>NC_092195.1:2423041-3623041 GCF_043641665.1 Enoplosus armatus
TGATCTTGGTACTCATCCAGGCTAAATCATTATGTGCCAGACTGGTGATCTGTCTGTTTATTCTGTTTCTTGTCTTTGAGTTCTGACAGCTGCAGACGGTGCACGTGTGCGTGGGTGGGGGGGGGGGGGGGGGGGGGGGGGGCTGGGTGGTTCAAATCAGAATCGCTTTAAGGATATGAATATTTCTCCAGTATTGATATAAGACCCACTCGTGTTCAGTGCAACAGCCTGTGCTCCAGTGTTACATCAGACGAAACCTCTTTAACTCATCACAGTGATGATGATTCCGCTGAAAAGACAGTAAACGGTCATATTCAATGAACGCCCAGTCCTCAGGGTGTCATTTGACATTTGTCTAATGTACCCAATTACCGTGAGTGTCTGTATTTGTGATGTAATCGTCATAATCAAATGGAATCAAAACTACAGGCGGCTCTAAAAACTCATCAATACGGAAGGTAATGGTCGCCAGCTACGTAGCTCTATATCACGGAACGTCTCATGTCATGGACGTTCAGAAGCCACGCTCAAACCAATAGCAACGCGCTAGCTACGGGAAAATCAGGTTGGTTTAGACGCACGTGAGCGACAGTAAACAGAGAGAGCGGCCCCCGGGACGTTAGCAGTTAGCCATTATGGCTAACTAGCACAGGAATCTAGAGTCACAAGTGGCCACGTTTGTTCATATGGGCACATTATGTCTTTATTTGATAGCAACAGTGGAGCGAGAACCACGGATATGTTCCAAAATGCTACTGGTCTTGGAAAAAAAAAGCAATGGCCGTTCTCCAGTCAAAGGGCTACCTTGCTAACAGTTTGAACCGTTAGCCAACCTGACGGCTTATTCTGCTGTTCATTGGGCCCAGTGGAAACCTTGCTCTTGCTTTTTAATCAACTGTTTAATAAACAGCTAATACCGCAAAGCGCTCCACGGCTGATTTCAATGTCGGCTAATTAAAAAGGAACAAAAAAGTTACGAGTGTGGCCATTAAACAGCGGCAGCTGCCGCGCTCACCCCGCTGCAAACGGCTTGTGTTACCCTGTAAATTCAAGCCAACAAAACCAGCATTGTGTACCGTGTACTGCAAGGAGGGAAATGTATGTGACAGCGTATTAAAAATGAAGACTTCGCTCATGGGCCTGCAGGTGATTGTTCGCTCCAGCTGTCGGCCATTTGTCACGGCCGCGTTCTCGCGCTGCCGGTCGTTGCAGGGGTTGCGAGGATTATCGGTCGTAATACTCCCGATGCATTATTTGGACCTGCTCAGCTCTCGGTCTCCAGTGAGGGATCATGCTCATGGCTGTGCACGGTGTAACAGGAACGCTGTAGCATTTCCAAAGCACACCAGATAGCCCCCGTGTAGCCGCCATCCTTTTTGGCCCGTGTGTTTGGTTTTTTTTCCCGGCAGCCACAGAACTTAATGTAATATGATAAGTGCACCGGAGACTCCGACACAGAGTCATTCGGTTGATTCTTCTATTAGCTTGAATTCTTTAATGAAAACACCATCTGCTGTCCTTTTTTGTGATACCAGTTGCCATGATGATGAGCCTGTATCACGTTGCGCAGTGGGGATAAATTAAGTATTAGAGAGCTCCAGGCATAATGGTCGGCGGATCAAGATCGACTCTTATCTGAATGCAACCTCAAATAAGATGCATATTGGTCAGGGCTATGACTTTTGTTTACTGCCGCTTGTCAGTGTTGATTCATGATGCAAGCTGACGTTGTGCACGATGAGATTACCACTGAAGACTGTTGGGAGGGCTGACATTTAGACGCAGATAAGGCCCCGATGCCCTTTGTGAAGTTTTCAAAACAACTGGAGCCACATTCTCTTTTATTACAGGTGAATGCAGCGTTCACCGCCTCTGTTTTGCATATATTGTACTGCTGTTGGTTCATGCGTTCAGTGGTGGAACAAGTATAAGTAAAAATAATATTACAACCATGTAAAAATACTCCATTACAGGTACAGTCCTACATTCAAAATCGTACTTGAGTGAAAGTACACTAGCATTATCAGTAAATTATACTTCAAGAATCAAAAGTAAAAATACTTGTACCGCAGTAAAATTCTCCTGTGATATATTATTGAATATGACATTGTTATTATTGTGTGTCAATGTGTAATCAGCGTTTTACAGTTGTATCTGCTTGAAGTGGAGCTAGTTTTAACTGCTTTGTATGCAGTGAGCTAGTTTTAACTACGCTACATACAGTTAGCTTTTTTAACTACTTTATACAGTTAGCTACTTTTAACTACTTTATATACAGTTAGCTAGTTTGAACTACTTTATATACAGTTAGCTAGTTGTAACTACTCTACATACAGTTAGCCTTTTTAACTACTTTATATACAGTTAGCTAGTTTGAACTACTCTATATACAATTAGCTACTTTTAACTACTATATACAGTTAGCCTTTTTAACTACTTTATATACAGTTAGCTACTTTTAACTAATTTATATACAGTTAGCTACTTTTAACCACTCTATATACAGTTAGCTACTTTTAACTGACTTATATACAGTTAGCTACTTTGAACCACTTTATATACAGTTAGCTACTTTTAACTACTTTATATACAGTTAGTACTTTTAACTACTTTATATACAGTTAGCTGGTTGTAACTACTCTACATACAGTTAGCTACTTTTAACTACTTTATATACAGTTAGCTAGTTTTAACTACTTTATATACAGTTAGCTTGTTTGAACTACTTTAGTTAGCTACTTTTAACTACTCTATATACATTTAGCTAGTTTGAACTACTTTATATGCAGTTAGCTACTTTTAACTACTTTATATACAGTTAGCTGGTTGTAACTACTCTACATACAGTTAGCTAGTTTGAACTACTTTATATACAGTTAGCTACTTTTAACTACTCTATATTCAGTTAGCTAGTTTTAACTGATTTATATATAGTTAGCTAGTTTTAACCACTCTATATACAGTTAGCTAGTTTTAACTTTATTTACAGGTAGCTAGTTTTAACTTTATATACAGTTGTTGTACAGTTTGTTCATTTTTCAAAACAGAATCGACTCAAGGAGGATAGTTGTGATATTATGATGTGCCAAGGGTGGCCCAGGTACTTTTGACCATATAGTGTGGCTGTGTGTGTTTTAATTCACAAGTTTTCAGTTTCATAGCATCTTTAAACGTCTCAAATTGCAATATGAAAATGCTCTGGGATTTAACTTTTGAAGTGTGGGAAACCCTGTAAATGCATTGCATCATTTTGTGCCCCCCCCCCCCCCCCCCTTAACTAAACTTCATAAAGCATTTACAAGAAATCACAGAGAAGCCATTTGAAGGCGTGCAGGGAGCTTGAACACGAGAGTGAGGGTGAAACCTTTGATCCAGTCACTCATGTGGCTTCTTATCGCCGAATGCTTTCTGGTGACGACTAAACAACACGTTACAGTCAGAAGAGAAAAAAAAAAAAAGAGCTCTTTGGTCCGGTTTAAAAGTGGAGGATTTTGATACAAATGTGGTTTTCATTTAACGTTGTGTCAGACTGAAAGAATGTTGATTTCTTTCATGCCTCGAGCGTCTGCCTTATTTTGATGACTTGCATTGTTTGTGCTTCTCCTCTCAGATGCTGTTGCACCCATTCAGCATTGGCAAAATGTTTTACAGGGTGCACTGACATTTGAAGAAAGCGTGTAAAACAAACTAATAACAGGCACAACAGAAACGCTACGCTAAGTCAGCTGAAGGTCTTCATCTGTATGTTTATAGGCTGCAGCATCCTTGTGTTTCACATCGGGTCTACTGTAGTTATTGTGTGGACAAAATACCAGAAGCTATGAAAACATTAACACTTGGCTGGAGCTGGTCTCATTGTCCTGTAGGTATCGAGAACTGGTTTGCAAGAGTCAGTTAATCTGTTCTTTGGATGCTAGCAATGAGGAAAAGCACAGCATGTACCTCATTAGGGGCCTATTTCCTGTTTCCTGCCTTACCCCAGGCTTCTGAGTGTACACTTCTGGGTTATTTCACAATGTTGGTTTTTTTTTTCGTATTAGCGGCAGCCTGTCTGTGTCGTCATCGCATCGGTGTCCACATTAAGCTCGGAATACTTCCGCTTTCATTTAAAGATGTGATGATGAGTCGTGCATGTTAAGAATCCACTTGTCTTACTCTAGCAGATACGAGCAGATAGTTCGATGGCAGGAAAAACTGTCAAGCCATCTTATCGTCGACGGCAAAGCACACGGTTGCGGAGTTTCTCCGTGAAAGATGAAGACGCTGCGAGGCTGCTTTCATGTTGTTATCATCATTCCCTGCAGCCAAATTGGAAGAAACCCAGAGAATCTCTAAACGAGGTAGTCGTGAACAGGTTGAGGGAACGTGGGTATTAGAACACTTTCCCACTGAGTAAAGTGCAACAGCGTATCTAAGGATGGAATGTCCCACAGTATCATAAAATAAATGTTTCCCCTCGAAGTTCTCTTAAGGTTTCCCCTGAAAGGCATGGCTGCCAAATTGAACAAAAGCCCTGTCGTGGGAATATTCTTAAATAAGCATGGTTTTGTAATTACATGTTTTTCAAAGTCTGTCATCAGTGCACATAACATGCCTTATCAAAGAAATTAAAGGGGTACTCTAGTCATTTATTATTGCACTTCCATGTAGTTAAAATGTGACATCATAGCACATGGGAATCACGGCCGAAGCTATGAGAATATGTACGACATGGGCATTTTACACAATCTCATAGCTTTAAGTGTCATCGCAGCTTCGTGCCACCAGTGCCCTGTGTGTCTATTAGTATCTGTGACATAGTGCATAGCAGTAATGGAATTTGCATAACACTTTTGCAAGCGGTGTCAGGAGAAAGGCGAGGCGATGCATTTGATCGAGGCGGGCGGGCGGGCGGGTTGACTTTGCTCTCTCTTTTGTTTGTAATGAGCAGCACATAGTGTTCCTGCACCTCTCGTCATGCAGGATGTGGTGGCTGTTGCGGCGGACGAGCTGTGTGTCCCAGTGTAGAGGAGGAAGTGCTCAACCACAGCCCTTACAGAGCGCCACTCCAAAGAGGCGCACAGCACACCCACAAGGGCAGCGCAAGCCCACGAGTGAACTCGACAGAGCGTCTCGGGGTGGGGGTGTGGGGGGGGCGTTGTAAGATGTGAAAGCTGTGAAAGGAACGAGCATTTCACTTTTTATTTGTTTTTTTACTGAAGCTTTTGTTTTGACTCCAGTTGTGGCTAATATCTGACTCCAAAGCAGCTGCCGGCACAATCTGAAACTTGATGGCTTTAGCGACCGCCCCACCCTCCCCCCTGCAAGTCTCCTAAGCGGAACTGTTTTTGCATCATCTGTGTCAAGGAAAGGTCATGCCAAACAGGGCCACTGACTTCCTGAGCGACTCACTTGGTATTTTGGCTTTTGCCTCTCCTCAAACGTTGCCTCCGTTGGCTCCCGTACAGTTCAGAAAGTCCGATCCAAAGCAAAACAGATCGGCCGTCAACTGGGCTTTGAATTCACCACCAAAAATAAACATCTGAACCAGCGATTTTGTCTATTTTCTCAGGAATAAAGTCTGAGTTTCCTAAAACAAAACTGTGCCTGAGAATTTGATTATTTCATCTGTTCCCAATAAACAGCAAATCAGCCGATTTCAAAACGGTTGGATCAAGCTGGATCTCTTGATACGAGATACTAGTGCAGTAATCTGCCTTGTTTTGTCTCGTTTCTAAGATCCTGGCGTCCGACGCAGAACAACTACACCGTTAACAAGCTATTTCACCACCAAAGACACACGTTATATCTCTTTTTTTTGAGAAAACAAGCTTGAACATGAGACCTAATGAAACGCAGGTATGGCTTGAGGCTGACCCGCGGTTTGGCAAATGAATCCCTTTGGACAGGCAGCCGTTTGAAAGCACAGCAACACATCCCATCCAATCCCGAGTAACAGCCGATCACTCTCAGTCAGCGTGTGCTGGGTCCCAAAAAAAAAAAAGAAGGATCTGTTGATTGTACTGTGTATTATATTTGATTGGATCTGTCGTTGCAGTAGGGATGTGTGAGTGTTCCAAGTCGGATTCAACGAACTCTCTTAACTGGACAAACAGACAGAGGCCTACATAAAGACCTCGAAGGTCTCGAACTATGTACGTTTCTGTGCCGAGACATGCCAATAAAAATCGTAAAATCGACAATTGACAAGCCACGATGATGATGATGATAATGATGATGATATGGTGAACAGAGCATACATTTTGCTTCAGGCTTGTCTTGGTTATATAGTTTATGTTGGTTGATTTCAGGTAACTCGTTCAGATGAAGGCGTCGTGATTTCAGGTCAGCGTTCAGTGTCCTTTTTTTCCCGCCTGTGAAGAAAGACGGAATTTCGTTTGGACCAAAGAGAAAAAAACAAAACAAAACCATATAGCAGGTGCATATTGCATATTGATTATCTGGAAAGGTTTCTGAGCAGGGACTTCTTTTTATTTGTGTTGCTTGTGCATACTGTGGCTTCCTTGCACCATCACTAATGTGACTGAAGCTGGGCAGGTGTATAAAAAAAGCTATAGCAGTATCTGGGTGTGTCTGAAGCAAGGCCAGCTTGAAGGCTGCGGCATGCTAGCTCATGCACATACGTGTACACACACACACACACACACACACACACACACACACACACACACACCACTGTGTACACACCATGACACATACCTTTCACAGTTGTAGAGTAAACACCAGGCTGTAGCTTAAATTAAACTGCGTTTGGGCTCCTGTCTGTTCCAGGAAAGTCAAGGGTGGAAATCAATATGTGCACATAAAGTACACGCAGAGAGAATGCGAGACACACCCTAACTCCATGCCTGGAGCAAGCACGTCTGTGTTTTGCAAAGACATGGAGGAAACCCAGGAGGGTTTCTGTAAGTCTGACCGATATTCTGTTTGTGTGTGTGCTTGAAAAGGGAAGTAATGAAGGGGTTTCTGTATGACAACCTCGGTGCAGCCCCCTCTGTCCTTAGTATAATCGCACAAAATGCAAGATTCCTAACTGCCATCATGCCTGGCGTTACACCAGCCCCTGATACACACAGGCATTGTAAAGAAACTTGAGTTATTATCAGTGAGAATGAGTATCAGCCACAGTTTTTCCATGTTCAGATGAGCTGGATAGAAGTTGGCAAATCCCCGCGGAGGCAGCACAGAGTCGGGGTAGAAGTAGGAACTGGTCACCAGTTATCTAGCTGTCCAGCCAAAACCACGCAGAGTTTAACCTGGTTTCTCTGGGTTTTAGTATAGAAAAATCAGATGGAGCAAGCAGGAGAGTCGAAAAGGCCGAAGCTCGATGAAAAGGGAAAGGGTGGACTGGATCAACCCTGCGCCCTGCCACTGCAGCTAATTTACGCCTGCGGTGGAAGTCCATTATTGTCAGTTTGTTTATTTGGGACACTAATGTGCAGAAATGGCAATTAGAGAGCCACAAAAAGCACTCAGCTGGATGATTTCTCCCTCTTCCAAAATAAATTGCCATCTGTGGACCTCCCATCTGATGGAATCGGGTTGTCCTGAAATGCCTCCCTGTGAGCACCTATCGTAGGTGTGACTGTTTGGTTTGGTTTACCTCGAACTCTGTTTACTCTGTGTTCGTTCTTGTTCGTCCCTAACCCTTTTTTTTTTTTAAGCTGCATATACATTGGTCTACATATATCAAGTTAAACCTATTTTAGCCCTGGTAGTATCCTTCTACTAAAAAAACACCAACTTAAATGAACAAAATGATTATAAATTGTGAGAAGGTATTCAAGGCAGTCAGGTTTCAGGGAGTAAAAGTCATGTCGAGAAACTCTCGTGGTTGAATGATCAGTGTTAGGCTTTTCACATTCAAACGTAAGGAGAGACATTAACTATTACCCCTGAACAGTAGCTTGAATATCTATTGTGTACGCCACTAACGGCAGCTAAAGATTAGACTTTGTAGAAACTTGACAACACGTTCAACAGTTTGAACCAGTTCACTTGGAAATTCTGCGCCAATTTTGGATGAAAATTGAACAACAGAGCAGCCCATGATTTCAAAGAAATTCAGTTGAAATCATTTAAACTGGTGGCCATAACATAAACATATAGTATCTATGTTGAGAAACATTGTGGATACCAATAAAAGAAAACCTTCAAATGGGAATTTACAGTTTCAAAGATACTTCAAGAACAAACCAGCCCTCCCATGTGGCAACTCTATTTACGAAAGAGGGGGGGGTAACGTTTATTATTTACAAGAAAATTTGAAGAGTAAGAGCTTTGCTAGTCTCTGGGCAAAAAAACCCCCAAAAGACTGACTTTACGAACCTGAAACTGGACCCAAAATGGAACCAGCTTTGGGAAGCCAGCAATCCGGAGATGCTCATTTTTCCCTCGACCTCCGGTGTAACCCTGAGCCAACTGTTTTTTTCCTCCAGTCTGCATGCTCGGTCAATACGACTCAGCCGCTGTCTATGATATAGAAATCTGATAGGAAGCTATTTATAAAAACGTCCCTATGAGGAGTTTCACTCGCCGTCCCCCTGTGACCTGCCATCGTTTATCTCTTCCGTCTGTGTTACGTACATCATGGCGCGTTCATTGACTGATTTGTCTTCAGATTTGTTCCAGCCAGAAAATCTTTGGGCATCTATCTGTCTGTGCCCCGATGAGCTTTAGAGACCTGTTGTATGGATGAACCAGCTTTCGGGCCTTCCCCAGCTGTTGTCTGGATATTAAATGCTCTCCGGGGTAAAAAGCAGCAAACTGAAGCAGAGTTTCCTGTAATGCTTTTCAAGCCAGCTGTTCTTCTCCAGTGCAAACGAGTTATGAAAGCGGTAATTCTTTTCGCATTCTGCTCTTGTTGACAGTGATTTTTTGAAACAGCATGTAGGCTGAGTTAGAAAAGGGAAAGTCTTGGTGGCTGTTTTAATGGTTGATTCATCAGAGGGTTTGTGCCATGGTTGGGACAGGCGGAGGCTTGGTCAGCTGAGGACATGCTATATAAACACAACATATCCTGCTATATACGTGTCATTCCTCTTACTGTGACCCTTTAGGGTGGATGCAGGTTACTTAAGGTCTTCCAAGATGATTTGTTTGTCTTTGGATTGACACCTATGATTTGCATTTCTTGTCTGAAAAGGTTGACTTGGAATGATTGCGTATGCAGACCCTGTCAAGGGCTTAAATGCTGTTAAATAGACACCTTCACGTGTTGCAGTGAGAAGTCATCCCAGGCCAACAGAATTATAACCTGAATGTAAGACACTTTCCTTTTTCTTTTTTGTTTTGTTTGTGAAACGGTTCTTGTGCCCATTGAAACTAGATTCAACGTGATGAAACATGCAGACAGTCTGAATGATAATGTCAGCTGCAGCATTCAAGGAAAAGCCTTGGAGCTAGCCTCAAGAGGTTTTCAGTTTCTCTAATTATATTACACAAACTGCAAGCCTTGTATAAATGGACTAGAACAGTTTAGAATAGGAACGGAATTTTGAAGGAACGGCCCAATATCGCGAGATCCATGTTTGTTTAAGGGCGAGTCATATGAGAACGTTGGTATCAATCTTATTTCTGTGCGTCCAGGACAGATACTGTAGGTCTAAGACTATCCCTGTGACCTCAGCACTCCGTCAGTCAGTCAGTTTTCTTTCTTATTCCTCAGCGGGGTGTATCTTGAAAGGTATTTTCGGGATCTCACAGAGGTCTGCTTTCTGTCTGGAATGACCAAATGTTTTGCCCGGGGCAAAACGAATGTTTAAATTTGAACAATTCCTCATACCCTAACGCTCTGCTAAGCTCTTCCCCTTTGCTGGAATGTACTCCATGTTAAGTCTGTGGAAACGTTGATTTCACTCCCAGGCGACCATTGAATTACTCCGAGCAGACAGTAGACGTCTGTGGGATCACAATGATGCCTTCGAAGATACAACCTGCTGCTCAGTGACTCAAGTAACAATTAAAAGTTCACAGGAAAAAAAAAATGCAGCCTCTTCATTCAATCCGTTTGGTAGCAAATCAAAACAAGTTAAACCGGGCTCAGCTTTAAATTGAATCTGTTGTTCCAACTGCATTTTCCTGGGAACATTTCGTAGGGGAACACTGTGTGAGTTAGTGACTTAGTTACAGAGGATTGTACGGAGTGCGGAGATCCCTTTTTGGGGTGAGGTCTGGGATACGTTTAACGTAGCTTGGCATAAGGACTGGAAGCACATGCAGCAAGCACATACACTCAGTCGAAACTGTTTTAGACGGGTGGTGATTCAGCTGTGGCATCATTTTGGAGATTTGTGGTGCTGTTGGACTGCATTGCTATTATAGAGAGGTGTTTCTGTAAATTAGCCCACCGTCACTGACACAAGTGGGGTTGACGAAACAATAGAAACACCAGTCAGTATAACGCAGTGCAATTCAGCAGTAGCACGAACGACATCATCACCAAATTGAACGTTATAACCCTGAAGGGATGATTTATTGTATTCTGTTTATTACAGGACTGTTGTACAGGTACTTTATCAAAATAGAAACGAGGCAAACATAGATACATTTATATTATCTTATTATGATAAGATAATTACTTACACCACGCCAGTGTGTGTGTGTGTGTGTGGGAGTGTGTAAGGATATAGGGGGAAGAGAGAGAGAGAAGAAGACGAAGGAGAGAGAGAAAACAAAAAGGCTCCAAGGGGGCCCTGGGGTTGAAGTAGCATCAGAATGGAACCAGGACAGCTCAGGACAGCTGGGTCAGGCCTGCTGTTTTATTCATTTATTTAGAATGCCTTATTAATACCTTTTTAAGTCTGGTTGCTCTGCGGTCAAATGAAATTGCCACCTTCTCCCACTGCTAAATGCTGGCTAATGTCCGCCCAACTTTTGTAGCTAAACTGGCAACTCTGTTTCAAGGTTGTCCCGCTGGAATGTCCCCGGCCGCAGCTGCCCGGGGCTCCAGAACAGCTACTAAATGGACCTTGACGTGAGATCGTTTTGTCAGCCAGAGCAAGTTGTATCATTCATAGTTTCCTATCAGGTGGTTTTTCTGATGTACTTAATACATTCAATGCCAGCATTGAATGTGTGTGCGTGTCCGATGAACTGCAGCAGATCACGTGTCTCCGCAGCGCCTTCAAACTTCACCCTGTTTTGCCCTCAACTCAACTGTCTGATTAAAGATTAACACACTCTGCTGTGAATGTAACATTTTAGGCTTTTGATGTGTTTGCAACTTTATTATCACACCGAGTGTGTGACAGAGAAAAAAAGAAATCTGCAATCAACACCCCCAGACTTGCCATTTTTAAAAACATTGTTGTGAGTGTCTTTCCGTGTTTGACCACTAGATGTCACCCTACGCAGCGGCAAAAAAAGTCAGGAGGGCCATACCAGCTGAACTGTGTCTGTGTGCAAGATACCCTTTTGATAAACTGACAACACAGTAATGCCTGCGTCCTTGAATGTTCCCCCCGATACGCAAACAGGGGGGCTCGGACACCTCTTTGAACCCGTTTTATCAAGCTGAAGGTGCTGATTACATCGAATTAGTGACACTTTTTCCTCTTCAGACACAGGTTTTATTTGTTGAAGTGGCACGGCCACAAAATACCTCTGTTGTCAGCTGTTATGTAAGTAATGCACTGAGTGACTGATGGTTTCTTGGTTCTGTGTTCAGCTAGGTAGGTACCCAGATGTCTGAGGAGGCTCTGAGGATGACGTCTTGGCCTTGAACCCCACCAGTATGTCAGGTAAGATGTCTGGCCTGATTACCCCAACACACACTCACAGCCTCATACCTCCCAGACTTTAAATTTGCTGTATTTTAAGGTTGCTGGTTGCTGGTATTTAAGCCAATATTCAGAAGATCTAAATTTGACCTTTCATGCCAAAAAACAGTATTTCATGTTACATTCTTGTCAGCATCAGCAAATAGACTATCACCGGACACTAAAACTCTTCACTGAAATACAAACATATCGAGTCCAACTTAAACTTATCTTAAATGCATTAAATCTCACAATTACAATCAGTTTGAAATCTTAATTGGACCCTCTACACGTGATCAGAAAAACATTGCGCCTGCAGTCGTTCTATGGAGCGAGCGAAGAGCAGCGCAACCTTTGGCTTTGCACCCCTTGGTGCTGCGCTCAGAATTCAGTCAGTTTCAACCTGGACCCTTTGGACCTTGCGGTTGTTTCGTCAACTGCTACCGTTTCCAGGGTCTAGCATCAACCGTCGAGCTCTCCCTTTTGAGCCAACATGGATGAGTTCCAGAGGCGCTCCGAATCGAGGGAGTTTGAACATTTACAGCTATGTAACAACTGAGAAAGTGACTGGACATAGTCGGCTAGCTGTTACCAAGGTCAAGAGTGAACCTGTAAGCTCGACTGTGACCTCGTCTGATCACAGCCATGGAGATGGCTGCCGTCCACGGCGCAACCATGAACCATAAAATCATCCCAAAATCTTGGCCTAGCATGCCAGAATGTCAGCAGTCACATGGCACTACCAGGTTTGTTACAGGCAGAAAGTAAACAAGGGTGCTTTCTTGCTACCTCGGACATACACCTCCACCCTGGACTGGAGTGCGAAACATGCTTCTACGGGCATGTAGTTGAACGTGGGAGACATTCGCGTGGCCGCTTCTTACAGACTTGTACTCACAACTTGGAATCAACGAGCAGGCCCACAGAGCTGCGTTGTTAGGATTTCGGAACAAGCCTTTCCTGCCTGCGGTCAGCCACGGTGGCCATTCGCTGTGTAGGTTGGCAAGGACTTAATTCCAGCTGTGCATGGCGCACAGCTCGCACCTCTGATCACGTGTAGAGGGCCTTGGAAGAATACCATTTGCACTCTAATGTCACTGGTTAGCGATGAGCTGTCCTCACCACCAGAGGGACCGTGTTTACTGTCTTTTGTGACGTGAGGGAACATGAAATCACTTTAAATCAATCTTCCCCTCATTTTTTAGCCAAAATTGGTAAAAAAATAAATCATATATATATATATAGTCAAACACAACTTCTTACTGAACAGAAATGCTTTATTCTTTGATTGCCTAAAGATTTGAGAGGTAAAATGTCTCAGAATGTCATGGAAAAAGCCACACCCTTAACCATTCGGTGCGCACTAGGAAAGTAGACTTGCACACCTAAAAAGGACACATTAAACCGCCCCGGCTCATCCTGTACGAGATGTACGCGTTGCTTCCTACAGACAGGTCGTCCCCTTACGTCGAGCAGACTGTCTGTGCCACTTGTGCGTCTGTTTACCCAGCACAGGCGGTGCACCGCACAGGGCGAAGTCAGGGCGTCACATGAGGATTTAGCCGGTCCCTGGTGACCCACATACCCCTGAACCGCCACATATGCTATTGATCCCAGCATAGGGGCGCAGACGCGAGCTTATCACGTTAGGAACACGAACCTGAACCCCGCCCCCCCCACCACCACCACCACCACGACCACCACCACTCACCGTGACACCAGACCTGCAGCAACATACTGTGATGAAGTGATGTTTTCTGATGCACGTTAACCTGCTGTGTTATTCGCACCTGACTGTTGATTCCTTTTGATTTGATGTGAACAGCAGAGGAGCGTCAGTCTGCCTCTCTCACCTGTTGTCACTGAGCAAGTAGCCCTTTTTTTTAAAAGTGCCTCTCCCATCTATTTTAGAGCCAGCAGAAAAATGCTCCCCCCGCTGGAAAGATGAGGCCATTCAAAATGGTAATATTTATCCTCCCTCTCCGCTCTGCTTTTCCTCCTCTCTTGTCAGTCTGGGTGAGCTCTGCAGCTCTCTGAGTTTTTCACTAAAAACACGAGGAGCTGCTTCAGATATTAACCTCCTTCACATTTTGCTTGAAATGTTGCTGAAAGGCCTTGGATGACATGATTGATTGTGTTCAGATCTGATAACTCGGGGTAAGTACTCATTTGGAGAAATGTAGTCATCATGCATCACCCAAACCTTTAACCAAGTTCCTGGGGAACGTTTTACTCTCTATTCTTTTATTTGTATTGCATTCACTGTGCCTGTGGTAGTGGAGCTAAGGTTAAGCTAAGAGTTGGTTGTCCTGGTTGATATAATAATAATAATAATAATAATGATACTGATAATAATATAAAGACCCGCAAATAAATGCACAATAATATTACATTATATCTTTTTAATTGAAAATAAATCTCCACTCATTTAGTTATCATGTCATTCGGTTATATATGGATGTTGTCTGCAATGAACCGAGGGATCTCCTCATACTCCCAGTAACACTTTTATTTATACTTACTGTCCCGGAAAGGACTGTGTACATAATTCATTATACGTCAAATAGGGACAGAGTTCAGTTGGCACACTTTCATGAATTCATTCATTTCGATTAAATACCACGCGAGAGTAAGAGCATTGCAGTAAGTGCCAAAACGGCTCAGCTCAACATGCAAAAATGTCAAATAATAAATGACTTTTTTAAGGAAATCACCAACACAAACAACTAAAGTAACTTCAGTCTCTGGTTTCCACATACCAAATGACATGGTTCTAACAAATTAGTACAAAATAAGGGGATCTGTAAAGTAACGTGTTTTGCCGAAATGTCTGTTAATGTCACAGTTAACAACCTGGGAAGGACAAAAAAAAAAGTGCAAACATGTCCACCGGTCTTCAGAAACGAGGACAAAGGATCCCGTTCATTTGCCAGTCAACGCGATGACCTCGCTTGGCAAGAAAGCAAAGGGAAAAACTTTGGATCACATCAACAACAACAACATGTGATCTGATCCTCGTAAATGTCCACGTCAGTCCGCAACCATTAAATGAGCCGAATGAAAGATGCAGCCAGCGTCAAAAACCTGACATGAGTTTGACATGTTTTGCCACAGATGCAGGCGTTTAAATGTTTGGATGCTGCACCAGTCCGGCTGCAACATGTAGTGAGCACACACTGTGTATTATCAAGATGATATGTGGAAGGAAAATGAAGCTAAATCTAAAAAAAAAAACTAAAACAAAACCACAGTGGTGAGCTAAAGGGCTGAAGCGTCTGTTGAGGCTCTTACGGACTATCCAGTTTGCTTTTGCCGCATGTTTGACTTCCCAGTAAATCAACTCTAATCACTAATGGGTCGGCAATCGTGAAGTGGAGGTGTCCCACCTCCTGCTACGTTGTCTGTTTCCACTGCTTCATCACTAAAAGTTCAAATGTCAAACGCCATTGTATTCCTAACAGAGACATTTTTAAATGAAATGCAGTGCGCGCACACAGTATCTCCGTTTCCATCAAGCCTGGGCAGCTGCTTTATGCTCCGCACTGATCGCTGGTGCATTCAAGGACACTTCAGGGTGTTGCTGTTACGGCTTGATGTGACCTTTTCATAAAGGCCCGGGCCGCTGTGAATAGACTCGACTGGGCCAGTCCTCGCACACACGAGAGGATGACTTTTAGATTTTGTCTCAGTGCAGTTTGAATGGCCTCAATTCACATTTTCACAGCTCGTATTTGTTGAATTCCGAGGGCTGTAAGAAGTGGTTATTTATATAAGGGCATGTCTGGCATACCTTGCCAATACAGAGGTCAGTGCAGCCGAACGCTCACTGTCAACGCGCTACTTTTTGAGGATTGGTTTGTAGTTATATAGAGGCTGTCATTTGGATTCGTCCCCACCTTGCTTGTGGATTGTGTGAACCCCATCTGCGCTATTACAGCAGATTTCCAAAAGTAGAAGAGCATTTTCTTTGCAAAACTGACAGTTGCCTTTGATGATAGACACACCAGATTTATACTCTAGTGAATCTGAATTCGCGCAGTAAAGCATCTCGGCGAATCGCCTCGGTTTGAGTCACTGCAAAGCCGTGAAAGGACTTCGTGTGGCAATGTTTGTGGAGGTGTTCGCTTGAAGACGTCCCGATCAGCAGCCTCACAGGCTTTAGTTTCAGAGTCACAGATGTCTCCATGAGGTTACAGTGATAATCAGACAGAAGTGTGGGTGACTCATCGTGCCTCACCACTAATGAGGTTCTTTGAAGAGACAGTTGTGTTACTATAAGACAGACTCCAGAGGGATCCATATGTCAATGTGTAATATGTTAGCGTGGCTCTTGGTGGCTGTCTTTGGAGATGGTCCACTGTTGAATCGTTGAATTAGTGACCTTAGTGCTGTGGTGTTGATGCACATTGTATCCCAATGGGAATGGACTGTTCTGTATAAATCCAGTTTTTCTTGCGCTTGGAGCAGCTGCCATATGTCTCCAGATGACATCACCTCCGCGGTCTGTCCCTCAGCAGTTCAGCCAAAAGAGATGCTTGTTCACATTCAAGTTGACCTTCTTTGTGTCGTGCCCTAAATTTAGGGTCATAGGTGAGCCCCCCCCCCCCCCACCACCACCCCCCGCCTCAGCTCTGAGTGGCTTTGTCAGCTTTGTTTACGGTGTTTGAGCCGGGAATTGAATTTTGTGCGTCTCCGGAGTAATCCCATTCAATGATGTTTGCCTCCAGAAACCTCTGCCGCGATGATTCACTCGTCACATCTCCCTCTCTCAGCAGTGGCTCGTCGGACGACTTCTTAATGAGATGAGGGCAACAAAGGCAGCTCTGATGAATTGTTTGTGACAACCACCGGAGTCACTTGTAGAAGAATGAGGCTACAGTTATGAGAAAGTTTTTATTAACGAGATGCAAACATTTCAAAAATAACAGAACATTATATATAGAATATAGAATAGAATATATTTTTATATATATATTTATACTTTTTCCTTGCAAACCTAATGCTTCAATATATCCTTGAGTGATAAAACATCAAGAAACACCCCAACACAACTAACTTATGACTTTTTGGACTTGTGCTTCATTTGGTTCTCCAAAGGAGAACAGATCACAGGTATGGACTCAAATGATGTCCTCAACGAGGGGAAAATAATTACAATCACATGTCGCACATAACACGGCACCTTCAAATTAGTGATAAATATACATCAATATTCACCAGAAGCATCAAAACTAGAAACTGAGAAGATTAAAACAAATCCCCCAAATATACGCGTGACGCGAGGTAGAAAATTAGGTAAGGTAAGGAATGTCCGACATAGAAAAGTATATATTCAAAAATTCAAGGTGGACCTCAAAGAATTAAAATTGCATTTTGAGATTGCATAAAAAAAAAAAATGACCAAAACATCCAAGATACACCCAAGTGAATACATGTATGTATGTAAGCTACGATACACCTCCAAAGAGGATAACCAGGAGGCCATCACAAAAAGATCAAATTTTAGTAGCACCAAAAACCAAAGATTAAAGTGAAAACATCCGAGGAGGAAGACCTTTAAAGTTGAGTAAAGGAGGAGGATGTCATGTACTTGCACATTGAAACAGACCACATGCTTCCACTGTTTTCAGAGCAAAGGTCCAGTAAGCTTTCCTCATTCGCAGTGGTTTTACCAAATGTCCCGCTGTCCCGTCAGGTGTGGCCCTCCACATACCAATAAGTCTAAGAGGTGCAGCTGATCCACAGGTCTTGTCTCAACCCTATCCCCAGACAGAACGTTGATATGCGATTCTGCTGAACCCTGGCTTGCGATCAGTGGCATTGTGTATTGCAACCACTGCATGCACCAATTTCAGGGAACTGTTGTGGTTAAGACAAACTGGGTGAGGTTAGGGATGGGCACCTAAAGCGCTCGGTTAAGGTTAGGTCAGTGTCGTGGTGTGAGCATTATCTGCAGGTCTGTGACAGCACGTAACGTCCGGCCTCCTGCATCTTGGCCTTTCCACCGCTCTACGTAAAGGGCACGTTGCTCCCTGCAATGGCGCTGAGACGTAAATCGTGACGTGGAGTCGTCCTCCCTAATTCTTAGGGATAGGTGGCTGCTGTTCTTTGCAATGCCTGACTATAGCTGAGTCCATGTTTGCTACCTTTCTTATAGCTGCCTTATGTTCACCAACCCTCAGTTTTAAAAAGCCCATTTGATCTGGAGCATTTAAGAAACTATTTTGTTGGAATTGCCATAGTGTTAATAAGACAAAGGTTTTTTGGGGAAGGAGCTTTTATAGTGTCTTGCTACCCTATAGTGACTGGCCTTGATATGCACTTGAACCTTAAGTTACTTGTCTAAAGTGCAGGATAATCCTCTCAAACTTTAACCTTTACGGATGGGAGCCTTCTGTTTTTCCCCTGAACTTACCCTCAACTTGAAGGGGAAAAGTTCACCAACTAATGTGTGCTCCTCCGGTGGGGTTAGACAGAGAGAGAGAGAGAGAGAGAGAGAGAGAGAGAGAGACGTAGAGACACAGATAGACAGCCAGACAGGCAGAGATGTATGGCAGCACTAGCAGTAGAAATAGCAGCTATAATAGTAACAGAACTACGACTAAACATAATAACTGTAGTGATGAGAGTCAGGCAGGCCCATGGCGGCAGCAGCTGTACCAGGACCACGATCCACAG
This sequence comes from Enoplosus armatus, assembly GCF_043641665.1. Taxonomy (NCBI): domain Eukaryota; kingdom Metazoa; phylum Chordata; class Actinopteri; order Centrarchiformes; family Enoplosidae; genus Enoplosus; species Enoplosus armatus. The sequence goes on from NC_092195.1 coordinate 2,441,479, forward strand.
CAACCTGCGAGACGAGAAAGCACAAAGAAACTCCGGGGAAGATATAAAGTTAGTAACATGCATTGGACTGTGATGAATGTGCGAAGATGAAGAGGGAGAGGAGTCCATTGTTGTCTGAAACAGAAAGGCCTTGTTGTTTACCTCAGGGATTACCGGGAGTCATCTGCTGGAGACAAGACGTTAGTATTCCGTGGAGTATTTGTACTTACTCAGCACGTCTTCACACAGGAAGTGTGGAATATTCTTCAGGACGCTCCATTCCATTTTTTTTTATATATATATATATATAAGGTGAAAGACTCGGTAAGTAGAGAAATATTGTCTGAAATGTATTTTGGATTGCGCTATTTTGAAACGGCCAAAATTCATTTTCGTGTACTAAAAGTGATACGTTGTGGTCTCAAGGTGCTTCTGCAAATATTGAAGGTGATAATTGATACTTATATTCAATTCAATTCAATTTTATTTATATATATATTTAAATTTATGTATATATATATATTGCCAAATCACTACAGAGGTCATCTCGGGGCACTTTTCACATTGAGACCCAACAATTCCCACCTCGATATGTTACACTTGAATTTTTTCTTTTGTCCGTACCATCATATTAAAAGATCTGAAATCAAGCTCCACGGTTTAATGTGCCGACGTGCGTAATGTTAGCTTTTATTTTCATTATGTCAAAGGAAAATATTATACAGCATACAAATTCATCATTGAATAAATACTATGCTAATAATAAATACCTGAATTTTTAAGAAAATATATTTCAAGTTGTATAAGTAATGAAGACATGCGTATATGTAATTACATTTCCATAAATATATGTGCAGGTTTTCATTACGTTCATTAAGGCAAATTTGATGGCGTCACTTTTTTTTTTTTTTTTTTTTAAATATAAACAAACAATAAGCTGAATGAAAAAGATTAAGAAAGAAACCGTGCGCTCATTTGAATTCAAATATGTGATGAAAACAAATAAATAAAAATGCTGCAAGCTTATGGAGAGGTGGCTCACAGCGCAGAAAACCTCACGGGGGAGACACACCCAACGCCGCCCGCTCAGACGACAGATTGTTTCAGTATTGACAGTCGGATGGACACAGTTCACTGAGAGTCGCCTAAGAAACTCCAAACGAGATTAGTCCGTGGCGAGGACGTCACCTCATCAAAAAGTTAAACTGGTATCAGGCCCTCTTTTGCAAGCAGATTGGCCTCACAGGGCCTGCCTCTTACCAGCTGTTGCGTGTTGATCACATTGACTTGTCACACACTCACACTTGTTACATTAATGGAGTCGGTAATCCCGCGGTAAGCCTTTTTTAACTCTTCATTCAGCCAGATTATATAAATTAAACATTTGGCCTGGTCGTCATTCTCCAGACTGTACAATGCTACGTTCAAGGATGCGATCATCATTTCCACTTTGACTCGTGCGGTCTACGGGACGTATTGGCCGTTATCGCAGCAAGTTCAAGAGAAAACCTTTTCACAAGTGAAACAATTGAATGTATCACTTGATAAAAATGTATTCTAGAACGCACATAACACACACGCTCCCAAAAAGATAGAAATGAAGTCTGAATTCAGTGAATTTCATGAAAGTTTGTTCTTATTTATAACTGGAAATGAGCTCGGCCTTTATAGATTTATTTTTATAGACTGAAAAATTGCACTGCTCCCCCCTGCAACCAGCCAATATACACACACACACATATATATGTGTATATGTGTGTGTGTGTGTATACATTTTTTATTATGTATATATAATATATAGCACGTATCAAAACAAAGTTACAAAGTGCTTCACATAGCAAGCAGAGAACACATGAAACACAACATAGAAGCACCTAAAAACACAGCAATAAAAGTGCTGAAAACGAACCACATGATCATTTTAAAATGGCAAAACTCATAGCCTGTTCCAGATCATCAGCCCCCCCCCCCCCCCCCCCCCCCCCCCCTCACTCGTCAGCCAAGAGTCTGGAACGGATAAAAAGTCCCCTGATGGTCCGCGTACAGCAAAACTTGTTTGTCTGGCGTTTTAATTCCAGCAGTGCCTGCCCGCGTTCAACGTATAGAGGCTTAACTGGCTGACCTGTCAGCGAAGTCCTAACAAGTTTGAGCGCTTGCCAAAGAATAGGTCCAAATCAACAGCGATATCAGGCCGCAGGTCTTTCGCAGAATCTTTGTAAGACTCTCAGCGATCACGCAGAGGCAAGTGTCGGCTTAACGCGAGGCGAGCCGCTAATAGTCTGAGGACTCAAGGATCGCCTTGCAGAGAAACTGAACGAATAAAGGAAAACACAACCCGGTGTGCAATGCCAAACAAAGCAGTTGTCACAAAAAGGACAAGGTTTTTTTCACTGCAATGGAAGTTACAAATGTTGCTCAAATGTAAAAAAGTGTTTTTACTGTGTTGCCAATGAGCGAATTGCTTCAAATCTAAGCATGTAACCCGGCTTGTAATAGCGGAGGACTATTAATTGCTAATCGTTAATCCATTTCAGTACATTTACCGTGCACTTCCTGTCATGCCGTCTAAAACTGAGCAGTAGTGAGAACTGTCTTTCCACATAGATATCTACGTAGATTCAATTATACCGTGTTCTATACATATATATATATATATATATATATATATATATATATATAAGTCATTGAATTTTTATGACTTTTTTTTATTTTTTATAACTGCAATATATCATTTCTGTGTAAACATAATGTTAATTGTAAATATTTGTAACTGTATCGTAAGCCTAGTCAAGACACCACTAGATACGTTTTCATGAAAGTTTAAGAGTTCGTAAAGTTAGTTTAAATTTTATTTTTATTTTTTAAATATGTAAATACATTTAAAAGCAGCCCTGATTCAATTAATATGACTTGAAATGACATTCAATTGAATCATTAGTAGGAACCGACGACCGACAAGCTTGTGTAACAAAATGCAACGTGAGATATCGTATCTCATGTTGTGACTCGTCACTTGATTCTTTTTCAAATTCCAATTCACGTTTGAACAGAACCCATCTCAGGCCTCGTTTGTGCAGGATGTGCACGCTCCGCAGGACGCAACAAATATAAATAAATAAATGCACTGCTGTCACGCAGATCATCTCGCGCTCTCCCACTAACTAATGAGATTAAAATGCCAATCGGGTGACATGTTTAAGTCGCTTTAAGTGTCATATCCGGACACATAACAGCTTTGTTGGGGGGGCTTTTAGTCTCCTCCTGCATTACAGGATTATCAGCACCCATCCTGAAAATGAACTAAACAGGCAATAAAAGACACACGCATTGTGTTATTGTGTTATTCTTTAAGCTCAATTTTGCCACAGGGGCCAATCAGACGGTCGTTGAGGGTCATTTCATTCAGAACTGGGAGCTCCACGTGCTCACGAGTTTCTTCTGTTTTTTTAAATAGCTTGATGGCTAAATCAATTTTAACACCCAAAATTTGCCGAAATATGTATATATATATATATATATATTTTTTTATTTTTTTTAGTGCATTACATTCAATTCAAATCAATGTTATTTATACGGCGCCAAATCACAACAGAAGTACAATATGCATTATAATATTATACATTAACTGTTCCCACCAGGAAAAATGCAATTTGAACACAGAACACAGACTGATGGGAAGGGGAAGGACCGCTGCATTTATCAATCACATGGAGCAGAGAACTAAATTGTGATGCACGATCAAATCCTTCAAAGCATGTCAATATTTGTGGCCAAAAAGCCCTTTAGCAGCCCTGCTTATCCATATTTCTTCATAATCCCGTACCCCCGCCGTATTGATTGTCTCCTCCTCCTCCTCCTCCTCCTCCTCCTCCTTTTTTTTTTTGAAAACTTCTTGACGGCGAGCGTGCAGACTGCGAGAGTTCAGACGAGTGCAAACAGCAGGGATTTTAGAGCCAAAACTGCACCCCATCCCTTTGCTGAGACTTCGCCATGTGTTCCCGACATTCACACGTCTGCTGTGCGTGTCTAGTCCCACCTCCTATGATCCGTTATCCATTGGTCGCCTTAAGGAGATAAAAAAATCTTACAATCTTATCCTTCTAAAAGAAGCTTTGAAGATGATTGTGATGCGTCTTGCAGAAGGAGTCATTTAGACAGACTTGGCAATCGCCCCCCCCCCCCCCGAATACTTAACCGCGAAGTTCTAACTGATGCGACTCCATTGTTGGCGATCTGGTTCAGGGTTTCCTCTTGATGCTTGCGACGGTTGACAGTTGTGTTTGTTCGTTCCTCTATGATCAGGACACAGAGATACATGGGGGCAATAGCCTCTAATTAGCGGGCTCATGAGAACTTTCGCAACCTAACACAACACGTTTAGCACATTTAACGGGCTGGATAGGTCCGCCTGGTTCGATACCTTTTGGTTTCCGTCGCCCATAACCTTGAGTAGTTTGAAGGCGAACTTCAGAAACGATCAGAAGCTTCTCTCCTGTTTCTGATCCCGCAGGGTTTCGTTTGGTTTCCTTTTGTTGTGGTTGCTGTTGCCTGTTTGTGGTTATGGTTTTAGTGACAGCATTTGTCGAAGCGCCGGGAAAAGGTCGTTCTGTAAAAGGGGTTAAGCAACAGATACACATCACTCGCCATAAGGCTTATCCCGTCTTTATTGAACAGGGAGCCTAATCAATATGGCTGGGTGTAGCCGTGTGTCTGGGACAATAGGGGAGGGAGGAGGGGGAGTGGGGGGGGGGCAATATTGATTTTGCGAATCACAGCCCGTTCTTATTTTAGGAAGAAAAGTTCTTTTGAAGGAAACGGTGTTGTTTTGTAAGACTTCTGGCCGTTCCTCAAAGTACATTTTAAGAGTAGAAAAGACAGAACGTTCTTTTTTTTTTTGTCGTTTTTATTCATCTCATCTCATCTCAATGCAGCTCGTCCTCTGAATTTGCTCAGTGATCGAAGTGAAGTTTGTGTGAAGTCTCGTTTGGGTTATCGTCCTCATTCTCAGTAATTCCCACATTGGAATACTGTCAAGTGCTCAGCCCTTCCTCTACATTAAATGCGCGTCCCAGTCTTAATGGTGAAAAGTCAGGGATAGGTGTTTGTGTCAAGCACAAGACCCTTGAAATCTTCATAGTGTCATAACAAGTGCTAGATTGGCCAGAACAGGTTCAGGCGGGTTTGTTTGCGGTTTCTATTTAAAACACCCGCAGGATAAGAAAGGGGATTAATACACAAAGGTTAAAGGTTAAAGAGTTAGGCAGGTTATCGGGGGTTAAGAGAACTGCTAATTCTTCCATGATATGAGAAGCCTCGTCGAGAGAAGTTAGAGTGTTCCGAGTTTTCTTGGAACTTTTCTCCGCTTTCTTCAGAGCTGTTTTTCCACCCCGGCGGCCCGCTATCAGGTGGTGTTTACAGTAGGGCGCGACGCGCGAGGTCCTAATCTGTGACACCGCCACTGTCTGTGGCACATCGAGGATTTGGAGTGTGAGATTAGAGCTCGACGTCGTCATAAATCTCTGCTTCCCAATTCGGCCGGGTGGTGGCGGGTGGGGCAGCTGCCTAGGTGTAGTCTGTGGTCCTGTGGGTTTGGTGGGTAGAGCGCTTGTGCGTCTGCGTGGAGTCAGCCCAGGAATCTTGTAATTGTCACATTCACATGACTTGAGGCTCCTTTTTTTTTTTTTTTTTTTTTAAAAACACGGCGAGTCGACCCGGAACGTTTTTTTTTTCATTTTTTTTTTTTTTTTTTTTTACATGGTGCTCTGCTGCGATGAACTACTGCATACCAGACATGTATGAGATGCCTCACGCTGGGGTGGGAGGCTATGCGGTGCAGGGCGGCGGGGAGCACTGCATGTACCCGGGCGAGGGGCCCGGGTACGGGCACTGCGAACCCCAGCCGCTGCACCACCCGCCCTGCATGGAGCAGGCTTGGCCTCCCAGCCAGCACTACTCCTGCTCGTATGCTGGTGGCCCTCCCGTCTTTAAGAGCGAGTTCTGCAACATGGAGATCCCTCTTAGTCATTACCACCACCAGCCCGAATATTTCCCAGAGGTCAAACCCGACTTCTCACACCTGCAGTGGATGCAGGGGGCGCACAAGAAAGGTACGACGTCCGGATGGTGGTTGTGTCTGCACTTTTTCTAGTTTAGTTCTGAATTGTGGTCGTCTTTCTGGATGCTTTTCTTCTTTTTTTTGTGTCATTTTTTGGTAATTAGTGATGACTCCTCCGTGATCAATGAATCAATGATGTCTGGGATTTTCAAATTAAGTCCGATAAGCGCAAATCCAAGACTTAAGGCGCCATGCAGCGGCAGGTCTGTGTGAGCAGGACTTGGTGCATCTGATGCAGGAGTGGTGGGGTGGGGTGTGTGTGTGTGTGTGTGTGTGGGGGGGGGGGTCCTTATTGATTGATGGTGAGGCAACAGAAGGCTGATGCGAGATGAATTATTGCTTTCTTAACAAACCCCTACGAAGAAAAAAACAAAAGGTATTGATCAGTTTGTCAACCTCCGGTCCTGGAGCCTGCCAGGGGTCACAGCCCTGAACTCATTAAGCCAAATCCCAAAACTGGACCAGTGAGCTAATGAGAGGCAACAGAGCTATATATGGAAGTCGGAGCTAATCAAATATTAGGTGCCGTGCCGTTGGGGCACATTAGAGCCTACTTTTACATCCCCCTGTGAGACTTTTCAAAGCAGAGTACGGTAACTTGTTGATCCCCACTTTGTTTGCGCAATTTCCGTTTCACTTTTCCCTTTACGTGAAAAGGAGAAGAGGCAAAAAGAAAAAGGCAATACGTTTTACACAAAACAAGAAAAAAACAATTATTAAAATGCTCTTTTTTTCTTTTCTTTTTTTTTTTGCTTTTAACAGCAACTTAAATCCGGATGAAAATATGTGTGAACATGTGAGACGCCCCGGCGAATGAATCCATGAAAAATAGTCCAGACTGCAAAAACCAATCTTCTTTTTTTTTTTGTTTTTTTTTTTTTGTTTGTTTGTTTGTTTCTTTCCAATAAAATGTGACGCTAACCATTTGGCTTTCTCCCCAGGGTACATTCCAAGTTACCTGGACAAGGATGAGCTATGTGTAGTGTGCGGGGACAAAGCCACGGGCTACCACTATCGCTGCATTACCTGCGAAGGTTGCAAGGTAACGCCGGCCACGTCTTGATTGTTTGTTTTTTTGTCTTTCGCAGCTATTTCTTTTTTTTTTATTATTATTATTATTATTATTATTATCATTCCCAAGACATTTCTGAGCATGTGCCCGTCTGGCTCTCTAGGGTTTCTTCAGGCGGACGATCCAGAAGAATCTCAACCCAACCTACGCTTGTAAGTATGAGGGGAAATGCGTCATCGACAAAGTGACCAGAAACCAGTGCCAGGAATGCCGCTTCAAGAAGTGCATCGCGGTGGGAATGGCGACCGACTGTAAGTTTTGCTGCTCCACTGACGTTGTTGCGTCTGCTTGCTGTGTGTTTAATGTGTCGACCTGCCCGGGCGGGGTGGGGGGGCTGGGGGCTGAAAACAACTAGTCTAGGATTGATAATGAATATCATCACCCTGGTGCGGGTGGATAAACAGTGGGAAGGTGGATTGTGCTACAGGAGTGGTCTCTATGGACATTTTCACAGTTTGAACCTGTATCAACTAACCAACCCTATCACCCCCCCCTCCTCCTCCTCCTCCTCCTCATTCCTGTCCACTCTCATTGTCTCCCTTTTTCTTCTTTCACCCCCCCCTCCCCTCCCCTCCCTCCCTCCCTCCCCCCCCCCAGTGGTGTTGGACAACAGCAAGAGGATGGCCAAGCGAAAGCTAATCGAGGAGAACCGTGAGCGCCGCCGGAAGGAGGAGCTGCAGAAGACGGTGTGGGACCGACTGGAGCCCACCCAGGAGGAGTGGGACCTCATCCGTATGGTGACCGAGGCCCATATGGCCACGAACGCCCAGGGCAACCACTGGAAGCAGAAGCGGAAATTCCTGGTGAGACATCCCCCCCCCCCCCCGCCTCCTCCCTCCCTCCCTCCTTCCTCACCACACGGCCTTCACTGTATTGATTACCCTGCTTTATCCGATCCGACCCTGACCCTCTCTTTCCCCCCTCCCCCCCCCCCACAGACCCCTTCCGTGTCATGCCCCTGTCTCCTCCACCACAACCACTGTTCCACTGTTCCCTGTGTTAATATGTCCATGTGTTTTTTTGTATCTCCTTGTAGAGTGGGGAGAATTAGCTGGACGATGGAGAAAAGTGTGTTCCTCAACGCAGCAGCACTAATTTATAATGGAACATCTTATTCTTGTCTTTTCTTGTTATGTCTTAGCAAGCAATGATCCTTAATGGCTAATACTAATGACTTGCTTTGTTTTTTTGGTTTTTTTCCTATTTCATTCCTCTCTCTCTCTCTTTCTGTTTGTAGCTTTTGATTTCGCACCTCACCCTTTTTTCTTTTTCTTTGACTAATTTTTCCTTTTTCTTTTCTGTGAAGTCTAATGGCTCTTGTCCAGATTGAAAGTGCGTCTCGACTGTTGACTTTTTATCTTGGGTTTCTATGGCGCGATCAGAGGGAACACTCGTTAAGGCGTGACGTTGAATTGAAACCGCTTTGTGGCGGAATACTCTGAAGTTCGGGGATTTCTGCGCAAGTTAAATTCCGTCTAATTTCCCGGCGAAGTTGCTTTGCACGCGGCGCTCACCGCGAGTATAACGGGATCTGTTTCACCGCTTTTCGTGGTACCGTAAAGTAGTGCTCACACCTTAGAAAAAAAACATTCATTTGGATTTGGATGCTGTAAAAATGCGTAACAAGTCGCGTCCCATCACAGCCGTAGTCGTCCACGAATTGCAATAAAATCCAAATTCCCGCTCCGTCGTTTTACTTTTTTTGGAGTGTTTCTGAGGACCCGTTTGAAGTCGTGGTCCTGGAGCCTGAATCTCACGATAGAAACCCATCTCAGATTTCCTGTCCTCGCCTGTTTTCTATCTGCACTCTTTCATCTGTCCTCAGTTTTAACTTGTTTTCTTTTTAGTTGGCTTGACACGGGTTCTTCATTGAAACTTCACGATTCCTGTTGATTATCCAACAGGTCGAGGAAGCTATGCTTCTTAATGAAATAACATGTAATTTATTCTATACTTCTGACCAGAGTGCAGCGGGGGTGAAGGAAACTAAGGTAAGACGCTCCGGACTCAAATGTTTCTTGAAACTGATGTACTGCCTTTCTACTTTCATCACCAAGATCGTACTCTATATATTCATTCGCAGTCATTTACATGCATAGCGCATTTAATGAAGCGCAATAGATATACGAGTGCAACATGTCTGCAGTGGCGCGTCTCCGTTTACATCACATTGCCTCTTGGAAAAGAGTCAGCTAAATTAAACGCAAACCACTTCACTCAGCTGCCATGTGTCCCACCTCCAAGTCCTCCCCATTTCGCATTTTACTGCGAACGCTTTACACTCGGTCGACTTCAATACCGCCCTTTCAATTTTTGCGCGCAAACTCAGGTAGAGCGTCCAGACACTGACCTTCTCCCTTTGTCGTTTCAGCCTGAGGATATTGGTCAAGCGTCCATGGTGAATACACCTGAAGGAAACAAAGTGGATATAGAAGCCTTCAGTCAGTTTACAAAAATTATCACCCCTGCCATAACCCGAGTGGTGGACTTTGCCAAAAAACTGCCTATGTTTTGTGAGGTAAGTGTGTCTGACAAAGTCTCATAAAACATAAATGGAGAATGGAGAGCTCATGATGCTCCCTCTGGTGGCCGCAGTGGAGCTCAGACCATTACGTCACAGATGTTTCTAAATGTTAAGTGTTTATGGAAAATGTTTTATATAGATTTTTATCGATATAACATCTTGCAACATCTTAATTTTTACACTTTTCTAAACAGCTTTTTCAAAAGTGCTCAACACTAAAACAGAGTAAACCGTAAAAAAAACAAACAAAAAAAAACATCTAAATGAGATTATCAGGAGAATTTAAAAAGTAGCACACAGAGGAGGAAATCTAAACAATTTCATATCCTTTAACGTTCAAAGTACAGATTCTCAAAATAAATAAAAATAAGTAATTCTGGTAAATCATAGTTGTTTTTTAGTTTTAGTAGCTTTTTATAACAGTCTTTATTGTTTATTATTATTTATTTATTTATTTACCCATTCAAGAGTAGAAAAAGTAGCATAGAGTTAGAAATGAGAAGTATGTAAAAAAGTATAAGATCTAAAAAAGAAAAAATATAAAAAAATTTATATTTACAATATTTGAGTGAAAATAAAAAATATGTACAACTTACAATCTATAACTACAACATCCACAGTATATATATATAACTAGCTAGTCATGTTGAGTTTATAAGCAGTTGATTTTGCAAACTTGCACATTTTTCTTATTCATATAAGTGGAAGTGTACCAATCGTCCGTATGTTACATGTAATTAGTGCCAAATTACACCGTTTGAGAAAATTCTACGTAATCTACGGACTTTTAAAAAAAAAGAAAAAAAACTCTCCTGATTTTACATTCAGGTGTATGCAATGAAATTTTAGCTGCTTCAGAGAATAAGAAGGTTTCCATGTCATTCAGTAACTCAGCTTGGTTTTGTCTGAATTAAAAATAAATAAATAAATAAGTGTATGCTAATGCTATCGCTAGCTCGGCCACGTTCTCATCGCGCCCTCTCCTCTCCCCGTTCCGACCAGCTGCCTTGTGAAGACCAGATCATCCTGTTGAAAGGCTGCTGCATGGAGATCATGTCGCTGCGGGCTGCCGTTCGCTACGATCCCGAGAGCGAGACCCTCACGCTCAACGGCGAGATGGCTGTCACGCGGGGACAGCTTAAGAACGGGGGCCTGGGCGTGGTCTCGGATGCCATCTTCGACCTTGGCGTGTCGCTGTCCTCCTTTAACTTGGATGACTCCGAGGTGGCTCTTCTGCAGGCTGTCATCCTGCTTTCATCCGGTAAGCGCCTGCTGCCCCGGACTTCTCATCACGCATATGAGCGGATTAGGGGGTTTCCGTTTTGTTTTAGTCTATTAATATACCAATTTTCCAAAGCACGCCATTGGTTTACAGACTCCTCTAGGACGCCATGTCTCTCACTTAATGCTAGCAACGACTTCAACTAGCAGCCGAGGATATATTTTTCAGGGAAACTGCACATTTTGGAGACCAGTAAGGCAATAGTTTATTATGGGACTGTGCCCACAAATCAGGCTCCATCCCCAAATCACAACCGTTTCTTGCCCTGCTGGGTTTTTTTTTGGTAATGCTTTGTTTTTCCCCACACACGAAATCCGCACCAAACACACAGTCCAATCAATTAATCGCCGTAATCATTCTGAGGGGCTTTGTCCAGTCAGCTTGGTCTTGGCACCGCCGCCATTCCTCTGCGTGACGCTCGACATCTCATTGAAGATCAATACTGGCACGGGGACAGCCTGCCCATCTGTCTGGCCGTCTGACACGCTTACAGTGGCCACGGGGGTTTTAATCAATAGCATCTCCGAGGCTGAAGGGCTGAAACCAATATTCCTTTGGACTGAAAAGTGATACTTTGTGCTACAATTAATTATAATATTATTAATAATATTCATTAATAGTAATTTTTTTTTTGTGTGCAAAAGTTAGTATAGTAACTTAGGTAGTTACACTTATACCAGAAAAGCCTCTGAAATGCAACGTTCCATTGAATGTCGGGGTAATGGCAAATATTATATATAAGTATAATCATGCATACGGCATCATATTCATTTCAACCATGATAATTATCAATTTAGCTATGAAGCTAGGTGTATAGTGCAGATACAGTGCACCAGTATTGCCGGTGAGCTAATAATTAAGAAAGTTGCGGGATCTACTTGATTCTGTAAGGCAGCTCGGAGCAAGTCATCGTATTTATCTTTTTGCTTTCAACCTGTCTGATCATGCCGTGTTGCCGCATTCCCAGCCAACCAATTAGCTTGGCCTGCACAAACTTGTTACCGCTGATGGGAATAGTGGTCGAACCTTTTCGAAAATAGGATTCGAGACGTCATAAATCAGGGGGGACGACGAAGCACATAAAATGACTATCTGTGCACTGCGAACATTCATTATAGTTTGACTTCCTGTGCTCCTGAGATCATGACTGTGCTTTGAAAAGGAAACCGAGGTTCTTAATAAATGGGAACGGCTCGCCTGGTTTCCTCACGTTGACTGACCAGTAACGCTCTGGGTGTCTCTCTGTCTCCAGATCGGCCGGGCCTGAGCAGCGTGGCGCGAATCGAGCGCTGCCAAGAGGAGTTCCTGCTGGCCTTTGAACATTACATCAACTACCGCAAACACAAAGTGGCGCATTTCTGGCCCAAGCTGCTAATGAAGGTGACGGACCTGCGGATGATCGGCGCCTGCCACGCCAGCCGATTCCTTCACATGAAAGTGGAGTGTCCCACCGAGCTATTCCCTCCTCTCTTCCTGGAGGTCTTCGAGGACTGACCAATGGATTTTATTGTGTGTGTGTGTGCATGCATGTGTGTGTGTGTGTGTGTATATGAGTGAGTGAGTGCATGTGTGTGTGTGTGTGCGCGCATACGTCAGCGCCTGGGCACCCTGGTGGTCTCAGGGGTGGAACCAGCAGAAGGCCCGTCACAATGAACTTTCTATTAGCACTACTGAGTGTCACTTCATTCCATAGTTTAGGAGTAGCTCTCTGGTCTAGTTTTGGATGGAACCATTCCTTACAGTGCGGGTACATGTGAATAGCGTTTTGTTCTCTTTTTTTTTTTTTGTTGTTTTTTTTTTTGGTTTGTTTTGTTGTTGTTATTGTTGTGGATATAACCTCTCACCTCGGATTTTACTATAGGTTTTTTTTTTTTGTGTGTGTGTGTTGATGATTGTACAGTTGGCATAATGGTGATTTTTATCAACACTTGTTCATTCGTTAGAAATCATGCAAATGTTGTATTTTCCTTCCTTTCTTTTTTTTTTTTTTATGTTGAAAAATCCAAAATGGCTGCTCACCCGATACACAAAAACGAGACGTTGCGACCCATTAGCCTTTCCCCCCCCCCCGCACCCGCTCGACTTTATTGGACCCGTTTGTGCAGTACGTCAGCTGTCATATCGTCAGTCATCCATCTGGCGAGCGTCTGAACTACTCAGTGCCTCGCCATCATACTGTGACCTGGCCGCTCGACACTCGCTCTAACACAACAACAGCTTGCGGCCCTTTCGTAAGCCGCGCGTCACAGTGTTAAGTCGTTACGCTGCGTTCCAGAGATGTCGGAAAAGTCTGAATTTCGCAAAACACAACAGCAGCTCAAGGCAGGACTCCGAGTAAGAACCCCCCCACCCCCCCCCCCGGGCAAGATTTTCTAACATTAACTGTCCTGAGACACCGTTCGTTGAATACACCGTTTACACTACACAGCAGTGCTGTTAAACATGTTTGCAATCCTCAAAATGCACATTTCAGTAATAATTGTGCCCAATACTTAACGTTTGAAATAAGTAGCTAGACACGGAATTTTGAAATTTGAAGGTACACTGACAATTGCTAATGTGCTGTGCTAACTACCTAGCAAACATTGCTAAATATCATGGACAACATTAGCTGTTTCACTGCGACAGCATATTAGGGCCACTGCAGGAGGGAAACAAAAACACATTTTATTCATAAAAAAAAAAAAAAAGTTTATATGACACCTTTTTTTTTGTTTTTTTACTGTTCTCCCATGTAGAGAACGTCGAACCAAACTCCATTCAAAAACCTGTTTATGTTTGCCAATCATAGAGATAGAGACTTTATCATCTTTAGCAAGTGGGTGTTGGCCATTTTTGTCTATACTATTTTCTGACATTTTCTAAAACACAACGATTTAATCCAGAGAATGATCAGCAGATGAATCCGTAATTCAAATAATTGACTTGCAAAGCGCGAAAGAAATAAAGAAATGCATTGCTTATAAGCCAGCACTCTGAACGGCAGAAATTCCTGTTCTGCAATGGCCCTAATACTGATACTAATACTAATACTAATACTCGTGGCTGCGTTTAAAAAAAACTAAAAAAACAAAAAAACGATCTTAGCAAAGACAATCACGCTTGTGTCCGTGTTTTTGCCTTCCTTTTTACAAACTTTGGACCGTGGAAACACGCCATGGTTGTAATTCTAACCCTAACCCGCTGTGGTGGTGTCAGACTTGACTGACGTCGAAGGGAACGCAGCCGTAGCGTCACAGTGAGCTTGTTCAGCATTGCCAGAGACTGGTCAGGACTAGACTAAAGCACATACTGACGCTGATGTCAGGAAAAGACAATCATGGAGTACCCGCGTTTTTTTTTTTTTTTTTTGTGTGTAACGATGCCACATGCTGTGCCAAAACCAAGGGAACGATGCCCTCCTCGTTGAATCCCCGCTGGGCTTTCACAGCGACACCAAGACCGGACTTGGTTATGCTAGTCAGTGCGTGCCGCTCTCACGGAGTCGCCCTTTGGACTCGCGCTTCAGTCCACGTTAGCAGCTTCCACAATACGACCGTTAACGACTTTCAAAGTGTTTCATCTCGGCCATGTTGCCTCACAGTAGCCTCGTAGTCCCACAGACAATGATTTCAACCATTTTGGGGTTTTTTTTTGTTTTGTTTTTGTTTGTTTTTTTACAATTCCCTGAAAAACGGGAGACTATGTTAAAACCGTGACGTCATGGTGCTATGGTGGGGTTGGGGAAAGCGGCTGATTGAACTGTATTGTTATTGACGTGCAGACATTATCTGTTTGTATAACAGCCCACCACCCTCTTAAGGTGGCATGCATATACACTAACACACAAACATGCACATATGCAGTACATACAGTATACCTGTACACATACTGTACACATGCACATATATGCATACGTGTGCATGTGCCTGGATAACATATGGGTCAGACCCCACCACTGTGACCGGCTGGTGGGATTTGGAGGCCAAGTGAACGTTGGCTGGCCCCGCCCCCCCCCCCCTCAAAAAAAGTAAACAGTATGATTCATCATCAGCAAGGTACACTGAGAAAGCTGGTGAGATTGTGAAAACGTAGCGCTCTTTTCCTTATTTTAGCCGGTATGTTTTTTTTTTTTGTTGTCGTTCTGAAAGCCTCGCTATGGTATTGTTGTTTGCAACGTGACAAACATTTGCTTTGTATATCTCGCTTTTTTCGAGCTTCACACTACTCCTCAAAGCAGCTTGTGTTTTTTTTTTTTTGTTGTTTTTTTTTTTTTTTTCTGTGAAGTGATGCCTTTTATCAAAGCAATAGACTTGCTGCAGTGTTTGAATGACCTGGACCTCACACACACACCTCGCAAACTGTACAGACTCAAAATAAATGCACAGACAATCAGAGGGAGAGAGGATGGATATGGTGGTGGGGTGGGGCGGGGCAGGGATTGGGGAGGGGGGGGGGGGGCTGGTGGGCGGGCACCCAGGCTCGGGCACCCAGGCTCGGGCGACCCGGTTGACACGCAGAGCCGGACCGTGCCGAGCCAGAGCCATTTGGAAAAGTAACATTGGCCACGTTTACATGCACCCTTGTTGTCCATAGTCCTGTCGAGGTCGTCGCCGCGTGTCAACGCCCTGTGACTGAGCCCGCCCGGTGCCGTCGGTGACCCAGTCAACAGGGTAGTCCTGGTGGAAGAAAGCCCGGCAAAGATCGAAACGATGTCCCGCTCGTTAGTGCCCCCTTTTTTGTTTCTGCCTGATCGATGAGTTGGCCTGAGAGAACGCGTGACAAGACGCACAAAAGCAGCAGCAAAAAAAAATGTGAAATGAATCCGGTCAGTTACGACAACCGGGGGGCCGGCTGCACAAACGCGCATACGTTCGACTGATCCACGGAGTTAGGCCGGTCTTAATTCTGACTCGCAGACTCGTCTGATGGCCATTTTCAACCAAATAATCCCAGGAACTGAACTCAGGAACTAAATGAGGACCTAAAAGTCCCTTTGGTGCGTTTGTGTTTCCGTTGCATCTGAAGAACTTGTGAAGATTAGACCAGCAAATTAGGCAAAAACCTCTCATTAGCTTGCTCTCTCTTACCTCTTTTTTAAAACTTTATAGACTTTTAGACTAGTCTCAGGAATTCGGCTGCATCACTTCGTTTAAACGTCAACAACATCGAAAGAAATTTCCATGCTAACCCCCCCCCCCCCCCCCCCCCAATATGCTAGAAATAACTGCTCTTATTTGGAGGCTCGTGTTTGACCAGTGAGTACTTTAACTCCACCCTGATAGCTGCTGGACCGTTAATACGTACTACCTCAGGCGCAGGGACTTTTTGGAGGGCGCAATCTATGGCCCAGGAACCAAAAACCGGACCCACGTTCCTTAGATCGAAATGCAAGTTTCGGAAAGTATTTCTGGGCCCCTGCACAGGGAAAGAAAGAAACATTTTGTCATTTCAAAGCTACATTCGTTGATTTGCTTTGCCACTAAGGACTGACGGATACGCAGCCTTGACGTTTTGCTATATAATGTTGCTACGGCTAAAGGGTTAGGGCTAAGCAGAAAGAGAGCATTAGCATTCCATTGGAGGGGTGTTTGCGCCCACCTGATGAATACAACTGCAACGTTCCACCAGTCCTCTATCTGCTAGATGTTCGTCTTTCTTCACCAGCTGGTTACCAACTTTGCCCGTTTGCCGCTGGGCGCTTGGCAGGTAGCGTACAGCGGGTTTGTTACAGCTTCGTGGCTGAAAAAAAAAACAGGGCAGATGAGAGTGGTGAGACACAACTATACAGTACATTACGAAAACAATGACTCCCAAAAGACAAAGATATTGACTAGTAGAGTCTTAAGCCTAAAGTTAGCCACCGTATATCCAGGCTATTTCAGAGAAATCAGGGGGTTTTTTTCTGGGAACAATCGCAGCGCTATCATTGTTGACCCCATTAACGTTATCCTATGTTTAGCCCCCAACCCACCATCGGGTATATTTAGCTTTCCTGCGCGCCTTCTTTTCTTTAGCTGTCCTTTAGCTCCTGCGAATCAAGATTTGTGGAATATTTGTATCCATTTACTTCAGCGGTGAGCCCCCCCCCCCCCCCCCCCCCCCCCACTTCCTGCTTGTGGCCAGTGAGTATAAAATTAAGACAGACGTCGATAAAAATGTTTAAAGGTCGTCAGATGGTTTCGCGAGAGTGAAGGACTTCGACGTCAGTCTAAAGTGCGACTTTTATTTCGATCTAAGTCGCATCCAAAGTCTACCTGTGCAGCCGGCCCCCGGGTTTCTCACCGTCAAAGTACGAACCTTCAAGGCCAGTGGTCTTTCAGGTGAGTCACAAGTCCCACTTTAAAATCCTTGACATGAGATGTTTGGGCATTGCATTCTAAACGTTTTCCAGGCCAGCGTAACTGGGAAGTTCTCGGCCGGGCTATTTATAGCAAAGTAAGCGAGCGACTAAAACGTTACTCCACCGTTCAACCCAAACGATTTACAGCAACCTCAAAGCTGCATTAATCAAGTTTAGTTGGCCGTTTGGTGGCAGAACTTCAGAACAAATCACGATCTCATTTGATAAAATTATGGCCTTTGATATTGAGTCGATGTGGCTAGCATGTTAGCGAGCCGTTGCCTATTGACACACCTGCAGACGTGGCGCTAGCATTCATTCGGAGTCGTTTCTGCTGACCTAATGAATGTAAGTCTAATATTTACTCCTTCAATCTCTGTTTTGGTTTTAAGCAGCTTCTGAGAAAAAAAAAATATCTCGCCGTTTAGCGCCGCCACTGTAAACGCTTCCTTGCGTTCACAAGCTAGCCGCTAACTTTTCCTGTCTGCCGTTTAGTGGAGGGGAGGTAGTGCACAGTTGATTACCAGAGCTTTTTGCTGAAGACAGCTGCCCGGTAAGGGGCGGCGGCGGCGGTGAGAACGTTGAGACAGAACCGAAACAGTTCAGGTGTGGGCCGTAAAAACCGAAACAATGAGCTGAAAGATGCTAAAATGCGCCGTGGAGCTGAAGATGATTGCGATGATTCTCCGTTGGCTGGAGGCGACCCCTTCACATTACAGCTAGTCATTTGACCCGTCGTTCATATAAAATTAATAAATAGCGCAGCTTTAACCCCAAAAAAAAGAACTAAAGTTTTGACCAAATTACATCAAAATACAGATTTGTGTAAGCATTACGAACCTTACGTTTTTGGAGTCTATGATATGAATGTTTCTCTCTTTTTTTTTTTTTTTGTCGGGTATGTACAAAGTGGAGTTAACGGCCGTAAGAATATGTCGGATTTTTACACGTCACCCACTTCACCATAATTACTTGAATTGCCATATGCACAGAGCTGTTGGTGCATGTAAACATGGTCAATGCTGACTGCTGGTTCAGATGTTTACTGTTCCTGAAGAGGTGCCAGTATGCTGTTATCTCTCCCATGAGTTGTTACTCTTTAAGGTTACTCAGTTACAAACCAATAACAAGAGTTGCACCATAGAAAAGCTATTTTACAGTACAAAGGAAAAAGGATGTATATTTTCAGACTGCAGATTTTTTTTACGGATGTTAGCATAATATGAACATGATATTGTTTTGCATAGCGTTAAAAAAAAACAAAAAACACGTAAGTATCTTGATCTCAAATCCATTTCCACATCTCTGTAAAAGAACTACGAGCAAGACGTTATGAATCATAAAAAATAAAAACACTTAAATTAGTGCATTAGTTCTACGGTTTCAACAAAAAAAACAAAAAAAAAAAATCAATTATTACTGTCGCTGGACTTCACTGTCAGCACAAAGCAGCACAGGGACACACGAACACATTTAAGGACAACTTCTTGGTCAAAGTGTAACCAGCATCGGAGAAGAAAAAAAAAAAAAAAAAAAAAGTCGTCCACCGTCAAACACAGATTTCTCTCCTTGTGTGTTTTTTGAGTGTCTTCTCGTTCAACTCATCTGTTCAACACGTACTGGAAAAACCGTCACGGAGGGAAGAGGAAGGGAGTTCAAGCGTGTGCAGGTGCAGGAGTGAACCTGTGGCAGCAAAACGGAGGAGGAGAACACTTTGTTCCGCGCTTGCCGCCTTGCACTCTTGCGTTCTACCTGGAAACGTTGAGTCCCCGGTAGTCCGTTGTCCGGCCCTGGACAGTGCTTTGACATGAGCGCGGAGGGCCTCAAGAGGCAACGATTCGGATGCTCATGATTGACGATGATCACGGCTAATGTGAACTGGCTCTTGAGAATAAAGGTGGTTTTGAGAGAATCTGGTTTCGGCGCCTTGTTTCTTTCGTTGCAATTCAACATTCGGTGACTGTTCTGACCCTTGTCTTTTAATTGCTTGTGATTGACATCCATTTGAAATTGTTTCGTTTTGGGGTTGTTTTTTGTTTTTTTTCATTTCGTGGCTTTTAATCCCAGCACGGTAAAAAACAATTCTAAATGGGAATCTATACAATTACAAGGATTGTAGTGCATGATATCTCCAGATCTAAGCCTGCACAATCTTCTCACTGTGTGGCGCCACCACCGTGAGTAATGCTCATTTTAGTGTATGATTGTTTGTGTCCAATGTGCCATGCATACTAGTATGTAGTTTGTACTGTTAATATGTTCTAATCTGTGCGTGGTGAGAACATTTGGTTATAGTTTATGGAGGTAGTAGTCCATTCTGATATATGACAGAATGCACTAACACGTTTATAGTCCATACTGATGCATGTTTCCTATATTTCACTTAGTCTCTCGCTCTTACACTCTTACTGGTCAGGCACCATCATATCTTAAAGAGCTCATAGTACCGTATTACCCCACTAGAGCACTGCGCTCCCAGAATGCAGGGTTGCTTGTGGTTCCTAGAGTCTCCAAAACCACAGCAGGAGCTATCGAGCTCCTCTCCTGTGGAATCGGCTCCCAGTTTGGGTCTGGGAGGCAGACACACTCTCTACTTTTAAGAGTAGGCTTAAAATGTTGCTTTTTGATAATATTTATCATTAGGGCTAACTCCGGCCTGCCTTGGACCAGCCCCCTAGTTATACTGCTACAGGCCTAGACTGCTGGGAGACTTCCCATGATGCACTGAGTTTTCCTCCTCCCCCTCTCCATCTTCACACATTCATCTCCCTCCAATGCATGTTACTAACTTTATATCTTCCCCCGGAGTTTCTTTGTGCTTTGTCGTCTCGCAGGTTCCTGTGGATCGTGGTCCTGGTACGCCTGGGTGCTGCTGCCGCCATGGGCCTGCCTGACTCTCATCACTACAGTTATTATTTTTGGTTATGGTTCTATTACTATTAAAGCTGTTATTGCTATTATAAATCATATTTGAGTTATTATTACAGCTGTAACTACTATTATCAGTCATATTTCCATTATTATTATACTTGCTCTGTCTACTGCTGGTGCTGCCATACATCTCTGCCTGCCTGCCAAAGCAGATGACCGCCCACAGAGAGTCTGTCTGCCTCTTGAGAAGTTAGTTTTTCCTCGCCACTGTCGCCATAGTGCTTTACTCATGGTGGGAACTGTTGGCTCTTTCTGATAATATTATAAAGAGTATGGTCTAGAACTGTTCTATTTGTAAAGTGTCATGAAATGAGTTTTGTTGTGATTTGGCGCTGTATAAATAAGATTAAATTGAATTTATGGAGATAGTAGCGCACACAAATAAATATTTCCTCCCTAACATAATGTGTTAAACTGTGTTTAAACACATTTATAGTATATACCGATATATATTTCCTACCTAATATAATGTGTTAACCTATGTTTAAACACTTTTTTAGCCCATAATGACATACACTCACCACCCCGTTTATTAGGTACACCTTGCTAGTACCCAGTTGGACCCCCTTTTGCCTTTAGAACTGCCTTAATTCTTCGTGGCATAGACTTACCCAGATGCTGGAATCATTCCTCTGAGATTTTGGTCCATATTGACATGATAGCATCACGCAGTTGCTGCAGATTTGTCGGCTGCACGTCCATAATGTGAATCTGCCGTTCCACTACATCTCACAGGTGTTCTACTGGACTGAGATCTGGTGACTGTGGAGGCCGTTGGGAGTACAGCGAACTCATTGTCATGTACAAGAAAGCAGTTTGAGATGATTTGAGTTTTGTGACATGGCGCATTATCCTGCTGGAAGTAGCCATCAGAAGATGGGTACGCCGTGGTCGTAAAGGGATGGACATGGTCAGCAACAATACTCAGGTAGGCTGTGGCGTTTAAACGATGCTCAATTGGTACTATGGGACCCAAAGTGTGCCAAGAAAATATCCCCCACACCATTACACCACCACCACCAGCCTGAACGGTTGATACAAGGCAGGATGGATCCATGCTTTCATGTTGTTTAAGCCGAATTCGGACCCATCAGAAATCGAGGCTCATCAGGCAACGCTTTTCCAATCTTCTATTGTCCAATTTTGGTGAGCCCGTGCGAATTGTAGCCTCAAGTTTCCTGTTCTTAGCTGACAGGAGTGGCACCCGGTGTGGATTCCTGCTGCTGTAGCCCATCTGCTTCAACTTTTGACGTGTTGTGCGTTCAGACATGGTCTCCTGCGTACCTTGGTTGTAACGAGTGGTTATTTGAGTTACTGTTGGACCAGTCTGGCCGTTCTCCTCTGACCTCTGGCATCAACAAGGCATTTTCGCCCAGAGAACTGCCGCTCGCTGGATATTTTCTGTCTTTTTCGGACCATTCTCTGTAAACCCTAGAGACGGCTGCGCGTGAAAATCCCAGTAGATCAGCAGTTCCTGAAACACTCAGACCAGCCGGACTGGCAGCAACAACCGTGCCAAGTTCAAAGTCACTTAAATCACCTTTAATCCCCATTCTGATGCTCGGTTTGAACTTCAGCAGGTCGTCTTGTCCGTGTCTACATGCGTAAATGCATTCAGTTGCTGCCATGTGATTGGCTGATTAGATACTTGCGTTAACAAGCAGGCGTACCTAATAAAGTGGCCGGTGAGTGTATATCTCCTACCTGACATAATGCGCGAACGTATGTTGAAACACATCTACAGAGGTAATAGTGCATTCTGACAGATATTTCCTTAATTTTTAAATGCGATACTAAAGGGTCTGAATACTTAAGTAAAGTGAGATTTCATTTCTTCCTTTTTAATAAAAACCTGTTTTCGCTTTGTCATCATGGGGTATGGAGTGTTGATGAGCCACAAAATGAATGAAACGATTTCAGCATAAGGCTGCAACATAAGAAAATGTGAAAAAAAAGTGAAGGGGACTGAGTACTTTCTGAATGCAATGATTTGTGAACTACTTTTTGTTATTATTAAAAGTGTGAATAAAGTCATTGTGGAAAGAAATATTAAAGTAAAGACATTAGTAAATGGAATAACACACAGTATAATTCAGAGGCTTCGTAACGCAGCGGAAGCTCTTCTGCACAACGACGGGTTCATTCAATTTCTTGGTGACCAACATTTCCTCCCAGCAGTCAACGTCCAACTTCCCCTTGACCTGTGTCAGAGCTCGTTAGCACCAAGGGTGTACGTTTGGTGTGGAAAGTGGCGGTGGGGACATGAATTTGGAAAAAACACAAGTGGGGTTTTCCATTGCATTTCCTGGAATTCTAAACAATATATATTGTGGCTATATTTGCTTTGGTCTTTCACATGGAATCAATTGTTTGTTTGTTTTTAACAATAATGAATTAAACATTCATATCAAATTAGTGGTGGGGTCAATATTAGGTAGTAAGAAAAGTGGTAGGGACATGTCCCCACCACAGACTTTCCTTCTTTACTTTATTTATCGTTATTTTCTACTTAGCCTGCCGTATTTGGCATTTAGACCAATATCAAAAGTTAATTCAATTTAAATGTGACAAATGAAACAACCACTTCCTCAACATGAACTGCATTTAGAAAATTTATTTATATAGATAAATTCATCTATACAGTTATGGATGTATGATAGTATGTATATATTTATATAGAAATCTATGCATACTGCAATCCTTTCACAGAGGAGAACAGAACCACATGTCAGCAATGTGAACACAATGACAGAAGCTCTGGATATCTGGATATCTGGACATTCTGAATTCACCCACAGGAAACGAAAAGTATATATATATATATATCTGAAGCACCAGCAACTCGGCTGTCACCCATGACACGGTGCAATCGCTTCAGTGGTATTACAATCGTATTTTATGTGGAATAGTCCTACCTATTCAGCTCGACTACGCCTCAGCTAAAAGTCTGTACAGTTTGTCTATTCAAGCATTGTGGGAGTTGCTGGTGACCGCGAGCTTTCTCCGCCGTCCGACGGCAACATCGAGGGTCGGAAGCTTTCCCGACACGACAGCAGCGGGATCTCAGAAATCTGTTTTTTTCTTCTTCTTCTTCCTTCTTTAAAAATAAACATAAAAACCATAAGAGAAGAGGAAAAATGCATCTCCGAGACGTCCAAACAAGTCGATTTTGAATTTTTCGATTTTCAAATGATCCATTTGTGGAGTCGCACAGATACATCTGATTTATCACAATGCCCGAATAATTTAGGAAAAAAAAAAAGACTGACAGAAAACACAGCATAGCACGTAAACAACTGCGTGAAAAGCCTAAAATAAGACATCGCCTTCTTTTGCTTCCCCAGTTCATTCAAATGAAAACAACATTCTGACTTCTCTGGACTCTGAGCAGCTTCTGTGTCCGCAGTCCTCTCATTGTCGCCTGCTTTGTTTTCATTCTTTTTTTTTTTTTAAAGAGAATTTGATCTCGTAAGTCATTCAGTGTCCAGGGTTTTTTTTTTTTTTAGGTTCACAACCTCCCCCTTATCACATGAGCACAGCACCTATATAATCAAATTACCGTGTGCCATCGAAAGGTATACACAAGTTTCAGGACTCCTCACTATACAGCTCAAATCAGTCACATATTGCACTATGAATGCAAAAATACCAGTCTACACTATACAGGAAAGTGCTTCTAACGTTTGAACAGTTTGCAAACATACAGTATGCTGCACACAAACACAAGAAACATATACACCGATCAGTGTGTCTGTATGTATGCATTACCATCACACAGGCAGTTACGCCCTACAGTACAGTACAAGAACATTTTATGGTCTTCTTCCCCCTTTAAATGTCATTTTCAGCTTTAGTTCAATTTATAGACTGAAGGAAGCGGGTGTGGTTGGGGTGGAGGCCTGTGTGGTCTCCAGGTCAAGTCACAGGCTGTTATATAGTTTGTGCCGGGAGGGGGTGGGGGGTGGGGGTCAAGTACTAGAGGAAAGCTTCAGGAATGGACCTTGAAGGCCAGCAGCTCCTCGGAGTGCATGTTGTTGAGCGAGCGCAGGTCGGGCAGCTTGAGCAGCAGCTTGGTGAAGATGGCCGACTCGTTGGGGTGGTTCTTGGTGATGAGGCTCCGCAGGGCACGGATCAGGGTCTCCTGCAGGGCCTCCACCGAGTTCACGTTCTCGATACCCGAGCGGTCTGGAAGAATGGGGGGGGGGAGTGGCGCCGTTAGGTCACGCACATTGTTGTATTCACGTATGAAAAACAAGGTCAAGTTTGACATTTTGGGGAAACATGCTTATTCAGAGTAAGATGGAAAAAAAAAAGATGGCTGTCACTCCATCTCTTATGTCTGTCCATTAAATGTGAATCTCTCCTGGCTCGGCCAAAAAAACCTGTGTTCATTTGAGAGCTTTGGGGGTGCTCGTGGGGTGGATTTTGTGATCTTGGGGCCGAGCCAGGCTAGCCGTTTCCAGTCTTTATGCTAAGCTACGCTAGCAGGCCGCTGGCTCTGGCTTCCTATTCAACAAGCATGATGAGAGTGGTGCTGTTAGAAACTATTTACTAGAGTTTACCTTTCACAGCTGTGTTTGGTTATACTGATACATACCATACTGGTCTGTGGTGTGTACATTACTGACATTGGTGGAGTGCTGAGCATGATAGACTAGAAACTAAAGACAAACCCACCTGCAGAGACCAGAACCACAGCCGTGAAGAGGCTCATCTCCTCCTCACTGAGGCCCAGGTTGATGAGCTTCTCGCTGAAGTCAAACATGGAGTTGAGGAGGTCCCCGGCACCCATGGCCCTCAGCGTGTCCACGCTGTACTTCTTCCCACCCAGGAAGGTGACGGTGCGGTCCGTCACGTCGAAGAGGGAAGCAAAGCGAACCACCAGCACCTGCAGAACACAAACAGCGCTCCGTCAGTCCGTTTTTTCCGGTGCCTGCCGTCAATGACAAAGTGCGCGGTTCAGGAACGCGTGGGGTACCTCAAAGGTGCCGGCCTTCAGCAGGCTGACCTGGTCGGGCTGGGACAGGTCTCTGAATCCCGGGATCTTCTTAGCGAACTCCACCACCTCCCTGACGGCGGGGGTGAAGCTGTGGGAAAACTCCTCCCACACCTCGTGGCCAGACTTCTGAGGGTCCACATGGGGGGACGTGTTCATGGGACAAACCTGAGGGCAGGACAGAGGACAGTGAATGAGGGTGCGGCTGATACAGTATGCCTAGCTTTTACTTAGAATCCTGACTTGGACCGTGTCCCTGGTGGTCTAAGTTTGTAAAACTAGTCTGTCCCAATAGAAATGACATTTTCTTTCATTCAACATGTTTTTATATTAACTATAGATTTAATGAATATGTGGAATGTGAAAGGGGTCGCTCGCAGTGATGAACCCACAGACACCTGTGGACTTTATTCTAATTCAAATCATTGTTTTGGTTTGTGCTGTTTTCAGCCACAGCCGGCAGCATCTACTTGATGTGTAAACAGGCAACTGTTACACTTACACAATTCGACCACATCAACTGTATGAGGTGATTGTGTTTTGTTTTGCTGCCCCCAAGTGGCCAAAACAGTTAAATGAATGCTGGTTTCGGTTTGTGCTCCAAGACCAAGACAGATGTATGTCGTCGTTTTTTTTTTTTTTTAAAACAGACCTCCGCACTGCTTCAGTGGTGGGAACTCATCGGACCTCTCAATGGGAAGGTTTCTATGCTGTTTTCGTGTTTTTCATTCTGCCCTGTACTTGTACTACACCTTCCTTATCTATCATTCTATTCTGACTTCATTTTCAATTCTCTTTGGCTTCTAAATAGTGGTTGAAAGTGCTTTAAAGCCTTAGTTAAAGCTTTGTGTCTTTGAATCTCACCAGATGCATTCTGTTGCCTCCTCTCCACAGGGGCCCACTGTGGGCTCCATTGGCGGAGCTCTCTGTGGACGGAGCCCTGAAGGCTCCGTGTGTGTAGGCGGGGCAGTGGCTGGGGGGGGCCCTCCTGGACAGTCTGAAGGGGCAGTGGTTGGTGGCGTTGTCCTCCTGACCCTGGGGGCCCAGGCCAGAGGGGGGGTCCTGCGCCGCCATGGTGACCAGGTTGTTGTGGCGGTTCCAGACATCCTGCTGCTCCTCTGTCCGGCGGCCTGTGTTTTTTTTGGTGAGGCCGCCGTTTGGGGAGCCCGTGGAGGGCGGGGCCTCTGCTGTCAGGCTGCTCTGCTCCTGGTTGTACATGAAGGTCTCCTGGTGGGCCCTGGTCACCGAGCCAATCACCTCCTCCTCCCCGCTGTCTGAAGTGCTGGGCGAGGCCGAGCTGGGGCTGGTGTCCATGGCCACGGCGGGTTCGGGGTCAGAGCTGGAGTCCGATTGGCTGGACGGAGAGCAGGAGGAGACGGGGCCGACATCGTCAGAGGTAGGTTCGGTGGCGCTGGCCGGCAGCGGCGTGCCAACAGGCAGCGTCTGGCTGTTGTTCATCATGTTGTTCATGGCACTCTGCATCTCCAGCAGCATGCGCTGCTTCTCCCTCTTGGGGATTCGGCCAAAGCGCACAGCTGAGCAGTGAGGGGAGAAGGATTCACCTTTATTTTTGACAGTGTTGAGTTTTAAAAGAGACATTTCTATTCTTCAGTAAAGCAGATAGAAGTACACCCTTTCACACTGAGCTGGTTAGTTTTACCACTGCAAGCATCATGTGTCGAGTTGAATCATGGGAATTGTAGGATATAACTGAACGCATCTAAACTTTTTTTATTCCAATGAATAAATACAGACAAAATCTAGGACATGACATAAAATTGTGAAATAATCCAATTCAGTATTTTTCATCTTCATCATAGTTCAAATATATTTAATAATATTGAGCCAGGTTTTAAAAAGTATTGGACTGTTTCCCATGCTTTCTCGTGCTAATATAATGCATTTGGCGTGTATTTATTAATATAAATAAAAACTATTGCCTCATTTATTGATTTAGTCTTGAATGCACCTTATGACAGTAGCTAGCACAGAATACTCACAGTCTCTGGACATCCCCACCATCAGGCATTTCTTGAAGCGGCACTGCTGGCAGCGGTTCCTGTTGATCCTCATGATGGGGCAGCTCTCGTTCTTAAGGCACTTCTTGTACTGGATGTTCTGCTGGATGCTCCTCCTGAAGAAGCCCTGTGCGTTCACAAAACATAAAAACAAGCACGCTGTGATGACGGAGGCCAGAGAGAGGGGGGGTGAGAGGGGGTTAGCTGAATGTGTGGACGTTAATAAGACTGACACAGGATTTATTTCGACTTTGAATTTCTGCATCTTCATGTCCAACAACACACAAATTGTTTGCGTTTCTTGCAGTCTTGAGTTTCAATGAGACTGTATAATATTGGCAAACCAGCGCATCAGTCTGAAACGTGTGTGCGTGCGTGTGTGTGTGTGTGTATGTATGTGCTCCCCACAGTTAACTAGGCCACACAGCAATGTGAAGTATGGAGGGGCAGCTGACATAAATATGGGGAGAGTGAACTAGTTTCATTGAGACTCTGCTCGTAGCTGTACAGGTGGCTACGCAGGCGGTGACCCACTTCACTTTGGGAGAGAGGGAGGGAGGGAGGGGCGGGGTTGTTTCAGAAAGCCACCCTCACCTTACAGCCCTCGCAGGCATGGACACCGTAGTGGAAACCAGAGGCCACGTCACCGCACACCTTGCACAGCAGCACCAGGCCGTTGATTTCTGATTGATACAAAAGCAGAGTTGGTCTGAGAAGGGGGAAAACACCTGTGATTTTGGCATGTTAGCGCCTTCACTGAAGACTGGTTATGTTCTGCATTACTACCAAACGTTTTCCACGGTACAATGTGAGTAAGTGATTTCCTCCATTCCAGCCAAGGGCGTGGCAAATCATAGCAATGAACGATTCCTTTTTACCACCACTGAACAGTCATCGTGGGTTAAGGCTGTTCTGAGAACTCAGTACACTATGATTATAAAAACACATCTTGAAGGTAAGAAATCAATAGAATCTTGGTTTGCTAATGCCACTGGTGTTACAATACAGTTACAATCAAATTTTCTTCTCTGTTATAACGTTTTTCAGCTTCTGATTCTTTGTGACCGGTTGCCCCAAAAGTTAAAGACCACTGGTGAGATTATGACTACTCTCTTTTCAAAACACGTACACACAAAAAAAAAAAAGAGTGTCCATCTTACTTGTGATGTTGCACTTTGCGGTGGAGGAGGAGCGTCCGCTTTTCTGCGTTCCCGTAAGGCTCTGGCCGGCTGCGGGTGGCGCGCGGACGGCCGGCTGACCCAGCTGGTGGCGGCTGGGCGAGGAGCCACGGAGCGGGGAGGACGACGACTGGTAGCTGCCGTTGGAGGAGTCACTGTGGCACGACTCCGGGCTGGAGCCTGAGCTGGACGAGCTGATGTAGGCTATTACGCCTCCTGGTGGACAGCGACAGATTTCTTACGTTAAAAGGTATGCCTGGTAATACTATATTTTACTTATTGTCAAAAGACCCAAACAAATAATGAAGGGATCCTAGCAACAAGTTCTGTGTGTATCCAAATATATAAAATGTCCAAAGATATATCTTATTCCTGTGAGTCATACAGCTCCATTGTTGTTCAAAAACGAACACTGTTGCACTGTGTGAACCCATGAACACACACACACACACACACTGTAGTTTCTATAGGTGGCGCTTTTTCCTTCGTCTGCACAGCCATGGTGGATATCACTTGCTCATTCTTACTCCCTCAAATGAAATGTAACCACCCCCCCCCCCCCTTCACAGCTTCACATAAAGAGGGCAGATCATAATACGACATTGGCATCCTCAGCCAGTAGGAGGCGAGCAGACAGGCTGCTGCTGCTGTGCCGCCCGCCCCCCAACATAGGCTGACCTGATTTCTTCCCCTGCCGTTCTCAATGATTAGGTAACAGCCATTACATAATGTCAGCTTCACATGGGTGTGTGTAGTAGGTAGTTTGGCCCGTCCCTGCTGCAGCCATTCACATATACAGGCTCCTTAACCAATGGATCTAGTGCCAAATCACATTCTAAATGGGTCGACTATCGGCAGCACATGGACTGACATGACTGAAGCATTCAATCTCAAGGAAGCACACACTGCATTCCTTCCATTTAAATGTTATGATTATCTGACAAATATTGACCATTAATAGATAGCAGCGCTAGCATAAAAGTGGACTGGGGAAATTAGTTGTAGGGACTGTACCACATTTTATTTTCTGCAGAAAATGGGACAGATGCCATAAAAAAAACACATCCTCAGTCATCAGTTCTGACCCAATTAAAAGACCCACTTCAACCAATTCAATGTCACACAACATCTCAGGAATAAAAGTCTCTTTGAAATTACCCATTATTATAATACTCATTATCTGTGGATAACAGACAAAACAGGAAAGCACAAACTTCCAAAGATATTTTGTCAGAATAAAACCTTTGTCAAAATGCCATGAATTCATGTCATTCATCAAGTTTAATGATGTGATGAAGTGCAGTGATATGAAAAAAGGCCGTCTCTGCCAAATGTGACATTTATTAACCCTGCTTAGTATACGATTAAAATTGTGCCATATTACAAAGTTAAAAGAGAGAAATTATACGATTCCATGTTGAGGATCAAGTCGCCAAACCTGTTGTCTTGGTTAGATTTATTCTATCCAACTTGACAAAGCTGGAAAACTGAATACAGAAAGAAAAAATGCTGCATTCAAGTCCCAGGGGAAATGTCACCCTTTCAACTAGTCAAACACATTGGAGAAGTGGAGCCACAATTTGATTTTGCAAGCAGTGGTCAGAAAGATGTAATGAAAAACATTCATTTTAGTTTTTCAAAAGGGAATGTAATACACACAACGTGCATAACATACGAAGACATTTACGTATCCCATGGGCCTGAATGCACCATAACTTGATACTGTTTTTTTTTTCTTTTTCTTTTAAAACGCCCCCACGTGGAGCAAGCATGTTTTTTTTTTTTTGTCCCCGGGAAAACTGGGTCACCTCGAGCCGCTGTGAGATGCCTCACGTGTATCTTGATGGGAGGAATTACGCAATGACCACGTCCCGGAGCCGCTCGGCCAATGACAGGCGACGCACGGGGAGCGTAAACACAGGTGCACATGGCTAGGCTGACGGGTCCATGTGAGAGGTGGACGACCGCAGCGTTGCGGGCGCTATCTGCTTGGGTAATAACAACAGCCCACTGGCACTGCTAACCCAGTTAAATGTTGACACACCGGCGCACGCTGCGCCCTTTTAAAACACGTTAAAAAAAAGTGCTTCGCCAGGACGTAAAAGACTGCTCGAATATACGAGACGAGAACGTGCCCCCGTTCCGCTAGCTACTTTCACGAAACGTACCTTCACCGAAGCTAATGGCAGGATGTGGCCATGATATTAAGCCCATTTGCAACAAGCTGCAGCCATTGTCATTTAAGTGAGGGTTAAAGCACACTTACCAGCTTTGGTCGACTCCATATCCTTCTGAGTTTTGTTGGGGGGGGGGGGTCCTCCTCCTCTGCTACCTCAGTGCCGAAGCCGTTTTTCTGTTTTTAGTGTTCAGCAACTGTGAAGTCGCTGAATGCTCCCGGTTGGGAAACTGGCCGTTCAACACCTACAACATTTAACATCAACATTAAGACACCGGAAACTCGGTAAAGACCGTTTCAAAACGACGGTCGGCTGTCGGCGAATGTAATTACACGGGAAGGAAACAAAAAAACAAATCTCACATTAAACCGAAGCAGCAAGTTTTCAGAGGCCGGTTTCAACGACGCCGAACGGACGGTTAAAATCGGTCCTCGAAGATGGTGGTCCGTTTCACACACGGCGGCTCGTCTGTTTGCAGTGTAACTGAGCTACGTGTAGAAATGTAGAAACGCTCGGAGACGGTAACGAGGAGGACTGGGTTTTTTTTTCCGCAGCGACTGTTTCGAGTGAGCGAGCGAGCGAGCGAGCGGCGTGAGACCATGTGACCCAGTACACCGGCTCCTCCCCCCCTCCCCCCCTGCGCTGGTGTCAATGTAACCCACTGACATACTTTCACCAATCAAAGTGAACAATGGCGGCTGGCAAGTACGTCCCGCGTCCAAACACGACAAGTACGTGGCAACATACTATTACAGCACAATTACAGGACTTGTCTGAATCCACGTTTGTTCTTGTACTATTTTTTTTTCTTCTTCTTTTATGAAAGGAAAGCTAAACTCAAGAATAACAAAAGACATAAAAGTCGAGTGTGAAGTTGCGCTGGGAGAGAACGTGAGGCGGTTGTTAGAGGTGCCACGACTGCAACAACAAAAAAAAGAAAAAGGTAGCGCTGAAGCGATTAGTCGATTAATGAATTAGTTGATCGCTATAATATATATAGGCCGTTCCTCAGTGTTTTTTTGTTTTGTTGCTATTATCTTTCTTTAAATGCTTTTGGTCAGACATTTACATTGAAATAACAGCTACGTTATTACAATCACACGAATGACATGTAATATCAGAATCAGAATCAGAAACTGTTTATTGCCAAGTAACATACATTACAAGGAATTTGCTGTGGTCTGAAGGTGCTATTGTTTTGATAACAAATAAGTAGAATATAAAAGCTAAAATAACAATAAGAATAAAAATAAAAATAAGATAAGATAAATAACAACAGTGCAGTGACCAGAATAAAGTAAAGTGTCCAGATAAAGTGTCCAGTAGGGGGTGGGTGCGTTAATGTAACGCAGTGGGGACAGGGGTGATGTACGTTAATATAACGTATAGCTTGTGGTTGTGTTCAGGGTCTTCTTTCAGGGTCTGTCCAGTCTTTTTTTCTTGTTTTTGTTTTTTTAATTATACTTCAGACATTTACCAACAACTATTGATTATTTTTCTAGCAAGCTTATGCTCAACATCTGACGTGAAGCCATCTTGATTTTAAGGGTGTAAGAATTTTACACACACACACACACACACACATATATATGTAAACTATAATATATATGCATTTAATTAATTTCTGTGAAGAAGGTGACTACATTTATTTATCATAAAGCCTGCTTGGACCAATTAAAAGAAAATCATAATACAGATGTAGAATTGTGTCCCTAAACATGTAAGGAAACATGGTCTGATACATTGTAATATCCACAGGAAATAGTCTGTTCACAATTTTATACAATTTGCTAGTTTTACACAAACTTCCTGCAGGTATTAAGTTCACTATTTAGGTTAACTGTACGGTTAATTGTTATCTGTGCTGTTATTGTTTTTTTGTGCAATGAATATAATGAAATGTACATAAAGATATTTCAAAAGAAGTGGGACACTTTTTCCCCCTTTTTTGGTAATTGAATGTTTGTGGCATGTGCAATGGTGAAAAAGATGCAGAGCACCATAAGCTGACATTTACTCCCCCCCCCCCCCCATTAAAGCCTGACTCTGCAAAGAGACACATCACCTTCAAACCCGTAGTGGACAACAGCCGGTTTGCTTTAACTTCCTAATTAACACAGTCAGATTCACTGTTGACAAACGCTTTAACTTTGTGTTTTTTGTATCACGTGAGATCGCTTTGCAAACACACCAGTTTTACTGTTCAAATACCACCAGACTAGCGGATCCAGTTCTCGAGGCTTCATGTCATGAGGCTCTCCGCAACTAAATTCTTGCTGGGTTAACATGACACGGGGGAAAGCCTCCCTCCTCGGGGCGGGGGCGGGAGTTACTCTGTTCAAATATGTAGCGGCAGGTGTTTCCCAAGGCTAATGTTTCCTCCGTTTACCACAATGAACACCTTTTTTAAGCAATCCCACGCTGTACCGTACTGTTCTCCACTTTCTTTTGGGGGGGGGGGGGTTTGTACAGAGCAGGTCAGGGGTTACTGTTGCCCTGTGGACTAATGCGCGGAGAGACAATAGAGAGAGAGGAGTAACGTGAGAGGTGATCGTCTCCGCCCTTCCATGTTCTCAGTTGACCCTTTCACTCTTTAGGTCAGGGGAAACTCTGTGTTGTCACTGTGACCCAGCGAGTGAATTCAGTAGCAGCCCAGTCCTGTATTCCTGTAGGACAGCCAAGGGACATGAAGACACCATAAAATAGCATTTTGTTTGGGACGATCACAACCTCTGTGCCTCTCGGTCAAATCGCAAAATCCTTCCTCGTCCTCTTCTTGACACTTGAGGAACTATTTTGTGCCAGACTCCAGCAGATTTCCCACTGAATCGGACCCGGTGGTACAAAATGTAAAGTGTGGTGCATGAACGCATGCACACGCCGTTTCCTTTACATTAAGTGGAATGCAAGCGAACACACCGGATGTGTGGTTTTTCCAGAGCCATCAGTGGGAGTGGAAATGTTACCGCTGTGCGTATTGATATGCGAACATGATTCGGGGCGTGCATACATCCATCTGTGGCGAACTGTGCGAGTGGAAATCCGCCTCTCAGGCATATGCGCCCACTTGCAGAGTGGCATGCAATGTAAATCTGACAAAAAGAGGGGTGTTCTGCATATTTCTGTCTTTGAGTTTTAGTCATGAACTACACTACGCAGAGGAGGCTGCCAGTCTCCATTTTGCTCTTAATTGTTCGTAATAGTTTTCAGACATTTTCAGTCTTTCTGGAGCACGAGCGCAGACCACTCACGAGGGTGTTTCCTCTCGAGCGGGTGCCGAAACACACGGGTTGCGTGTTGGCGGCAGTACAGTGTGGGGCAGCGGTGGCCTTAAAGTCTAGAGAAGCTAGATAACATATATATTATATATATTACAACAAGTCTCATAGAAATTCCGTGTTAAGAACCTGTCAAACTCATTCACACCTTTAAACCAGCAATAAGAATTTCTTTTGGCCACTTTGGGGCTGCGGAAACAAGTTGTGAACACATACATTGACATATTATTATCCCCCGTTTTCTTGTTGGCTTGAACCTCTCTTTTTAAACAAAATTTTGTAAATTAGGTTTAAATGTGGCGCTCCACTGTAGACCACAATGTCTCACTCTACAGGACAGATATTAGATACAGGTGCACACTCGAATCAGCTAATTAACTCAAAACACCTGCAAAGGTTTCCTGAGCCTTTAAATGGTCTCTCAGTCCGGTTCAGCAGGCTACACAATCATGGGGAAGACTGCTGTTCACAGAGCGCTGTATCCAAGCATACTCTTAGAAAGTTTGAGTGGAAGGCAAAAGTGTGGTAGAAAAAGGGGTGCACAAGCAACAGGGATAACCGCAGCCTTGAGGGGATTGTGAAGCAATCAAACAAGTTGCTTGAAGTCCAGTGTGAAGTTTCCACAGTCAGTGATGATTTGGGGAGCCATGTCATCCGCTGGTGTTGGTCCACTGTGTTTTCTCAAGTCCAGAGTCAACGCAGCCGTCTACCAGGACATTTTAGAGCACTCCATGCTTCCTTCTGCCGACAGGCTTCGTGGAGATGCTGACTTCATTTTCCAACAGGACTTGGCACCTGCCCACACTGCCAAAAGTACCAATACCTGGTTTAATGACCGTGGTATTACTGCGCTTGATTGGCCAGCAAACTCGCCTGACCTGTATTGTCAAGAGGAAGGTGAGAGACACCAGACCCAACAATGCGGACCAGCTGAAGGCCGCTGTCAAAGCAACCTGGGCTTCCGTAACACCTCAGCAGTGCCGCAGCCTGATCGCCTCCATGCCACGCCGCATGGATGCAGTAATCCATGCAAAAGGAGCCCCGACCAAGTATTGAGTGCATATACATGAACATACTTTTCAGTAGGCCGACATTTCTGTATTAAAAATCAGTTTTTTTTTTATCGGTCTTATATAATATTCAAATTTTCTGAGATACTGAATTTTGGGTTTTCATTAGCTGTAAGCCATAATCATCAGAATTTAAAGAAATAAAGGCTTGAAATATTTCACTCTGCGTGTAATGAATCTATACGAGTTTCACTTTTTGAATTGAATTACTGAAATAAATTAACTTTTCCTCAATATTCTAATTCATTGAGATGCGCCTATTTATACATTCTAGTCCTGGAGGGAAATCATGCGCACACACACATTAACTTTCATTGCTACGTGGATGACACCGTCTGTCCTGTTAATAGCCTGGTATCACGATGTCGCCTTTACGTCTATTGCCTCGGTGGGAACTAAGAATTGGATGTCCAACCACGTCCTAAAGACACTGAACGACTCAATTCCATAATCACCCCCTCTGGCCCTTCAGCATTAATAACTCATCTAGTCTGGGTGCTTTAATCGAATGTTGTTATATTTTTGACTACAGTGGTTCAGTCCTGGTTACCGCTCAGTTTTAGACTTTACTGCTTGTTGTTAAAGCCTTGAATGGTCAGGATCCTGGCCTTTATCTGCAACCTGCTAACTCCTTATGAGCCTGATCGCTGCTAGCTAGCCAGCTAGAAAGTCTTGTCACTCACAGGTATTTTGCTGTCTGGGCTGTGACTCAATGTGCTTTCCTTCTTTCTCTCAACTGATGCCAATTTAAATTATTTTATCTTATGTTTTGGATTTGGGGCGGCGCAAAGACTTATACTCCAAACTTTTATTCACAGTGGTAGTATGAGCTGTAAAAGTTCAGTATGCGATATACCAGAAGCTGAATGAACAGACAGGATTGTCACCATAAAAAGGTTTATTTGTTTAATGTACAGACATGTGGCGTGCTCTAGCGATAGCGGCGCAGCTGCAGGGTGTTGCGCCTCTTCCAGGCGGCACGGCGGGAGCCTCCGATGGTCAGGTGGAACTTGTGGCCCTTGCCCAGGCCGCGGCTCTTCTTTCCTGCAGAGGTCAGGCCACGCATCTCTCTGTGCTTGTGCACAGCCTTTGTGATCCATTGGGTGTCTGGGTTGCGTCTGACGGCCTTGTGGAAGGGGTCGATCAGAATCACCTCAAAGAACTTGTAGGTGGAGTCCTCACCCACCCAGTAGGAGTTCAGCACTCGCAGGGCTCCGCAGTGACGGCCAGCACGCTCCTAGGAAATAAAGTTATACAGTGTGAGAGAATGATTCTGACAGGAGTAAAATCAATCTTTTGTATTGAGCAAATCAACACAATCCAACGAGGTAATATGGCACCATCTTCAAGCTGCAAAAGCAACTTTGCTTTGGTGGCTCCCAGTGGGAGCAAGAAATTTGATCTTCCATAGCCCAAAAACCCACCACTAAACTGGGGGCAAAAGTATCATTTACCAACCCTGCTGGTCTGTGATCACAATAAGGATGCATTCAATTTCACACCAGCAGCTACAACAACCTTCTATCAATAGTAACTTTTGTAACAATGCATCTGTTCTCCATTTCGTCATGTTAAACACTGAATGTGCTCAGTTTCAAAAACTCTCAGAATTGCTCCGTCCTTGTACTGGGGGTGATCCTGGTTGAGAACCAGGCCGGTTACTGGGTTGACACCCGGGGTCAAAGGCAAATTCAGTGTATTCGTAGAAGCCGCTCATCTGCTGTTGAATACAATATTCACAAGTAGATGCCAGTATGCCAACAACAAATGCTGTTGCTGGTCTAATGGTGTCCACAACAGGAAGAGGAGCTGACAACTGGAAGTCCTGAATTCAAACCTCATCAAAAACTACCTAATAATCTACGCAAGGACATGAGCGGCCTCATGTCTCATACAGAATGTTTAAATACAGCTGTAGGAATGTGATGACGCTATCGTCAGTTTACAGGCATAGGAGATTATGTCCACCAATTAGCGCTTTCATAAACAATGTGAACATGAGTGACAGTAGACCCCTTTCCCCGCACGTATTTTAACTTGCAGGCCAGGTTTCCATTTGATCATCTGTCAGTTTTTCCTCAATACAAATGTCAGAATTCTTTCAGAGCCTGTGGCGGCGTCTTCAAACTACTGGTTTTATCTGACCATCAGTCTTAAACCCAGACATCTTCAATTTACTATCAATTTGACAGAAGAAGAAAAGCAGGAAATGGAGTGGAGAAGCTGAAGCAATATTTCACTTTTCTGTTGGGAAAAAACAGTATAGTACCAGAACCCTAAAACTGAAGCAGCTGAATGGAATTCAGCCATCATTTACACCTGTACTTTTCCTACTGTCACATATCAAAATGTCATAACACCCATCATTCCTTCTAATCATGAATTGTGGTGAGAATTTCAGCGTTGGCTCCATATACATGCTGATACTAAGTCAGCGACTTATCAGTCAATTAAAACTCCGGGTTAGTGTCAACGACCCGCTAGAATTTTCATTAGAAAGTGCACTTCTCATCTCTGGCTTTCATCTACAGATATAAATAGGTATGTTGCGCTTCTTGTACACAAAACCCAAGCATAGCTCTCCTGGAGTACCCCCAGTAACCCTGCATGTTTATGCACTCCTGAAGCAGCTTGATAACAAGCTTATGTTAAGATCAGCTGTGTTGGAATAGGGGCGAGATCTAAAACATGCAGGACCAGGGGTCAGGGGTCTAGCCAATGAGTGCGCCATAAAAAAGGAGCAGTTCTGGCCGGTAGGGGAGCAGGATGCTGACACCCTTGACATGAGCACACCAATGTGTTTACTGGAGCCAGGAACCCTGTTCATCAGAAGCAATCGACAAACCGGCAAAAAACACAACTCATCGTTTCTACTGGCCTCGAAGACTGATTAGTCGAGATGAACGTACCTCGGCGGTGGACTGCAAACTGCGGGCGAACTTGATCTGGTTGACGCCATGGTGCACGGGCTTGCCATAGGTGGCGCCCTTGGGTACAGGGCGTTTACGGCCTCCACGGCGCACACGGATACGGTAGATTACGTAACCTGTTTGAACCAAAAAACAAAAACAAAACATGATTAGCCAGGAAGGCAAAGATGGTGACAGATCAAACGTGTGCAGGTGGAACTTCTGGGGCTCAGCACTCACCCTGCTTGGCCTTGTAGCCCAGCCTACGGGCCTTGTCAGGTCTGGTGGGTCTAGGAGTACGGTGGAGGTTGGACAGCTGGCGGTACTGCCAGCAACGGACGCGGAGGAGGAAGCGCATCACATCTGACTGCTTCTTGCGCCATAACTCCTGCATATACCTATATGCTCCCATGTTGACTTATCTGAAGAAAAACAAACAGCTCTAGTGAGTTTAATGTGCTTGTGTCAATTCACATAATGCAATTAACCACTGTACAGGATTGTCAACATGCAAATCACTACAATAACCCGAAGCTGTTAGGCTGAGCAACATTTACAGTAATCCTATTGGTGAGGGTTTCAGTCATGTGGCATGTGAGCATGCAAGTTCTTTCCAACCAAAACACAGCAAATACTTCCATTAGTTGCTGCCTGGCTCACGTTTAATAAAAACAATGTGCTGCCTTTCGGTGTAAAGTCATTAGAGTGGATACCTGTAAGTTAACACTCGGGTCATAATGGCACATGAACCAAGACCGTTGAGACCTGCTACATGCTTTCACATTTCCCCAGTATCCTCTAAACTAGCGTTAACACGTATGTAACGCACAGTATGGCGACGGAAGTGTTTATTTTACGAAAATGCGGTGAAAACACACAAGTTGTAACGGCACACAAATCCATGCTTGTTAAATTGCTACCAGAGATCAAGCTAGCATGCTAGCGTTCGCCGCGTATCTCAGCACTCCCCGCTCCACCGGAGTGTTGCTAGCATGACCGCAGAAATTAAAAGTTGCACATGCCGATGTGTTAAACGCGAAATCTTTAACACAAATACCAAGACAGCATGATATCAAGCTAACATATTAGCTTTCTACTACGGCCAGCAGTGCTAATGGCTACCGGATCCAATGCATCTCGGAACCGTTAATAAAAGGGCTGTTATCTGTGTTCTTAATAATCTCAGTCAAAAAATAATCAAGACGTGTAGGTCGTTATTAAGTCACTAAACAATGTCCTGACTCAAATACGCAGATGAAAGTATAAACATAGTGATTTTAATGGATTGCGTTCTGTATAAAAGAGTGGAAATACTCGCTTACATGATGGCGTACCAGCCGGAAAGAGAGAGGGAATGTACCCAGCATGCCTTATGAAAACGACGGTGACGCATTTCCTTTGTTGTGCTCACGGGAAATGTAGTCTTCGTTTGTTTTTGTTTTTTTTCCACACCTTTTGACGATACTTTAGTGGCAATCTCTTTCCGTGTTCAATTCATTTTCAATTAAAGAGTCGTTTCATGACATAGCATAATCACATAGCGGAGTGTACAGACAAAATAAGTTCAATCGAACTTACTTGTAGCGTGGGATGTGTATGTAGATCCAAATTCTAGAAAATGACTGCCATATTGACTACAGACGTAACTGCATACATTTATAACGTACCGATTGAGCAGTTCTATTGTGCAAAATCTATCGCAATTACAATTATACAACAGAATGAATTACTTTGTATAGTGCATGTAAGTATTCACAACTGTTACAATACATAATATAACATACGATTATCATAGACGCAAACAGAAAAAAACGCTGAAATGCAAACGCTGAATTATTATTATTGTTATTATTATGTCTTTGCTGGTGTTTCGTGAACTCCGTCAGTCGCGCAGGCGCAGTGGCAGAAGAAGACCCGTCGGCGCAAGCAGAGCAGGATGGATGCGCTGGCTGTGATGCTGCATTTAAAGACCTGATAGACAGCTAGTTATCTGCCTGATTCAAGTAAGGGAACTCTGCCCGAGTGCACCAGCCATTAACAGAGGGCGGCTCGCTGCTGGAGTGTTATTGGTGCGTTCGTGTGACGCAGGGCGAGTTGCGACGGCTAGCCTGTTAGCTAGCTGGGCTAAACAACAAGACGCTAAGGGCTGAATGGAATGGGGTTTTTTTTTTTTTTTTTAGAGGGGCTGTTGCCCGTGTTAATGTTATTATAGCATGTCTAACGGAGAGACGGTAAACAATGTGACGTTTTGTGTTCATGCATTGTAGGCTCGCAATGGGAAAAGGCTGTAAAGTTGTGGTGTGTGGCCAGGCAGCAGTTGGGAAAACTGCCATACTGGAACAGCTGCTGTACGGAAATCACACTGTAGGTAAGTGCTAGCACTAGTCACTATTATACACACAGGTAACATTAGGATTCATATGGGTTCAGTGTGAGAGTCTTTTGTTTCTTGAAGTATCATTGAGTGTTTATAATGGCTTCCTTTGATTCAAGTGTACCATTCCAGGCACAAAGTCTCTTTTCTCTATTCGCTGTGTTTGTGTGTTCCAGGCTCTGAGTCCAGCGAGACCCAGGAGGACGTGTACGTGGCCTCGGTGGAAACGGACCGCGGTGTGAAGGAGCAGCTGAGGCTCTATGACACCAAAGGCCTCCACGACGGACAAGACCTCCCCAAGCACTACTACTCCGTGGCGGACGGCTTCGTGCTCGTCTACAGCGTCGACAGCCTGGAGTCTTTCAAGAAGGTGGACATGCTGAAGAAGGAAATAGACAAGTCCAGAGATAAAAAAGAGGTGTGGCTGGCTCAAAGTTTAACTAACGAACACTTGCCACGTGTTCAGTTCCGTTTGTTCAGCTGTGCTTTGTTCTACCACCTCAACACATCGTGGAGGGTGTTGGTGAAAGGTGTCAATAAATAGAATTTGGCCGTAGAAGGGAACTGAAACACTACACAAAGACAGGAGAAGGCTGAGGTTCCCAGTTAAAGAAAATACAACTGGCTTTCATTCATATGGCCCCCACAATCGAGGATGTGCATGCAGCAGAGAGGCAGAAAACATGCCCAATGGACGGCCGTCTTCTCTAGCTACTCAACATGACACATAGAAATCCAATGAGAAATGGCAGCTAGTAGCAGTTGCCACGCTAGCCCACGGGGGAGAAAAAAAAAAAAAAAAAAAAAGCACCTCTCGCGCGTCACGTTAGCCCGCATGAAATTCCAGCTGTTTACCATCAAAATATTTACATTGTGCAAAAAAGACTTCAGTTCCATACAGGACAAAGTCCACTCATGAGAAAGCAACGTCAGTGCAGGTTTAAGGCACAAGAACAACCTGTCGATCTCCTGTACAAATGCAATCTGGGCATTTTTTTCCCCCCCGTGTCCAAAAAGTATTAAAACACTGAAAAAATAAAGTCATTGTTTCACATGTATGAGGAGCATGCAATCCCCCCCCCCCCCCCCCCCCAATTTATGTGAAATTATGAATTTCACCAAACATGGAGGATACAGGGCAAGGCAGTGTAAAATCTGAATTATTCATCCATTATTGTGTTATATGTACTCCATACAGTGAAGTAAATGTGAAAACCTTTGAAAATGGAATGGGATTTGGTTCAGGCATGTCCTGTTGTGCTCTCAGGTGACGGTCATAGTGCTGGGGAACAAGACGGACCTGCGGGAGCGTCGGCAGGTGGAGCAGGAGGTGGCGCAGCAGTGGGCGCGCGGC
The DNA here is from genome assembly GCF_043641665.1 of Enoplosus armatus. NCBI lineage: Eukaryota > Metazoa > Chordata > Actinopteri > Centrarchiformes > Enoplosidae > Enoplosus > Enoplosus armatus. The sequence continues at coordinate 2,483,058 of NC_092195.1, forward strand.
GAGAAGGTGAAGCTGTGGGAGGTGAGCGTGGCCGAGCGCAACTCCCTCATCGAGCCGTTCACCCAGCTGACCAGCCGCCTCACGCAGCCTCAGAGCAAGTCCGCCTTCCCCCTGCCGGGGCGCAAGAGCAAAGGCACCCCGTCCAACGACATCTGACGCTCCGGAGATCCCCCTCACTCCTCTGTGCCCCCGCTAGTCGGCTGCATTCACCTGATATGGGAACCCCCGGCGGGGCAACTTTAGTTTAGCAGCATGACTCTCATTGCCTCATGCAACTTATATACAGCGTTAACATAACTGCAGGGGGGGGCTAGTTCTGCATTTTTGCTTTCTTTCTAAGGGTGAGGTGAGAAGACTTACATCGATCTCACGTTTGTATGTGAAGCACAGAGCTGGGGTCAGAACACGGTTAGCCTAGCTTAGCATAGAGGCTGGAAGTAGGGGGAAACGGCTAGCCTGGTGCTATCAAAAGTGGAAAACTATGCCGACCAACACCTGTAAGCCTCATCAATTAACATCTTGTATCCGTGCACAAACGGAAATGTAAAAACACGTTTTTATTTTTGATTTTAGGGGTAGTCACGTGCTGGAACTACCTCTTGACACACAACAGGTTATCCATCCATGAAGCACCAGGTGTGGTCGCCGAGCACAGGTTTTGGTGTTGTTCTCTGTACAGGCATGATGGGAGCAAACCTGGCAACCTCACTGTGATGAGAAGACTTTGGGAAGCTGCGCCCAGCTGTTTTTCTTGCTGGCGAGGGGGGGGGGGGGGTTTGGGGTTGCCAGGTTTGGCCTCATCGTGCCTTCGCAGAGACCAACACATAAACCTGCGCTGTGCTCACCAATGGACGGGTAAACTGTTGTTCGTCAAGAAATAGTCCCAACATGCAACTCCCTCTATGATCACAAACATATACTTGTTATATGTATATATATATGTATATATGTATATATATATATGTGTGTATATATATATATATATGTGTGTGTATATATATATATATATATATATATATATATATATACATATTTACACTTCGCGTTGTGTTTGAGTACAAAGTGCCAATCAGTGAGCCACGCAGGTGTTGTTATTCCTGTTTCTGCGCTTCGGGCAGAGTCAGGCCAGCCGTGTCTCTGCCTCCAGTCTTTATGCTAAGCCAGGCTGACCACGCCCCAACTCCAGCTCTGCACTCAACAACAAAAGACACGGGACTGATGTCGATGCCGAGGGAAAGAAAGCAAGGAAGCATGTTTCCCCAAGGCGTTTGAACTAATCCGACGAGGATGCATGCTGTAGTTTGTCTTTTGCTGCAAACCAAACCCACATCTGTAAACACCTGTTTTCTGTGCAGTCAGTTCTTTTTTTTTTTTTTTTTTCATGGGAAAACCACCTTTAGCCTGGACAAGCACTTTAGCACCAAAGTTGTGAGACAATTGCGAGTTATGTTCACTGTCCCTTTTTCAATTGAAATGTGTAAGTGTGTGCCCAGATGTACATTTTAAAGAGCTATTGCTTTCTGTAGATCCAGATCTAGAGCAAATTCAGACTTTTAAAGGGTAGTTGTAGTGTTGTTAAACCTGGGCCCTATTTTTTACATATGTTGGTGTCTAAATGAGTAACAGTTACCAAAAGTTTTGGAATTAGTCCAGGTGCAAACAGGCTGCAGTGTCTGCAACGGAATCCTTACGGACAACTGCGTCCGTCTCAAGTACGCCCACTTAAAGTGCTTGTTTTTTGCCAGTGACAGGCTGAGATTGTTATTCTAAGTGTCTGACAACACGATGGAAAGGATCCCTGCAGAGAGAGAGAAAGAGACCTTTTTGTTAAAGAGTAAGATCCGTTTTTTTTGTCTGACTCAAGGAGAAGGGTTGAGTTGTCGCAGGAAGACGACGGTGGAAACGTGAGTCAGCATGTCATCTTACCCTTTAACAAAAAGGTCTCTCTCTCTCTCTGCAGGGATCCTTTCCATCGTGTTGTCAGACACTTAGAAGAACAATCTGAGCCTGTCACTGGCAAAAAACAAGCACTTTAAGTGGGCGTACTTTAGACGGGCGCAGTTGTCCGTAAGGATTCCGTTGCAGACATCGCAGCCCGTTTAGGGGCCTCTGACTGGACCAATTCCAAAACTCTTTGTACCTATTAGTCATTTCGACCCCAAAATATGGAAGAAAACATAAACAGGGTCCAGGTTTGAAAATAACACAATTACCTTTTAAAGCCTGTTGCTAGTTTCTCATTTCTTACAGTGGATCTGCGCTAGGAAGGGATCTTACATACGGGCACCTAATAATGCCCCCCCCACATCTGATGTGAATGCAACACGGATCCTTGTCCTCTGGCAGGACTCACCTAGCCTTCGTCCAGTCCATCTCATATTTTAGGTATGGCCTGGCAGCAATAATCCTGAATGGTACTGCCTTTACTTGTGTTGTGAGATTTCAACTGCGCGACTCCCGCGTGTCGTCTCGGCTTGTATAATCCAATAGGGCTACTAGTTAACGCTGTGTGTGTGTGTGTGTGTGTGAGCTTTCTAACAGTAGAAATGTCCGTGTCCAGAGGAAATATTTATTTTTTAACTAATTTATTTTTGTCACTTTAAAAAAAAACGAGCCACATTCCTTGACTTGGTGAGACAATGTGACGGGGTGATCTGCGCTGTTTCCTGTGATTCCTTAAATGTTTCAAAGTAATAACGTTTAAATGTGCTGCTAGCAGAACAGAGTTAGAACACTTGCACTCTGTAACCATGCTAACCCTAAATGATTCTCTGCTCTGTAACTCTTTGTTTAAAAAAAAAAAATAATGCACTGAATAAAACGTAGCCTCTTCATATTTAATTCGTATGTTATTTTGGTGGTGGTCACATTTAAAAAAAAAAAAAAAGGGGGTGTACAAAATGATCAAAGTCCGACGCTTTCAGTTGGGTCATGTTTAATTGTTAAGGGCAAAACAGAACAGCTTTTTATCAGTACAGAACACAAATCACAACCAATATCCATCCATATCTAAACATGTCTACATGTGTAAAACACCTTTTCAGAGACCAGGAGTCTGGAGGGGAGGGGAGGGGAGGGGGGGGGGGGGTCAAACACCAACTGGAACTTAATACATGTGAGAATTTACACTGACATACCTGGAATCGACAGGGAATCATGCTGTGACACGTTTCATCTAGCGGTTTAGTATTAGTGTCCACCTTCAAGCACAAGCTAAGAATTCGGAAAGAGGGAAAACACTAAATGCGTTATTGCCAGATCGGATTACAGTTGGGCTGGAGAGAACTTCCAAAAAAAAAAAAAATACAATTAAACAACAAAATCTCAGGAGCTAAGACTTCAGTTCAGAGATAAAAAAAAAATCCACCTGCCGGGAGCCACGCACCCCGAACCCCCCCCCCCCCCCCCCCCCCCCCCCACACACACACACACACACACACACACATACATACACACACACACACATCCCCGAGTCATCTAACCAGCAGCTCCTCTGGTGATTATGTGGCGTAGCGTTTGGTCCACTGTTTGGCTATCCTGTCGTGTTCCGGTCTGTTTGTTGTGTACTGTGTGGCGATGCTTCCAACCAGAGGGTCGGCTGCAGACAGAAAAAAAACAACAACAACAAACACATGACACCAGCGCTTCAGGACACGCCTGTTCTTTCCACTTCTTTCACACACGTTATTCTGGTTTGAAGGTTGGAATACATGATTGTTTACCCCATTTTTAGGGATAGCTAAATGCGCAAGGTGCTTAACACGACGGTTCCTCAATCAGTGGTTCTTTGTTGTGGTTTACAGACGTCAGACACCACTTGATGTGAGGGGGGGGGGGGGATGCTTTTTTTTTTAATCAAAAGCAATTCTACAAATCCAGTTTACAGCGTGGGTGTCCATAGTCCTAAATAAAGTTGCTTTTAAAATCAAATGGTTTCTGCACCCCTGCAGCGTAGAAGCATCGTCTTATGGCCTCTGGGCATATAAAGGAGCCGCCATGTATAGTTTGTGTGGTGTGTACTTGAACTTGGAGGCAACGGTGGGGCGGCAGGGGGTGAGGTCCATAAAAGGCCTTATTTTATCCATAAAATAAGGTGGGAATGTGTGTGTGTTATTGCCGACGAATACATGAAAAATAAAATGTAATTTGGTGCAAAGGTTCCCACACTGCCATGAGGACGTTATAATCCACAATGGCCTATGTCAAGACACTTGAAGGGATAGCTACCGCTGTATTAAACCCCCCCCCCCACATATTCACTAAAGGCTTTTCCTCAGGAAGTGTGAACACAAACACAGCACCACCCTTCTGTCTTCAATGTGGACGTGGAGACAGTCAGAGGGGCTTCACCTGGAGTCAGGAGTGGGTTTAATGAAGGGAGCCTTCGGTGGAGTCCTGCAAACCGCGTACGGCTGCCTATGTGAGACTTTTTATGGTCTGTCCTCTAACATCCGAGATCAAAGGGGAGTTTGATCTTTACAGAATACTGAGTTACTGCGGTTAATGAGACGAGCTGAAACAAACCCTGCAACCAAACCCCATGTTATGCGTGCATTGTTTTATTATTTTCTTTTAGTAACAGTACCCTGTTTTAACATGGATGCTTTTTCAGACACAAGTCTATGATGTTATACTTTGAAATTTAAAAATACATTTTGAAATATAAAAGATTGAACACTTAATATTGGCACTACATGTTAGCTGTGAGCAGACTTTCTAAGTCCAACAGAGCTTTTGTGTGTGTGTGTGTGTGTGTGTGTGTGTGTGTGTGTGTGTGTGTTGCAGCTCTCACCAGGGTTGCAGTCAGTGAGCAGGGAGCAGATGGACAGCAGGACCTTGGAGATGGTGAGGGCAGGACTCCAGTTGTCCTTCAGGATGTCCAGGCAGATCACCCCCTGGCTGTTGATGTTACAGTGGTAGATCCTCGTACGGAACGTCACCTAAAAAGGAGGAGAAAAGGGGAGTCTGTATTCCACTGCTTTTTAAGCGTCCTCTTTTCTCTTACGTGCCAAACTCCATAGAAAAAAACACCAGTTTTACAGTGCCCTCAGGCAAACTGTATTGTTAAGTATCACTCTAGCCCTTATCTGAACAGTCAACACCCAAGCCACCGAGCAGCACTTTGAGTTTCGATCTATTTGAAAGTTGGTTGGCCCATTCCATCACAAAGGCACTGTAGAATGTGGACATGAGCAGTGGCCGTCACCTTTAAAAGTGCTGCTCAATAGATTGCATTTCTGCTGATGTGAGGAGTAGCGGCTAACGATTTAGAAAAGCTATCAGGCCAGGTCTATGTTTCAAAACAAGTGAGGTCAGAGTAAATTTCTACCTCTTTTTAAATGCAGTTTGGTTGAGACAGAGAATTACAAAGTATGAGGACGGAGTCATCCCACATATTACAGAGGCCTAGAAGGCAGGAGCTGCTGATTCCATTTAGCAGCATTCCAAAGTGCAAGGACGCCCTCTAGTGGGAAACATGAAAATGACACCTCTTTGAAATAGAGCCGTTTGTGGTTTTACACGCACACCATTCGGCCATTCAGAGGTCACCTTGGGTGGTTTGAAGGGGTAGTCTGGCGTGAAGGCGATGTCCAGGAAAAACACTCCTCCCTCGTACACGGAGCCTGGAGGGCCCAGGATGGTCGACCTCCACTCGTAGATGTTGTCTCCTTTGGGCCCGGCGCTGTTGGTACACAGGAAACATGTATTTATTTATTTATTTGTTTTTAGTTGCCCAACTTTACCACGAAACTTGAATTACACTGGTTATGTGTGACTGTGTGGCACCAAACCCCGCTGAGCTCTGTGCCAGAGTCCAGAGTCAAGTCTCAAGTCACTGAGACTTGCAAGTCAAAAAGCTGGTGTGCCAAAGTTTGGTATGAACATTACAATAGCAAAGTGGCCAAAAAAATTCACGGAAAGGACTTTTAATTTGTTATTAACACTGCAAAGATTAGCACAAAGGGAGGGGCGCGTGGGCTCGTGTCACGCCGGACAAAAAGTCTGTGTAAAATAGAATTAGCCGAGCGCCCACGCGGGCATGTTGTGCTGTATTTAACTTAACTAACGGAGGCTCAGCTTAATGTTGAATGCACACGGCTGCACTCTGGGGATTATGAAGCGCAGTGTCCTGGCTGTGAGCGGTATGTTACGGTCTTTTCAGCAGCTGAGATCATTTATCATGAAGCTGAAAGGAGCATTTATACAAAAAAAAAAAACTGGATTTGCAGTAGGCAGCAGCCCCCTTCCGACATCTTGTTGGCAGGAGGCATAAAAACATAGGTTATTTCTAATAATGGATACAACAGACACATGAAAATGTATTAATAATACTTAATATTTCACATAAACGAAACTTTTGATAAAACAGGCGACATGTTGGATATGAAGAGGGGAGAAACGAATGAGCCAAAAGGCCGTTTATACTTGAACAGCCGATGTTTGCCCTTGAGAAAAAGGCACGTCGTGCTTCTGAGACCTTCTTACAGGTCTGCACGAGTTCCTTTGTCTTTCGGGAGCAATATCTAGCTCCGTTTCCACTTTAAAGCCGGAGACGAACGCAGCCGCTTCACAGGAGCCGCGAGTCAACAGCAGCTTCTGTCTGCGCTTTCATTTGGAAAAAAACAAAACAAAAACACACACACACACACACACACACACACACACACACACACACACACACACACACACACACACACACACACACACACACACACACTCCAGTTTGCCATCTTTTAAATAAGTAGGCCTCTTAAAGCATGTTTGTCAGATCCAAATAAAAGACTTCAGTTGGGGAAATGGTGCGTGCAAACTGCTAGTGTACGGCAATATTATAATATTTAGACCCCAGAAATCCTTTGAATATTTTAAATAAAACAAACAAAAGAAATCCATTTTTTCACACGCTGCCAAGTCCAAGAAGAATTCAGTGCACGAGTCCGATCTCGGGCACAGAGGCAGCCGCTCTGCGCGGCGCTCGGGTAATAATAAGTGGCCTGTGTATGTTCTGAGTACAGACAGCGGAGGTAAATGTCAAGCATCTAATCTCGCTTTCTGAAGCAGACGCTTCGGGGGGGGGGGGGGGGGTGGAAGAGATGAACCCATGCAATGATGCCTGAAACCTCCATACCGACACCTGCTCTCATAGCTCAACAGTGAAAATCACCGCGAGGACGGACGGCGAACTCGTCTCTACGTCCTCCGCGCACAACGTTTACCGTCACCGCCACGTGGCGTTCGTGGCTGAGAGATCTGGAGGGCTCGAGCCGTAAGGCCGCATCCCTCACTGTGCCATTTCCGACTGATGGAGGGAGACGTCCAGCACACACACACACACAGTACAAGCCATAGAACCGGGTCGGATTCACCCCACAGACGAGTCGTCCTTCAGAAAAAAGGCCATGAAATGTGAGGATTTGCTGCTTGTCCTTGTTTCCTTTCACAGGAAACTGAATATATCTTTTACCCCCCCCCACCCCCACCCCCACCGCGGTACTTGTATGTTTTCTTTAAGCAGTTTTTAGTAAACAATAGAACCCTTTATGTTACAACCAAAACACTAAAAAGGTCAGTCTTCTTAGCTACTATGTGCGTGGGACAGCCATGGCATTGAGAACGAAACAAGATTCAAATATTCAGATTTAATGGAATAGCCACAGTGTCTAAAAAAAAAATACCACATGTCCCTTAGAAGAATGCAGTTCATTTACACTGTGTTACTAGCATTCCTGCAGGGGGGCCCCCCGACCTGGGATGGGACCGCCGAAACGCTGGCCACACCACAAGCCCTCAGTCAGGACCCGCCGACCGTGCCGAGAGTAGATATTGTATAAATTCCCCCGCTGAATCCACCAGACTGAGGTTTCTTTCGCGCGACAACAGAGGCGTCTCACATTCACAGGGCGAGCCGCAGAGAGAGCCTGGGCTTCCTCCCCGCCTGCCTCCGACGCACACAAAGGCCACTGCAGTGCTTTGTGTGAGGCAGTAATAAGCCATGCTCTCTCTCTCTGTTCTCATTCACTTCAATATCAAGGGGGGTGGGTGGGGGGGGGGGGGGGTTCTTCTTCTGCGACCACTGTGTGCAGAACTGGGCCATGGGTCAAAGTGAAACATGAATTTTCTGCACTTTTTGCACAAGGGAATATAACCTATGGTACTACAGCTACTACTTTGCATATTATACACCGCCGTGTGTTTCAAAAAGGGGGGATGAAACTGTTCTTTGACTGCTTTCCGAGGCGTTGGTTGAGTCGACAACTGAGACGCAGAGTCAACTTTTTACGGCGGGGGAACGGCATCCTGTGTCGTTTACGAGCGTCGTTTCAAGGCTTTTATCCTCCCCGTTTCCAAAGCGGCCACAAAGCGTTAGCTCGACTACCCAACTGCAACCCCTTTACAACATTCGGCGCTTGGGAGGGCCGTCGTGTCGTTACAGTTGTTGTTGGCTAGTTGGAGCAGCGTGTGAAGGGTTAGGGACTGTAGCAGGATGAGTCCTAGAACCCGGAAATGAGTTCGCATCTTTACACTTCCTGTTCCCTCGTCTGGAAGTGAATGGGTTTTTGGTCGAATGCCTGAAATTGTTTGGTTCTACGACATGAAATACTTCAGCAGATCCCCCCCCCCCACAAGCGGCTAAATGAGGCTACAGAGGTCGTCGCGGACATTAAACGTCTTCACGCCCAAACACGGAAAGTCATCTACTCACCAGTCCGCCTTCACAGCCTCGTTGTGTTTATACTCTATATCTATCTGTCTATTTAGGATATTTACGTTGACGTAACGTTCACTTTTAATACCTGAACCACACAGATATTCAACCAATCAAATTAAAAGACAACACCAATATGGAGGCCCCACCATCACTGCGGAAAAAGGAGCACACCGTTGCATGGTTTCTTTTTTGGTCATCATCACCGTTTGGACACAAGTCAAGACAAACTTCCATGCTGTATATTTCTTTCATTTCAGTGTAAAAGCCTCAGATATGATGATGAAAGATGAGAAGGTATGTATTCCCTCTCTTAATATCCTGCCCCTCTGTGCCGAGCGCCGTCTCGTTATCGCTCCTTGTGTTTTAATGAATCCATTTTTTTTTTCCTCCCCGTCGCAACACTTTGTATTGTTTTGGCGATGTGCCTCTTAACTCTCGAAACCGCCGCCGTGCGAGTCCCATGGCTTCGTTGTCGGTCCTTCACACACACACACACACACACACACACACACACACACACACACACACACACACACACACACACACACACACACACACACACACACACACACACACACACACACACACACACACACACACACACACACACACACACACACACAGGGCTTCATTTTCACTCACCACTATCTGCCTGCAATGGTATTGTGATGACAAGGAGAAACACTGTAATAAGCTGCCTGACTGAGACAATATAATGACTCCACTTCACTTGAGTGCCGAGGAGACTCCATGCTACAGCACCCACCCCGCCGATTTAATCCAATGGCAATCAGCCTGCAAATGCTCTTTCAGTGCAGGGTGAGCGTCACACGCTGAAACAAAGACACAGTTTCAGTCTGACACGTTCGGTCTCCAAACAGATTGGATTTGTTGTCGGGGTCGGAGCGAAACCGATGACATCAAGAGCGTGACGTTAGTGAGCGACTTCCTGCAGGATTTACACGTGGTGGGACACGAGACGCGATCTGATGATTTGAGCGTGTTGCTAGCTAGCTAACTCATGAACGTTAAGCTCTGTGCCTATCGATGGCATGTCATATTTTGCTCTACAGGAAGGAGACATGATTGGATTTTGATATCAGAATACTAAGTATCATATTTTTTTTTTTAGATACACAGTATGACCGGGGGGGATGTGATCTAAAAAAAAAAAAAAGGGAATTTTTCAGTTCATCTCGACTTCAAAGCCCAATCAGCAACATGTGGCGGCTGCAGCGAGCAAGAAAGACGGAACGAATGCCATACTGAGGGTTCTGCTGTTCTCACAGCTCCACCAGTGACAAGACGACAATGTGGAGTCTGTCCTGAGGTCGGCGCAAGAAGAAACGTCGCGCGGGGGGGGGGGTCGTTGAACTGGAAATGATTTATAGATGTGTTGTATTACCACTGGAGGTCAGGCCCAGTGTCGGGCAGGATGGCGTTCGAAACGTTTGCTTACTGGGGCTACAAAACACCTGACCTCCCGCACTGTTACAAAAATGAATGAGCCACTTCTTGAAAAGTTTCCTGGAAAGAACTGTGGTGCTGATCATAGGTTCTGTGACCCTTTAAAAAGAAGCGCTCCCGGCGTGTTTTAAGACAAAAAAAAAAAAAAGCCCAACTCACTGGTAAAGTTCAGTTCGAGTCAAATTACATCTAATACACCCCCCCCCCCCCCCCCCCAACCAAAGCCTTTATTTTCATTTCAAAACAACAGAAGCCTCTGATAAACAGACGCAGCCGTACAAGAACTTTCCCCCCCGACATAAAATTTGAATGTGAAACCATAAAAATGACAATACACCTCCTATACTCTTGGATTCAGTCAGGTGGGTTGACTGTGTTCATGTGCATTCACCCTTCCATGTGTCCCAAATACTAAAACCAACTGGGCTAAAGCAGAATAAAGACTTTTTGACCCCCCCCCCCAACCTCCACAGCCGAATCCTGTCCGGTCAGGAACGTTAGCTGGGTAGTAAAATGATCATTGACTGTATGATGAGAAGTTTATTTATTAACAAAAAAAGAGACAAAACGTGGGGCCACAACGCTCCCCCCTAACTGAACAATGAGGATGCTTTTTTGCTCCATCGCTCCGGCGCCTCTGCTCCTCCCTACCTTGCAGACGAGGAGGAGGTTAAATGAAACATCTACTTCCCGCCATGCAGAAGGGGAACTTCTTCAAAACTTCCATGTGTGCAGCAGCAGCAGCAGCTTTTTTGTTCTCTCTCTGAAAGTAACAACGGTGCGCAGGCCAGCCACTTCCTCTCCAGGGAGGAGGCTTTTTATAGATCTCACGAAGAGGCTGTTGAGAGAAAACCTCAGCAGTCGCAAGCATGCAAGCCGGTAACACACTGCAGAGGTGTGTGTGTGTGTGTGTGTGTGTGTGTGTGTGTGTGTGGAGAGAGACACCACTGCCAACATCAGCGACTGAACAGAGAGATCACATGCAGCTCAGATGGCTCACACCAGGCCTGGCAGACTCTCATTCAGCTCACACACACACACACACACACACACACACACTGGCAAGTTCTTTATCTGTATGATCAGGAGAGGCTTAAAAAATAAAATAAAAAAAGAAGATGTGAAAATTAAGTGATTTCCAAATGGCTCGAGCTAACAATGCGCCTTTAAACCACCATATCTGTCCAACCCTGCTTAGCACTCATTGCACCTACAGTACACAGCCTCTTCACTCTCCTCAGTTGCCATGAGCCCCCCCGACCCCGGAATGTCAGGAATCTGTCTGACACCCGAGATACGGTGAACAGTGAGAGTGTAAGAGGACACACACATACAAAAAAAACAAAAAAAAAAGCAAAGCGAGCGATAAATAAAAATAGCTGGTCGAGAGGGAGAGAAAAAAAAAAAAAAGGAATAAAACGTGGTGGATAAAAAGCAACCGGGGGGGGGGCGGGCGGGCGGGAGGCCTGTGATGCCTGCAGACGAGGCAGCAGGAAAAGGCATTCCCCGCGCGGTGCTCGTGAAGCTACAAAGTTTGCTCCGAGAGAGGCGCTGGCGGTAATGCAAACTAGTCGGGGTAAGTCCACTTTAAGAGTGATTGGTGGTGGTGGGGGCCGACAACCAACTGACTCATCCATGTGTAATCTATTAAACAGCATCTGCAAGGCGTAGCTGGCCGGCTCCATTCATTCACCCTAATGAGCAGATTGGGAGCCAAATGAAGCAGAGGGAAGCAAAGTCCACTAAAGAAAGGAAAGGCATATAAATAATCCCCTTCCTGCTCTAACCTCTCTACCCCCCCCCCGTGAACAATGAATTGAAAAGACTTCATCTCGGCTGTGTAACCTGAACCTTGACCCGGACCAGTCTCGACTGACTTGTGCCCTGACTCGAGCACAGCCCCGACCATCACCGCGGTCTTGTATACCCGTCGCTTGCCCCCGTGGATGAAAGTGAGGGACAACAGGTCGGGAGACTTTGCTTCAGTCGGTCTCTTTTTAGGCCAGTCTGTGCCGGCTGGGGCCGAGTCTGTTTCGTCTTAAGCTTTGTCTGCAATCTGATATCAGATCATGGAGTCAAACGCTTTCCCCTCGTACCAAACAGAACCTCTAAACTAAATCTCGTGTCAACAGTCGACAAGCTTTCTCTCACCGAGCCACCGCAGCTTCCAGCGAGCCCGGGGGGAGGAGGAGGGGGGGGGTTTGGGCTCGCCTCGGCATCATGACCGGCAGCTCAGACGTGTGCCTCAACCTCACAGTCAACCTCCTGGTACCTGCACTGTTAAGAGAAGGCTTCAGGGAAAAAAGGGGGGGACATCAAATCTTCCTGAAGACCTTGCCTCACCCCCTCTCTCCAACCCCCTGGCTCTGTGTTGCATCCTTACTGCAGGGAAGGGTGTGTCACTTCAGTGACGACCCGCATTCCTCACGCCCACACCATGCACGGAGAATTTTTTTTTTTACAAATGCTCGCCAGAATCAGGTCTGCGTCTCAGGTGCGTTGCCCAAACCAGCGTGCGGCCTGCGGCATGTTTGAGCAATGGCAGGAGGCTTGTAGTGGGCTCCTAACACGTGTAACGCCCTGCGATCATTCATTTTCAGGGCGCGCGTCTAAACCTGCCCGGCTTGTTTGAGAGGCAGGTCAAACCGTCGGGTCCAGTCGAGAGATGAGCTTAAAACAAGGTCAACGGGACTTTCACACTCTTCAACAGTTGCCAAGCTACAAGCTAGCACTACTGTGCTGTTGGATGATCAGGGCGCACAACCGCGCACACAGTTCCTGGTCTAGTCCAGCTCCAACCGATCAGACGGTTGACAAAAAAAAGAAAATCAGCCTGGTGCAAATACCAAAAACAGGGCTTTCTACGATACCCCCCCCCTCCCCCCACTTAACAAAAGAAGCCAAATACCTCACATACTAAATGTTTTCTTCATACAAGCCAGCTGCGCAAGAACTTTGCCTTAATAAAATGGTCCAAAGTTGGCTGAACGTGACTGGGATCAGGGATCAGGAAGTAAACCAGACTGCAAATCTGACCGGACGTTTGATGCCAGATTCCAGTGCCTGACAGCTGGACGCATTTCAGTTCGTACCAATAAAGCACTCGGGCGCAAGGACTCGGGCCGAACAATAACGCTCCACTGAAGTGTGAAAAGAGTAATATGAAACGAAGAAGCTCAGGTTTCTCAGGCGGCGAAGGGGAAACCTTGCCCTCCTGAACGGCCTAAAGACCTTTAGCTGTAGCTTCGTGACGCAGACAATTCAGTCTCTCATCACCTTGATTGACCTTTTTTTTTGTTGTCTTATAATTGACTGGACATTCGAGCCACTGGAGCAAAAGGAAAAGATATTTTTTCCCCCCCATTCCGGTATTCAGGCGAAGAGGGGACCCTCTCAACCTTCACATTCAAGACGCCCACACGAAGGACTTCCTGCATTCATTTCAGTCATAACTGACAATGTCCACCTCTACAAAAAAAAAAAAAAAAAAAAAAATCAACCACACAACGCACACGTGTCGACGACCCGGATGTTTCTAATGACGCATTAATAAACACCCCCATGATACTTGATGCGGCGCACTCGCTCGCTCACCTGCAGTTTGGCGGCGGATCCAACGTGATGTCGGCCAGCTCCTTCTGAATTCTGCGAAAGCAAAGAAAAGCCACGCGTCAAAAGGCTGAGCTCACAGCACAACACTGTGCACGGAAACGCCATGCGTGGGGACAGGACTCTCGGGGGTTATGGATTGGTGGCCCTGAGGATCTCCCGGGGTCCATCTCCTCTAATGTATTCTTCATGTTCCTGAAGTTCAGCTGTAGTCCAGCTGAAGTTAACCGCCAGTAAGTAGGACAAACTCCGGACTTGTTTTCAGAAGTTGGGGGAAGTGATTCATACTCCCTGAAGAGTCTGAGGATCAGTCCTGGGAATAAGTGGCACTGTATCTGGGATACAATGCAGCTGTAAAAGTGGAAACCGCTCACCGTAGCCAGTGTAAACTACAACCTGGAGTCAGTAATCATCATAAAGTAGAATAATCCTCTTCTGGCTGTCAAAAGTAGCCCCCCCCCCCCCCCTGCACCACAACCGTGACTCCAGCCATCAGTGAGCTCACCTTTTAGCACTAGTCGAGAGGAGTTTCGAGGTCTTGCTCATGCTGGCTTTGCTTTCTCGTTTCTTCAAGGGGTTCGCGTCCTGCTGCTGCTGCTGCTGCTGCTGTTGTTGTTGTTGTTGCTGATGATGATGATGATGATGAGTTGAGGATGAAGAGGAGGAAGAGCTGGTGCTGGCACGGGAATCTTCATCCGACATACCGAGCCTGAGGAACAGGCAGAAAGGCAAGCTTTAGTAAAGGGTACACAAGCCAAACCAACCTTTGCCCTAAAACGTCTTCACTCCACATCAAACTCCATTTAAAAATCCTGACATTTAACTGTAGAGCTTCGCTTAGGGGCAAATGATTACAGCTCATGCAAGACTTGGAATCTTGACAAAAATCTTCAGGTTGCCCTCCAGAATTCGGCATGCTTTAAAAACACATACACTAATAATTGCAGTTACTCCCACTCTATTTTTCGACTAAAAATGCCAGTGGCTGGCAGTGACTTGTGTGAACCAAATGACGTTCAGATTTCATTGAAATGCACAGCTGTCTGGTGGCACACATGTACAGCCAACCGAATTTAACAGAGGGTCCTTGCAATTCCCCTACAGCCCCACGTCATATCTTAATAAGGAAGAAACTGGGACATTTAAATTTGACGGTTTTTTTCAACGGAGTCTTGCATGCCGCTTTCGACATACGTGAGCGGTGCACATCGAGGCTACAGACTGCAAGTATGAATCCCACGGTGCAGTCAAAGATTCCATCAGCGCTACCGTCGCTTTAACCACCAGGCCCGGACTAGACGCTGACCGGAGTTAAAAAGGATTCACCAGTTTAAATCGCCACGGCGGGGATGTTATTGATGAACTTATCGGCGGAGCATTTTCCCCTCTTTCATAACGCGGAATTCTGACCTCAGCTCGTGTTTTTTTTGCAGCCGGGCGTTATTTTTAGCCTTGCCGGGCTGCGACAAAGGAAATCGTTTTTTTTGTGTGTGAAATAGTTCGGCTAAAGGCCTAGTTCTGCCCGACACCACGGAGCGATACGCGGCCACACACACACACACACACATACACACACACAAGACCTCTGCTCTCGGTTGACTCGAGTGGGTCGGAATGGAGGGGCAGCAACGCACCGACGGGGCGATGTCGCAGTCGGCAGGGAACCCCGGCACTACACCGCAACAATTTCCAGGCGAATGAAACTTTCATTTAGAGAAGTCGGCGAGGTGCTGCGGCTCAGTCAAACTGTCTCTGACGCGTTCACACACACACAGAAAAAAAAGAAATTACGACATTCAAAACAAACGCAACACGCCGTTCACTCAAATGTTTTCCTCGCATTTTTTTAAAGCTATATCCGTCGACAGGCAGCTGATCTCAGTGCAGCCAGTCACAGGATGGACCGAGTCCTTTTGACATGCCACACGGACACATCCGCAGCCCCGACACCCTCCAGAAATGACACACATTACACAAACTGTCACAATATCCCGCGCTGCGACACAAACATTTAGCATTTGATACCTTTCTTTGTGTGTGTGCGCACAGCCTATGTGTGTGTGCCTCCGCCGCCTGGACGCACCACTGTCAACGCGCCTACAAGGAAGAGACATCACACTTCCGGTCATCATCTTAAAAATAAGAGCGCACAGGCAAACGGATGCGGTAGTATATTAGATAGATGGATAAGGTGAGATAAGGCAAACTTTATTGACGCAAGTAAGTGCATAGTATATAATTATAGAAAAACTCAGCATCTACTATATACAAAATGACTGAAAAACAAGGATAAAAGTGACTGAACACTATATTCGCCACTAGTAACTACAAAGTGTATTTAGATAGATTAGAAATATCTCAAAAAATTGACGATGGTGGGAAAATAAAAATAAAATAGATCATCATCCAATTGTTGTCATCCACTTCTCATATGGTCGATGCTTTTCTTTTTTGAAAGAAATTATTTATCTTATTATTATTAGCTATTATCAGTGATGTTCTATTAGTCCAAAAATATTTAACTTTTGTGCAACATTTGTGGATTTTGACGTACTTTAAATGGGAAAAACAAAACAAAATTATTATATTAAATATGTATATGTTATTAAAAGAATGCTATTGGCCTTGAAAACCCCATGTCCAAAGCGCCCCTCAATAGGGGGGGGGGGGGTAAACGTCGGCATATGACAGGGGTCAACAGCCCGAGCCCGAGGGTTGAGCGGAGGTGTGGCGCTTTTATTTTGCAGGGCACAAGAGTCTGCTTTCCGAGATTCCCGTGAACGATTCACACGAGCTTGACGCTGCCGCTGGACGCGTGCCTCTTCTCGCCGGAAGTGTTGGTCCAGCAGCGGGCAGACGTCCTGACATTGTCACCGGGGTCCGCCGCCTTTTCCACGGCGCGCAGCGTCGGCGTCAAAGAGTGGTGTCGGAGAGAGACGGAGGTGTGATAACAAAGCGCAGGGAACGAAACAAAACGGCTCAAATATACGCGACGGAAACACGAGCCAGGAGCAGAGCTCTGCTCAAGAACATTATCAGAGAGGAAAGCCATCAACTCACTCAGACCTTTCAAACACGGCGAATACTTCCATTTACTTCCCTCTTGACAACCTGTTACTTAACACTGTTACACCCAGCGGCGTGCCTGAGATACCGTGCTTATTATGCCCATGATAATTGCTGAAAATTGATGGTTAGCTCCTCCATTCTAGCGTGTTTGGAAGGGACTCCTAATGGGAAGCCATGTTTCACCATTTCTACCCAAAGTAAACAAGAGCATTCGCCATTTACCAGCTAACCAGCAGCTACCTCAGGGAAGCTATGTGTAAAACACATTGGGACGGCGGCGTCTTCTGTGACGTGGCGACAAAAACAAAGCATGACCTTTTGAAACTCATTGCTGGGAAGTAACTAAACCAGGCTACTGTTAGCCATTAGCCTTAGCGCCGCTGCCCAGACACCTGGCCACCAAGAGTTGACTGGCAGTTTTAAAAAGGCCATTACACCGCTTGATGAAGCGGCTTGGCATGTGCAATGTGTTGCCGGTTAAAGAAACGTAAAAAAAAAAACAAAGTGGTTGCCATGAAAGGCGCACAGTAGTTAGAAAGTGACAGGTTTATTGAGTTTTCATAGCATGTAGCTAACGCTCTCCTGGGGCTGCGTCCAGCTTCTCCAGAGAGACCTGGATCTGGAGGAATTAGAACTAGCTTTGTTTTATTAACCGTTCCTTGGTGCGACAGAAAACACGAACATTCATTTGATCTTGTCTGATAACTTTAGCCTCGCTCGTCACCTCCCCGCAGCTGGCAACATGTTTCGGTCCTAAAATGTAGCCCACATGGGACCTCGAGGGCACCGAGGTCACCACCTCTTCAAACTATTCGTGCAGGGTGTTTTATAGGCTTTTTTTTTTATACGCAGTATACTGAAATTTGACACATTTTAAGCCGACAACATAAATAAATCAATAAAAGATTCAGTATTTTCCAGGGCTGGAATAACCCTCTAAGGGGCCCCCGGGGCAAAAAATGAGCTGTGGACCCCTGCTGACCCATAATTTATGCCACTCTCTGTGTGGTAGGTTGATGAAGCACACATTTAAACATTTAATAAAGGCTTAAAACTATATTTTTAACTCAGGGCCCCAGCACAAGATGGGGCCCCAAAGAATATGTGCCTTACGCCTGCAATTTCTGTTTATACAGTAGTTTTTGTGGTTGATTAATCAAATTATGACAAACACCACGTGGTGAAACTGACCCCTTAGGGCCCCTTGAGGGTCTGTGGCCATGGGGCAGTTGCCCAATTGGCCCAGTTGGAAATCCAGCTTTGCTATTTTTATTTATTTTTTATTCACAACTCTGCCCTTTGCACTCCTGGTGATCACTTACCTCTCGATGCAAATGTTACATTACTATCCACGCATCAGCGACTTCTCCTTTTCTGTCAGACTCTTCCTCCTGCAGCTTGTGTGTGTGTGTGTGGGGTGTGTGTGTGTCAACCATAATTAACTCCGCCGCTTCGCTGGTTTTGCAACGCAGCCTGAGACTTAAAAAAAAAAAAAAACGCAGCAAAGCACAGAGGGCCACCAACAAGTGGTAGTTTGACCACCGCTGTAGTTCCTGCAGCACGTTCAGTCTCCTTCTCCTCTTTGGGCTGTCAAAAAGGCATTCTGGGAGACGCAGGAATCACTCATTTAAGCAGAAATCCATGAGGCAGGATCAAGGGAAAAGTGGGGCACACTGACAAATATGATCTAATCTCTTGATAAGATAAGATAAGATCAAAACCTTTATTGATCCCCAGCAGGGGGAGACTGCCAGTTCGGTTGTTGCAGCAGCACAGTGACAGCAATAAGAACAGACGAGTTGAAGAGGCAAAAGAATAAATGACAAAGTAGAATGACAAAAGAATACAAAATAGAAACTACACAGAACCATTTGGAGACAAAGATTACAGGGTAAAGCGAGAGTTTCTATCTTTGGCGAACGAGATAGAGGAATATCATCCTTTGGGACTCTGTAGAGAGATAAGTTACTTCAGAGAGGTGTCGATTACCGAGTAACTCCGAAAAATCCAACCCAGCATCCCGGGCTGGTGATGTCTGACAGTGCAGGAGGAGCCACACAGACAGCATGGAACTATTAGACCGTTCCACTGAGAGCAGGGCGAGTGGGGTGGGGGTGGGGGTGGGGGTGCTAGGAGTTCACCCTCAGTCAACAGTCCAGGTGCCGCTTTAACTTCCACGGTGCTTTCATGAGAACCTGCAACACATTAAGCCCGGGCAGTTTGTCCGCATGGGGTGCGCTTGACATAATGCCCATACTACTTCGCGCGGGGGGGGGGAATAAAGTGATGTTTGAACTGACTTTACAAGCCACCAATAAGGATAGCTGGTCTCTTAGGGCATTCTAAATTCATCCCAAACACATTTTAAGTGCATGAGGATTATGTAAAGTTAGAGGATGATGTAATAAAATGATTATCTGATAATTAAAAGCCAGGTTCAACGCTTCAATTGTATTTGCAGTTCCAGCCGAGGCCAGCATTTGACAGGGTTCCTATTGTTTCACTCTAAATGCTCGATTTTGCCGACTTTGAGGTGCTGATTTGATTAAACCTGAGCCAACTGGTGGTCCAAGCATTAGCGTTCAACTATGCGTCGGAATGGCCTGAATAAAAACAAGTGGCCTTTGTGACTTTGAATGTGGCCTGAGCATTGGCGCAAGCTAGCGGTTCTTCAAAGAGTTGTGGGCGACCCTGGAGGGTGATCCTGTTTTAACGGAAACAGCTCGCGGGACGGGGAGGTCAAAGGGAAATGAGGGTAATTGAGAAAGATAACCGACGGGCCACGAGCGTCCGAACTCACGCGTTGGTTTGGAGTGTGTTGCTGTAGGTAGCGACGAGGCGATTTGATCCAGGAAGTCCAGTCTGAGTATCCTCTCGATACGTTCGAAGGTTCATCAGATGGCCAAAACACTGCACGTCAGGTCTAAATGTTAGCTTAGTTGACTGTTGCTGTGCGTGTGATTGACTTGCAGTGGGTTGCTACATGGACGTTGCATTGTGTTAAAGCAAAAGTTGTGCGAGGTTCAACTGTTTTACCGGAAGACCCTGTGTGTTTGTACCTGTTTCACATAATGCGGACGTTGGTCTGCACACTGCCAACAACAAAGTGCGTCTCGGGTGAGCTCAGGAGCATCAAAACCTAGACCGCCTAGGGAGGACCAGAATGCGGTGTAAGAAAGTAGACGGAGCCGTCTTTGTTTTGTGTCTACAGGCTTGTTGCTGGCAAGCGTGAGGACGCGGGAAATGTCTTCTTTGCACATTTTTTAAAAAAGGCCCAAATACCCTGATCGCCCAGATAGACTTGCTTCGCTGTTCTGAGGCCGTGTTCAGAGAGAGGCGGCAGCGCAGCTTGACAGAAAGCGGCCTCCTCTTTCATTTTCCACGAGGCCGCTGCGTGCAGGACGGTCTGGCAGACAAATAAAAATGCAGGGTTGTCCGGCAAAAAAAGTTGAACTTGACGACCATGACGCAACGCAACGTCGCCATCCGTCGTCAGTTTGAACAACAGAGATCCACTGTTGGACGATTCATTTCCAGAGCTGTAAAATTCCTTCCGCTCAGCGTTGCGATCGCTGCGCAGTGTTTCGGCAGCCAACAGTCCTTGAAACTCATGGGTGTAAGAAAAAGGTATCAAAGGCATGTAAGATATTCGTACCGCATGTCTAACGAGCGCGAATTGAAGTTCTCAGAAAATGAACATCTAACAAAAGCTCGCAGTAACATCACTTTTGGAGGGAGAAGACACAAGTAACCTTTCGGCATCTCATCACTCAGTTCTCTGCGGCGAGCCCGAGAGGACTCATTTCTAACAGGAAGTGGTTAGCCTGCATGTACACACATTGTAATCACACACACACACACACACACACACACACAGTCACATCAAAGCAAGAGACTGAGACGAGGCCCGTCACATTACAGCCAGTGTTTAATTGAGTATTCAATGAGTATGTATTCTCACAAGGCATTAAATGTACAGCAAACTACCACTATCGTCATACATGGTGATGGGCTCACTCCATGCCAGAACTCTGCCTAGGACAGAAATAATACCATGACTACATGTCCACTGCATGAACACGTGTCCTGCTGCCATGCACTAATATTGACCATGAGCTGTAGAACCACTGGAGGAAAACAAACTGCGAGCACTCACTCGGTGTGATCATTTTTACATCACATGAAACGGGAATAATACACGCACGCTTTTAGATAAAGAAGGTGACGAGGGATGGGCGACAATGTTATAAACAATGCAATAACGATAAGAACAACATCGACAAGAACAATAACAGTATTAAAGCTTTTCATGACCATATCAACATTCAGTGTATTGGAAAATACAATCCCAATAGACTCTTTGTATAAAAAAGAAGCTTTTCAAGTCAGCATGGAACAAATAACAGTTCATTTCTCTGGGGAAGGGGTGGGGGGGGGGGGGGAGGTGGATGACAGGAGCGGGTGTGCTTCCATAGATTTCGGAGGAGGGGAGGTGTCGGAGGTGTGTGTGTGTGTGTGTGTGTGTGTGTGTGTTGGGTAGGGTGAGGGGTCCTGGAGGAGTCGTGCTGGTCTATGTGGCGTAGCGCTTGGTCCACTGTTTGGCTATCCTGTCGTGCTCAGCTCTGTTGGTCAGGTACTGTGTGGCGATGCTTCCAACCAGGGGGTCGGCTGGAACACAAGAGGGAGGAACTCAGTGAGACTCAGCACAACGAGCAAAGTATTCATGACTGGAGTGTTAAAACCTGTGGGTTTGAAATCCGGATCCGGACCAATGGGTGTGGTCTACAGCGCTGGACCACGCTGGATATGGTGGAGAGGACACAGTTTCTGCCATTTGTTTTTTGTTTGTTTTTTTGTGAGCAATGTGCTGTCCTTGCCTGAACTATGAACGCAACTAATAATTTTCACTTTTATTTCAATGAACTGTTTGTTTTGTAACTGCTTTTTTTTTTTTTTTTTTTTAGCAGTTGGGTGCAGTGCAACAAGCTGGAATCACAACACAAATGACAAAGGATTACCTTGTAAAGATGTTATTTGCTAGCCAACGATTGCTTATTTACACGTCCAGCAGATATGGAGCAACATTAGCATTTATTTAGAGTCCTGTTTGGTGATTTCAAGTCCATTGTTCACTCCTCTTAGCTCAGTTTTTTGGTCTCCACCAACCATCTGGCTTTCTAGCGGCCAAACGCGCGGCCCCATGTTCACCAGCTAGCTGAAACGGTGAAGCTGCCGGCCGTAATTATTGTCAGAATACATACAGTCCAAAGTATTGACAGGAGGGCTGCAACTATCGATTCTTTTCTGAATTGAGTTTGAGTCTTGAGATAACACGATGTAATATGCATTACACCACAAGTGTTGGAAGAAATCTATTTGTTCATCTCCTTAGGAGCCTGAATGTGCTCAGAAAGCTTCATGGCAATCTCCCATTAGAAGTCATCCACTGGGGACCAAGGCAATCCACAGGATATTTACTGGAAATCCAGCCATATAGTTGTCGAGATGCTGGACCTTGTCAAACGTCTCACGCCTTCACGGAGGGGAAAAAGGGGAAATCAGCAACGGCCTTCGGAAGTCCACATCCGTGCGGGTGATATTTTAGTTATGAGGACATACAGCATGTTTACACAAACAGCCACACGCTGCTGTTCTGACAGCCAATTACCCGACGCAGTTTATCAAAGTCTAAAATGGCGTCGAAAGCCGGCCACCTTGGCTCATCAGCATGCATGGGAATTTTATTACAACCGGAAAAAGCCATAAGTCAAGCAAACGGAGCCCCATCGCTCCTGTGGTCCGAAGTGAGGCTTGTATCGCGCGACGTACAGCGGGGGCCGACACTTTTATTGACAGCGCAGTAAAAACGCGCTAAATCAGGGGTGATCATAGCGGGCTCCGGCAGCAGACGCCGCGCTGTCCCGTCTGTTGATACACCGCACACGTCCGGTCAGTCAACAGCCACCGTTGACTCGATGAACCCCCCCGCCGGCCTCTCTATTGATTGTGCCGCTGTTCAATTTCTCAGTGAGGTGACGGAGTGAGGGGCAAATTCCCAGAGCCTCGCGTACACTCTGCCTCGGCTTCTAGACCGCCTCCTGCGGGGGCCGGGGCCACGCTGACGGGGCAGTGTGATGAGCTTGGCTGAGCAGGCAGGCACAAACACCCCTCTGCACTAATCCCTGCTAGGGTTTCAATGATGGGGGCTTTTACAGGCTTACGCCCACATTTGTGGATGAATGGATCCTTACATATCATGGTATTGGAGCTCCAAGCGAGAAGCATGTGACTTCTTAAGTGACAGCTCGGGCCATAGAAAGAAGTCCTATTTGGAAAAAAACATACTAGCGCGACGCAAGTCTAAACAAAGACAAAGACAAACTGTATGCCAGTGATCTCTGACGTGCTGGAGTCGCACTTATTTCGGTTGCCTGGTGAAACAGAAGTTTTTCCCTACTACGTTACGGCCAATGGCTTCTCAATTCCCTGTGATATACAGTAACTTTAGCAAACTACTAAGACTTGAACAAGAAAAACCATGCACGGAAGCACATCACTCAGGAAGTGAACTGCTTTGTCAGAGTAGCGGCAACCTGACAATATAACTGCCTACGGGATCAGACTTGAGAGAAGCAAGAGAGCATGCCACTTTGAATCCATTCAAACCAAGCATTAGACCATCGTAATGCTAAGACTTCACTGAAACCCAGACTCTTGAGACTGCTTTAGGTGGGTTGGCACCTCCTCAAAGAAATAGTTCCTCTAATATTAAAAACCTACTGGCCCTCAAGTCAGTCAAAACACTGGTGAATAGAAAAAAACCCATGGTGAGTTAGTGGGTGTGGCTTCTGTCAAGCTTCTGAAAAACAACAAAACATGAAACCTCCTTTTCTGAAGGGGGGAGGGGTCGCATAACTTTCCTAAACAGATAACATCTCAAGCTCTCGCTCTCTCTTTTTACTTTTTACGTAACTACTTCCACCACTTTTCATGAGTACCACCAAGTGCAACACCATGAATGCATGTGAGGAGAGGCCGAAAGTGAGCAGCGTCACCCCCATTTGTACCATTCATCATGTCAAGTTCACAAAGACACGCGGAGGACAATAGAGAATCCTTGAAGAGAGACCACGGAGGCAAGAGGGATGCAGCCAGGAGAACAGCTATTAACACTTCAGTCTTTAGATGTGGCTGGACAACGCGCTGTAGGAACTAGTTCGTCTGAAGCATACTGAGGCCTTTACAAAGACCGCACAAAAACAGCACTTCTTTCAGGTGGCACTGTGAAAATCCAGAAGATAACGAGGCAAATAATAGGAACTGTTGGACCAATAATCATAACAACAGATTACGCTGTGTGAGTTGTTCGGAGTGATTTTATGGTAATTTCAGGCCTTTTTGTAACACCTCAGCACATGTTTTCAGCCACTTCAGACGCTGTACAGAAGGCACACAGGAGCTGCACAAGCTGAGGACAAACTGTTTTCATCTCACATATTCTGATATCAGTCCAGATAATAAAGCCTTCCTTTAAGGCAGGGTGAGGTATGTGTTATTACAGGTTTGACAAACTGACACCCCTGAAGCTACTGAGGGGGGGAAAAAAAGCAGACACCTTTATTGTAAAAGACTGGCCCGCATATCAGCACATATCAGCCAGATATATATATATATGATCGAGCCCAGACAGCAGCAGAAATCCCTCCGGCTTTGTTCAAACATTTCGGATTACTTTTTGGACGTTCCGCAGAGGGTGAAACAGGAAAAGACAGGGAGGAAGAAAGGGATGGCATTCGGCAGAGGCCCACGGCTGGATTTGAGCCCTGGATGCGTACTGACAAGGCATGTGGCTTAGCACCCAATGAGCCACCAGGATGTCCCAGGTAGAAATCTGCTCGTGGGATGTGACACAGGGTTCGACGTGGCAGGGACGGCAGGGACGGCAGCGCCGGGAGGGTTGATTAACTGTCATTCCATCCTCTTCCCCCGCTTTAATGAGCTACATGCCAATGATCCCCGCCTGCGCGGGAAAGGCAAATCTTCAGACGGGAGGCAGTGGATATTTTTAGGGTATTTCAGATTTCAGGCCCACATTCAGCACTTGAGGCTGGGTTAAAAAAAACTTAAGCAAGTGGTGAGAAGTGTAGCGAGCGGACTGATTTTGATGAGGCAAGAGGCAGAAAGAGGGATAGAAAGTGCGTGGGCAATAGGGAGGAGGGGTGATTTTTTTTTCTTTCTTTTTTTTTTTTTGGCGGGGACAGGGTGTCGATCAAGTCTCCTTTGTATCACACTTTAAAAGGAATAGTCTCATTTCATCTTGCCAACATCTGAAAATGTCGAGGAGGAGGAGGAGGAGGAGGAGAAGAGGAAAAGCTATTCTCATTTTTTTTCGCCCACGGAGGGAGAATCTTCGCTGCTAGGTTTATCAAAGAACAATCCCCACAGAGAGGACACAAGCTATCATCAGAGGTCTTCGCAATCAGCACTATCGCTTCCCAACCCCCCCCCAACCCCTCCCACCCCGCTTGCTCATTCTTTCCCGACGCCATCTAATACCCCACTATTCATGTCTGAAATCACCTGTCATTCTTCTGCCCTTCTTCCTGCCTTTCTTAGCTCCGGCACATTTCTCCACAATCATGGTAAACTGGGCCATAATGGATCTGATTAGCTTTAAAAGTGTTGACGTCTTCTCCTTGAATGGTGTCAGCTGCTTACGGGGGGGTTGTGTTTAGCCAGTCAATCCTGGTTTAACATTGATTCAACTGCAGTGAAGGGAGCAGGAATGCCCAGGCTCACTGCTTACGACACAAGATTGCAAGAGGACGAATGCAAATGGTATGAAAATGTGCTTGAAAAAGGCCTCAGTATGCTTCAGACGGAGCGCTGCCAGCATCTGAAGCCCTCTTTCCAACAGCAGAAACAGGCGGGGGCTGTGTCCAGCAATTCTTGCGACAGTCAATGGCGTCCGCTTTGCGCAGTGATTGGCCAGGAGGAGTGAAAGAAGTCAGGATTTGAGCTCTTGAGCTCTCTTTTTTTCCCATTCTTTACACAACTACTTCGGTTACTTTTGGTATGTACAACAGAGTACAACACCACAAATGCACAGGAAGCGGCTGTCCCATATCGCGAGCCATCATCCGCACTTGTACGATTCATCGCCTCAAGACCAGAGCTCTTGGAGACACTGCCTTTAGACTGTCTGACGACACGCTGTTGTGACCTAGTTCGTTTGAAGCAGACTGAGGCCTTGACTCGAGTGCTCGTGAACAAGGTCCTCCACTTGATCTGTGTGGAACTCCATGAATTTCAGACACACATTCACTTCATTACCTAAACGCGTTGGCAGTTTTTACGGCCTGAACGGAACGCCGTCACTAGCCCAGCTGACACTTGATTTTTGAGGCTAATGCTGATGTTTGAGAGTTTAAAATATCAGTTTTAAATAAACAAACATTTACCTTAAATTTATTCTATTTGAAAAAAGCATGTTATAGCCTAGGACTACAACTAACGACTATTTTCATTATCGATTCATCTGCCGGTTATTGTCACGATTAGTCGATGAATCTTTTAGTATAAAATGTCAAAGAATTGTGAAAAATGCTCGTCACAATTTCCCAGAGGCCAAAGTGATGCCTTCAAATTGTTTCTTTTGTCCGACCGACTGTGCAAAACCCCAAAGACTCTTCATTTAAACGACAAAGACTAGCAACAAATCCTCACATTTAAGACGCTGGAGGCAGCAAACGTTTGACAGTTTTGCTTGAAAAAATGACCAAAATGATTGATCGATTATCAAAATAAACTCGTTTTCTTTCAATCGATTAATCGAGTAATCGTTGCAGCTCTATTATAGCCCTCAAACCTTGGCACATTGTGGCATTTCTTTAACATATTTAGTCATAGATTTAGTCATCACATTAAAAGGCTACAGTAGCACAAGGTTAATACCCAACCACATCCATCATTGATAAAAAAAAAACCACTTTTCAGCCTGGTAGTTACGCTTTAATAAACTGTGAAATACTGTGAATAAGCCAATTTCGAGTTGAGAAGGAGATTCTCTTCATGCGAGGTCAGTCAATAATCACAGTGCATGGGGGAAAAAAGGAACAAAAAGGCGTCCTGAATTTTTCAACTTTCCTCCATGCCGACTGCTTACAGCCTGAACGCGGGATCATGAGTTAAATGTCATTTTTAAACAGGCAGCAACATTGTGTATTTATTCCATCTAATAAATGATGAAACTGAACTGAAAGTCTGTCTAACTTTTTCATGTTTACAGGACATTTAATGTCACGGGACACCCTTTTCTGGAAACTTTAACGGATAGATGAAACGAGCAATGTCGCAGATCCGGTTTGAAAAGGCTTCAGATGAGTTCCCGTCACTGCGACCCGCCCGCCCGCCCGTCCGTCCTCTCAGGCTACTGCGGCGCTACAAAGAGCACCACTCCAGCCTCCAAGTGACACACTTCCATGTACATTAGCCACACAGAGCGGACACGTCAGTCAACCTGTCCCAGCTAAAAACTGGAGGGAGATATGACCAGGAAGTGTGTGTGTGTGTGTGTGTGTGTTGCAGCTCTCACCAGGGTTGCAGTCAGTGAGCAGGGAGCAGATGGACAGCAGGACCTTGGAGATGGTGAGGGCAGGACTCCAGTTGTCCTTCAGGATGTCCAGGCAGATCACCCCCTGGCTGTTGATGTTACAGTGGTAGATCCTCGTACGGAACGTCACCTGGACACGGACGGACAGAAGGTTAGGGCAGCATTGGCTGTACAAAGCCGATATTTTGTGCCGACTATTGACAGTTAGTATCTTGATGTCGGATTATTGTAACAGCACAAACCCCCTTATTTGGTGTGTTTTGAATTTCTTTTTATTCAATTTGCTCAGTATTCCCCCTGCCTTCTGTCTTTCCTCTATCAGTTTTAAATACACATACATCTCCTGGGAGACGACTACAGCACCCCCTCATCAAGCTAATGACCCAGAGGCAAAGGTAGACACCTGTATGAGAGGCAGCCCCCCCCCCCCATTGGATCCTCTTCACTAGAGGAAAAGTATTCAGACGTTCTTCCCGAGGCTGGACGCTCTCTCTGCGTTCCCCCCGGACATTGGTACCATCTGAGGGGGTATTCTCCGCTGGCTCCGCGGAGGTCGACACGTTGCTGTTTCTGAGCAAAAACCAGCAGATGAGCTGTCCGCGAGTCAGGACTGAGGTAGGCCTGAGCCTGTTCATCTTATTTGAGGACTATTTCAGTTTGTGTTTTGTTCTGTTTTTATCATTAATCAGTCTATTACAAACGTCTGGCTCCTGTTTGCTGGGCAACTTATTTTAGGCTAAAACATACGTTTTTAATGGGTCACAGACATTCGTCCAATCTAAGTAGTACATTTAAATCTTGTCGGTTAATGGTTGGTTAACGAGGGTCCAATCCAGGGTCGGCCCCCCCATCTAAATTAGCCTCCCAAGCCCTAACCACTCTTCATTCTAGTGAATTACACTCGTTTGCTTTGTACTTACAGCTGCATTTGATTAGGGCTGCAGCTAATGATCAATAATATGTCACCCTCATTTTTACCATTCAATCAAAACAATTATTTAGCCTCTGAACGGTCAGAAAAACAGTATAAATTGTAATTTTTGTTTGTCCGAAAAGACATTTAGCTCACAATGACATAAAACGGGAAGTCGTCATGTTTGGGAAGCTGAAACCAGAAACATTCCGCAGTTTTTCCTTCACAGATGACATCTAAAATTGATTTTCCGTTGACTGACTAATCGATTGCGGCAGAAAAAGGATGTGAGCAACCTTGCGCGCACACACACACACACACACACTAAGCAGCCCCTCCAGTCTGCCTGCACAAAAACAACATTAACAGTCAGCCCTGAAATAAAGCATTCTACACAGGCCTATAATGGACGTCTGCCAGTACACTAATGCATTAGTAAACATCTGTCGGGGTACCTGAAGGCTGTTCGACAGTAAATGCACAGGTCAATACAGCGGAAGAGGTCTGCAGACTGAGATGCGGCGGCGGCTGTCACCAGTGACACACGCTTCATACTCAGGCAGTCCTGTGGAACTCAGCAGAGCCTAACGTCAGCACAAGGAGCACAACATCATTAAGAAGTGACCTTTGACCTCTCTGCTTCCTCAGCAGGAAGGCTGCTGATCCAGGACGGGCGGCCCCGGGGCGCTCCCTCCTCTGCTCGCTCTGTGGCCGAAGCTCGCGCTCGGCCATTTCCTCCCCCTTCCTCCCTCTTTTATCCTCTCATTAAGTCTCCGTTCCTCCCCTTCACGTCTCTTTCTTATGAGAAATAAAACAACCCCCCCCCCCCGCGTGCGAGCCCGGCCCTCCCCTCCCTCACATTCCACGCCGGTATTGCCGAGGCAGAGCAATAAACAGGGAGCTCTCCGGAACACGAAAAGGATCCCCGGAGATGTGACGAGAAAAAAGGCAGAAGACGATTGGGGTGATCGGCGGCTGAAGGCAGGTCTCACGTCTGCGTCCTCTGAGACGGGTCAGCGGTGGCGTGCTAATGCTGGCAGCCTTGGCAAAGATCCTTGGCCGGGCTTGTGTGGTCTCATTAACGGCCTGTAATCCGATCATGGCTGATGCTAATAGATTATGATGCTGCCTCCGCGTAACAAAAACTACGGGCCTAATCCTGCAGCCCCTCTGTGTTATGGATTCATCCCTCAATCTCTAAACCCCACCTCTGCATCCTCCTCCTGCTGTATCCCGACAGCTCTCCTTCTGGTGAACAAATTCACGCCCGTGTCCCTGAAGTAAATACAGCTTTCACAGAAAACACTTACCGAAAGCAAATGTCATGGCAGCCCTTCGCCATTCGTTTTTTTTGTTAAAAAATGGACAAGTTGGATTAAGGGAAGTGAATTCAATGGCCTGGGTGTGGAGATAGAGAAGCCCACAACAACATTTCATGGCAATCTGGCCAGTAGTTCATTTGGATCAACATCTCAAACCTTAAAGCTACATTAACCAGTTTTTGGCCACAACAAGCTAAAAAAAACGCTGTGTTTGACATACCCAGTACGCTAACTTGTTATGGCTAATATGTTAGCAAACTATTTAGCCTATTTACACATCCGGCAGACACGAATCAACAGTAGCATTCATTTGGATTTGGTGCTTCTGGCTACCTGATGGAGGCAAGTTTCTTTTTAAAACGATTCTTTAGTTCTTTAGCCGCTAAAGGCGTCATAACTAGCTACATGACGTCTACGGTTTGGTGACGAGTACAGTGGGTTTTATCGGAGCTTTTTCCCCACTGAAAACAGAGCAGTGAGGCTAAATAATAAATGGTACTGGCTGTGAAATCAAAAGCCGACCAAGTGAGGCTGTAGCAACAAAAAAGCCATTTAATATGTAAATAAGACGAAGACCCCAACCCTAGGATCATTCAAGTGGATATTAGAGCCTTTTTATGGTTTTGCAAAAGTTTCCTACACATGCTAACATGGGTACACAGGGGACACATTGTGGCCGAACGGAAGGAAAAGCTATTGAACTGATTCATCGTTTCATGAGAGGGCGGCCATGACGAATCTTTTGGTTTAAAGGAGGGAATGTACCGAATGGCCGATCATCTATGAATAGGATCAAGTGTGCGGCAGAGTTTAGTCGGAAGCCGTGAGGAAATGAGAGTTGATAGAGGGGGGCGATGTTAGTTAGAGGAGTCTGATCTCCCAGGCTGTGCTGAACAGGTCCTGGAATGCACTTAAGTTGCCCTTAGCCACCCTCAACCTCTATCTAAGAGTATCAGCGTCAGCCCTAACTGGCCTTATCGTCCTAACATTAGCGAGTGAGCCAGCGTAGCGAGCAGCTGCAGCTGTCGGGTAGGTGGCTGCGAGCTGGCGGGCTGCTGGATGGGCACAGCTCACGGCCAGCCTGGAAAAACATAGCAGCAGGAGGCCAAGAGTCCCCCCCCCCCCCAACCACCACCACCTCAGCATGGACTGCCAGGAAGGAGGCAGTTTAAGCCGGTCAGGAGGGGGAATGAGGAGAATGTTGTTTCTCTTTGGGTTGTCATGTTTCACACCAGACTGCAGATCAAATACCCGAGGCTGTAACAAAATTCACTAAATGTTCTCAGCATGAAATGACCAATCAAACCACATGTGAAACCCACAGCAGTCTGCTCTGCAGAGGAGGAAGTTAAGTCACTTCTTCCTAACTGCGCAATTGTAGTTCCCATGTGTACTGAGCATCTGGTTTGCATTCTGTTAATCAGGCCTGGGTATCATTTGAAAGCCGGTGCCGATACTTGTTTAGATACTCGTTTAAAAAAAGCAAAAAAAAACATTTAAATCCCTCAACGTAACAAAATAAAAAAAATAAAAAACTTAATTCAAGGTCAACTTACTAGCTTTTTCCAGAGCTTCCAACAGCGTCTCACATGACACGTCTCAAATGTCTTCATCACTGAGCACTGAGCTCCAGAAAAAGCCCGCAAGGGGACCTCGAGTTAGGATTGTTTCATTCAAACGACCGTTTTCCAAGGTGAAGGAGTGAACTTTCACGCTTAATGACAAAATCATTCTGATAGGAAGTCTGGTATTGGAAATAGCGTTGAGGTTTCACCCAGCCCTGGTACTGTTTGAACGATTTTTTTTTTTTTAAACCAATGCTGATCTAAAACATGGGTTTCGGTGCAGATATCAATATCACACATTGAGAAATGTGAAACTTCTGCACACATTTGAGTTAAATATTGTCTCGACAGAAGGCAGCTGTATAAGAACTTTACTCAAACAAAATGACAATGAGCAAAACGACGTTTTACACGAGGAAATAAAAACACAATTTTCAGCAGTTTATGTGATGTGCAGTGCTCATTATCATAGCAGGTGTTGTTGTTTTTTAAAATCACTTCCTGGCACTGCATCTGAGAAAAAACACAAAACTGCCAAACTGGTCCACATCACAAGCATGTATGACTACTTGACAGATTACCCTGGACTCCTGAACCGATTACTCCTCATCCTCAGCACCGGCATCAAGCTCAGGTATCAGGTAATTTCTCAACCATAATCCAAAACCTGCCTCTCCATACTGAATGGTCCATATGAAACAGGATAAATATGGCAGATATCCTGAAAGGTTTATTTATTTGTACAACATGTGTCTCTAAATAGCTGACAGAGGTTAGCCACTGAGTATTTCTAGACCTGAAACCAAAGCCCAGGGCAAAATGAAGAAGCACGACAACCGCTGTCAGCCAGTCTGCTGTGTAAATACTGACACACACTTGCATCAGACAACACACACACACACACACACACACATATACCCACAAACCCACAGCCACACTGGAAGGAAGCCAAATGCTGCTGCATGCGAGCAGCACGCATGTCAGAAGGGGGACACGATGACAAGAAACAGTATAAGTCTTGTGATATTCTATATTTTTCTTATTGTCAACAAATCCATGTGCAGAACATGAACATATCCTACTCACACATACTGTGTATCGGAGCCTGATGTATCTTCCCCCTCTGTGCCACAGAGCTCCACTGTTGTCCAGAAACTATTAAAAACACATCAATGAGCCGCTCCTGCTGCCCCAAATACTCACTAGAGCGCAAAAATGTGTATTAATCCATCGCTGAAAATAGTCCCCGACAAATGCGCCATTCCCTCCCGTTTGATAAAAAACGACAGTGGCCAGCTGTTTCCGGAAACAAAACGACATATTTGTGTGTCTGTCACGTAGCGGAGTTAAGCTTTATTCTTAGCCTTTTGACCAAAATGCATTCGTTTTAGTTTTTTTTCTTGCCATTAAAACAGTATTTAGCTCTTTTGCTCACTCCGTTTTGACAGAAAATTGTACAGTACGTTGTATATTTCTTCATAGATTTCTTTTTCAAGGCTTTCTTTTAGATCTTTTGTTTAGTTTTTGTTATGTTTAGTTATTGTTTTCCATTTGTTGACAAGAAAAAGAATAACATAGAATAACACCTGCCTTATCCATTAACGGCATACTGTAGGAATATCCCCAAAATAAAAAGTATAGGCCCATCATTTGTCTCCGGTTCAGTTCTCTGTGCTGCTGTCACCCGTTATTTTGTCAACTTGCTAGAGGTGAACAAGCCTTAACCGAGTCATTGTCGCTGGACAGCAGGGTGAAAAAGCTGACTGCCTGCTGGGACAATGGCGACATTGTTCAAAAGCTCTCTGGGTGGGTGAAGGAGCGGCGGCGGCGGCGATGGTGGTGGTGGGGGCGGTGTGCTGCATAGCTGCTGGGCACCACTCACCTTGGGTGGTTTGAAGGGGTAGTCTGGCGTGAAGGCGATGTCCAGGAAAAACACTCCTCCCTCGTACACGGAGCCTGGAGGGCCCAGGATGGTCGACCTCCACTCGTAGATGTTGTCTCCTTTGGGCCCGGCGCTGTGTTTGTGAAAATAAAAGAGCAGAAAGCAAGGCGTTTAGAGTCGTGCAACTCAATTCTCTCTGCAGCAGCAAGACGGGCCGAATGATTGTGTGATAATCAGCCGCGCGAAGCTGCCGTTTAAAGTTCTTTCACCGTTAGAAGATTAGGCCGCGGTGTGTGTATAACAAAGGCTGCATCTGTAAGCCAGGAGAAATGATGAGTATGATCAATGTCATGTGGATGACTGATCTGTCTGGGATGTGCGGGCGAGCATGAAACACACACCCGCCAACCGACACACACACAGACACACACAAACACAAACAGGAAGGTGTTGAGCAGCAGCAGCAGCAGCAGCAGCGGCTGTTTCCTCACTGTTCATCAGCGCTTCACTGTCGGGCAGCTGGCTGCCGAGCTCCATTGTTGCCATGATTCTTACCACACACGCACACACACACACACACACACACACACACACACACACACACACACACACACACAGTGTGTGCTGTGAGAGAGAGGCACTAATCCAATTCCATTTTCTATTGGAATTAGGCCAGATGCCCCTGTCGGTTTCTTGTATTACTTTTACTTTCATCATTTACACACAGAGAGAAAGCCAGAGAGAGAGAGAGAGAGAGAGAGAGACACAGAGAGGGAACAGGAGAGCGAGCGAGAGCATGCGTGAGGCACATAAATGTAAGATGAGAGCGCGAGCGGGGCTGCTCATGTGAGACAGCAGCCTGCTGTAAAGCGCCGGGCCTCCGCAGACCTATTCCTCGTCGGTGCGTGTTTGGACACAGAGGGGAATTACGGGGGAGAGGATGCCGGCGTGTTCTCCAGGATGGATGAAAAAAAAAAAAAAAACAGTCCGATGAGCGATACAGTGGTGTGTCCGTGGCAGGGGGGACAAGAGGGCCAAATAAAATCGCTCTACTTGTGTTTGTGTGTCAAATCTTTTTTTTTTTTCTCTAAATGCCAATGGACCGCCCGATTTGGTTGAACCACAATATGGTGCAGATATTGATCTCCAGCTCTTTTCACTGTGGCACTAAATAAGCTTGGGCGGTATCTATTTATTTGTTTTGTAGCATGTATGCCCCATCATATTTTACACGTCATATTTTCTATTTCAATGTGTTTCATGAGTTTGATCGCGGTTTTATCTTTACCGCGTTTACCCACGTTGTAAACCTCTGTTGTTGAACAGTGCTATATGAGTGAAGTATTATTATTATAATAAATGGTGTCAGAGGGGAGTTGAAGTGTTTTACAATGGTCTAACTCAACAGAAAATAATGAAACTGAGTGAATCATACAGCTTTTATTAAAATGATTATTGCTTCTATAATTTCCTCTATTATTCTTAATGTACCCTATGCGACAGCCCACCGAGTCGCGTTTGTTTCATGAGCCTGGTTTATTTGAATGAATATCAGCACATGAGAGCAACTGTTGGACATCTCAAACCGCAAACTACCAGCGTCGGCCTCGGAAAAAAGCCGTTATCAGTCAAATCCTATTGCAAGGTAGACATTTAAAATCGCCCTCTGGGTTCATAATGTTGGCCAACCACTCCACGGAGTTCCCACAGTTCAGTCTGCAGCATCTGGAAGTCTTTAGAGGCCTGCCAGCAACGCCTTTTTTTTTCCCTGCTCCTGCAGCCTGGTACAAACCGCTCCGACAGGAGGACGGATTTGGGGATCCAGCAGAGACGGATCTATATCATTACCACCTGTCTAGGTCGGTTCAGAATGACGGAGGACACGGACCTCCAAGAGTGACCTCAGGGTATGCGCTCTTATGTATCAAAGGCAACTTGACTGCCTTTATGTTCAATAGCTGGGGAGTTACCTTTCACGGACTGGAATCTGGCTTCAAATATGCCAAAAACTCAAGCAGGAGGAAAACGAGTTCATAATGAAGGCTGAATGAGGATGATGGACTCGGCTATTTCCCACGGCGTCAATTTCCACCCTGTAAGCCATTATTAATGAGCCTGGAGCACTGAGAGCACCCCGCCAGAGGAGCACCATAATTAAGACGAGGCCGCTTCTGCAGCCTTAAGCTCCCCCGCATCTGCAAATTCTTTCTCCAGCCTGGAGCTGACCCCTGGAAAATGAAGCGCTGAGGCCACGACTGACCACTGATTTGTTTCACAATTCACAATTAATTATTAAATTAAATTACCATGGGTTCCCATCTAAAATGTTTGTTTTATGTTTGGCTTTTAAGGATATTGGCTGATATATCCTCAACTGATATTGTTAACATAACGGACAATAAAAATCTGTTTGTTTGGAATCACCATAATTAGCTAGCTAGCTCGCCATCCTGGCTGACTAGCGCTCATGTGCTCCCAGCAGGGGTTCAGGCAATCAAGTTAGAATCTGTTCGTCACGCAGTATAGTTGCACTTGCACCCGCCTTTGGATAACCTCAATCTGGAAGAAAATCCAACGCTCAAGATGCATGAAATACAGGTATCAAACAGTGCAGCAATAATGCGCGTATTTCCAAGAGGCTTTCTGCATTGGGATTTGATTCAATTAAGACATTGTACTTGTGAAAGAATGTGATGCGCACACATTTTGTTTATTAAATTCTTCACAAATAAAGCGCCTTCTACAGCAGAACCTCGTGCAACCTCAATGAAATGTTTCAGGCTAATGTGAACGAGAGACCTATTTTCTGCATAAAAGGAGCCTATAATAGAATACAATGGGTGAAACACTTGAAGGAAGGACTACAAACTCTCGCTCTCTGCGGGTTCCTTACTTTGCCGGCATTTGTGCGGTGATGGAACCCTTCAAATTCAATTTCCTCTTCGCGGCGCAGCGTCATCCAACAAAATGTCAGGCCTAATTAAAGATTTAATGCACAGAATCAGGATTGGACGGAGATGAATTCATTAATCAGGCTTTGCTTCAGGTGTTAAAACCTTAAGTGAAAATGAAGATGTTATCAGTGATGAGAAACAACAGGGATATATATAACAGACGGTGTACTTTTATATATTCAGACTGGATTGGTGTCGTATCACTTCATACTTACAGGAATCTGTACTTTAACTGCTTATGGCTGCACATTTTTATTGGAAAGCTCTTCCAGGAACTCAAGCATAGGTTTTATATATATATATATATACATATACATATATATATATATATATATATATATACATATTGTACTACTTGTGAAATTCAATATTATCTTACTCTCACTATTGACTGCTGTGTCATCCAACACCTTCATAACACTGCTTGGATCACCGACTCTCACTCTCAGACTTATCTCCCCCCCCCCCACACCTCATTTGTAGCTCTTCCTGAAAACTATTTTTACTCAGGCAGGGCACACACACACACACACACACACACACACTCTGCTCACACGGCAACATAAAATACAGGAACTTTCACTGGTGGCTACAGAGGTTTGAGACTGCTGCGTTTCCTCACCCCGGGGGCCACAGGGAGAGAGCTCGGCTAACAGAAAAACTCCGTGCCGTTCTGCAGTCTCGCTTCAGCACAGAAATGCTGAATATGACTAATGTCTGAACCGAGTGGGTTTTTGTCAGCTGTGGCTGAGATAGTAGCCATAATCTCCTGTGACAGCTTGTTAGGACATCACAGAGAAACAGCAGAATGTTAAGTCACCTGGGGTCGTGAATATGTCAGATTGCCTTTTTAAGCTTTTATTTAGCGGGGGGGGGGGAGTCCTGCTCCTTCACAGCGACTCCCTGCTGCACATTCAGACACATTCAGACAGACACGGCCTTGTGCTGCAACAGCAGCAGCAGCAGCTGGGGGCTCAATGTCCCGCTCAGGGGCACCTCCACAGTGGATTTTTCGGGAGCAGAGAACGTAACTCATTCACGTTTCTTCACACATACTTTTCCAGCCAGTTTGGGGACTTGAAACCTCCCCTAACCTCAGGGCTCCTGCTGATTCCAACTTAATGACTCAGTGACGAAAACACAAGAACAGTGTGCTAACAAACTCAAAATGACAACGTTGACATGCTGATGTTTAGCAGGTGTGTTTACCACAGTCACCCTCTCAGTTTAGCATGTTAGCATGCTAACATCGGCTAAACTAGCACTAGTGTAATATGTTCCAAATTGCATGGCAATCCATCCCATAGTTGTCGAGACATCTCGAGGCAGCAATGCGCCGACAGAGGCGGCGAAGAAGCGTAGCAACATGGATGTAAACAGTACTTCAAAATGGGCTTTGTGCGTGTTATATGAGCAATGGTAAATGGACTGCATTTCTATTGCACTTTTCTACACCCAATGCGTAATTTGGTGAGTAACGCTGGATTTACAAGAAAGCTCCACGTGATACCAATCCATATTTGAGTGCGGACCGAAGGCACGAGCATTCAGCTTCTGGGAACCAAGAGCGTTTGCACCGAATTGTCTGCCAATCCATCTGCAACACTAGCAGCTACATGTCCACCCAACTGTCGTCAGGACATCATCGGAGCCATTAGGATTCACCCCCCCCCCCTCCCTTGGGAACATCAATGTCAGTCTCGACCAAAATGGCGATCATCAGAAAAATAATGCATCTAACGTGATTACAGAAGAATCCTACTGCTGTGTAAGACTGCCTCGCTGTATGGATTAACACGATCAATTCTCTTACAAATTCCTACAAACAAGACAGTTTGCAGTTTAAACAGAGCGCCCAAACAAACAGCAGCTAAAAGGAGAGGCTGATGAGCAAGTGTACTTCATCATCCCCCTGTTCCTCTCATCGGCCTCAGCCTCCTCCGGCTCACAAACACACCACAGGCCCGTGAGCCAGGATTGAAGAGCATACATGTGGAACAGGATGATAAAGGGTATCGATCGCTACAACATCTTCAAAGATCTCTTTAAGGACCCGTGGTGCTTTTACCAGATCTTCCTCTCAAGTCTGTGACTGAATGCTCAATTTTTTTTTTTTTTTCTTATTGAGACCATGAAAGTTAACAGTGGATTTAATGGTAGAAGTGTGTATCAGGCAAAGATAAAGCATCAGATCCGGTCCAATCACTCCTGTCCACCTGTTTGGTATAAGATGGATACAATCTAGTTTGAATGACTGCATGACGTCCTCATGTGCAACTAAACGACTCTACCCTGGCTGGCTTTGGGGAGGACTCGAAATGCTAAGAGCTAAGATGGTAAACGTGGTAACCATTATACCAGCTGAACATCAGCATGACAGCGTTGTCGTTGCGAGCACGTTAGATTGCTGATGTTAGCGTTTAGCTCAAAGCACTGCTGTGCCTAGGTACATCCTGGTACCGTGTGACGGCTCTTTATCTTATGTCCACAAGATTCATAAACTTGTGTGCAGAAGATACTAAACTGTAAATGATTATCTTTTTGGACTCTGTGCATAACAGTCAAATCCATACTGCCCATACATATTTCCAAAAGTCATGCAGGCATCTTAAGTACAACAAACCAGTGATTCCTAATACTGATGACTTCATTGCCTGCGAGTAGCTCCACAAAGCTTACAAACCTGCGGTAGTCAAACCCTTGATAAAACAGCCGGGGGTTTCAAACAGTTCCACTTGATTTCAGCTTAGAGCAGCGAGTCTCATGAATGAGCAGTGGCTCTGTGACCTCTACGCTTCAGAGTGGCATCATTTATCATTTTCCCCTGTGGGCGTATCAATGATTGCGTTAACTAATCAATTCAGCTAATGAGGCTGAGTGACAGAGAGGAGCCCTGGCTGCCCATCTTTGTCAAGTCACACACACACTAACAGTTTTAGAGCTGAGGGGGATTTTAGGATGGCCGCACAAGGATACATGCGCAGAACCTTTCCCCCGTTTCTTATAATGATTTGTCATTTGCTTTATATGGTGAAAATAAAGTCTCAAGGCCATTGCAATTTCACCGAAAGCTTCCTTTGTTCGCAGCTTCAAAAAGCTTTGTTAAGGTAATTATATTCTTCACTATCTGACAGTGTGACGTCTATCTTCTCCACTTGCTTGTTTGATGTTTACTCATGTTATATGGACGCACTATTCCAGGAAATGGAAATATTCTACATGTCTTGTACGTCATTCTATGCGCATTTCAGGATTATGGGATTGTATTTGGTATCTTTGGGAAGTTCGGGGTCTCCAGTAGAATTTTGAATAAAGTTCAGTGGGTTCGAACATTGTTTGGCGGGACAACGTAAAAGTTCAAGAGCCACCGTAGGGCCCTTGCCGTTTCAGTTTTAAATTGTGCCTTAGATGAAGTCAAATCAGTTTTATTTATGTAGCCCAAAACCACCATTTTGCCTCAAAGTGCTTTAAAATCTGTACAACATACATACCTCTATACTCTGATGCACGGGGATAAAGAAGGAAAGTACACTAACAGAAAAGGACATCCATCCAATATTTCGAGAAAATGACACTACGTAGAAATGTTATGGTGTTGTTAAAATCCATAATATTCATATTTATTTTCCATAATAAAAAACCTTTAGTAGTCCTTTTTTTTTTTTTAACCAGCACTTAATGAAGTCTATGTTTCTTCAAGGTGGTCCATTGTTGATGTAGTCACGTGTCTGAACTAGAACTTCCACAGACCCTTTGTTCTTCTTGGTGTGAAAAAAAAAAAAGGAAAATCTAACAAGAGCTCTCAGTATGTTTGCTTACAGTGTCTTTGACGCCTTTGGCACCTCAACATCTAGCCCACCAACAGACTGTTATTATTGTAGAAGCACCACATCTATGTTTCTACGCTTCAAGGGCACTGCGCAAATGTCACTGACTCACTGGGGAGTGTACAGAGAGGCCACGCCACGCAAATCTATTACAAACAAACACAAAGGAAACGTGGCTCACAGACAGAAAGCCAGTCAGGAGAACGTCAGAGTCACTGGCTGAAAGGGAATGTAGACATTTTGACATTGCTCATATGTGACTGGAGTCATTTGTTTGAACTATAGGGTATATTCCCTCAGAGGGTGTGTTTGACCATGTGTGAACAATCTCATTTGAACTTTGATCCCTCCAAGCGTTTGTTTGTGTAAGCAAACCAGGGTTCCCTCTAATTAGGAAGCGTCAATTAAATCAAACCAAATACAAAAATGGTTTCAACTGTAAAAAGTAGGGGGGGGAGGGGGGGTTCTCATCATTTGTGGCTCAGACGACCCTCGTAGTAAGATTTTTACTCAATAATCCTTGTCCCTCCACTCAGCATCCAGTTTTACCCTCCAACAGCAGACTGATTAGATCATGATCACATAGCAACCTTTGAGAAGCAGGGCAGAGATGATTCATAAAGATGGATAGATGTCCACGCGTGCCGAGATCCGAAAGGACAAGCCAGCAGGACGTTGTCAGCCTCAGCCCCTGTTTGCTGCAATAAAGGACAGGACCAAAGAGAGGACAGCAGAGGACGAAACCCGACTGGCAGCATTACCATCTACTTACATTCCAGCCTGGATGGCTAATCCCCCCTCCCATTCCAGATTACAAACTAACTGGATTAAAACCTGACGACAAATGATACAGGACTGCACGGACTCAAATACATTCCCATTACACACAGGATCTTAAATGGCTTCAGAAACACATTTGATTTGAAACAATCTCTCCCAGAAGTCCATTAGTAGCTGTCCTGGAGCTTTTGACCGTATCACCGACTCTTCCTCAGTCCATTTTTTGTCCATTTCGCCCATCATACTTAACCTTCGATACGATCCTGTGATACAATCCTGGACACCTTGTGATACAATTGAAAGCTCTAGAACAGTTACTACCTCGACCCTCTGGTGAGATTGTTTTGTCAATTTCAGTTTCCCAGGTCAAATCTCAACATTGTGGATGTCTGTCGATTCAGCAGTAGCATGAACTTTAAATGCAACCTGCCAGCAAGTCGGGCACTGAGCCCCCGGCGCAGAGCCTTGCAGCACCTTAGGCACGGCATGACACTTGGATTTCATACATTGCTGCGTCAACTTCGACCTTGTTCCCAAACAATGAGATGATAACTGTCAGAGGTTTGGTTAGGTTAAGGCACAAACAACTTGGTTGGGGTTATTTAAAGCCATGAAAAATCATGGTTTGAATTAAAACTACTATCTCCTTAAGGTTCAGGGACCTTTGTTGTCAATGTTACAATAGTACCTACATGGTTAAGGTTAGGGAACGGCCATGGTCATGGTTTAAAAAAACTAATATTGACTTTCGTTCGGAAACGTGTTAAACCCCAATGCTCAAACAACTGGTTCTGTCATTTTCTTGGGAGGACAGTCTCGTCGTCCCGTCGTGTGACATACTGTGCCCTGACAGCGACCCATGATGAGTGATTCCGAAACCTTTCTTGACTGGCGGATTCTAGGTATTCCTCTTCTCTAAGGGAGGATAATTGCCAGTGCCTTCTTTTGTGTAAAACTGAAATACACAAACACAAAAAAACACACAAAACAAGGTATTTTAACCTATGCTATGCTTTGCCTCTGCACTGTACTCCCCATCGCACATAAAGCATGGCTCATATCGCGCGTCATGTGTAGAAGGTCTTGCTGGATCAACTAACAGCGTTTGAAACCCCCTCCCCTACTAACTTCTGACTTTGTAATTGGGGGTGCTACGTCTGACAGTTTTTGTAACTTTCCAAAAACCAACAATCTGACAAGCATGCCCACTTAATACAGAAATGAACAAGTAATGCATCTTAACAGATGGCTTTTTTCATTTAAACTACAAAGCATTTATTCAGTCACTCAAGGCTTTTAGGATATCTGCCAAATCTCATTAAAAACTCAGCAGGTTGCAGGTATAGACTGACAACCATCTAGCTAGAGCAGGTATTATTAGGCCATAATTCTCTGGAGTGGAGGCCGTTCCTTGCGGGTTAGCAGGATTTCAAAGGCTCATTAGCAAACACTAACCAGCATCATTATGTCAGTTCTTTTAACGAAGGGTAGGCACAAGGTCTCTGGGAGTGCTCCATTGTAAAAAGGGCTCCAGGAAGAGGTGAAATGCTTAAATCCCCTTGAGATAAAAGCGCTTTTGATTCCTTTGTTGCTTTAGCTAAAAGGACTAAGTGTTGGCTTGCACGGGCCTTTGTCCCCCTTCACTTGGTTCAGCTTTATACTCACAATGCACAAGTTCACTGGGAGCAGAGGTGACAAAAGCAGGCGATGGAAGGGCTGATTGGAGGAAGGTCGACCCTGGAGTAACTCCAACACTCTCTAACCTTTGAATCAGCATTAAACCAATGGCACCTCCCCATTGTCTTGAACATGTTGCCTAGCAACATTACATCCCTGCAGTGTGCGTGTGTGCGTGTTGATTTTGCTGCAAGAGGAATTTCCATGGAAACAACAACAGCAGTACAAGCAGACACAACAGCGCTGCCTGACTCACCTGAAAGCTGTTTGGCCAATGGATAAAACATAAAAGGCAGATAAAAGAATGAATCGTCTCACACATTAATCTTTGCTTATGGCTCACAATCTCCAAATAGGTCCTTCGGGGACAAATCAACAAACATTAAGCTATCAAATTAGCCAACAAGATCATATGAAAGGAATCAAGACACAGATTAATTCCTAAATGTTAGCGACAGCTCGTGGGCACGCATCGAATCTAATACTCTCCCTGCATGCTTGTTCTGATGATGCCTAAAATAAGAA
Source organism: Enoplosus armatus (assembly GCF_043641665.1). Classification (NCBI taxonomy): domain Eukaryota; kingdom Metazoa; phylum Chordata; class Actinopteri; order Centrarchiformes; family Enoplosidae; genus Enoplosus; species Enoplosus armatus. The sequence continues at coordinate 2,525,970 of NC_092195.1, forward strand.
GCGAGATTTGCATCAATATAGAGCAGTTGGAAATGAATTAGGCCATTCAGACTTTACGCATGATTTGCTTTGATGGCGAGCACTGACAGCGCAGTCATGGGAAAAGCTCATCATCCCCAACTCAGTTACCTCACGTCTTATCTTTATGAAACACGCCGACACCCTGATGGCTCTTTCACAGAGGATGTAGTTTAGCTGCTGCTTGCTTGGTTACTTGTTGCTCACTTGACAAGATGCTTATGGAGGTTCAAGTAAAGAATTAGACGAGATACAAAGAGAAAGATGTCGTTATCGTATTTTTTGTAGCGCTGCCGCAGAGAATGCCTGTTTCCGATTGGCTCGCGGGTGTCCTTTCAAAATCCTACATCAGAACACATCAAAAATAGTTCTGGCCAAGTGCCTAACCACTGCCCTCCTAAGGTGTCCTGATTAGGGCTGGGTATCAAATATTGATCCTTCTTCGGTGCTGAAAGCTAGCATCTGAAAGACTGTTAATCTTGTTTACCTATTATTTGATCAAGTTTCTTCCACAAAGTTCTTAGTTGTTAGTGTTTGGACATCGTTTGAGAAATCTGTCTTTTTGTTTGTTAAATCAAGTATTTTATAGAAAAAACAATGTTTATAATACTCAAAGTAAGGTGCTGAAAAAGTTTTGTTCTGTACGAGTACTACAACTCTGTACGACACTACACCACCACTAACTGTGGCCTCAATGCTAAAACATATAATTGAATTTGGAATGAACACCTCAACAACAACTGAGCATCGTAGGCATGAAAGTAGACTTCATGTTGTTTTGACTTGTACATGCGTGCCTAGTGTATATGTGCTGCCGTGTTTGTTGTGTCGCAGCATAAGGTGCACTATAATTGTTTTGCCAATGACAGAAACACTGTTTTCATGACAGCATTACAGGGAAAAAAACAAAGTGCAGCCATGCTGCTGACTCTGAGGAAAGAGGGGGGGGATTCTCTGGCTCTGTGTCTTCTTTTTGCTGCGAGTCATTTTGTTAGCCTGGGTATTTGCTTTAGCTCCAACCCCTCCCGCTCTGCTCTCAGACTATATGTGTGTCTAGCCTTGCTCTAACACACTCGTCTGCAGACACACATATGCCCCCACCCCTTCCAATAAAGTCAGCTAGAAACGGGAGAGGGAGAGAATGTGGTCCCGCTTCTCAGTACGGCAAATTGTGCACTTCTATTTTCAACCTTGAATCGAGTTGTTGCTGTAAAATGAGAACACCCGATCATCGTTTACTGGCAGTCGTGCACGCTGATAGTTGACAACGTACTGTAGAAAGTAATGTTTATTCAACACAATTTTAAGACTTGACCAATGGGATATTTATCGTGTAGGCCTTTTCTTTTTGTACTGAAGCTGTCAACAGTTTTGGATGCTTACTTTTAAAGGTACGACAGAATCCTTAGTCAAAGAATGCGTTGATGAAATATTTCCTGATTCTAATCTTGACCGTTTCAGACTGTTCTCATACTACTGCATTGTATTAAGACTAAATTAGATACTGGTTTGAGATGTTTGGCTAACTTTGTTAAACAGAGAAATGGGCTTTGTAGAAACATATCTATATATTCTTGAATATAAGGCATCAAAGAATGTATTGTTTTGGAATCTAGTTGGGTATCATTTGACATGTATTTATATCATATTTGTTATATATATATACATGCACAAGACACGAGTTTTAGTACCGATAACGAAATTTATATTTTTTTCCGTTGAGCTTGAAAGTTTATTTTTGATGTAACGTAAAACGTAACTCAAAGTCCAGTTAGTAGCTTTTTTTCCCCCCGAAGCTCTCAAACACATTGTCAACACGTTCATCAGTGGATGGAGTTTGCTCAGTTGTTCGACGATTAAGATCACGAGATGTGGTTAAAAGCTTTGGAAAAAGCTAGCAAGTGGACCTTGAGTCAAGATTCATTTATGAAACGTGTTTTTCGGCAAGACCCTTTTTTCATTTAACGAAAGAAGCCAAACATCTCAGATGGACAAAAAGCAGCTGTATATAAATAGAAAGTGTGACATTTTCAAGCAGGAACTATTGATCAAAAAATAAGATGACGAATCTGCCCGGGCCTTCAAATTCAACTTCAGGCACTTGTTGCTATGGACACATTTGAGTACCAAAAAAAAAAGAAAAGAAAGGAATCTTGTAACCTGGCTGTGCATAAAACCTCAGAAATCCTTTACATATTCCTCAGCTTTACACGGTGAACTGTGTTGACTTCATGAATGACTTCCTTGTGCTTTCTTAATAACTAGTTGGCATATGTCTCCCATGCAGCCTATTGCGCTGCATGGGAGCAAATTTATATGATGATAAGGTTGGACGCGAGTCATATCTCCCTCATCTACGCACACATTCAGCCACTAAAGGGAGGCAAATGTGTTTATGATAACCTTTACCGTCGCTGCAGACATTAATGGCTGCCATTAAAGTGCAGAAATGGTAATTCATTAACCCTCCTCCGCTAGCTGCGAGGGACAACAGCCAATAAAAAAGCTTAGAGAGAGAGAGAAATGAGAGAATAAGGGGAGAGGAAGACCCAAAGCTCCAAAATCACTGGGTGTAATAAAAATCACTACATCATTAATATGTGGATGAATCAGGTTGGCAGCACTTAGTTAAATCCTGTGCAGATCATCATCATTTATTCAATAAAATGATGCAAGAGCAAATGTTAAAGATTTAAATTGGATCCTGACTAACAGCCTTTGGTTCAGAGTGAATCCTGCCTCATAAAACCAGCTGTCTGAGTGCGTACACCGATCTTGTCGAGTCAATGCGCTGAGAGATGGAAAGAGGCCGGATCCTTTTTTAGAGGTTCTCGCATGTGTGCCTGGCCTTGGACTTGGGAAAAAAAAACAGCAGATAAATGGTGCAAGAAGGAAAATCTTACTACTTACTGCAAACACTAGTATGTTAAAATCAGTCCTAAAGAGTGACGCATATTTGGTCTTTCTGTTTGGCTTCGGAGAAAAAACACATTAACTCAATTTTAACTTCTCTTCTCTGCTCATCCAGGATTATCCGAACCTGCTGGGAGACTTTCCGTGAGAGGGGAGACGTTTAGGGAACACTTCGTAACAATGAGCTTATTAAAAGATGCAACGTTTGTAATACGCGTGGGGTGCAGCTGCTCTGTCAACAAGGAGAACACATGCTATCTCTGCAGAAAACCGACCTCCTGGCAAGATTGCGCCTTTTGGGCAACAAACGCAGCTCTGTAACAGTGTTGATCCGGGTCTGTCACGGCCTACTAATTGGTGACAGTGAATCAAACTTTGATAGCTCTCACGGCACCTCACATAATGTGCTGATTCACTCGCTTAGTCAGTGGGAAAATGACACACGGGGGAGATATGTTCATAGAGTTATGAGGCTACAGAGGATTCCCCACGCCTGGGTGACATTACAGAAAAGCTTTTTACCCCACCTGCATAGTGAGTGTAGTTGGGGCACCCATGAAACCCCGACCATAAACTGCAACGGCCCCCGTTTTCGAGTCTGGCTGGAGACCTTTGTTGCATTGTTTCCAGTCTGGCAGGACACTGTCGTCGACCCATGATAAAACATGCCTACATTAAAAGAACATAAAGGGGGGGGGGGCGACATCCAGGGTCCTGCACCAAATGACAACAACTCCTGTCCAGTGTACGCTACTGGGGTCAGTCGATGATTTGGCTGGAAGATGAATCAGCTGATCCGACACTGAGATGGGAAACTTTGACACCTACTGCAACAATTCAGGGGAGTTAGCGGTGTAGAGTGTTAGAGAACTGGACCAGCGCTGCTTTGATTTGTAAAAGAGCTGTCTGATGATGTACTGCAACACCATTTGCCCTGTGCAAACTTTTGCTGAATCTGGCTCTAATGAAACCTTCAAAAGTGCCAAGTTATGAAAGTGAGTCTCGAGAGAATCTCAGGTCACTCCTCACGGGGTCCTCGGAAAAATCAGGCCAGTGGCAGTGTGATGCTCCTTCCCCAGAAAAACAACTCTTTTATCTAAAAAGCCTCTTTCATCTTTTGTAAGATGTCTTAAGTCAAAGTTCTTTCATCCTTTTCATAAAAAATAATAAAAAAAAAAAAGGGCATAAAATTCCACACTGGTGAGAGGATGGAGATTTGCTGCTGGTGTGTGTGTGTGTGTGTGTGTGTGTGTGCGCGCGCAGTCGGCAGTGTATCTCATCTCGTTGACAGGGAACTTAATCCAGCAGCAGCGTCACGGCGAGCTCTGCGGAAAGGTGAAGCTTGTGTTTAGAATTAATTCGCCGCTGCCTCCGGTGCCACCTCCACCTTTAAAGCTCCGCGCTACAAGCAATAAACGCTTCCAGCCAAAGCGTCAGGACGGCGCTCGCCGCGAGAGCGCTCACACTTTAAGTCGTCCTGCAGAAGTCGAGGAGTGACGGGAGACCCGCCGAGCACAAACGCAGCTCGTTCCGCTTCATCTTCAGACAAAATGATATCTGGCACTCAAGTGCATTACTGTGCTGTGGGGTGACCCGAGGCATTAACTGCCAGTGCATGACCCAATGGGGCCAATAAAAATACACCATATAATAATGAAAAATGACATTCTGTTCAATGTTTAACTATGTTTTCGCCCCATAAAGTACAACCTATACCAGTATCTGGTGTGTTAAAGTGATTTAGTATCCATACAGTTGGAGGACTTACAGGAGACAGGTTCTGGTCCAAATCGATGCCCTGATTTTTAGGTTAAGCTCCAAAAACAAAATCCCAAACTTCCCATTGTGCAACTCGACAGTGTCTGTCCTTAGGCCCTCCCTGCCTGGTAAACGCCCACATCTTTCAAATGCCATGCCACAAGCTCATGGCACAGGCTTTCTATTACAAATGTGTAATAATGCTCCTTATGTTCCAGACAAAAGGGGGCAAAGCAATGACAGGCTTTCTAAACTCATTAGGCCGGACTCAACATGAGCATCTTGCACCTGGAATTTTCCGTAAGTGATGCTAAAGTTAGAAAATCTACACTGTGTGATACTACGCAGCGATTCTATATCTGCTTGTTCTTACACTCCATTGAAGTTACCATGTGATGTAAACAGACGCTTACAGAGGACTCAAAATTAATGAGCTCGGCAGTTCATTCTCGACCTCATGAGCAACCTTCGCCGTCTTCATTAGATCTGTATCATGGACTCGAGAGTAATGAAAAGTTTTGATACAGTTCCACGGCAACTGAGCAAACAAAGTCCACGTGATGCAGTCGAAAGATCCAGAACAAGCGAGTAAGGGGACCTTGCGTAGAGACTGTTTTGTCAAATTCAAATTCTTGCGCATTTCATACAATAGATTTCATACAAGTTAATGTTGGGCTCAGAAGTTGGCTGAAAACGCTGCTGAAACATCTGACAGGTGGGGGACACGATCTGCCTGTGACAGCATATCAAAGTGATTGACAACTAGTGCACGGAGGACAGACAGCCAGCCAGTCAAAATGCTGGCGCTGCTACAGTAGAGCGGAAACTACAAAAGTTGTATCGGCTTGAGGGTCCGGCCGTGAGAGTGCTTTCACGTCCAACCCCCTTTTGGTGTGGTTCAAATGAACTCCGATGCATTTGCCAGTTCAATTCACTTTGGGATGTCAGTCAAACGCTGGTGCGGGCCAAACAACTGCACCAACCTCAGGGATGTGTGATAATAGCTATATCATTTTAGCGTGAATTCAAAACTGCTATGCTATATGCTACGTGCGCTTCAACAGAGGGGTGCTGGGATTTTCCCTTATACATCAGAGTGAAAACAAGGTGTTAAAACAAAGGTGTGTTGTGGGAAGCTGTAGGTGAAATGTCAGCTGAAATGTAAGCATTGAAAGCAGTTGAGGCAGTCAGGCAGTCAGTTCAGACGTAGGTGAAAGCAGATGAAGTGTCTATTAAAGCACAAGTCCGAACTCTGAAAGCAACTGAACTGTCAGTTGAAGTGTAAGATCTGAAAGTAGTTGAACTGTCTGTTGAAGTGTAAGATCTGAAAGTAGTTGAAGTGTCTGTTGAAGTGTAAGATGACGGCACATTACATGTAAGTTAACGTGTAAGTTCTAAGGACAGTCAAATGTTACTCCTGTTGCTTTTAAGGCCAAAATAAAAAAGGTTAAGTTGTATAACTTAAAATTTTGACACTTTGTCGATGTTTTGATGCATAAATTGTCCATGAAATAAGTAATAAACGATCAAACTACAGGCGTGAAAAGTACAAAAAAGTACTCCGCAACCCCCACCTCCACTTTTGACTGATTCTGTGCTTTATACTGTGCTCTGATTTCATTAATCACCATGCACTCCCTACTAGCTGACCCATACTTTTGACGCCTTGTAAGCACTGCTTCAAGTGAAGTGTAGCTATTATTATCTATAGAAGACGAAGTCAAATAACGTTTCAATAATATATCAGAGTCTCTTCCTCCGGCCTCCGACCTGGCTCTTAAGAGGCACACACACACACAAACACACATAACCAAGGTCACGGAGACCTGCCGACTCAGCTCGCTATTGTGAGTGACTGTCCTGAGCAGCCCGTTAGCTGCTCTCTCAATATCGTATGCAGAGCAGATGGCGGGCCGCTCTCACACAGAGGACCAAATGAAACGGCTGAGGGGGAAACGCGTTGAGCGGTCCGGGTGACAAAACTGAAATCAGAATCAGAATCAGAAATACTTTATTGATCCCTGGGGGGAAATTATACAAAACAAAAACACAGCGCTGTCAAAAAATTGCAGCACTATTACATTAGTATTGTGAAACCGAGCTTATTGTGTGAAAAGAGAGGGTGTGTGAAAGGAAACGCGGGGTGACCTCCCGGGCTAACCGAATAAAACAATCTCTCAGTGCCCTCCCCATGGTCATCATGGCAACATCGATTAGGTTGCACTCTGGACATTGATTTCACGTCACTCTTCTATTGAGACGGGCTCCCACAGACTGCAATCACTCACAGCCAGAAACATTCAGCCTACCTATAATTCACTCTGTCCTTCGTCCTCCTGATCACCCTCACCGCCCGCCACAGATAGATCTACTCTGCGCTGAGCATTATAAAGAGATGTCTTTGGGAGATGCTTCCACTGGTCACTTTCTTACATAGATACCAACCTCAGCGTAAAAAAAAAAGGACTGTCGGTTGGACAAAAGAAGCCATTCGAAGGCGTCACTTTGCAAATTGTGATGAGCATTTTTCACAATTGTTTGACATTTTACAGACGAAGCGATTCATCGATTAATCGTGACAATAATCGGCAGATGAATCAACGATGGAAATAAGCGTTGGTTGCCGCCCTAGCAGAAGCCTTTATCAACCGACCATTGTGAGCGCGAGGGACGACAAGATGTTAGGTTGTAACTCATTTCATTTTTGTTTGCTCGCGGCTGACAGTAAAGCTGTTTGTTGTGAGACGTTAGCATGAAGGATTTAAGACTGAAGGTAGCGTCTTTGTCTGACATTGATATCTGAAAGTTTCAACAATCTGGTAGCAATGTAGCGGCCGAGATCATTTTTGATAAGGATCCCTTAAATTAGATGTTTTTAATAGTTCTAATTCTGCATGGGAAATTTTACAATTGAAACATATATACTGGCTGGTTTATCAGACAGTTGATTATTGTTTTTTTTTTTCTTTTTCTGGTAATGAATGAAAGAATAACATTTTTATTAACTGATCTGATGCGAGAAGAATCTCAACTACAATTTAAAGTGGGCTCACTCACACTAGTGGTTTCAAAGTCAAAGTCATTTAATTTTCTTTGTGGATAAGAAATGATGAAGTGATAAATGTGTTACAATGATTGGGTGGAGCAAAACACACTTACTGCATATGTGAATTTAAAGCTATGCTACTGTAGCCTTTCTGCCACGACTTCAATACTTTAATCAATTATTAAAGCTCACATTAGCTTTTAGCTTAGGTTGTACAGATTTTAGGGATATGAAGCATTTGAAGATACATCACAATAAGCGAAAATACTAATATAAGCACTGGCAGACCATTTCTATTGCAGAGTTCAAAGGGTTAACATCTTTTGTATTTTATAGAAACGCCATCTTCGTTGCCAGCAGCTGGGGATTCATCACCTGAATGAAATCAAAGCCCTGGCGGGAAGCTGATCCTCAGTGTGTGTGGTGGCTGCTGAGGGCGGGTGGGCTCGGCCTGGCTGTCTGCGTGAAGCTCCCTGCCAAAACAGTAATGGAATCTCACCGTAGCCTCGCTCTGCATTGGAACTATTTGCCCGGGTGCCAAGATTTCACCCACACATGAGCCCTCGGGGACAGGAGCTAACCCCCCCCCCCCCCCTGCAGGATGAGGGTCACATGTCCTCACAGCGCAGTGGAGACCCAGGACAGGAACGAATGTTCCACTCGCCGATGATTTACGCTGATCCATTAGCTCACCTTAAAACAGCATTAATGCCCCCCCCCCAGGCTGAACTGCCTTGAAAATAAAAAGGGAGACACCCCCCATTAAGAGCCCAAGCTTGAAGGTGATAGCTGTTGAAAGCAGTCCACAAAAGGGCACATTAAGAATTCAACAGCTAGCTCAGCCACATCAGCTGGAAAACCAACTGAGGCATGCACAGGGACAATTAACCAGAGATTTACTGCGCCGAGGATGATCGGGCGAGGTACGCAGAATCTGCCACTTCCCCCTGTGGTCTCCTATGAAACGCACTCTTTGATTGATGGTAGCTCGGGGCGTTTGCCAGCGCAGTAACTGGTGTTGGAACGGGAAGGCCGGTAGCGTGAATGGCTCCCACAGGCTCCGTAGTGCTGCATCTGGCATGCAGGTGACCCACCGGCGGCACAACCACCTTGAAATTCCAACTATCTTCCGCACTGAGCGCTTAATTAATCTTATCAAGGGCAGACGTGTGCGCAGCGAGGACAGCTGAGGCGACTGAGACTCTTTGGCGGTTGATGATAAGAGCCACAGATACCTTTCAGATAGGCAGCGGAGACAGAGAGGGATAAGGGCTGCCTGAGAGGCAAAGGGACGACCTGGAACACAATCCCTGAGTAATGGAAAAAAAAAAATACATCATTCCCACACCCGCCGTGGCGTTGTCTGCTGACTGGAACACATTATGGGCTGATTTCAAGGCGGCTGTGAAGTGTACGCTAAAGTGGAGCCTGTGGGTGTAGCGCGGCTCTCTCGCTGCACTATTGATTCAGCAGCACTGCAGTTTAGAGAAGCATTGGCTGGGTATGAAAAATAGAAAACAAACAGAGAGGACCAAGTGGGAGCTGCGGGAGCAGACCAACAGACACCGAATACAGATTCATGGTTATAGTCCAAAAAAAAAAAAAAACACCTGCTGCTCGAGATTTTTTGAGGAACATTCCCAATGAATTCAAAAAGCCGCAATCCAAATTCCCACTTTTAAGCTCTCAGTCCTTTTAATTTGAACTCATTCCCTTCATACCTCAGTTTTAAATCGATTTTGGCAACCCTCTTGGGCTCCTTCGCTCAGGTTTAACTCATTTTAAAACCAGAAAACAACTTCTGAAAGGCCACGTCCACATTGATCTGTCAGAAAATTGGTAAAAAGGCTGAAATAGTTTTTATTATTTTGGATTGTTAAAAGGGAATTCCCTTGTTTGCGCGTGCCATGCTACTTCACTAGTCATGTAGTGTACTGTTCAGCCCATGAAAACAGCTGTATAATGTCATCTGTGGAGAAAATGAATCAGACAAGTGTACTGGGACCTCAACAGACAGGCTGCTTAACAAGCGGGTGTAGGTTTGGACAATCACCCATATTTTCAGATGGCCCTGATGTCATCGTGTTTGACAGCTAAAACACACTCAGGCCTTTTCCACTAACTTAAGGTGTAGCCATTGTCACAGGTTCTGCTTGGGGTTAAATCCCTGGACCTAAATGCTCAGGAGACGATACTAAAGTTCCTGTTGCTCTATGCTAGTTTGCAACATTGCAATCGCAGCAATTGACAGCGCCGGGTGTTTCGATAAGCAGTTTGTTTCAGCGCACAGGTGATGCTCTGGTTCAGGATGCTTTGCTGCGGTGTTGTGCATTTGTAAACTGCAGATTGTCTGCACAGTGTGGGGAGTGTGTGAAACGTTTGATTCCATTTCCCAGTAACTGTCAGGTAGTTTTGTGTGTGACATTTCCATTAGTGAGCTACCTCTTCCACTTAGTAGAGGAGCAGCGTGACTAAATGTTGCGCTGCTGGATTTCAACTTCTCTTTCAGAAAAAGAAAAATCTCAGAAATGATTTCCCCCCCCGCCGGTTTCTTCACCATCGCTTCCTTATCTCCTAATTCAGGAGGATATGGAGCTGACGTTTAAAAGAAAACCCGCATCAGTGCCGCTTTCTCCATTATTGTCTGCACTGCACTCGCCTACCAAACATCCAAACCTGGCTGGGACAGTAAAACACAGTGGAAACCCAAGCAGAACCTAGACCATACGGGTTCTTACGGGGTATATGTGGGAAGCTCCAGGTTACGAGTTGTTAAGTTCCTGTGGTGGGAAAGGCCTATCTGCTCAACCATCCAATAAATAAATGGCCAAACAAACAAATAAATACAGTTAAAAATGGCAGCGGCATTAGAATATGATCGTCTATCGGGGGCCTTTTTCACTGAAGACACTCAAAAGCACAAGTACAAATGACGGCTGAATTCCATTTTCAGTTTCTGTCCATTCAAACTATTCAAAATAATAAACGGACTGACGTATCCGATAAAAGCGGCTGTTATCTGGACACCTTCTGGTTTAGTCTGTAGAGATGACCTATCACTATAGACACTAAAGCTGGCGGCATGATAATGAAAACAGTACAGAGAGTATCAGACAAAAGAGCTCCGAAATGAGGAAATCTTCATTTATAGTAAACAAGGAATCTGACTTTGTAACCAAAGAATTGCATCCACACACACACACACTGCATCTCAGACAGAGCATGGCGGCCTGTACAGCCAACAAGCACTCGTATATATCTTTAACAATAACAGTAATACGTTTTGGACAACAAAATGCCTGTGGAACCTGAAGAGCAGAGCATGCATTTTTCTTTCAGGCATCAATAACTGACCCTTGACCTGAAGGGAGAGAAAATGGAGTCAGCAACACCGCAGACCGTGAAGCGCATCTGGCAAGCTTTCCTGAGGCCGCGCATGTTTCTGTGCCAGTGTCAGGCTCGGGGGTGCACGACGACTGGTGTCAGTGGTGCACTGGTTGGTTGAGTTAAGCTGTAACAACACAGGCAGATAAAGACACGCCCAGGACGCTGTCAGCTTTATCTCTGTGACGACAGGGGACACACACACTCACACACACACACACACACACACACATGACTCAGAGGCGCTGACGTCCAATTACTCATGTTAGCCCGCTTTCTCAATTATGTTCGCTGCACGGTGGCTCAGGTGGGGATGGGACAGTGCAGAGGGTTGTCGGAAATAGACAGCATCCTGCTTCATGTTCGTCTGGCAGCACTCACTCGCACGTCTTCTGGTGGCACCTGAGCGGCTTTAGGAGACCTCATATCAATCATCACTCGGATCCATTTATCTATATCTCGCCGTCCGTAAAGGATAGTGATGTTTTGACCCCCCCCCCGCTGTTTTGTTCACCATTTCGCTCAATAAAAAAGCTATTTGAGAGGGAAAATAATGCCAATAAGCTTCCTAACGGTGAGTTAGCTTGTTAGCTTAGCTTGGCCGCTAGCGGGTTCAGCCAGTTCGTTCAACAGACGTGTTTGTACCATCGACTCCGGTCTCCCAGCGGTCTGCGAACCATTGCTCCTTTGTGGAGCAGATTGACTCTGATAGAGAAGGTTAAATGCAAGTGCATAACAGGCATTTCTTTTCTCTACGCTATCCAAGCAGATATATGGAATTATTTTGAATACGAGGATGCCTCTCTACATGTAATGATCCTTGCCTTCAGTCTTTGTCCGTACATCCTTCATTACCATGAAAAAAAACACACTGCAGTTCATTTGGACTCAATCCTGCCGCCCCAAATACTCGCTAGGGCATGAAATGTGGATTAATCCGCCGTTGAAAATAGTCCCTAACAAATACACTATTTCCTCCTGTTTGAGTGACATTTGCCCCAAACTACACTGACAAACTGTTTTAGGAAGCTACTGAGCCTTTTTTAAATGAAACTATACATTTGTGAGATTGACATATTCAGTCGGAACCAGTGGGCTTGATGGGGCTGGATGCCACAGACAGGGGTAGGGAAGTCAGAAAGTATTGAGAGACGGCCTAACACATTGTTGGTTTTGGTCTTTTAAAAGGGATTTGTGGACAATAAGAAACACAAAGAATATCACTATCTTTCAACTCCTTCCTTTGAAAAGTACAACATGTCAAATATACACACACCATACTCACGCTTAAATAGCATGACCGTTATTTGTAGTGTGTGGTTGCCCATGTTGGGTTTTTATAGGCTGATACTACTTTATATCTGGACTGTTTTTGTGTCAAAGATCATTATTTTCAATATGAACATTTTCACACTGGGAAACTCCGGGAAAGTCTTACTTTATTATCGCAGGCTATAAAAGCCCCTGAATCAGCATTAACATTGCCCCGGAGACACCACAGCTGTCCACCTAAACCTGGAGTGATGGCAAGAAAGGCCTTTTTACCCTTTAAATAAAAATGAATATCAATGACTCACTTCATTCAGACTGTGGGCATGTAGCAGCACCATCATATCAGAGGTGGTCGCCGTGTCTACAAGATACCCTTTCATTAAAAAAAAGGGGCCAATTATGGCTGGATGTATCAGTCTTATGCTCAGGAAGCGAAAGTGTGTTTCTGTGTGTACGACATCAATGAAGAGTGAAGTTTCCTCGTTCAGCGCAGGAGAGGAAGTGGTACATTTATGTGCGAGGGCAATCGTGTTTTTGTTTGAATAGTGTGCGTGTGTGTGTGTGTGTGTGTGTGTGTGGATAGAGAGAATAAGTATGCGTTTCTGTGGGAGACTGAGCGGCGCTGTCGGAGGACACTGCAGTCCTTCCCTCTACAAAACAGGACAGCATATCTAATGAGAGGCTAATCATTCGTCCAACACAGGGACACGATGTGCATAGCTGATATACACGCACACACACTGATGATGACCTCATTCACACACACACACACCACTGCAGAGACAGGCTTAGTCAGCTGTAGCAAACTGCAGAAAAGGGAAGGGAGGAAATGCGTGAGGACGGAGGAGCAGGAGCAGGCGAGGAGAAAGAGGTGTAGAATCAGCTACAGCAGTACATGTCGATATCTGGGCCTCTCTGAACACAGCCAATAAAGCACTGTCAGATCACAGGTGCATGGTGGGATTTGTCCAAGCAGGTCACAGTTTTAAAAAAAACGGGCTACAAGACGAATGGGTGTCCGCGACTAACACCCGCCTTCCTTAAATAAACTACAAACAAAAATAGATAACAGATGGGATTTCAGAATAAGATACCTTTACACCATTAGGGGGGGGGGGGGCAGGAAACCCACGCAAACATGGGGAGAACATGAAAGGCCCTGCCCCAGATTCGAACCCAGGACCTTCTTGTTGTGAGGCAACAGTGCTAACCACTGCTAACCACTGAGCCGCGGTTTGTGCTCTTGTTGGTGGAAACAACCTTTACGTGTGGTTTGTCACTGCAGAGACTAATGACTGCCCCACATTCAGCTGCATTCAACTTTGACCTCGAAACGTTAATAGAATGTACAGAAAAACACATAAAAATATTTCAAAAAATCACTGTATGATCCCCCAAAACAGTACATGAAAAGTGTTCCACAGTCAGCCAGTGGGAGAGCAGGGCCAGCTAAAGAGATAGAGGAGAATAATTCGTATTTCCATAGTGCCGTGTCCCTGCAGGGGGGCTCAAGCAGATGGGTGCGCCTCTTTCTGTCACTCTCAGCTCAACTTCCCATTCCATTCTTTCACTTTTCTTCCTCAAACAATCTGTGAGATTAAAAACGCCACATAGCAGGCATCGCTGCACAGATCTGGAGTGATCTGGCACAGCTCCACAGCCTGTTCCAAATCTTTTACGGGGGTACAAAGTGGCTCTAAGCGTCCCCGAACTGTAGTAAACGCTCCATGAGACATACAACCACATAATCCCTGATAGAGTCACAGGAATTGACTGTCCACTTGTGTGTTGCTTGTGTACAGATCTGCTGTCTGTGTCAGGGGTCATGAGAAGTCCACCTCCCTTTACCTTCTACCCTGTATATATCTCCTCTCATCGACTGTGCAGTGAGCCGAACAGCTGGTGCGCCCACTAGCCGGCTGTTTCACCGCAGGACGTTTCCGAACAGCAGACTGGACCTCCTGCCCAATTTATCTAACAAGGCCGCGACTACGGCCACAGCAGCTCGGCTGGGATGCTGCAGGGCCCGGACCGCAGACCAGGCCAGGCCGCTTCAGCCTGGCCCCCCCCGACGTGCCAGAGGAAAGAGACCCGACCGCTGGGAAAGAAGCTGCAGTTCTGTCAAATATCTGACATTGTATGCCTTATAAATCATCGGTATAACCAGTTCTCTCAGCCTGCATGTCTCTCAGAGTCTAATATCAGTGGATGTGAAATGATGCATGATAGACAAACACAGGGGGTTTTACAAGAAAGACAGACAGACAGGTAGAGAACTCTGGTCAAAAAACTGAGCGGCAAACGTTTAGCAACCGGAGACCAAAAAAAAACCACCACGAAGGAGCTACATTGCGGCAGATCATGTTCGGTTCGGAGAAGAATTGGAGATGAGGAGCTGCCAAAGCATGTAATAATACTGAATGCCCTTTTCGCCTACCGGACGCACAGGGGACAGGCGAGGGCAGCGTCGGCTCCGATCACAGGTGCTCGGAGCGGATCTACGCCGTTTGCGAGGCCCGTGTCTGTACACTGGGCCGGTAAACGAACCGCTGTGTGTGTCTGTTTAACAAGTTGAACATGATGGCGTGTCTGCCATTACGGAGCAGATGCACTGTCGTATGAATGTCTCCACTCGCAGTCGATAACTGTTTGGCAGTCACAGCCTCATATGACCTTACGCACAGAAGAATGATTTTAATCAGTTCCACATAGAGCTTTACTTTATTTAGATTTGAAATACAATTGGTATTGGATCAGCACTTGGTTTTGACAGACACCCTGATTTAGGGTGGGATTGGAATCGGTATCCGGGGAGACGAGACTGGATCGGGTTGGTATCAGATTTGAAAATGTTTTTATGATGGGAAGTATGTCCTTCTGAGCTTCTGACTCGAGTGGATTTTGTCTCTCAAAAACAGCCCTGCGTCTGATAAAAACCACTGTTTACCATATAAGCAACTTCAAAAAAGTCGCTCCTCACTAGTGGCTAACAATGCCACTTAATCCACGAGCCCCCCTCCCCCCCACTTAAAAACTAATCTTGCTGTTTGGCAGAGGACACCTCACCGTCTGTGGATGGAACGTGTTTCCGCTGGTTGTGGCTTTTGGATTTATCGCCTCTGTAGTAAAAAGCTCTGGTTATATTGGTTTACTGCGGCGGGATGAGAGCTGACAGGCGGCACAGCTCAGGAGTGAATAACATCCTCGCGCTCATTTTTGCCTCCGTCAGTCACTGCTGCGTCCATTCTGCTGACATCTTTACATGCCGCCCTTTGTGGCTGCGTTGAGACACTTGAGCAGACTAGAAGTCTTTGACGGCGCCGATATAGGACTCCCGTTTATGACTTTGATGCATTACAGTTCTCGTAAATGTAGCAGCTGCTGAGAGAGAGAGATGTATGAGAGCCACCGCTGGGAACACTGTATAACTCACCGACACAGAAAAGACAGACTTTCTTCTTACTAAAACAACAGTTGTCTGTTTGGGTCTTCATCCTGAGGAAAAAAAACAAAAAAAAGCAGCTAGCCAGACCAGGGCCAGGAACACAGAGCACGTCTCCTGTACATTCCTATGTGCTGCAATGACCAGATGTGACTTTGGGACCAAAATGAGCAATGAATTCGATTTTAAAAAAAGGGGCTCTACTGACACAAAATATCAACCACAAACATTGTTTCTTTCTTCACCACATGACCACACCATCCTCCACACAGAAGCATTCAATGGGAAGGACTCCCTGTTTTTGTCAGCCATAGAATTACGGCTGCAACTGTCGATTAATCTGCCGATCACTGTCACGATGAATCGTTTAGTCTGTAAAATGTCCCCAGAGCCCAAAGCGACGCCTTCAGATTGCTCCTGTTGTCCGACCAACAGTCCAAAACCCCAAAGACTCTTCATTTACTATCATAAAGGACAAAGAAAAGCAGCAAATCCTCTGGGAAGCTGGGACCAGCGAGCGTTTGACATTTTTGCGTGAAAAAGGACTGAAACGATCAATTAATTATCAAAATAATTGGCAATTCATTTTCTTTGGATCGTAACATTGATCTATCTATATCGTTTCCTCATCTTCATTGCTCCCCGGAGGTCGGTTACTTCTTGGTCATGTAATGAGCTGTTAAACTTGCTGGATGTTGCTTCTTCATGTTGCATGTTTGTGTCAACAATTACGTTACGGACTGGCCTACACAGCAGTTAGTGCAGCGTGCGCAAACTGCCTGAACATTCACTGACACTCCTTTGCCGGCGGCTGCATCACTTCAATGTGCAGCCAAAAACCGAACACAACAGCACCGCTGTGTAACATAAAATGAACAGAGAAAAAAAAAAGCCCAGGATGTTACACTTGTCGAATGTTATTCCTGCCTCTGGAACGGCATTCAGGCCGTTACGAGACACCTATAAAGCCTACACGACATTTATGTCATTGCTGGGCTGAGATCAGGTCATTTAGTGAACGTCCACGGCTGTTTTCAGCTTTGGATCGTATATGAAATACAGCATTTCTAGTTCCACTCACTTTCTAAAGGAACACCTTTTGCCATTCATATAATATTATGAAATGAACAAAGAGCGTTTATTCCCATCCACCTAAATGACAAATAATTCCCGCTGTGTGTGTTCCGCCTGCTTTGACAGCCGGATGGAGATCACCACAGTAAAGCTGAGCTAAGCGTCTATCATCCTCCTTTGAGAAAGTGAACCGGCGCGGCGCCGGCGATGACAATGGAAGCCGCGTTGTGTTTGAGTCAATCATATCTACCGCCCCGATAGTCACGGGTGAATTTACATTTCCCTCATTCGGCCCACTCTGCAGCGAGACGTTCTCCTGCCGTATTGCTTTCATTTCTTAAGATCTTCGCTGATAGTCACCGGGAAGTTATTCCTCTGGAACACACAAAGTCTTGCTGGGGTTAGAGAGAGAGAGAGAGAGAGAGAGAGAGAGCATGAATGATAGTGAGGGAGAGCGAGAGAGCGTGGCCAATTCCCCCTTGGAATCCACACATTGTTTCCCCTCAGCCGATGGGGGATTCTTATCAAAACGCTGCCAGGACTATCATGAAAGGATATGGTAATTACTGAAAACACACACACACACACACACACACACACACACACACACACACAGAGAGCCAGGAAGGCCGACCATGCACCAGGCTAATATAATGTGTCTGGTGTGGGGGGCTATTTACATACCCTTCCAGAGTGCTTGTCACATTCAATTAATTACTCTCTGGCAGGGTGACAAAGATGATTAAAAAGAATGATGAAAAATATTTCCTCACATGGCTCGCAAAAAAAAAAAAAACTCCTTTTAAAATGAAGCCAAATGCTCTCTAAAACAAGAGACACGCTGTCTGAGGAAAAGTTAAAGGTGGGTTTTTTTGTATTCCCAAGAGGGATTCCTTCTATTGAGGAAGGGAATGCAGAAAATGAGCCAGAGAGGATGTTTGTAGGAGCGGCTGTGATCATGAGCTGTGCTTTATTCTGGGGGGGGGGTAGCTGAAGCCTGAGGGGTAATGAGCTGCATCACAGCGTCCGTTCATAACCCCTCGCATCTGATGTCTTTCAGCGAGCACAGCCTATTTAACACTGTCAGATCAATTAGTAGGTGAAGAAAAGGCTGGCGGAGACGTGGAGCCTTTTGTTTACGACGGACGACTGCGGCACGAGGAGGTACAGCGCGGTTTTCGGGGGGGGGGGGGGGGGGGGGTTCATCTCAGCAGAAGGTTTTAATGTTCACAATGTGCGCGATTGTGCCTCGCTTATCGCAGGCTGAATCGGGGACTGTTGTGGTGAAACATGTAGGCTGAATCAAACACCAGGGATGTCGCAGCCGTGTGCTGTTGAGAGCGAGGCGAACACCCCAAGGGGCCGTATGAACACAGAAAATCTACATTTCAAGTGGCGCAGCGCCTCCGCCGGCTCGTACCTCCGCCTGCCGCTGAAATGCGCTCGAGCAGCCTGGGCCTAATTTTTCACTTAGGGTTGAGGACTCCTGACTGCGGAGGAGCTCAATCCATTCGTCACGAGGCCTCCTTTCGGCGTGGACATTTCTCAAGGAACGCGAAAATGTCATTTTCAACACAAAAACGTCTGACCGTGAAATCTCCCCCCCCCCCCTGCTGTTTGGCCCTTTCTCTGGAAGCATAATGGCTTGCTTCAGACAGATTAGCCTTGTCTTTGAGATCGGGGAGCCGACGAACAGACTGGTGACATGGCGAGGAGATTGCTTACCAGATCAGGTCTCAGGACAATTTTGGGATGGGTATCACTTGAATTTAGAGATGATCTTTCCCGATACTGATTCCGACACCTAAACCCGGGGTAACGTTCCGAAACCAGCGGCGTTTTGTTTTCACAAATACATTTTTACTATATGCCTCATTGTATGGAATCCATTGGGGAAGGCACGACTGTCTTCACCCAACTGACTAATGGGAAAAACTGTTTTCAAGGAGGCTCCATGAGACCATGTCTCATGCGTCCATAGTGAAACCTGGTAAACTGGTGGCCTTGACGTAAAAGCTTTGAAACAGTGTCCTTTGGTTGGTTGGTTCGGGCTTGTGCCCAGTTGCTATCAGGTCTGTTTGGCCTTGGGTCTGGCGCTTTGACGGGTCCCCCTCAGGTTTGGGCAAGACAGCCGGGGGTCGGAAAGGGGATTCACCATTCCAATCTGCCAGATCGGTATCAGCCCAGGCGCTAACCTCATTGGGTGGACCAGGCGTCGGCCTGACATGGCGATGTTCCACTCTGTTCATTTGCAGTAGCGAGCTGATTTTGATGCATTAAACTACTTCTGATACCTCATCCATCCCTGCACGTCTCACAACAAATAAATCTTCATGTGAAGGCCGTGGTAGACCTTTACTGTGAAATAAGAAGTGTTGACAACGCCACCCCAGGTTAGCTAGCAATACCAAAAATCGCCAGGGTGATGTATTTTTTTCTGAAAGAGCATTTCCTGCACTCTTTCTTAAGAAGCTCTTTTGAAGCATAACAAGCTAAAAAAAAACTCGGAAAACGAGGACTGAGGTTACATCTTATTGACGGTGACCTTTTAGCAACAGGAGAAAGCAAATGTAGGGAAGCACTAATCCGATCCAGTGGATTGGTTTCGGCTCTGATACTGACCTGATGAAGCAGCTTGGGTGAAGGGCCAGATGTGACTGATCCGCATTAAATACAGTTTGTTCATTAACGTCATTAAAACGAAAATGACGTTCAATATCATTATGCCAGGTATCAGATGGACACTCAGTAAGAGTTTAGGTGTCACATTACTGGGAGAGAAACTGCTTGGACGGTGGACCCCTGATTTAAACCCTATAGAGGAACTATGTATGTCCTTCAGCTCATTGCGTACGAGTGATCCCAATACGTTCCCACACGGTGAGGGTTATAGATCTTAAATTTAGGGAAAAGAACAGTGAGTTGAGGTACTGGGATCGGTATTCGGTGGATTGCTACTTTTAGGATGTGGTGAAAGGATTTGGAGAGACTAGGCCCAGCTGTGGCCGACATTTCTCAGCCTCCGGGCCGAGAAAGCATCCATGCATCAGTGAGTTTCCTTCGCTTTCTCGGCCCCACAGGAAATGCCTGGACTTCAGCGACTTGCTGCCTGCACTGGCTACGAGGCTGCGCAGCCAAACCCCCCCCCCCCCCCCCCCCAGCTTTAGAAGAATACCAAAATGCTGACTCAGTGAAAAAAACATGCAACGAAGGCTCTCACTCTTAGATCTTGACGGGCAGGAGCGCACGGCACCTCCGCCTTTCCTCTGGGGGGAAATAAAACCATGCGAACCAGTCGAGCCGCAGCAGAGTGCCTTTCCCACCCTCAGGGAGTGTGAGCAAACACAACACCGTTGCTACAGCGATCCTAATGGCAAACACTGCCAATCAGACATTTATTTATCTTATTTTTTTTCCTTTACCATCCCGAAGTCTTGATTCAGGCTTCAGACTGCTTACAAGGTCCATTCATTAAGCTCAGGCCCGGGCAAACAGGGGCACAATAATCTACCTATGCTATTCATGTGACTCACTGAGCCGGCACAATCCACACACACACACACACACACACACACACACACACACACAAACAGACTAGAGTGCCTCAGGTGTCAGAGCCAATGGCCCTTTTTTAAAAAAACGCACACACACACAATCAACAGGCCCCTACCTGCAATTTGGCGGCGGGTCCAAGGTTATCTCTGCTAGCTCTTTCTGGATTCTGAAACGAGAGGAAGATCGGTGTTATATTTACACACACACACACACACAAAACACAGACAGTTATATAAATCCTGCCTGTGAAATCAATCTGTAAGTGTACACGCTGAATACCTCATTGATTTTCTAATGAGCGCTGTGGCTGGATACAGGTATAAGTCCTGGCCGCGCACGGTCAACGCGCAACACAAGATGCACGGCTGAATATTTGCCGCCGTGAATTGATGCTGATGTCAAAAAGGGGGTGGGGGGCATGTCGGATAAAAGGATCACATCTGATATGTTGCTGCCGATCACGGTCCTGCACCAGCCCCTCACCCCCTTTCTTCAGGAAAGCTGTTGGGAGCATTTCCACATTAAAAAAAAAGGGTTTAATGAATAGACCGCAGCGAGGTCAGATTTCTCCCTAGTGGAGTATTCATTACATAACTATGCCAGTGATTTGCCCAGCAGCCGGGGGGGGTTATACTTTACAAATCACTCGGTCAGCTATAAATGCTGCTGTTGTTCCCTCCGTGCTTCTGATGCTCATGAGGGAGCAATGTATTTCTCACCGCAGCCTTGATGCGTCTCTGTTTCCATGCTTTTTCCAAAAACGTTTCCGCGGAAAATATTTATTTCCTTCTTGATCTGTTAATGTGCCTGCGTGGATGTGTGAAGTTATTCCGTCGCAAAAGCACTTTGCACAGTTTGGTTCTTCAATGTCACAATAACAGACATGGACATGGCAACATGGGTTAGGGTTAGGGTTCACCACTCTGAAACATGACTTTTCTTACATCTACGCCATTTTTCTTTTTTAGGTCATGCACCAACGGCCAAGGAGGCGAGTTCGAACACGCCGTATTCTGTATTGAGAACCCCCTCTCCCTTTTCCATTCCCCTTGCGTCTTGTTTTCACATGCTTCCCTGCTACGGCTCAAATGTTCAGAGATGCTGTCAAAACAAAAAAATGAAATAATTGACTACTTTTATTGATCGTCTGTTCACTCAGCTGTTTGTTAGCCGGGACATGAAAATAATTTGCTATTGCAAGAGAGAGGGAGACGATGTTGACATAATGTGCTGTGTGAGAAAGCAAAGTGAGGCTCAGTTACATTACACTACAACTCTTTTGTCAAACCTGTTGAAATGCTACTTGACTGTGCACTGGAGATAACATCTATCCGTGTGTATGGATAATGACAGGTTTACCGACATGCAGCTCTTACCCATTTACCTTTCAGGGTTCTTATCGTATGTCTGACAGGTGTAAATTATCAACAAGAAAAAACCCAGTTACATGAGAAGTGTTTCCCAAATCAGAGAGTTACTATCATGTCCAAATTGTCTCGTCCGCTACAAGCCTGTCCTTCTGTCTGCCGTGATAGCTTCTATATGGACAGCTTGAGTGTGTAGTATGTAGTAAGCAACACGCTGCAAGCCAGTAAAATTACTTTTAAGGGGTGAATGTTTAGTAGTAGACTAGTAGTGGCTATCTAACACGGCACGTGTTCAATCACACACACACACAAGTAGCATTAGCACATGATTGTGGCGACCCCATTGAAATGAATTGATTTTGCTCCGTTTTAAAAAGGCCTCAACGGCGTCGCGGCCACATTAATCCCACAGATTGCGGCCAAATTTGACAGTTCACCCTCTTACACCTTCACTTGCCATGCTGCCATTTTACACGTGTGCCACGGGCTGTCTGGCAGCTCACTGGTCGCCATATAGCTGCACCGGCCCCTGGTGTGAACCAGCTAAAAGCCCCTCCGAAACAAAAATAGCCGAAAGACAAAAAAAAAAAAAACGACATCATTGGCTGTTAAAGGCCACTGGGTATGCTGTGATTGAAATGCACGTTGTCTTGCGTGCAAAAGAACAACAAGCAGAAAAGCACAAACTGGGGGGCCGACAAAGATTGGAATGGCATCATAGGTTGATGGCACAGAACAGGGTGAGAGTAGCCTTTAAACCCCCCTCGGTGGAGAAAGGACAGCGCACGACTCACTCTGGGAAGGAGGGGGGAGAAAAAAAAAGACATATATTTGCAAAGGAGCCTGTAATACAATCTCCACGGTTATGGAGTCATTCTCAGCTCGAGTGCGCGCTGTGTAATTTTATCCGCAGTGCTTCCTGAGGTGGCACATTTTGACGGCTGGAGCTGGGGACCTGTTAGGGAGAGCGGTGCAACGAACAAGGCCGGGGGAATCCAGAGTGGGTGGGTGGGTGGGGGGGCTCGTGCGTCTTTAACCCAACACTTGCTTTCTCTAATGTCCCGCAGCTCAGTGCATTCCATAATCCCTTGAGCCACTGCAAGCACCAAACTATTACATCCTGCGTGCCTCGACAAATGCAAATAAGTTGGCATCATCTGAACGTGGGTTTTCGAATGGGAAACGCCAGCTTTGGCTCGTGTGTGGAGCGTCTAATGACTTACTGCGGAGAGCAACTACACAACACTGTACCTGTCAACCTTCCCATTAAGGGGTAACCCTCCGCCGAAGGTCCTTATTTTTTTATGATCGCAGCCATCTCTGACGCTGTATTTATTTCAAACTGAAGTCAGGGGCATTACACTAATTGTGACTGTTAGCTACCATGACCGCCCCAAACGGCCGCACAGCACCTAAGCCCTCTAGAAGATTGTTTCAAGCATACCCCCAGCCTTCACACACATATGTAAATGGGGCACATTTGTGAGTAAAAATAACATATTTAAAGCTCCCCTTTCAGTGCTTCCTTAGAATAACTCACAGAAGACACATATAACTGGTGTTCACTTGTACTAAGATTTGACCACAAGACATTCAATAAACAAACAATAACTATTTAGTCACTATTTAGTGGTATAGGTGTTAGGAGGTGATGCTTTTATGCCCAGTAGTTTGTTTCATCAAATTAAATGCAAGTCAGTAACTTAGCACAGTAACTAATGGCTGTTTTCCTTATTGATTCATTTCTGGGCTATTTTCTCAATGAATCAATGAACTGTTACCAGGAAATGTCCCCGTTATGTTTTCACAGAGCCCCAGGTGACATTCTCCAGCATCTTGTTTTGTCTAACCAACGGTCCAAAACACAGGAGGACTCAGTTACATAAGATGTAAAAGAGAGAAAAGCAGCACATCTGCTTACATGTGAGAAGCTGAGACTGTTTGGTATTTCGGCCTGCAGCACATTTATCGGAGCTGAACTGCTACTTTTCCCACTGATCAACTAACAATCAATCAACTCGTAGTCTCAGCACTGGAAAATGGCAGCCTAGCTGCTCTGACTGCTCTGGGGAAGGCCAGAACGCAGCGCGGCGGTGAGTGCTGAGCACCAAAGATGCAGAAATCAAAAGCACAACATGAGTACGGGACAGAGGGGCACTCGAACAGCTCAAACAGAGCCACCGGGGACGGCGTGGGCACGCGCCCAGCAGAGGAGGGCCAGTGTAGCGCGTCTACCTTTTGGCGCTGGTGGAGAGCTTGGCGGCGGTCTTGCTGGAGATTTTGGCCTCCTTCTTTTTGGGCTGAGTCTGGTCCCGCTGCTCGGGGCCCGGCTGCTCCGGAGGAGCCGCCTCCCTCTGCTCGGCGTCCGAGCTTCCCCCGCTGGTGTTGGGGCTGTCGTCCGGCCTCTGCTGCACCTCGCTGGACATGCTGACGCTGCACACACACACACACACACACACACACACACACACACAGTGTTATGCATACATACTGAACACGCAAAGACATACTCACCTACAAAAAGGTTTTCTGCATCTTTACCGCCAGGTCCTTCATCTGGATGAACACCAATGCTGCTCTGTTTGAATTAGAACTGTGGAGCACATTGGACCCCATTGTAATTGTGGCTGGTTGACTGATGATTATTCCCATTGCAGGATAATCGGTTTGCTATCATTCTTCTTTATTGATTGATTTGCAAGCACTAAAAGGCCTGTGGAGGAAATGATGAAAAACAGCTCCGTGAAAACTGAACCAACTCCAACCAGCCCACAACCCGAAAGGTACTGAGAACAGTGGCAAACCCTCACAGCGAGGGTTGGGCGTGCTTGCTCAATAAAAGGAACTTCAACAATAAGTCGAGGGGGCATCCCCCTGGCCGAGGGGGTCTCTGCTTCGACTCCAGCCTTTGTTTTGCGTGTCGTTTCCTGTCATCTCTCTCCGAGCTATCGACAGAAAACGAATCGGCGAGTTTCTGGTTTTGATCAGTCTTCTATGACGGGACACAAATATCTTTTGAGTTTTGGATGGTTGGTTGGGCAAAATGGCACATTTCGATGGCCACTTTTCACAAATGTCCACTGCTTGCGGACAATTTACAGCCCAAACAATTAATAAAGAGAAGAATTAAGTTAATCAATAATGAAAATAATCGTTGATTGCAGCCCTACCGAGGTCACTCCTCGTCTGGAGGGGGTGATTCTGCCTCCCCCTCCAGAGTGACACCCCACGCAGACCTCAGATCTTTCACCGCGCACCCTCGGGAATCGGCCAAGTTGAGCTGCTTGTCACAGGCCTCCAATCTCAATAATGAAAAGACACCTACAAGGTCATGTTCACTAAATATCCAATCCCTCCATCACTGCGCGCATGTGTGTGTGAGAGAGAGAGAGTGTATGTGTGTGTGTGCGAACCTCAAGGTGAATGCCTCTATTTACATCCCCCAGGTCCGGTATGAAAAATGGATGATCCAGGCGAGTGAGCGTGAGTGTTTTGCTGCACGCCGTTGAGCTGAAATGAATATCAAATTGGACAGAAGTAAGGGCAGATTGTTCAATAAACATGACAGCGGCTTTGGCCAGCTGACCCGGCTCCTGATGCCTGACAGACAGCCACTGCACGCAGGCTATCTGATGCAATTAACTGCATTTTCCGTGGCTATGTGGGTTGGGATGACACAGAGGGGCATCATTTCAAAGGTTATGACATGTGCGTGCTCCAGCGAGTGGGATCCTCTCTTCTATCATGGGGGAAACAGCGCATTTCCAGTTGCCAGGCGAGGACAAACACGCAGAAAGTTAACAGACAGAGCAGTAGATAAACAAGAGATTAGCCAGATGTTCTAACCCCCCCCCCCCCCCCCTCCCCATCAAGTCTGAAACTGTCAAAACACCTCAACCATAACTATCAACCATAGGTGAATCTTTCCTTACTGTGTGTTATTGAGCAGCCCTACAGAAAGAATCACACCCCAGAGAGAAAAACCCACAATCCCAATACACCCTCCCCCCCTTCCCTTCATCGTGGAGAACCAGCATGTCACATTCACTTCAAGCACTGCGGTAAACGCAGCACCTCTTTTCGGCAAACACGTCGTGACATTTGACTTTACTTTAGACCTTTTCTCAGTTTATGGAGTAAAGGTGTAATAAACAACCCAGCTCTTTCTTCTTCTTCTTCTTTTTTAAAGGGACATTTCAACTTTTACATTTGGTTTGCACTGTTCGTTTTTTTTTTGCGTACTTCAGTGGAAAGAGGTTGTGGGACTACTTGGCGAGCTATTGCAGAAGTTTCCATTTTATTGGACTCAAGTGCCGTTTGGTGCAATGGGTGTACACCGAATGATACAGCGGCTATTAGCGGTTTTTAAAGGGTCTATTACGGCATGCCCGTGAAGCATACACACACGGCTAAAGAGGAGGAGGTTTAAAATTGTTGATATTTCGGACGGAGTTCGGGGAGACGTTCTCTGTCTACGACGCACCGTACAGCAAAAGGAGCGTACCGGGCTAACGTTGAGTACCCCCGAGCACTCACCGACCCGGTCCCCGGGCTCGCTGGCTGTCAGCGAGGAGTTAACAGCAAGACAGCCTCGGTGTGAGACATCTTGATGTAGATAGACCGAGGTGAGGCTCCGAGGCACACTTATCAGATACCTAGCCTATCCGGTGTCGGAGCTCGAGCTGACCACTGGCAATTCTGCTCCAGCACAAAAGACAGAATGGATGCCCCCCACCCCCACCCCCCACCCCCCCGTCTCTTCCCCAACCACCACCGCCCCCTCCCTCTAGAAGATAACGTATTAAACCTGTATTCCATTTGTCGAGTTGAATTTGTAGAGAAGAAGGCGGGCGGCTCACCTTTATAAGCAGGCTGGGCGCACGGCGGCGGGAGAAATGTGTTATAATGTCCACTGTATATTCCGTAATCCGTCACACTGGCTGTCCGCTCCTTTCCGTCCGTTGCTCTGACTGAGAGAATGTGCCAAACCGCGACTGTCAAGGTGGCCATCGTTACACGCCTCGTTTCCGGTTTCGGCGGGCAAAATAAAAGCCCACCTTTCTCACGTTTTTTTTTTTCTTCCAAGAGAAGCAGAACCTTAGGAGATAAATATACAGTACTATTTTTTTTTTTTTACTTTCTCACTGCCACATCCATTATCTATGCCAGCTTATTAATGTATATAATGTATGTAGCCCTTGAATGCCATACGCCCCAGTAGACCGCTTACTCTTCTCACCAAACGTCTAGTAAGTCTTTTATGTTTAGGCAAGAGGTTCCCCAGTTCCGATTTCTCCTTTCGTTTGCCGCAACTTGACAAATCAGACCGCCTCCGTGCGCGCTCCCAAGCGAGTCCGCGCGAAATGTGTGCTCTCTCAAGCGTTGTGGCAGGCTTTGATGATAGTGTAGACTACAAAGGAAGTGCAAAAGAGAGGAATACAGTGTGGGCTCCCCCCGTCCATCGTGTTTGAAGAGTGTGTGCCGTAGGATTTAAGAGGCAATTTCCTAGATGGTAATGATTTATGGTCCAGGCGCTCAGACGCGCGGAGCCCCATTACAGCAATGGAGTTGGTAATGATGTCTGTGCCGTGGAGACCTGCAGCTGTCGGGAGGGATGTTGACCGCTGCCCCATTATTCGATTCCTCTAAAACATTGGGGCTAGTTAATACAGTTTAAATGAACAGTGGCTTTAAAACACCTCTGGCAGACCCCTAAATATACGAAGTTACTATACATAAGTAACTAAATGAAGACACTATTTCCTCCATATTGGTCATTCTATGACTATCTGTATCACATTTCTCGTGTAAGCTAATTCACTGACATTTTAAAATTACTGTTCATGTGTTGTGTCGACCAAGTCAAGCACTGCGGAACCTTTTAACTGGACGATGTTTCCCTACGCCGAGTACTGTGGCGGACGCTAGCTGCTCAACATGCGCCATTGAAAACAAACGTAGCAGATTCGGCGGGGGTCATTTCATTTTTGTGCTAACTAGTTAGAAGCTTTATCTTGTATTTAGTAAACGTGCGACACATTTATATTAAAAAAAATGGAGACTATTTTAGAGCAACAGCGTCGCTATCACGAAGAGAAAGAGAGGCTAATGGACGCTAAAACAAAAGAAATGTTACACAAGAAGTCCACGGTAAGTCCGCTTTATGCTAGCATTAGCACTGTTGCTAACCAATACTGCAAACATGGCAAACATCTGCAAGTTGACTTAAACTTGACCTTATCTCGTTTCTTTTTCTGACAGCTGCGGGAGCAGATTAACTCTGACCATCGAACAAGAGCAATGTTGGATGTAAGCGAGAGTTCTGATTTGTTTTCAACGGCTAGCGCCGGCTGGCTAACGTTAGCTCAGAAATATCGTCCACAAGGCAACATTTCTGCCATTACTTCCATTAACTACGTTTTAAAGACTAGAGACAAACAACGTAACTACATGTTCCCGCGGGTAGCACTCCCGGGAATAGCGTGTCAAAGAATTTCCACCAGTTTAACCATCAGTTAAACGCACCTTTCATTTTAAATTCATAAATATGCTTGCATTTATTTAACATATAATAGCATATCGATTGGTAGGGTCTGCTGGAACATTCGGCATATAAGTGATCCGGGTCTTAATGCAGTTATATTCCTGTGATTGGTTAACTCCACCAAAATGTGACCTTTCACAACAGTGCTCATTGGCAACCGGATATAGACACTATAGAAATTGTATACATTAAAATCACTTCTTTGTGCACAACATTTAATAGAACACCTGAGCCCAGCAATTCAGAGGTGCACGTAAGTCAAACTTTGCTGGTAAACAAAACAGCAATGTCCTGTTAGATGTTGAGGGACAGTAGTGTGTTTTAATGTTGAACATGAAAACAAAGACACTCTGTTTATCTTTTGACAGAGGTATATGGAAGTGAGCGCGAACCTCAGAGACTCCTATGAAGACAAAGATGGGTGAGTCTTCTCCAAATGACAGATGTTGTTGAGAGATTGTGGTGCTTTGAGTTGTTAAACCCAATATCTGTTGTGTGAAAAGTTTCACGGACGTTGCTTTCAGAATGTCTCTTTTCTATCAACTTGGAAACAGGAATGTTACTCATAATAACTTCATAATTATTATCATAATAATTATTGCATGAGGATTTGTCCCTTAACCAGTCTTTTTCTCGTCGACAGAATGAGAAGGGATGAACTTGCTGCCATCTCCGGACCAAACGAGTTTGCTGAGTTCTACAACAGACTGAAACAGATAAAGGAGTTTCACAGAAAGCACCCAAATGAGGTGGCTAACCTAAACTTGTAAACGGATAAAATAGACTATGTAAAACCTTTTTGAAACGGAATGTCAACAATAATGCTGTCACATGTTTCTTGTAGATTTCCATTCCCATGTCTGTAGAGTTTGAGGAGCTGATGAAGGCCAGAGACAACCCCAGCGAGGAGGCTCAGAGTAGGTCTACATACAGCTCAAATGTTTGTTGCAGTTTCATTTTAATAGGCTCTGTCTCACATCAGGAGTTTAACCTGGTCTTTGTCATGGTTGGCTTCACCACACACTGGTGCCTCCTAACTATAACTGGTCCTAACTGCGGCGTTTATCAGCTGGCTCTCATAAAACCAAGATCTTCCAGTCCAGCAGTCTACACTAGCGCGGTTACAGCCAGGATAGCTTTGAAGAAACTCAGAGCTATTCATGAGCTGCAATACATCTTCTCTTTATGATATCACTGGTCAGTGTGGTCAAATATCTAACTTACCTGCCATTTCTGATAATTCTTTATTACATATTGTCTGTATGGAAGTCTAGGGTGACAGTATAATAAACAGTTATTACAAGGCCATTTCCATCAGAAATGATCTGAAATCAGGACCTGATTTAAAACCAAATGTCAAAATAAACAAACACGCTGATCTGGTTTTATGAGACAGGCCCCAGATCTGTACTGGACGATTGAGTGAACTCTGTGCATCTTCCCTCCACAGACCTGGTGGAGTTCACCGATGAGGAAGGATACGGCCGCTACCTTGATCTCCACGACTGCTACCTGAAGTACATCAACCTGAAGGGAGCTGAGGTTATGATCCTTCTGCATAATTCATTTTTCACCTCCAAACTGAACCTATTTATTGATTTTTTTAATTTTTATTTAAACCACTCTCAATGTTGTTTTTCTACAGAAACTGGAGTACATCACTTTCCTGTCTTCATTCGATCAACTGTTTGACATCCCCAAGGACAGGAAGAATGCAGAATACAAAAAGTAGGTCCATCATGCTGCTAACACGCGTGCAGAACTTTAAGTAGAGTATATATTCAACACTTAAGACAAGGAAATGGACCCATGTTAGCCAGAAAGTCTTCAGTAACATACAGCTAACACCTAAACACTGATGTGTAGATGTGAATGTATTGCACTGTTGGATGCAGGTATTTGGAAATGCTGCTGGAGTATCTACAGGACTACACAGACCGGGTCAAACCTCTGCTGGACCAGAACGAGCTCTACGGCAAAGTGCTGTCAGACTTTGAGAAAAAATGGGAGAACGGGACCTTTCCAGGCTGGCCCGTGAGTTCCCCCCCTGACAGATTCTTTACATGTGGTGATGGTCGGAGTTTTGGTTCTTCTTCATCGCCTCTAACCTGATGTGTTGTTGTTGTTGTTGTTGTTGTTTTTTTTCTTCCTTAATCTGGTTCTTTGGACTTTAGAAAGAGACAAGCAGTGCTTTGACACACGCCGGAGCTCACCTGGACCTCTCTGCCTTTTCCTCTTGGGAGGTGAGACATTAAGTGCTCATACTTGAAGATTTAGCATTTTAATATTAATACCGAATGTTGCTCCCCCATGCTTCTGCTCATGTGTTCTTCTGTCATCCTTTTGCACAGGAGTTGGCTTCCTTGGGTCTGGACAGATTGAAATCCGCCCTCATGGCGTTGGGACTGAAATGCGGAGGGTGAGCACGTTTGCAGTAATGATAAAGCAGTAATAATTTTTGGTACAAGGACAACCACAACAACCACAGCGCATTCAAACAGTGCAGGGGATAATAGCAAAATAAAGGATTACAATATGCACAGTGGAGGTCAACCTGGGAACCTTGTTTGAAGTACTTTTCTACTTTACTTACTTTTCAATGGCAGGAAGTCAAATTGTAGTTTCCAGGCTGTAGTTCCTGTCGGCAGTGTGTTCTGATGGCGTTGTTCATTATGCTAAGTCGTAAAATCTATTCTAAATTTAGCTTACATTTAAGGTTTTTACAGACTCTTACATGAGTTTACTTGGCACCTTTTGCCCCCTATTTCTGACTGCTTTTACCAAAAAAAACAAGCATATTGTGTTACTGTGGCAACCAGCACCTGTGAGCTGTCTAACAGTATTTATATTGTTTTTGTGTTCGCAAAATGTAGTTCATGTAAATGTCCCGTTTTGTTTTATAAAACACTATTAAAAATGTACAGTTAAAACGAGGAACCCCGGGGTGTGCAAGATTGGGAATAGATATTAATATCAACAACAAGTGTGGAGCACGTCCTGCAGTCAGGACGGCTGATGGACTGTGGTTCTGTGTGTTGGACAGGACTCTGGAGGAGAGGGCTCAGAGACTCTTCAGCACTAAAGGCAAATCCCTGGAATCACTGGACCCTTCACTATTTGCCAAGAATCCCAAAGCCAAAGGCCCTAAAAAGTAAGTGGGTGTTAAAACTCCGGTCCGATGCTGACAGCGTCTTCATGATAGCGTTCGTTCATACAATTCCTAACAATATCCGTCCATCACTTCTGCAGAGACACGGAGCGTAACAAGGAAATTGCCTTCCTGGAGGCCCAGGTCTATGAGTACGTGGAGATCCTCGGGGTGAGTGGATATATCTGGAGCCAGCGGTTGTTTTTTTTTAATAAAACCGTTACCTAGCTTTGGAGAGTTGGCTGTAATGACGGCTGTCTATGTCACCGGCGGTTACAGGAGCAGAGGCAACTGACCCACGAGAACGTCCAGAGGAAGCAGGCCCGCACCGGAGAGGAGCGCGAGGAGGAGGAGGAGGAGCAGCTCAGCGAGAGTGAGAGCGAAGACGAGGACAACGAGATCATCTACAACCCCAAGAACCTGCCGCTGGGCTGGGACGGCAAGGTGCGGTGAAACACTTCCGCGAGGCTCAAAAGCGCCTTTCGGGTCAAATCAAGTCCATTTGCTTTATAGAGCACATTTAGCAGGGCCATGTGGCTCAGTGGGCTGTGTAACAGTGTCAGTATGGGACACATGATTGAACTAAACAGGTCCTGAATGCAGTTTTAAAGGAATAAGAAAGGCTTATTAGCTGATATTGATTTAGTGAACTCAAATCCAAATTACAATCAAATTACTAGATTACAGCTACCTCATGCTAAATATGCTACTGGTTGCATTATGGTAAATGTGGGATCCAGAGTTACTTTGAGCTTTACTCATGCTAGGGACTAAAAGTCATGATATCTCGTGCAGCTGGTTTGATTTTGGCATTTTAATCTGTCTGCAATATTAAATCCCCGGGCCTCTTTGATGCAGTACCTTTCAGAAAGCATTTTATCCTTCTGTATTGACATCGTTTGGGTTGGATTTGTGTTAAATCCTGGCTGCACACTGTTGTGTTTGTACTTGCTACACATTTGACTTGTGTTTGCTGACTGCTGCCCCCCCCCCTCCAGCCAATCCCATACTGGCTCTATAAACTCCACGGGCTGAACATCAACTACAACTGTGAGATCTGTGGGAACTACACGTACAGGGGACCCAAAGCCTTCCAGAGGCACTTTGCGGTATGTCGTTATTTTATCAAGGACTCTCTGTTGGATTCAGTGACCATCCTCGGGTCATCTCATCAAAATCAGCCAGTGACATCAACATAGTACATTGCTTATGGCATCAAGTGTGTTCTTCTGCCACTGAAGCGTGTCTTGTGTTTGTAGGAATGGCGGCATGCTCACGGTATGCGCTGTCTCGGAATCCCCAACACCGCTCACTTTGCCAACGTCACACAGATTGAGGACGCCGTCTCTTGTAAGAGTCCCCATCTGGTTACGAACGTCTGGATTGTGAAGAATTTTGGGAGTTGGTTTCAATAAGCGTTTTACGTGTTTGTTTGTTCCTCCAGTGTGGGCCAAGCTGAAGTCCCAGAAGGCATCGGAGCGGTGGCAGCCAGACACAGAGGTGAGTCTGAGAGGGTGGAATCAGGACAGCTGATTGGGAAATGATGCTCCCTAGTTGTAATATACATACTCATTCCACTACTTGTGTGTGTGTGTTTTTCAGGAAGAGTATGAGGACTCGAGTGGAAATGTGGTCAACAAGAAGACCTATGAGGATCTGAAGAGACAAGGCCTGCTGTAGACTGAGGAGAATATGAACACGTGGAGAAAAAAAACGTAACATCTAACGAGCGTCCTCTTTAAGATTTGCTATATTTTTTATCACCCTTTCTTCTTTTTATTTGTAAGTATTAATGTTGTTTTACAGACTGCAGCCCACCCTCATTCCTTTTCCTTTGACAACTTTGTAATGTGGCAGCCATTGATCATTCTAATAAACTGAGTACTTTTGTCACTGTGCTGTTTTTTTTGTTTTTGTTCTATGGAGTCTGGTTTCTAGAAGGATTTCTGTCCGTGTCCCTCACAATGACCTCAATGGCCAGAACTCAAGAGCTGACGCGGTGATTATGACAAAATTTCACACAGATGTTTAATGGTATTCAACGATGAAGGAATGACTTAAAGGATTTTAATGTGGAAATTGTACTTTTCTTTTTCCGCGAAAACGAACGCACATTACTGTTTCGAGCAGACTATTTGCGTGTATGTTTTAATACGTGTCCTGAGGCGATCTTTAATGACAAACTCATAGTGACTTGATCATTTGTTAATGGCGAGCAATTCATGATGCATCCTGCATTAAATCTCGAGTCGAGCATTACGTAAGTACATGTTTTGTATCCTTATCATAAAGTGTAATAAGGGTGCTTTTTTTTTGGCCTCATGTTTTGTGGTATTTAAGGAATAAAATAACAAATTAAACATTTCAAATGGTCTTTTCAAATTACAGTTGACACCAACAATATTTCACTTGCTCATTTTATTTTATTCTATTCTATTTTAGATTTTATTACAACTATTTTTGGGGTTTTGGCACACATTACCTATTACCCATCACATTATTTTCTTCACCACTTCCTGAAGCTTGTATGCTAATGAGATGGCGGCGTACGTGTACGTCCAGAGCACTGATAGGTCCAGCGCTTGTGAGTGCTCTCAGTGGTGCAGTGGAGAGGGCTGGCTAAGTGGCGGCTGGCTAGCTTACCTGAAAACTCTGGCGACTAAATATGTCAAGCAGCAGCCCCTTGTGGGCCTTTCTGCCAGCTCTGGAGCTGAAGCCGACTCTTGGTGTTGTGTTCGTAAAACTACACCTGGCAGCGCAGGTAATGTTTGCTCAAGCATTTTGCCCGGCACGCTAACGCTAACAAGCTAGCTGGCAGCTAACACCTGGATACGGCAGCAGCGGGCCCAGCACCAACTATGGAAGTAGCCTGGAGGCCTCAGAACAAACACCACTCAACCACAGAGAATAACAGGCAAAACGACAGTCTTTATTACATTAACGTCATTCAAAAACAGGGTCCAAGACCCCCCCTCCCCGGGGTCTATGCTTGGGTCACCGTCCAACTCCCCGGGGGACCGCGGCTTCGTCAGACGGCACAGCAGAAACAGACAGGGACGCAGAGAGTGGCGGCGCCCGGCGGCTTGCCCTCCTCCCCGTCGTATCTGTCTTCATGCCCCTAACCAGGTGCGAATGACCCCCCCCCCCCAAGAAGTGAACGCAGCCACACAGCACAACAGCACGCTCCCTAGGTTACCCAACCTCCCCCCGCAGCCGCGCAACCAGTGACAGCTGATGTCCATTAGCTCATCGCCTGTCGGTCCAATGGTAAGTTCAACACACCACAATAGCAAGAGAATATATCTAGTGTTCCAAGTAGGACACAGCAGATGAATACCTTCCTCTACTCCCCTCCAAACAGATTGTTTACGCCTGCACGTCTGCCCCTAATAGTTCTCCAAATTGCTCCGTCGTCACCATGGTTACAAAAAATATATATATATATAAATAATATATATATACATTTCATGCATCTTCTGAAAAATGGCCCAGTCGCCATCTTTTCTTCCCAAACTTTTCCTGTGCAGATGGACTCGTCACGCATTCTGCCTGCATTTCCATTGTCTGTTGCTTTCTACTTCCTACACCTCTCCATTGCAGTGGCAAATGTTGTACGTTTTAACTCCACTACATTTATTTGATGACTGCAGTTACGAGTTACTTTGCAGATTCCGATTAATGATACTCATTTGTGAAATGAACAAGCCACCGAGCAGTGTGTATATATATATACACATATACATATATAAAACAAATGAGCCCTACCATTACCGGCTGCATTAAAGCAGCATATTAAATAATAATCATAATCATCCAATCAAGGAATATATACGATGTGGCGGGTCAGAGTCACGTATGTGTACGTATATGTCTGTGCTCATGAAACTAACAGCCAGTCTCAACTTGTGCAGTATCTGTCCGTGTCATCATATAGATACCATATAGGCATCTGGGCACAGGTCTGAATTCCATTCGACACTCTTAACCTCATCGGGTGACCTCAGAGTACCCCCGACACCCCCAGTCGCTGGCGTAAACGATAGACTACGGCTGCTTTGGTGAGGTCCGCACATTCACATTAGCACTAACAAAACTGAATTGAACAGACTTGGAAAAACGTAGGGCGTGCGTTTGAACACCCCTGTCAACAGTGTGTAGCTCTGAGATCATCTCCGGGCCCGATGCCGTGGTTGCATTGCAGTGATGGTTACATAAGAGGTGTTATCAGCTTCACTGTAAACAGGCTTTTTAAAAAGGTGTTTTCTTACAGGCATGTATTTATTCACTCCAAGCCACTACAGGACACAAGGTATTAGTTTGACAGTTCTCTGTACTCTGTTAGTCCATCTTAAATCAATTTTTATTGTCAATATAGAGGAGTTAATGTATTTAAAATACATAAAGTATCTGAATAGTAGTGGAATAGTACGGTAGCAGAAAATAGAAATACTCAAGTAAAGTACAAGTACGTGAGGAACTGTACTTGCCGTCCACCGCTGGGTATGCAGACTGTGTTAACGTGTTCATTTCCTACAATTCTGCTTCTTTACCACATGAGGATCACCACATCAGGACATCAGGAGGGTATAGTTAACCTCCCCCCCGTCCCCCGCCATTCAATTTACTATTACATCCATTAATGATGTGTTTCTTGGTGGTGCTTGTAACCTCCACCAGATGGGGCTCTTGTATCCAAGAGCGTTAGGCTCAGCAGGCCCGAATTCTAAAATAAAGTACCAGTTCAGTAATGAAAGCTTTTCTCTTATCGCTGTTGAGTTTGCATGCATTGAAAACAAAACACACTCATGTTCTGTACAGCGTCTTACAATCTCATCATATCATCATATCATCAGGAGGAAAGCAAATATTGTAAGGCTCTGTTTGAAATGCTTATTGATTAACTTACCGTCATTTTAATGAAGAACTGCCAAAGGGAACGAATGGAAAAAAAGTTAAGGGAGTCAAACTCTACTGTTCCCGGTCCGAAGCCGGGCGGAGACACCCCTCTACAGTGGAGTTCTGCGCTGCACTGAATTGTCTTTACTGTGGTTTTACGAGTACAGGATTTATTATTGCATAGACTCATGACGTCCTTGGTGGGCCAATAAAAGACACGTCTGTTCTGATATCCGTACCGACAAAACATTAAAAACATGAATTCTTCTTTAAATGTGCAGGCTAAACGAAATGAGAAAACAATGTACAAGCATTTTTGACATCTGATATTAATATCAAGGGCTGTGTGCAACCACACACACACCCTGGAATAGCTATGTTTCCACAGGGATATTGTGGAGAGAATTCCTAATTAATGAGCTGTCTTAGAGTTCCCTGCACTGCCCCATTAGAAACCTTTAGTCTAGCCATGACTTGACGCTGAGAAAGCTCCTCTTTGCCCAGAATAAGAGTTTGACTTCTGACACTTTCACTTAGTTCGGATGCCGTGTTTCCCACTGGCCGTGCATTTCAATCAAAAAAGACGCTAGGGTCACGATCAGGTTTATATCTCAAATAATCCAAATGTAAACATTTATTTCAATACAGAAATTCTCAGCGAAAACGGATTCATCTTGAAAATGACTGGGCGTTGAACTGAACAAAGGAAAACATAATAAAACTCGGAAGAGATGGAGGTGATGATGAAGGGGGACCGACTACTCCCCTCCTGCTGCAGATTGGCGATCTTCTTTGATTTCGAAGAGGAAAAGATGAAAATTTAATTGAGCCATCCAAAGTCTTCCAGGAAAACAACCATTTAGATGGAGGCCAAGCTAACAGAGTCACTGAAAGTAGACTGGGCTAAGGTTACTGTGCGGGGTATTTTTCTATTATGTCCACTGTTCTTGGGGTAAATATCCAACCTTGCCCTCTGATTGCTATATTTGGGATTCCTGACCCCTCACTTGCATTTAACTCTACACAAAAGGATATTATAGCTTTCACATCCTTACTAGCAAGACATTTATTATTGTTGCATTGGAAGTCTGCTAAATATCCATCTATTTCCCGGTGGCTTAAAGACGTCATGTTTTTTTTTAAACTTGAGAAAATTAAATATACGTTGAGAGGATGTACAGTCAATTTTTTTCACAAATGGCAACCCTTTATTTCCTATTTCGCTAATTTAGAGGTACTACCTGATTGAATGTGTGCCTGTTACTGTTGTACCTTTTATATTACATGAATAACCAGTAGTATGTGTGTTGGTGATGTGACTGTGTACGTATGTGTGTGTAAAAAAGAAAAGAAAAGGCAATTTGTATTTATGAAATTGAAAGTATTGTATTGTGGCTTTCAATAAAAATATTTTGGAAAAAAAAAAAAAGAAAGTAGACTGGGCAGAGAGCAGTCTCAGCAAGACTCTGAAGCACCTTTCCTTTTTTTGGTAAGGTGGATGAGTGGGTAGACTAGCCAGTCAGTCTTCCTTAGTAGTGGGGGCATATGTATGTAAACTTTGGGATTCATGTTAAATCACACTGTCACTACATTATTTTTCTGCAGACTTATACTTTAGGGCAGGCTACATTTCAATATATCGATGCTGAGAAATAAGATGTAGGACGTTTCAATTCCATATGTACAAACTTCACTCATATTGTTCACACTGAAGATGGGCTTACCTTTGAGCACACAGCATTGAATGCGCATGAAGTGTTTTAGTATGTTAACTAATAATGTCAGCTACCTCCGTGCAAAGTCTTTCCCAGCCCTTTGTGGCGCTGCTGTCCAGGATTCTGACCTGTACTCCACCGTTTGTGGTGCAGACGCTGTCCAAGGTCGCTATTTTTGGTGTTTTTGGTGTATCCTGGTAAACACCATTCAGAACATCCCTCATTTTGGATAAAATTATAAGCTCTACGAAATTATATGTTGTTTTTGATTAATATTTTTTCCCTATTTTTGATTTAGAAACTCAGTAAATTATTATTTTTTATTTGTTTATGTATCTATAGTCATTATTAATTTATTTAATCTATGTACAGTTGTTATTTAATTAACAGTAACCACGTACTTTTGTTCTATGTTTGTTATAATTCCTGTATTTTGCATGTGTTTATTTTTGAATTGTTTCAACAAAGGCAAAGACAAAAAAAAACAACCTTGCCAGTCCTGCCATGCCTAGATACGGTTGCTATGCTATGATTGGACAGTCGTTGTTTGGGGGCGGGGCTTCAAATGTTTTCTTTTAAGTTCCTTTTATTTTTACTGTGAAGTCCTTTTGGAATGTCATGATGTCATTGATGATGTCAGAGATCAAAGGCAAAGGAGCATTTCTATACTTACAAGTAGGCTAATATCTGGCCTATGAGCTTGTATAGAAGACCTAAATCAAGTGTTAGTTTAGTTCAGATTTACCAGAACACATTCACATCCTTCAAAGAGACGAACACAGTGACTACAAACTGATACAAGCCGGGGCTATGAATACCACACGCAC
This sequence comes from Enoplosus armatus, assembly GCF_043641665.1. NCBI lineage: Eukaryota > Metazoa > Chordata > Actinopteri > Centrarchiformes > Enoplosidae > Enoplosus > Enoplosus armatus. The sequence continues at coordinate 2,564,929 of NC_092195.1, forward strand.
ACAAGAGGAGATGGATCAGGCCCTTCCGCTGGCCACAACAGACGCTCTTCGCCCACTCTTTCAACAATTCCTGGAGAAGCTGATGGCGGTACAGTGGGCCGAGCTGAAATCTGGGTCTATTGACAAGGCCACAGAAAGCATCATAATGAACATGTGTGTGGATGTAATTAACATTATAACCAGACACATTTGTGATGCATTGAAAAGCCCACCTGACCGGAGTGACTCGACGCAAAGTCCTCCCAAACCATTCACGTACACTTCTGGATCTGATGGGTCACAGAAAAACATCAGTATACATGCAGACGAAGTCTACATTTGTCTGGGTGACACTATTTCACTCACTTTTGCGGAGGTGATGGGTGTTACGCATGACATCGGTTACCCGAGCACAAAATGGGTGACAGAGCTCGTGGTAGACGAAATAACGGAGAGGGTAAACTCCGAGCTCTCCAAAGGTTCTGGGGGAAGTGAAAACAGTGCAGGCAACGGTGAGGAAAGCAAACTCAAAGCTGTCTCCAAGTCTTCCACCCGCAGACTAAGGGCAATAGTAAGGCACATGGTGAAAATACTTAAAAAATGCTCATGCATTTTCAGCTCCAGTATTGACACGAAAGGTCAGCAGGTAAGTTTAGAAGCGGAAGCTGATACCACTGAAACCAAGTCAATGTTGGAGACATCGACAAAACAGTCAAGGCAGACCCCCATAACTCCTCTGGAAGAGGACGGACCAGAGCAAGTTTCTTCTGGGGAAAGCTTCATGGTTACAACCACCAAAGCCGTGAAGAAGATCCTGGAGGAGCAGGCGAGTGATGTCAGTGTCTTCGAGTTCAATGACGACCAGGAAATCAGCATGCTTGTGTCCAGCGCCTCCCAGGATACAGACAAAGCAGCATCGGAGATTGTTCAAGTCTTAATGGAAGAACTTGAATTTGAGACAGATGGCACACCTAAGAAGAAGTCTGAATCTGAGGTTAAATCTACTTCCTGCTGGAAAAGGGTGGGAAATAAAATCAAGGCATTTTTTGTGCAAAAATTTGCCAAGGCGTCAATCCTCAGCTTTGTGGCAAAACTGAGGAGCAACCTTAGCTGCTTCCCATCAACTACAGGAAAAGCATCACTAAAGCTGCTGATTGAGGGGGTGGATCGCCTGGTGGAGGACATGATCCCACTAAAGGAAGATCAGGAAGTTAGGAAGGGCACAGATGAGGAGTGCCTCTACCAAAGGCTTGCCAGTGACATTTCCAATGGTCAGCACGGAATGATGGCCGAGCAGCTGTGTGATGTAGTATCCCACCATCTAAAACTTGGCAAAAGATACAAGCTGGAGTTTAAGATCGAGATCAAGACTGAAGTGGACAAGTTTATGAAGCTGATGTGGAACTGGCTCAACCAGCAGGCGCAACAGCATGAGCGAAAGAAGGACCGTGTGAGTGTTGCTCTGAGGCAGATTAAGAGAGAAGTGGGTTGTCTTGCACTCGAAGAGCACCCCTTGGTCCCGGAAGGTCCCACATTTGTGTCTGAAGCAGCAGCAGCACCAGTAGATGTAAACATCAGTAAATCCCCAGACCAAGATTCCAGCGCAGGAAACAGTGAGGAAGGCAAACTCAAAGCTGTCTCCAAGTCTTTCACCTGCAGACGAAAGGGAAGGTTTAGCTGCATCGTGAAAGCACTTAAAGAATTTGCATGCGCTCCCTGCTCTGGTAGTGAGACGAAATGTCAGCAGCCAAGTTTGGAAACAAAAGCTGATACCACTGAAACCAAGTCAATGTTGGAGACATCGACAAAAGAGGACAAGTCTAGACAGACCCCCGCAACTCCTCTGGAAGTGGACGGACCAGAGCAAGTTTCTTCTGGGGAAAGCTTCATGGTTACAACCACCAAAGCCGTGAAGAAGATCCTGGAGGAGCAGGCGAGTGATGTCAGTGTCTTCGAGTTCAATGACGACCAGGAAATCAGCATGCTTGTGTCCAGCGCCTCCCAGGATACAGACAAAGCAGCATCGGAGATTGTTCGAGTCTTAATGGAAGAACTTGAATTTGAGACAGATGGCACACCTAAGAAGAAGTCTGAATCAGAGGTTAAATCTACTTCCTGCTGGAAAAGGGTGGGAGGTAAAATCAAGGCATTTTTTGTCCAAAAATTTGCCAAGGTGTCAATCCTCAGCTTTGTGGCAAAACTGAGGAGCAACCTTAGCTGCCTCCCATCAACTACAGAAAAAGCATCACTAAAGTTGCTGATTGAGGGGGTGGATCGCCTGGTGGAGCACATGATCCCACTAAAGGAAGATCCGGAAGTTAGGAAGGGCACAGATGAGGAGTGCCTCTACCAAAGGCTTGCCAGTGACATTTCCAATGGTCAGCACAAAATGACGGCCGAGCAGCTGTGTGATGTAGTATCCCACCATCTAAAGGTTGGCAAAAGATACAGGCTGGAGTTTAAGATCGAGATCAAGACTGAAGTGGACAAGTTTATGAAGCTGATGTGGAACTGGCTCAACCAGCAGGCGCAACAGCATGAGCGAAAGAAGGACCGTGTGAGTGTTGCTCTGAGGCAGATTAAGAGAGAAGTGGGTTGTCTTGCACTCGAAGAGCACCCCTTGGTCCCGGAAGGTCCCACATTTGTGTCGGAAGCAGCAGCAGCACCAGTAGATGTAAACATCAGTAAATCCCCAGACCAAGATTCCAGCGCAGGAAACAGTGAGGAAGGCAAACTCAAAGCTGTCTCCAAGTCTTTCACCTGCAGACGAAAGGGAAGGTTTAGCTGCATCGTGAAAGCACTTAAAGAATTTGCATGCGCTCCCTGCTCTGGTAGTGAGACGAAATGTCAGCAGCCAAGTTTGGAAACAAAAGCTGATACCACTGAAACCAAGTCAATGTTGGAGACATCGACAAAAGAGGACAAGAGGACACTCGAAGAGCACTCCTTGGTCCCGGAAGGTCCCGCACTTGTGTCTGAAGCAGCAGCAGCACCAGCTTCTATCGCTGATGACCCAGCTATCAATGATGAAGCTGCTTGTGAGACCACAGCACCCCCAGTCCAAGAGTATGACGAACACTCATACGTGATGCTGGTGTCAGGGCTGGTGAACCAGATTCTGAAAAATTCGACCATTAGTCTGTCCGATGATTTCATGCAAGTCACCTCCGTGACACTGTTCGATATGCTGAGGGCAGAGATCGCAGGCTCTGACATTGCTGTCAAGCTAAGTGGCCCCCATATTAAACGGACAGTCAAGGCAGTGCACAAGGATCTGTGCAAGATAATGGGCAGTGCAGGTATACTGCGGATGTGCATGGTGTCACAGAATGCATCAATTTACAAAATTATAATTGAGACTCTAAAAAAGCACCTGGTGACACCAAAAAAGAGAAGCAGGCTTTGCACCATGTTCAAATCGATTTGCACGACCATGGTCAAGCCTTTATCTGCCTGCTTCAAATGTTGCCGCAAAGAGTAATCGCTGGCTGTCCTAGGGTGGGTGGGTGGGTGGGTGGTACGGACCTTTTTCACAGCCGACATGTTGACTTGACACAGCAGGAAAAGCACCTTTTTTGTGAGCTAGTTCCAGGATCCTAGTAATGTGCTTGCTGGCTCTTGCTTTGACAAGTCAAAACCTCTGTCGTGAAAAAAGGTCCATTGGGGCCTGAAATCCCATCTCATGTCCAGCTTATCGTCTGTGCTAGTAGGCTCAGTATGGCTAGAGTTCAACCTGGATACGATGCAGGACTTCAGGTCTCTCAGGGCTGCACAGGTGCCTCAGTGTTCAACACTGGGGCCTCGCAGCATTAAGGTGAGGGTTCATTTTCGGGCCTCGACCCCCTTGCTGTGAGGAGTACATGCGTGCTCACTGTGTTGCTGAGGGTTTACTCCGAGTGCTTCGGTTTCTCCCACAATTTACTTAAAAAGTAAATTTAAAAAACCCCCCCAAAAAACAAAATCAGCATGCTTGCTGCACCTGGTGACACCAAAAAAGAGAAGCAGGCTTTGCACCATGTTCAAATCGATTTGCACGACCATGGTCAAGCCTTTATCTGCCTGCTTCAAATGTTGCCGCAAAGAGTAATCGCTGGCTGTCCTAGGGTGGGTGGGTGGGTGGTACGGACCTTTTTCACAGCCGACATGTTGACTTGACACAGCAGGAAAAGCACCTTTTTTGTGAGCTAGTTCCAGGATCCTAGTAATGTGCTTGCTGGCTCTTGCTTTGACAAGTCAAAACCTCTGTTGTGAAAAAAGGTCCATTGGGGCCTGAAATCCCATCTCATGTCCAGCTTATCGTCTGTGCTAGTAGGCTCAGTATGGCTAGAGTTCAACCTGGATACGATGCAGGACTTCAGGTCTCTCAGGGCTGCACAGGTGCCTCAGTGTTCAACACTGGGGCCTCGCAGCATTAAGGTGAGGGTTCATTTTCGGGCCTCAACCCCCTTGCTGTGAGGAGTACATGCGTGCTCACTGTGTTGCTGAGGGTTTACTCCGAGTGCTTCGGTTTCTCCCACAATTTACTTAAAAAGTAAATTTAAAAAACCCCCCCAAAAAACAAAATAGAGCAGATTTCTATTGTGGAGCCAATCAGAAGACAGGACAATGCCCGTGCACATTCTTTTGTCCGTACTTGTTTAAATACACTGGATCAGGGAAATGTAGTTTGTCAGACTGTGGACTGATCAACACTGTTGTTGGTTAGGGAGAGGCACATCTGATCCAGAATTCTGTAATTGCTCATTGCTTGCTGAAAAGATTCACTAAAGAGTTTGAACTAAATTCTTCGGTGTGGACAATCACTAATTTCTTGGTCTTTTAAGTATTCTGAATACTGTACTCACCCCGTGGGGTGATAGTTTTTCTGCCAACAGCACCAACAGCAAAAACTCCTTTAATTTGGTGACCCCGACGTGATTCTTAACTGACCAGCAGCGACTGGACAACGAGCGCGGGAGGCAGGTGAACACTGCGGAGGAGAAAAGGGGATCCCAACTCACAAGGTAAGCACCACCTTTTTAACAAAAGTGTGCATATTGGACAGTACTAAATTATCCTCCAGCACGTAGTTCATTCTTCCTCCTGCTAGTATTGAAAAAGGTGTAATCAAAGGAGCAAGCAGTGAGCAAAAAGGTACATAACGTAGACAATTCAGAGGAGGTTTCGGACCTATAATTCCTGAAAAGTCTAGTGTTATTGTTGCATGCACACGGGTTCTACGAAGTAGGGGGCTTCGGGCCTTAAAAGCCTACACGTAGGTGAGTCTCGTAGGGGGCTTTGGGCCTTAAAAGCCTACGAGATTGGCATTGTGTTATTGTTTCTACGAAGTAGGGGGCTTCGGGTCTTAAAAGCCTACGAGTAGGTGGTTCTCGTAGGGGGCTTTGGGCCTTAAAAGCCTACGCGATTGGTATTTTGTCTCTTAAAAGTTTTTAAGAGGGTTAGGGTTAGGGTTAACCACCCCAGTACTGGTAAAGTATTGGGGTGGTTTGGATGGACAACTCCTTCATGAATTAAAAGATCGGGATACTGTGTGAATCTTAACACCCAGTGGGAGACCGCAGTTTCTCTCTAGGAGGATCTGTAGAAGATTGTCTCTCAGCAGCCCCGATTGACCTACAGGAGTAATTAATGAGATATTTCCATGTGTAAAGTACATTAATCAATTTGCAAATACAAAACTAAAGGATTAATCCATAAACATGGATGCATGATCGTGAGAAAGCAGAGTTTGATATTCCCACATTGAAGAAAGACTCAGGAGTGCCTGGGACTTGGGGAAAGAAGTGGGAAGTAGTAAAACATAATGTGCTAGTGTGTCAGCCAGAGAAGAAAGGAGGGAAAATCTTAAAACAGTTAGAGGACTGGTACGGAACAAAACAAAAAAAAACAAAAAAAGATTCACTAAAGAGTTTGAGCTAAATTCTTATGTGTGGACAATCACTAATTTCTTGGTCTTTTAAGTATTCTGAATACTGTACTCACCCCGTGGGGTGATAGTTTTTCTGCCAACAGCACCAACAGCAAAAACTCCTTCAATTTGGTGACCCCGACGTGATTCTTAACTGACCAGCAGCGACTGGACAACGAGCGCGGGAGGCAGGTGAACACTGCGGAGGAGAAAAGGGGATCCCAACTCACAAGGTAAGCACCACCTTTTTAACAAAAGTGTGCATGTTGGACAGTACTAAATTATCCTCCAGCACGTAGTTCATTCTTCCTCCTGCTAGTATTGAAAAAGGTGTAATCAAAGGAGCAAGCAGTGAGCAAAAAGGTACATAACGTAGACAATTCAGAGGAGGTTTCGGACCTATAATTCCTGAAAAGTCTAGTGTTATTGTTGCATGCACACGGGTTCTACGAAGTAGGGGGCTTCGGGCCTTAAAAGCCTACACGTAGGTGAGTCTCGTAGGGGGCTTTGGGCCTTAAAAGCCTACGAGATTGGCATTGTGTTATTGTTTCTACGAAGTAGGGGGCTTCGGGTCTTAAAAGCCTACGAGTAGGTGGTTCTCGTAGGGGGCTTAGGGCCTTAAAAGCCTACGCGATTGGTATTTTGTCTCTTAAAAGTTTTTAAGAGGGTTAGGGTTAACCACCCCAGTACTGGTAAAGTATTGGGGTGGTTTGGATGGACAACTCCTTCATGAATTAAAAGATCGGGATACTGTGTGAATCTTAACACCCAGTGGGAGACCGCAGTTTCTCTCTAGGAGGATCTGTAGAAGATTGTCTCTCAGCAGCCCCGATTGACCTACAGGAGTAATTAATGAGATATTTCCATGTGTAAAGTACATTAATCAATTTGCAAATACAAAACTAAAGGATTAATCCATAAACATGGATGCATGATCGTGAGAAAGCAGAGTTTGATATTCCCACATTGAAGAAAGACTCAGGAGTGCCTGGGACTTGGGGAAAGAAGTGGGAAGTAGTAAAACATAATGTGCTAGTGTGTCAGCCAGAGAAGAAAGGAGGGAAAATCTTAAAACAGTTAGAGGACTGGTACGGAACAAAACAAAAAAAAACAAAAAAAGATTCACTAAAGAGTTTGAACTAAATTCTTCGGTGTGGACAATCACTAATTTCTTGGTCTTTTAAGTATTCTGAATACTGTACTCACCCCGTGGGGTGATAGTTTTTCTGCCAACAGCACCAACAGCAAAAACTCCTTCAATTTGGTGACCCCGACGTGATTCTTAACTGACCAGCAGCGACTGGACAACGAGCGCGGGAGGCAGGTGAACACTGCGGAGGAGAAAAGGGGATCCCAACTCACAAGGTAAGCACCACCTTTTTAACAAAAGTGTGCATGTTGGACAGTACTAAATTATCCTCCAGCACGTAGTTCATTCTTCCTCCTGCTAGTATTGAAAAAGGTGTAATCAAAGGAGCAAGCAGTGAGCAAAAAGGTACATAACGTAGACAATTCAGAGGAGGTTTCGGACCTATAATTCCTGAAAAGTCTAGTGTTATTGTTGCATGCACACGGGTTCTACGAAGTAGGGGGCTTCGGGCCTTAAAAGCCTACACGTAGGTGAGTCTCGTAGGGGGCTTTGGGCCTTAAAAGCCTACGAGATTGGCATTGTGTTATTGTTTCTACGAAGTAGGGGGCTTCGGGTCTTAAAAGCCTACGAGTAGGTGGTTCTCGTAGGGGGCTTAGGGCCTTAAAAGCCTACGCGATTGGTATTTTGTCTCTTAAAAGTTTTTAAGAGGGTTAGGGTTAACCACCCCAGTACTGGTAAAGTATTGGGGTGGTTTGGATGGACAACTCCTTCATGAATTAAAAGATCGGGATACTGTGTGAATCTTAACACCCAGTGGGAGACCGCAGTTTCTCTCTAGGAGGATCTGTAGAAGATTGTCTCTCAGCAGCCCCGATTGACCTACAGGAGTAATTAATGAGATATTTCCATGTGTAAAGTACATTAATCAATTTGCAAATACAAAACTAAAGGATTAATCCATAAACATGGAAGGTGAATTTGATCGTGAGAAAGCAGAGTTTGATATTCCCACATTGAAGAAAGACTCAGGAGTGCCTGGGACTTGGGGAAAGAAGTGGGAAGTAGTAAAACATAATGTGCTAGTGTGTCAGCCAGAGAAGAAAGGAGGGAAAATCTTAAAACAGTTAGAGGACTGGTACGGAACACAACGACAGCTTGGCTGGTTTCCGCATGATGACCGCAAAGGAGACATAAAAAAGACCCTCCAGACACGACTGACACAGCTAAAGAAACAGCTAAAAGAGGCAGAGCGAGACCGTGACGCAGCAGGAATGTTCAATAGACAAAAAAGTAAGAAGCGAGTGGAGGAAGTGCAGCAGGATAATGATGTATGTAAATCTGATCTCGGTTTCACATCCCGTCACCACACTCAAGTCACTCTCACCCCCCTCCGCACCACCCTGTGGAGGTGAAGGGTATCAGATGGTCATGCAACATCCTGGCGCCCCTCCTCCCTATAACCCACCTCTTAACCCAACCCCAGGCCCCATCTCTCCACCCCCACTCCAGGCACCAATGATAAAGTTCGAGGGAAGGGTGAAGTAGAGGAGCTCAAAGGCCAGCTTGTGGGATGTTTTATTTGTGGAGCAACTGATCATTGGGTCAAAGATTGCCCTTATATTAGCTATGGTCAGCAGCAGGGAGGAAGCGGTGGTCCCCCAGGGGGGCCAGCTTTCAACCCACCCCAGCAGGCACCCAATCCACATATGGCTCCAGGAGGATGGTCAGCACATCCTGGTGGGTGGGGGCAGTTCCCACAGCAGCCATAGGGATGCCCAACAGAAGGGGAATTACAGGGCTTGGCAGCTCCCTGTTTTTCTCTGAAGGTGAATGGGAAAACAAAATGGGTCATGGTGGACACAGGAGCTCGCTACTCAACCTTGAGTGATCCACCTTGCAGACTCTCACCCACCTATGTTTCTGTTTTGGGATTTTCTGGCACCGAACAAAAACTGCCTTTCACGGAGGAAACTGTTGTGACGTAGGTGAGTCTCGTAGGGGGCTTGGGCCCTTAAAAGCCTACTAGATTGGTATTGTGTTATTGTTTCTACGAAGTAGGGGGCTTCGGGTCTTAAAAGCCTACGAGTAGGTGGTTCTCGTAGGGGGCTTAGGGCCTTAAAAGCCTACGCGATTGGTATTTTGTCTCTTAAAAGTTTTTAAGAGGGTTAGGGTTAGGGTTAACCACCCCAGTACTGGTAAAGTATTGGGGTGGTTTGGATGGACAACTCCTTCATGAATTAAAAGATCGGGATACTGTGTGAATCTTAACACCCAGTGGGAGACCGCAGTTTCTCTCTAGGAGGATCTGTAGAAGATTGTCTCTCAGCAGCCCCGATTGACCTACAGGAGTAATTAATGAGATATTTCCATGTGTAAAGTACATTAATCAATTTGCAAATACAAAACTAAAGGATTAATCCATAAAGATGGAAGGTGAATTTGATCGTGAGAAAGCAGAGTTTGATATTCCCACATTGAAGAAAGACTCAGGAGTGCCTGGGACTTGGGGAAAGAAGTGGGAAGTAGTAAAACATAATGTGCTAGTGTGTCAGCCAGAGAAGAAAGGAGGGAAAATCTTAAAACAGTTAGAGGACTGGTACGGAACACAACGACAGCTTGGCTGGTTTCCGCATGATGACTGCAAAGGAGACATAAAAAAGACCCTCCAGACACGACTGACACAGCTAAAGAAACAGCTAAAAGAGGCAGAGCGAGACCGTGACGCAGCAGGAATGTTCAATAGACAAAAAAGTAAGAAGCGAGTGGAGGAAGTGCAGCAGGATATGATGTATGTAAATCTGATCTCGGTTTCACATCCCGTCACCACACTCAAGTCACTCTCACCCCCCTCCGCACCACCCTGTGGAGGTGAAGGGTATCAGATGGTAATGCAACATCCTGGCGCCCCTCCTCCCTATAACCCACCTCTTAACCCAACCCCAGGCCCCATCTCTCCACCCCCACTCCAGGCACCAATGATATAGTTCGAGGGAAGGGTGAAGTAGAGGAGCTCAAAGGCCAGCTTGTGGGATGTTTTATTTGTGGAGCAACTGATCATTGGGTCAAAGATTGCCCTTATATTAGCTATGGTCAGCAACAGGGAGGAAGCGGTGGTCCCCCAGGGGGGCCAGCTTTCAACCCACCCCAGCAGGCACCCAATCCACATATGGCTCCAGGAGGATGGTCAGCACATCCTGGTGGGTGGGGGCAGTTCCCACAGCAGCCATAGGGATGCCCAACAGAAGGGGAATTACAGGGCTTGGCAGCTCCCTGTTTTTCTCTGAAGGTGAATGGGAAAACAAAATGGGTCATGGTGGACACAGGAGCTCGCTACTCAACCTTGAGTGATCCACCTTGCAGACTCTCACCCACCTATGTTTCTGTTTTGGGATTTTCTGGCACCGAACAAAAACTGCCTTTCACGGAGGAAACTGTTGTGACGTAGGTGAGTCTCGTAGGGGGCTTCGGCCCTTAAAAGCCTACTAGATTGGTATTGTGTTATTGTTTCTACGAAGTAGGGGGCTTCGGGTCTTAAAAGCCTACGAGTAGGTGGTTCTCGTAGGGGGCTTTGGGCCTTAAAAGCCTACGCGATTGGTATTTTGTCTCTTAAAAGTTTTTAAGAGGGTTAGGGTTAGGGTTAACCACCCCAGTACTGGTAAAGTATTGGGGTGGTTTGGATGGACAACTCCTTCATGAATTAAAAGATCGGGATACTGTGTGAATCTTAACACCCAGTGGGAGACCGCAGTTTCTCTCTAGGAGGATCTGTAGAAGATTGTCTCTCAGCAGCCCCGATTGACCTACAGGAGTAATTAATGAGATATTTCCATGTGTAAAGTACATTAATCAATTTGCAAATACAAAACTAAAGGATTAATCCATAAAGATGGAAGGTGAATTTGATCGTGAGAAAGCAGAGTTTGATATTCCCACATTGAAGAAAGACTCAGGAGTGCCTGGGACTTGGGGAAAGAAGTGGGAAGTAGTAAAACATAATGTGCTAGTGTGTCAGCCAGAGAAGAAAGGAGGGAAAATCTTAAAACAGTTAGAGGACTGGTACGGAACACAACGACAGCTTGGCTGGTTTCCGCATGATGACCGCAAAGGAGACATAAAAAAGACCCTCCAGACACGACTGACACAGCTAAAGAAACAGCTAAAAGAGGCAGAGCGAGACCGTGACGCAGCAGGAATGTTCAATAGACAAAAAAGTAAGAAGCGAGTGGAGGAAGTGCAGCAGGGTATGATGTATGTAAATCTGATCTCGGTTTCACATCCCGTCACCACACTCAAGTCACTCTCACCCCCCTCCGCACCACCCTGTGGAGGTGAAGGGTATCAGATGGTAATGCAACATCCTGGCGCCCCTCCTCCCTATAACCCACCTCTTAACCCAACCCCAGGCCCCATCTCTCCACCCCCACTCCAGGCACCAATGATAAAGTTCGAGGGAAGGGTGAAGTAGAGGAGCTCAAAGGCCAGCTTGTGGGATGTTTTATTTGTGGAGCAACTGATCATTGGGTCAAAGATTGCCCTTATATTAGCTATGGTCAGCAACAGGGAGGAAGCGGTGGTCCCCCAGGGGGGCCAGCTTTCAACCCACCCCAGCAGGCACCCAATCCACATATGGCTCCAGGAGGATGGTCAGCACATCCTGGTGGGTGGGGGCAGTTCCCACAGCAGCCATAGGGATGCCCAACAGAAGGGGAATTACAGGGCTTGGCAGCTCCCTGTTTTTCTCTGAAGGTGAATGGGAAAACAAAATGGGTCATGGTGGACACAGGAGCTCGCTACTCAACCTTGAGTGATCCACCTTGCAGACTCTCACCCACCTATGTTTCTGTTTTGGGATTTTCTGGCACCGAACAAAAACTGCCTTTCACGGAGGAAACTGTTGTGACGTAGGTGAGTCTCGTAGGGGGCTTCGGCCCTTAAAAGCCTACTAGATTGGTATTGTGTTATTGTTTCTACGAAGTAGGGGGCTTCGGGTCTTAAAAGCCTACGAGTAGGTGGTTCTCGTAGGGGGCTTTGGGCCTTAAAAGCCTACGCGATTGGTATTTTGTCTCTTAAAAGTTTTTAAGAGGGTTAGGGTTAGGGTTAACCACCCCAGTACTGGTAAAGTATTGGGGTGGTTTGGATGGACAACTCCTTCATGAATTAAAAGATCGGGATACTGTGTGAATCTTAACACCCAGTGGGAGACCGCAGTTTCTCTCTAGGAGGATCTGTAGAAGATTGTCTCTCAGCAGCCCCGATTGACCTACAGGAGTAATTAATGAGATATTTCCATGTGTAAAGTACATTAATCAATTTGCAAATACAAAACTAAAGGATTAATCCATAAAGATGGAAGGTGAATTTGATCGTGAGAAAGCAGAGTTTGATATTCCCACATTGAAGAAAGACTCAGGAGTGCCTGGGACTTGGGGAAAGAAGTGGGAAGTAGTAAAACATAATGTGCTAGTGTGTCAGCCAGAGAAGAAAGGAGGGAAAATCTTAAAACAGTTAGAGGACTGGTACGGAACACAACGACAGCTTGGCTGGTTTCCGCATGATGACCGCAAAGGAGACATAAAAAAGACCCTCCAGACACGACTGACACAGCTAAAGAAACAGCTAAAAGAGGCAGAGCGAGACCGTGACGCAGCAGGAATGTTCAATAGACAAAAAAGTAAGAAGCGAGTGGAGGAAGTGCAGCAGGATATGATGTATGTAAATCTGATCTCGGTTTCACATCCCGTCACCACACTCAAGTCACTCTCACCCCCCTCCGCACCACCCTGTGGAGGTGAAGGGTATCAGATGGTCATGCAACATCCTGGCGCCCCTCCTCCCTATAACCCACCTCTTAACCCAACCCCAGGCCCCATCTCTCCACCCCCACTCCAGGCACCAATGATAAAGTTCGAGGGAAGGGTGAAGTAGAGGAGCTCAAAGGCCAGCTTGTGGGATGTTTTATTTGTGGAGCAACTGATCATTGGGTCAAAGATTGCCCTTATATTAGCTATGGTCAGCAACAGGGAGGAAGCGGTGGTCCCCCAGGGGGGCCAGCTTTCAACCCACCCCAGCAGGCACCCAATCCACATATGGCTCCAGGAGGATGGTCAGCACATCCTGGTGGGTGGGGGCAGTTCCCACAGCAGCCATAGGGATGCCCAACAGAAGGGGAATTACAGGGCTTGGCAGCTCCCTGTTTTTCTCTGAAGGTGAATGGGAAAACAAAATGGGTCATGGTGGACACAGGAGCTCGCTACTCAACCTTGAGTGATCCACCTTGCAGACTCTCACCCACCTATGTTTCTGTTTTGGGATTTTCTGGCACCGAACAAAAACTGCCTTTCACGGAGGAAACTGTTGTGACGTAGGTGAGTCTCGTAGGGGGCTTCGGCCCTTAAAAGCCTACTAGATTGGTATTGTGTTATTGTTTCTACGAAGTAGGGGGCTTCGGGTCTTAAAAGCCTACGAGTAGGTGGTTCTCGTAGGGGGCTTTGGGCCTTAAAAGCCTACGCGATTGGTATTTTGTCTCTTAAAAGTTTTTAAGAGGGTTAGGGTTAGGGTTAACCACCCCAGTACTGGTAAAGTATTGGGGTGGTTTGGATGGACAACTCCTTCATGAATTAAAAGATCGGGATACTGTGTGAATCTTAACACCCAGTGGGAGACCGCAGTTTCTCTCTAGGAGGATCTGTAGAAGATTGTCTCTCAGCAGCCCCGATTGACCTACAGGAGTAATTAATGAGATATTTCCATGTGTAAAGTACATTAATCAATTTGCAAATACAAAACTAAAGGATTAATCCATAAAGATGGAAGGTGAATTTGATCGTGAGAAAGCAGAGTTTGATATTCCCACATTGAAGAAAGACTCAGGAGTGCCTGGGACTTGGGGAAAGAAGTGGGAAGTAGTAAAACATAATGTGCTAGTGTGTCAGCCAGAGAAGAAAGGAGGGAAAATCTTAAAACAGTTAGAGGACTGGTACGGAACACAACGACAGCTTGGCTGGTTTCCGCATGATGACCGCAAAGGAGACATAAAAAAGACCCTCCAGACACGACTGACACAGCTAAAGAAACAGCTAAAAGAGGCAGAGCGAGACCGTGACGCAGCAGGAATGTTCAATAGACAAAAAAGTAAGAAGCGAGTGGAGGAAGTGCAGCAGGATATGATGTATGTAAATCTGATCTCGGTTTCACATCCCGTCACCACACTCAAGTCACTCTCACCCCCCTCCGCACCACCCTGTGGAGGTGAAGGGTATCAGATGGTCATGCAACATCCTGGCGCCCCTCCTCCCTATAACCCACCTCTTAACCCAACCCCAGGCCCCATCTCTCCACCCCCACTCCAGGCACCAATGATAAAGTTCGAGGGAAGGGTGAAGTAGAGGAGCTCAAAGGCCAGCTTGTGGGATGTTTTATTTGTGGAGCAACTGATCATTGGGTCAAAGATTGCCCTTATATTAGCTATGGTCAGCAACAGGGAGGAAGCGGTGGTCCCCCAGGGGGGCCAGCTTTCAACCCACCCCAGCAGGCACCCAATCCACATATGGCTCCAGGAGGATGGTCAGCACATCCTGGTGGGTGGGGGCAGTTCCCACAGCAGCCATAGGGATGCCCAACAGAAGGGGAATTACAGGGCTTGGCAGCTCCCTGTTTTTCTCTGAAGGTGAATGGGAAAACAAAATGGGTCATGGTGGACACAGGAGCTCGCTACTCAACCTTGAGTGATCCACCTTGCAGACTCTCACCCACCTATGTTTCTGTTTTGGGATTTTCTGGCACCGAACAAAAACTGCCTTTCACGGAGGAAACTGTTGTGACGTAGGTGAGTCTCGTAGGGGGCTTCGGCCCTTAAAAGCCTACACGTAGGTGAGTCTCGTAGGGGGCTTCGGGCCTTAAAAGCCTACGAGATTGGCATTGTGTTATTGTTTCTACGAAGTGGGGGGCTTCGGGTCTTAAAAGCCTACGAGTAGGTGGTTCTCGTAGGGGGCTTTGGGCCTTAAAAGCCTACGCGATTGGTATTTTGTCTCTTAAAAGTTTTTAAGAGGGTTAGGGTTAGGGTTAACCACCCCAGTACTGGTAAAGTATTGGGGTGGTTTGGATGGACAACTCCTTCATGAATTAAAAGATCGGGATACTGTGTGAATCTTAACACCCAGTGGGAGACCGCAGTTTTTCTCTAGGAGGATCTGTAGAAGATTGTCTCTCAGCAGCCCCGATTGACCTACAGGAGTAATTAATGAGATATTTCCATGTGTAAAGTACATTAATCAATTTGCAAATACAAAACTAAAGGATTAATCCATAAAGATGGAAGGTGAATTTGATCGTGAGAAAGCAGAGTTTGATATTCCCACATTGAAGAAAGACTCAGGAGTGCCTGGGACTTGGGGAAAGAAGTGGGAAGTAGTAAAACATAATGTGCTAGTGTGTCAGCCAGAGAAGAAAGGAGGGAAAATCTTAAAACAGTTAGAGGACTGGTACGGAACACAACGACAGCTTGGCTGGTTTCCGCATGATGACCGCAAAGGAGACATAAAAAAGACCCTCCAGACACGACTGACACAGCTAAAGAAACAGCTAAAAGAGGCAGAGCGAGACCGTGACGCAGCAGGAATGTTCAATAGACAAAAAAGTAAGAAGCGAGTGGAGGAAGTGCAGCAGGATATGATGTATGTAAATCTGATCTCGGTTTCACATCCCGTCACCACACTCAAGTCACTCTCACCCCCCTCCGCACCACCCTGTGGAGGTGAAGGGTATCAGATGGTCATGCAACATCCTGGCGCCCCTCCTCCCTATAACCCACCTCTTAACCCAACCCCAGGCCCCATCTCTCCACCCCCACTCCAGGCACCAATGATAAAGTTCGAGGGAAGGGTGAAGTAGAGGAGCTCAAAGGCCAGCTTGTGGGATGTTTTATTTGTGGAGCAACTGATCATTGGGTCAAAGATTGCCCTTATATTAGCTATGGTCAGCAACAGGGAGGAAGCGGTGGTCCCCCAGGGGGGCCAGCTTTCAACCCACCCCAGCAGGCACCCAATCCACATATGGCTCCAGGAGGATGGTCAGCACATCCTGGTGGGTGGGGGCAGTTCCCACAGCAGCCATAGGGATGCCCAACAGAAGGGGAATTACAGGGCTTGGCAGCTCCCTGTTTTTCTCTGAAGGTGAATGGGAAAACAAAATGGGTCATGGTGGACACAGGAGCTCGCTACTCAACCTTGAGTGATCCACCTTGCAGACTCTCACCCACCTATGTTTCTGTTTTGGGATTTTCTGGCACCGAACAAAAACTGCCTTTCACGGAGGAAACTGTTGTGACGTAGGTGAGTCTCGTAGGGGGCTTCGGCCCTTAAAAGCCTACTAGATTGGTATTGTGTTATTGTTTCTACGAAGTAGGGGGCTTCGGGTCTTAAAAGCCTACGAGTAGGTGGTTCTCGTAGGGGGCTTTGGGCCTTAAAAGCCTACGCGATTGGTATTTTGTCTCTTAAAAGTTTTTAAGAGGGTTAGGGTTAGGGTTAACCACCCCAGTACTGGTAAAGTATTGGGGTGGTTTGGATGGACAACTCCTTCATGAATTAAAAGATCGGGATACTGTGTGAATCTTAACACCCAGTGGGAGACCGCAGTTTCTCTCTAGGAGGATCTGTAGAAGATTGTCTCTCAGCAGCCCCGATTGACCTACAGGAGTAATTAATGAGATATTTCCATGTGTAAAGTACATTAATCAATTTGCAAATACAAAACTAAAGGATTAATCCATAAAGATGGAAGGTGAATTTGATCGTGAGAAAGCAGAGTTTGATATTCCCACATTGAAGAAAGACTCAGGAGTGCCTGGGACTTGGGGAAAGAAGTGGGAAGTAGTAAAACATAATGTGCTAGTGTGTCAGCCAGAGAAGAAAGGAGGGAAAATCTTAAAACAGTTAGAGGACTGGTACGGAACACAACGACAGCTTGGCTGGTTTCCGCATGATGACCGCAAAGGAGACATAAAAAAGACCCTCCAGACACGACTGACACAGCTAAAGAAACAGCTAAAAGAGGCAGAGCGAGACCGTGACGCAGCAGGAATGTTCAATAGACAAAAAAGTAAGAAGCGAGTGGAGGAAGTGCAGCAGGATATGATGTATGTAAATCTGATCTCGGTTTCACATCCCGTCACCACACTCAAGTCACTCTCACCCCCCTCCGCACCACCCTGTGGAGGTGAAGGGTATCAGATGGTCATGCAACATCCTGGCGCCCCTCCTCCCTATAACCCACCTCTTAACCCAACCCCAGGCCCCATCTCTCCACCCCCACTCCAGGCACCAATGATAAAGTTCGAGGGAAGGGTGAAGTAGAGGAGCTCAAAGGCCAGCTTGTGGGATGTTTTATTTGTGGAGCAACTGATCATTGGGTCAAAGATTGCCCTTATATTAGCTATGGTCAGCAACAGGGAGGAAGCGGTGGTCCCCCAGGGGGGCCAGCTTTCAACCCACCCCAGCAGGCACCCAATCCACATATGGCTCCAGGAGGATGGTCAGCACATCCTGGTGGGTGGGGGCAGTTCCCACAGCAGCCATAGGGATGCCCAACAGAAGGGGAATTACAGGGCTTGGCAGCTCCCTGTTTTTCTCTGAAGGTGAATGGGAAAACAAAATGGGTCATGGTGGACACAGGAGCTCGCTACTCAACCTTGAGTGATCCACCTTGCAGACTCTCACCCACCTATGTTTCTGTTTTGGGATTTTCTGGCACCGAACAAAAACTGCCTTTCACGGAGGAAACTGTTGTGACGTAGGTGAGTCTCGTAGGGGGCTTCGGCCCTTAAAAGCCTACTAGATTGGTATTGTGTTATTGTTTCTACGAAGTAGGGGGCTTCGGGTCTTAAAAGCCTACGAGTAGGTGGTTCTCGTAGGGGGCTTTGGGCCTTAAAAGCCTACGCGATTGGTATTTTGTCTCTTAAAAGTTTTTAAGAGGGTTAGGGTTAGGGTTAACCACCCCAGTACTGGTAAAGTATTGGGGTGGTTTGGATGGACAACTCCTTCATGAATTAAAAGATCGGGATACTGTGTGAATCTTAACACCCAGTGGGAGACCGCAGTTTCTCTCTAGGAGGATCTGTAGAAGATTGTCTCTCAGCAGCCCCGATTGACCTACAGGAGTAATTAATGAGATATTTCCATGTGTAAAGTACATTAATCAATTTGCAAATACAAAACTAAAGGATTAATCCATAAAGATGGAAGGTGAATTTGATCGTGAGAAAGCAGAGTTTGATATTCCCACATTGAAGAAAGACTCAGGAGTGCCTGGGACTTGGGGAAAGAAGTGGGAAGTAGTAAAACATAATGTGCTAGTGTGTCAGCCAG
Source organism: Enoplosus armatus (assembly GCF_043641665.1). Classification (NCBI taxonomy): domain Eukaryota; kingdom Metazoa; phylum Chordata; class Actinopteri; order Centrarchiformes; family Enoplosidae; genus Enoplosus; species Enoplosus armatus. The sequence continues at coordinate 2,583,266 of NC_092195.1, forward strand.
AGAAGAAAGGAGGGAAAATCTTAAAACAGTTAGAGGACTGGTACGGAACACAACGACAGCTTGGCTGGTTTCCGCATGATGACCGCAAAGGAGACATAAAAAAGACCCTCCAGACACGACTGACACAGCTAAAGAAACAGCTAAAAGAGGCAGAGCGAGACCGTGACGCAGCAGGAATGTTCAATAGACAAAAAAGTAAGAAGCGAGTGGAGGAAGTGCAGCAGGATATGATGTATGTAAATCTGATCTCGGTTTCACATCCCGTCACCACACTCAAGTCACTCTCACCCCCCTCCGCACCACCCTGTGGAGGTGAAGGGTATCAGATGGTCATGCAACATCCTGGCGCCCCTCCTCCCTATAACCCACCTCTTAACCCAACCCCAGGCCCCATCTCTCCACCCCCACTCCAGGCACCAATGATAAAGTTCGAGGGAAGGGTGAAGTAGAGGAGCTCAAAGGCCAGCTTGTGGGATGTTTTATTTGTGGAGCAACTGATCATTGGGTCAAAGATTGCCCTTATATTAGCTATGGTCAGCAACAGGGAGGAAGCGGTGGTCCCCCAGGGGGGCCAGCTTTCAACCCACCCCAGCAGGCACCCAATCCACATATGGCTCCAGGAGGATGGTCAGCACATCCTGGTGGGTGGGGGCAGTTCCCACAGCAGCCATAGGGATGCCCAACAGAAGGGGAATTACAGGGCTTGGCAGCTCCCTGTTTTTCTCTGAAGGTGAATGGGAAAACAAAATGGGTCATGGTGGACACAGGAGCTCGCTACTCAACCTTGAGTGATCCACCTTGCAGACTCTCACCCACCTATGTTTCTGTTTTGGGATTTTCTGGCACCGAACAAAAACTGCCTTTCACGGAGGAAACTGTTGTGACGTAGGTGAGTCTCGTAGGGGGCTTCGGCCCTTAAAAGCCTACTAGATTGGTATTGTGTTATTGTTTCTACGAAGTAGGGGGCTTCGGGTCTTAAAAGCCTACGAGTAGGTGGTTCTCGTAGGGGGCTTTGGGCCTTAAAAGCCTACGCGATTGGTATTTTGTCTCTTAAAAGTTTTTAAGAGGGTTAGGGTTAGGGTTAACCACCCCAGTACTGGTAAAGTATTGGGGTGGTTTGGATGGACAACTCCTTCATGAATTAAAAGATCGGGATACTGTGTGAATCTTAACACCCAGTGGGAGACCGCAGTTTCTCTCTAGGAGGATCTGTAGAAGATTGTCTCTCAGCAGCCCCGATTGACCTACAGGAGTAATTAATGAGATATTTCCATGTGTAAAGTACATTAATCAATTTGCAAATACAAAACTAAAGGATTAATCCATAAAGATGGAAGGTGAATTTGATCGTGAGAAAGCAGAGTTTGATATTCCCACATTGAAGAAAGACTCAGGAGTGCCTGGGACTTGGGGAAAGAAGTGGGAAGTAGTAAAACATAATGTGCTAGTGTGTCAGCCAGAGAAGAAAGGAGGGAAAATCTTAAAACAGTTAGAGGACTGGTACGGAACACAACGACAGCTTGGCTGGTTTCCGCATGATGACCGCAAAGGAGACATAAAAAAGACCCTCCAGACACGACTGACACAGCTAAAGAAACAGCTAAAAGAGGCAGAGCGAGACCGTGACGCAGCAGGAATGTTCAATAGACAAAAAAGTAAGAAGCGAGTGGAGGAAGTGCAGCAGGATATGATGTATGTAAATCTGATCTCGGTTTCACATCCCGTCACCACACTCAAGTCACTCTCACCCCCCTCCGCACCACCCTGTGGAGGTGAAGGGTATCAGATGGTCATGCAACATCCTGGCGCCCCTCCTCCCTATAACCCACCTCTTAACCCAACCCCAGGCCCCATCTCTCCACCCCCACTCCAGGCACCAATGATAAAGTTCGAGGGAAGGGTGAAGTAGAGGAGCTCAAAGGCCAGCTTGTGGGATGTTTTATTTGTGGAGCAACTGATCATTGGGTCAAAGATTGCCCTTATATTAGCTATGGTCAGCAACAGGGAGGAAGCGGTGGTCCCCCAGGGGGGCCAGCTTTCAACCCACCCCAGCAGGCACCCAATCCACATATGGCTCCAGGAGGATGGTCAGCACATCCTGGTGGGTGGGGGCAGTTCCCACAGCAGCCATAGGGATGCCCAACAGAAGGGGAATTACAGGGCTTGGCAGCTCCCTGTTTTTCTCTGAAGGTGAATGGGAAAACAAAATGGGTCATGGTGGACACAGGAGCTCGCTACTCAACCTTGAGTGATCCACCTTGCAGACTCTCACCCACCTATGTTTCTGTTTTGGGATTTTCTGGCACCGAACAAAAACTGCCTTTCACGGAGGAAACTGTTGTGACGTAGGTGAGTCTCGTAGGGGGCTTCGGCCCTTAAAAGCCTACACGTAGGTGAGTCTCGTAGGGGGCTTCGGGCCTTAAAAGCCTACGAGATTGGCATTGTGTTATTGTTTCTACGAAGTGGGGGGCTTCGGGTCTTAAAAGCCTACGAGTAGGTGGTTCTCGTAGGGGGCTTTGGGCCTTAAAAGCCTACGCGATTGGTATTTTGTCTCTTAAAAGTTTTTAAGAGGGTTAGGGTTAGGGTTAACCACCCCAGTACTGGTAAAGTATTGGGGTGGTTTGGATGGACAACTCCTTCATGAATTAAAAGATCGGGATACTGTGTGAATCTTAACACCCAGTGGGAGACCGCAGTTTCTCTCTAGGAGGATCTGTAGAAGATTGTCTCTCAGCAGCCCCGATTGACCTACAGGAGTAATTAATGAGATATTTCCATGTGTAAAGTACATTAATCAATTTGCAAATACAAAACTAAAGGATTAATCCATAAAGATGGAAGGTGAATTTGATCGTGAGAAAGCAGAGTTTGATATTCCCACATTGAAGAAAGACTCAGGAGTGCCTGGGACTTGGGGAAAGAAGTGGGAAGTAGTAAAACATAATGTGCTAGTGTGTCAGCCAGAGAAGAAAGGAGGGAAAATCTTAAAACAGTTAGAGGACTGGTACGGAACACAACGACAGCTTGGCTGGTTTCCGCATGATGACCGCAAAGGAGACATAAAAAAGACCCTCCAGACACGACTGACACAGCTAAAGAAACAGCTAAAAGAGGCAGAGCGAGACCGTGACGCAGCAGGAATGTTCAATAGACAAAAAAGTAAGAAGCGAGTGGAGGAAGTGCAGCAGGATATGATGTATGTAAATCTGATCTCGGTTTCACATCCCGTCACCACACTCAAGTCACTCTCACCCCCCTCCGCACCACCCTGTGGAGGTGAAGGGTATCAGATGGTCATGCAACATCCTGGCGCCCCTCCTCCCTATAACCCACCTCTTAACCCAACCCCAGGCCCCATCTCTCCACCCCCACTCCAGGCACCAATGATAAAGTTCGAGGGAAGGGTGAAGTAGAGGAGCTCAAAGGCCAGCTTGTGGGATGTTTTATTTGTGGAGCAACTGATCATTGGGTCAAAGATTGCCCTTATATTAGCTATGGTCAGCAACAGGGAGGAAGCGGTGGTCCCCCAGGGGGGCCAGCTTTCAACCCACCCCAGCAGGCACCCAATCCACATATGGCTCCAGGAGGATGGTCAGCACATCCTGGTGGGTGGGGGCAGTTCCCACAGCAGCCATAGGGATGCCCAACAGAAGGGGAATTACAGGGCTTGGCAGCTCCCTGTTTTTCTCTGAAGGTGAATGGGAAAACAAAATGGGTCATGGTGGACACAGGAGCTCGCTACTCAACCTTGAGTGATCCACCTTGCAGACTCTCACCCACCTATGTTTCTGTTTTGGGATTTTCTGGCACCGAACAAAAACTGCCTTTCACGGAGGAAACTGTTGTGACTGTGGGAAATCAAATGCTGAGACACTCTTTTGTCTACGCCCCTGACTGTCCTGTGAACTTGATGGGAAGAGACTTGTTGGTTCGCCTGGGGGTTGCAGTGAAATGTGCACCACAGGGAACATCCCTACATTTTCCTGACGGAACTGTGATCACCTGTGACTCTTCTTGTGACATATCGGGTAAACAAATGCCCTTGGGGGCCTCAGCTCCATATACTGCTGCTGAACCACCAGCTGACATATATTGGGTACTGTTAAATACAGAAAATAATCCCCTGATAGACCAATTTGATTTATGGGCTCCATGGATTCACTCTCTCACCTCCTACCACCCTGTTCCCGACCCTCCCCATTGTACTCTGTATCATGACAGGAATGAAGATTGGATATATAAAGCTCAATTTGAGGAGAAGGTGGAGGGTGATATCTGCACCCTCCATGTAGAGGGCATATATGTGGGCCAGGAAGGAGTGGCAGCAATAGTTATACTTCCCGAGGACAGGAAATCTTGGTATGAAATGTCAAACACTGCCACCCCACACATATCTTTGGCCTTGCATGCTGGGCATCAGGCCAAAGAGTTGGGTCCCATGGTTAAGAAAGCACTCACACTCACAGATTGGCAGCCCACACAAATACCTAGGGTGTTTATCTCCCCATCCACTCACATGTACCGTATCCAATATCAAACAGACCTTAATGGCATATGTCAGCATGAAACTCTCACCAGGCATCATGGTAGAGAACGCACTGACGGGGATGGGACGCAGGAAATGCTCCAGACCCTACCTGACTCACTGTGGTCATCTGGACCCTTTGATGTTGGCTTTTGCAAAAATGTGAATCCTGTCACTTTCTCTGTCCAACCTACAGCTGCTCCTATTTGGCAACCACAGTATAAACATAAACAGGAGGCCACGGATGGTATTAAGCCCACCATAGAAGGCCTGTTACAGGCCGGTGTGTTGAGACCGGCACAGTCACAGTGGAACACCCCCATCTTACCTGTTAAAAAACCGTCTGGCACATATAGAATGGCTCATGATCTAAGAGCTATTAATGGTATTATTACCTCCCCCGTCACCCCTGTCCCCAACCCCCATGCTGCTCTTGCTATGCTGGATACTTCACACCAGTTCTTTTCTTGTATTGATCTGGCAAATGCTTTTTTCTGTCTTCCCCTGGCTCCACACCTGCAGGACATGTTCTCTTTCACATATGGGGGGCGGAGACTGACGTATACGCGCATGCCACAAGGATTCTTACTTTCCCCCTCCATTTTTAACGACACTTTACGTGCTCAGCTTGCTGACCTTGATATACCAGACGGCTGTCTGGTGGTCCAATACGTTGATGATATTTTGGTAGCGTGTCCATCCCCTCATACATGTCTACATCTCACCCGCTCCATCCTAATGCGTCTGCATACATGTGGCTATAAAGTGTCTAAAACTAAGTTACAGTGCTGTAGAGCTTCTGTTACTTTCCTGGGGAGAGAGGTCTCCGGCACGGGTGCTGATATCTCTGCATTACACAAAGACTCGATTTTAAATCACCCACGGCCAGAAACAGTTAAGGATATGCTCTCCTTTTTGGGTCTCACGGGATACTCCAGACATTTTGTGCCGGATTATGCAGGTCGGACTGAGTCTCTGCGTGCACTGGTTAAAACTCAGGGGTGCCGCAATCTCAGTGCCAAGTTGGATTGGACGGTGGAAGCCGATTCAGATTTTATTTGTCTCAAACAGGATCTGTCACAGGCCACATCTTTGGCGCCCCCTGATTACACTCAACCGTTTTTTCTTGATGTTTCTGAGAGACAGGCGTCTGCATATGGTGTTCTCTATCAGAAACAAAGGGGGAATAGGAGAGTGTTGATATATTGTAGTGTACTGTTTGATGTGCAGGAAAAAAGAGCCGCCCCCTGTGTCAGATATGCAGCAGCAGTTGCTAAATTGACAGAAAAAATCGCACACGTAGTCATGCATCACCTACTGATCAAAGTCAAAAGGGGGACAGCAAAACAGCCAAGGAATATGGCATGTAAATAGTCAAGTGATAATGCCCCCTCAGTGGCTACACAGCATGTTGACACAGACTCTTGGACCTGACCACAGGAGCATTGGACAAATGACACATGACTTACGACACTGGTGGACTGATGGCAAAAATGCTATAATCAAAAACTTTGGTAAAGACTGCTCAGTGTGTCAAACCTGTAATGTAAGACCAGCCCTTAGAGTAGAGGCTGGCAAGTATCCAGAACCAGCTGCACCAGGCCAGGAAATCACTATTGATTTCACAGACATGTTAAACCGTGAGGGTGGGAAACGCTATATGTTGGTGATTGTGGACTCCTTCTCAAGGTGGGTTGAGGCCTATCCCACTGCGAGGGAGGACGCCACATCAGTGATAAAATGTGTGATAAACCATTACATTCCCACTCACGGTTTTCCCAGACTAATTCGCTCTGATAATGGAACACACTTCAAAAACAAAGACCTGGAGAAAATTGAAAAAGCATTGGGATTGAAACACAAATATGGGACCGTATATCACCCTCAGTCTCAAGGTAAAGTGGAAAGGATGAATCAGACATTAAAAAACAAGTTACTGAAAATTGTAATGTCATACAAACAAAGTGGCCAGAGGCCCTGCCTTTGGCCCTCCTGGGAGTGAGAGCTGCAGTAAATAGGGAGACTAGTTTAACTCTTTTTGAGCTACATCATGGCAGAGAAATACCTGGTCCAACTCACTCCCTGAAAGAAATTTCTAATGTGGGTTATAAGCCATATTATGTGAAAATAAACGCTCTGGTGTCAGAATTCTCCATCCCCAACAGGAGAGGGCCTCTCCACGCGGGGACAGGAGCCAGAGCCAGGACCGGAAGGACCTCCAGAGTTCCTGTATCTGAAGGCCATAAAAAGAAAGTGGAGTGAACCACGGTGGACAGGACCGTTCAAAGTGACAGCCAGAACGCAGGCTGCAGTAAAACTGGCTGGGAAGGGTAACAACTGGTATCACCTCTCTCAGTGCGCCAAGAGCGCCACTGGACAGGAGAAGGAAGCAGAGAGGAACTAAAAAAAAACTTCTTTTGATTTGTGTGTGTGCGTTTAAAACAGAAATCGGGGCCACTCTTCTGAGGAGGACGGAAGTCCCACAGGGGAAGGTTCTCACGTCAGGTACGGGGGGAGGTTCCGCCCCATCGCAAGAATGACCTGTTGAGGACGCAGACAGACGTGTTGAACTCAGTTCGTTGAGTTCAAAAGGGGGAGTTGTCGTTGTATTCTGTTGCTAGTGCTGTAGTGCAATTCCAGTTCCCTGGCTACTAACTTTTGCAATGCTAAATATGGCTGTTAGCCGTGTAAATATCAAATGTTAGCAAAAGAAAACTTGAATACATTATGCAAATATAACGGATACATATAAATTCCGACATTTACTCGTAAGCCCACTTACCCCGACCGATAACATCATGAGATGCACAGACATTTGGGAGACATCTCTGCTAGCTGCTGCGTCTTTTAAATCTGTTGTTTGGGAACAATTCGGGTTTTGGGCTGTACCAAACCTGCTCCAAACCATGACTCCTAAACCGGGATAACTGATAGTACATATGTGTATAGTGCCTTCCCACCCCACACCCCAGAAAAATAGGGCTCCCCTGTAGGTCATGGTTTTATTTCGAACACTAGATTTGATATTTTTTGCGTGCATTTTGTTTGCAATCAGGCACAGAGTGGCTAGTCGAGAGACACAGGAAGATTCTCAGTGCGCCAGGTTGGTTATTGGGTCGCAAGGGTCGGTAAGCACAATCATTTTATAAATAGCATAGTCAGCTCTGCCTCAGTGTCTGCATTTGGTTCCGGCTCCCCGTGGGCCTTTGCTACCCTGCGTACACAGTCGTGACAGAGGCACTCATATGTCCATTCCACAATTATTATATAATACCATTTGTGACTATATTCACCAGGCCGGTGACTATAATCTCACTCCCAAAAAATCAAAACATAAAAGTGTGACTCAGCTGTGTAAGCACGAGTCTACAGTTAGGCTGCACTGAGGCACAGTGGTGCATTGAGCTAAATGCTAACGTCAACATGCTTCTGTTTACCATCTTAGTTTAGCACGTTAGGATTTGCTAAATTTTGCTAATTAACGTTAAACACAATGTACAGCTGAGGATGATGGGAAGGCCACTAGTTTGGGAGTTATTTGGTCATAAACCAAAGTATTGGACATATTAAAATTTTGACCTGACGATGGCGCTAGATGACAAATTCAAGGGATCACTAAAGTCTTTAGGATTCATCCTCATGAAGACATTGAATGTCTGCGCCAAATTTCATGGCAATTCATTGCACAGTTGTTGAGATATTTCGGTCTAGACCAAAATGATGGGCCGAGCGACCGACATTGCCACCCCTAGAGTCACGCTGATGCTGCAGGAGCAGCAGCTAATAACTGTAGTTGAGGCACGAACATTTAGCATCAGTAGTACTACTTGATGGTCGTCGCATTTTATTATCCTGGGTTTCGGGGAGGCATTTTAGTCTCTCGCAAGGGTCTAAATTCTGTTAAGAGACTGTACTTGCATTTCAAATCCCAAACTGTAGATTAGCAATGATTAGCTGCTCCAAGGCCTGGCATTTGTAAGTGGGCTGCGGGCAGCCAGGTACTAACGTGTCACTGTCATGGGCACAGGCTTTTATGTGGGCAGAGCCACTAAAGCGTGGCCTTAAGAGTGTCCTGAGGGATCAGCTTTCCTCCAGTGGTTCTCATTCACATGAGGGCCGAAGCCAGGACACAGGTTGGTTCACTGAGCCTGACGCGTTCCACTTCCGACTGTCTGGCATGGAGGCACTTACTCAGGCTTCAGTGGTAAATTACACAGGAGCATGTCACCCCCCTCTTGTCATCTACCTAAAGTCAGGTCTGCACACTGAAACCTACTCCAGAGGTTTATGAATTAAGATACATGCTAGTTACAACTGCTTGAAATGTCTGCGTATGTGTTAGTGGGGTGTTACCAGCTTGGGGCAGTTTATTTAAACTCCTGAACATTGCCTCTCCTTCAGTTCAGTTCATTGAAATACTTGAATTAAATGCCTGGAAATTCAGACCTCAGTCCCTGTATTTCTTGCTGATGCAGGACTGGGAACATAATCCATACATGCATACATAAATGGTGTTTGCCAGCAAATGAGATCAAACAAAAATCCAGTTTATTAAAACGTGTTGAGACCTGGGAATCATTTTAAACAAACCCCAAAGTTAGGTATACTTATTCAAATATAGGCCAACTGAAAAATCCGGACATCAGCTCTCCATCACAGTTCACGGGTTGATTTTCACCCATCATACCATACGTAGTTGTGCGTCCAATTACTCAATAAAGAACGATTATGGACATTTTAGGTGTACTCACGTTTGGTTTTTATCTCCAAATAACATGGTTTAGTTCATTTGGCTAAACTATTGGACTAACGTTTGGCTAAACGTTTATAACCTGTATACAAGTTTGACCATCTGACTGTTGGCCTTTCGGACTTCGTCGGAATGTCACCGTGTTTCCCAGATCTCAGCTTCGGCGAGTCCAGTGTTAGCATAACTAATAGCAACGATGGCCAAAACTATGAACTATGATTATCCTTTTTAAATTTAGAGGTTTGGAACCTTCTGAATTATTCGGCCTACAACCAAAACTCTGTTCAAAGAAGTACTTGAGAGTCTGCTTTTGTTTTTAAGCCCCTGAAATGAACCGAACGCAAAAAATGTAACAAAGGAACCTAACCCACGGTGACTTAGAAGTTCAGCGCACCCATAATTTAGAGCAGCTTTCAGCTGACTCATCTTTGGCATTCTGCACACACGGATTATTTCACCATTTACAAAATGCAGCTTCGAAACTAGACACTGTCTGAGGGCATTGACTGAAGTCCTACATTCCTACAACCCAGGGCTCTGCGCAGACTTCTTTGACCATTTTTAACCCTTTCTTGTGTAGTGACGTCGCCGCTTCACCAACAGTAAACAGACACAAATTTTAATTTGGCTTCAAAGAAATACAGGAAAGAACAGTCTTTCATCATAAGAAAATAAGAAGAAAAAAAAGAGCAGAGTTACTGTACATAGCCGCACTTTCTTGATGTCGCAAACAGACACTGAACGGAGTTGTTATTCAGGAAACGATGACTCTCTGTCCATCATATTGTGACCTTGTAGCTTCAGCTATATCAGTGACATTATTAACCTGTACAAAAAAATGTTAGTGAATAAAAACAGCGAGGGAAGCGTGGACATTTAGGGAAAATCTCATCAGAGTTGGAGAAAAAACAGGTAGGTAGGGGTTGTCTTTTATCAGTGGGAGGTGAATTCATGTCATTTCTGGCCATGCTCAGGGCATCTACCAGGGAAATAAAGCCGCGTTCACATCAGCCACTTGTCCTTCTCCTTGTTGAAGTTCTCGGCCCACTGGCGCGTAAGGTCTAAGTAGTGGTCTGGTTGGTTGGGTTGGTAGTCTAAGTACAAACGGGTCACCGTTTTCTTGGGTACAGCCTTCTCTATCTGCGTGCCTTCGTGCCATTGGTTGAAGGAAGTAATGGTGACGATTTCCGGTCTGACCGACAAAGCTGCCTGCAGGGACGTCTCGTAGTAACGTCCGTTAACCCGGTTCCTGGTGTTATGGTTGTTCCATGGCCGAACAGCTGTGTCCACGTAACCTGGACCGACGCTGGGAATAAATAGCAGATTGTTCGCATCGCAGAAGGCCTTGATGGCTTTCCAGTTCTGGTGGGACGAGCCAAAGGAGAAGCCGTTGGAGGCGAAATAGGTGTATATGCCGTCAAAGCCGCTGGCTTGGATGTCGTGTTTGTGGCGCTCTTCAACGATGAGGGCGACGAAAACGCCATCGTAAGGCGTGCCCCTGATGCTGTGGGAGCCTTTAGTCGTCAGAAGCTCTGCCCAGGATTCTGGTGGCGTCAGGTAGGAGTCGTAGACATAAAACAGAGGCAGGACTCGCCCTGTGCTGGACCTGAATCTGTAGAAGGCGCCATGCTTTCCATACCTGAGAAAAATAAGAGAGAGGGACAAAAAGCAGAGAATTTCAAGCTACTGCAATAAGCACGGAACAAGCATGTTAAAGCTACTATATGTAGATTCTTTTTCTGATTGTAATGGTTGCGTTGTGCATTGCTGTCTGCCACACTTGACATGGCTAACATCTAGCAGACACAGGGGAAAAACATTGTTCATATGAAGTTGTGTTTGTGGTGACATGACAAATATATTCACTCTCGTTCTAGGACCCTGTTTTGGTCTTCACCAACTCCTGAGCAAAATGCCCGGCTGTTTCACTCGCTAAATGTTCCAGCTAACTTTGTCCGTATGATGTTTCGGAGATAAGAAATAATACATTTGGTGAACATAAAAACCAAAACAATGAGCTTAAAGACGCTAAAATGCTCTGTAGAGCTGAGGGGCCCTACAGAGTCAGAGCCAGAGCCACTGCGAGCAACACCTTCGATGAGACATAGTCATTTAAATCACTGCTGATATAGAAATATGATTTTATAGCCTTATAATATCATATGATTCGTGCAGCTTAGGAGTTAGCATTTTCACACTTCCTGTTCCCTCTTCTCGAAGTCGATGGGTTTTTGGTCGGATGCCTGAAATAAGGTCTGTGGTTAACCCAAGCTGAAGAGATTCCCATGTTTTGATCTACGACATAAAATACGTCTGCAGATTTTTGTTTGCCACAGAGCTTATTTTCTGCAATACTTCAAAAAAGAAAAAAAACCCCCATTGGCTTTTTGTCGAGGGGAACCAGGGGCGATGCTAACTTCCGGGTCGGCCGACACGTCATCTATGAACTGCAGTAAAAGCTGCAGGCCCTGACCTTTTAATCCAGTTAGGATTTCACAGGTTGAGTTTGTGTGAGGCATTCGAAAAATTTGTATGCTTTACTGAAGCCATCTCTCCAGTTTCTGTTTCATTTTATACAGATGGTCAGCACAGCGGGTCCCTGAAAATACTGGCAAGATTTTTAAGTCCAGAAATCAGATTCAACTCAAGGCCCCTCCAGCCGGAGCTTTGATTTTACTCCCATCTTGAATCATTATAAAGATGGCATCACTGAGGCGCTTTATTCTTGTTCCTAGTCGCGGTGTGAGAGATCATGGGCTTCTTTCCTCCCCACCACACTGCTACTGAATATCTTATCGTATTAGATAAAACACTATCGCATTAGCCTCACGGCCTTTCCCCCCCGCGGCTCTCTCTTAAAGCTATCTATCGTATTTCGTGTGTCGCTTGAGTTCTGGGAGGAGCTGAATATCCTCAAATCTCACGAGATCGAGTGAAGAAGAGTCAGGTTTTTCTTCAGAAACGCGGCACATTCAGACCGGTCGAAGACAGAGCAAGAGCTACCTGCCGATCCATTACAGCTATCTATTTTTAACAACCACCTCCCTCATCTTGCCTTATCAGACTTATCGTGTTTCACCCGATGGGCGAGGGGAAGGAAACGGATCCGGCACAGAGGGACGCCTTACTTGTCAATGATGTATTTGATGTTGTCATGCATGCTCTGGTCCGTCCGTCCTTTGTACGGCTGTATGTGAAAGGCCACCTGCGCGAGACACATTTGAACAAGGACGTTAAAAAGGCCGCAAACACAAATACACAAAACAAAAAACCTGAGAAAACAAGGGGTTATGCAATGCATTCATTATTCCAGCGCATTCTTTGTTGTGATGGCTGACTGAGGTGTCTTTTCTGTGCCTACTCTGGAGGTGCTTGTTCCACAGTGGTTGCACGTTTGTGTGTGAGCACTGCAGCAGCAGTTCATGTTCATTTTAATGGGGGGGTGGGGGCTGTCTTTGCAGTGTTTTATATGTAGCTGCTCTGTTAGCAGTAAGCCATAAATGTTGTGGTCTTTGGGCTGGTTTTCCTGTAAGCTGGCTCACTTTTCAACCGGCGTGGATCACCATGGCCACTTGCTCTGGGGGAGGGATCCTGACCGGGACAATAGACCAATATATAGACCAATAGATATTTTTACAGGTCAGTAGAATCATTTTGCCGCTCTGTAAATCGCAAAAATGATTGAATTCCTGGTAGGATTCCTACTACTCACTCTGCACTAAAGACATATATAATAAGTTAAATCCTACAAAGTTAAATCCTACAAAAAAGTGTCTCTAGAACAACTCAGAGGCTGATGTTCCAGATGGACTCCTTGAATTATGCATAAAACATCGGGGTGGTTCGCGCTATGCTTGTTCACAAACGTTCCCGCTGCATGCATGGGCTGTCTTGGGTAAAAAAAAAAAAAAAAAAAAAAAAAAAAAAAGGGTGTGTGAGTGAGTAAAAGAAATTAAAAAAATGAAGAAAGTAACAGCGCACACCGCTACCTCGCTCCTGCCCCTTGACGGGACACGCCACGGACAGCGCTCGGACCGCAAATGGCCATCAACGCTTGAAATGTTGCCAGTCGCTCTGCACACAAGAGCGTACCTGCAGTGCTGTTGTGAAACACGTGTTTTCCTGCTGCTCGGTGGTGTGTGAATGCTGCAGGACTGACTCATCTGACCTTTTCTCAGGAACTGTTCCTTCTTCAGATCACTATTAGTTTGCTCTAAGCTGCTGTAATGGCAAAATGTCCCGCGTGGATCCGTCTTCACGCGCGCTTTAAATGACTGTGTAAGTGCTTACAGGCACGGTGAAATAAACACATTTTAAATAAATACGTTTTCCCAGTTCTAATTCTTGCAATTGTTCAGCTATCTCTTTCTTATACACCATAAATATGTAAAAAGAAAAAGTATTTTTATAGCAAAGTCCGTCTCTTCTCGATTCTCTACAATATTTTTGATGACTCATCTTGAACTCGGAGGGGGGGAGGGGGGGGGCGTAAAACATAAACGCATCCAATCAAATGGATCACACTTGACCCCGATAACAAGCAGCTAGCAGAGCAGTAGGAGAGTGTGTCATTCATTTCTCCCTCATCGTCCTCCTCCTGAATCTGACCACGCAAGTCAAATGTTAGCGGTAGTGGGGCGTTATCTTTTTGCCTTTGTGCCTTTTCCTGCTTATTGACACAAACTGACTCGTGCGTTTGCCTGACAAATGGTGCAAAAATAGTCCCCCATCGGAGGGGCGCCTCGGCCCGAGAGGCGTCAGCCATCGAAGAGGAAAGAGGTGGGCGTCCTTTTCCTCTGGTACGAAGACAGAAGGAGACAGAACCTTAGGTTCAGCCCGCAGGACGCTGAGGGTTTCTTGAAAATGGAGCTGAGAGGGAGGACGAGGAGGAGGAGGAGGAGGAGGAGGAGGAGGGGGAGAGAACAAGTGAAGCAGATGCTCACCATCCCCACAGGCTCGTCCCGTATTGCCCTCTCATCTGTCAACACGTTCAGGTGACACGGGGTGACATCTATGTCCCTGATTCCTGCCTCAGAAATCCCCCCTTTTTAGCGACTTCTCAGTAATAATTAAAACCTCAAAGAGTATCTGCACAAATCACCACAACTGGAGCTATGGCAGCGATCTCACAGAGAACACTGTGTTGTGATCTTTGGGGCGGGGGGGGGGGGGGGGGACCGAGTGACGGACGCCCTCCGTCACCCAGGAAAAAAAGAACGACGGTGTGCTTGTTTGCTTCTGTCACAAAGGGACAAAAAAAAAAGGCCTACTGCAGCTAAGCGGCAAACAGTGAAGCATTGACAGAGCTGTCGAGCTACAAACACTGGGCGCTCGACGCCCACTCCATCTTTCAAAAGAGGCTGCGAGGTCTTCCTAAACAGTTTCCATGGCAACGCGGTGGTGTTTGGCGCCCGAGCTGGGGCTTGTCAGCCGTCTCGACTGGGTAGGAAATCATGAAAGGCCAGCGAGGTAAGACGCTGCTCAATCTGTCCCCGCGGATGAGACGCACTTGGTTTGCTCAGATCATGTGGCGTGATGTCGACAGACCCTCGTGTTTGCACTCCAAGCCTCAGCTGCGTCGCCGCTGCCGCAACAACAAATAGTGTTTTTTTTCTCTCTTCCACTTCAATGTTTGGCTCCGCTTCAGATGCTTGACAAACACTGACCCGAGGCGATGTCATATCATCACGCTGGTGCGTGCCACGTTCAATCGGCTAATTGTGCAAAATGAGACGATGAATTCAAAAGTGCAAGAAGCCGAATGCCGTGACGAGAGAAACAAATGTTGTCTTGAAATCTGTGCGAGGCGGCCTCTCTTCTTGAGGTCTCAAAATGGCAGAAAGCGCACCCGGGAGAAGCTGGAATGATTAGAAAACTCTGCAGCGTGGCCTGAGTCAACCCGCACACAACACATCCACATTTACAGCGCAAGATGTGTGTCCTGAGGAGAGAGTGTGGGAGGTGTGTGGAGTCTGATATGACATGAATGCGGCATTTGGTCAGACTAGACCTCTAAATCTTTTGGTGTGAATTTATATTGTCAAACCAGGGGAGGGTGTTTAACTCCGACACACGAAGAAAAAAAAACGTTTAGTTACTCTTTCAAGGTCCTATATTGCAGAGAGTGAGACCTCCATGTCCTTGTTTGATTATAAAGCAGCTCTGGGTGCTGTGTAAATACTGTGAAAGCATCAACATTCACTCTTTCAGCTGTGTTTTGGTCCTGAGAAAGACACGTGGCTCTTAAGATGCTAAATGCTCCGCTATGTTTCACCGGCTAGTTGCTAACTTTTTACTTTCTGCCATTTGGCGCTGTGGGCAGGCGGCGTACAGCGAGTTTACCAGAGTTTCACCCAGCCCCCGTTTGACTATTATGAGCCTACTGTGCGTTCTCATCCCACATGTCGTCCCCCAATTATATGGGCTAGCAGGGGGCATAGTATAAAGAGCATCAACCATGTGAATAGATGATAACGGCCTTGTAACGGGCTTGATCAGTCCATTCAAATATTCCGATCCCATCTATGTTTTTCCGACTCGCCTTTGTTACAACGAAGTCGCCATGAGAGACTTTCGTCGTGATGCTTTTCCTGCTCGACTAAAGTTTTCATTTCTCTCCACCTGTTTGCCGCCAGCCGTCCTGACGTCAACGATATCGCCGAGCGAAGCGGGTCAATCTATGCTTAATTAGCGAGGACGGTGGGGGTGGGGGGGGGGGGGGGGGTGTCATCGATCAGCCCGTGTCCTCCTGCCCGTCATATGCGATGGCCTCAACTGATATCTGTGACACCGGCGGCCTCATTTTGCTTCTGAATGTTTGCAGAGGAAGCGCCATATCACATGGCATGCCGGGCGCGCATGTCATGGCGTTTGCTGAGGAAATGCGCGCACACACACACACACACACACACACACACACACACACACTCGCGCGACTGCTCACAAACACCGGACTCGGCCTGCATTTTGTCACTGAAACACTGGAGCATTAGCCCTCAGGTCAGCTGTGAGATACACACTGTTGTGTAAGTCTGACTGAGACACACAGAGAGACCCAGTTCTCAGACTAAGACTTCCATATAAGGAGCATGAAAGTGGACTGAGGGAAGGCTCTCCTGTCCTCTTAATGCTGAATCTACTAGTCTGTGCCTCTGCCGGCTCGAGCACCTTCAGCATCTCGCGGCTTTATGGTCTCTGACCCCCCCGTCAGTGCTAAAGTAGATGTGACTTTGTCAGACGTGAGTGGTGCATTGAAAAATGAATCCACCCTAAAGCGCTTCAAGTCTTCAACAAGCTACCGGCTCAGCTAGAGAGGCATCTGAAAGCAGAGTTTTCCTCTTCCCTGCGACGCCCGTATGACTGCAAATGTCAGGTTTTGAGGTCACGGCATCAAAATGGAAGACGCAAACTGGGACCCGCTGGGTAGGTACCACCGTTTCTTCTTTCTGTCGGGAGCCTCAGCGGACCAGAATGCAATGCAGCTGCGAGACATGCTGCATTTTCAATAAAGGGCACGACACACTTTTTCCTCAACTGGGAAAAAAAAAAAAAAATGCAGTCACACACGAGCCTTTTAAAAGCAAAGAAAAGTGGATCCGTGCGAGTCGCTTTACTGCGAGTACTCCAAAACAGAGTCCTAGCCTGTTAGCTGTGTTGTACCCTTCACTTTCACATGACCCTTGCTCTGCTCTGAGTAGAAACCGCTCCACACATCCTTGAGGAAAGAACATTCAGAAGCGCAGCATTGCGGACTTTCACGCCCCAGACTGGTACGTATCCGATACTGATGTGAACTCACACTCTTGTCAAAAAGGCACACTAAATTGACAATTAAGTGTATTGTGTGTGTTTATATCTCAAACGCAATTAGGTTTGAGTTGCCGTTTTCCACAAAATACCGCTACCAAAACTTGCTTTTTGTCAACATTGACATAGCGCCACGTCGGCTTGCATATCTCAGAATGTGATTTTTGTCCCACAGATCTTTGCTGTCCAGATCAGAACCGACTCCACGCGGCTTTTTCGGCTTTTCACACCACGTCAAAGAAATGGAACGGGCGCATTTTCAGACGCAGCATGGATGCGCAGCTGGTGACAGAGAGGGTTACGATTATGCAGTGTGCTGTTCTCAGATTTCACATTCAACTGTCACTGGCAAAGCCATTCATTCAGTAAATCGTCAGAAAGGAAAAACATACCGGTTGTCTCACCAGTTACCTTGATGCTGTGCCTGTGGGCTGCGTCCATGACAGCAGGAACCAGGTCCTCGGTGGGCTCCCCGTGGTCGTCTGCCACCCCGGGGGGATACCAGGACAACACCAGCACCCCTACGACACCACAGCATAGGGGAAGGAAGTCTGGTCTGAGTACAGTCAGGCATGACGTTTGAACGGGATGGATGATGGAGGCTACAGCACTGTTTTGTTGGGGGGGGGGCAGGAAAAGTCAGCTTCTTGGATCCGGTTTTAAAAAGTTGCCTTTGCTGTCACAAAAACTACAGTCAACTAACTTGATCATGGCTTGTGGATAGTGAATTGAGGCCACTGAGGGCCCCGCCCTCTGTACTTCTTTCATGAGAGTTTGGGCCTTTTTTCGCAACCTGGTGGGTGTTTACATTCTACAGTGAAAAAAAACCAACACATGCTGGTTACTTTATAGGCTGTTCCCAGTATCCTTAGACAAAGTTTACATTTGAACTTGACTCATTTTAGGCCAATAAATGAAGGAATCAGGAGTTTATTGCTGGCATTTATTAATTACATGATATGAAAATATATGACTGAATAAGTAAAATATAATAAGTCCAAATGATTTAAAAGAGTTTAGAGACTTTTATGTCTGAGTGGGGGCCGTTGGAGGAGTGTCAACACATACCCGCTGCAGCCGCCTCTATCTGGGCCATGTGTGAGTCCAGCACCGTTGGGTCCCTGGAGCTGTAGGGTCCCAGTTCAGGGTAAAAACTTGAGGCAACGTCTTCTGGAGGCGTGTGCCTTCCCTGGGCATGACTGGCTGCGATCTTGGGGTCCCAGTGTGGCACCAGCACATGATCCCAGTGAATGTACTTGTTGTCCACGCTGGGCGAGCCGTACCACAGGTAGTAGAAGATGTGAACGTCATAGAATATGCTGTAATCTCGGTCCGACTTGGTGAAAACCACCTTGGTGTCGCTGCTGCCCATGTGGAACTGGCCCGGCGACACCGCCACGTCTTTCACGTCCAGCCGCCTCCTGTCGGATCGCTCCCCGATGAGGTCCATGCCGGGGGCCAGGTCCGAGAAGCCGTCGCTGGGTTTCAGCGTCCTGAGCCCCATCATGGCCCCGAAAATGAAGAGCGTGAAGAGGAAGAGCGCCACCAGAGCTTTCCTGCGGAGCCGAGTCATTGTCGCTGTCCGTGGTGCTTGCAGGGGGGGCAGGGGGTGGGGGAGGAAAACAAAACAAAAGCGGCCAGTCCAGCAGGCAGCAGGGCAGTACCGCGGGTTCCTCTCACTGCCAGCTACAGCCCTGTGAGCGCACCCAGCGCCTCTCAGCATGAATCGGCGTCGAGCAGCAGGCGAAAAGAAGACGAAGGAAGCGCTCGGTCACTGCGGAGGGTGGCGCACAATCGAGCCCGTTCAACGCACGGCGACCGGAGCGGTCTTACATTTCACCTCCAGCGGCGCGGCCCGGAGGGGATCCCGCTCTACAACGCCTCGACGCCTCGCCTCCCGCTCGCCTTCGCACGGCCACGGTGGTCCCGTCGGGTGTCCATGTGTCCTCCATCCTTACCCCACCGAGAGAAAACGCGGAAAAACGGATTGCATCCCACTCAGCAGCCCCCTCCCCTCCTCCTCCTCCTCCTCCTCCTCCTCGCGTCTCCACGGGGTGGGGGGGTGGGGTGGGGGTGATCGGCTGCTCTTCACGTCGGTTTCTTGGAAAGCGGTTTATGTTCGAACCAGCCCAGCATCCCGAGATGATTTACTTTATTTATTTTCAACTGGATGCTCAGTGCCAGACGATGCGAGGCAGGCGGGATTAACCCCGGCCGAGAGGATATGTATGGGGGGGGGGGGGGGGTCGTGCCCCCAGGAGAAGCAGGGGGGCGGAGCTTGAGCGCTTCTGTTGGGATTAATCTCTCCACCAAGGAAATGGCGTAAATGGTGACACTCCATTTGAAATTTCCCAGTTATTTCTAAAGGACATTTTCCAGGGAAGAACTTGGAGCCAGTTACAGGCAGTGGTCCCCATTGCACTTCTATCAGTATAGTCTGTCTATACCTATATACAGTATATATGCAGTGCTTAACAAATGTATTAGACCCCCCCACCCCAGTGTGAGGTGTTTGCCCCCGCTGCCCTAAATGAACAGTATTGCTGATGTCTCTGTAATGGTTAATCCACCAGTATGTGCAAACCGAGCTCTTTAATCCAAATTATATCTTTAATGCTGAAATATAATTATTGTTGTTATCCATGAATTCTCAAATTTACTGTTTTACAAAAAAGCAGAAACAAATAGTAAAGCACATTATTATTTTTTTGATTGAGATGCCAAATTACAGTTATTTACTCGCATTCCTGAACAGAAACATTTGTTTTGTGGCTGCAAAGAATGCAAGCTGTTATCAGGGCCAAAGGAGGTCGTACAGAATATTAAGATTCTTTGGTTAATATATGTGAATAAGGACTATTTAGTTGTTCCAGTTTGTTGTTTGCCTAATAAATAACAATACACTTTTTAGTTTGTTTTCTCATTTTTGTTACAGGTGGTCTAATAAATTTGTTAAACACTATATATAAATAGGAGGGAGCTGATTTGTATTACTTTATCCTAATTAGAGGTAAAAAAACAAAACAAAAAACTGTGTCCTGTGTGTTTAATTGGCCCACCTCCAGTTTATTTCATTCCAAGCTCATTGGTAGCGTATCCTAGTCTTTTATTTTTGAGTCATTTCTGTTTTCCCTACAATCAGCACCCAAATGATAGTTAGTCGGGGATACTGCGGGGGTGTAATCCAGGAGGCGTTATGTACCCCTAAAGTGCATTTTGATGGTGGAAAGTGGTCGCACAGGTTGTGATTCTTTGAAGATACCGATGCTGTATATCTTAATAGCTTTACTCTCGATGGCAATCAGCGAGGCATATGCAGAGTTGCAGTTCTTTCTTTTAGGCCCATGTCACGCCTCATACACGTGCACTTTGCTGTCATGTAACAAAGAAACACTACGTACTATCTATGAGTAATTACAACCCATTGCATCAATAGTCTCTATTGATGGTAACTGGAGCTCAATCAAAACGTAACCTTTAATTCTGACATTGCCAAACAGTCTGCATGGCTTTTTGGGTGTGTGTGTTTTTTTAAATTTTTTTTATCACACCCTCTATCCTACAAAGCTGCCAGTGTGGTGACTTAAGGCTGAAAGGATGCAGCTTTACAACAACCGCTCAATTCAGACTAATTGCGATTTGATCGTGTAGATCCAGTGAACACAGAAAACAGGGAATAACACAACTATTAGAACATACCAATGGAGCCTGCCTCTCAGAGAAACACATGCTCGAGGCGACATCTAGTGGGAAAAAAACGAAACGGTGCTTTCACTCTTCCGCATGCTTGTGGATGGAGGTCGTCGTCCCTTCCAGTGGTCTTTGAGGGTACACCGTTTATCCCCGAATGGACTGCATGTCCACGTGTGTCACCCGTAGATGGGTGTCTATATTTGGAATGGAATAAATTCACACACACACTCGGGATCATTTTTGACCAGTGACAAACCAAACTCTTCAAATAGTCTTTCCGCACCGTTCACGTTGGGACGGCACAAGCATATGTTTAAAAAATGCAAGAAGGGTTAATCAGTAGCACAAGTTTTTGCTGCGTGACAGTTTCAATCTATGACTAGTAGCTGTTGACTGTAGCTGTATGACATTATTCTGCTCTTTTTAAAGTAATCATTCCTCCATGCTCTAATACGTCTGCATTTCATGTAGGCGCCTACCTGCACGTGCAAGCTCTGTCGTGTCTTTTTAGAAATATGAACTCACCGATTGACCGCTTCCAAATTTCAGCCTTGGGATGTGACGAGGGTGGCCGACTCCACCTTTCTTTACGCACCGTGTAAGGCGACAGGTGAGGTCAGTGATCGCGTGGTGGACGGCAACGGACAGGTTCCCACAGATCTGACCAGAGGACAGCGAGATGAACGGGCTGAAAGCAACACACACACACACACACACACACACACACACAGGCTGCACCAGTTTTCATTTCAGTTCATGCCACCAGAGTCATTTGACAGATGCTATAAACACATACAAAGCTTTAAAAATGTACAATGTCCCCCATATGGACATCTGGTGACAATAAAAATGAGTCTGTCCTCATTTGATAGTAAAGTCAACCAAACCCCCCCCCACCAAAAAAAAAAAAAATCTTGCCATATTCTTCCAGCCTGTCACTGTTGCCTGCTGAGGCTTGTTGTGGGAGGGATATCTGTCACAACATGGCAGCACATTATAGATTTGCTATTGATCAGGTTTATTGATTGATTTCCCTCTGGAGGAGGGGTGAAAGGTGAGCTGACAGGCTTCCCATGGGGCCCCTGCTTGCCAGAGTGTGTGTGTGTGTGTGTGTGTGGATTCAGTGACGGCTGCAGGACAAACGCGTGCCAAGGCTTTGTTCCCACAAGCCCCTCTGGGTGACCTGGGTCACCTTAGGGTGGCCTGTTTTGTTGCGCAGCATGGTTCCATGGTGACTTTCAGGGGGCCTCCGTTAAACGCATGAACGGAGGTAGTCACTTGGTTTTCATCAGGTACACACACACACACACACACACATTAAGCTGCACTTGTTCACAGGAAGTCAGAAGAAACGGCCGGCTTTAGCTCATTATCTCTGCACATATGCGATGCCTGGAAGTGTGTGTGTGTGTGTGTGTGTGTGTCATTACAGGAAGTTCCATGACTCAGCAGGTTTGTGGTCCCATACAGCACCTCGAAAGCCACTAATCACTTATTAATGAGCGCGAGGGAATGACTCAAACAGGCCACCGTACGTCTCCTCGCAAACCGCAACAGGTGGACGTGGATCCCCTCAGCAGAGGCGAGAGGCCGACTCACCCTGACAGAGCGAGGGAGCGGGAGAAGCCACCTGCGTCTGCTTTTCACCTCCAACTTTGTGTCATTATCATTACCATTATTCATTGTAATGCACTCGTGCGTACTTTATTATCAGCCCGAGGACTGCGATAGACGGGAGGATCATTTGAATCCCCAAAAAGCAACAACCCACCGCGATACACTTAATGAGTCCCTCATTTAAGGCCGTGAACCTGAACCTCCCGCACTTAAAAAGCCCTGACATGTCACGGGGACTTGAATGGACACATGGCTTTCCACCACCACCGTTTTCCGGGTGGAGATTAATGATGTTTTGACTTTGGACTGTAGTATATTAAGGGGGTTTTTAATGGGCTTTCTGTATGGGCTAAAATCCCCTTTAAATGTACAAAAATGACATTACAAATACCCTTAAATTTCGAAATTAAGATCTTTTGAAAAACATGCATGTAAGTAGAGCATACAGTATCATTGTACCTTCATTTAGGCGGCCTTCTAGGTAAAAAAGTGATTAAATGAATGGTTGAGGTTAGATAAGAGGGGATTCAGTTTGCCGTGGTTTATTGCTGACTGCACTGCTGCCGATGTTAGTTGTCTTCATGTAACTTATCAACACAAAGATTACTTTGCATCAGTGTTGTAAAATTGGGGGGGAAAAAAGCACAACATTTTGAGTCCAAGCTGGCTCTTAGGCAGGCATCGGGAGGTTTTTAAGGGGTTTTTATGAATCACAAGGCAGTAGCTGCAAAATGCCTTGCAGATTGGGGTTTATTTATTGGGGTGTGTGTGTGTGTGTGTGTGTGTGTGTGTGCGTGCGGTGGAGGGTGGCAGTGGGCGGGGTGATATCTTCCTGGGCCCTTGGGCGCAGTCCAGAGCCCTGATTGGTCATTTTGTCAATGTTTTGGGCTCCCTTATCTTATTGGACGTTTATCTGCGATTGGAAATCACGTGGACTTGACCGAAGAGGTGGCTGTGTGTGTGTGTGTGTGTGTGTGTGTGTGTGTGGGGGGGGGTTTACCAGAGGTAGGAGTAGGAGGGTCAATGGGGTTCTGCATATTGTGCAAGAAGAGAGCAGGAAGCAGGGAGGACGCAGTCTTTCTCCTGGAGGATTACACACACACATACACACACACACACACACACACACACACTCGCCCGCGCGGCGAGAACGTGCACATGTGGTCCAGTATGCAATTAACTCGCTTCATCTGATATTTGCTGGGCCGGAGCTGCTCCTGCAGGAGGCCGTGGAAACCTCCCACCATGGCAGAAGGTATGAAGAGCTTCAGAAGAGAGAGAGAAGGGGGGGGGGGGGGCATTGTGTTGCCCTCTCCTCTCTGAGGGGCTGTTGTTGGTGGTTGCCTATTGAGAAAAAAGAAATCGCTCCAGAAGCGCTGCCACGACTTGGTGTGTGTGTGTGTGTGTGTGTGTGTGTAAGTGTAGCTGTGATGCGAGGACGTGCAAGGAAATACCACGAAGTGTGAGAAGATATGAAGCAACGACGACGTGTGAATGAGCCCGGTGAATCAAATAGATCCTAAATCGCCTCTTTTAGGGTCCTTGTTATTCATGGATGAAACCATTTGGTTCAAGTTCACTAATGACTGTTCCTTTGATACTTTCAGACAAGAGTAGAACAAGAACAGCCACTGGAAATAATGGATGAAGTCATTTTAAAAAAGAGAATATTTGCTGTTTTCTAAAAAAAAGTAGTCCCTGGTGGTAAATTGAATATATATTTCGATTTTGGAACGCTGCTCGGACAAAACAAGACTTTTAAAGGCGACATGTTGGGCTTTGGGGAGTTCTTTTCTGTCATTTTGCAGGCCAATCCATTAATTGATTAATTGATAATGAAAACGAACATCAGCTGCGCCCCT
Source organism: Enoplosus armatus (assembly GCF_043641665.1). Lineage (NCBI taxonomy): Eukaryota > Metazoa > Chordata > Actinopteri > Centrarchiformes > Enoplosidae > Enoplosus > Enoplosus armatus. The sequence continues at coordinate 2,607,519 of NC_092195.1, forward strand.
GTTCAGCACCAGTCGGCTGAGAAAACACTTCCTCCAGGCCGTCACCATGCTGTGTCCCTTCCCCCCCCCCCCCCCCTCCCCGTGTGCAGGAGGCGGTGCGCGGGGCGAGGAGGAGGCCGCGGGTCTGTCCCGGGGCAGCGGAGCCTGCAAGTGGTTCAACGTGCGCATGGGCTTCGGCTTCCTGTCCATGAGCCGCAGGGACGGAGCTCCGCTGGAGCCGCCGCTCGACGTGTTCGCGCACCAGGTGAGACGAGATGCTGAACTGGAGACACCCACTGAAGTGTCCCCAAACCCCATTTGTGTCGGGTCCTGCTGCGCCTCACAGACCTGTTTGAGTTCACTTTACTTTGAGGGGGCTTAATCCTGACCGGATGAACCCAATCTGCTGTCCAGAAACTGTGGATAGGATAAAAAAAAAATGGATGTGAATGAGTGTACCATTAATATCATTAATATGTGCAACCCTGTCAACAGTACCTACATATAGATAAAAGGCAGAACACCCTGTTAGACCCACAAGGCCTTCAATGCAAATGATGGCACGTCTGTTAGAGGTTGGATGCTCCCTGGGTTTAAAGAGATTTCTTTAACGATGCACCCAAGGTGTTCTTGGACCTCCAGCCGGGCCCCCGACAGGTGAGCTGCCCTCCACACAGAGATGGCAACGAGTCCTGCTCGCGTCAGCGGTGTTTTCTGGTCCTCAAGCTGAGTTTCGGACACGTTCCAGGCTCATTTCACCTTAGGTTACCTCAGAAAAGCTTGTCCCTGTTGAGCTGAGGCAGCAGATACGGAATCCTCGCCTCATGTATCATGTTTTTACATTCTGAGCGCGTCACTTCCCCCCGGCAATGCGCTCAAGTGTAAAAGCTTGTGTGAGAACCCTGTTTATTTACAAGAACCAGCGACTATTTTTTTGTTTAGAATGGATTCATCATTTCCCTTTTCAATGATAAAAGCACTCTGTGGTGACAGCTTGTCGAATGTGGACGAGCGTTGTCCTTCAGGTCATGGACCAGGCCAGAGTTAGACAAGAGTTGCGGCTGACAGAAAACTGCCTCCCTCCCCGGGGGGGGGGGAAGTCAGGCAGCTCGTAAAAAGAATGTACGACACCTGACGCGTTGCTGTGTAAAATTACCGGAAGATTAACACGTCTTAAAGCCAGCCGTGCCCGAGTCAGCACTGCCACTCCCCCACACTCACTCCACCTCGCAGACGGATATTTGCCGTGGAACCTCAAAGGTGTGTGTGTGTGTGTGTGTATGGGGGGGGGGGGGGGGGGGGGGGTTTAGAGCTCAAACGCTTTGACTTACAAAGGGGCGAGAGGCTAAAAGCAGAGAAAACAAGGCTCCTTCCTCTCCCCCATCCAGCCCTGCTTCCTGTTATAAAGTCATTAAAGCATCAGGGAGCCCATCCAACCCAGAGTTCCAGTCCCACCTCCCATGTGGAGCCTTTCAGCAGAGGCCTCTTCTCGGGTTACCTGCCCCCCCCCCTCGTGGGCTGCCGTAAATCATCTGATGAAAGGAAGGAGGGATGAGAGCCCTGCGCGTGCTTGTCCTTGGTGTGTGCGGGGGGGTTGATCAGGCGGGAGATGTTTTGTTATGATGACTGTTATGATTAAACGTAGTTAGAAATGAATGAGGGAGCCAAATTTGAACAGATAACATCACATCAAGGCAGATGGGTCCTTAGTCAGTCTGGTCAGTTAGTCCTTCTCCAGACTTGCTCACGTGAAACGCAGCAGGTTTGCAGGTTCTGGTGGCAAATGATACACTATGCAGAGACTTTGCCGTAGCTTAAAGGGTAATTCCGGTGTTTTTAAACCTGGGCCCTGTTTCTTTTGTCTGTATTTTGGTGTCAGCAACATTATGGAAAGGATCCCTGCAGAGATACTACTCACGTTTCCACGGTTGTCTTCCTGGAACAGCTCACCTCTCGCGAGGTCTCACAGCGAGACTTCCATTTCTCGTTAAACAAAAAGGATCTTACTCTTTAACAAAGAGGTCTATCTCGCGATCTACTGGACCAATTCCAAAACGTTTGGTAACCATACATTAAAAACACCGGAATTGTGCTTCAAGGAAGGCCTCGGTATGCTTCAAACACACTAGGCCGCTCGATGTGTTGTCCGGCCACACCTGAAGGCAAAAATGTTTCTATCTGTTTGGAAAGTTGTGGGGGGGGGGCAACTGAAAGAGATCCTCAAACCCTTCCCGTCTGGCCAAACGCAATTGTTGGGTTCAGGAAGTTCGATAACCCAACTAGCTACAACTAGAACCTCTTCCTCTCAGTGGGTTTAAAAGAAAATAATGTAAGCTGGTGTTCACTTTCACAGGTCTTACTGGTCAGCAGGTTTAGATTCTGTATTTCCTCCCGCTGAGCCAGCAGCAGCTATAATGTGGATCAACCAACAAATGGCCATTTAGAGCCGCTGCCCTGCTTTTACATTTCGGTATAAAGTGCTTCTTGGTTCGTCGAACCTTCCCAAACCGGCAATCGAGGCCTATCTGCTTCTGCATTGTTTCCACCCCCCCGCTGCTCATCACTTGCTGTGTGATTTACATTTCGATTTCTGGGAAATGCAGTGCGGTCGTCGCACGGCAGTGAGTGCTTTAAACCGAGGTTAAAGGTTAAAGCTAGGACGAAACTTCAGGTAAAAGCAGCTCACTGGTTGGTGATTTACTTTCCTCAGGACGCATACCATTCTTGCCACCTCTTCTGGTAGCTATCCCAGGAATGCACTCCCCCCCCTGTGTCATTTCCCAGCATCCTCCAGTGCCGTGACCATCTGTGGGGGGGGGGGGGGGGGGGGGCGTTTGAAAGCATTGACAGGGCTGTCAACAGGATTGGATTTTATCTGAGAGAGCTGAGGATTCCCTGACGGGGCGGCAACGCGTTTCTATCAATGCAACATTTAAATGCAGATTGTCTCCAGCGAGGGGTCAGTTTGAGTTTGGACGTCAGCTGCTCCTGTGTCTCGTAAGGACCAAAGATGGAACGGGCTGATTGGAAGCGTGGACATCTGGCAACTTTATCAATTCAATTAAGATTTTTCCACCAACATGGGACGGGTTCAGTTCTGCTTCAACGCCCCTAATTTTAATTTTCAGGAAAAAAAATGAATGTATTTGGACCCTCTGCAGGGTCATCACTAAGACCCTTTTTACTTTGTCTCGTTGTTTCTACGTTGTCATTTGATACATTGTTGTTATGAAAATATCAGAAACAGTGAAATAGCTAACAAAAAGCAGCAGTGAAGGTAAATTGTAAGTAAAGTACACAATGAATCATACAAATGGGGATAATGAGCACACTTTGGGACAGTCTCTCTTCAAAGGCATTCCTGCTGTTGCATTCGTTCAATGTCTGGCACTCTCTCTCCGAAGCATCTCTCTTTTCGCTGGACCCTGAACATTTTTAACATTAGCTCTCAAAAACCTGTCAAGAATCCCGGATGACCCCCCCTCTCTCTCGCCGACAGAGCAAACTGCACATGGAGGGCTTCCGCAGCCTCAGAGAAGGCGAGGCCGTGGAGTTCACCTTCAAGAAGTCCTCGAGGGGGCTGGAGTCCGTGCGGGTTACCGGGCCCAACGGAGCCCCGTGTCTGGGCAGCGAGAGACGACCAAAGGGTGCCCAGAAACGCTCCAAAGCGGGCCGGTAAGTCCAGTCTGAGGACACCCGCAAGCAAGTTTCAGTATGTTAGGCCCTCTAAGGCCACAAATGATCATTTTTAATGTTTCTGTTTGTTTGTACAGGTGAAACTATTGAGACACAACATGTTGATTAGTGAGCTTTGGTTTAGCAGGCAGTTTGTTTCACTTTAGAAGGAGTCAGGCGAGGTACCTCCAGTCTTTATGCTAAGCTAGGCTAACCAGCCAACTCAAGTGCCGTGCTAGGACAGCGGCAATCTTCTCACCTCACTCTCAGGAAAAGAGCAAGTCAGTTTATTTCCCAGAGTGTCACAGTCTCACTCTACGTTTTGCCTTACAGTCAAGAGAAACAACACTTTGCTCCTTTTTAATGTGAAATATTTTCAGTAGAAACCGGATGTTGAAGCAGGATGCAGCAAAAGGCAGAGGTTACTCACAAGTGTTCCAGAGTTCGTCATCTTAAACCTCCACATATTTTGAGAAAAAAAACCCTCAAAAATGAATTCAAGTATCGAGCATGATAGGAAGAAAACATGAAGCGGTCACAATGAAGTGAATTTCATTTGACTTTAAAAGGAAACGATAACTGCAGCTAATCCGCAGTAATTATCCATTTCTCCGCTCTGAAAACGTGAACTTTGAGAAAATAATTGATGCGAGTTGGAATATTCTTTGTGCAATAGCTGATTTTATTTTGGGGGAAAAAAAGAACTTGAAGGACTGAAAATACAGATAAAGACGACCTGGTAAGAGGGGGAGTTCTGCACTTTATCATCTTACTGATGAAAGTTATGTTCCGAGCTAAAAAGAACTTTTCAAACAAAGTATTTTGCTGACTAAATGTGAGCTGAGCTGGATCAATAGATTGTTTGTTCTCTTCAGGCTTTTTCAAACCCCCAACGCTCCATTGCCTCTCTGGTCCCACTATAACCAGTCCACTCAGCCTCTCTCTCCCACTCAACCTCTCCAGTGGTTAGCATTTAGCGTGTTAGCCAGACCCAGCATGCGCCTGGGGGTCACGCAGCCTCGTGGGTGTGCGTGATTTGCAGGCCATTAAGGTCTGACAAGGTTATAAATGTGATAGCAGCTTATTAAGTTGAACTTCATTAATCGCTGCGGGCAATGCTAAAAATAATCCCACCACTTCCTGTCCTTAAATACCTGCCATACAGGTTTGACTGCACTCACATGGCAACCCCCCCCCCTGCCCCCAAACACCAACGCAGCACTCAACGGATCCTATCCATTTAATTGATAACAGATGTAGGCACGTGAGAGAGGCCAGAGGTCACCGTTGCCATGGCAACAATGGGATGTGGTGTGCAAGTGAGGTGGAGGGGAGGGCCGGGTGTTGGTGAGCGAGCAGGGGCGGGTCAGGGTTCATAGGTCACAGTAGTATTGAAACAAAGGAGCTCCCGCCACCACCCTCGTGGCCACGGCTGATCAATACTGAGCCCTGATGGGGAGGGAGGGGGGGCTGGGAGGAGGAGGAGGAGGAGGAGGAGGAGGAGGAGGAGGAGGAAGGAAGTGGTGGTTAGCTGTGAGGTGATACAGGGCTCAGTCTGGGTTTTAACATTGGTGGATTAATCCACCGCTGGAAATAGTCCCCAACTAATGCTCCACTTTGCCCGGTTTTTCGTAACGTTTGATAATAAAAACTGCAGTGACCAGCTGCTGTTTTGTTTTGCCTTTACAATATACCAGATCTGGACCAGTTGTGATCCTCAGCGGTTGCCACAGTGCCGCAGTTTGTGAATGTACACTTCTGTCCATGCACAGCTGACCACCGCTCGCTGCAGCGTGTCGGATTCAATTCGCTTTTCCCACCTCCCAGGCAGCCGCTGGTTTCCATTCATTTCTGCCCCGCATTAACGCAATGTGAAGAGATATGTAATCCATCACAGTGAACATTAAAACATTAAGGGGCCCTGGATTTGGATTTTTGAGGCGGATAGCGACATATGTCGGCTGATGCTCATTTTTCTTTTTATGTATTAAGCCTGACGTTTTCCAGCTGAAATGTAAACAACGGCAACGCTGCTTTTCAATGAACTATTTGTTAATTATCTTGTTATCTGAAGAAAAGAGGGGGGGGGGGGGGCTGTGTGTTTAGTGTTCTTTACAATTTACAATTTGCGCTACATTTGGGTGGAAACCGAGCTAGTGCCTCTGAGGAAGAATGTGCCGCTGATATTGGTGATTGGTGGTTGATCCCTGTAACAGACAGCAGCGTGTTCTGTTTAAACACATGGAGTGACAAATAAAGTCCCCTTGAATGTTTTGCGGTCTCTTTCTGCCTTAATGGTCTCTGCTCTTCCCTTGTTCAGCTGCAGATGAAGAGCAAAAGGGGAAACCAGATTGTCCGTATACAAAGGATCAATATCTGGTTTTTTTTTTTTTTTTTGGCTACCTGTTTAAGTGGCCAGTGTGTCTTGGTGTCACACTGCACCGGCGCCTTATTTATCCCGCCCTAATGAATTCGCCGACAGGATTCCACTCAGCTGCTGATCATTAGCTGCTTCCTCGGCACAGATTTACTGTTAGCAACACACATCTAGCCAGCGGATCAGCAAAACGGCAGCCGGAGTTGTTGCGTTTCACTCGTGGCGGCCTGTTGAGCAACAGCTGCGCCGTGTGGCGATCATTCAATGTGATCATCTGTTGACTTTCAGTTAAATATGATCATATCCAGTCCACTCAGCCTCTCTGTTCCCATTATAACCAGTCCACTCAGCCTCCCTGTCCCACTGTAACCAGTCCATTCAGCCTCTCTGGTCCCACTATAACCAGTCCACTCCTCCTCTCTGGTCCCACTATAACCAGTCCACTCAGCTTCTCTGTTCCCATTATAACCAGTCCACTCAGCCTCCATGTCCCACTCAACCTCTCCAGTGGTTAGCATTTAGCGTGTTAGCCAGACCCAGCATGCACCTGGGGGTTTGAATAAACTTCATTGGAATTGGTCACTGGTCAAAACCAGCCAGGGATTCCATGCTAACGTGGCTAACGTCGCGCGAAAAACGCCGATGTCAGCGTAAAAATGCACAGTGCCTGCCCCAGTTTAAGCCACGCCAGGGAGCCAGTATGCACGGCCCCCAGCGCCCCGGGATCGGCACACCCGCACGGAGGGCAGAGGGTACAATGTGTGAGGCGAAGAAAAAGGACAGCACGCATTTAAAAGAAGTGCACGCTCCATAAGCAACTACGCCATGAAAAGCGTCGGGCAAATGCCGTCATACCATCAGCACGGTTTAAAAGGAAAAATATGTCAAATTAGAGCGTAACACTCAAAATCGAATGTGTAAAACTATGATTTGTGAGCACAGAGAAGCCCCCCCTCCCTCCCTGTGCACAGTGAAGCTCAAACATATCACAGTGGAGGAACAGTAAAAAAAAAAAAAACAGTTCAGGGGGACTTTAAAGACTCTGCAAAGCCAAGGTCCACCCTCTTTGTATCTGGACTGGTGGAGCCACAAAGCCGGTTTGAAGTTTGGTTGTCCCTGATGCAACCCCTTGAGGGACGGAGATCAATGGGGGCCAAAATCCCCTCCCAGCTGCCCACCAACTGGGACTGCAGATAGCGGGGACGCATGGTGACAGATGTGCGTTAAGAGATGGGCAGGGGTGGGGGTGGGGGGGGGGGGGGGGCGCTGAAACTAAAGCTGGGCTGTGCTGCCCTCTGGTGGTGGGGTTTAATCACATCGCTTCACTGCAGGTGGGATTTGGGTGGTGGGTGTTACTCCCCAGGTCAAAGTCAAGCGCATCACTGGGTCAAGGAGCAACAAATGCGAGAAAATGAATCGTGGATTTGAGACAAAGTAACTGAGAAACAGTAAAGGCAATTTCCTCTCCTCTGTTCACTTCAGGTGCTACAACTGCGGAGGACCCGGCCATCATGCCAAAGAGTGTCAGCTGCCCCCCCAGCCCAAAAAGTGCCATTTTTGTCAGAGCGCTTCCCACATGGTGGCCAGCTGTCCAGTCAAAGCGCAGCAGCAGCAGCAGCAGCAGCAGCAGCAGCAGCAGCAGCGCTCGTCTCCAGGCGCTCAGAGAGCAGCCACCTCCTGGAGGGACGAGGAAGAGGAGCAAAGCCAGGCCACCCCCTCCTCTGCAGAGTGAAGAGCTACCTCAGGTTTTACTTATTGAGAGGCAAAATCGCCGTGGTGCTGATGTGATGTGTTGTTCAAATGGAGCGCTGACGTCTTTTTATTTAGTCTTTAGGGTGTCTTGGCTTTAGAAACGAAGCAATCAGACTTGACCCTGCGTCTGCTTTCAGAATGGGGGACTACACCCTTTTGTTTTTGTAGTAACAGTTGCAGTAAACATCTCGTAAAATTACAACTCTGTTTTCATAATAATGCGACTTTTTTCTAGTAATTACGGCTTCATTCTCAAAATATATTCATTTTCGCTCTTTCGTTTAAAAAAAAAAAAAAAAAGACCTCACTCTCATGACTTTATCTATCTCTAAATATTACGACTTTATTCTAAAAAAAAACAACTGTTCCAAATTGATGATCGAACATAGCGCTGCTTCATTTATTTTTTTTTATTACTAAACTTGAAACATGAGGTAAACAATCCAACATGTGAATGTAAGAGAGAGAGAGAGAGAGAAAGTATTTGTGTCTGCCTTCATGGGAAAACACTTTCAGGTATTACGGTGAAAAGTGAATGTCACAACAATAAGTGCCATAACCTCTCCGCTCTCCCCGTGGAGGGGTTGATGATGAGCTGCTTTCAAACGCTTTATTCCACTAGACACAACAATTTCTTCACCGCACACACTTACCTGTGAAAACCTTTTTTTCTTTTTTTTTCCCCCATTAGTGGTGAAGTTTATGTCTTAATTACCAAGTTGCTATTTCATGAACTAATATGCAAGACCGGTGTTGATTGTATGGCAGACTTTGTCTGCAAAACAGTATTAATCCAAAGGGAATGTTCACACACACACACACACACACACACACACACATAATATACATATATACGTCAGGGATTTCTTAAACGTACTTGAAAGCTGTGGATGAAGCAGACTTTATGTATTCGTTGTCTCTTCGTATATTAGCTGTTTGTTCAGAGGTGACTGAACGCGTGACCAGCTTTGATAGTTTTGTCTGAACCTGCGCTCTGATTCGGAAACACCTTCGTACCTTTTCAGAGCCAATACAGCTCCGTGTTCAGCAGAGCACGTGCTGTGCAGTGTCTCACAACGTTGTTTTTTTGTTTTTTTTTGACAAATTCTGACAAGTCTGTTACTGTGCGATTGTACCGACTGATGCTGTCATTTTGCAGATCTGCAGCTCGACTGCTCCACTTTGAGCTCAGGGAGAACTCTTTCAGTTCCTCGCTTCTTGTAGGATGTGTCTGGATGTTTAAGTTATCCACAGAAACCGGAGCAGCCAGCACTGCGGCCACCTTGTATGACTTAAAGGAGCGCCGTCCGATCGCAACGTTGTGCATCTTTCGGCGTGACGTGTGTCGGCATTTCTGGGTATTTCTGGGTCTTTGACAAGCGGTCAAATACGGACAACGTGACGTCATTATAAGACGTTTAGCTACAACGTTGGTCCGCTTGCATGAAACACCGGCTGTAGGCGGCTTTAGCCACTGACATAGCTCACTAGATTAGCCTGTGGAGCTAGCTAACTAGGCTGCAGCATTGTTTAGTTTTCAGGCTTTGGAGTTTTTAATTCAGCGAGTCTTTACATGCACCCCTCCAATTACAAGCATTGAAGAAAATGGTTAAACATTTTTCAGGGAAATAGAGCGAGACAAGAAGTTGAATATCAGTCTCATGCCTGTACATCAAGTACGCAGCTGGAGCGATGACGTGTTTAGCCTAGCTTAGTGTAAAGCTTGGAAGCGGGGGGGCGGGGGCAGCTAGTCTGGCTCTGTCCAAAGTGGAAAATGCCCACCAAAACTCATTGATTAACACATGGTGTCGTGTTTGTTTAATCTGTATACAAACAGAAAAGTAAAAGTGACTTGTGGTGCAGCTTCCTGGAGTTGCTAGTTACTGTTGTTTGTCAAGAAATGAAAGACCAGCTGTTGTCATTTTCATTGACATTTCTGTTTGTGTTGATAATGAAACAGACCAGATACATTTTTATTAATCGCTGAGCTTTATAGGTGTTAGCGGGTGAATTATTTCAAAAAAACGAAGCAGGCTAGCAGTTCCCGTAGCCTAGCTAGTTGATTCAAGGGGGGCAGCTAGCCTAGCTTGAGCTGTTCCTTGAGGTTTATGTCCTTTCCTCTGGTTGTCCGGTTGCCGAAAGACATAAGAGGAAGTTCCAAGAAAACAATAAAAAGAAGTCAACAACGTGACTCATCTCAAAGGTCAATTGAAACGGCGCATCACAAAATAAGTCCTGGAATGCACTGAACATCAGATTGGTTCAATACATAGCGTATAACAATGTGTATACAAGTGTATAAACAGCCATGGGTACTTTAAAGTAAGATTTCTTACTACTTTCAACAGTTCTGCGCTGATGGATATGAAAACTGGTATTCAGAGATGACACAGACATTTCCCTGAAGTCAAAGCGAGCATGGCACGATATTCATGATGTCACCATGATGTTGTCTTCATTCTACATGACCAGTGTCTTTCCCCCCCCCCCGCCGACGTGTATTAATATAATATTCATGATGTATCTGCATGATAATGAGTGAAATAATAGATTAGCTTTGTCATGTAAAATGGGACTGGCGACGGAGCCCGCTGAGTGCGCAGCACGGAGGATGTTTAAAGGCATCAGTATTGATCATCATTAAGGGTCATTACGGATGTTTAAAAGCGTCCGTATTGATCATCATTAAGGATCATTACGCCTACATTATGTGCTCGAGTTCACCACAATGCTCGCCGCGCTGCAGTACAATGGGGCCCTAATCTACCGCGCGTAACGCTCTGATCAAGCCCAAATCCCAGCGTTTCGTCTTGTTTCTCGTAGTTAGTATCGCTTCACGCGGTGTGACCAAGACAGAGCTCGTCTTGTCAGAAATCTATACAAGTCTACCTCAGGTGTGCTTTTGGACAGCTTGAGAAACAGCAGGTCCAAAAAAGATGTATGTATTGTAAATGTTTTGTTTATTAAGCGGTCTGTTTGGGTATTTATTATCTTGTTTCTCCTTTTCAATGTGATGTGTGCTACCTCACGGGACTTACTCTGCTGTTTTTATGGCCTCTTCGTGGCCGCAGTTGCTGCCAATATGACGAGAGATCCCGTACTGAAAACAAGTCAAACGGACTCCCATATCTTTACTTACCAGAGCAGACACACCCACCACCCTTGTCTTGTCTGCGGGGGACTCCAATGCCAAAGTCCCTCACCACAACTGTGCAGACAAAGGATGTCAATGTTGAATCTCTACTCTGTACCTCTGTATGCTGTAGCCTTGTTTAACTCAATGATTAAATTTGTCTTTAAATATGGATCCTCTCCCCCGCCTTGCTTTGATTTTTTATTTCGACCTGCAACCGATATAATTTGTGCTGCAATACAATGGCACTAAAGCTCTAACATGGAGAAGATTTGTGACCTGGACATGGATGCAAGTTTGCATTTAGTACATACAATACATACTATTTCAGTGTTCAACTAGTGTACTATTGTATTGATCACTTCTTTGATGCATTCTGTAATCAATCACATGTCTGTGCTGTCCATATCAGAGATGGAAAACACTGGAACAAAGCTGATCTCTAACAAAAGATGAAGCCAAAAACATAAAAATTAATATATTAACCCAAGGTGCACTTACTAGCTTTTTTTTTTTTTTTTGCTCATGACATGAGTTTAGAGCCAAGCCGTTTCCATTGGCAAACTCCACTGATGAAGACCACAAAATACCGTTGAAAGCTCGTCAGTGAACTTTGAGTTATTTCATTTTTGGTGAAAAAAGGTCGAGACTGAACTTAAAATACTTTGATTTGCGTTAGACAGATAGATAGATAAATGTACTTTATTGATCCCAAAATGGGAAATTCTTGAATAAAATAATTATAATTACAATAAAGAAATCATAATGAAACAAAAGTGAAATGTTGTGATGGATAGATTGCCAACCAGGAATCACTTTGGGAGACCCTATCAAACCATTTTGACTGGACACATAGACTAGCCTTGCTTTGATCGATCCATCCTGAATAACATAAGAGAAATAACAAAGATTTACAGACATCTAGAGAATTGAATCTACAGATTAATTGGGCCCACCACCACAACTTTACTTCTGTGTCATTATCTCAGCAAGCTTCAGGAAGAATGGCGGGGTCGGTGCATTGGACTGCATAGATGTGTGCAGGTGTTCATGTTATTGCCTGTAAGTGACAGTTTCAGGGGGAGAGGGCAGAGGGTGACCGCATTTCACCGACTGGCTGGCTGTTAAAAAAAAAATATTTATATGGGGAACTACGTAAAGCTAGCCAGATTTGGCCCGGGGTGAGACCGGAAGTGCGGTGATTGTCCTTCAAAATATATCAGAATCAGAATCAGAAATACTTTATTGATCCCCGGGGGGAAATTGTACAGTACCGGTGCTCCCATTCAAGATTAGAAAGTAGCATCAATTTAGAGCTAAAGTGTGTACAAAATATAAAAATAAGAAATAATGTTTGATATAATGTATAATGTTCGAGTTAGTCACCTCCGGCAATAAAGAAGTTACCAACGGGATTGTCAAATTATAGACACGTAACTGTAATAATTCGGCACGTGTAAACTATACACATATATGAATATGAGCACAGCATGGTGAGCTCAGTGCTGTTTTGAAGGAATGGGAGTTTCTGATATCTCCATTGGAATATGGCATTATTTTTTTTATAATAATGGTCCATATTTCCAGATACTGAGTGACGGCACATTCTGAAAACATCAGCATGTGTGTGGGTGTGTGTCTGTTCAAATTCTGTACCAGTACACACACACACACACACACACGCACACACGCTTTCCCATTGTTCCTCGCCAACGGCAGTTTATTTTGAAACGCGCGGACGGAAGTCGTGTCATTCTGACCGCCTCTGCGCCGCGCCGCTCAGCAGCTGCACGCGCTCCCATCCAGTGTTTGACAAACCCTCCTTGGTGTGACTGTGCGAGCAGAACGTGTGCGGCGGTAATGGCTGCCAGGGAGGGTGAGGAAGACAACAAATGAACCCCCGCGAAACGACTCGAAGGTGAGACTGAAACGATGACAACTTGCAGCGCGACACCTGCAGCCTCTTCCACATTCGCACTATTGTCTTGTCCGCTCTGGCTACTTGTCTACTTGGCTCGCAGGTGTGTGTGTGTGTGTGTGTGTTTGGAGGAATCTGGTTGAATTTCTGGATGGCACACACACACGCGCGCGCACACACACACACATACACACACATACACGCACGGGACAATAAACTGTCAATACCCAGTGCTTATCGTTGCACGCCTCCTCCAGTGCCCCGACGTTAGTGCAGTGTGAGAGCAACGGACTTGTTTTAGGTTTGAATTATATAAGCCGCATGCAGACATAACATTGCCGAGTCTGCTGGCGAGAGCTGGACTCTTTGTTAGCTGGTGTTAACGTGATTAGCTAACGATAGCTAACCAACAACATCGTTAGCCGACGGTGGCCAGGCCACATAGCTGTTAGCCTGTTAGCCAATCAGCCAAGTGGCTGTCTAATTAGCCCGCTAGCATGCTGGCTAGGCTTCTTCTCCGTCAAGGGGGCAGCTCGACGCCCCGGACTTTTGGGAGGCGTTTGTCGCCTCCGAACAGTGGCAAGTGCATTTTCCAGCAAAACGAAGTTTCGGGATTCGTCCGGCGAATAGCCACGTACAGGCAGGTGTTGGAGTGAGTTGGGACGCTGTCAGTGACTGACAGTCGCCCAGTCGTTTCGAGTATGGTCGACTAGCCGTTTGAGTTTTGTTGCAGCGCTAACTTAGGTTTTGCTTATGATCATAGTTTGTTATTGAACACAGTGCTTCAGTAGTTGAATAAATGAGGACCCACTAATTGGGTGTAATTCAATGTAGTCAGCAGATGAATATCATATATGACAGCATGTCACTGAATTGACCTAAACAACATATTTGTATTTTTTATAACGGCGTAATTATTATTAAGTGTTTATTGACATTGTAAATGAATAATAACTGCTAATAATACTATGTTTGTGTGGAAGAAAACCAGTCATTTAGTTGGACTAAACCAATTTAAAGTTGTCACCTTGCACTAAATGATGAATTGATTAATCACGATTTCATTATTAATAGATTATTTCAATCATTAGTAATCTTTAGATTAATGGACCACGGAAATAATTATAGTTGTCCTAATTTGACGACGCATGGCCTTCATTTCTTCCTTTGACATTTACTCTTTATAAAAGTCCTTAAGTATTTTTATCTGGTTTGCTTAATTGATTGTTAGAAAACTACCTGATTATGAAAACAATCAGCAGTAGCAGGGCTTGGGCTATCTCCTATGACCGAGACTGATGATTCTTCTTCTGGTGTGGTATGCCTTTCCCACACTTACTGTCTAGTGCATGCCGTCGGTGGCGTAGTAATTCCTTGGAAGCATCACATGTTGGTGACATGTGCATATGCAGGGACATACAGCTCAACAAGGTTACATAATGGCCCTGTAACAGACACCACTTTGTGAGACTTGGTGTCACTTTAACGCAGTCGTCATTTCTTTTTTGGCTCTGACATAAGGCGTGTGTGAGTGATATTGTGTGTAGTCGTCACCATGGACATGCGTCACTGTCAGGGTGCTGGTAGTGTTTGTGCAGGAGTGGTATGCCGGCTCCCTCAATTTGTCGTTTTAGTGGATGAGAGACTCCTATAGCTGCTGCTCTTATAAGATGTGCGCTGCCGTCATATTAGGTAATGATAATAGAGAAACAGGAAGGGAAGCTGTTGTGTTTGTTTGGACAAAAATGAGTGTTTATGATTCAGGGGAACAAGATCACATGTCAATTATCTATCAGACCCCCCACCTTCCTGCTACAGCTTGCCAGTCAAGTGGGCCGTGTCGGGGGGGAGCTGCTCGATCTGTTTGGCCAGTAACACCCATATGAAAACTTTAGGTAGACCACTTGGGTTTATTGAGGAGTTTTGATAACAAGCCAGGAAACCTGTGGAAGAATTTTAAGAGAATATGTGTGGCACAGGAAAAAAAAAAAGTAATTGATTTTTTTTTTTTTTTTTGTGCGGTTGGGGAAAAGGTGTCAGGTGTCACTAGTCCACAAGGGGGAGCAAAAGGAAAATAACGTTGGCTTTCACATGGTTTGGACGAGCAGACCCTGGGGAAATGCCAAATACGCTGAATGATGTATTCCACTGGAACCAACAAGTGATGCCCAAATAACAGCAGTATGACTCCTGTACTGTATCACACGAGACTGATGTTAACAACAGAAGATGTGTTTAGCTTAAAAGATAGGTTTGTCTCAATATAGTACTCAATTGCCCATTTGTATTTGGGCATTTATATATTCCACCTAATCACGCTGCAAGAGATGGAGGGCAAAATCCAAAGTAATTATAAAGTTTGGCTGAAGCTTATATGAGGCTCTGGCAGTCTTGAGATACTTGAATCGGGTGGGTGTCTTTATCCTGGCTTTTACTTGTAGGTTTATTGCCGGTTCTGGTGTTCTGTCCAGGCATCAAACCTACGTACAGCAAGAAGTGCGTATCCCTCCACCATGACTTAGCAAAGAAACTTTGTCTGTGGAAATACAAAGGCATACTTGGATGTCTTTTGGACATGTTCTTGTGTGCTTCTTATGCTTGAGTATTTCATCTACAGTTACCCATAATACCCTTCTCTGTGTAGGTTTGCAAAGATGTCTACATGTATCTCCGCTGAAGCAGAATTCCATTGCAAGGACTGGATTTTGTCCCCCATCACTTGCATTAGAACTGTGATGTGAAAGGAAGATTGATTACAGCGACCAATAAGTCTGCTGAAGTACAGCTTAGACTGACGAAACACGGAGCTGAGCCTGACATGTTGTTTTAGGTAACACCATAAACCTTCCTGTGGTGCTGGCCAAACTTTTCATCCGTCCAAAAATGAGTTTTCTGGTGTCTAATGAGAATTACAGCCCCACAGGGGCGTTAGTGTGGCTTTAGTCACGAGTCTTGTAAAATCAACCAGTTGTGCGGCATGAGATTGCAGTAAACTAAACAGAGATAGAACCAATAGAAAACTAACCCCATGTTCTTTGTCCACAGTGAGGACTAGGATGGTAAGCAGCCAGCCGAAGTACGAGCTGATCCAGGAGGTGGGGCGTGGCAGTTACGGCGTGGTCTATGAGGCAGTAGTGAAGCGCACGGGGGCCCGGGTGGCGGTGAAGAAGATCCGCTGCCACTCTCCAGAGAATGTGGAGCTGGCCCTGCGGGAGTTCTGGGCTCTCAGCAGCATCCAAAGCCAGCACCCGAACGTCATCCACCTGGAGGAGTGCATCCTGCAGCGGGACCAGCTGGCCCAGAGGATGAACCACGGCTCCAGCTCCCCACTCTACCTGGAGGTGAGGACAGAGAATTCACTGGAACAGGGTTGGGGGCAGTACGCTGTAGTGTAACAGTAATTCTGCATTGCCGCTGCATTCATGTCAGACGGTAAAAATGGTAAAACCAAGCTTTAAGACACCGTCATTAACACCACCCAGCAGTCAGGCTCTAAGTGGATCTTTATGACTCCATGTATGAGGTCGGACAAGGACTTGCTGAATGTTTGATCGGTTTACTTCACTTTGAGTACTACATAACGTTTAGCAAAGTTAGTGTGCTGTTGGACACCACAACACTTCCTGCAGCTGCGTCAGAGTAAAATCCTTCCAGGGAAGAGAATTGATAATGACTTTAACTGCGAATTGGGTGCAAGAAATGTCAGTGGGGATAGCTCATGCTCTAAGCTTTGGAACCACAATTCTCATATTTTGGGGATGTAAACAGGAAGCATAATGTTGCCATGGAGTCAGTTAGTTAGCGGTGGCCAACTTGAGCCCCATTTGTTTTTACATTTTGGCAAATTGGCACTATTGAAAGTATGCCGAATTAGCTATTGGCACATAAAAACCTGATCGTCGTTAGGCAAGGAGCATTTTCCATGTTTTTATTTGAAATTGGCATCAATCCAGTTAATACAACCACTGGACCAGTGGAGACACAAGGCAGATGCAAGACATTGGAGAAAATGTTAGCTGGAGTTTTTGTTTTACGTGCTTAGAAATGTTTTCTGTGATTCACATCACAGTTCATTTGATTATTTTACATCTGGTTATGAATATCCTAATATTGATTTCACCCACATTACCTACCTTTTACCGTTTTTATGAGGCTCTATGAGTGGTGTCTGCCAGGAGTGCACATGTTCAACAATAACCATGTCGTTTCATATTGTGCTTTAGTTCAGTTGGAAGAACAAAATGAAAATGTGTTATAATCATTTTGATATTTCATTTGATAAATCCTACATCCCTCATTTGCTCAGTCTACTAATTGTATAAACCAACAGCGCTAACCTCTCACTGCAACATCGGCTGGCCGTCAGTGGCATTTCATCTGATTTGCTGTAATTTAGGTTATGAATTCATCATTGGTCACACGGCCAGACGTCGAGGGTCCGTGTCCTGCGGGTTCCTCTTCCTGTTTTGATGATTTATAAAGTAACCTACGCAGTGGCCCAGTAATTGCTGGAGAATTACAGTGAGCAGAAATGTAAGGATCGGATACCAGATAGTTGTGTAACAGCATCCCAAATGAGACAAAAACAAAACATTGCTCCTACAGCTGCCCAGACTGCCAGTATGTGCTTTAGGTAAACCCCGAGTAGACTGGACGGTAATAAAGTAAACGCGTCACTGCGTTGCTGTGCTGTAATGTGACATTTTAGCTGGCATTTGAAAAACACTTGCCACATGTTGCTGTGTCTTAAAATAGACCGACACTGTAATTTCTGTAATGGATTGGAAGCCTGTTCTGATTTACAAAGCGCACCATGATATCTTCTGACATAATATAGATTATAAGAGGAATGTTTATTTTTCCGTCCACTACCGGCCGCTGTTGACGTATTGTTGTCACACTGTTGCTGGCAAAGATGACAGATCAGACATAATAGTTTAAACATTACGGCCAGTGATCAGTTGCTTGTTGTGTAAATTCATATTATAGCTATTGGTGTCAGAGGTTACAGTTATGAGCCCCGGTTTACATCCCTGCGCGTGCTGCTGACGTGCATTAGCAGAAGAGCTAGACGTTTCTGGTTGGATCTGTGTTGTCTCTGGCCTCCGTGCCCCAACGGTCACATGAACGTGTTGTCAGGTTGAGGTTGGAGGGTGGGGGCCTCCCCTCCCCAGTCAACCTGTCTGCAGCCTGTCATGTCTCAGCGCCTCCCTGCTGCCTGACGGCGGGCTCACAGGCACTCTGCCGGTGCCCGATTATAGTCGCTCAGCGGCACGCGGGCCCATTGTCAGACGTTCATTCAGTTTTTCTGCAGCGCTGGCATTGGACACTTTCCCAGAATCCCTTTATTCCATTTTTTTTTTATTGCTCTGCAATGTTCCAGTACGTGCTTACAGAAGAACAAATGGTAACAGGGCAGAATGATCTAACTGCACCAACTGTGGGATAATTTGCATCTATTCTTTTTGGGCAGTGGATTCTTTGGCTAGTGGCCTGACAATTTGCAGCCATTTGTTTACACCAGGGTTTCCATCAGGAATTACCTGAATTTACTACACATACTCAGAGCGTGTGTGTGTGTGTGTGTTGCCTGTGAAGCAGTTAATGTGTGGTTTAGCCAGCCTCAACTGACACAGTTCAACTATTTACAATGTACCTGCCCCCACTTTCTCTGTCGCTTTGTCTTCAAATGAAAATTGAATCCGTATTCATCTCTTACACTTCAACTCATATTTCAACTGCTTTCAGTGGTTACATGCCGACTCCTTTCAATGGCCTTCATCTTTTACTCTTAAACTGACATTTCCACTGCATTCATCTCATAAGGTGCTTTCAGACAGTGGGCGGTTGCCGCCGCTTCCTCCATTGTTTTCAATGTAAACACGGCGGGGTCAAGGTCTGTGGCAGCGAGAAGAGGCAGAACGGCTATTTGCTGCTGCATTCCGCATTAATGATGGCCAATGAAGAAAAAAGGCATTGGAGCAACATCAGCTGCTATATTAATAGCATCGTTTCTATCCTTTTCCTGTATTTTAAGCTACAGCCTGTTCTATTTCGCTGCCTGATGAGATCGTGCTGGGTGGATGGCAGCAGCCTGTAGTTTACAGGTGGAGTTGTGCCCTACTGCCGCCTATTGAAAACAACAGAGGCTGCGGCGGCAACACACTTGAACTCTGCTCTTCAACTGAGAACTGAACTGTTTTCAGCACATCAGCTGACAGATCCATATTGTTCATCTGCTTTCAGTGATCACACTTCAGTTGACACTTCCAGCTTAATTTCAGTTTCCTGGCAGAGCTTGTAGCACTTTCACTTCGACTCAGCACTTCCGTTTTTAACTGCCACTTCAACTTCTTGCATTATTTTAACAATTACATTTTTTTTCTGCTGCAAGCACGCGGTTTTCTTTATGAATATAGCCAATTACACTCTCCGTTGTTCTTTAACAGACCTGTAGCGTTTCTGTGCTTTTAATACAAACCCCATCCATCAAATTCCAGAAACGCATCCCATTTAATCTTCATTTAATGTGAGATGGATGAAACCTCACAGGCTCGTGGTCCGCTGTCAAAAAGGGAGATTAAATGAACTCAACTTCCCGCAGCAGGCATAAAAGATGAGAGGCCTCTCGCGTTGCCTTGATTTTTAAAAAATGGCACACAGAGGAAGGTGGGAGACGGCATGCTCCGAATACAAAGCCAGAGCAACCTCGCTTGTTTAGCTCAGAGTGACTCTTTCTTCTCTTCACACTGCAGAGCTGTTTCCCGATGTATCAATAATCATGTGAGCTAGACCAGACCAGAAGTGATATAATCATTTTGGTTCTGCCTTTTTTTGCAGCATTGTCTGTCGGGGGTTTGAGGTGATGCTTCATATTGTTTTTGTTTCCCGTAAATACAGATGTCAGACGGCTTGTTCAGTGGATTGCATTTTTTGTTTTTTTTCTCCTGTGTTCGCACGGTCACTTCAGCTTCTTGTCTTTGCTAGTGATACAGGACCACTGGAGGAGAACCAGACCAATTTGTTCACAGTTTGTTTCTGTGTGCTCTGAAACACAACACGAATGGATACATATAACATTTGTATATTCTTTTGTAGAGTCCAGTGCAGTTGCAGCATGTGGTTCAGCGTTGGTCAGGTGTGATAAAATCTTTCAGACAAGCACGGTGTGAAGTAAACGTTCTATATTTCAGCTAACAGTATTACCATGGTATTAGCCAGACTTTCCTGAAATGCTACGGTTTACTATGATATCCCAGCTGTCCCTCGGCCATCACCAGTGGTCTCATGTTCACTTGGTTTTTCTCCTTCTGTGTCTCTACTGTAGCTGGTGGAGACGTCTCTGAAAGGCGAGATCACATTCGACCCGTGCTGTGCCTACTACTTGTGGTTCGTCACGGACTTCTGTGACGGGGGTGACATGAATGCCTACCTGCTGTCCCGCAAGCCCAGCCGCAAGACCAACACCAGCTTTATGCTGCAGCTGGGCAGCGCCCTGGCCTTCCTGCACCGCAACCAGATCATACACCGCGACCTCAAACCGGACAACATCCTCATCTCCCAGGCCTGCACACCAGCCGGTACCTCCGAGCCCACCCTCAAAGTGGCCGACTTCGGCCTGAGCAAGGTCTGCTCCACCTCCGGGCTCAACCCAGAGGAGCCGGCCAGCGTCAACAAGTGCTTCCTGTCCACGGCTTGCGGAACAGACTTTTACATGGCGCCGGAGGTCTGGGAGGGCCACTACACGGCCAAGGCGGATATCTTCGCCCTGGGGGTGATTATCTGGGCCATGGTGGAGCGCATCACCTTCGTGGACGTGGAGACTCAGAAGGAGCTGCTGGGGAGCTACGTGCAGCAGGGCTCAGAGATTGTACCCTTAGGTGAGGCCCTGTTGGAGAACCCAAAGATGGAGCTGCTGATCCCCGCCAGGAAAAAGAGCATGAACAGCCACATGAAGCAGCTGATCAGGGAGATGCTGTCGGCCAACCCTCAGGAACGGCCCGACGCCTTTGAACTGGAGCTAAGACTGGTCCGCATTGCCTGCAGAGAGCTGGACTGGGACACGTGATGGATGAGCAAATGGCGCCACAGACTCAGCTGATCAAGCACATGCACACATCTCATCAGCTACTGTTAACCTAGATGGTCACATAACGGGATTATTGTTTTTTTTTTTTTATTTAACTAGGGAACAATAATTAGAGTAGTCATTGTTTGTATCATGGCTTAATCTTCATCCACTGTCCAAGCACACACACTCGCTCTGTCTTTATATGGAAGGGGGAGAGGCGCGACACCCACCGCTGCTGCTGCTCCGAACTGCAGCTTAGTCTCAGGCTAATCACATCACAGCTTCCACTTCCTCCTTTACAGAATCACCCGAGCGTGATGGAAGAGAGCGAAATGACCCTGGATTCAGTTAGACGCCAGTGTCAAAGTGACAAGTCGAAACCAGTTTGTCTACAAATACCGTCGCGGACTCGGTGCTAATTGTTACCAAATGCAATATGAGACATTATCCTGTGATCGTTACAGCGTACATTTATCCAAAGGGCCAATATTAAGACACAGTCACCTCGATATATGGAATGTTTTTGTTTTTTTTGAAGCCACCCGTGGCTGTGACCGAACCTGACCTACAAGCTGACTTCAGCCTGGCACATGACCACCAGCATGAATATTTCCATCAAGATTTGATTCTGTTTTGGCGTCAAACGCAGATATGCCCTGAATGCTCAGGTAATAAAAACATACAGCTTATGGTATTTGTAGACAAACATCTACTCTTACGGTCGGTTTTGCTCCGTAATCTTGGAGGTTAAAAAAACAAAACAAAAACAACAACAAAAAAACAAAACAAAAAAAAACTTTGGTGCTTGAAGATAACATTTTCTTTTTTCTTTTTTTTTCCTGAAGGCTGCTTCGTTGGTGTTGTGGGTGGGGGACGTTTTATCAGTAAAGGTCCGGCCAGCAGGTGTGGTTGGCGTTTTCCTCAAGACACGTCAAGATAAGTTGGTCGGTCCCAGACGCACCCCTAACCAGTGTACCCGAATGTATAACGATCAAGAGAAGGTCACCTTTCATTTGTATAGAGCCTTAAACACAAAACGCACTAATTACAACGCGCTTCACACAGTTGATGAGGAAGGATTCTGGTTTGCAACTTGGGTCTTATTTTTTGTGGTTTTGGCCTTCGTTCCTGTCATAGTAATAACACTGGACTCACCAAGGTAATTGACAGTGATAACCGGGGCGGGTTTACCACTCGGAAGTACGCGGCCATTTTTGAAACATTTGAGCCTCGATTTCAGACAGAAATAGACCAAAGCATCAGAACAAAGTCATCTAATTAGCGTTAACTGTGGGATAGTGTGCCGTTGATGGTTACATGAATAACCTCACGCTAATGCTAAAAAAATACACCCCTGGCTTATCGGCCGGGCATATACACGGATACCTGGCCATTCTGTCGCTCTAGCTCTTTTAAAACAGAGGAAAGGCTAAAGCCAACAGGTCCCAGGTGAAAGAGATCACCATCTTCATCCATTGATGATCAGTGTAGAGGGCATAGAAATAAAGTCGCAGCATTGCTCTTGTATTGCAGTGCAGATCTAATTAGCCTCAGCGTCACAGTGATCTGTTCAGATGTTTACTTATAGAAATACATGTCCTACTTCAACAAGCAGCACAAAGGTTGAATTTGTGCTTCAAGTATTTACAAATGTATGTATAATGTACATAGCTAACAGGGGTGGGCATCGCAAGCTAGCTTGTCCATGCTGTACACCTGTCCCCGTGAAAGTACACATGAATTAAACGAGACTAGGTCGAAACCTAGGCCTGTGCTAAATCGCGCACACAGACGGCAGAACATTCTGCTCTTGGTGTGAAACCGTCGTAAAAGCCTAACTGAGGACTGCTGGTGCCTGTTCGTTGGGAAAGAGCAACACTCGATCGACCAGTGGTGTAACTTCATCACTCAGTAAGCCAGGGACTGACTTTCACTGCTTTGCTGAGCTCCTGCCAAGAATTTGCGTAATTATGTGCTTTAATCTTGGCCTTTTAGAAATAACATAATGAAGGAAACCACAGGAGCCGTCTGTTGTAAACACCTAATATTTCCGGTGCGTTCACTTTGAGTTTCACCTCCACCCAGCTGAAGCGGTTTAGTTAATTAGGATAAACTGTCGCCGTGTTCCCAGATCTCAGCTAACTATTTTGGCGAGTGCAATGTTTTCACAGCCAGTAGAAATGATACCCAGAACCCTGAAAACCAAACCCAAGTCGTGATAAACCAGAACGATCCTCGATTTAACAAGGAAATTGCAAACGGCCGAGCACACAACAATAAAGCATACTTTGTGGCGTGAGTCCCCAACACGTGGCAAATGAATCTCGAGAGAAGTCCCTCTGTCGCCTGAACACAGATGTAACGCCGCCCGAGCGGTGACGCGCGTACTCACATCGGCGTCCATTTCGACAAGAGACCTGAGCGAGCGGAAGGGGGCGAGGGATCCGGAGACTCCTCGCCGAAAGCACTTTTATTTTTCGTTGTTTATATTTATTCCTCATAACTACCTACTGCATTCACACGGAGGGGCTCTGCGAGGCTGGATTCAGTGCGATATCTGCGTCGGTATTTGTTTACCAACGCGAGCACAATGTCAGCCAGCAGTCTACTTATGCATGCAGTGCCTCTCACCTTCAGGGAGGAGGCGAGAGAAGACACCAGCACACACACACACACACACACACACACACACTCTCACACACTCACACACACACTCACACACACACACACACACACACACACACACACACACACACACACACACAATCCTCCATGAGCCAGAGGATCCCTGCTCTTTTTTTTTTTCGATACATAATACTGTTGTGTTTAACTTGATCTCCTCTCACTGTGTCACTGCTCCTCATTTCCTTTGGCTCTGGATCTTACAGTAATCCCTTTCTTCATGCTTCCGACAGGCTAATTCTAAGCCTATTAAGTTGTTGCAGCACTTGGCAGAGGATCATGCTCGGGACCCTTTCAGGTCATAGATAATTTGTGCACTTTTACAGGAACCTATAAAACCAAACAATCCCGGCTCCTTGTTGCTCTCAAATTCTGGCGGAAAATCAAATTTCCTTTTTGACTTGTTGCCAATGTTTATCTGCTTGAATGGCCTTTAATTCTCCCCTCAGCTATAACTTTTATTTCCTGTCATGATGCGATTGAGATTTGCCTTATTTCTGAAATTCGCCGTCTTTCCTTTCGACACTCGAGTGGCCTCAAAATGTGACATTGCACTCAAACACAGAATTGGCAGAAGTCGTGCTTGAGCTGCACCGCCGGCTCTCTCGGCGCGATGCTTCGGTATGAATAGCAGTACCACAAAAAATCAGTATTAAAAAAAACGCCTGTACTGTCGCTGCAGGACGTCTATGCTGCTCTGGACAATGTTGCATTGCTTCAAGAATGTGGTATTTCGTGGCTTTCTGTTCGTGAGCATCAAAGTTTGGACTCAAAGTAGGTCACCCATATCCTCCGAGCTCTTCGCAGAGCAGAGGATGATGGGTAGAGTCATTTCCGGACAGATTTCTTCCTTCAACCCTTCTAGACAAGAGGGGGAGGCGGGGGTGGGGGGGGACACTTGGCTTCCTGTGAGGCGTGAGACGTTTTGCCAAACAAATGGTCTGGGGGTATTAAAGAGATTTCACCCTTTTGATTTGTTGTATTAAATTCCTTTGCACATGTGTAAATACTGTATAGAATCAGCAGGGGATGAACAAGGTTGATGTACATTTGACTGGAAGAGCCTGACTTGTTTGACATGTAAATTGCTGTGATGGATTCAATTTTACTTCAGCTCTTAATTCAGCTTCGGTTTACTTCAATCATGGAAAAGATGTGATATATTTACAAGGTCGATACTGTTGGTGTGCTAGTGATAACTGTATGTTTCTCATTGTTTTGTGATTTTTTTGTGAAAGCAAAGCTGGTATACAACGCGGGTCAACGCAAACTGTCTTTTCTGTCCGGCTGGTAGGAAATGGAGCGGAACCCTGGGACATCAATCAAACCTCAACACTTTACTAGCGCTGATCCAGGACCTCCATACGATTTGCCACCGCACTGCTTCGCTATCTCCCTGAATATCAGTCTCTGGAGTGGCTCATAGGATTCATAGTCTCTTCAGTTACAGTCAATACAAACCACGTGAAATGATGGGTGACGCAGGAGTGTGCTCAGTGATGCCCCCAGTGGCTGGAAGCGATATAAAGAAAAGCATTGACAGTATAAATCTGTATCCATTAAATGTGGGTTATTTTACATGGAATTTGGCTGGAGTCAGGCATCCGTTTTTTAAATTTCTTTTTTATTGTTTCAATATCCAATATGAGTTGAACGTGGCATAATTCCAGACCACATACTCATTGTGTACAGTGTGTACTATATACTCATCATAGTATACTGTTTGGTGCAGCTGATGCAACATGTCCATGATTTAAAGTAATCAAATGGACAAACTGTCACTGCCAGTTAAACTCAACAGAGACGGCAAAATGTTTTCCCCAAAAAAATATGTAGTTCATTTTTTTTGAGGTGTTCCTCGAGCCGCTTCATCGCCATTCACAATCAGTTAAAACGAGGGAGACATCCGCGCCATCTTTTTGTATTGACCGTACTGGAGTAAATAATATTTCGTTTTTACTTTGCGCCTGCGTCACCTTATTGTCCCCACCTTCATAGCCTGCCATTCAGTGAGATCAGACTGTCGACATTCTTCATGTCGTACGAGCTGCCCAGCGACTGCAATATATAAGTTCCAGGAGATACCGATGCAGGGCCGCGGTACCTAATACGAGTCCCGGATCAGAGCTGCACTTAAACCAACATAAAAAAAAAGAAAATGTCAAATAATGGATCCGAACTCGCAGCCAGGCTGCAAACGTCCGCTCACACTTTTGTATGAACAACTTTTTGCTCTTATGTCATTGTAAGATATTTTGAAGAGAAATTAAGTTTATCGAAAGTGGCGTGAGCACCTGTCAATCGCCTCTGTTGAATTGATGGATTTTTAATAAAATGAATTGAAATAATTGAACGGCTGATCATTTCCTGCCCCCCTCCTCCCCCCCTTTTATTTTTCTTTGGTCCTGCACTGCACCACAGGTAATTGCTGTAATTCAATTCACCTGGTTGCCTGGACCAGAAAAGTGAACTATATACTCTCTCCACGCTTCCTCCGATGGTCCTGAGGTCTCAGGTTTTTGGTCTAACATTACTGGAGAATACTAGCTGCCCATGTGACGGTTATTTGAAGATATTCAGTCGAACCAAGGCAAGTCAGTCATCCCAACAAAAGAGCTTTGAACAATGTCTATCTCCTCCTTTGTGTCTCAATGTGGTCTGTATCTTTTGCTTTTACACAGCTCGCAGTCGGGATGACCAGCCACAACACCAAGGTGCGTCCATCATCTGTCGATACTAAGTAAGGATCTGAAGGAAATGTGTTCACGCAGACTCATTTGTTCCTTCGCCCTGATCTCAGCCACAGAGGGCCGCTCTTCACATTTTGCCCTGCACAGTGTCTCAGCTGCTGTCTGCTTCTCAAGTCAGCAGTGACACCTTTGCAATCTGCGACTGGGAGCTCAACCAGGTATGAGTAGCAGTACAAACTCTTCAAGAATCTTGAGAAGTGCATGAGTGCTTATTACTTGGACCTCAGTCATGAATCTGGTGACAACATTTAAAAGACTTGCAAGTTGACTTGAACACCAATAACCTGTATCTTCACTTGGCCTTCATAACCTCCCAGAGAAAAGATAAACAGTCTACGGCCACGCTTGTGACTCTGACAGGTTATACAGCAGTGCTGCTAACACGCTGTTCAGCAGGTATGTTTACCATCTGAGGTTAGCATCATTTGCTAATTAGCGCCACACACAAAGCTGTGGCCGATGGGAATGTCATCAGTTCCAAAGGTATTTTTTAAAGTATTTGACAGGGCGAAATGTTGATCTGTTGGACCGCCATTAAAAAGTCTGGCGTGGCCGCATCCACTTTAATTTTCCTTGACCTTGAATATCTGTGCTGCAAATGTCCATGAAATAACTGTCAAGATATTAGTCATATTATGAGAGGATCATCAAGGTCACATTGGAGTTGATATTGTTAATATTGCAGTGATGCATGTGTGGTTGTCAACTTTGTTGCGGAGTAGAGTAGCAGTCAATATAAGGGATGGACAAACCAATACACGGGACAGCTGGCAACCCCAGATGCACGTGTAACAAGTTTATTTAGTCGTGGATGCACTTTGTCCCGTCACTATGAGCATGTCAATATAAATTGAAAATAAAAACTAGGATTTGGAAAAACGCATTAATTCAAAACTCCATTCAAAAACCCGGTAGTTTTAATGCTGCCTTGTTTACTTGCAGGGAACACGCATTGTCTTAAGTTGCCAAATTCTTCCTGTGCTTCCTCTCGCCGGCAGGTGTCTGTGGTGGGCGTCGTCCGAGGATTTGCTCCCTTCGTGACAAACATCCAGTACTCTGTGGATGACATGACCGCTCCACCTTTAAATGTGAAGCAGTGGGTTAACACGGAGGCCAGTAGCATCAACGGCGGGCTCTGTACAGTTTGCAGTGGGCATTTGGTTTCGCCGTTGTATTTCTGCACTGTTCTGGTAAATAATCGGTTTCGAACTGTGCTTCTCGCAGGACTGCGCTCCGATGACGCGCGCTTCTCCGGGGACGTACGTGAAGGTTATCGGAAGCCTTCACGATTTCAGTGTAAGTGATGCAAACAAAGGGTTTAGAGCTGATACCAATGGAGGTCTCTTGATTTTGTGAATATCTGTTACTCATTCTTCTTTTTTTTTTTGTTTTTGTTTTTGTGCTGTCCAAGGGTCAAAGGTCATTGCTGGCAATGCATATCCATTGTATCAAGGACCTGAATGAGATCACATCCCACATGTTGGAAGTGGTACAATCCCATATACATCTCTTTGGAAAGGTACAGGAGCTTTTGACCTGTAACCGAAATTCTAATGTTATAAAAAAATCTTTTGACCATTTGTATACCACAAAATATTTAATGTTTTAACTACACTTATTCATTGAGCCGAATTCAGACTGTGTGATACAAAAATCCTCCACTGAAACCCAGAATATCCAGAATATATATCTATATATATCTATATATAGATATATATATGTGTAATACAGTAAAAACTCATGTTTCCCATGTTAATCCAGGCATTTGATGAGAATATGAATACCACTGCTGCCTCGCTGTCTGGAAGAGTCCGCAGGCGTAGTGTTTCTGGACATCCTGAAGGCATCTCACCGAATGGTTTGTCCACCGTCCAGGGTCAGGTTTGTGGTTTGTTCAGAGGATTGGAAACAGAACAGTTTTCCTACTTGACAGTAGTTGTATTTAGCCAGCAGTGCACCATTTGTTTTTACTTTTCATTCTGAGTTGTCCACTACGGCAGCATATTGCCCGCAGTGAGGGTATCCTAAGCGTCCATGAGACGTTGTCTTCCGGACTGCTGTTGATGAAAATGGGGAAAGAGACGACACCCCCTCGTTGCACTTAGTGGAATGCAACGTGACGGTTCTCCCGAAGTTGGAAAGGTCTAACTTCTT
This sequence comes from Enoplosus armatus, assembly GCF_043641665.1. Lineage (NCBI taxonomy): Eukaryota > Metazoa > Chordata > Actinopteri > Centrarchiformes > Enoplosidae > Enoplosus > Enoplosus armatus. The sequence continues at coordinate 2,636,010 of NC_092195.1, forward strand.
GACTCCTGTGTAAGGTGTTGCATGCCGTCTGCCCGCAATCGTGGCGTCAGTGTCCATGACCTGAAGACACGGCTGGACTGCTTGAGTATGAGAGACATCAGGTACCTCCTGACCTCATCACGCCCCCTGTACTGTATTTGGAAGGAGGCACTGTCTATGGCTATGTATGCGTTTATAATACTGCATATTACAATTATTTATTATTACTTGCAGGACTTCCTTGGCGTTTCTCGTAAATGAAGGTCACGTCTTCTACACCACTGATGAGCATCACTTCAAGTCGACGGCGCATTAGCGGGCGTCACAGTCCTGGATTACAGCTGATCGGGACGCACGTGCTGCGCGCATTTTTGGGGTCACGTAAATGTTAATTGAGTTGGTGAAATTGAGTTCAAATGTATTTTTTGACATCCTGTAGTCGATGGCTTTGTCTGTTGAATTTGTGGGCACCTTTAAAAAAAAGATGCGGCGATTGCCGTATATAAAGAATTAAGTTTAAAATGTGTCTCGTGCCCTCTTTACTCTTAACTACAGTCCAAATATGTCTGCTTCTGTGCAGTCCTCAAGTTTCCCACAGTTCAATACAGACTAAACAAGTCTGGTTGTCATTTATAAAGGTACTCCCAACCAAATCCACCATGTTTAGTGAAATGGTCCACTAGCTGTAATATCAGTTGAAAAGTAGTACAAAGAACTGCGTTGTTTATGGGATCATTTTCCCGACGAAGTGACGACAGGCTGAGCCTTCCTCAACACAGACGGCCGAGGGGTTACAATCGCACGTTATTGATTGGTCCCGAGGGAATTCTGTTATACATGACATGCTTGTTGCTTCCTGTTAGTAAAGTATGTACAGCCGTCCAATGGGAGACCCTCTAAACTGGCTTTTAAATACAACATGGGCACAAAAACAAACAAATCTTATATGATTTAGCACCAAAGAAGCAGCAGACGTTTTGCATTGCAGGCAGTAGGGCTGCCATCACAGCCCTGCATCCGGGCATCAAGATTTATGATAATATTAAAAAATTCAAATTCTTTTGCATGTGTATTGTAGAAATAGCTTTTTTTTAAATGTGGCAAGCAAAGCTGCTTTACGGCCTGAGGACACAGAACGTCAAGCGCTCCCACGTGCAGCGGTGTGCTCGTGGGTGCGGCTCGTGTGTGTGTGTGTGTGAATTGATGTTATGCAAGTGAGTGAAACTGACTGTTACGGCCCGGCTGCCTATGCCGAACAAGTCCGGGCAGTTCACAGAGGAGGAGTGAACCAAAACGCCTTTAATTAAGTAACCGGCTTTGTGGTTGAACAGGAAGTGCTGCCGTCTGCCTTCATATTAAAAGTCCAGCGGCATGATTTGAGCCCTCCCAGCCACCTGCCGCCTCACTTCCAAAAAGAACCAGCTGTAACAATAAACACAGCAGCCGGAGTGTTTGTTAGTGTGACCCCTGTCATCTGAACTGTTCGTCAGTTACAACCAATTTATTTTCCATCGGTTCCAGTTTTTTTTGGGGGGGGCTTTTGGGTTTTGGGCTCGCTGGCACTTTGAAGGCATCAGCAAGCGCTTGTTGGATCGTCTTCACGGCACCTGAAACCGAGTGAACTGAGTGCAACAGCGTGAATGCTGAGATTGTCCAAAAGTGTGCGCCATTATCCCCATTTGTATGATTCTGCGTGTAGAGGCAGCGAAGGGTTTATCGCCCTGTGGCCGTGCGGAGCACTTTTGTGGCAGGACAACACGTCGCGCGCACGTGAAGAAATGATTATTTCGAAGCCTTAAGGGTTATAATGTCAGGCAGTCTCTTCGTATTTTGTTGCGAGATGTCTTGACAACTAGCCGCAAGATTGCTTTGTAATGGTGCTCATGGTCCCCAGAGAATGACCCCTCTGACCTTTTCTTTAGCACCTCCGTCAGGTCAGAAAAAAATCCCCCTGGACAGCACTTTGGTCCAAAACAAGGCATTTCCCAAAAACTGATGGCTGGGTTTCTATGAAGTTTGGTATCGACATGTATGGTCCCTGGATGACGAATCGTAACGTTGTCGCTGACACTATGGCATTTCCTCTTGATCCACCGTCCGCCACTGGGCCGACAGTTTCACACGTTAACATGAAATATCGCAACCTAATCAGCAGATTACTTGGAACACTTAACATTCTACAGGGAAAGGGAAAAAACAGCACAACTATTTATTCATTGTTTTAAGGGTGGGGGTGTTACGGCTGTATGTGTTTCCCCGTGCTGATCAGAAATACTTTATTGATCCCTGGGGGGGAAATTATACAACATCCAGGGTGTAAAAAAAAAGGTACCAGAACTCTCTCCACCAGCATGTCTGGAGAGGGCACAACTTCAAAAGTCAGTATTTTATTTTTAAAAAAGCACGGAGTTAATAAAGGAATAAAGGAGAAAAATAAGAAAACAAACAGAAGCGACTGTAACAGGCTGGATGCTACTATGTGTTTCTTTATGGACAGAGTGAATTGTATTAATCGGACAGTACATTGGTGCTTTTATGAGTCCACATGATTTGCCATCGGTCACTGTGTGTCTTTTGGACGTTTGGCATTTTAGACCAGCTTTTTTAACCTGTTGCTAATTCTGAATTTGAAAGATTCTCATCATTTAGACAGGAAGATTTTTTTTCTCATTAAAAAATGGATAGGAGGCCCGAGATCCCCAGTTGAAAATGTACGTTTCTGAACTTCTGTTGATGTGTTTTCTAGCCACAGAATCACTGCTGTTTGGTTCGTTGTAAGGACTTTTCCTCCCACACCACTAAGAGAGAAAAACTTTTTTAAATGTCATCTCTACTATTTGTCTCTTTTCCATGTCTCACTGGTGTCCAGTCACGAAAACAGTCTTTGGCCCTGGTGTTTCTTGTCCAGCAGATGGGACTATTCTGGGACGACTATGCCTGGAACCACACCGGTCCCCAGCAGGTTCCATTAAACTCCACCATGTCGCTCAGGGCTTCTACACAGGTCCGCGTTCTTAGCAGCAAAGCCCCAGACCTAAGGCAGCGCCGCACCAGGGGAGCCGAAGGCGAGGGGGGGGGGGGGGGGGGGACTGCCTGAGGAGGAGACGGAGATAGACGTGCGCGCATTCAATCTTTGTTTGTCGCCGTTGGTTCTCAGCAGGGTGTTAAAAAAGGCTGGATTCAAAGGGGAATCTGCCTTTTCTTCGCAGCTCCAAACTCCAGACGCTTTTGCAAAGGAAAAACTGCATGGGACCTGACAAAGCTGAAGATTGACAGCTGTAGAGGCATTAATAATTTAAAGCTTGTGCTTGTTTCCATTTTAGACAAAAGGAGGAAGCCCCCGAAAGCAAAATCCAAAAGTCCAACAACTAAGAGCAAACAGCGTGGTTTTTACGAATCCAAAATGTGATACCAGGCTTATTATTTTTATGGCTCATATATTCCTCCAAAACATGTGGAACGAGACTGTACTTGGAAAGACACGTGGGATCTCCCCAAACATTTCAATTTGTCACTGACATCCACTTTCTGCCGGCCAATCAGGTTGTGAAACTTGGGCTAACAATGTTTCCAGAGAGCTTATGACCGAAACGGCGACTGATTTAGTGTCTTCGGATCTCAACACAATACCTAAGGGTGGGGCGTAACATGCATGCAACATTCACGACAGGTTTTTATGACCGTGCCGGTCAGTCTCAGTCGCGTCGGTACTTAAGTATTGTGGTAATATCATATCGTGGGGCCTCTGGTGATTCCCACCCCATATAATGCACCAGCTGATCAATGTCAAACTTCATTTGACTGTTCCACCTAGTGATTATCAAACGATATCTTCATCTTCGATTGCTTGGGGTGATGGACTTTTCTCACACATCCCCTCCTGAATTTGATTTGTTTGCCATTGCGCTCAACTTGTGAATTTTTTTTTTTTTTTTTTCCCCTGCCGTTCTGACGTGCTCCTCTGATTGATTACCGCAAAGCAAAGCGTGCGACGTGATCAGTCATCGTCACCTGAGCTCAATCGGACAGATCCTGAAGCGTCTGTGCCTCGTGGCCAAGAACAGAAAAAAAAATCCTTGAAAAAAAATCGCTAATATTACGATATGACAGTTTTTTTGCTGTCAGATTAAGATTTGTTCTGGCGTCACCATGAAGGATATGATGCGGCCCACGCCTCTATGAAGACAACATAAACCTAAAAAGTATGATCTTGCAGGATTGACAAGCTTCACGCTCTCAAACTTCTCTTTTTAAAAGCTGCAGGAAAAGCCATGATGTGGCATTTTGCCATTAAATTGAATGGAATTTGATTTTTTTTTTTTTTTTTTTTTTAAACGGTAAACTAATTCAGAAATGTCCAAATTCTACACATAGTGGCTTTAAGCAGAGATATAAATGGTCTCCAACATTAGTTTCCAAACGATTTAATTGTCATTTAATGTCCCTCGGTGTCATTCAATCATTATGCTGCACCGCTGTTGCCCTCCGGGGACAATAAAGATTTATTGAATTGAATTGAATTATGGCATTATCTAGTCAATTATTGAATGAGCAAATCCCCTCGGGAAACTATTGGTGGCCTAAGGGTTTGTAAAAGCAATCGGAAACCCTTTTCTCTTCTTTAGTTTCCACATTTGGGTCATCTCTTGTCCCTATGGCGGACATATTTTTATGAATGTATTTTATTTCCCCTTTTGACCACATGTTGCTTTGCTCGCGGTCTGTCCAGGGACCTTCCTCCCACCAGAAACACCACCGTGACACCCACCGCTGCAGAGCCCCCAGTCACCCTTAACACCGCCCCCTGCACCAGGGCCTTAGAGAGGCCTGGCCTGGGTTAGAGGACCAGCCACATTTCAAGTCCACACTATTGGAAACTTTAAAAAAAGTTATGACTCTTATTTCATTCAGACATTTTATTATGGTGATTGTATCACATATCTAATCATCGCTGATATTTGATATTGATTGCTATGTTTCAGTAATCCAATCCATCGGTTATATATTTGCTCAATATTGTTTTCCTCTAATGCTAGCTTGCTAACAATGCTATCTGATGGGCCAAACATTGCTGTCTCTATCTCAGGCCTGCCTGATTTTAGTCAGATTTATTTACGTAACAAATCACAAGTTGCCTCAGGGGGCTTCACACCACCCTCTTGGACAGTCGATAAACTTCTGCACACTCTCGTTCTCATTTATTCTGCCAGTTTCTTCAGTTTCTATCAGAGCACGGAAGAACCAGAAGTGCTTTGGATGATATCGACATCTGATTTGCCCTGTGGCTAATGTTAATTAGCTAGAGAATAGCTTGTTGGAGCAGGCAGTGGCCGTGGAGCTAACTGTAGAGTAACTTTATATATTGTTAAACATTGCCATTAATGTAATATAGTCCATAAATAAGCCAAGAGCATAAAACCTTTATAATGTTTTTTTTTTTCTTTTTTCCACAGGCTGGTTACGTTATTGAATTGGTAACCATTTTGGGGCTGAATATAATGGCATTTTTAATAACACTGTTTGTCTTTGAAAACAAATCCGACTTAAAATTGTAATTATTTTTTGTGAATATTAAATACTAATTAAGGTCGGCATTTCTTTCAGCAATAGCCCCTCAACATATTTACATTCAGCGACTGCCCCTCTACACAGTCGTTTTCACTGTTAGTGGCGGAGGCCGGATTCAGATCCCGTCCCCGTCCCCGTCTCCGAGGGGTTCACAGGAAATGATGTGGTTGACACTCGCGGCGTCGTCCTGAGCGAAACTGCGGAAACTGTAGTTTTAAAACACACTTAAAAGACAGCAAATCAAACGGGACTTAAATCTTAAGGACTACAGCTTTAACATAAGTGCTTAAAGCAGCATTAATCATTAATGGGCCACAGCGCCGGTGCCCCCCCCCCCCCTTCACACAAGCAGTTTGCTGACAGCAGCATGGAGAGTTGTCGGGTACCGTTTCTAGAAGGGCTTGGGGAAAGTAGCTTTTTGACGCTAAAGCACACGTACTTTGTCCAAACTTTGAATGTTCCAAGTTGAATACATAAGGAACACTACCGGGAAGCTACAGAACGATATAAAAACAACAAAAAAGAGAACTGACCCGCCCTTTAAGATGAGTTTGTGGGCTGAAAAACAAACAGAACAAAAATGCGCTAAACGTGCAGGTCCATTTTGCCCCTTTAACATTACACATAGACACATTTATGCCATTGTTTATGTAAATATTGAACATCGCAGCTTTAATATTTATTGACAACAATACAGAACAGGAGTGAAATCAACACTCCTGCTGTCTGATTATATGAGCAGTGGACCTTTTGTGATGATTCATGGAGACTTATAATGAACTGCCCCCCCCCCCCCCTCCGCACAGTGCAAACAAATGCTGTTACTGTACAAATAATCCGCCTTGACTTTGCATGTTCTTATTGTTGTAAGAGTTATTTAGCTGACATCTTACTGGAGTTAGTTACATGGATTCACGCTGTACGAGCAACTTCTTCTCCCTTCTGCCCTTTTTTCCTGGCCACCGTCTGTATGAATTCTTCTTTGTGGGGATTATATTCGGTCAGTGGCTGACTTACTCATAAATTTTTTTTTTTTAAAAAGGCAGAAAAAAATGTCACAAGCCAGGAAGGGAATGGCAGACGTACCTGTAATAGACTCTGACAAGGCTATGAACCGCGGGTGAAGACTGACTTCAAAGGGACTCAATAAAGGAGCCGGTATTTGTGACAGTAAAATCAATGTTACGTTTTTGTGTTTTGTCTCTCTCTCTCTCTCTCTCTCTTTTTTTTTTTCCTCTTTCTTTCTATTTTTACACCAAAATGTGGCTTTTCTAAGCGAGAGCCATTGTCAGATATTCATGAAACACTCAAGAGTGAGGGGGCTTTAATTGATTATGACTGTTATTAGAATTCATCTGCGCTTGATATTTGTATAATAAACTATAATCCATACCTCTCACTTGGCTGTGTGTGAAATGATGTGGAGGAGGATTAGCGGGTCCCTGGAGAAATCTCCCACTGAGCTTACTTTACTTTCATGTATTCACAATGGTTCCATCTATGGCACAAAAAAAAAAAAACAACCCTTGAGAGTGCTAATTAAGTGATTTTTTTTTTTTTTTTGGAGCAAACTGATTTTGATAGCGTGTCTCGAGCACATGCTAAAAGTGTCATCTTCTCCCCGTGTTGATGAAAATGTCCTCTGAAGACTCTGAGCACCTATCTGTTCTCCCTTTTTGAATCGCGTCCTGATTGGTGACAGGTATTGCTTTTGAAATGGCTCGCCTCGTCCTTTTTTTTTCTTTCCGAAATGTGTGCGTGTGCGTGTGTGTGTGTCCCCCACCCCCCCGCCTCCACATTACTGCCGTACTGTGCTCTCTTTACGGCCATTAATAATTGTCCCCACCACGTAATGAAGTGTCCCTGCTGCTAAACAGGGCTCCAGACACCCCTTCAGCAGCAAGGCATGCAGGCCTTGAATGTTGTTGTTTTTCCACCAGAGGGCAACATGTGTACTGTAATCCACAAACACTAACACTATGTCTCATTCCCTCCACGCCATTGGAAATCACATTCTTCCCTTACACTAACGCTGACGGTCTCTTATGGATGTAGAAATGCCATTTATTGTAACGGGGGAAGCCTCTCAGCAGCCTCACTTTTTCGGGCTGATCTGTCGGTGTGAGACAATGACGGGGGAAATTAGAAAACAAGCTTTGCTTCACTTTAGGTTTCTGTCTACTATGACTGATGCAATAAAATGTGCTACATGATCTGCTTTTGTTTTTTCCCCAACAGAAGAAGCTGTAATCGGTATTTTGCATGCATGACATGAAATATAAGCAGTCCATCGTGGCTGTGTTGAAAGCGTACATTACATAGCTTCCACCTTTAGGGGTCTCTCAAGCTCTGTGCAGGCCCTGCTGTCTAGCCAGTGCAGATAAATGGCACCTCGTTAATCAAATCTGCATGAGTGCGCTCAGGTTGCCATGGCAATAATTATCAGAGCTGCCTAATTAACTTTCTCAATTGCTTAATGATATACGACCCTCTGAACTCCCTCATTTTTTTTTCTCCTCCACTCTCTAATCCAAGTTGTGTTTTTATTTCCTCCGTTTTCACTCCCCAGTGTTAACCCGTGATCGGCAAAGATAATAGAAATTATAGGGAAATTAAATTCAGCGCCACATCACTTCCTGCCGGCAGCCTGTTCCCCGGGCTGAAGCAAACAAACGGGCGGTGTGTCAAACTTCACACGCAGCACGCTGCCGGACGCCGACGCATGTAGCCGACGTGTGTCTGGCCTGTACAGTGTGTGACTCGCATACTTTGTCTTTCCGCGGTGACCTCGTGTGACAGCTGACTGAAGGTTGGGAGCAGCGGTCCTGTCGGCCCTGATCAGCCAGGCGAAACTCTTCAGATACACCGAGACAGGGGGAATCGTACCTGGTGACACCCACCCTGCCATCCCCTGTCACAGCCGGCCTCCCGCACTGTCGACTGCCTTTCTTTACGGCCCCCTGTCAGCCGGCAGCCCCCTCGATGGCTGCAGTCCACACCAATCCAAAGTTTTCTCCGTAAGTTTTTCCACCTCTTTTAGTCCAAAGTTTAGAAGTTGTGCATGAAAAGCAACTGTATTGGGGCCAACACTGTCTAGTCACCGTAGCAAACTTGCCGTGAATAAACAAGAAGAAACACCAAGAGGAAACGTAAAATTGTGACGTTTCTTGACCTGAAAATGCTCCTAGTCGTGAGTACTGGAACAAAATGTTGGTATCTTTCTTCTAAACCCCTCATTTGTGGAACTGAGACTGTCAGAAAAAATAGGCCACAACTTGCACCCTGTCTTCTACCAAAGGGTTTCTTTTAACCATGGCCACAATCATCCCTTCAACTTTAATGAAGTATTTTTAGTTGCCTGAATGTGGCCAAACCTTTGGTCACGATTTAGTATTACACCTTCACTCACAAGAGACATATTTAAAAAAGAATCGTCAAAATGGAAGCAACAGGGGCCCCAAAATCCTGGATCCTACATTTCCCATAATGCAATTTAATAGCATCTATTATTAGACCCTTTCTGCCTGATAAATGCCCATATCTTTCAAACGCCATACTCCAGTTTGTAACAAAGACTTTGTTAAGGTCAAAAGCCCAAGCCGAGATAACCCTGATGACATCATTGTGACATCATCAGGGTCAAGGATGTACTTTGGAACAGCTTTTAAACCAACCGGACGAGAAAAAAGAAAATAACCCGAATCTGGACAGCCACAATTCCATAAAAACTGGGCAAAGATCATGCGATATGATTCATTTCCAAGGTCAAGACTGAGCTTTGAACCTCAAGCCTAATCTGTCGGGTTTAGGTTGGGGGACTCGTTGGTGGAACCACAGTGTTGTTCGTGTTACTCCTCTCTGTGAACCCTCGGCCGTGGCGGTTGCGCAGAGGCCATGTTGCGTTGGAAAAAAAACGGCCATCCAGACCCGTGCCTGTGTTCTGGGATCAGTGCTGGGTTAGCAGACCGCAAAGGCCTGGAAGAGTTCATGTGATTAACGTTCTGCAACCACCATCAGGAAGCTTTATAGGACTGGGTCAAATCAAGCTTTGGCAAAAAAAAACCAAAAAAAAAAAAAAAACCCTTACAGCGTGGTTACCACCAATGTCTGCCATATGTCTGGCACCGCCCGCTGACACAGTGTGATACCATTCCCCCTTTTTTATTTCCCACATAACCTAATTTTACAAAAACCTAACCTTCCTCCTCTGCTTTTTTATTTATTTATGTTTTGCTCAGAAGACCTACCCGTGCTTTAATTGTACCTGCTTGCTTTTGTTGCTTTAAAGCCAGTGGGGAAAAGTGGCAGGGGAAAGATTATCTTTGTAACACCTCTGCACTGCATCACAGTGTATTTTTTCCTCTTGTGAGTGGATTTCATGGTTGAGAGTGCAATATGAAATAGGATTAACAGTAGGTGTCGGGTAGTGTTAGCTAAACCTCTTTATGTCAGGTACAGCAGAGAGAAGTCTGTCACTGCGTCTGCCTGAACCCTTTCACCATTCAACATTGCTTGAGGGGGATTCTTTAAATATTACTTAAAACTGTATTTGTATTCATCAAAGCGCTGCGAGGCAGGCAGGCAGGCGCAACACAGTGTTGTGGTTTCTACCTATAAAAAGCAGGAGAAAGAATACTCGTGCGCTGTATTAGACAACCTCAACATGTACTGTCATTATGGGAACAAAATGCACCCTTTTGTTTTTCAGGGGGGAAAAAAAAAAGAAAAAGAAAAAAAAAACTAACAAAAAAAAAAAAAGTGCTCCGTCTCTTTTTTGTCTAAGTGCCTTGGTGACATTGGGAGGCCACATGGTTGGCTGCGGCCCAGACCCACAGAGAGGATGCATTCCTGGGATGGCCATTGGCAGTGTACAGGGCTGAGATGCCCAACCCTCTGCTCCCACAGTTTCCGCACACAGCAGCGAGTCCCGCTGGAAAACAACAGTTTCGGCAGTCTTATGTAACTGGGGCTGGTTGTAAAGAAAAGGGAGGGCTGGAGGGAGGGATTATGGACGGATGGAGAGAAAGGGAAAAAAAAAAAAGAGAGGGGAGGTTGTTTAAGGCTGAACATTATTGAAACAAAGTTGAGTACAGTAAGTGACTTGCCCAAAGCTAGTGTACGGCCTGAAACCGGGATTCCCAACTAGGTGCCACAGAGGCTCAACGCTGTGCACGTTTTAGATTTAGTAGCCTTTGTCAGGGCTCATTAGCCCTTGTAGCTAATACATTGTTAATATTTTCACATTAACAATGGATCAATTGAGTAAGGGATCACTAATAGTAATAAACCCACAAAGAGGTGTCGCCCAACTTTGTGGTTCTCCCCAGCTCTACGGAGCATTTTAGCGCCTTTTAGCTAGGTGTTTTGGTTGGAGAGATCTGCTCTGGCAGTAGGGCAACGTTGCTAAAAAGGAGTCAGAAGGGTCAAGAAACAACAGGGTCAGACAATCGTACAAGCCAACAGTCTTGCCAGGCGATCTCAACTACTTTATTTGGAGGTAAGACTTGGTAGTAATTCCTCATTGCACAGGGAAACTGCGCACAACTGCCATAAGTACGGTAGGTGAGAGTTGAACGGAGGTCGGACTGTAAACTTTGATGGATGTTTTACGTCAGACAGCTTGACAACTTGAAAAGATCTGGTAAAATCTTATTATTACGACAGGACTGATGGCCAAAACTACAAAAGTAAGACCCGAGTTGTCTGGTTGGCATGAAGACATCCATGGGCTATGGTTGAGACTCAAGATTAAGTGAAACAAGGTGAGTCAAAAACTCATGGTGCAACCATCTCTTTCTGCTCGGCCTCACCATGAGCACAGCAGAGCACTATCCTGATTGGAGGCGCTGGTGGCGGCAGTTGGTGTTACTCAACATTTGAAAGCCTCAGGGTTTCCCAAGGCAGGGAGTGCCCCCCCCCCCCCCCCGCCAGTAAACACATCAATAATCCTGCAGGTTGACTGACTGGATTGCTGGATAAGGCATGAAAATGAAGGAGGAAGACCCGTGGAGAAGAAGCAATTAGTGTTCACTGGAAGGTGTGCGGGGCCTTGGAATAGTTAGTGATGTTGTGTTAAATAGGAGGGTAAGCCCGGAGTCCCAGTTGGTGATCCGCCTAATGTAAGCAACTGCTAGGAGAGAAGAAAAATCAATTACTTTCTCAGACAGGAGTCAACTTTTCCCTTCTAAGAACCCCTTTCATGTACAGTAACTTCCATAAACTGGACACTACTTACCATGCTGTTTCCACAAATTTAAAGGAACAGTCGATTAAAGATTTATTCAGTCTAGCACCAGTAACAGTCTGGGAGGACGCCGCAAGCCTAACTCTGTCAAAAGTATAAGAAAATATGCCTTCCAACAGCTCCAAAGCTTCCCTTCTCATGCAATGTAGACATAGAAATGTAAAAACAAGACATTGTGGTTTGAATGACAAAGTAGGTCATGTCAGTGCCTTACAAAACAGCCCACAGAAATGTTTAGTGATCTATAGTTAAAGCTGCGTAGCTGTCGAGGACAGTGGAGCAGGGTTAGAATTTGGGTTGGCTATAAAAACAACGATGACATGTTACCACCTTGTAAAGTCGCAGTGGTGAGCGTGTTAGCAAAGCCTTGCCTATGTAAAACTACCCCGGACGGTGGAGCAACGTTAGCATTCATCTGGAGCCGTGGCCACCCGGCGACGGCAAGTTGCCAACTTCTGTCTGATTACCGTTCGCTGATGGTCTATTTTGCTGAAAAGCCTGAACCCAAAACAGCAAAGTCGCGGGGCCATTAAAGCCAAAACAATGAGCTGGAACCCCATGTAGTGCTGAGGGGAACTGCAAGGTCGGAAGATAATTCCCCCCTGGGTTCATCACTATGGGTGACCACCTTTCACCTTACACATTTGATTGTCATTTGATCCATTGAAATGATGACATGGTGCAGCTTTAAGGTTTGGTTTAAGTTTAGGCATCTAAAACTACTACAACTAGGTCCAGGAAAGATTGGGGTTAAAGCCGAAAGAACTCTGTCCATGTCACAATATGTTACAGTCAGTCATTATTTGTTCGACCACATGAACTCACTTGTCAGGAGAAGGTGAATATAGGTTGTTTTAAGGGCCTTTTTTTTTTTCTGGCGAGGATATATGCTATGCTAGGCTAACGCACCCTGGAGCTACGGCACGTCGGCACTAGACGCACGGAGGTGAAATTGATTAAATCTCTCGTCCGACCACAGGTTCAACGGCAAGCATGTTGCCCAAAATATTGGACTGCTCCTTCTAAACGCGACAGATTCATGGCATCGTAAAAAGTGCGCGCAAACAGATTTTTGGTGCGGCAAGTTATTTAGCGTTTCGCTACGTCCCTTCATTTGGGCGTCAGTGAAATCAGATCAATAAGAGGAGGCAGCTTGAGGGAGGTGGCGGTGACAGTCAATATGCATAATCATCAATATTTGATGCCGAGACAATAGAGGGGCAATGGATAAACATGAATCTCGCGCAAATCCATTTGGCAGAATCCGTTCCTTCCTCTGACAAGTAATTGCCGGAAATGAAACCCTGATGTTAAAATGTGTTTCTTGGAAGAGTTGAATGTTCAGGCTCTCCTTGTTGTCACTCACGCACGGCTACAGTATCTTTGACAAATCCAACCCCCACCCCCCCACCCTACCCCTGCGCGAAAAACCATGTAATTCTCCGTCTGCCTCGTCGTCGCCGTGTCCGGCCGAGTGACTCATGTTTCTCATGTTTACGCTGCGGCGGTGCTTCACCTAGCCGTGATGATGAGGACTTTGCCGTGAGCCACAGCTGAACACCCTACATCCACCCTGCTGGCACCGCTTCAGTGTTTTCATTCCATATGATAGGAGTCACACCACATTCCTGTTACAACTTCTCTGCGGCGCATAAAAATCTCCTCTCGGAAACCGCAGGGCCATGTGTTTTGAGTTTTCCCTCTGTTTGTTCCAATTTACAGCATCTCTCCCCACTTTTTTCTTCTGCTCCCTCTCTCTCACACACACACACACACACACACACACAAACACCGATCGCGCGCTCTCTCTTCATGTTGATAGGCCCATTTAGACCTCATGAAAGCATTCTATTTAGGTGCATTTGAGGTTATGGTTGTCACTGACAACCAAGCTGTCAGAGAGTGGCAGCCTCTATCAGTGTTGGGGGTTTCCAGAGGAGCTTACAACACACAGAGCAGCTATTGACGGAGCCTGCTTCATGGACTCAGACCTGCCAAAGGCAATGGTGTGTGACAAAGCCAGCGAGGGGACCCCGCAAAGGAGAAGAATCCCCCCATCTGATAATGATGTGATTTGATGATAATGCACAGTTTAGAATAGTAATATGATTAAGAGGAGGGGGGGGGGGGGGGGACACTTCAAAAATGAAAATAGTACCAACCTATGAAGCCACGTTGAATATTTTGATGGTGGAAACGTGGCCCCAAGTCATCGACTGGGGAGAAAGCAGGGCCGTAGCAACCGTTCAGCCCGTTTCCATTGCAGGAACTTTTTCAGGCACCCAGGAACCATTTCAGGAACTCAGGAACGTGGCCTGTGTTTTGACTGGAGGAACCACGGTCTAAACGAAGTTCCTCAGTCGTAGCTCTAGGTACAAAACAAAAAACAAAACTCCCTGCTTCGAGGTCAGTACTATCGGGGCGGAGTCTGCAAAGCTGAGTGTCTCTCATTGGTCGAACCCAGAACTTGTAATGTGAAATTGCACACAGGAATTCATGAAAGCGACTTTTAGTTTTAGCTCCTGTGGCTCCAAACTTCCTGGAACTGTTTGGTCAAAAAAGAGGCAAATGAGGACGCTGAGGTCATGTCCTCAGTATTTTGTTTTTCTTTTTTTTTGGGGGGGGGGGTGTTTTTTTTTCCAGTATCTTGAGGAACTATATTCTGCACCTTATGATTTACATCCAGTGCCAATGGGGGGGGCCTGCTGCACCTACTAGTAGGCTTAGGTTTAGGCAACAGAACTACTTGGTTAAGGTTTGTAAAAGATGTCACATGACTTACGTAAGTCGCGTTCTAACCCTAACGTTAGAAAACTTCGCACTTTAAATAAGTCAGCGTTGACTTTTGGTTTCCCCAACCCTAACCATACCTTTACCGTAGGCTATTTGCCATCGCCACAATTCGTCCCTTACCTTTAGCACACCGAGGCTACGAAGTGCAGGAATTTTGAAAGCAAGACCTTTTTAAAAGCTTGGCATTGGAAGTTAAAAGAAATTTAGAAGAAGAAACAACACGTTGAACGTAGCTCGTCCAAATTTTTCTTTTGCTTGTCAATAACAACGTACCTGGTAGAGCCATTTCTGGCAAGTCTACAATATAAAGATATCATTTCCCATTTGTTTTCAATTATTTCATTGTAACTAGTTTGGCGGCACTCAGTGGCAGTTTGGTGCCACCTAGTGGTAGCTTGGTGCACGGCATCACCTGACCTCACCTCAGGAGCCTTTTTATTGACGGCAGGTGTGTCTAAACGGAACCGTGGAAGACGCCAGGAGTTTTTCAACCGCTGTGTGTTTTGGCTATTTTTATTTGGTTTAATCATCAGCTTGCTTGCTGAAATTCGTTCATCACCCCACCTTTTGGTTTCTTCGTAAAAGGCCCTGTCTATTCTGGTGGATGTTGGTTTGGGGTTGCTTTGATTTCGTTTTGGTTTGACGCCACAGCCAGTTAAAGCGTCTTTTAGCCGCCACTGAACGACTCGAACTGCGCCATAAAACCAACCCGTTGGACCACCCGAACCATCGTGGATCATCGAGAAAAAAACGTGAGTAACCAAACAACCAGAGGCGTGTCTAACATTGTGGTGTCTGTGGGCGGCGATGTTCCGTTTAGTTTAGAAGCCGCAATGAACACGGTTGATATTTTACAAGCTAAAACTAGCCTCTTTCGACTCGACACGTTTAACGGACTGCTTTTAGGCCAGCGACAAATAAAGGCTTCAGCATTTCCATCCCAGAATTGTACTCCTGTGAGTGTGGAGAAGGCTTTTACAGAATTAAACAGAATTACACGCAAAAACAAAAGGAAAAAAAAAAAGAAATCCAAACAATAGTTAGCCACCTCCTTCTGTTGGGTGGGGGTACGTCGGCAATCCTGCCTGTGCGGCCCTGGGAGGAAAGCACTCATTACTTACCACGCGTGAATTTACTCCTGGTTATGTGCAGCTGCTCAAGGTGTCTTCCTTATGGATACAGACCAAAGGTCGTCATGAATTATAAAAAAAAAAACGTGTGCTATGAAGCTGTAGGCTGCCTCGTTAATCTAAATACGCGGGAAAAAAACCACGTGCAACTTTTGCGAGGATTCACAAATATGCGAGGTATGGAGTCTCGCCTGTGGGGGTTCACACACACACACACACACACAGAGAAAAAACAAGTTAAGGTGTATCTTTAATCAGTAATAATTGAATTAAAACTCATGGTGATTATCACTTGTGAAATAATAATAACAATAATAATAATAATAAGCATGATGATGATGATGATGATGATGATGATTGAATGTGTCTGTATATTGTGTGTATACATGACTTTGCCTTTGGAAATTGTATTGTTGGGTACATCATCCCCACCCCACACACACACACACACACACACACAAACACACACACACTCCTCCTCCTCCTCCTCCTCCTCTGGAAACCTGTTCTGGAGGGAGTGACTTGATCCAGGCGGCGTCCAATTATGTGGGAGCAGCACTTATTCCACTTTATTCCCGGCTACAGTTAAGTGGCTCGGAGCCTTCAGAGGCGCGCGGGCTCGTCGTATAAAGGCAGAGCGGCGGGCGGAGAGAAGGCACCCCCGTGTGACGCGCGAACGGAGCGCCAGGAGACAAAGGTAGAAACGGCCACTCCACCCGGCGAGGCGTCTGGCGGCGCGCAGAGGAGACGCGGAGGATGCTCCCGATCAAACCCACTAGGACCCTTTTTTTTTCCTCCCCCCTCCTCCCCCCGCGTCTGGAAATCCACGACCTCGTATAAGTGATTCACGAGAGCCCGAGTTTTCAGCTCAAGCCCAACCAGTCTGCCTGAAAGGCGGCAGGAGAAGCTGGGATCAGCGCCTGGAGAGAATTATAAAGTCAACCCCGTTTTTCTTTTTTCTTTTTTAAAGGAAGGGGTGGGGGTGAGGGGTGAGGGGTGAGGGAGGTTTGGAGTTTGACAAGCGTCCCCTCGTTGATTTGTGTTTATTTTTGAACCTGCGCTGGACCATCGTCCGCCGAAGGGGGAATCAACTGTTGCTGCGGCCGGGGCGGGCGCGGGGGGACGTTCTCCGGCTGTGTCTTGGCGTTCGTGGGTGGATGTTTGACCGCCACTCGGTCCCCGCACGCAGCACAGCCGCGCGGCCGGTGTTGGTCGTGCAGTTAACATGGAAGAGAGACCGACGCTGTTGCTGATGCCTCGGATGCACCTTCGCCTGGCCTGATGTGATGCCACACTGTTGCGCTGAGGAGAGTGATGACACCCCGCACCGCTGCCTGACCGTCTCTGTGTGCGCAACACAACGCTCTTCTTCTTCTTCTTCTTTGGGCATTTGAACTCACTGGCAGACGGCTTGTTGTTGTTTTTTGTTTGTTTGTTTGTTGTTGTTTTTTTTTATTTTTATTTTTTACGTTATAGTGACCTTGCCCGGTTTTGGCATCTGTTCCGCGGGAGATCATCATCATGCTGATGATGATGAAGAACGGCGGCATGGACGCGCATCAGGTTGACATCGATTCGGAATTTGAGCCCCACGGTCGGTCGCGGTCGTGCACCTGGCCGCTGCCGTGTCCGGAGGATTTCCCCGGGGAGGGGGAGGCGAGCCGGGGTCTGGCTCTGGCGTCGGTCAAAGTGGAGCAGTACAACGTGCCGGCGTGCCGGGCCGAGAGAAAAGGCGGCGCACCGGCGGAGATCAAGCACCCAGCCGGCGCCCCGGCCCCGGTCGTGGCCGCTCCTGCCTGCATGTCCGGGGCTGCGCTCGACGTGGCCGGCCAGCTGCGCAAAGCCAAGTCCTCCCGGCGAAACGCGTGGGGGAACCTGTCTTATGCAGACCTCATTACCCGTGCCATCGAGAGCACCCCGGAGAAGAGACTCACCCTGTCCCAAATCTATGACTGGATGGTTCGCTTTGTTCCTTATTTCAAGGATAAGGGCGACAGCAACAGTTCAGCAGGATGGAAGGTAGGCCACATGAAAGAATTCTCTGACACCACATGGTAAAGGTTTTCAGCGCAGAAGCGGCACTATATTTAGCCTCAGTCCGGGTCTGCAGCAGAGCTCCTTCTCTGCATATTTGAAAGCCACATAATTGACCCCTGGTTCCAGCAATTTATGTCAGTGGCGTGTCCCCATGTCACTCCACACTACAGTGTGTGGGAAGGGGGCGGTGAGCGCGGCTGGATGCGGGTTCACTGGGTTCACCGTATTTAGGGATTGCAGCCTGTGCATATGGGAGCAGCCGCGCGGAGCCGAACTCCCCCTCTACACGGTCCCCCTTTGGATAGGCGACCCTTACGCGCCGTGACGCATTGGTGGTGTCTGGTTCCGAGCCTATATTTCTCTGCGTTATGCGGGTCGCACGGGGGACAAAGTGCGCCCCCGGTCCGATTTGCAGCTCCTCGACTGGAGCGTCACCCCATGCCGCCGGTTGGGTGCTCTGGATAAACGCCCCCCCCTCCCCCCCCTCCCATCCAGTGCGCGCAGGCTGTGCCAAAGCATGGCACATGGCGCGAGGGGTTGAAAAGGACAATAACAAGAGATGATGACATGCGGTGCCACAGCAAGCAGATGTAACGACAGATTATCCCTTAAATTCAAATTAATATGAGGTTAATCTAATAGATTGGTTGCTGTAATCTACTTAAATTTACCACCCACTCTGTGTGAGGAATAATAGTCTTTTGTTTCCAGGCCCCCAGTGCTGGAGCTTCCCCTCACGCTGTAAAGTTTTGCTCCAGCATGCACCCCCCCCCCCTTTAAACCAAAGTTTAAATCAGCTCTGCTGCTTCAAATTGCAGTTCAGTGAATTCTAAATAGATAGTAGACTGTGTTTCCATATCTGGTGAATATGGCAATTAAATACATCAGTGGAGACTAAACTGGCCATTCATCTGTAAACACAAGTAAATAACACACACATATATATATATATATATATATATATATATATATATATATATATTTGAACATCGCATTTGTTTTGTCTCCACTTTTATGGTCTTTTGGCTGCAGTGGGAGCTCCATCAGAGGGTGACAAAAGGTCGACACTGCAATTGATGGAAGCTTCTAAAATGATACACACTGTTAACTCAAACAGACTTCTCGTTGAATTTAGTGGCATCGCTGTAGCCGGCGTTCAACGCGACGACAACCTTAAAGATGGCTGGGGGGAACATGTCTAAAGGGTCGCCGCAGCGATTTAGCGTTTCCATAAAGTTGGGGGAGCTCAACAACACAGACGGATTGAAGAAAGTCCTCCGGTCCCTAGCGTGGCTCCAGCTCCAAAAAACACTGTGTCCTACAATTCCCATAATGCAACCCCACAACGTCCTTAATTAGACCCTCCCTGCCCACTTCCCTCGGGTCATCCCACACCTGTTCCAGCGTGGAAGCACGGGGCTCTCCGTTAAAATGTTTGGGTTTCTCGAGATGACCCTGATGACATCACAGTGACGTCATCTGGGGGTTACTTTACTTTCACCAGTGCCACGGAAGACGTGATACAGCCGTTCGTTCAAAGTGCCCGGCGGTACGCGGGGTGGAGGGCGGACGGGGGGGAAACACACGTTGCGGTGGGGATTAACAGGCATTTCACACCATCTGCGTGTTTGACATTGAGTTGATCCAAAATCCTCTATCTGCTTCTCCCGTCATGTTATCATATCCTCACAGCGTGCCATTGTCTGCCTCCTTCTTCACACACACACACACACACACACACACACACACGAGGTTTCTTCAGTGCTTTCCGCCCTGCCTTGACATCTCATTTTGGCTCCACACCAGCGTCCAATTGAGCAGTATTAAGACGCAGATTAATCTCAATAAAATCAGGTTTGAGTCGAGCCGCAGCAACCCCTGTCCAATTTTTATGGTATTGGGGGAGGGGGGGGGGGTTAAAATTGTTAAAATTGGATTTAAAGCAGGGCTTAATTCCCGGGCCTTGTTTGTGCTGCCCAGGGATGCCACAGCTTGATACCTGCTCCCATTCCAGCTTTGCGTGTGGAGGTTTTGATTGGCCCCGGTCTGGCAAGGGAAGTGATTGGTGGAGTGAGGCCTCCAAGTCCGGGCAAAAAACCCCCCCCCAACTTGATTCAATCATAATAACGCTCCTCAACAACAACAACAAAACAAAACAAAACCAAAAAAAAAAAATGGGAGGGAGGGAGAGAGACGCACACATGCACGCACATGTTGGACTGTAACAGTTGGCAGCGATTTTAATGAGATTTGAAACGCGGAGGTATGGAATCGCTCACACACACACACACACACACACACACACTTGTGTACAACGTGTGTTTCACTCTCGCACATTCCTGTATGTTTCTGCTTAGATTGAATAGTACTTGGGGGGAGGAGGGGGGGGGGGGTGGTGGTGGTGGTGGTGGTGGTGGATGTATATGGATGGATGGTTGGATGGGATGAGTGGGAGGGAAATAAGATCCAGCCAGAGTCTTGCTATTAAAAGCAGACTTTAAGAGCTGTTGTGTAATCCTGTCTGAGAGCTGCTGCTCAATTCAGCCGCTGCTCTTTGTCTTCATCTGGGCCGGCAGCTTCTTAATACCACACACACACACACAGAGACACAGACACGCCGACTGTACTCACACACTGTTGAGGTGTCACTCACTTGTTTAAGTGTCAAGCGCGAAGGCTGCAGCGGCGTATTGGATTTCTTCCGCGCGTTCACACACTTCTTGTGTCCAGTGGTAGTGTATGGATTTCTTTGAATGCGGTCACACACACACACACACACACACACACACACACACACACACAAACAAACGGCATGCAGCGTTGCTTAAGCGTCTGGCAGCAGCAGGGTTACCATGATGACTATGTATGGATTTCTCTGACTGTGGTTCTGTAATTGCGGTCAAGTGTTTGGGCCGTGTTTGTTATTGCATCTGAGGTGGGAGGCTGTGTTTGGTCATGTGAAGTGAGTTCAGTCCTGTAGGTGGTCATGGTGGCGGCGGCGGTGATGCGGGGGTCTGCGCTCACACACACACACACACACACACACACACACACACACACACACACGCGCGGCGTTATGTTCATTTCACAAGTGGCTCTGCGTGGGAATGGATGTGCTGAGCTGTGGCCTGTCTGCAGGCTGTACCGTACACAGATTCAGCACCAGGCGGGCAGGTAGGCGCTCACCGACACTACCTGAAGGCTTTGCTAACATTAAAGGCACGTCGTGGGCGTATGACTGTTGTAATCAGACTGTGATATAATGAGCACACAGCAAACAAGACGCAAGCGCACACAAGGATCACGACCATTTCAGAGAGGCATTAAATAAATTAAACATTTGTTTCAGCTTTAGCTTGAACACTTTTTTTTGCATTAGGCTCATGAATGCAGCATTCTGGGAAGAGTTCGGATCGGTTTGAAGCTCCACGCGCCATCCCTGCACTGCCTGTATGTGGTGGATGGAGCTCCACCGGGCCCATATCCTCTGGGTCCCGACAAAGTGTGAGGTTTTAGGTCGGGTGCTTCGTGCTGGTTTGGGTCTCGTTTCAGATGTAACTCATGAGGCAGGCTCTCTCTCTCTCTCTCTCTCTCTCTCTCTGTCCGTGCCAGCCAAGTCGTGTCTTGCAAGCAGAATCAAAATGCGCAGCTGGGAAGACGGAAAGAGACGGACAACGTGTCCGAAATCCGTCCCTCATTCACTAGTCCGATATAATAGACACTCAACAGTTAACTCCATAGTGAGCTGTCATTTTTGCACCTGTTAAACGCGACACTTTGCATTGCGGGATTGTGAACAGAAGGTAGCATCCATGCCGTGGACACTTACACTTTTTCAGGTGTGCTGAGGACGCAACATATCGCGTAGGTTCCACACGGCAGCGCTCTTTGGTAAAGAGTAGATATAGTGCAGCGTATAGTCAACAGGGGGGGGGGAACAATGCATTTCGTTAGCCTGGTAAGCTAACGGTCGGGAATGGGTGGCATGTAGAACACAAATGTAGAGCTTTGGGTGCAGGTACTCAGGCCAGGTCATCTGTTTAGAACACAGACAGGCGCAGAGGAGAATACATGATAAGTAAATGTATGAGAAATAAGCTCCCCCCCCCCCACAGTGCAACCCTTGTGTATCTCCTTTAAGACGAGATCAGCCACCAGTTGTTGTTTTTTTTTTACGATGAGAGCCAAAGTTCCGTCACGTGAAGAGATTTCTGTGTTTTTCCTGCCCTCGTCTCGCGGTTTTGAGGTGGGCGGAGCTTGATTGGAAAAGAGTCTTGTGACGTCACGTAATACGTTTTCCAAAACTTTAACTTTTCTTGCACCTTATTTGGTATTGAGTATTTAATGTAATCCAGAAGAGGGTAATATTTGAAGGGATTTAGGGCCCAGTGTTCTGCTATAGCCCTGATTACTGAGAGCAACAATGGTTCTTTACCTGTAACATGCTTCTAATCTGCTTGTAATGCATTACAATGCGCTTCACGTAAAGTATTGCCGCCCACGCTGATGGCCATCACCTTGCTCTGCAGAGATTCCACTTGCCGGAGACAGAGAAGGAGAATAGGGTGCAGAGTGAGACGGAGTTAAAAAAAAAGAAAAAAAAGAGAGAGGAGGCAGGGAGACATTTTGAAGAACAAGGTATTATTTGTCCTGCCAATAAAACCTTTTTTGAATTGGATTCAGAATTGAGTGGGAGGGGGAGAGAGGTGGGAAGAGAAAAGATGGAGCGAGAGCGAGAGTGGTGGCGGTGGCCCCTGCTGCTGAGCACATTGATAGCAGCCTTAATGCCTGTGATGCTCCAGCGCCAGCCGAGACAGAGGGGAATTGGTTGGAGATGGTGGAACAGGCTTAGAGGGTTCCCCGTGCCAGCCAGCCTGGCGCTGGCTCAACAGAAAGCCCTCTGCACCGCTACACAGTTATTGTTATTATCACAAAGGCGCAGCAGAAGGAGAGGCAGCTCTCGAGTTGGCGGGCTTGGCGCTGGGTTAACCGGGGGCGGGGAATGGGAAGAGGAATTTGGAAGGCGAAGGGGGGTTGGTTGTTGAATCTGAGACTATGGTAAAACTCATCTGATCAGTCCTGTGAATGGAGAGGAAAACAGTTGGGAAGAGTCGTTGAGGGCGTGAATGGAAAGGAGGCCATGCAGAGATGGACAGATTTTGATCCGAGAGGATCAGTTGCCCTGTCTGTTGGTGCCGAGCGACAAAAGGCGTTTGAATAGAACGCGGGGCAGATATCACTTCAATCTGGAGAAGGGCTGCGATGTAAACAAGGGATGCACCAGCAGTGGAGGCGGGGTGTGCGCTGCTTAAATGAGTCATAGTGGTTGGAACAGAACATAATATTCTCGCCCTCAGCCCTCACACTTCAATCAGTTGGAATAAATCAGCTGGAATAAAATGTTGAGAAACACTCTACAGACGGAAATTCCAGAGAGAAAACCGAGTCCAGACGCACAACAGTCAGTCAGTCAGGAAGGCGGATCTTGGGAATCGTGCCTGGTGGTGTGTCGTAAAAAATGTCGGCCCAGCACACATTCTCTCCGTGTCGTCTACCAGACCTCAGGGCTTCAAAATGTTCTGGTGTCTGGCTCGGACGATGAGCAGAGCGCTAGTCAAAAAAAAGAAAAGAAAGAAACATTCAGTCCTCGCTGTCTGACTGACTGTGACTCAGGAGCAGGTCAGCACGTAATGTTGTTACGCTGCTAACAAGGCCTTAAATGAACATACCAGGGCGCTTCCTGTCATCTTTGCTCGTTTTTCTACAAATCACGTAAGCTTTACATCACGACGACCCATTTGGAAAACCACGCTGTTGTATGTCAGAGACAGGACCGTATTTTGTCCAGTGCTCCCCCGGCAGCCATTGGCTTCCTTTCCTTTCTATATGATGTGAAAACGCAGCCGACACTGGCTTGAGTTATGCGAATCCATCACAGTAACTCCTTGAGTGATATTCATCTGCAACAATGCACTATGCATCACGACGGCCTTCAAGTCTGCATTCATCTTTCGAGTTACAAAGTTACGTTATCGTTGCGGGGTAATGCCGTGCAGAGGTTCAAGATCGATCTGTGCTTAAGTTGCATTGCAACTCAATGATAATGTAACATTGACAAAAACGATTGCGCCACTGCTGTCACTTTTTATATAAACTGAATTCCAACGAATCATCATCACCACGATTTCCGATTGGATAGAAATGGAAAACGGTGGCTCCCCGGAGCACAACATTCATCCACGTTTCTAAAAGACAACAGCATAGTTTGCTGAGTGGCTACTCGTGATGATTGATTTTCATACCAAATGGAAATGAATGGAAACTAATGGCTGCTTGGAGTGGTAGACACCATATAGCACTTTTCTATTTCTTAAACACAGCAGCATGACCTGCAGAATGGGTACTTGTGATGTGAAGTACATGTGATTGATTGACTGTCATACCATATGGAAATGAATGGAAATCAATGGCTGCCTGGAGCAAAGACAATATGCTAAAACACAACAGCATGGTTTGCAAAAAAAAAAACCAAACAACCTACTTGTGATGTAAAGTATATGAAATTGATTGATTTTTATCCCATATGGAAATGAATGGAAACCAATGGCTGCTTGGTAAAATACATCAAAACCTGTATCGTATGCATTTAAAACAGTAAACATGTCAAGTATACATGATCTGATGTTGATTTTTGATGATTTGATGATCGCATTTTGTGATAAACTTGAAAGTCACACACCAGGAATCACTTTTGACATACAGTCATCCCAGCAATCCTAATAAATCAAGTCACAGCGGCACCAAACTGATTACAATCCCACTGGAATCAGAGAAAAAAAAAATGTTATAATGTAATCATACATCTGAAACGGCACTAAATTTTAATGTGATTAATGACACAGTTGCTTCATGAAGTATTCAACCCCCTAACTTTCTGCATATTGTACTCATTATACTATGCACCAATTTTAATAAATTATCATGCACTCACAGTGTGTTTATAATGGGCTTTTGATGCCTTATAATGCCTTATGAGCACCACTCCAAGTAATGTGTTGCCCTGATTTTTTTTTACTGCAAATGGGATTAGTTTTTGAGTTCTTGCACACGCTAAAATGGGTTTGATAGAGGTCTGTATGGATCTGAAGATTCTGTGTGTGTATATTTATGTGTGTGTGTGTGTGCATCTGCTCTTGTTGTTGCATAGCTAGGCCTGATGGGAGTCCAGGTCCGGGGGGTACAGCTCTAGTTAATAATTCAGATGAGGCTCATTATCAAGGCAGCGCAGATCTCTCTCTGATTCCACCTTAATTGCAGGCAGGATGTGCCTCTCAGACACTCTCAAAGTCACCCCCCCCCCACCCCCACCACCACCACCACCACCCACCCGCCGTCTGCAGCTGCAAATGACTACCACACACACACACACACACACACAGAGATCTCCACTAGTTCCCTTCCAGACCTCACCTCTTCGCAGCAGGCCCCCTCGCTGAGATCAGACCAGCGTCCCTTGCGTGAGCAGGTGAATGGACATTAGGAGATGAGCAGATAAATCCCACTCAGAGCTCATGACTATCAAGAGTATCGACTCCGAGGCCAGGCATGTGCTCCTATTATGAGTCACTCACATTTTTAATCAGATCTTCATGAGGGCTTTCTCCTGTTGGAGGGCTCAGCAAACTAAGATTGATGGGAGGTAATCAGTCAGAGGACAGCAGCTCTGTGATTAACGCTGCCGGTGAGTGGACCTCTCAGCGCCATGCCGGATGACCTGGTTCGCGGCTTTTCAGCCCCAAAGTCTTCTGGGAGTTGAAGCGAGGAGGGCGCGTAAAAAAGAGAACGGCTGCCGCTCGCCAAGTAGTATCAGACTTGCGCTGCATTTAAATAATGGCCCGGTATTTCACAGTGGAGGTACTCCTCAGTGCTTTCCCGCAGGTTATTGTACCAGACAATCAGAACAAACGTACGATGCCTTTGTTACTGGGACTAAGGCAAAGTATGAACCAACCCGCCACAACTTACCCATGTCTAAAGATCCTTCTTAAAGATTTGTCGGCCATGCTGAGGTGCAGTCTATGCGTATCCATCCTGCTGCTGAACATCGCCTTTTTGCTGCTTGTGTTTTTTAGACGCAACAATCAGCCGCAACTTTGCAATTCTCTAGTCAAAGACCGCTCGGAAATCGGTCTTCTTGCTCTCCGAATCGATCCGGGCACGATAGGTGGACGTCTCTTTGTTTCGCTGGAGAGCTTCGAAGTGTTTTGGAGCAATTTACTGGGCTGTAGGGGGAAAAAAAAAAAAAAGACGGCGTGGAAATGCAGCGCACTGGACTTGTTGTGTGTGTTTGGGGAATCTCTATCCTTTTTAAGTGGTATATAGACGTGACTTAAGAGAACTTGTTGTAGTGGAACATTTTTTAATTAATAATGTCTCAAACTATTGGACGGGTTGACATTCATGATCCTGAAGGGGACATGTTTTCCAGACATTTCGCTCAAAGCCACAAATGTCAATTTTAAAATCGGGGGGTGGGGGGGGGGGGTAACAAAAAAATCAGCGCGCAATCCTATGGGGACCATGAACGGCTGTACAAAATGTCATGGCAATCCGTCCAATAATTGTTAGTGTTATTTCAGTCCAGGACCAAAGTGGCGGCCCTGGTTGACATCCATAGAGCCATGCTGCTAGCAATGAATAAAATGATTTAACATTAAATCCACAATAATAAGTATTTATGCACGACAACTTGTCCAATTCAGTAGCTGCAAAATTCTCAGACTCAAGCGGCTGCCTCAGGGTCTGTCTTCATGCACGCTGCTGTCCAGGAACATTCTCCACTCAATCCGACAGAGTAGCATCACATACAGTGAAATGCACTCTTTTGTTCAACTCCATGGCTGTCTTGTTCCCTTGACCCGACCCCTGTTTCAGCCATGGACCACTTTGCTTTGGAAAAACTTTTTTTCTTTTTCTTTCAAGCATTCAGCTTGATGTCAAACCATTCCGGTCTTTGTGTCTGTCCCGAGATGAGGCGGTGTTGACAGGTGGAGCAAAACTTCATCATTTCAGGTCCCCCCGATATGACTACTGACTCCAATATGTTATGTTTACATCTAATGATTTCCGACAGCAGGACTTGGGGGGGCCCCAAGTGGTGTCTCCTTTTTCCTCTGGGTTGACATTTGCATGAATAAAACTCGCCCACAAACGGAGTAGGTAACAGGTAGCCTTACATAGCAATTTTGGGGGGGCGTCGGTTATGCCAGCGATGAAAATCTCAAGAAAGCGCAACTACTCGCAAACAGTTGGCATTCGTCAGGCTGAAACAAACATTCTTCTTTTTTTGGCAAGCAGTTGAGATACGTACGAGCCAACCTTGAGAATACAAAGGCTTTCTTGCGTGAGGCTGAGTAAAAAGTAGCGTGCAAGGTGGGAAATGGAGGGGAAAACAATAAACAGTGGCGGCAATTTCAAAACTAGATTTGTACACCGAAAGATGCTGAAAAGGTTCCATTTTTGAGGGGAAGTGAATGGCTGCAGCAGGTAAAGGGCATATTGGTAAAAAAAAAAAAAGCCATGCTTCGTTATTTTACAGTACTATCAATCACGCTTAATGCGCGTCGTTCCCCGTGTGGTTCGGGTCATGTTCAGCATCAGTCAAAGTCAAGTCAAGTTTGCTGGCAGTTGAATCCATTTTCATCAAAGACGTCTGCAATTGCACTTTGACCCGAGTTGATGAAAGCCAGTTGACAGCTAAAGCCGTCAGTGCCTTAAGAGCAGCATCGTTGTTGATCATTTGCTGTGTTTTAACCAGAGTTTTTTTTGCTCACTTGTCTTTTGTAAAAAAAAAAAAAAAAAAAGAGAAAAAGAAGAAGAAGTCTGTTAGAGCAGTTGCTGCGCTCGGGAAGGTGTCTGCTAACGATGTCGAGTTGAGCCCAGACACCGAAAAAAAAAGGAGCATGCTCACTGTCTATTGTCAGCACAAAGGAGGGCCAGCGAAGAGTGTGTTCACCTCATGAATATTCATCAGCTTCAACGGCATATTTGGACAAATTACAATAAAAGCCTTTCAAAAGCCGGAGATGAGTGGAAACCGTTTGCAATCCAGTCATTTTTGGGAGATTATTAATCACACATCATTAAACTGCTTCAAGTCACGGCGAAGCAGATTTACATTATGGCATGTGCGGATCCTACAATTTGTGTGTGTGTGTGTGTGTGTGTGTGTGTGTGTGTGTGTGTGTGTGTGTGCGTGCTTGCTGAGGGCGGTCCAGGAGGCAGACAGAGGTTAGCAGCGTAAGACGGCCTCTCAGTGGATTTCTGTGTCAGTTTGATGAAAATAGGTCAGGATTCAGAGCTCGGCGTTTAGCATTCTGCCCATGTGATGTGGCTGACGCTGAGTCTGACGACAGCTAGCCTCAAATGAACTCCAGACTCTTTCTGCCCCCCCCCCCACACACACACACACACACACACACTCCCTCCCCATTCCTCTGTAATCTAGACCCTTTCCTGTCATCCTCTGTCTCTCTGCTGTGGCTTCCATCGCTTCGAGCTCTCGCAAAAGAAATTCAAAATCCGTGGCCGTAGATTAAGGCCGCTCCACATCAAATCCACAACAGTCCGCGTCTGGTAGACCATTTGATTTAGATGTACTTTTGGGCTTTCGAGGGATAAAATAGATGTGCTGCAAAGTTTTATGAGGATAATATTTCAACCGTGTCCAGTGACCTACGTTAGCATAAGGTCCACAGTATGTTTGGTCACCACCAGAAGGGCTTGATTTATTATTCTCCCAGAGAGCGGGCCCTCATCTCTCATGACTGCCATGCTTTCAAAACGACTCTCTTGAAAGGTGAATTCACTTACGGGCGAGCCGGCTCAAATGCTTGGCCGCATCTGAGGCTTTGCCGTTGAGTCACGGCTACCACCTCTGGCATGCGGGGGGAACCGGCCGTACACAAATAATGGGTGAATATAAAGCGAAGAACGAGAGCAGATAAGTGAAAAGACCGCTGCGAGGTCAATTCTGCTAAGTGGATCCTCTGATAAGGTTGATCTGAGTCCAACGAGATTACCCAGACGGAACGGCAAAAAAGGTGTTTCATAGCCTTCAGAACACGGCCTGGCTGCCTGAGAAGGGTTGGCTGTCTTACCTGGCGATTAGCCAGCAGCTAATTTAGAAAGACAATAATGTAATTGTGAACGTGTGACTTGTAGCTGTATTGCTCTGCCAGCGCCAGGACTCCTCACCCCAAAACCACAGCAAGATATCAACAAGTACGAGCCAAACCGCCTTAAAACGTAGCATGACTGGAGGTAGTCTCCAGAGGTTGATTTGTAATGATTTTGGTGACTTTTCCTTTAGACCGCTCGGCTCTAATCTTTCATCTTTCTGCCATGAAATCTACCGAGCACATCCAGGTAACCCTAGGTAACCAGCTTTCCCCGAGTGCCACCTCGCCCTAATGCTTGTGATGCGCGAGATATCCAACGATCTATGAGGTGCGCGGCCTGTTGGTGGTGAATGAAAACTGTTGCTCAAAAGATCCTTTGGGAGCAGTGCAGCAAACAGCCGCAGCACTCTATCAAGGTTAAAGCGGCTGAGTGTATTTACAAGTCCAATCTAACTTGAACGCGAAAGGGGGAGGGGACGAACTCTTCCTGGCTGCCGTGATCCCATGGTCTTCCCTTGAGGGTCACACCGCAACAGCACAGTATAAAACAAAGCGGGCTGTGCAGTGTTAGCTGTCGCGTAGAAAGTTGTGTTTAATCAAAGTACCACAAACTAAGGGACGCGCAGAATATCTAGTGTTCAGCTTGGTCTCTGGGTGTCTGGGCCTATAATGAAGCTGCCATGTGTGTGTTCTACTATAGGAAAGTAATAACGTCTGCTTAGTCCTGAAGAGGTATATGAAGTTGACTGTTTGCACAGCTGTGCACACGTCTGTCGTGCCCATTTCCCGCGAAGCCTTATTTGCCCAGTATCTCGTCTCCGCCTTTGTCAGCCCCCTGCCTTGTGAGGCGTTGGACTGCACCTCCCTAACTGATTTATTGGCCCTCTGAAAGTCTGACTTCATCAAATCCTTGATACCGCTAGTCATATATACTGTCTTTGATGAGTGCCACCGGAGTCGATGTGTGGATTTTAATGGCGGCATTAATCTGGCCTGTTTAATGGTGTTGTTGAGTGGAAGGTGGTCACCGCAAGATGCGGCACTAAAAGATGAGTTATGGGGCCCCAGCCGGCGAACGATGAAAGGGCAAAATGCAAAACAGTCGGGACGTGGAGGAGAGTGGCGGAGTTAAGTCAAGGCCTTGGCGCTCAGACACTGAGCGCGGCGCGAACGGGAAGCTGTCATCGGTCGCTAGGTGTTGCTAAACACGCGCCTGAGGTGGCATTTCATTTGCTAGCGCGGCCCTGCGCCTCTGCTAATTTACTGAGAACGCGCGGTAATTGATTCTCATGTGACAGTTTATGGGATCACACGAGCAGGCTTCTCCTCTCACCTCCTCGTAATGACGCTTGGCTTAATGAGCCTGCCGAAGCATATCTAGACGAAACATCACGCGCCTCTTTCTTCCAGGTGTTTTCCACAACATTCAGCACTGTGGCAGCTGTTTTTTTTATTTATTTATTTATTTTTTTTTGGGGGGGGGGGGGGGGGGGCATGTTTAATTGGCTGTGGTTAAGAACGTGGTTACACCAATATACTGGGAGCACAGTAAGCTTTTATCATGCATTCTGAGTCATCCACCCCTGACAGGATGAAGATCAGCGGCGGAATGTTACCACGTACATTTACTCACAACACGCGCTTAAGAGAAGCGGTGGAATGTAACATAAACTTCACTTAAGTACAATTCAAGCAGTACTTGTACTTTACTTGAGCATTTAATGCTACTTTGTACTATTACTCCCCTACATTTCAGACGTATTCACGAGTTTACAAGTCGAGATTTTACATCCAAAACATATGAGATCATAAAATATGATTCATTTTCATGAATAAAATACCCAGCAGTGTATAAAGTTGTTCGAATTAGCTCCACATCTACCAGCCGGTGACATCCAATTGCTGTTTACACCTCGCTAATACTGCACTTCTTAAGTGACTTAAGTTTTATTGCAGTACTCTGATGTGTAACGGAGTATTTACGCATTGTGGGACTGCTACTCTTACTCAGATAAAATATCAGATCTCCATACTTAACTTCATCTTTCTTCGACTTCACTATATTTCAAAGGGCAGTACTACTCAGCCTGTGAAATCAGATAAGAGTGTCCTCCGTGGCTCTGGGGGGGGCCTCGTCAAGTCAGAGAAAACAATCCCTGATGATGTCATAGTCGTCAGGGTGATTTCGGCCAGGGGGGGGGGTTCGCAAACGACACGTCTTTATTGGAGGCCTGCGATACAAACTAGGAATGCTGACACTCGAAAGACGTCAGTGTTTACCAGGCAGGTGAAGGTCTGACAAAACACACTATCGAGTTGCATTATGGGAATTGTAGGATCCAGGGTTTTTGGTGCTTGGCCCATGCTAGGGACCTCTGCTGCTTCGATTTGGGGAATTCTTCTTTCTTTTTGCAAGTCCCCCAACTTCATGAAAGTGCTGAAGTGCCCCTTTAAGTGACATTTGGAATGCAGGACTTCTACTTTAAATGCAGTGTTATTACTAAATCTGGTTAAGTCTTCCACCACAGTTGAATTGATTGAGCATCAACACCACAGCCGATGGCAAGACGTCGATTTGATGTGAACCTAATGCATCGTTTTGACCAGATGCTATTATGGCATTACTGATATCAGCAGTAATATTAATTAGAGTATTAACCGTTTCTGTGGAGTTCAGCTTTAATCGCCCACGATGGTCTCAAGGCTGCATCGGATTGCCTTTTTGAGCATCATGAAATATCGTCATTTTGCAGCTTCACTCTGGAGTTGCTGACAGATATGGCGGCAGCTGAAGCCCGCAGTGGTGAAGCTGACGGGGGGGCGGGGGGGCCGCGGCCGCGTGGTTGCCTGAATGAGCGAGTGCACAGGCCCGTCGGTGTAATTCTCGCAAGGCGGATATTAAAGACGCAGCGCTGAGGCCTTCCCTCCGCTCGGCCCCTGCACTCCCTCACTCCCGCGCGCCCCCCCCCCCGCCCCCCCCTTTTCCCCTCTCCGTCTCTGCTAATGATCTGCTCCGCCTGTCGCTGCCTGGCTGACTGATGCCCACTGACAGCCCCACTCATGCGGAAAGGCTGCATCCCTCCTCCCCTTCACACACACACACACACACACACACACACCGAGTAATGAACTCTCCTACACATCCCAACGCTACATATTTACTATGCATGTGTGTCACACATGCGCCACGCACGCCAATTTGCGTAAGCGCTCGCGGTGAGACGGATAGATCTGCATTAACAAATCACGCCCATTTGTTCGCTCGCATGTCAGCAGACATGCATGTGGAGCATGCAGGACACACACACACACACACACACACTAAAACATAGCACTCATCCCGTCCTCTACAGCATCCGTATGGAGCAGCTGACTTTCCATCCATGCATTTTTATGCAAATGACAACATATTGAATTAGATGGGCTGAATGGGAAGTGGCACATTTCAGTGGCAATTCCTGCAGTGTCGCTGTTTTTTTTTTTTTTTTTGCTTGCTGGAGGCAGAAAACTTTGCTTTTTTTTGTCGAAGAAATAATGTAATAAATAGAGATGGGGGCTGTATTAGTCATATGAATGATGGCGCAGGTTTGACACGATAAGCTCGAGTGAATGCCTCAGTCTCAACAGTCAGTGCTGAGGACATGGCGCCTTCTCAGCGCGACGACCGTCCAGGAGGCGGTCGTATTTGCACGCCGAATACCTCCAAGCGTACTCGAGTAGCTGATCGACAGGAAATGAATCATCAACGGCTTTGATGGTCGGTTCCGAAGTCATCTATTGAAGCGGAAACCCCCCCCCCCCCGCCAAACATCAACTGGTTCCGGCTTTTTCTAATGTGAAGATCTGCTGCTTTTCCTCCACTTGAACACACTGTGGAGTCGTTCGAAGATGTTACCCTGGGCTCATTTTGACATTTTAACGGTAACACTTTACTTCAAACCCCCCCCCCCCCCCCCTTTTTGGCATTTATAAGCAGTATATAAACATTTGATGAATGGTTTATAACAGCTTAATGTTGTTACAAGCACAGATGTTGTTTAAGTGCTTACTAACGTGCAGGTTTTTTTTGTTGTTGTCAACAATTATTAATTCCTCCTATGACGACATTTTATGAAAACCTTGTTTTACTATATTATCATTCATTCATCACCTGGTTACACCTCAGCCTGCAGTATAGTGTGTTAACAAACGTGTATTTACTGCTTATAAATGCTAAATAGCTAAATAGCGGGCGGGTTGCAATTTTAATAGACTAAATGAAAAACTAGGCAGCCCTAGTTTCCGTGGTGCCTCAACAAGGATTCATGGTGGCGCTAATGGATTATTATTCCTCTTTGCTAAAGAATGATAGTTCATTTTACAGGTGTGTCGTTTCCTTTATGCCGTTCACATTGTTCCGTGTGTGTTACGCGCAACTCTTGTATCTGCATCCGCGAGGGATCGCTGAGTCTCGTCTTCATCTTCATCACTTTGCATTTGTGGCGAACATCGTCAGACGCTGCGCATTCCTGCGTTCAGGGGACCCCCCCCCCCCCGTCCCATAGAAACCACAAGCAATTCACTTTGCCCTGGACGCCGGGATTCGGGCGTGATTAATACTGGCTACCTGCTGGTAGGTGAGATTTTTCTCCCAGTTAGCCGGTCTGAGATGAGTGTGCTCAGAAATAAATCGTTGCCACTTCACATATTTAGCAACACCTCCAAATTGCAGCTTGTGGATGTAGCCTACTTTCTCAATAAAATAATAATGGGGGGGAAAAAAAGGCTCTATTCTTTCATCAGAGTGTGCTTAAGCACTAACTCAGTGTTCTGCTGCTCTCGCTCCTAATTACTAATTGGCCCTTACTAATAATAAACAGTCATGCATATGGAAATCTGATCAAAATAGCTTATTTGAATCAATTCAGTGTAATTTACACTCGCAGACATCCAGTGTGGTATTGATCAGCCATACAATCAATCCATTGTATAGCACTTGTTCACGCTTGATTTTTTGTAAGAAAACATCAATTTATCTGAGAGGGCTCGGCTCAGTCCCGCCTCAGCATCTCAGCATCAGCGCTGTGCCGGGGGGGGGGGGGGGGGGGGGTTTCAGGGAGGTACGAAATGAGGTCAGTGAGCAACACTGTGATGCAGGGCGACACCCCTGGGCTCCCCTCGGGTCCCAGCCCAGCGCGCGGCCCACGGTCCCCCAGCTGATGGCCTCGGCCCTGCCCTGTCACTCTCTGCCGGCGTTACGCGAAGGCTCCGCGAGGCCTGCCGGCTCTGGCTCAGACCGGGACCGGGAGACTCGGCCAGGTACTCAGGGTGTAAGGGGAGGGAGGGGGGGTAGAATATTTGGTGTCACTCTCTCATATGACACACTTAGAAAGGGTTTATAGGTTGTAACTGACGGCTTTATTAATAAATAATGTACTAATGCTTTATAAATAAGTAATAAGCCAATCATAACAGGAACTCTTGGGTCGTCAATCTCTCTTGCTGGTGAGTAATTAATGGCCAAGTCATTAATAAATGCTCAAGGGTTTTTTCACTTTCTAATAAGCCTATCAAGTCTGCAGTTACAATATAAAGGATACGTCATTAATAAAGGATAATAAACCATCATGTCTGCCGTTACATGGGTTAATAGAATAATTATCAAAGGGTTGTGAATGTTAGGGTTAGGGTTGATTATAAATAACATTTATAATTGCAGGTGACTTATCATATATATGTACAGTATGTATATTACTTTTTTCGTCAAGTTTTAAAAGTTATGACTAGTTTTGAATTTGCCGGTTACTTATTTGCACACGTGTTTAAACTGTTAATAAATGATCTATAACACACAAACATTTTTTGACAAGCCATTTTTAAATACCTTCTAACTGGTTATTCACACATTTACATAAATAGAAGACTTTAAACCATTTCAGGACATTATCAACAAAACTTTGAACCAATAACAACTTAAACGCCAACGCAGGGGGTCGGGACCTCTCCGAGGGATC
The DNA here is from genome assembly GCF_043641665.1 of Enoplosus armatus. Classification (NCBI taxonomy): domain Eukaryota; kingdom Metazoa; phylum Chordata; class Actinopteri; order Centrarchiformes; family Enoplosidae; genus Enoplosus; species Enoplosus armatus. The sequence continues at coordinate 2,670,934 of NC_092195.1, forward strand.
GCAAGATAAGTGAAATATGTCGACGGCTGCTGCATGGATTGCAGTGAAATTGTGAAAACCGTGCCCAAACGATTTATTCGTCCAATGCTTTTGTTTATGACGAAATACCACCACCCCACCCCCCAAAAGGAATGACATTTCCTTCGTGTTCGCTGCCAATTTGCTAATTTTAGCGTACCAGCACGCTAGGCTGAGCCGTGATCACGGCGAAGCATCGGCACGCGATCATTTCACAGAGCTGCTGGCATAACCCTTCAAAGCTTTAATTCATCGCGACGTGCAGTTACTCAATCCAAAATCCCTTTTCAGTGATCCTGCTCGCAGCTCGGGCAAACGTTTAGACACTGAACCGCGCAGAGGCGTCATGGTGTGGGATCACAAACCGGAAAGGTGGCAAACCCCTGCTGCATTACACATGATGACGTCTATGGATGATCTTTCATTTTGATGTTCGTGCTTGCAAACGATTGAAACCCCTAATGAAGCATGTGAAAGTAGCATGATGAAATCACGACAGACTGACACACACACACACACACACACACACAAAAAAAAAAATCAACAGGACGGTTCCAAAGTTTGTGAGCAGCGCTTTAGACCGTGGAGAACAGTGAAGTTACTTCTCAGTTCAAGAAAACGCGACAGCGCTTAGATGTGCAGGCAGGAAGAACTTCAAGCCTCTAATGAAGTTTCTCGTCTGCTCTTTGAAAGACTGAACGCTCTGCTTATACTCCACCCCTCAGCTGGCAGCTTGACCCCCCCCCCCTTCACTCACACACACACATGTGCAGACACTCAAACACACACACACACACACAAAAACACACATTCCAGCATCCCCATTAGCAATTCATGAGCGGCGTCTCATTAGACTTTAAGTTTTACCATAGGCCTCTGAAGTATATGGCTGGAGCAGTTATTAATATTTCATAGTCTCCCATTGAGGAGCTAAAAACGAAGTCGACCCGCTTCCGCTACAAAGTGACTCGCGCTCCTCTTTTCTTTTTCTTTTTTTTGCTTTCCCACTTCTTCTGCTTCTTTTTTACCCCCTCTTTTCCCAGTTCGTTAGACTGTCTCTCTCTTCCCCTCTCCTCGCCGTTCGCTCCTCCGCCGCCGCCGCCGCCGCCGCCGCCTTCTCTCCTCAGCTTCCTCGCTTCCGATCCTTCTCTGCCACACAGACCTTAACTCAAACTGACTTAATTGGGCTGTCTTTGTTCTGGGAAAATGTGGGCATACCTTCCCCTTGTCCCCCCCACCAGAGAGAGAGAGAGAGAGAGGAGAGAAGTAGAAAGTGAAGAGGGGAGGGAAACGACAGAGGAAGAGGAGGAGGGAAACGATGGAGCAGAAACCTGAGTGAACCCCCGATTCCTCTACGGGTGCTCCCTGTGCCACGCTCGGGTTGGGGGGGGGGGGCTCAGGAGCGGGATGGGATAATGTGAGTGTGTGTGTGTGTGTGTGTGTGGAGGGAAAGACGGGGAGAGGAGTCTCGAGGGTTCACGGGGGTGTCTGTCAGACTGGCAGACAGGAGCTCTGCCCCCGAAACAAACCCATGCATGAATAAGTCAATAAAGCCATGTCTGCGCAGAGTGTGTGCGGCTGAGACAGAGTGATGGGAGGGAAGAGGAGAGCATCAGATGAGGATGAGGGGGATGAGGCTCCTTGTTTCCCAGCGTCTGTGACAATGAGACAGACGCCACATTCCCTCGCAATGAGAAACAGACTGAGAGAGAGAGAGAGAGAGAGAGAATCAAAACCAGAGAGAGAGAGAGAGAAAGGGAAAGAGGGGCGCTTTGAATTGGTTGGGACAGTTACAGCATGTTTGCACGTTGCACGGAGTTGGTTGGAAGCAGAAGTATGTGGGAATATGCGTCAGGGTTCAGCAGGGGCCTCCAACTGAGACCCGAACCCAGATGAACCCAACCGGCGCTGCAAGAATGCGAGACCCGAACCCGACTCAAACCCGGGGGCCATGCTTTTGTCATTCCTTTGTTCAAAGACAAAGAGCCGTGCTTGGTGCGGACTGACGGGAAGGTTCCTATCACTGCCAAAAAGCACGCGGACATCCAAACATTACACCCATATGTGATGAGTTGAACAAGTCACTCGGAAACTGCGACCGCTAATCTCTAGACTAGAATTCGGAACCTGGCTGAGGGGGATTTGCTCCCATTCAGTCACAAGAGCATTCGTGAGGTTGGCCACTGATGTTGGGTGATCAGGACTGGCAGGTCAAGTTCTTCCATGCCAAATACGGAAAACCATTACTTTCTGGATCTGGCTACGGGTACCCGGGGGAGGGGGGGGGCAAACGCAAACTGTTGCCACAATGTCAGATATTATTGTCTAGAATCTAGATCGTTGTATAATTTCCCTTCATTGGAACCAACTGCTCTACATTGGCATTGGACTTGCCACTGAAGGTAACCTGCAGGGTTTTGCAGAATCACCCTGTCCAACAACAGGGTTATAACCCGCCCCCGTGTCCGGGCACACAACAAAAAAAACGGGAGCTCTGCAACCCAACCCGAAACTGATCCCAAGTACGGTACTTTGCCGTGACCGGCCGGGTTCAGTTCAGGTGTTAATATGTTGTAGCTCCGCAATCATAGCTCCCTTGAGACACATGCGCTCCTCAATGTGATGAACCAGTCCTAGGCAATGAAAAGAGTGATTTAATAAGAGCCAACGAAGTCAGAGAGAGAAAAAGAAGAAGAGGAGCTGTAGGGAGAAGGGCGGGGGGGGGGGGTGGGGGGGGGGGCAGTGACACAGAGAAAGAAATGGAGGATGGAAACAATTCAGTGTCCTTGGAAACCCATAAGGCTAATTTGAATTTGAGACTGAGGACTTCTTCTCTCTTCTTTCGCCTCGTGTGACCTCCTCCTCGCCCTTCTTCTGCACTCCCCAATCAGTTTAATCTCTCTCTGCTCATCCCTCCCAGATGCTCTCCCTCTCGCTCTCCCTCCCTCCCTCCCTCCCTCCCTCCCGCTCCTCTCCCCCTCCCATCCGTCGTTCATTACCGCTTACTCGCACCAAAGCAGATTTCTTTCCATGACGGATGGGCTCTTGCGAGCGCTCGTCCAAAAGCTCCGTCAGGTCTTCTGCTGCTCGCGTAGTAAAAAAGCTGAGAGGCGAGCGGGTTCACCCGGGGACATGCGTGGCATTACGGGGCGGGGAGATTGAGTCAAGGCGGGGGGGGGGGGGGGGGGGGGTTTGTTTTTTTTTCGGGGGTACTAGGCGTCATTTTGCCGTCTTTGTCAACGCCTGGATCTAGTTGTGGTCGGCCTGGCAGCGACCATGTTAGCCATGGGAAAGCTGCTGCATGCACATTCAAAAGAAGGGTTTCTTTTCTTTTTTTTCTTCTTCTTTTTCAAGGTCTCCCTCTTTTTCTGCTCTCACCCCATCAATTTTCCCCGCGCATTATTTCTACAGTCTCTGTGGTTCCTCCCAGCAAACCCGCTGCCTCGCAGGCATCTTTACAAGTCCTCCTCTTTCAACATCTTAACCATAACCCCCCCTCCAGCCTTTCTCTCCGCACTTCATTCTGCCCTCACGTTCCTTTCTCTCTCTCTCTCTCTCTCTCTCTCTCTGTCTACGATGGTCATGTCTCATGGGGGAAGACAGTTGGCAGGATGCAGGCTTGCTGCCATGGCAACAGGAACCCTCCCTCTCCCTAAGGTCTCCTTAGCAACTAGTAGCTTGGCATTGTAGTAATGAGCCGGCCCAGCATGCCATGCTAGCGAAGCACGAGATGTGTGTGTGTGTGTGTGTGTGTGTGTGTGTGTGTGTGTGTGTGTGGCGCTTTGTCTTTGCAAGGGTGATATGCACACTGTCAAGAGCGGGGTTCGACTTCTGTTGCGATGTCAATTAACCACCCAAGACAAGAAATGCATGAGGGATGGTGCCGTCCATTTCTTGTCAATTTCTCAGATTGCATCCGCTAAATGGATCAGAATGACAGTGAACACATCACGCAGGGAAGACGTTTTTCTTTCTTTCTTTTTTTTCTCTCCCCCTTTTTTAAAAGGCAATTGGCGCACTTCAAAAGAGCACGTCTGATGAGAGTTGTGTAGAAAGAAATTTGAGTTCTCAAAAAGTGTGACAGTGTGAATTGGCAAGATGATTTTACTGGGGGGAAAAGAAAAAAAAAGAGTGTATCCAAAGCTGGCTGAATAAAAAAAAAAAAAAAAAAAGGACGAATCAAATCAAGTGATACTGTGGAGTATGTATCGTAGGCAACGAGCGTGTATTCTTCTCATAGATTTGCTAGCATTGCTATTCCTGTCTGGCTTCGGTATGGGAGTAGTGTGGGCCCCCGAAGCAGGCGTCAGGTTACGGAGAAGCGATTAAAGATGAAGCTACTGATGATCTCGTTATGAAGAGAGAGGCACACCACCCAAGTCGCAGTGAAATGTGATCCGGACAGTGCATGTGCATTGTGTTTTCCATAAATGTTGCCATCGGAGGTTTCTGGCGATCCTGGCGGTTTACTGCAACTGTACCACTTGCGGATGCAATATATTGTATATGTTAAGCAACACCTTCATCCAGCGGCTGCAGTGTAAGAAATCCAGTCCTTGTCTTCTACTTCCAGTCTTCTAAAGTTCAACCGAAACTTATACGAAGAAAATAAATGATTCATACCAAAAATACCAACCCGGTTATGTTATGAGGGACTATACTGTACAAGATGCAAACTCGCCTGCCGAAGTTTAGCCGAAGCTAACGTGAGGCTTCAGTAGTCTCACTTATACACATTGAGGGAGTATCGTCCCGGCAGTTTGCGTGCAGGTCTACTTTCGTAACCAGGACGTACCCCCCCCCTCCTCCGCAGCTTAACCGGGAAACGCTGTCCGAAAGAACTATGTTATAAAAAAGAAGAAGAAAAAAATTCACCTTCAATTTGGCGCAAACGCAGACTGCTATAGCTTCGTGTTAGCTTCTGCCAAACTTCAAAATGCGTTCTTGCACTGAACAAGAGTCATGGACTTTGTGCATAATAGTGTCGTCACTTCATAAAGGCATCACTTCACAGCCAGCATGTTCCCGTGAGTCTTGTGTCTATGTATCTTTTGACTCTTCAATCACCTTAATACCCCCCCCCCCCCCCCCCCCCCCCCATCTAAAACCTGGACGCAATGTCAGACTGAATGATTGAAGCGAACCGAAATGGCAATTCAGTCCGACTAACAAGGCGAGTGATGCTGCCTGCTGAGGCAGTAAACTCAGTTGGTAGTTCGATACTTTAATCAAGCAGCAGTTTGGGAGCAAAGGTGCTCAAGCTCTGAATATTCAACAATACCTCCCTTTTTTTTTTTTTCCCAGCGATGATGAATATTCAATGCAAAGTGTTGAATACTCATGGTCATGATTAAGTGGCTTTTCAGCACGGATTAAATCAAACTAACCTATAATTGAGGCACAGACACTTGTTAAAAAAGTTGATCACCTCTTCTTCAGGAGTCTGTTGTTCATTCAAGGCTACAGCGTTCGCTTTGGAAAAAGTTTTCGGGGGGGCGAGAGGCCGACAGGGTTTTGTTTGAACAGAAGGAGATAGTTGTTATTCCTGTAACGAGCTGTGTGGCGGTGGCTGGTGTTTGTGAGTGTGTTCCCATCCCTCCGATTCCTCAAGTCAATCGAGCCCCTCGTCGCTTCTTATTAATGTGCCATTCAGAACGTCTCGGCCCCGTGTTTCCGCCAGTGTATCAGCTTTCGACTGCAGATCAGACGCATTTGTCGGAGGTGTTGCGCAGCCCCGGCGTGTGGATGGATGTGACAGCTGAGTGCTGAGGTGGGTGGCTCTCTCCTGAGACCCGATGGCAGGTGCGATCGGGCCTGTTTCTCAGCTTCTCCTTTGGCTCCCATAGGTGTCACGATGCTCCACCTGGTGTGTGAAAGCTCCCAGGGGAGGGATAGAAATCACAGCCGTGGAGGTGGACTCCTCCTTATCAGTGCCAGTCAAAGGTGGAGGTGACAAACTACATTTACTCTTGTTTCTGCCATTGAAGAGCTTTTTTTCCCTGGTATTTGCACTGTTTTTAAGGTTTAATTGGCAGGCTGTTTATATAAGATCCACACATATCCAAAATGTCATCAATTCGGATAAAGAATACGTGGCGTTTGCCCTTAAGTCCTTTAAAAAGGCAGGTGGGCAGGTGAGGAGATAAATCAGACGCACCTGTGAGGGGGGGGGAGGGACTAACAAAAGCAGCGTGGTGGAGACAAAGGAGTGAGAGCGGCAGAAGGAGGAGATAGCTGGAGGTTAATCCACAAGTTTCCCCGACGCTTCCACTCCAACAAAAGAAAAAAAAACACAGTGATGCGTGTGTGAAAGTAAACTTGAGTGGCGGTTGTTCCATGAACCGGCTGGATCACCTGAACGTCCCTGGAAATGTGCTGAATCTCCTGCCTCAGGATAGTGTACACCGCTCCTCATCTTCGACCCCCCTCGGACATCAGAACCCCCTAAAACACACACACACACACACACACACACACACACACACACACACACACACACACACACCTCACACATGGTCTCCCTCACTGAAAGGCTGAAGGGGATCTGGAGTCCTCGTATTTAATGAAGGGGACATTTGATTTTCCAGTCGGGACTCACTGTGAGTTAGAGACTTTTGTGTCAGAGAATGACGCCTAACCATTTGAGCTGATTCATGATTTGGTTTAAATACAACGAGAACGAATTGATGAACGGAATCCGTGTTTCCTTTTGTCTTGTGTACCTTTCTAGCGAGGGGTAACGAGCTCCCCGGGTTTTCTCTCCTATTTGATCAGAACTATTTTAAAGTGACAGGTTAGAGTTGTGATTGTTCTTGTTGTCTGGCGCCCCCCCCCCCCCCCCCCCAACTCTTATTTTGGATATTTGGGGCTCTAACCCTACGCCACAAGGCAGCTTGATAGCCAGAGACAAATGAACTTAACTGAACAACGGGGGGAGAACCCTTTCAGTTTCTGAAGTTTCTGAGAAGTGAGGAACCTGCTTAATCCTCTGGTTCATCTGGCAGCGAGGAATCCCTTTTTATTGTTTTTATTTATAAAAAAAAAGCCCTTCCCAAAAACCACTACAAAGTGAAAAGAGTTCATTGTGCAAATACTAGCTACATAGTTAGCATATGACTCAAATGAGGATGTTGTTGTTTTTTTAAGATACTCTGTGTTTCTTATTAAGTAAATGAAACAAAAGAGCAATTTTTACTGTATTTTTTTTTTTTTATACCACAGGAAGTTAACTACTACAGTACTTCATTAAAATTTGAGCAAAGTCCTGGAGCAGGACATAGTGCCCCCCACCCCACCCCACCCCCCCCCGCCCCCGGTGTTCGTGATGTAAGGAAGGCCAACAGGACGGAAGCACCACTCGTGGCCACTCTGAGTCCATCCCTCTTTACAGAGCTGGCTCTGGCCTGAGGACTGGGCATCTCTGGCACGCAGGGAGGATTTTCCGATCCCCTGCCCCGCTTTCAGATGCTCGTTAATCTGCCGGCTCTATTTTTATCTGCCCTCTCCTCCCGCCCCCGGGCTCTCCGCCTTCACTCGGCTCCTTATGTCCATCCGCCGAGGGAGAGGCTGCCTCGGCAGGCCGGCAGCTCCAATTAGAGGCCTCTCCGCTGGGGATTGGGCTTGCTGTCCGCCTCTGGCCCCTCAGGCTCTTTTCCCGTCTACCTTTCTCAGGTTAGCCCCAGACGATGCCTCACTCCCTGCCTCTCTCCACCCGTCTTTTCCCTCCCTGTCTGCCTTCTTTCACTGTCCCCCCCCCCCCCCTCCCCTCCCAGAGCTTGTGGAGCTCCACAGGGAGTAAGAGGGAGTGAAAGGCCTTCTGTCGCCTGGGGGCTGGCTCTAGTCCCTCGGCTGTACTTTGAGGAGAAGCTAACTGGTGCACCTTTCAGGAGGCGGCCTCAGTACAACTGCTGGAGACACTAACTCTGATCGTATTGTCCCAACAATTGCGAGTGTACAACTGAAACTGCTGCTTCTACCGTAAACACTACTATTCCTCCTCCACACAGAAAAAGGTTCTTGCTCGACGAGTTCTGCGAGACCATCACGACTCAAAGAACCTGCCAATTACAAAGAACCCTCCAAATGTCTTCTCAGTTTTTCAAAGGGTTCTTTGTTTTAACCTGCTGAATTAGAGCATTCAGTCTTTTCTTAAAATGTCCTTTTTTAACCTTCAGTATGGCATAACAGACAATCTTTAGAAAGTGGTTCTTTACGTTACTGTTAAATGAGCCACGTGGTACATTTCCTGGTCTTACAGATAATAAAACTGCTAAGCAATGTTTCATTATTTGCAGCATTCCACACTGTGTCGGCCAGGATGTTTCGACAGTAGTAGCGGCACTATAGTTGTGGAAGTGTGACTGCACATCTTTATTATAACTGATCGGTCTGTGCTGTTGCTGGCCTGACACACAACTAAGTTGTTGTTGTGTCTTGAATGTTCCTAGCCGCACTGCATTCCTTTGGATGCTCTGACCTATTATTTTCCTGCACTCCGCCAAAAGAATAGCGCCTTTTTTCCCCCTAGCTTAGCCCCCACCCAAACTCCGCATGCTCGCACCTTCTCCAACCCCATTAATCCCCCAGCCTCCCACTCCTTTATTTCTCTTCAAAGAGACAAGCGCTGCCCGTGACATCAGTCACAGGAAGTGAATCTTTAGCGTTGACTAATTTCCATCGATTGCCTCCAGACAGGCTTAGCAGACGAGACCCATTCCCACACAGAGCCTGGCTGCTCTCATTTAAGTCTCCCCGCCTGCAGAAAACGCTCCACAATGAACGCAGTCAGCGCTTTTATCTTCTCCCCGACTCCTGCTTATTATCAAATAAATGCGCGGCATAGAGAGATACCCATTGACAGGACCGTGCATAATGACTCCTGGCTGTGTGAAATGGATTAATAAATAATGGTTGAGCAAGGGGAGAAAAAAACGGCTCTGCCTGGTCCCGCTACTTCTCAACAAGGCGGCGTACAACAATCCCAGCAACGCTGGGCTGGATTGTGCCGGACCACATCTAATGGAGCGCCGCACGGAATTTCAAACGCAACCCTCCTCCTTGAATGCGTCGCCGAGTGCGTCATAAATTAGAGGTGGGCTCCTTTTTGAAAACGCGAAGCCGAAAGCGCTATAAAATCCACTACATGATGTTCGACTGAATCCTCTAAAGAATCCCCTCCAAGAGACTTCTCTCCTGCGAGGATAGGGAGGTAAAAAGCAGCCTATAAAAACGTGCAGAGAACTCCTCTGCAACCTGTCCCCCCCCTGTCTCGCTGCTGGCAGAGCTGCAGCAGAAGGTAAATCCGTTTCCTCTTTGCTTCTGCTTTCACGCTCTCATGAGTATACTGGCGGTTCAAACGCACACATACTGCCGTTTCCGCGTGCAAACTCAATCGAACAGGCACGCAGTCCTAGCTCGCAAGCACCAGAGGCCTTCTTGTTTTCAACAAAGCATCCCCATCCATCCCCCCCGTCAGCGGCGCATTGCTTCATTAACACCCTTGGCTTTGTGTGTATTGACAGCTTTTTCAAAATGGCAGGGAGTAAAAGTGTTCCTGCCGCCTGCTCTGCACCAAAGGGGCTTAAACAGACTATAAAACCCAAACTGAGCCTGTGATAGTGAAGTGCGCTCCGACTGTCACTGTACCCCTGTGCCAAAGTAATAAGTCTGTCTGAGACACGGGGTGAAAAGGTCTCAATCTCCTTAACGCTAGATTAAGCAGCAGCTTGATCAAGGCGTCTTAAGTGCTTCATTTTGGAATCAGGATCAATAGCCGCTAAGAAGAATTGAGCCAGGAGCTTCGGCAGGTAGAGCTGATTGAATAGAGGCTAATGACTTCTCCGAAGGCCCCGGCACCGGAGGAATGGCTCACGTTGTATACCCTGCTTGTGTTTTTATTTTAGCCATTTGTTTTTCCAGCCCTTTTAAATTATACAGGAAAGGACAAAGCGAGTAAGCATGTAAACAGTTTCGGAGTTTACCGTACATGCTAACGCGCAGGACTCTGGTGAAAAACATGTTTTTCCTACCAAACAACGGCGAGGCTTGTAGTGTGACGTAACGCTGGGGCCGATCCGGACGTATTTTGAAGACCCCACCGTGAAAAACCTGTGCTTGTTTTTCTTGGCTCCCAATAACTGCCCGACCAATTAATGTCCGTCAACGCCGCGCCCGAGCCTCAATCTCCATGATCCGACCAATCCCCACCCTGTCTCTGTGGTTTCAGGGTGAAACCCAGCTGAGGAGTGCCCAGAATTAACCAGGATTAGCCTTGGATTGCCGGGGATTACTCAGGCTGGAGAGGGATTAAGTATGATTGCCAGTTTGAGGTGGGGGGTTGAGGGAGGGGAGGGGGGGTAGATGCGAGCCTGCGTGCGCGTGCACATCCGAGGTGAACACGTGTCAACTTGTAAAACATACATCGTGGCGCTTGTTTACGTGTGAACTGAAAAGTATTAAAAAAAAAAACAAACACTAGACATGATTTGATTTCCACATCCTCAACAGTCGGCAAACAGAAGTGGAAATGTCTGGAAACTGTTTCCCCCTCTACGCTCTGACAAGGTCCGGTACATATCCAGCACGTATTGTGATATGAGATGTTGTGTAGAATTCATATAGGAGGCATTTTCTCTGCTCAGACACAAAGCCTCCTTGAGGGAGTTGCTCGTAACAGAGAGACAACAAGAGGAAAAAAGGGTGCAAAGGGTTACATCATTCTCGTTGCTATGCAACACAAACTGGATAATTTGCAATAGATGTAATTAGCGTTAGCCACCTAACCCAGAATAAAAAAAATAAAAAAAAAAGGGACAAGGGGGTTGAAAATAATAATAATAATCAAGAAAATTAGCCATTGCGCTGTTATTGCCGTTCTGAAATGGAGGATGTGGGCACACGGCATCCTGCTAAAGAGAGCACACGGTTTCTGACCATTTAAAAGGCTGTTTGGAGACAGGGTGGACAAGTGCAGGCAACGGAGGGTGGACAAATAGCAACTCACGGTGCAATGTAATCTACAATCAAACCTTTCTCAGTCTGACACAGTTTGAACAATCGGAATCCACTGTACTGGGTGGAATTAGGCTGTACAGATGTGTTCCCGTTATTCTGTCCACCCCCCCGTACGCTCAGTTTGGAATGCCAACAGAGGTCATGTCAGAGGGACACTCCACCGGTTTCCCACACGAGGTTTTGTTCACTCATCTCGAGGAGTACCGTCGCACACTCTCTTCCGTCTAAATGTTCAGGAGAGTGATGCAACAGGATGCATGTAGTTCCCAAACCCAAACAAATAAAGTGTTGCCCGGTCCGGCGTTCTGAAAAAGGGAAAAAGTAGCAAGAATTCTGTGTTTAGACAGATCTGTGCATCCACGGGCCATTAGCTAACCACTGGACTGACTATCCCCTGACTCAGTAAAGAGCAGCAGCGTGTCAGGGTCAAACTCAGTCACTGTTTATGCATAATACAGTAGTGGGTCTGGGTACAGTGCAGCATGTTCCCTGTAGAGGAGGGAGGGTGGATGTCACCGTTCTTTCTGCAACAGCCCCCCCCGCCCCCCCCGGCATTAGCGGGGAAGGCAAAGGCTGAGAGCAGAGGGAGCCGGCTTCTCCACTTCAGAATCAGTCTTTCTGACAAGTTAATGCATACACTGAGGCGGGGATGGGCAGCTATGTGCCACGGAGGGCCACCAAAGACTACGTCGGAGGATTTCGCTGATCAGCTCCCCCTCTGGGGCTGACAGCGTGCTAATCAGGGACATCTCCTGCTATGTAGCCTCTGATTGCAGTGAGACTCTCTGCCTTCCCTTTGCATGTGATGGTCCGGTCGTGCACCAGTTGGTAGACTGGACTCTAAAACAATGATTGATTTTTTTTTTGTTGGTTTTGGCATCTTCTTGTGGTGGCCAGCAAGCACTGAGGATGGCATTGGGATGATGTTAAAAGTGGAACTCCGTAGAGGATAACGACATTCTTTTAAAAGTCTATTTGGTTCGTTTTATCTTTTCTCAGGGGCAAAGTTGCAGCGGAACAGACTTGGTGCTGTTGGCTGTTTCTCAATGAGATTGGGATTTGTAACAACTCGTGTTTTGGTTGCCTGTGTTTTTGGGTTCTGTTTTGTTCCCATTGTTTTGTCCTCCAGAACAATTCAAGTTGTCAACGGGACAACAACGTTTGCGTCCAAAACCGTCGCAAATCACAGTTTCTGTCCTCTGCGGTTAAGGTTTGGTTAGGGTTAGGCACCGAAATGAGTCAGCTGTAGTAAGTGAAAGTGGGTTAAAATCCCCACTTCATGAAGGTTGGAGGGCCTTGGTTGTCATAGTAAAAACAATAACCACTCGGGTTAAGATTAGGAAATGGCCGTGGTCATGGTTAATAGAAACCAACGTTGACGTAGGAAGCGAACAGTCACTTCCTGTGTCAGAGTCGGATGATTTGTCGACCCATCCAACCACCGTCACTAATCCTATGGCTGCTCTTTGTCACTTGAAGGTAAACACATGTAGTTTTTTGGGCATTTGCTGAAACTAAATGATGCTGTCATCTTTCTTGGGAGGACGGTCTCCTTTTTTATACAGAAAAAAAAAAAAAAGGAGGCAAAGATGACTGGTTTGATTTGAGTTCACTTTTTTGCCATTAAAACCGAAGCTCTTCAGAACACATTTTGTTTTCATAGAGTCCACAGTGTCGACAGAGCAGGACAGGACAACATTCAGCTCGGCATACCAATGAAGCCAATAGACCCATCGAAAATACGCATAATGCCGTGAATACACCAAGAATGACTCGGTGGCGATGGCAGATGTGTTGGTTCCAAGAAAGCGACGGCCTTTAGATCACAAGAAGCTGACTATGGCAAGGAACGCTCTTTGTCCTTAATCACATTTTCTATGTATAAATTACAGTCCGTGCAGCGTCACTCCAAAACCTGCTCTCATAATATATAGATCTGCCTGCCAGATGTCAGCGGCAGAATGAGGTGAGGGAGGGCTGCGGTGTTGGACTGCATTCGTTTTAGCTGGGTTGTACCTAATAATAAACTGCCAGCGTTGCTCGTGGACTTCAGCATTTTGTAAAGAAACAGAAATCGCAAGAAAGAGCAAATGTAAAAACCTTACTGGCAAGACTGTAACACAAAGTGGGAAGAAGAAATAAAGTGTGCGTGCAAATACTACGATGTTGATCGGGTTCCACGCGCGTAATTACGAATACGTCTTGTGAGGACACTGCAGCACGTCAGGTTTAAAGAACCCCCGGAGGCCTCTCATGGCGTCCTTTTCTAATTTGCCAACGATTAATCGGATACTTGCTGCTCTCCCGTGGTCAGAAACCATCGTGTCTGAGCACAGAAACTGTAACGTCGGGTGCTGACGGTGTCGAGTGTCAGCACCGCATTTTCACTGTTCGCACTGTCGGTACAAAACTGTCAGTCTCAGCCTTAAAAGAATGTCAGTTTGCTCTAAATATATGTACGGAAGACAATGCAGAGAGCTGCCACGTTACAGCGCTTTACCATATATCAGCAGTCTACTGTGGTATAATTGTTGCTCTGGTACTTTGTAAGGCAGCTCTCTCCTCCCCTCACACACACACACACACACACACACACACACACACGACTGCTAATCACAGCTTGGTACAGGTAGTGAGACGTTGGGACTACTGGTGATTGAGCCTCCCTGGTGGATTGGAAGCAGGAATCTGACAGACTCAGATAAAAGGCTGTTTGGAGTTGCCTGCAGCATCAAACAGCATCAGCCCCCCCCCCCCCCCTACACCCACCCAACCCCCACCCCCCCCACACTTCTCCTCCCCGCCATCACCTCCCCTCTCTTCATTTCTCCCTCTTTTGGTTTACTCTGTTGCCATGGCTACGCCCAGCCGGAGCCGTCACGTTGCGGAGGAACCTGTCAGGGTGCCGCTCTCAGATCACCTGACGCGGGTCGCCTCCACCGGCGGCCTCCTTTCGCGCGGCGTCATCGTTTCAATTTGGCTTTGATAAAGCCTCCGTGGCGCGCCGCGGCTGAGAAGAGCAGTCGGTCCATTTTCGTCCGCCGAGCGTTGAGCTTGCGAGCAATTTCACCGACCTGGTGTTTTGGAGAGGATCCGTCTGAGCAGCGGGGAGAAACCCCCCCCCCCCCCCCCCCCCCTAAAACATAAATACATCTCTGCAATCCAATTTCCATGTCTGTGAAGAGAGTCTAGTCGAAGCAGCGTGATTTGAGTGGAGGATGGGATGAAATTACCTGTTAGGAGTCACGCTGAGGGGATAGGGGTGTGTTGAGGGGGCTTTTCTACATGAATGAGAATAGTAGTAGGTAGGGTACAGGACTGATTTGAAACCCACTTAAAGCTGAATTCCCCCTGTAAACATTTTGCGAGAAGCATATTACCTGCTGTTCTGGATGCTGCGCTTTTCATAATACGCTGCAACAACAAAGAGCCGTCACCTCTTTTAGCTGGCTGTCCAGTTCGCAGCCATGCAGCTCTGGGTATGGGAGGAGGGGGGGGGGGGGGGGGTGGTGTGGGGGTACATATGCTGACTGTATGGATTGCGCTGAAGGGTGAAATGTAAGCTGGCCCCCCACCGAGCTCAGATTTGCATCTCCTGCTGTTTGTTTCCGATATTTGCTCGCCTTTCAGTGCGTGGATGAATGAATGAAAGACCAGGGAGTGGGGAGAGAGTGGCGGAGTGGGGGGGGGGGGGAAGTTGTGTAAGGTGATGGGAGAATGGATGGGGAGAGAGGGAGAGAATGAGCAATGTCGTGATCAAGAGACGCTGGGACACAGAGAGGGAGATGAATGGGGCTGAGAGCAGGAAAATTGGACAGGAGGCGGGGAGTGAATGAAGATAGAGAATAGCTCGAGATATCAGGAGACAGAGATTGTGAGCTATGTGCAGGTAATAAACAAGGCAGAAATAGATAGATATCTCCAGAGAGGAAAAAGAAAAGTGTGTGATTGCGCACATGGGGTAGAGGGTTGGGGTTGAAGTGTGGGGGGGGGGGGGGTTGTTTCTCCCAGAGGATCAGAAAAGAGCGAAAGGCAAAAGAGAAGGCGGAAAAGCAAAGGGAGGAAAGCTGGAGAGAGTGTGAATAATGACACAAGCAGGAAAGATTTGGATGAACATGCTGTACTTAGACTAACTTGGCCAGCTGAGATGATGTGTATCCCTGCTAAGCTCTCCTTTAGGCAGGCTTAGATCTCATCAACTCACTCCAGGTTGGCACCGGCTTCAAATGCTGCTGCGGAGCCCTGGATTAACTATACAGCCGTCACTCAGACACTTAAACAGGGGTCTGGAGAGGCTTATCCTATACACCCCCACCCCCCCCCCCCGACACACACACACACACACACACACACACACACTCCCCACCCACCCACAACTGCCACATCCGTCCTCCTTCAAAGGTACTTGCAGGAAGACTTTATCATAACGATATCTGCCGTCGTTGCCTACGGTCATGTTAATTGTGCCATGATTTTTAAAAGAGGTTAAATGAGCATGTCCCTCTCCCCGCTCCACCCCTCCCACCCTCCACCCCTTTACATCCCCTCTATCTTATTCCAGGCCTGTGTATGTGTGTTTCTTTTTTCATTCTGGTGCTCTTCCAGATCTTCTCCTGCCAAATCACGCCTCTCCTTCCCTCCCTCCCTCCTTCCCTCCCTCCCCGTCTCTGGCTGGGTCTCAGGCTCTCATATTTGGAGGCCCTGCAATCGATATGGGCTGTCTGTGATTGGGTTGCCGCGCGTGATTCATTTCTGTAACCTTGGTGATGGTTTGATGTGGAGGCTGCACCCATGTCCATATTATGACTCAGTGAGCGCGTGTGGAGAGGAGAGGCTGGTCAGGGGAGGTATCGATTGGTCCTTCACTCTCCCTGCCCTCTTTGCTCTCCCCTCCATCTCCCTCTCTTTCTTTATCCATCTTTTTTCTCACTCGTCGCGCAGCCTTGATAGTTTGGCCATAATTTGAAATGACTTTGTGTTCTCAAGAAGTGATTATTTAACCCTAAATGTTCCCCTGGGTGTTAATGTTTATCTCTTCTCTCTCCCTCCTTCCCCTTCCCATCTTTCTCTCTCGTTTCCAGAATTCAATCAGACACAATCTGTCCCTGCACAGCCGCTTCATCCGGGTGCAAAATGAAGGCACGGGGAAGAGCTCGTGGTGGATGCTGAACCCAGAGGGGGGGAAGATGGGAAAGGGACCCAGGCGACGTGCGGCCTCTGTAGACAACGGCACCCGCTACCTGAAGACCAAGGGTCGCATTAGCCGTAAGAGAGCAGGGGCGGTAGGCCTCGGACGGGGACAAGGTCAGGGGCCCGGACCCGCAATGCAAGGCTCCCCAGAACATGGCAGTCCAGCAGGGAAAGGAAGTGTGGGCATGGGTGGCGAGGAGTACGACACCTGGACTGACCTCCATTCCCGCACCTCCTCCTCTGCCTCCACGCTGAGTGGCTGCCTGTCCCCGATCCTGGCTGAGGCGGAGGCCGACGAACCGGAGGAGGGCGGACTGTCCTGTTCAGCCTCCCCTCGACTATACCCCAGCCCCACCAGCACCCGCTCCCCGGCCCTGGGCACTGGGGGCCACTGCCCCACCGTGGAGCTGCCCCAGCTGACCGACCTGACTGGGGCTATCAGTCTAGATGAGAGTGGCTACCCCCAGCCGCCACAAATCAAATGCAATGGTTATCCCTACGTGCCTGGGCCCAAGGCGGAGGGCTCCTACTGCGGGCCCATATACGCACAGCCATCCATGGGCATGCTCCGACACCACACTCCCATGGAAACCATCCAGGAGAACAAGCCAGTCAGCTTCCAGCGCCCAATGAGGGGCTACTCAGAGAACAACGCTTTGCAGAGTCTGCTTACTGGAGGTCCTCCGTACTGCAACAAAGACACATTGCTGGGCCAGGGACGGGAAACACACACACTAATGACACAGGGACCCAATGGCGTTCACAGCCAGCACAGCCACAATCAGAATCGCAGCCACAATCATAACCACAATCACAGCCAAGAGCATGCTCACAATCCCAGCCTACACAATGGCCATGGCTCAGTTCATGACCAGAACACAACCCACCATCAGAATCATAATCAGGGTCACAAACACCAAGCCAGCCTCGACTACAGCCACAGCCACAAGCCCCACCCAGCCCACGACTACGGTCAGAGTCACGAGCACGGTCACAGTAACAAAGTCAATTCCAGCCATGATCACAACCCTCGCTCCAGCCAGAGTCACATGCACAACCACAACCCCCACCCCCACAACCCCCATAACCCTATGCACAGTGGGCCACAATCCCAGGCCCTCTCCCCACGGGTTAGCACTGACATCCTGCAGCCCTACAGCCTCAAGACCTCTAACCACTACGGGCCACGCCCACACCTCCCGACATCGCCGTCCCTGCCGCCCAACCCAGCCAGTGTCATGGATGTTCCCCAGGACCCCTGCCGCCTGGCATCCGCGCCTCATCCCCGTCACCAGCCTTACCCTGGAGCTCATCATCAGGGTATGACCGACTCCTGGCATGGCTACTATCACAACAACCACCAGCCGGGGAACGCTGGTTACCAGGGGCAACAGCACAACTCTCACAGTAGAATGGCTGCCAACCTGGAGATGGAGAACGTCCCTAATAGCCTGGACTGTGATGTAGACTCCATCCTGCTCAGTGACTTCATGGACACAGAGAGCATGGACTTCAACTTTGATGGCTCTCTGTCCCAAGGCGTGGGCATGGGGATGGGCATGAGCTTGGGGGCGTTTGCTTGCCCTCCACCAGCACACAGCAACCAGAGCTGGGTGCCAGGGTGAACCCAGGCCCAAGGGTTTGGATAGACACATGACCGGAAAGCTCACCCACTGGGCCAGGCTGCTGGTGGGCTGCACCCTTGGACTGACTGACTGTGATTCTGTTTCTCTGAGACTGTAGAACAAAATACGCATTGTCATTTTGTTTCCTGGGGACTCCCTACGCCCCCACATCCTACCCAACCCCCCCACCCCTTTACACACCCTGTTTATAAAGCTTTCTATCTCCATATTGAAGCTGCCCCCAATGAGCCCAGTTCTAAAGCCCCCCCCCCCTTGTTCATGCCCTTCAGTTTTTGTTTCATTTCGTGTTTTTATGGTCTCCTCCCAATCTCGTCCTGCCTGTCCTAAGCTCTCAAGCACTTTACATCCGTCCTTTCCATACAGATGCAGTAACACAAAGACAAGGCAAAGTCAGGTTGTGTGTTGGCTTAAGTTTAATGTATGCAATCCACTTTACAGTATTATCTCCTCCTACAAAGGAAGTGTTGTTTTTGACTTGAGAACATGATCAAACAGCTGCATAAATATCTTTCGATGTGGAGGTGCTCTCAGACTGGGGGTTAAAAGGCAGGGGAGGCTTTGAGGTTTAAGGATGAAGACAAAAAGGAGGTTTTTTAGGAGAAGAAGAGGGAATAAGAACTAAAGGGATGGAGGAATAGAAAGGAAGGGAACTCCAGGATCAGTGTGACTTCCCTCCCCGGTGGACAGCGGCGTTTCGGTGCAGGAGGACAGTCATCCATCAGTCAACCATCAGCACCACTCCATTGAAATGCAACGTCCCTTCTTTAATCTCCAAAGTAATGCCAGAGTGATGCATCACTACTGCAAATCTAATGCGCTGCTCTGTGTTTTTTCAACCCCCCCCTCCCTCTCCTCAACTCCGGACACACCGGCTTAATGTGTTTTGGCGAAAGTGATGATTAAAGTCACTCTGCACTAAATGGGGGAGGGATTGAAAGGGGTGGTGTTGGGGAGGGGGGGGGGCATTGAGAGGAGATGATAGGAGAGGAGAAATGCAAATATTCCCTCTGTGCCTCTTCCTCTCCATTTTGTGGATTTATGTAGCTTTCCCCGTAATGAAATAAGCAACGATCAGAGCCTGCTGTACATCCTGAGGAGCTCTGTGATTGGCCTGCGCTCGGCTGCCTCAGCGTGGCTCCTTCACCGGCTGACCCCAGAACAGCTTAGCGAGCAGCTGCGGTCAGGCCAGGATGTTGATGGAGCTGCTGTCCTCAGACCCCAGGCAACCTCGTCTAATTCACTCAACACCCAGGTTCAGGCCCACTATGTGCTTTTACTCCTGCGAATTGCACACTGATGAACAGCGTCAGCAGATTACTATTTGGTGCTATCTCTTCTTCCCAGGCTCCCTCCTATCGCGCCGCCCCATCCCGAGGTTACTCGGAGGGTAAACAAGAGTAATTAACCGCCAAACAAGATGGATGATTTATGCAAGTGTGTGTATTCGCTCATCGGCACAAAGTCATAATCCCCCCCCCCCCCCCCCCCCCCTCTCTCTTCCCCCATCAAGAACAAGGCGGGCGATTTTTGAGAGGTGATGCCCAGCGACAAGGTAAAGCGGCTGGCAAGCGTTGTGCTCATAGTGTCCTTCAAGTCCTTAAAGCATCCCCTTTACAAGCGCCCCCCCCACCCCCCACCCCCCGCCCGTCCCGTCCCGGCCATGGCTTTACTTTGCTGTCGTCTTTTCTCGTGCTCGTTCTGTGATCGTGCAGTTGTCTGTCCTGTTTCAATACAGCTTGGATGGGAGCTTTCGTGTGCATTTTCTTTTCCCCGCTCCCACAGGGGGAACACGGGCAAAGGGTCGGGCATTCGCCGGCCCCCTGTCCCCGGCACCTGTCCCACTTGAGACAGAGAGAATAGGAGCAAGAGAGAGAGAGAGAAGGGAGGGAGATAGATACAGAGAGCGACTGAAAGGGAGGGAGGGAGTGGAAGGAGTAGGCAGGATCTGTGAGACCGGGAGAGATTTTCCAGCTCGGTAGCTTTCTGTAGAATTGGCTGTTTGAATCGGGCCAAATGTCAAGTGCTACTCAGCCAGCTCCGGCGAGCTTTGACCAGAAAGCCACTTCTCCCTCCTGATCAATGACGGGTATTTCCATACACATTTCTTTCGCTTTCTTCTTTCCTTTCCATGAGTTAAGATGGCCCATTGTTGTAACCCAACTGTAATTTGTTCCTCTGGCCTGTGTGCACTTGTGTGTCAAGCTTCTCGTGGGTGTGCGAGTGTGTGTGTGTGTGTGTGTGTGTGTGAGTGCGTGTGTGTGTGTGTGTGTGTGTAGCACAGTGATGTACAAGAACTGATTAAGGGAATATTGTTGAGAACTAACTTGCCCTGGTATTGTCCATGCCTGGATGAGTGCAGCATACATAATATATACAGTTTATATTTATTGGTAAGGGACATGGGTCTATGGAGGACCGTTCAGACCCCTCATTGCTTTGTCTTCTTGATGACAAAGAGGCAGAATGCAATTTCAGTTTGACTTTACATTTCATTCTGTACATAATCTATATTGAGAAAATTGTATTATAATTTTTTTGCAAATATCAATTTCTTTTCTAAAATGATGTATCTGCTCATCTGGTGACCGTAAAATAAAAACAAACAAGAACGTAGATGTTTCTCCGTGTGTCTCTGTTACTTGCTTGCTGTTATCTCCTGCATATGAACTCTTAAAGAACTACAAAACAAAATAAAAAAGATAGCTTGTTTGTTCTTGATCTGACCCACAAGTCAAGTCGATTCTACGGATATAGCACCAAAGAAAATCACAAATTGCGAACTTGCCTCAAACGTTTTACTGTAAGAAACCCCAGGAAGTGCAACTGAGGAGGGATCCCACTATACAGAATAAATAGAAATAGCTTCTAACTTCTAGTTAGATGACTGTATTAATTAAATTAAAGCTAGAGGGCAGGACTTTAAGTTAGCCGTTAAGTTTTTAAATCTGGTGTCTGTGGCGACATTCCAACCAGCAATGATTGGTTTGCCAGATCTGAATGGGGGGGGGGGGGGGGGGGCAACCCAGTGACGGTAACGCCGTGGCTACAGCAGAGCCACGGAGAGACCGAGTCGCACCAAGGAAGCTCAAAATGTAGACTTCAGATAGTTCCAGGAAGTAAATACAGAGAGACAGAACTGCGATTTTTACATCTCTTTCGGAAAAACCTGTATGGACGTTAAATGAGAATTCTGGTTTATTTACAACTTGGGTCTACTTTTTGTAGTTTTTGCCATCGTCTTTAGCAGTTATGACAACATTGTGCTGTAAAGCAATTGCCCGAAATCTGGGAAACACGACGACATTGCTACAACGACGGGGCAAGCAGTCAGACGGTGAAAGGGGTTTTCATCAGCAACAGTTTCGTCGGATCGACAAACTTCCATTTCATCCGGAGGTGAAACTGAAAGTGAGACAACCGGAAACGTCGGGAGTAATTATTCATTGCACAGGAAAGTTGCGAGGTTTTCACATCAACAGCAGTCATAGGAGCTAATATGTCATACAGTGACAGTATGGGGGGGGGGGGGGGGTGTCAGGCTTGCATGTCTATGTATATATGAGTGAATGTTTCCATAGAGAACGTGTATATACTGTGTGTGTGTGTGTGACTGTGTGTGTGACTGTGTGCATATAAGGGATATAAGTGCACCTGTGGAGAGTGTATCATCTGGGTTGGAGTGTATGTGGATGCATGTGCGAGCTTGAGTGTATGTATATGAGATCATATCAGTGTGTGTGTGTGAGTGTAGATAATGTATGTGTTTTTCAGGGTACACCTGTGCCTGTGCCTGTGTGTGTGTGTGTGTGTGTGTGTGTGTGTGTGTGTTTGTGTGTGCACGTATGCGAGTGTGTATGATGGCGAGTTAAACACACCGGTATATCACCCCCATACCTCACTTTTGGGACTGTCTGAGTGTGTATTGGTGAGCGATTCCTTGCATGTGCATGTGTGTGTGTGTGTGTGTGTGTGTGTGTGTGTGTGTGTGTGTGCTTGTGTGTGTCTAGTCTAGCGCCTGTGTGATAAGGCTCGTTAGCAACCCGATGCCATGCCACAGCTGTGTCTGTCCCAGCGGACGCTTCCTCACTGAGGGACTGACTGCATCTGCACCGCCATACTGTGCCGCACACACACACACACACACACACACACACACACACCCACACACACACACACAAGCGGCTGTGTCGTCATAGCTCCCTCACCTCTGCTGCTGCTGCTGCTGTGTGTGTGTGTGTGCGCCGTGAGTCAAAGTATCATATAGTTAGTTAGCAGCAGCTCACCTGACAAGATGGCTGATCCCTGTGCACCTGGGAAGATGGCGGCACCCAGTGCCACACACACACACACACACACACACACACACACACACACGCTGTCAGAAGCCAATAACTCTCCATCATCCCCAGCTCATGCCGTTGTATAAAATATGCCTCTCGGATGCTAGTTAGTTCATCGGGTATAGAGAGAGGAAGGTTAGTGTGAGACAGAATGCATAATAAGGACGGGCTCCTGCTGCACTCCATGCAAATGTGAAGCCTGACAGTGTCAGAGCCGTGATGGATCTGTTCTGACAGACACGGTGACAGCCCAGTGACAGCAACTTAAAAACCTACACTCCTTCTCCCTCTCCCTCGCTCCCTCTCTATTTACAACCCGAGCATCTTAATGCACTTTTTCCTCCCTAATCTCCCATGTTCCTCTGCAGCTAGTTCAGAGACGTCCCCGTATTTCACAGGGCGCGGGATTTTTGTGATCTGACAAAAAGGTTGCGGGCTGATGCGCCGAGCCCTGTATGGCGCATGATATCTGCATAAACTGTGCGGTGCTGTACAATGTGTGTGTGTCTGTCAGTAAATGTTAGCGAGGGGCGCTCCAGTTCTCCTACCGCATCCCAGGAAACGACTCTGACTGCTAATCAGTCGCCTTCTGGGATTAATCACGCAATCCGACGGCGTGGTTTTGGAAATAAATGAGCAAATTATTTTGATGAAACGTTTTTGAGCTTTCTGTAATAATTGCAGTCAAACAAAAGAGACAGGAATTCCATGTAAAAGGCTGTATCATTAATGCACTCACACGAAAATCCCATTTCGTTTCATCAGTAAAGACATGATAGAAAAATGTTGCATGCATGTCCAACTGAAGTGTGGCTCCAATAAGCTCCAACAATCAGACGGTTGGGACTTTTTACCTGTCAGGCGAAACCCAGGGCCAGGAATGACTCCACGCTTCTTAAAGACCTTACTATTGTGAACGTAAGGTAATAATGTAACCGCATATATTAACCACATATTATCCTGGTGCGCCTGGTTTGTGTCCACGCACTCACCCTCACATGCGTGACTGATGTTACTGACTGTTCACATCTCATGGATTTGTTGTGTACATAGCTTTATTTAATAATTTCTCATTTTTGACCTTCAGCCTTTTGTACGCACTTTGAGCCAGTTTATGACAAATATAATAATCCCTTTTGAAAATCACTATTGCAAATATATATATATATATTTTTTTCACTCTTGAGTTAATTTATTGTACATACTTTCGTTCATACAATGCAGAAGAATAAATACGCTCCCCCCCTTAAAAGGTGCATCAGCCACGGTTTACTCTCTCTTCTCCAACAATCTGCAGCAATTACCGTCTCAGCAAACCAGTCGTGCACTCCAGCTAAAGTGAACCATCTCTAACCGACAGCAGTACCTCGGCGTTTAACCCTTGGATTCGTGGAGCTTTGCGAGAGCGCAGCACAGAGAGTGAACACATACAGGGATTTGTAAGACCTGCTGGCAACATGCCACTGATAATGTAAAAGCCAGTAAAATGGACTGGTAGAACTCCAGGACGCTTTCCTCAATACTGGATGCATGAAACTGTTAGTATGCCACATTGTACCAAGCATGGCTGCCCACGTCGACGCTCTACTTGAGTGTTGCAGTTTTGAGATAACATCAGTCGCTCTTTCTGAAGTCGAATTGAAATGTGAAACTCTAAACTTAAATGATCCTGAAGCGACTGCATCCAATTCCACTTTCAAAAGAGAACGAAGCCCCCACTTTTTCACATTGGCGTCAAAGCCACGAGCCTCTGGGTGGGTGTCTCCCACGGTATCGGTCGACTGACAGCGGAGTCTGCGCCAATTCGTGGTGCAGTTGTGACCGGAGGATGTTGAACCTGCGAACATTGATGCAAAGTCCGCAGAGCACCAGTGACCCAACCCATGACCGGCCAAAGACTTTCCAAGGTGTGTTTGCGGTTACCTTTAACTGACGGTTACTGTAGGTCCAATTGCAGTGGGAGTTATCAAACGGAAGTCCTGTTGCTATGGTTACTTCCAGTTTAATATACCTTGTGCATTGACTTAAAGCGGTGGTCAAACTGTGCCCCAGGGGCTTTGTTTAATGCGTGCCCTCACGCAATCTTAACGAACACCTGCCAGCCAATCAGAAAAATGAGTTCCTTTCATGGTCATGGCATGAAAGGTCATAGGAGGACGGGGATAATTGTCTCAGCCCATAAAGTGGCACGCAAAGATACATTTATTTTTCACAGTGACAATATTCTTTCTGCACTTTGGTAATAAGTTACTTTCAAATATTAGCCTGTGTGGAGCAATGCAGTACTGATTGCACCACTTGTGCTGCTTTCACCAAAAGTAAAATGGAAGAGGGTAATGTTGTTTCATCGCGAGTAATCTACAACGGCCCAAAACATTTCCATTAAGACAAACGATGCAAATTCAAACAACAAAATACAGCAATGGAAACGTGCTGCAAATGAACAAAAAAAAAAAAAAAAAAACATGCTGCACAAAATCCAAAACAAACACTTTGACAGCAAACGCACCGCAAATACAGAAACGGCTTCACATGCAGGAAAATTGTCATTTTCATGAATCAATGTTGTAGCTGGGACATGGTCAAACTAGCCTGCATTTCCTGGCCATGGTGTAATTTGAGTAGCTCTGATATTCCGCTCAAACAGCGATTGTCCTGACAATGAGTAGAATAATTGCCGTAGACGTTGGAGTTTAACCACTGGCAACGTGTTACTTGACACGGTGAAATTCATAATATTACAGAATATCCCGTTAGGAACACTGGGTGCGGGGATCCAGTCTCAGCGGCCTCCTGACCCCGTGCAGTTCCCAGGGAGTCACTGGCACCGGCTAATGGCACTTCCTGCTGGCGAGTGCGTTGCCGTGCCGTGGTTTATTGCAGCAGAGCCTCCCCAGGGATTCAGCTGATGGCGAACATCAAAGCCGCGCCCGCTACATCAGAGCAGCAAGAATGTGGGTGGAGGTCATCTCCGATGAATTCTGCCTCATATGTGGGACAAACGCCTTCAGCGCGTTGCATGAATGCTCATTATCAATTCATGCCAGCCACTGAACACTCCCCGTTTCTCTTCAAATTCTCCCTTTTTTTTTTTTTTTTCCCTCCTCTCGTCTTTAAAAAGGGAGCCGAGCTTTTTTTTTTTTCTTCTTCTTCTTTTTCTTGAGCTTGAATTTCGACAATTCAAACTTCCGCTCAATGACAAGCCACGAGTCCCACGCTGGAAAAAGGTCCCATGTGTTTGAAGCATCTAGGCCGCTCCATCTTTTTGATCAGCGGCTCGGCTGTGAGTTCTGCAGATCAGAAAGTGGATCAGAGGCTCCCCGGGGACCGCCATTTACGCCTGCCACCAGCAGAGGATAGAGAACGTAATTAAGAGTTTGTTAAGATGCCCAAATTCCTTCTCATTTCCACCCGCCTCCCTCCATCCGCGTCCCACCCCTCCTCCCCCTCCCTCCCTCCTCCTCCCGCTCCCAGTAGCTCTGATCTCGCCACAGATTAAACCTCTCATATCCCAGGAAGACAGAGCCGTGGAGGGGGAGCCGCATCTCCAGCCACACAGGCTGATTATCTTAAAGAGTAATTAGCGAGTGTGACAATCTTTGAGACAGAGCGCTGTGTCGACATGCTGGAGATGGATTATTCTGACTGGGGTGTACGCAGGCCCCTCTGAAAGGCACAAGAAAGAGGAGTGCATGTGCTGCACGTGCGTTAATTATCAGTGTCACTCACTCTTTATGTGTCTTTATGTGCCTGTTAGTAATTACTGCTCATGTATGTGTACGTATCAGTGTCAGTCAGTCAGTCAGCGAGCGACTTCAAACCACCGCGAGGCAACAATTATCCCCTCAATAATACGCCGCTCGGGCTCAGTACACACTGTGCGAGATTTGATACTGAATGCTAATTGATCTGGAAGTTGATTGTTACTTTTGTGGGGGAGGGGGAGAGAAAAAAAAAAACAGATGCGTCTTGCACATAAATGTGTCTGGGTCAGTCAGTGTGAGAATATACTTCATATTTTATTAACTTCGTTGGTCTTATCCGAGGGGAAAAAGCAAGACGAAGGGAATTAGCATAACATACATGTTGTTTTTTTTTGTTGTTTTTTTATCAGCGTAGGAATATCAGTTTTTTTTTTTTATCACCCTCATAATCATTCCTTCCTACACTCAACCTGCTCTCAATATTAAAAATAATACTGTTAAATGAAGTAATTTAAACCAGTGGAGACTAATTGAACGAAGGGCTTACAGGGCTATTAAAAATGAATTAGATTTAATGTGCACACGAGGACAAGTTGAAGAGATACGTGAGGAGTCTTTGGCAATTCAACCTCCATCGTGACATCATTCTTTTTTTTTCTTTTTCCGAGGTGTAGTCACGCCTCCATTCGCGCAGGCATGTCCACGAACGGCGCCCCTTTCAGTCCGGAGTAAGTTGCTAACCGGGCGCACACACACACACACACACACACACTGATGGAGCCTCCAGGGGGGGCTTCTTCAAGGTTTAGCGTTAGCCCTTTCTCCAGCCGGTCGCGTGAGCACGCGCAATCCGAGGCTACCCGCTGGCTCCCACATGCGCACACATGAAATCATTTCATCGCATGGCTCTTCGAGACCTTCCGTTGAACCAAATCCTTTTGGCCAGCGAGGGTACTGAAAACCAGCCCGAGGCCACCGGGTTAGTCAGTCCCCGGGTTAGTGACCCTCGTCTTGCAGGTCGAACGCGGTCCGTCGAGAGCCTCTGTCAGACCGAAGACTCAATGAGGTGATGGGAATGCGGTGGCCATATCTGACCTGACACTTGACGGCATCTCTGTTGAATAATGATGTAAAGATGATGGGAAGACTTTAAATGACATTTCACAAAAAATAACACAATATACCTCGAACCACGAAACGTTATGCCAGTAGTGTCGGACTAAACGGTCTAACAACAGCTTGGTTAGCATGTTTGGATATTTGCCACTCATTTTAAATTGCATGAACGCTACAAAATCTAAAGCACACAGTGGGTCTCATGCAGGAAGCGGGCGTACAAAGAAATCGCCTCTTATTTTTGTTCGTATCCGCGTTTTCTTTCCTCCATTTTAAGTTCAACAGAACCTCGACTTCACTCCTGCTGAAATTCTTCTTCTTCTTCTTCCAGCCCTTTTTTCGGTGGCATCTCTCCAATTCCTGGGCATGCGCCTGAGGTTTTGCACACGGCACCACACCTGCCCTTATATGGCGTTTAGGGGGCGTTAACTATGCTAATAACAAACAGGTGGGATTTGGTGCGTCTGGAGTTGAATTCTCTCAGAACATTAAGATACATTTGAGAGAGAATGTTGCTAGGTGAGGCCCCGCGTATCATAAAAGTCACACCTACATTTACAAAAGGTGATGCCCGCTAAAAATTTGCAGACCTTTGTGTAAGTTGAGCTGCACCTGGTGATGTTACCGTGGCTTCCTGGTTTAGTAGTGGCTGAGAAGTGAGGGAGGACTTGACTCAAAAACCTGGCAGGGGATTTTGCGAATAGCTGATTCCATCTCGGAGCGTAATTCGGAAGGACCCCTTGGACAGCTGGTTCTGATGGAGGTGAGGAGTTTTCATTAACTCACTTCATCAATTCAGTGGAGAAACAAAGCCACGGGCGTGCCAATCAACTGATGTCCCAGTTTTTGTCGAATGAAATTTATTTTCTTTATTTAAATACTATTGACAGTAGTTTGATGGGGGGAAAAAGAAAAAAATCCATTCGTCCAGTTATTACCTTCTGGCCTGCCTGCTGTCTGCAGCTGCTCATTGGTATGCAGTCTTTGTCTTTGTCTTTGCCTTACATGTGATAATAGCCAAAATCCTACCGCAGCGCCCTTACTTTGCTATAGAGATCATCTGGGTATGTAAAAGTAAAGTAGTGGGATTTTGATGCGTGGAGGGGGGGGGGGGGGTCTGGGCAGGCCGGAGAAATTTAGAATATTAGCATTCATGCAGACCAGGCTACATGAGCAGACATATTGGAAAAAAAAAATGTTTTGGTGATTCTGTGCACATGATTAGTAGAACATGAAAGGAAACAGAGATGGGCATAGAAATAATCACGGTCAATCAATTTCACATCCCCCCCCCCCCGAGGACATTTCTCCAAGTCAGTGTCGGTAAAGTACATGTCCTCAAATACTGTCATGAAGTACTTGTACCCCGTGACATTCCATATATCATGTCTTGGTGTGCAACGTACACTGAACTCGGCGATCCCACCGCGAGCCGCTCTCCGGCGCCCCTGGGACTGCTTCTTGTTGACTCTCATGTTGAGATGCCGAAACAAGCGGAGAGAGAAAAAAACAGATCAATGAAACACCATATCAGATGATGGAAAAGCTGCGAGAGAGGAGTGTTAGCGGAGAGGTAGAGAAGATCAAACCGGGCAAACAAGAGTGACATCACCACCTCTCGCAGCACAGATGGTGATTGGTGGTTCGCTCATGACCCAACTTTAGGGTGACTATAAACCTCAGATCTTTGAGGTTGATGGATATATGCCGAATATGTACGAGTGTAAATCCATTTTACAGGCTACATAGAATGCATGCAGAGACGCATGAGGAAAATAATAACAAGAGTGTGTGTGTGTGTGTGTGTGGGGGGGGGGGGGGTTCTGCAGAGATGCTCTGTTGAACACAAATACACAGTCTGTGCTTTTGTTGCTAGCTGGCTAAAGCCTGTGTTCAGTGGTCAAATTTTAGCGAATAATGTTGGGGCCGAAAATGTGCTTAGAATTCTCTCTGAACACACGTCAACACAGAACTTGTGACTGAATGTGGTCTTTTGCATAATATACACATGCACTTGCTTCATCTCATGCACTATGCATGTTCCCTATGGGTCCCCTGTGTGTGGCTACACATTTTTAATCATACGCCGGGTTGGGGTTCAGTGTGTTGCCCACACGCAGGGTTTTAGCATTTAGCACCTTGCCCTGTAGCTCAAATTGTGAAGCGTTTTGGATAAAAGCACATTACAAATGCAGCCATTTGTATTTATGTTAAGTCTAATATTTACTACTCCTTTTAGCTCTTTGGTCTCCGCCGAATCCCGAGAAAAACATCTACAAAGTTCACCAGCAAGTCTGCAGCTGGGTCTGTCTGCGGACTGCTGCTGACCAGCTCGTGTACTGCGGGTTTATCAGAGCTTTTTGCCCCCCCCCCAAAAAAACCCCCACCTGCCTGCTGATGCTGGAAACTAGGTTGATGAGCGCAGTGTACCTTACCATACCATATAAAAGATGCTGAAAACCCTCTTCAGAGTTGAGGGGAACCGCAGGTCTCTGTGGCCCCCTTTAACTATTGATTACAGCAGCTTATGGTACCTTTTCTATTTGACCGTTTTTTAATAATAATAATATAAGTTAGTAGCATGAGCAGCACAAAGAGCAGCACTTCAACAGTAGGGCTCATACTGTTTAATTGATCTCTACAGCTCAACGAGCACCAAAGATGAAGACAAACTAAAAAGAATCACAGTGGGTGTTTTTTTGTTTTTTTCAGGTCATAATTCACAGTGTGTGTGTGTGTGTGTGTGTGTGTGTGTGTGTGTGACACAGTGTGTGTGTTAAGCAAACTGACATAAGTTGCACATGCCACAAAATGCTGTAAGGGACGTTGTCTCCATCCTACCATGATTAAAACTGGATGTGTGAGGAAACCTGAAGTACCAGGCTGAGCCTGAGAGGCAGGAGAGGAGTGTTAGATTGGTTGGCAGGTAGATTGCATCTATCAGAAGAATCATCTCCCTCAAAACACTGTCCGCCTCCAGACTCCGTTCTCTCTCTTTTTTTTTTTGTAAGGGGGGCAATTCTCTGCAATTTCCAAGGTGTCAGCCGGCACTATCATATCATAGTCTTGCCATCCAGCTCTGGCTAGCTTGAAACAGAGGGGTGGCGTTGAGTCAGGCGATAGACATCTCATTACGCTTTCATATGCTGCTAACCGCCGCGGGATGGCCGGCTGGTCAAAGAGAGCCGAGCACAGCTTCATTGATTCAGACGGCCGCTCTGCCCCGCGCGCCCAGAGGCAGGTGCTTCACTCCTTTCCCCCACGTTAATTAATTTCCTGACGCGTCACTCCTTGTCATTCCCCGCAGTCACGCCTCGTGCTCTGTGTCCCGTGGCTCTGCTTTCATCAAACGGCGAGATGTTTGACATCAAAACGGCCCTGGCGGTGCTGAAGGGGGGGCGAGTCTGAACCCCTCGTCCTCCGTGGCTGGGGTTTGACCTGGCCTGGCGTCAGCTGAGCTGTCAGCTGCAGCCCGTCATGACAGTGTCTCTCTGTCTCAACTCCCAACACTGGAGTCATTCTTTCCCTGCCGCGCTGGTCCCTGCAGCGGGCCGGGCATATGGCTGACATACACCGCCCGGGGTTATGCCTGGGGGCTGGCGTCCCTTCTCTGTAGGCTTCAGATCCCTGGAGGAGCAGGTGGTGCCAGATAACAGCTGCTGGATGCAGCAGGAATGGTCTTTCGTCATATGCACCCTTAATGCACCCCTTCTCCCCAGTCCAAGCAGTACGCTGAGTACTCCAGCGGTTTCCAACAGTGTGCCAAAGAGGCCCAGGAGTACTCAGAGGACTTTCTCAATATGCAGTCTTGTTCAGTCACATGTTTGACGTCTGAACTGGTGCCATCAGAGGAGGTCATGGTCACCGTTTCATACCAATGTCCCGCTGTTGCAGCATTCATGACTTGCTCGGTGGAAATGTTCTGATGGTTCTTGAGTTGGTCGCTTGGTCCACCTCTTTGGTCCGGACGGAAACATCTCCACGACTTGTGGATGGATTGCCGTGAAATTTTGTCCACAGATGATGTGTCCAACTGACTTTGGGGACCCCCTGACCTTTCCTCTATTGACGCTTTTGTTTTTTAGTGAGAGGTCTTGACAACTGACATGTACAGATATTCATGGTACCCAGAGGATGAGTCCCAATTTGTCCCGACTTTGATGATGCCCTGACTTTTAAGCTAGCGCCACCAGCAGGTTGACGCTTGCGGTTCAGAGAGAAACGTCTCTATCACTGTCGCTCCCTTGACCTTTCATCTAGCTCCATCATCCGGTGAAAGTCTCAATTCGCCCAGTACTTTTCTTTACAATGAACATCACAGCTGCTGGCATGGCTGAAGAATCTGGTTGGGAAAAAAAAATGAGAAGGGGTAATATGACATATACTTTTGCTCTCAGCCATCTGGCAGCACTGGTGTCATCGGTGTAATTACTTGTATACCAGACATAAAGTATGCTTCACCTGAGGGACAAAACCTGGATGTGGTGACAATTATTAGAGCCCCAAAGTAGGTAAGTAAGTGAGAGACAATGGGTGAATTCAAAAATGTTTGCGCTGCAAATTTGCTTTTTGTATCATAGTTTTTTTTTGTTTTATCAGATTTTGACCCGTTTTATGGTAGGCCCTAATAAAAACAGAGAAATTTGCATATTTCATTTTGAAAAGTAAAAATTGAAATGAGCTCTAAATATAACTCAAAGGCAAAAGACGGCGGAGGATGAAGGTTGGATGAAAAACGTTACTTGCTGGAGATGAACTGAAGACGCTCGGTCTACAAACACAAATTGACTGGGCTAAGGGTCACCGTACAACTGAAGCCCTGCATCCAACCAGCTCAGAAAATGGTGTCATAATTAATTGCACAACATGCAGCATGCGGTCCGTCGCAAACTTTAAAGATGTTCTCTGGCCCTGGGTTGTTAACAAGTTTTCTTTTCTCTCCAAGGGAACCATCTCCACAGGAGTAAATGTTTCAACTTGAGGTTCTTAGCTTTGAGGTCACCTCAGCGTCGTATTCCAACAAAAACAACAGCAGTTTGTCTCAGTGATGACTTTTTCCTCTGTGGCACTGCAGTGGATTCTGTCACTGTAGCGAGTGGTTACAGTGAAACCCTGCTGACGCTTGGATCTTAGTGGTACCCAGCTGAGGACCCAGTAGCTGCAGCCTCAGACAGGTCAGAGGAGGTAGCATCAGTACTGCCTCACTACCTCTGATCTACTCTGACAACAAGCCTGTCATTTGGCTGGCAGGCTCCTCTGTATTTAGTCGGTTGAGACCAGTTTTTTTTTCTGACTCTAGAGGGGTTCGACTGGCCATAAACACACAGTAATCACACAAATTGGACACAGGCCTTGGTGAGATGGAGGGTCTGGCGGGATTGGTGTGACTGATCTGACCGACCACAGGGAGCACCGTATAATATCTCAGCCCTCAATTTTTGATATCGACTGTATACTTGTTTTTAAAGCTGCTGTTTTCATCATCAAATGACTATGAGCAATGAGTCAGCTCGCTGCTGGATCCTGTCAGCTCTGCAGAACTCTTTCGGCTCATTGTTTTGGTCTTTTCCAGCAGTTTTACCAAAAAGAGCTCTGATAAACCCTCTGTACACTACTTGCTCAGCAGCGTACCCTGTGTTCTGTTGGAGCATTGATTGTGCTCGCGCCACTGAAGTAAGGTCGGCGGCAAACTGAACAGACAGCAATGTTGGAAAATGTTAGAGGAGAAACCAATGGAGCTGACTGCTGCTCAACTTTAACATCACTGAAACCTACTCTAAGCTGTTTAGTTGTCCAAAATCTGAGGTTCTCAAAGAAGATACTCTGGCGTCAGACAGGGACGATTCGGCCCTAATCTGCAAGTGGCTATACTTTTCAATCCTTCAAACCAACATTCAAAGTATGCAAGCGGTTACGTGAGCAACAGTGGGACATTTCAGGGAAATACGCTCGTTCGCTTTCTTGACGAGAATTGAAATGACCAGATTTATACCTCTAGCACGCCTGTGATGGAATAAAGCTGGAGCCGGGAGGCGATTAGCTTAGCCTAAAGATTCAAAGCAAGGAAACAGCTAGACTGGCTCCTTTCAAAGCTCCAAAAAAAAAAGTTTGCCTACTAACTAACTGCCTCTCCACCTCTATCTCTTTTGTTTGATGCGTACATGGGGCGTTACGTGCTATATCAGAATCAGAATCAGAAATACTTTATTGATCCCCGGGGGGAAATTGTACAGTACCGGTGCTCCCATTCCAGAGTAGAAAAATAGCATAATTTAGAACTAAAGGTATATATACTAGGCTATGTCTGGCTGCTGGTTACCAAGACATAGTTACAGCACGTCACTCCCAGTAAAACCACAAGTGGTCGTTTTTACATTATTGTATGTGGACCTAAATAAACTATTTAGCTTTTATGGTGTATTTTTGAACTTTGGAGAGAGTTAAGTTAGCTCTTTCCCCCCCTGCTGCCAGCTTTCATGCTAAGCTAGGCTCCGCTAATCTCCTCCTGGCTCGAGCTCCGAGGTTAACGCACAGGCCCGACGGTTATCAGTCTTCTCTGCAGGGAAGCGTCTCCTCAGATTGTATTACTAGGTGTGCATTTCCGACTCGGCACTGGAATGAATGTCAACAATGTGCGCAGCTTTAAAGAACTTGAGAAACCAAAGTTGACGTCCACGTTTGTCCAGAACTTCCACCTTCAGGTGAACTCATCTATCAGCTCCAAACAGTTTCCAAAGTTATTTAAAATGGATTTCTACCATGTCTCAATATCATATTCAGAAAAGTGTGTTTGTTTGTACTTTGAACTCGATGTCCTCTTGCACCGGGTTGGGTGAAAAAGTTGTAAATTGAGCCCCCCCCCCCCCTCCTCCCCAATTTTTCCAACCAATGAACAACAAAAAAGAAAGACTTCTTCCATGTGGCTTCTCTTGATAAATTACAGCGTGCTTGAAGTTCTGCCACATTACAAATAACCTGGGAAATATGTAGATGTAACAAACCAAGAGCTCATGCCCTGCTTCAGGCCAAAGCAAACAGACTTTATGTTTGCAAACACCTTTAAAGAGAGAGAGAGAGAGAGAGAGAGAGAGGCAGGCCATTACCAGGCCACAGTGACCTGGAGCAAACCTCTCTCTCTCCATCTTACCCTTTATCTCTCTCGGCCCGCTCTGCAGCCACAGTGGTACTAATTGAAAGTGCTGTGAAATATAGATGAACACAGGAAGCGAGCAGGCTGTTCCTTCCTTTTCCTGTCTTGCATCCTCCATCTCGACTCTCATCCCTCTTCATCCTTTTATCTCTTTATCTGCCTCTCCCCTTGAGTTCAGACTGGCCTCTCTCTCTCTCTCTCTCTCTCTCTCTCTCGACCCTGAGTCTCGGCAGGTTAGGTATCAAAAGTTTGTTCAAACAAACAAAATAATGGTAAACTATGGGAGTACTACACTATATGGCCAAAACTCTGTGGACTATTAGAAGACCTCAACTTTACACCTTTTGCCATTTGTAACGTCTCGTCCTCTTCGTTAGTCTTGTCTTGCCTTATTGTCATGATGCACATTTCCTGTTTTATTTTGTCCTCTTGTTCCAGACACTTCACTTCCTGCCCTCATGTGTTTCCCACCAGCCTGATTACCTGCCCCGACCTGATTAGTGTCACCTGCCCCTCATTAGTCACTCACCTGGGTGTATTTAGTCCATGCGCACCCCTCTTCCTTCCTTGGCCAGTTTGTCTTTGTCCTCCGTGTCAAACGTTCCAGCGTCCTTCCTTGTGTCCTGTGTTTGTGGGGTTGTTTTTGGGCTTTTTCACTTCACCTTTTCCTGACCGTGCCTCAGCCTGGTTTGACTGCTATCCCGTGCGCCGAACTTTGCCTCCTTCAAGTGAAGGCAGTGCTTTTGTTTACAACCCTGCCTGTGTCTGAGTCGTACCTTGAGTGCTCTTCCTTGTGCACCCGGCCGTTACACCGCTGTTGAATATATAATTCCAAAACCACAGCCGTTAATATGCAGCTATAACAGCCTCCACTCTTCTGGTTTCAGGCTTTCCAGCACATGTTGGAATCTGCCTGCAGGAATTAGCTCCCATTCAGCCACAAGAGCATTAGTGAGAGCCAGCCATAAACAAGTGGACGTAGCCACCCTGACATCACCCGCTGATTTGTGGACTCCCGTTTTGAAGCCTCGAGTTTGGCATTTTGTCTGTCGCCAACCTGGCTCCTGGGTACACCGTGCAAAGTTAGCTTGTAGATGCACTTACCAGGAAAAAACGAGCAGCCGACACTTTAGACTGTCTTTTAGTACAACCGAACGCCGCTATCCTGATTTACAAGTCGTCGTGGTAACGACGTGTCAATCACAAGGTAGCTACGCCCTAAAGCATACCCTGCTTTGTCTATTTTACTCTAAATTTATTAAATGAACCTCATGCTGTGTTGAAGATTTGAAACTAACGATTGAGACCATAAACTCGTGAGGAAAATGTTCACTGAGCTAATAAATCAAGTGAGAAGTAGGGTCATTTTCTCATAGACTTCTACACAATCGCACTTATTTTTGCAACCAATCGAGTCGCAGGTTTAAAGAATGCAGGTTTAAGGCACTTCGGCGTCGGAGGTTGTCACCGATTTGATGGGTGATAAGGTCTGGTCTACGTTCCGGTTCATCCCAAAAGGTGTTGGGTGGGGTTGAGCTCAGGGCCCTGTGTGGGCCAGTCAAGTTCGTCCACGGCAAACAGGGAAAACCATTTGCCCACGGGGGGTGGTTGTCATGTTAAAACACGAAAAGGGACAAAGCGCAAACAGTTGAAACTAAGCTGGAAGCCCACCCTTATCAGAAATATCACTGTATGATGCAGCATGGAGGTTTCCCTCAGTCAGAACTAAGGGGCCTATGAGGAGCGTGGAGAAATTTGATTCACACGAGGATCGTGATTCTTTTCTCGGACTATTGTGAATCGATTCAACAGATTCCAGAAATCGATTTTTGTACTTTTTTTTATTTTATAATGTTATGGTTTCAGATAAGGCGCAGCACCCGCAGGCACACACTGGAGTTATCCAGAGTTCATCTTTAATAAAGGCAAGCATTTGGGAGCATTTTAGATTTAATGACTTAATAAACATTGCAAGGCGAAGGTTAAGTATTTTGTACAGCGTCGCCCAGAGACGTTGGCAAAGGCACACACTGCACCATTTTACAAAAACTTCCAGCAAACTCCTGATCAAGTGAAGAAACTCTAGCCGGTTTCAAAAGACCTGCATTGTGGATAACGATGGGCTTCCGTGCAACTGGTGCCGCAGCGGAGAGGAAGTTGCTCCCACACGCGTCGCTCTACTTCATTAGTTTGGTCAGACGGTGACCTTTTGTTCGCCAGTTAGGTTTCACATAACACAGTAAGAGCCTGAAAGAGCCTTGAAGCTATTTTGAATTGAGAATTGAATTCCCACCTGGAGGGCCGAGCCCAAACCATAAAAAACAGCCCCGCACTTAAGTCTTAAGTCTGGGGGCATGGGTGTATTTCTTATTCTTACTTCTATTTATGTATATGAAACTAGCAATAACATATTATAATGAAATTGGATATTATCTTTTCCAATAATAATGGGAATCAAATCAAATCTAATTTGATTGAGGCCTGATTTTAAATGATTGATAACAGCACCTCCCTTTACTACTACTACAGTACTTTATCTGACATTCCAGTCTGCTGTCTTTTAGGACAGTGTTCGTCAACCTTTTTACTTTTCTGTGACCCCCCCGTCACATGTTGCATGTCCATAAGTTACGAGCGGTTCGATCGTAGAGTGACTGGGCGCGTGACCGGTTTCACTTCCCTTGCATGTTGACTGACAGACGCTGGTTCACGCACAGCATGGAACTCAAGGTTACCAGGCCTGCAGGGGCTCACTCAGCTCCAAGAAAATGTCTCCGAGTGTCAGCACTTTCACTTTATGACTCTCTCACACACACACACACCCACAGAGCCTGCTAGTTGCTGCTGCATGATCATTTGATATGGTTATCTGTATAAGCTAATGTTCTGAGTCTGCGACTGTGCTGGCCGATAGAGAGAGAGAGAGCGGAGGGGGGAAAAAAAACAGAAAAAAGGGGCTTGTTTGTGTGTTTGTGCGCGAGTGTTTTGAGTTGATCCCACTGAAAGTCACCTCTGATAGCCATTATACACCCACGCGCTGAAATATCCCTCAATTTCCCTTACCCCCTACCAGCTCACTCCCCCACAACGCACACTAAACAGACATGGTTTGTTGCTATGTTTCTCTGATTTGCCGGGGATTTACAGCAGTGCCACGGCCATATTAACAGGGCGGTGTACACTTCAAGGACTGGCTGGCGAATCTTAGGCGCAGCAGTGGGTCTGTGACGCGCCACCAGGAGTGAGTTTAGATTCTGAGGTTTTGGGGAATCAAAAAAAGGGATTCCGACCATCACTCAGCCCCCCCCAACATATATTCTGATATCTCCCAGGATTGAAGTCAAGGTGTGGCTCTTTGTGTGTGAGGGAATTTATGTAGCGTACAGCCACACAATTACGCAGGTCGTCCGCGTCCGCCTTTATTTGTATGTGCGCGAGTTGCATGGGGGGGGGGGGT
The DNA here is from genome assembly GCF_043641665.1 of Enoplosus armatus. NCBI lineage: Eukaryota > Metazoa > Chordata > Actinopteri > Centrarchiformes > Enoplosidae > Enoplosus > Enoplosus armatus. The sequence goes on from NC_092195.1 coordinate 2,708,568, forward strand.
GCTGTACATCACCTCTGCGCCTTTGTTGTGCTGCCTGCCTGCCTCTCAGTCTGTGTTCTGTGATAGATCCTGACAAGCTGCTGTCTGAATTATTGATTGTCTGATCTGAAAGTTTGATGTTTTAGCCCGAGGGCTGGATTAACCTGCCGACAGCACCGCCGCCTCCCCCCTCTCAGAGGTAACCGCGGCGCAGGCACACAAACACGCATATGCATATTCATGCACACGTATGTGCATGTACACACACCAGACCCTCCTCTCGGCTAGTTAGACGTAAGCAGGCTGATTTTCACTCTGCTGTTCTCTCTCTCTCTCACTCTTCAGTTGCCCTCATGAACCCCCCCCCCCATCCCCGTGATCTGGATGGAGGTGTGTTCAGCGCATCATGGGAGACAAAAACTCTCCATATGAATAAAGCTCTTCTTTCAGAGGTTGCCACCCCCTGAGGCAGTGTGATCCAGCTCACCTTTTCAAATGCAGAATTTATGTCAAATAAAACATTATGGGAGGATAGTAAAATAAGATAGTCAGCCAATAACATTTTGTTGCAGGTTTACAGACTTTTTAAAAACATTTTTTATGAAGCTGCGTGGTCAGCCAGGAACCTCCCCCAACCCTGGATGTAGATAAACACAGTGGTGCACAAGACTCATTCCCATTCTAACTAATTCACATTTTCCCATAAACAATATCTCAACACGACTGTGTGCAACGTGAGAGGTGTCGCTCACCGTGAAAACCCCACAGAGGCTCACTGTTTTGTATTTCAGGCCCGCGGCTTTGGTGTTCTCAGATTCTCCGGGCACTCGTCAAGCTCGCCCCCCCAGTAAATTCCCAGTGATCGGCTGTTTTCAGACAAAATCTCAGACAAACCCGCCTGTACTCTACCTGCTCAGGACCAAACCGGCACACAGACACAGTTCCGAAACGAAGCTGGCGAAACATACTGGAGCGTTTACCCCCCTCCCCCCCGCTACTCCGGGAGTTGGCGGAGACCCAGACAGAGCCAAAAGGGGAGTCATCAGTTGGACAGAAACACGACTTCAAATGAATGCTAATGCTGCTCCATGTGTGCTGGATGTGTGAATAGGGAACTGTTTGCTAATACGTCTGCCACAGTAACTAATGTCAGGCTTTACGGCTTAATTTCACTGCCCCGAAGTGGCCAAAATGTGTTTTTTTTTTACTTCTTTAAAGAAAAAACTATGAAAAATAGGGCAAAATCATATGGACAGAGGTGTTCACTTCCTTCTGACCATACAGTGCGTTTCCTGCTGAAAAGAAAATCAAGTGTTACTGCTGTGGGAAATAATAAAGCTTTCCTTCAGAAGCTCCTGAGGAAAATCTCCAGTCTGCATGCAAGGCACGAAACTGGAGTCGGGACGTGTTCAGCCTAGCTTAGCATTAAGAGCGGCTCCGAATTTGGACAAAGCTAGCTCGCTCTTTCCCCCTGCATTCGGCTCTTAATCGCCTCCCGAGATACAAACATGAGTGTGGCGTCGATCTTCTCATCAAATGACACAAATACAGATTTTATAACTTTTTACTCACTCGCTCACGTTGACCCCTCCTAGCCTGTTTGTGACTGGGTGCATCGAATACTATGCGTTGACATAGGCCAAAGGTTGCTTAAAAGGCCATTATACAGTAAAAAAAACAACAAACATGACAAAATACGATATATTTTCTGCACCTCCAATGTTGCGCCTACGCCTTGAACTTTTTTCCACCTTGTTTGGATGTAAAAGTGACCTGCACTTGCTCTGGTGACGTCCTCTAACAGCACCAGAGCAGCCTTTGTGTTGTTAGGTACAGTATGTGTATTACATACTGAATACTGAGTATACATACAGGATGATACAGGATATTGTAATTGTATTGTATTGTTTGTGATTCAGTGTGTGTCATTCCGACATTACTGTACAATGTGGGAGACTACGTGTAAACATAGTTGCTTGCATAAAACCATAGAAGGATGTTAAAATGTTATCGTCACTTCCTCTTCGATGTCTTTTTGTTGCATTCGGCATGTCCTTGAGCGCCTGTGTCTTGGTATAATCGTTTTTCACAGTATTTTTTTCATGAATAGCAGTGTCACACTATGCCCTCCCGCGCAGGAACAGCCTTACTTTCCCCCTCGCTACATCCTGCATTGGCATCGAATGTTGGCATTGAACGTAAATTGTCCAAAAGGGATGTCATTCCTGTGAAACGCTGGGCTGCGTCAGGCACCGTGGCAAAGCAGTTTAGAGGTCGCACAATTGCATGTAAAGTCACTGCAAAGACACAAGTTGGCAGGAATTAAGGCGGGATGCGACTGCACATGTTGAAAATGTTTGAGCTCGAGCCAAGAATTGCCACTGTATGACTCCAGCGCATGAATGTATGGATGAGAAGAGACGGCTCGGGGTCTTAAGGAAAATAACAGAAACTAGAGAAGGCAATTTCTGAAGAAATTGCCGTGTGAATGCTGGCTGTTGAATGGCTCACGCTGAACTGGATTGCTGGCTAATAAGAGTTGAATAGTACCAATAATGTATGAAAGACGTGGAACACTTCCAGAAATGTTGAAAAGCCGACGCTAAAACTGGATTGCTGGCTTCATGAAGAAGCAGCCGAACGAGTCTGGAGAGTTTGGGGGAAAGTGGAAAATGGTCTAAACACAATGAATAGGATTGAAAAGTTGAATAAAGCTCATATTATATTTTAAAATGTGGAACATTTTAAGGTTTGAATGGATGTTTCTTGCTCAAAGTATGAATAAAGAGTTGAGGCTTGATAGAATGCCTGACATGGTGGTGAGTATGTCTTAGTACCTGCGTGTGTGTGTGTGTGTGTGTGTGTCAAACACTAATCAGCTGGTCTCAATCAGCTGTGTGTCCCCCCCAAGCGCAGTCAAAGGTTGTCATGGTGAACCGCTTTGAGACTCTCCGCCGCTCACGGAGTTACTTTCATAGTGATTAAAGCTGAGGGGCACCTCTCAAGCTCCTGCTTTTTACCAAAAGGCCGTGACTCTTATCGTCGAAATGAATATGCCGTTAGAGAGAAGACATCCTGCTGAAGGCGCGGTGTGAGTTTGGTGCGTTTAGTGTCACAAATGTGGGCACAGGGGCAGTTTACAAAAGCCCCCTTTTTTTTCTGCCTCCCTCCCGAAATTTGTGCTCTCAGTTAACATGGGAGTCTACGGGGCAGTTGGTCCGCCTTCCCGTCGCTCGGAGGCCGACAGTGGCAGCTGGGTGCGTCCGTTTGATTCCGTAGTGGCGTCGTATGAAAGAGCACGGCTTTTCCTACAAGTGGATGTATAAGTCATGGATGTCGAGTGAAAATTGTTGGCGTGAGAGCAAGTTTATGGGGATTCTTTCAGACGATTTTACTTTCCCTCTGGCCCTCGGGTGATGACATCGCCCACTCTGGCCCTGAACATCCTGCGCAATACACACTAATGCAAAACTCTCAGAAGGGCTGAAAAAGTTTGCTTCGAACAAAGTTGAATATTTTGAAAATGTTTTAATCGGACTTTGAAAGCTGAATAGTGCCAATAATGCATGAAAGATGTGGAACATTTTGATGTTCGAATGACGTTTCTACGTTGGAAAAATGTGGAAGGAGAAGCATGTCAAATAACGCATTACTTTACATTAATAATACAATTTTTTTCTTTTTTCGTCGAAGAACATGTGGCAAAGAATAATGGATTCTGTGGTCAGTTTTGAGCCCGGAACCCATCAGGAACTCACCAGACACACAAACAGTTGGTGCGTGCATTGCGACTAAACACAGCCTTGCAGCGCTCCAGTGGTCCAATGCTTGCTGAACAATGCCAGGCCATCGTATCGTCGCAGCTAGCCCAGCATTTGTCAAGCACTGCTGTAGCATACGAGGACGCGAATAGCATCCGCCAACCTCTGCGTCGTTGCATTCCTTGACGGCACAAAATATTGCTTTATGGCACAAAAAAAACTTTGCCGCAAACGCAGCTGCAAGCATTAGTCACATAGAAAATATATCCACTGCTTTTATCTGTCATCTCGCAAAAGCTCATGAGTGCCTGAGAGCGGGGGCAAGGTCGAGAAGCAATACAGCCACTAACAACTGCTGGAGTGAGCTAGGTAGAGACCTCCAAGGTCTCACGTGTTGACAGCATCCAAACCGACACGTCGCTCCATCCATCTGCGTCCCCTCTTTGATTTGAATTGTCGATTCAGGTTTGAATGGATCCCTGCCCCCCCCCCCCCCCCCACCCCCCCACCCCATGCTGTGGCATCCCGTCTAGTTCAGAAACTCCATGACAAATTGACAAATTGTCAATTTCTATTGATGCTACGGCTGAGTAATTTGTTACAAATGAAGGGCTTCATTATGAACATGTCTCCTGTTTGGAAAACAGTCATGAAAAAAAGCATCCTTGAGTGATGAGATGACAGATGAAGGTTTGCTGTGGATTTGGCAGTAAAGTAATTACGGCCTTTGTCAGGAAATGCCATAAACTAATGGCCTACGTCAAAAACAGTGCTGCTGTCTGTATTGTTAAAATGCAAGTGGCTTTATTTATCGGTCTTTCCTCCGTTAAGTCCTGAACCTTTTCCTCCCCCCCCCCCCCCCACCGCCCCCTCCCCATCCTCTCTGTCTCCTCCTGTGTGCTGTTTCTCTTTGCTTATCTGTCACATCGCTGAGGTGAGTCCTCTGTCTCCTGATTTATTCATGATACGACTTTTAATATCATTCACTATGACACTGGAGTCTGCATCTCAAATTAAAATCCTTCAGGCAAAGTGTGTGGCTCGCATTGTGCACAGTGTGTGTGTGTGTGTGTGTGTGTGTGTGTGTGTTTGTTGGAGAGGGTTGGGGGGGAAAGCATGTATTGTATCTCCATCGGTTTATACGGCATGGTGAAAGCAGATGCTTAAATAATCCATTATCTGATTACATGAGGGCGTTGCATGCTTATGCAAAACCGCAATTCTATGTTTTCACAAAAAATATCACAGGACTGTGTTTTATATATATATATATATATATATATATATATATATATATATAAAGTGTGGGACTTGTCTTTATGAGTCTCTCCATGGTAATGTGGCATCTCAACAATTAGCCAGGTGTAATTGAGTGGGGTACATGATTGTCACTGTCACTGGCAATTGCAGTGATGGAAAGGCACGCCATTCAAGAGTGTGTGGGTGTTAACTACGAGCGTGGCTCCATGTTTGTCTCCATGTTTTAATGGGCGCTATAAGCTTTGATGGAACATTACCAGTTTGTTCGTGTGCGTATGTCAACATATGTGGGTGGAAAGGTGCGCTTCTGAAGAGCTTTTTCTGTTTAAACGCGTGGGCGGGAATTTGTATGTGTTTATCGGTATATTGGAGAATTTGTCAGGAGCATTTGAAAGTGACAAAGAAGGGGAAAAGCCAAGTGAAGCCTTGAAGACACCAGTGTGTTTTTACACCTGGCTTGTGTTTTCGAAACATGTTGCCTCCTATGCATTTGTCTTTTCTCAATCTAATCTGCTTGTAGCCACTTCACACCTGATTCTATATGTTCCCAATGCTGTGAACTGCAGCTTTGTTTGAGTTGCGCAAAGAAACTTTACTTAATTTACTCAGAAATGCAATTTGAATCTGTCCCGATCTGTTATAAAATGACACGCTTCCATGATATGGTGGTTGGACCCCGTGTTTCACATGGGGTACTGCTGCAGTCGCCATTGGGTAGTTGGAAAGATTGTAGAGAAGTAATTAAAAAAGATGTATAAATTACAATTTGAAAAAAAAGAATACAAATCCACCTTGAGGCAGCTGCCACAACACCTGAACACTACGTGTGTCAATTGATGAAGTGCATGAAAACAAGTCAGCAAGAGGAGTCTGAAATGTTAGCTAAAGCTAATGGATAAATGGTTGGCATAGATAGGTCAACGTAATGAGTTAACATTACAAATCACAGGTAAATGTAATTGAAAAATAGCCAAAAAGAGTTTGCAAAGTTTTGTGCAGGAATGCGCACAGTCAAAGCGCAAAGGTTCACAGTATGAAGTATAAAGAATATGTGTGATGTGCAAGATAATAATCCAAAAGGTGTGCTTTAATGCAACGCATTGAGTCAGGTGTGGATACTTTACATTAAGATAATGTGTAGTGTCTATGGGGCTGGGGGTTAAGAGTCAGTGTCAGTGGGGGTCCTGGGCCTTGTTGATGAGGTCAGCTGCAGTTGGGAAGAAACTGTTCTTGTGGCCGGAGGTTTTGGTCCCAGATGGTGATGGAGGGGGTGAGGATGGACTCCGTAATGGGGGTGCAGAAGTGAACCATCATTGTCTTTGGCAGCTGGAACTTCTTTAGCTGCCGCAGAAAGTGCATCTTCTGTTGTGCCTTGTTGAGATAGCTAGGTTCACGTAATGGATAAATGGTTGAGATGGTTTGCTAACATAAAAGTAAAGGATAAAAGAGTTAGCTTAAAGTAATCAAATCAAACGTATTTATTTTATATAAATAAGTTTTATTTATACAGCACCTTTCGTGCAACATTGCAATACAAGGTGCTTAACAACACAATAAAAATAAATGGTGATAGGACCATAGACGCTAAAAGCCGCTTCCCCGTAGTCCTCGCCCAGTGAACAACGAAAAGGCCGGTGCCAGGGGACCTGAGGGATCTCGCAGCAGCATACACTGAAAGCATATCTGACAAATATTCAGGCGCTAGTCCATTGAGAGATTTGAACGCCGATAAAAGGATCTTAAAATCAATTCTAAAAATCTGACAGGCAACCACTGCAGGGGCTTTAGGACAGGCGAGGTGGGTGCTCTCCTCCTGGTCTTGGTCAGTACTCGGTACTGCTGCATTCTGAATGATCTGTCGCTTGTTTATACATTTCTTCAGGACAGCGTTGCAGTAATCGAGCCTGCTAGCGAAAGCATGCTCCAATAATTAAGGTCTTATCTTTGTTCAATTACAAGAAATGATGTGGCATCCACAAGGGACGGATGCCTGAGATAGTTAGGTTCACGTAATGGAGAAATGGTTGAAATGTCCAGCGTCTGCCAAACCAACGTAAACATTCACCAGCCAAAGTAAAGCACGAGACCCCCCTTCTGTGTAATAACATTCTGTTAGAAATCAGTTCAAATGAACCCATGAAGGGGTCATGTCTATGGAGGGGTACCTGAGGTCATCCAACAGGGCTGTGGAGGTACGTCAGACAAAAAAGGTTGGGAACCACTGCCCACCCCCCCCCCCCTACCCCCCTCAGTCTTGGTCATTACAGACTTTCACACACAAACAGAAAAATATATGCATGTGATCTGAAAGGATTTCTGTGTTTGGTCTGCTCGCTCTTGGGGCGGGAAGTCATTATGTGTGGCACCACCTGGCCCTCCTCTTACCCATAATGCCGCATTGCTCTGTGGTAACAAATACCCCAAGGACAATAGCAAGGGACGACAAAGGATGAAGATGAAGAGGAGGGTGGGTGCATGTTGTTGCTCAGAGTGAGGGCATGGCTCAGCAGGCTCGGCAGTGTCCCCTCGATGCTGGCTGGGTTTTTTTTTTTGATGTTGAGAACTCGGAGTGGGCTTGGTTTTTAATGTTATGCAACTTTGAAGATGGAGTGTTTGAAGTTATGCATGAGTTGGACTCATTTCCAGCTTCTTCCTGATTTGTTTTTGTTTTTTCACCCTCTCTTTCTTCTCTTAGAGCTTTTTTTTTCTTCTTCTTCTTCTATGAGAGGCACAAGTTATGTGTTTGAAGTGAAGGAATGTTTCAAGGGTATCTGCCGAGGCGCCCATTGTGGTAGTGGTCTTTGCTGCGCTGATGCCTTAATTGTGTCTCTTAAGTAATTGTTGCTGCTATGTTTCCTCATTCCCTCTCTCCTACAGAATCTATACTTTCTCTCCAAATTGTCGTGTCTCTCTTTGGACTTTGGATTTCTTTCAGGAGAACACGTGAAATCACTTTTCAAAGAGGAAATAACACATTGTTCAGAAGGTGAATTGAAAAGCAATAAAACAAACCCTTGCTCAATTCAATACGCTCAGGAGTTACACTGTTAGCGGAACCGGTTCCAACTAAGCAATTTTAGTAAATATCACAATCAAATTGAGTTTGATTGCACTAATTAATGCGACATGTAGGAGCTTTAGTATAAAACATTCAAAAATCCACTGGGAGGCTGCTGAGCCCAGTTCTGTCCAGCTCCAGTTGTGGTGCCCATTCTGGCACCTCTCCCCGCCAGTTATCCCCGCTGGGTCCCCCCTTGCCCGGGCCTGTAAACCTCCTCCTCCTAACCCCTAACCCTAACCCAGCGGTCCAAAGCTCCTGTGCTGTGTAAACGCCAACGCTCCCCCGGTGCTCCGAGCTGCCAGTCTGGGCAGAATCAGCTAGCAATAGGACCGCTAGCTGCACGGCTAACCGGTCTCACAGAGGCCTCCAGCCATTTCTGCGGGAAGACGCTCAGTGATTCCGGTCAGTTCGTGCAAACATGTCCGGGTTCACCAGTAAAATGGGGGGATTACTGCGACGCATGTTGACTGGCACTGGTGGCATTTTAACTTTATTTAACAGGTGATGCTGAACTTGGGTAGCGGTGAGCTGACATCCTTCCAAAATTCAAAATCAAGAAAATCTGCTGCCAAGTGTGTACAGGGCTAGCCTGCCCAGATAAAATGTATACAGCAGTTTGTTTTTTTAAGGATGGAAACGGTACATAACATGTTTTGTATGTACATATCAACAACAATGTGTCATCTATCCTTTAAATAAAGGTTTATTGAATGTAATGCACTGTGTGCTTTCGTAGTGAGTGAGACACATTTTGAGTTTTCTCAACTGAACATTTGACTCAAATGAATGGTGCAGTTGGATAGTTGGGCAAAACGTCGATTAAGGACAAACAATTTGGCTTTTATTGCGTTGAACTTAAATTGTTACTTCCAGTCTATTAGCATTCACATCGATTTGACTCAAACTCTTTGAGACAATCACTTCTTCCTCAATGTTTCAAACAAGGTTGACAAAAGCAGTGAGACTGAACCACAACAGGAAAGTTGCGCCCTGTAAAACCAAAACAATGAGGTGAAAGACACTAAAACTACCTGTAGATCCGAGGGGAACTGCAGAGTTGGGGATAATTCTCTGCGGGTTCATCGCTACAGTGCAGCGCCCATTGATCCATTGTTAATATGAAAATATTGATTATGGCAGCGTTAAAGTCATGTCAGAGTTTGGCTTTAGTTTAGCTGCAGGCTGCATTTGATAAATACCAAGAGATGGCAGGAGATAGCAGAACCATACAAGGAGCACAGGATAAAAACTTGGAAGTGTTGTATTTGTATCTATTTTCAATGCCCTCAAACGTTCTGCTCCTTTTAGAAATGCTAAAGAGTGTAAGTGTACAGTGTGAAGTGCAGGAGTTATAAAATGGACTGATGTGCATCCGCTGATAGATGTGAGGGTTGACTGTGTGACACTTAATCAGATATCAACCATGGCAGTCTCCTCATAAACAATGCCAACATGTATTTGATCTCGCCCCGTCGGAGGAGGAGGCTCGTTTGAACGTTTCTGTTTTTTTTTTTTTTTTGAAGGGGCGCATTGAAAACAATATTTCAGCTTGATACGGGACCTATTTTCATTCAGCTCCGGATTCCTCCATTTACCGCTCCCAATAAACAACGGCGAGCTGCTCTGACGGCGCCGTCTCTTCCTTCACCCGCTCCTCTCTGCCCCTTGTCAAAAAAAGACAAATGATGTGACTCCTTCCTTTTTTAAAGAACGCCGCGGCCCATTTTGGATCGTTCTGCGGGAGCAATAGCGCTGTTCAATATTTAGGATTAGGCTTTGACAGCATGGAGGAGGAACCATTATCCCATTGTCGTGTGAAGCTGGGGAGAGCGGTTTGGATCTCTGTGATGTGCACTTTTAATGAGGCCCATTAAATCAAGTGGCAGTTCCTCACTAGGAAAAGTTGCTTGGTGTTTAATAGTTTCACCGCAAGCTTACATAAGCCCCTTTAATTCAGCGCTCGGGCGCTCTTTTCCGGGCAGCGCCGGGAGAAGGCTCCCTCACTCCGCCGAGAGGCACGCAACAGCAATTAGCCGTCCTCTGGAGTCTTAATTAGGGAGCCACGTCGACCTGAAGACGAGCGCGCGAGAGGACCACACGTCGGTCAACAGCCAAACAAAAATAGAAAAATGGAGGCTCCAATTAATTACAGACTCCAAATGAGCATCCAAGTAGTAGCAGGCCTTGAGAGGAGAGAGGGGGGTAAAGTCAGGCAGGGCTGGTTCAGCTCCACTGGAGTGATGGAGGGCTGCCACCAGTTTATACCCTCTCTTTCACATCAGTCCCTACATGCAGAGCTCGCTTTGGAGACGTGGAGGAGCGCTTATCAAGCAGCTTGCAGCGCCCGAGGGCGAACCGATCTGAGTGATCTTAGATTGTATGCTATATGTTCTTTAATTAGCTCCTAACTGACTTTGAGGGGCTATTGTCTCCGCTAGCTTATTCTTCATTTGGTTAATTGGCATTCAGCGCATGCACTCCTTTCTGTGGTGTGTTTGTGTGTGCGTGTGTGTGTGTGTGTGTGTGTGTGTACTAGGTTTTGCCTGCTTTTGTTCCACCTCTTTCCCTCAGTGTGAAGCAGGTACACTGCTGCCGTGGCCATGGTGATGGGGAAGCATCATCGGAGAGGATGACAAAAGGCGATTGCCATGGTGACGGCGTACAATGTTTTTTTTTTTTTTTTTTCGGCATTCATGTGTCGACGGTATACGGTGGAGATTGCTATAACGGCGGTGAGCGCCAAGGGGCCGGTAGCTGCAATTTGATGACGAGCGTTGTGACAGCGACGGGCATCACGGGGTGCCGGCCGTGGCGGGGGTGCTGAGGCTGCTGATGCCCACAGAGTGAGGGCTTCTGGATCAGATTACGGCCAGTCTGCAGGCAGAAGACAAGCAGCCCCTCGTTAACTTTAATGAGATAAAGACATGCCCTGCTCTCTGTCTGGGGAGTTCTCTTTTTATATTCATATAAGTGTGTGGAAATGTGTGTGTGTGTGTGTGTGTGTGTGTGTGTCTCTTGGAGGCATGCTGCTCTGCCGCGACCACAGTAACCTCACAAACACAACACACACCAGAATAATGTCATGTTTAAGAGGAGAATGTCAAATCTGATCAGCAGCCGTTTGTATTCCCTTTGATTTTTCGGCGTGTAGAGTTCTGCATTAACCATGTTTGCGCTGTGCGCCGTTGATGTTTGGCTTATTTGTAAATGAGCAATGCTCTTGCTTCAACAGACCTTGACAGCTGACATTATACCGATGCAGCTCTGCATCTGTGTGAAAAACTAAATGTGTGTGTGTGTGTGTGTGTGTGTGTGTGCGCGCCTGCAAAAGCGAGTATATCTTTTGCATGTATCTATTTTGTGTGGTGGTGAGAGTGTGTGGCTGGGCGCCATGCCAGCCTCTAAGTGACAGCACCCCCTCTCGTTGGCGCATCTTTGTCTCAGAGACTAATGGCACAGAGAGAATCAATTACCGCCATAACGCTGGTGATATGCCAGAGCTGCCGGGGCGGTGGAGAGAATAAGCCATTCCCATGCACCCTCCGTTTTCACCCTCCTCCTCCCTCCTCCCATGTCAGCCAATGGCCGGTTGGGAGACGGTGACATGTCCCTTCTCTTCCCGTCATCAGGCCTCTGTGGAGCACCACAGGGAGATGGCACCCATTCCAGACACTCCCCAGAAGCCGCAGTCGCAACCCCGTCATCAGAGAAGCCCAGGATCCCACTGGCGAGGCGGGGAAGGACACCCTGCGGCTTGGAGACAAGCCTCCACTCCACTTCCACGCTATTTGCAATTCAGCCTTTAAGCATCGCAGCTCATGCTCTTATCTTCAGAGTGAGGGGGGGAGGTCAGCATCGCACCTGCTGTACCCTGCTGCTAATCCGCTCAGTCTGTGTGTGTGTGTGTGTGTGTGTGTGTGTGTGTGTAAAAGACACTTGGGCAGGACACATGGTTGTTCAAGGGCCACTCCATAATGTCTTCTGGGCTCTGGAGGTGATCACTAAAGTCTGTGAAAATAACCCTGACGATCAAACGAGAGGCAACGTCTGCAAGTCCCGTCCAAGATTAGTTTCAGGATTCAGTGGAAGGAAAGAAAGTGCAGCGCCTGTCACGTGATCAGGGCAATCTTAGCTTAGCATTGGAAGCTAAATATCTCTAACAGAAAGTCGGCATTACAAACTGGTGTTGATGGCCGTTACCACAAGGGTCTGACGCAAAGACGCTATCAAGTTGCATTATGGGAAGTGTAGGCTCCAGAGTTTCTCTGCTGCACAGATTATTAACAGCGATGGACTTTAAACCTGAGCTAGACTTTGTTGGTTCCCGAGGCTCGAATCTGAAAAACCCGAGGCCACCATGTCTTTGCTGAAAGGGCATCGAAACTCGGTGGGGTTAGTTTCTCTCATTTCTAATTTGGATTTAGCTATTTTGAATATTTGTTTTTCAACTTCTTACGTTATTGGTTTTTGAAAATATTCTCTTTTTCACTCCAGATGAAGTCCTAAAACTCTAGCCTTGTAAACAGCATGGGGCACTGCATACCCTCTGCTGTGAATTAAAGCATTCAAATTGAACTGAAGCATGAACACAATGAAACTTCTTGATGCATGTTGTCGAATGTGATCAATGGCCCCAGTCATTCCCCCCTGCCCTCCTTGCCCACATTTCCTGTCTCTCTCTACTATCAAATTAAGGCAAAACGTGCCCCCCCCCCCAAAAAAAAAATTTCTTTCTGATGTTAATTATCTAAGATTTATTTTTGTTGAAATTGTATTTGAATTGCAGTGATCAAGCAGGAAAACAGAGGGAGGCTGGGATTGTCTCCGGGTCCGTTTTAGATACACCTGCTGTAAAAACCGCAAATATTTGAAGTCTTTTCTGCACTCTGCGTCTTTTTTAACACGGGGTTTCACAACAGCAAAAACAGCATGACGAGCCACATGAAAAGCTTGTGGCGGTAGTTAGAGTACATAAGCGGTCTCAACGCGCTGACTGTCGCATTTAAAGGGCCGCGGAGAGAGAACAAGTCCCTTTGTGCGACCCCCGCCGTCTGAAGCCCAGCCACCAGAAAACGAACGTCGCCTCAGCCCTGATCGCGCACGCTGCGTCTTTCAAATTATCCTTCAAACGGGATCAGATTGTCTCACTTCTTTCTCGCGGCTTCAAACGGACTGCCAGAAGAGAGAGGAGGAGGAGGAGGAGGAGGAGGGTTAGGCTGAGAGAGGGAGAGAGAGAGAGAGGTGGACGCAGGCATCTGACAAACTCATCTGCAATGTAGAGGAGAAGTGGAGTGTCTGTGGTAGGAAAACTAAAAGAGATGTCTGTCTTCTGCTGTTACAGTAAATAGCTTTTATATACTTGGGTTAAAAAAACAACAAAAAAAAACCCCAGCAGTACCCTACCCGGGCTGTGAAAGCTGTCTCGTCTAGACGTGGTAAACGGGCTACATTTGAAGTGTTGCCAAATAAAAGATGAGCTGTTACTCAAAAGGCCCCCTCTCGCTCTTTATCTCGCCTCGGTGTCTCTTCCCTCTGAAGTTTCTACCATTTCGTTGCTGATGGCACCTGTTTTCGGGAGGACGAGCGAAAAAGTTGGCATCACACAGGGAGAGGAATACAAGCATTCACCCTTAAACTTTGGCTAAATCATTAATACGCCCGAGCTGGACGGGGGGGGGGCTCTGCTGTCAAAAGAAAAGCCACCGGGAAAATCAGAATCTCTTTCCTCCTTTAGTTTTTTAATTTCTACAGCAGTTTCTCATGAAGGTGCAATTGAATTGTAATAAAACTTGCATTTCGCATCTTTCCTGGGCTTCTGTGAGCAGGAAAACAGTATTTCACAGTATTTGCCAAGCGTCTCAGAGTAGGAAATCACTCCCGACTGGCCATAAGAATCCTCTGAGTGGCGCAGATGGGGTCTCACATTTAGGATTATAAAATCACCCCCGTCAGTGCGGACATTTAGCGTAGCTCCAGAGGAGTCCCGGCCTGTGCGGAGGCTCCGTGAGACGGCGTTCAGGCAGAGATATTCAGCGAGAGGAGACACGTTTTGGGAATACAACTTAGTTGCTGGGTGAAGCTTGATGAAACGTTGTCTTGACAAAAAACAAACAAACTGACCATGTGCCAGCACACGCTGTCCCCTGCAGAAACCAATGTCGCTGGTGCAGCAGTGGTGATTCCGTCAGAGCCAGCAGACCCGAGTCGCGTGCGTAATGGAGGATGCCTCGGCTTAGTTACAGCAGGTGCAATTTAATATAGGGTCTTGTTTCTAACTAATTCCTGTTGTTTTTGTCTATCTCAACCTACAGCCAGGATACAGTATGGGTGACAGGACGTACATGAGCCCCACGCCCCCACCGAAGAGCCGACAATAGATCAAATGAATGAAAAATTTTAAATACTTCCTGGTCAAACCACCTAGCCGACAGGAAGCTTAAAATGAAACATTAGCGTTTCCATTTGGGCTTTAAAATGTACAGTAACTCTACAACATGATATGTCAGTCGGGCCCCGACAAGCAGTTCTCGCTCCAGGCCATGCTGCTGATTTGATACACTTTAAAGTTTTATGACTTTCAATTCCATGAAACGGCAGCGTTATGATATTTCTCAGGTCTAACAACCTGATTTCCTGCTCTGTGTCAGTGCAGCTGTATGTTATCATGTGATGAACAAATGTTGCACTTTTATTGTCTGAGCACGTGCACAGTCACAGTTACCAGAACTGCGGAGGAAGAGCCCAGGAATGGGCTTTCAGGCCTTCAGCCCACAGGGTGGAGAGCCTAGTGGCCGGGTAGGAATGTGTTTGGCCAGACTGGAGACTCATCGCCCAGCTTCGCAGGTCAGCCTGCTGGTGGCCGCGTGGAAAGGAGGCCGCATTATCAAGAGCCCTGGTATGGGCTGGGGTTTGATGAGGTGGGTGACCGGCGGCTGAATCACGCAAGATCGCAGGTTTCTGTGGGCCACAACTTCCTCCACCCCCACCGCCCCCCCCTCAGCGGTGACTGTGAGGACAGTATTTTAAGGCTGCGGTTAAAGATTCCGGTTGTGTGAGATGTGTGTGTGTTCATCGCTCGTTAGGAAGCTTCATCTCCACACACACACACACACACACACACACACTAAACACAGCGTACCAGCATTCCTGCCCACATGCGTGTTTTTCATGCCGCGCGCTCACATGCAACACACACCATTCCAGCTGTAACGTTGGAGAGTTCCCGCCCTCAGCGGAACAGACTTTGAGGGTTCAGCCCTGCGGAGAGGTATCCCGTCCTCTGGAGGAGTATCACACGGCTGCAGTGACAGTGTGAATCTCCAGACAACATATGGGGGGGAAGATAACGTGATGAATGAAACGGCGAGAGTGAGAAAGTAGAGTTGTAACAGAGCAACTCAACCTATCAAGATTGACATGCGTGAAGAGCAACGATCGTATTTGGCGGGAGAGAGAGGCTCTGCTTTTGAAGACCTTCCCCAGGTATAATAAGAGGGCATGCTCTGAGGTGTGATCCAGTTAAAATGATGCAAGCCAGCTAACTCGACCTTTTAAATTCTTATTCTGCTTTACTTGATTCTTTGAACACGTTAACCTTGAAACAAATGACCCCAGTGTACTCTTACTTTGAAATAAAGGCAACGTGAGTGGAAAGAAACTGGAATCTCACTCGCGGTTGGTTGGTTTGGAGCTCATATCGAGATGCCTCTCATTAAACATACTGTCACTATGAAATGAAGACCAGCCAAAGACAAAGAACACTAAACAATGGACTATGGTCAATCCAATCTCACACGATTTAGCCTCGAGGGTCAAACGGCCAATGTTTCGGGGCTTCCGGTGTGGCCAGCGGATATCCGGACGGTGGATAGCGGAAATCCGGAACAAGACTTCCTCTTCCGTGCGTCGGTCATCGTTTACGATCCCATGAGCAATCTCGGAACCCGTCAGCTACCGTCTGACGGCAATTTGAATGCAGGTAAATTGGCTCACAAAAAGGCTCATCTCTAGGGTGCCGAGATCAACAAAAATGCTAAATCGTGGTTAGGCCTTATTTACCAATCATTGACAAAATGAGCTCAGCTTTAATAAGGTGCACAAATATTCTATTTACAATTGCACAATGCGAAATCTGGCTTATCTTTGTTATCTTGTAGTAGTCCAGGTTTATTTAAGAGTGTGACTTTTGTTCTACATAACTGTATGTAACAAAAGCTAAACACCAACAGATCTCGGTGATTTCTCACATCTCTCTTTTTTTTTTGGTCGGTTTTGGTTTCAGGACTTGTCGCTCGGACAATAGCTCCGGGTAAATGTCAAGACAGCCTCGAAGAACAGCAAAGCTCAGACTTCCAATGAGCAATGAGTCGTGCAAACTTTGTTTCCCTTGCACAAAGAACAGTCCCCAGCAAACAAACGGCCCTGAGCAACACCGTAACGCGCAAGGCAAGATCCCACTGTGAGCACGACTAATAACAAACCCGGAATAACGGCAGACGGGAGGAAAACCATCATAACCACTAAAAGCAGCGTGTACGTACTGTAGCAGGTGGGGGGGGGGGGGGCAGCATGAGCGGCAGTATTAATGATAAGAGGGAGTGTGATATTGTTATTGTGATTATTCATTTATATATGTATATAATATTTACTTTGAAGATCATCAATTTGAATCCCCCTCTTTCTAAACCAATATTGTACACAAAAAAATACAATCAAATTGCTGCAATTCATTTGTACATTTTTGGATCTGAAATTTCAGTCAGAAAAAGTGATTTGAGAATTTCACATACCAAAAAAAAAAATCAACATGGAATATTCAAACTTGAACATCCGGGCCGGCGAGAATGATGAAGCTTGAGTGAAATCGACAAGGCCTCTGTCCCTTTTAGGTTACATCCTGTAATAAAATATAAATTCAACACCAAATGCATCTTACAATATTGTACTCCGTAGCTAATAAAAAAAAAAAAAATCCAATCATTTTGGCCTTTTTTTGCTTCCATATACAATGTGATCTTTTAGAGCAGTAATTGACCGTTCATCACGGTTACTTCCACACTTGATATCACAGATATTTGAGAAAAATGTTGATTTCTGACAGCCACCTCGTCATGTGGCGCGAGACGTGGCCTCGTGATCAATTGGTTTTGGCCGACAATAGCCTGTAAAGCGACACCGACTCGGGCTTTTAGCTTGGTTTACAGTGTGCGAGTCTGTCTGTACGTTGTGCCCTCATTAACATTCATGAGCAGAGTGGAGGGAAGTTTGAGATATTGTGCCGCATGTGTACACAGAGTTTTCTCCCCCACAACTTTGTGCGTGCGTTGTGTGTGTGTGTGTGTGTGCCTTGTTACCCGAGGGACATCACAGCAGCATCTCATTTCACATGAAAAAAGGCCCGGGCTCGCGGGAAAGGGTTTGTGCAGGAGAGCACTGCCTGCGCCTTGCATCTGCCAGCCCCCCCCCCCCCCCCCCCAAAAAAAAAAATAAAGAAGAATTTTTGATTACAGTAACAAGCCCATAAATTATGCAGGAAGAGTTGAGGATGATGAGCTGATGAAAGACAGCCCCTTTTAACCTTTTTCCCGGCAGAGGATGAGTGCCCCCCCCCCCCCCGCCTTTCTTTGGCCACATGCAGCGAGGGAGAGTTGGAGACGGGGGTCTAGACGATAGGGTGATTGGTCAGGGGGGGGTGGGGGGGTCTATATTTTCCGTCTGCGGGTGGGAACACATACTGAGACATGATGGCCTCGCGCTGCCTCTGCTGCAGTAACTTCTGCTCGGCTCTGTTTCCCCGGTGTCACCGGAGAAGGAGGATTCCAATTGATTCTACTGCTGTCGCCATTTTTTTGTCATGAAAAATGTTTTGTTGTTGTTGTTGTTGTTGGGGGGTGTGTGTGTGTGTGTGTGTGTAGGATCAGGGAAGCTGGGGGAGAGCTGTTGATGTCGGCTTCGATCAGTGTGGCTGCAGGGAGCATCCTAGTAGGAAGCGTGTGCGCCACTTTCAGAGTGGCTGGCTGCTAATGTTTTCCTGTGTAACACAATACACGATACCCCCCCCCCCCACACACACACACACCCTCGCTATCATCACTACTGCAGCAACACGCATTGACTCAAACCTACCTGCCACATTACACGTGCAATCACACCAGGGTTGCAGACACAGGCAGCGCTAACGATTTTGCAAACACAAAAGCTCAACACTCAACCGTAAGCGGTTGGACGTCTGGTGGTATTCTTTATTTTCTTGTTGTCACCAAATCCCATGAAAAGATCCCAACAACAATTATGTGTGTGTGTGTGTGTGTGTGTGTGTGTGTGTCCAAAGCCTGATACATATCTCCTCCCTTGGCGCCGTAGAGGTCTGTTGTTGTCCAAAAGCTGTTAAAAACCCATCAATGAGCCGCACTGTTGCACCGAGTGACATGTTCCCCCATCACCATGAACACACACGCTGTGGTTTATTTTGACTCAGTCCCACAACTACCCTATCCTGCTGCCCCAAATACTAGCACCAAACGTGGATTCATCCGCAGCTAAAAGTAGTCCCCAACAAATAGTTGGCGCGATTTACTCCTGTTTGAGTACTGCTTGCAAAAAAAAAACGGCACGCACATGCACAGCAGCTTTTTCAGAATTTAAACTAAACGACTGTTTCGCTGGCTTCTTTGCTTGCGAGGTGTTAATGAATTATGACTTATGGAACGCTAGATCAGCGGCCATTGGCTCTGCCTCTGGGAGTACTATTCCAGCAAGGTGGGGGAACGCAGAGTGAGCGATTATCATTTTTTTTTATCAGTGTCGTGGACTTACTGTGCTAAGAATATGGAGCCGAGTTGTTTACAACGTTCAGTTTTTATAGCCATAATATTAAATTAACACAACAGCCATTTCTTGCTCCATGGAGCTGTGCTTTGCTTTAAGTGGAGTTAATCACAATCTTGTAATACCTCACGATTCGCGTGAAGCATTATCGAATGTATCCGTCGTATGTTTCAGTCTACACACGCACAAAAAATAAATAAATATATGCACACATGTGCATCTTACACATGCACCCGAGGACATCTGGCACCTTCCCAAATCCCATATCCCACACAAAGAGCCATTGTAGTTAGCTATGATAATGAGCTCAATATGCCCTCCTCAGGAATGTGTGAAAATGGGGCTGTTTCAGTGGAGAATTGCCCTCTTTCCCACAGTCTTAAAGAGCCAGTGGCCCCTCCGAAACATGACTGGCATACAAATGCCTTTGTGGACCAACGCTTGGCGGGTGGGCAGTCGGGTGGACGCGAGAGGGCACCCTGGCTGCTGCCCAAAATCCACAACGGCCATATGCAGGGGAGGCGGAGGAGCATCTCCCGAGTGCCTCGGGGTTAACTGTGGACCAGCGGGGCCGTGAGCTCTTATTAGTGATTAGTGAATGGAGGGAGCAGACGTCGGGCTCGGAGAAGCACTCAGAGATACGAGCCAAGATAGTTGCGGAGGCGATGGTGCCAAGATGGAGACGCCACAGGTGGGAGGGGGAGGAGGGAGCGCAGTCCGTAGGCAACTATCACATTTATGCAGTATATATATATATATATATATAAATATATATTTAAAGGTGTGAAACTCCTCAAAGCGCAGAGCCTGTTTGATCTTACATTTTTAATTATCAGAATGGAGAGCAGAGGTTGGTAGCGCTATTATAACAAAGAGAGCATTCTCACCTAATGTTGTGTCTAATGACATCAAACTTTATTTACATGCTGCTTACCTAAAAGCATTTAGAAGAACACATCTGAGACAAAATAAGGTCAAATAAAATGAATAGAAAACAGATATAAAACACTGATGGGGGGGGGTTTGGCAGCAAAGTCTAGTCCACAAACCCCAACAACACAGACGCTGTAACAAATGACCATTAGCATAATTATTTGGTTTGGTTAAAACAGCACTTGCAATGGACTATATGTATGAAATTCACTGAAATGTACGTCTTTAATCAGAGTATAATCTCGGAAAATCTCGTTTACACCCCCCCCCCCACACCTTTTTTTAAATTGTTTACCTCCAATGGTTCTAATACACCGCCGTACAAATGACTACGTATAACATGAAAGGTGTCACTTATACTTTTACTGAAACCAAAGTCTTTAATTCCCTTCAGCTCCATGGAGATTTTTAAGCCTCTTTTAGCTCATTGTTTTGGTCTGTAGGGCCCGCATCCAGCAGCAACGGCAGCACTATATGGATTAGTGCAGCTTTACGTTTAGGTGACTAAAACCACTGGTCAGGGAAAGATTGTGGTCAAAGTTCAAAGGAACCAAGATTGACTGTTGGTAGGAAATAGGAGCGAACAGCGTTCTCCACAGCGGCCCACCACTTTCACCTTTTTTGACAAAGAGTCACAATTCACACAGCGGCTAGGGGTCCTTGTCAGGCATTTGAACAAACAACAAACCCTGTTGTTTTCCTTGTGTGGACAGTCTCTAATAAACATTAACATGTTGATTACCAAAAGGCAACAAAAAAAAAAAAATGTACGTGCTTTGCAAGAAGATATCGAATTAGGAGACACAGTTCAGAGAAAATAGGTGAGACTGAATGATGATGAAAGCACGTTTTAGATGCAGGAGTTTGTCATAGCTTCGGGTCCCAGGTTCTCAGTCCGCAAAATAAAAGCCCTTAAGCTATTTTCAGTTTGTTTTTTTTAAATATTGAAATTTGTTTCAGTAATACACCAAACATTAAATATGCAATTAAAGCTTCCAGTGGTTCAGGGCAGTTATTATCTTCCTAGGCTTCTCCCGAAGACTGAATTGGAGTTGACGCTCAAGAGAGCAGTTCTCAGCTCAGTTCAGGGTCTGGTTTTGATTTCGTCCTCTGCCTCTCCAGGACCTCTGAGTTGTTAGCCCCAAATTGGTGGTTCTGACCCAGCGGGCCAAACCTTGGGAGGTCCTGACAGCTTGGGTCAGTGTTAACCTGGGTATCGGGACCCGTAACAGCTTCAGCTGGAGGGGAGGGAAAGAGAAAGGCGGAGGGAAGCACTTGCGATCGGAGTGGGACGGAAATACTTGCGGGCCTGGAATTAGCCCTTTGTGTGTTTCACCTTCGGTGTAGCCGTACCCCCCTGCTGACCACCTACTGGCCTGAGACCACCACATTTTGATTAAAATTAGGGGGGGGGGGCAGCATGACACAGACATGCAAATGCTCAAATTTCAGGATGCTGAGTATGTCCAAAATCACAAGTAAAAGTCTGGCATTCAAAATGTTACTTAAGTAAAAGTACATGGCATCAGATTCAAAATATACTTAAAGTACCAAAAATACTCATTATGCAGAATGGCCAATTTCAGAGTAATATATTATATTATATACTATATTTATGTAGATTTGACATTGTAATTATTGGTGCATTAATGTGTGAGCAGTACTTAAATGTTGCATCCGGTAAAGGTGGGGCTAGTTTGAACTACTTTACATACTTCCTGCATAGCTTAAGATATAATTATAATAATAATAACAAATAATACCTGTAAACTGGAATGACTCAAGTAAAGTGCAAGCACCTCAAAGTAAATGTACTTAGCTACTAGTTAACTACAATAAGTAACTCCCTACCGGCATGCACCCTCACAACAGTATCTTTAGATCATCTCGACAACGGAGGCTCATTCATTCATTACTCACTAGACACTCAGTAGTTTACTCTATTGTGAGCAGTCACTTGAGATTTCGGACACTCGCGAATCATCGTCATCTTATCACCGACAGGCGTAAAGTAGTGCACGTCTACATGCACGTTACTGTTTCTGTTACATTGTGTGAATTGTTGGGGGCACGATATGGGGCATGCATTACTCACTCAGGCACTGGGTTGTAAATAGGGATCAGTTGTCGACGCTGCCTTTGTGGTAGATAAGGAGCGACCTGGTGAACAACGGCGTTATTGGTTTCACAGTAATGAACAGCCAATACTGTATCAGTGAGCTGGTTCTGCACCTGAATCTGGAGGGAACGCTAAGCTGAGCTGAAGGTTAACTGAGACACTGTGCAAAAGATTCTCAAGGGGGGGGGGGGTTATCCAGGAATAGTTCCCCTCGCCAAACTGAAACACTTTTCCGGTGAGTAACAGTGCAAACCCCCCCCCCCCCCCCGGGCCTGAGCAAACCCTTCAAAAGTCATGCATTCAAAAACATTTCCATCGTGATTCTCACCACTGTTGCTGAAACCAAACATTGTTGTGGTTATTGCCAACGTATTCCAAGAAGGTCACAGCATGTAAGCTTTGCGTGGAAAACTCCCATCCGTGTGTTTTGACCATTTCAAACAAGGCGGCTACATGTCCTGAACCTCCGTCTGTAAGGAGGGGGAACGATGTGGTGCACACTCACTCAGACGTTATGTGGATTGGTGACAGATCATTTGCTCAGAACTTCATGCGGTAATATTATTTTCGTCACCCGGCGCAACTTGCCTCAAAAGTCATACCGCCACTTGTTTGAGTCATAACTCTCACACACACACACATGCTATCATCGGCATGCTAACATGCTCACACTGACAACGTGAACGCCATTAGCAGGTATAATGTTGGCCATGCTTAAGATAAAATAATCCTTTATTAATCCCTCAGCGGGGAAATTTGCAATGGTTTACCGTCTTAGTTCAGCGTGTTAGCATGCTAACATGCTCACACTGACAACGTGAACGCCATTAGCAGGTATAATGTTGACTGTTTACCATCGTCGTTCAGCGTGTTAGCATGCTAGCATGATCACACTGACAACGTTAACAGCATTAGCAGGTATAATGTTGACCATGTTTACCATCGTAGTTCAGCGTGTTAGCATGCTCACACTGACAATGTGATCGCCATTAGCAGGTATAATGTTGACCATGTTTACCATCGTAGTTCAGTGTGTTAGCATGCTAACACGCTCACACTGACAACGTGAACGCCATTAGCAGGTATAATGTTGACCATGTTTACCATCCTAGTTCAGCGTGTTGGCATGCTAACTTAGCACAAGGTACAGCCGAGGCCGATGGGAACGTCATAAGTTTTAGGTTTTGGAATTTTGACCCGATAATGGCACTAAAAGTTGAGGGATCACCAAAGGAGGAATTCAATTTCTGCACCAAATTCCTGGTTGTCAACCTCATGATAACGCAGGAGGAAAAGTCAAAGGTCAGCAGGACACATCATCTGGGGACCATGAACGTCTTTCATGCTAAATATGAAGAGCATAAATGGCAGTAGAGCACAAGACGGACACGAAATGAAGCAGTTCTGATGCAAATCTGAAAGCTGATATTTTTGCTAAACTCTTTCTATGTCTGCACCTGATGTCATTTTACGTTTCCCACATATCAGATGTTGTTCTTTTATTTCCACCAGTTAATCAAACCAGTGACACTGTCCGTAGCAACATCAGCAGCACTCGTTATATTTTCATTCCTACTTTTGTTTTGTTTTTTCAAAAAAAGACATTTCATATTACTTACATCAGTGCGGTACGGCCTAACATGTCGTACACTGAATTTACATCATTAACATTTACATCAGCCGGAAAATGTGGCTAAACTGAGATTAGGTGAGTTTACCCGCCGTTACATCACTGATGGCAAAATCCAAACTTCCTTTCGATGTTCCAATTCCAAAAAGAAAAAAAGAAGAAAGTGGTGAAAGTTGCTCTGCTTCAGTTTGTAGTTCCCTCCCACTCGTCTTTAGTTTTCCTCACACACACACACACACACGTACACACATTCGATATTCACACACCCACCACCTCTGACACACTCATCCGCGAACTTTTCATCCTCAGCGTGAACACATCCACACAGACAAAGACACACATCTGAATGCATTAATCCATGTCCCTCATTTGGATACTCATACATCAATGTGCTGGAAAGCACATGTGCGTGTGAGTGGCGGGGGGGGGGCGGTGTTTGAGACTTTACTCTGCGATGTCAGTGGGCCACTGTGCGGTCAGGGTGTTGCTGCAAAAAGTCCAATCAGCGCGGTGTGAAACAGCAGGGCTCACAGCAGTGCATCCATCTTCAAGGCCGGGCCGTAAGACGAATGCCGAATGATGAAAAAGCCAAAGTCTGAAAGAAATGCTCGCCCTAATGCGAGAATCCGGTCATTATCGCCTCACCCCCGTGTCACAAACTCATCTGAAGTTCACACAGCCACCGAGCCTTCAGCGACTTACCAACTGCACTTCCATTCCCCTCTCTGTTTGCCGGGGTTCTCGACTTGTTCAGGTAAATCTGTCTTTTTCTTGACAACCATGTTATATATTTAGCTATTATATGTGAGTGCAGGCGGTTCTCCAATCGGCTTCCACGATAGCACCAGCTGTGGTTGCTAGGAGGATTGTGAAGAAAAAAAAAAGCTGCCAAAGCCTTTTGTCGAAGTCATTCACGTTGCTGCCGCCGCTTCCTGTATGCTCACAGTGACGTTGGTTTACGCCTTTAAAACATCATGTATATCACATGTATCATGCAGAATTCCACCTACACTCGGTTTTACTTCTTTGCGGATCATTATTCTTGGCAAGCTTCCTTGTATTGTTTCAGTAGACATACTACTCGTGACAAAAAAAAGACCCCGTTGTTTAACCAGAACTCTAAAGGCAGCGGTATGCTCAAAACGAACTAGAGTGTCAGGATTTTTTTGAGACAGAACTGCTTCCTCCGGACGGCCACACTCGAAGGCGGGGTGTCGTGCGAACTGGGCGTGACCGTGCACTCAGTAAACCCGAGGGAGAGAGAGAGAGATCTGAATTCCACATGCAGCTGCCTCTCACTCCAGCACACCTGGCCAATCACTGATTGTCAGATTATCCGCTGTGGCATGTGTCTTAGCTTGATTAATCGGTTTAGCTCAGATTGCAGAGAATAGTTTTGCCACACTAAAAAAAACCAGTATGATATCTGAAGAGATGCTACGTGAGGCTTACTTTGACTTAGTGTTGGTAACAACATCCAACATACGGCTGTAAGTAAGCACAATGGCTATTAGCATTGTTATGATTCGATGTCACAGCCATCGCAGCACATTCAGCAAGATTAGACGACAATCAGCGTCCGACACCGGTGGATCTGGGAATCGACTGTGAGGCTTCCATCCGTCCATCTCCGTGTTTTCTGCCATCAGAGAGTTTGAATTGTACACGGCTATTTTTAAATCTCCTTGCACGTCGTCTGCCTGCACAAGCCCGTCTCGATTAGTCCCGACGGAGGCGATCGTAAATGAGTTGGGTGAAACTGATCTAATCTGTAGCATCAGGTCATGCTTAAAGACGGTTTTTTTTTTTTTTTCCTTCTTTGAGGATTACGACGCTAAGGTCTTGGGTGACCTTCCCGCTGCTCCACCCATCCCTCCCTCCATCCCTCCCTCCCTCCTCAGGCAGACAGCAGGGGCAGATGGGTGCCCACTCAGGCAGACCCCAGGGTGTGTGTGACACCCAGCTGGGAACTCGGGCCGGGCCCTCGGGGGGGCCTCGGCATCGTCAGGATTGAGGGAAAGTTTTGCCTAATCTTCTGTGTTTTTCTCCTTTCAGTAGACCATGTCATGGCTGCCGTGTGCTTTCACCCCCATGGCCACCAGTCTGACTGGAGGACGCTGCCGTTGGGGTCACGGAGGTCAATGCTGCCGATATCACTCAGAGACAAGGGTGTGATTCTTCATGTGGCGGGTATTTTCGCAGCATCTGTGAATTCTGTCCTTCAGTATTTACACATATATCTCCTCGATATGATACGAAGTCTAAGGTCGGACCTGGCCTCACTTGGAGAGCGCTGCATGAATGTGGTGCACATACCTGTCCGTCGCTTCCGATTTGTTCCGCTCTATTCTGTTTGACTGCCGCTCAGATTCAATAAAGAGTGTTTCCCTGACTGTAGATGGAGGGAGTGACGAGTTCTTAGAGAAGAGTGTTGAAGGAGCACTTCAAGTGTCTTGAAGATGAAGTGAAAATTCCAACAAAAACAGTACATTTGAGCGCTTTAAAAGGTATAAAAAGTGTAGTCTTCAAGGAATACTCATACCGGGGGCAGACTTGCATGATTAAATTATCTTTATTTTCCTCCAAAAAAAAAAACACTGGATCCTACATTTCCCATGATGCCAACCTCATTAACTTGAATGTTAGACTGCCTGTGAAGCGCCCACATCTTTTGAACTGATGACCCCAAACTGAGACCATCATCATCATCCGGGCTGTTTGTTCAGACGTCGCAAAACTGCCTCCAGCAGGGCCGCAGGCTCTGAGGTCATGTCGGGGTAACCTTTCAGGGAGCGCCATGAAGAGAAGTTAACGGTCTACGATTTCACACACACACACACACACACACACACACACACACACACACACACTCGTCGCGCAGGTTGGTTATTGGTTTAGACTAAATATCTTCAAATGTGGCTGTTTCAAGGCACAGAAAATGAATTGGAGGGGTTTAGTGTTACTGATCACCACCATGATTACATTCTTAGCGGTGTATAAAAGCCTTTGAAGCGGAGATGAAATGTACATAAGTGATACGAACAGTTACAGCGGCTGCAGAATTACAAAACCAGTCGTTTCAGTGAGTGCCCCGCCCGCAAACATGGCGCCGGCCTGAGCCAATGAAGTGGAACGAAATGCCGATTCAGTCCGATTATTGGCTGTGGGACAGAATTCTCAGAGACGGACATCTCCTGGACACCGGAGTTATCTGCGTGTCTCGACACCACCAGAGGTGAGCAGGAAAATGCTGTGTTTTTGTCATTTTTGGGTGGGGTGATCCTTTGAGGCGGCGCAGTGTCAAGCCTTCACAGGTATCAGATGGCTCAGTTATGATTTTCAAGGATTGCATTTTCCCACCTGGCATTTCCACTTAACGATTATTACAGTAAATGTTCAGCAATGATATCTGCTTGAGTTCTCAATTACATTTTGTGCCTTTCTACACATATTCCCCATGCCCCCCCCCCCCCCCCCCCCATTGTTGATTGCAGTTAAAAACAAAAAAAAACTTGTCTCGTTTTATTCCAGGTAGTATTTAATGTTTCTGTCTTTTTTTCTTACACTTTTAGTTTTTTTTTTTTAAGAAAGACTTTTGCAGCTCTGCTACTGGCCGCATAAAACTTTGATATTCTGCTTTCGGCCAGGGCTCATTCGAAAAAGTCATCAATATAACATAGAGCTCCTCTGCGGCCCTGTGCGGTAACAAAAAGTATTCTTTTCTGATACTAAATAGATTCCTTACACGAAGAGCGCAAGTTTGATTCTTGATCTGTTTTACTCGAATCTACTTTTCCATTCGCATCTTGAAGAATGTTCCATTCTCTTTTCTGTCATTTTTTTTTTTTTTTTTGCCCCATCCACCCTTTGTCTGGCAGAGCTTAATCCCCTTTATTACAGTCTCTTTTTTTTTCTCTCCAAAAAGCCTTCTCTTTTCTTTTTTCTTTTTCTCCTCCCAAGGTCTAGGACTGTGCCATTGTATGTGCATTAACGTCTCCTCCGACCATTCCCCCGAGCCACTCCAAAGAGCAGGGATTAATATCAATTATGGACGGGTGGGAAAGTTCCCCGCCATGTGCCAGATCCTTAATAGGGACATGTGTAAGTCATTACCTCAACACTTTGGGCTCCCAAAACAGTTTTAAGTGTGTGTGCATGTGTGTGTGTGTGTGTGTGTGTGTGTGTGTGTGTGTGAGTGAGAGAGAAAGAAAGATGATTGATGATAAAGAGGAACGGAGTAAAAGGGGGTAGTTTGGGGCTTTCTTTCTAGTTCGATAAAGCTCAGAAAATGCAGAGAAAGTGGGTTTATATTCTCTGAGAAGCGTCTGTTCACCTTTGAAAAGTGATGAGAGGCTCTACGGTGACAAACCTTCTGTCAAAACTTAAAAAAAAAAAAAACCTTTCTCGACTTCCATCGCTTTCTCGCACACACACACACACACACACACACACACACACACACACCTCCATCAGTCGGCCTGGTTCCATCAGAGCTCTGTGTTGTTCACAGTGGTGAAGGCCTCAGCGCAGACAGCTCTGACGCAGCTCCTCTCTTCTCTCCTCTCCCTTCCCATCCCTGAGCCTCGTGTTGTTGTTTTTTTTTTGGGGGGGGGGGGGGGGGGGGTTTGTGCATGGCAGATCACAGTCCTGCCGGCCTCTCTGGCTGCTTCACAGGCTCAGCTGGAGAAAACGCGGGCCGTCTGATGAATGGACGCTGTAACGGGGGTCAGAGAGATATATGGGTTGGCCAATACTGGCCCTGATCTCATTCAAATACGGAGGAACTGGCAGGCTGATATATCATCTTTCTTTTCTTTTTTTTTTTAACAGCTTTTACTTATGGTTACATTTTCACTCATGTCCTCCTTGATGTATTTTCAGCCCTGAAGCTAACACACCTGTAGGAATTTCCTTCCACCGCTGTGGTTTTTAGTGGAGGGTCCCACGGCGACTACATGCAGTGGTGGAATGTATGAAGTACTTTGTGCTTAATTTAGTGTTATTCTTTTCATGCCATGCCATCTCAGAGTGAAAAGTTGTGCTTTTTTTACTTCACCACAATTGTCTGCCCGCTTTAGTTCCTCGTCACTTTACAAATTGAGGTTTTTGCACACAAAACATACGGGGAGCTTATGAAATAACGATGTTTTGTTCCAAATTAAAACAGTTTGTACAGCCGAAACTGCCTCTCGCTGTCAGTCTGTGTGTGTGTGTGTGTGTGTGTGTGTGTCTGGTGGGCATGGCTTCCCCCCCCCCCAGCTCTCTCCTGATTGCTACATTCAGCTCACCTGTTCCCGTCTGCGCACCTGCCAGCCTTATCTACTCCGGTTTTCGAGCCACTCGTCGCCAGATCGCTGTTTCACCCACAGCGGTCGTGTTCGAAACCTCCAACTAGATCAGCGGTACGTACTGATTTGGCCAAAATGCAGTATGTCAAAGACACCCAACTGTTGTACTGATTCGGGGAAAAAAATCTCCAGAATACAGCAGACCGCTCTACCTCGCGTACTGTGTCCCACAATGCAAAGCGCTGGCGGTGGCTTGCCATTGACGTTACGTAAACTCTCACTTATTCCGCCTCAGCGGTCCGCCAAAATCTGTTTCTGTCTGCTACACCCTGGAGTGTTTCCACCAGCCGCGTCTACGCCAACTTTGCAATCAACCCTTTGTACTTAACTCCAACTTCTAAATGTATTAATTAATCACTAACTCCACTACTGACTAAATGCTGCTTCAAATGAAGAGTGTGGCGGTCGGGTTGGTAGATCCCGCCACAAGCCTACAATTAAAATACGCCTTCCTAGTTACCATAACCACGGTCTTGACCTGCTCTTCCAAGCTAAGTCAAAGTTGAACCAGGAAGTTGGTCTGTGTCGTAAGTACGGAGCTGGAGCCAGGAGCCTCGGTTAGCCTTACCGAGCATAAAGCCATGAAGCAGGGGGGAAATTAGCTAGCCTGGCTATGTCGCCCACCAGCACCTTTTTTTTTTGTACAAAATGTAGAAAACTACAATTTGTGGTTTTGGGGGTAGTAATGTGCCGCAAGGAGTTCTTGACAAAAGAAAGTTTCTCCATGCGACCGTGTTGTTCTCCAAGAAATGTTAGCGACGCATCACTTTGCGCACGGATTCAACAAATGAGAGTCGCTGCGTTAATTGGTGAGCGTATATATCTCTTTTTGAACTTTGGACACAGTCGGGCTAGCTGTTTCTCAATGCCTCCAGTCTTTACGCTAAGCTAAGCTAAGCTAAGCTAAACACTTCCTGGCTCCAGCTCCATACTAAACCCACAGACATGAGAGTCTTAACTACGTTTTCATTGAAATCTCGACAAGAAAGTGTGAATGTGAAGTGCTTTCCCCAAATTGTATAATGAATTCCTTTTCAAGTCCAAGACCACAGGTTCACTAAAGGCTAAATATTCTATGATGGTATCTAGAGACAACAACTTATGCGATCAGCAGTTGTGTGAGAAACTGATGTATCCTCTTGAAAGGTATGCAGGGCGCATAATCTTATAGTGGTCAAACAACATTATACTGAAAGGCTTTTCTAAGGTCACAACCAATGTAAGGACTTAGGAGAAAGTTAATTATGTTTTTACAGGAAAACCTTGCCAAGTGCAACTTTGAGACAGGGTGTTCCTTATCCTCCATTGCTCCGCAAATAGCCCCTTGCATCCCCCTCTCTCTCTCTCTCTCTCTCTCCCCCGGGGACTCGCACTGCTCTGGACAGATGACCTCGCTCGCAGCCAGCACTCTGGAGCGAGCCGAGCCAGCCAGCCAGGCTCCAAGTCGCTCCCAGTGCTCCCCGCAGATTATAGTGGGCGGATAGGGAAGAAGTGGAGGTGCTGAGGCTCCGACACGGAGAGCCAGAAGACTGGAGCTGTTGCTCTGAGGAGCCCAGACAATGCCTTTTTACAAGAGGGATGGATCTGCACGCCACATACAAGCCTATAAATCCACACCGCAGCGGAAGGCAAGACAACGCAGCGCCATTGTGTTGGTGTTGTTCTTTGTTTTATGTTTTCCGTGCATATCTGTGTGTCCGTGTGCACGTGTGTGCCTGCGTGCATACTCTTGTGTCTGCTCGCATGTGCATCTAAGTGTCTTCACCTCAAAGGAGTGGCCGTCATCACACAGCTACTATTGTTGCAAGCCTCTCCGCCTTCCCTCCGTCTGCCTCACAATGCCTTAGTGGCGCAGAAGAAGAAGAAGAGGTGGGAGGGAGTGCATTGTTGAGTTGGACCGGCAAGGGAGGGGAGGGGTGGGTGAGGAGGGGAGGAGGTGATGGGAGGCTGGGCAGACTCCTCGGAGCCGGACGTGGAGCTCCGATTATAGTGGCGGGGGACCGCAGCGAGACGTCGCCCAGCAACCCCAGCAGCTCTGCCCGTAAATCATGTCACCGGGGCTCCTCGGCGGCGCCCAGAGCCTCCCCATCCAGTCTGTCAGCATCCTGGCTGGGGGACTGAGACCAGGGGGCCAGCAGGACCAGAGCTGGGCACGAGGACATTTGAGTCAGAGTCTCCTAAAGATACACCTCACCTGATGTTTCCTATGAGTGGAAGCATTTCAACACTTGAAACAAAGCATCTTACAACTCATATCTACAGCAGCATGTTTCTGTTACTCCTGTAATGCGCACAATAGCAGGCCCACCACGAAAGTGTGTTCCTTGTCTCAGCATTGGGACAGATTGAGGTTAAACGAGGAGAAATCAGGAATGAAAACCCCCTGAGTCAAAAAAAAAACTAGATTTGCTCGAATTCAAACCCCCATTTCATCAAAAAGGAGTAAATGGCATCATAACCCGTAAATAAGAGTGAAAATGACAGATTACCGAGGCTGCTGAGGGTTCATTGAAAGGGACACAACTGTCGCAAAGGGTCATCAGCTTTTCCCTCGCTCTGATGAGAGCTTACTGGCCCAGACACGTTAGCGCTTTGTAACGGTTGCTTACCCTTCAATAATCCTACTCTCACAAAAAAAGGGTTTTTCCAAAAAATTGTTTAGGCTTGTACTGTTGCATAATCGTCTTTGTGAAGAAACAAGCGGTCTTAGAAGTTCTTCTCACTGGCTTTGACAGTATGAGTTTCATTTTTTTAACCTCTTTTAACATGCAAAGGTTTCCTCAGGTCACTGTGGTTAATGTTGAGCAACTACTCCGACCAAAATTCTGAACAATTTTGACAGCGGTTGTAAGGTGAAAGGTTTACGGTGCTGAAGCGCCAACACTGGCACCGTCAAAACTACATTTAAGAACTTTTTAAGTAATGAAGAAACCACAGCCCTGAAAGTCAGTTCAGTGATCTGTTGAAAGACAGAAATGTGACCTGTTTTCTGTTCCTATTCTCGTAGCAGGTGTTAGCTAAGAACCTTTTAACAACCACCGTGGCTTTGACCCTGATTTCTCACGAGTCATTACCCAGCAAGCATTTTGATGGATGTCAAATAGCGGGAGGTGGCAAAGTTCAACATTAACCTTTTTGAAAAAGCACAAAAATGTTCATGTTGTATGATATTACCGAATGGGGAGTACTGATGTTAAAAAAAAAAAGCTTTGGAAAGCTTTCTGGACTGACGATAGAAAGACGAGTGGCTGTCTTGATTTCTCAAACCAATATGAGGTATCGAGTGCTGGTGTCCTGGGTGTCTAATACGTCAACCAGAGTTTGAAAACCAGCCTTTTCTACATAGAGTCAAACGTAAAGGAAACAGTAAAGGTTTGTACATCTTGGGTCTTGTTTTTGCAGGTTTTGTGCCATCATTCCCATAAGTCATGACAAAGTAACCGCTGAGATTTGGAAACAAGTCAGACGGGACGAGAAACATGAGAGGCACATGGGCCTCAGTAACCGGGAGGAGTTGGGTTGGACGTTGCATTAGCTGCCCATGCTAGCTTGCTCACCTTGCATCGACTGCTCCTGCCAGTAGCCGGACGAGTATCACTTCGTCTTTATACCCCTATTTTTACAGGTAGAGATGCCCAAAACTATGAAAATAAGACCCAAGTTGTAAGAAACCGGACTTGTCCTTTTAATCTGTTTACTAATTTACTAATTTATACATAATATACATACTGTGGGTTTCCATAACTAGAGGATTATTTGAATCAGCCGAGCAAGTGCATTTGCTTTCTGTGCTCTTGGAACTTGTATTCAAGTCCAACAATAACGGACTTACAGCCCTCTTGTTGAAGTGCAGTCTCTCTCTCTCTCTCCCTAATATAATCTGATAGACCTCATTGGCCTGGATGAGTGGCACCCTGCCCATCTCCATCCAGGCCCCGGCCATGCTAACATGTCATTTGGACGCCCCTACTTGCCCTCTTGGCGCCCTGCAGCGTCTGGCAACCCTGCAAACCCAAAGCCAGCGTCTCGTTAGCATGCCGGTGGCCGCTCGATCTCGCGGTGGAGCAAGGTCACCGGAGACTGAAGGTGGTCGGTGTGCGCCGGAGTGAGTTCGCGCAGGGCGGGGTAGAGCGTGATGGTGGTGGAGGTGGTGGTGGTGGTGGGGGGGGGTTGGTAGTAGTCAGTCTGCGATATTAGCATTCACCGGCTCCCCGCGCAACGCTAAATTTTTCAGTAACCTCCAGCTGCTTGATGTTGGAGCAAATCACCAGAGAGGCTCACCGCGTGCCTATCCGCCTTACCGCCCCACTCTCCCCCCTCATCTACCCATCACACCCCCCCCCCCCCTCTCCCTCCCATCTTCTCCCCCTCCGGAGTGCCGTCTCATTCAGGCCTCTTCACTTATTCATGTGTTTATTTATTATTTCATCGGCTGTGTCTGAGCCGGAGAGAGGAGGCATCTAGTTGTGAGAACAGTCATTAATTCATTAAAGCCTCTCCCTCTCTCCTCTCCGATCCATCTCTATCTCCCCATCTCCACCGGGGAGGACCCTTTCCCTCCCACACAAAACACACTGTCCCACTGCCATTCCTCCTTTGCCCTCCTGTCTCTTTTACTGTGCCCCTTCACACTCTGCTTGCATTTGCCATCAGCCGATTCCTTACCTCGTTTTGATTCACCTTTTCTCCCCCCCCCCCCCCCCCCCCCGCCTACTGATAGGTTGAAGGACAGGCGCTCGGTTATGTTCAAAGGCAGAGAAGGGAAAAGAGGAGCTGCCCAGTGATTGAAGCTGATATCTGGAAAAACAAAAGCGTACCCGGGTAGATTCGCTGATCAATAAGAGCTGGTGGAACCATGAAGAGGTTCGACTTCTCCTCTCCCCTCTGGACGTCTTTACTCCCCCCCCCGTAGATAGGTTTTTATGACTCTAAAGGCTGGGTCATTCAAGTTCAGCAAGACCTGAATAGTGTTTGAGCGTTCCGGCGCTTAGAGCAGATGCGTGAAATAAGATTTAACTGTCAAGAGACCGAAGCGAGACAAATGCCAAATTGACGTAGGACGCCGTGTACGTAGTGCATCTTGATTTTAAAGAGTTACTCTCACCGTCGGTGCGCCAACAGTAAAGTGTGGCCTCGTGACGAAGACAGGAGCCGACACTTCTGCCTGGCCCCCTCTCATTTTTTATTCTTTTGTCTGTCTCGGGTGGATGGACCCGGTGATGGGAAGGAAAAATATGTAAGAACGTCACACATCCGAGACCATAACCTCTTGTATTTCTGCTGAGACATTTTCCCCCTCCAGGTGTAGCACTACTCTTCACACTACACATGGCTCCTCTCTATCATGTTAACATCAGTAGTCAGACTAGTTTGCCTCTGTGTGTGTGTGTGTGTGTGTGTGTGTGTGAGCGCCTCCTCGGGGGGCCAGTGTAGGGGCCCTGGCGGCTGCTCTGAGGGTTATGTATGGGAGCAGGGCTCCAAGGTGCCGGCAGGCCTGTCTGGGTTATTAATGACAGCGATAGACCGGACCTCACACACTCCATCACCTTGCGCCTTACACACCACCAGCTCATCTACCACGCTGACACCTGGCAGCCTCACCCCCGCCGCACCCTGGCTCACCTCGCCACCAACCCAGCAGGACAGGAGCGATGCTTTCTGGGGCCCCGGACAACATTTTGGCTTCGCTGTCAGCCACCTCTCAGCCTGAAGTTGCTCTAAGGGTG
This sequence comes from Enoplosus armatus, assembly GCF_043641665.1. NCBI lineage: Eukaryota > Metazoa > Chordata > Actinopteri > Centrarchiformes > Enoplosidae > Enoplosus > Enoplosus armatus. The sequence goes on from NC_092195.1 coordinate 2,743,212, forward strand.
ACAGCCAGTCTTTTTGGATTGAAACTGTCAACGTCTTAGACCATCACGAGACATTGAAGCTGCAACAATCAGTACTTTTCTAAAATCCAAAATGGATCAAATCACCAGGCGTAACCTGAACGGTGTTGAAAGTAGCGACAAGCCCGCAAAGAATTGTCACCAAACTCTGTAGTAAACGTTTTGGCCCCTTTGTTTTGGATTTCCAACCTGCAAACGTTGCTCTCGTTTACCTTGTTACCCCGGCAGCCGAAGTCTAGCTAGTGAGCTAGTGAACGTACTGTTTAGCCGGTTGGGGATTCGATTCCCGCCCCACCCCCGTCCACAAGTGAGCAAGACACTGACCCCCAACTTGCTCCCGATGGAGGCCGGCACCTTGCGAGGCAGCTCGGTCGCCGTCGTGCATGTGAATGGGTGTGAATGTGACCTGATCTGTAAAGCGCTTTGGGAACCGTTACGGTCGAGGGGCGCCGTATAAGTGAAGTCCATTTACCGTTTGCCATGATTCCACATTTATCAGCGTTTTGTCTTTGCAGCTTGTTGCACACGTTTTTTTTCCCTGTGACGCCTTGTTGTTAATCACCGCATCCTGTGTTCCTTTCAAAAAATGAGTCACGAGCCACTTGTCTCTCCTGTGGCTGATCGCTGTTCTCACCAATTCTTTGCTCAGTGAAATCAAAGTAGCAGAGTGACTTCCATCCGCGGGGAGTCACGTTCGCTGCCGCCCCGCATAGAATTCAGCTCCGCCGCGAAGAGGACAGCTGAACGAGCGGAGGACTTGGTTTGGGGATAATTCGGTTGATATTTAGACGGGATCAAAAATAAATTTGTTACACTACCTGCTGCTGAGAAAAGCAATAACATTACCATAGAGCATTACTGATTTTGTAGAGCATTATGGTGATCCTTGGGCTGTAATTATCAGCTGCAAGGTCACAGTGAACTGAAAGGCACAGCGTCTTATCAACAAGAATGAGCTTAATGGGGGCACTGGTGTTAGAGAAGTGCCTTTTTAAAACGCTCCTCTGACCACTCTGTAATAAAATGATGTATGCACAGAACAATGATTGGTAAGGCTTTAGATTATAGCCCGCAAATGATTGTTAATTAAATAAAATCTATATGGAAGTACAAAGCCAGAAGACAAAAGGCTTGGGAATAAAGGGGCCACAACTTTGTACCTATAGTACCTAGATAATAATTCTAGAGTATATATTATATAGTAGGAGTAGTATTATTACTGGCAAGGCAGGAACTATGAAGTAACAGTGTTGATATTAAAATTAAAATGACATATATCATCATTTACTTAAAAATCAAGACATACCAAAAAAAATTACTTTCCGAGGAAATTGCAATAAATAATTGTTGTTGTTGGGTTTTTTTTTACTATGGAGTACTTATTAATATAGTTTTATGTTTTTACACTGTTGTTGCTAAACGTGCTATAAAGCATTGTAGTTACAGAGTATGCAGGCTGTAAAATAAAGTGGTCCCTTGTTCGCCCCCCTTTAAACTGTAATTGTAGTGTAGTTATATGTAGGTATATTTAAGGTTTTTTTTGCCACGCATAGTTTGACTCCTTTTCATGACATAGATGTTGAGAAAGGACACACAGGCCAAGTCTGCTGGTATCCGGTTTGCACCTTGTGATTATTCAATATGTAATTTAAAAAGTACTTCGTGTAATTTAGTTGTAGCCCCCCCCCCCCCCCCCCCCACTAAATGCAAATGTGTTACCTCCTCTTCCCTGTACTTCGTCACATGTACTTACAGGTACCCAGTACGTATTTTCTTGGTACCCGGTATGTGGAAAATATTTCCTGTAACTAGCAGGCTGTACTCTAAAGCCTTACCCGGTGATTTCTGCCTGCTGCTCTCCCCCTGCCTCTCAGCTCCCCTCACATATTACCGTGTTAGTGCGGCTGCCAGTCAGCCCAGCAGAGGACAGAGGGCAGAAATGAACGGAAACCAGGGGAGGAATGGGGTGAGATTGGCAGGCGCGAGTAAGGCCACAAAAGGTGAAGAAACATGAGCGAAAGAGCCAACGGAGAGGTGTATTTGTATATGTGTGTGTGTGTGTGTGTGTGTGTGCATGCGTGAGGGGGAGGCGTGATAGAGAGTGTGAAAGAGAGGTGGGAAGAGAGAAAAAAGAAAAAAAAAAAAAAGGGGGGGGAAACCGAGCAGAGACGAATGAAAGAGAGAATGAAAACAGAATAAAAATAGAGGCTGAGAGGAATCCTCATTTTTCATTTCAGCCGGCGGACTCGATGCCTCGAGATCAGACAATCAGACCTGATGGCTTTGGGAGGCTCAGTCAGCTTAGGGCTCGGGAAAATGATGGCAGGATGATGAGGAGGGTTAGAGAATCTCAGCGAGGAATAGAAGGAGAAGGAGGAGGAGGAGGAGGAGGAGGAGGAGGAGGAAAGAGAAATGGTATTGGAGTAAATAACAGCAACACAAAAGGACAAAGGATTCAGAGATGGAGATTGCAGAAGAGCTGAACCGCTGGCAGAGGAAGTGGGGTGATTTTTATTTTTATTTTTATTTTTTTCTTCTGAGGGCGATGTGTGGGTTTGGAGTGGATCGGGTGTTGTTTAGTGTCACCAAACAGACCCCGAGCACCAACCCCCCTCCTCACTCCCCCCCCCCCGCCTCCCTGGGCATAAACAGCTGAGTCGAAGGTGAAGGGCAGCGGGGACGGATGGACAGATGGCCGGATGGAACGATGGAATTTCTTCTTTTAAGAAAGCCGTCAGCGCTGGGTTTGTGTGTCCTTCACCTCGATCCCGCAGGAATAGCATTAAAACACCAGCTCCCCTTCTCCCCTCCCTACCCGCCCCCCCGCCCCGTTTTCTCCCTCTCTGTCTCTCCTTCTCTCTCCACCCCCTCTCTCATTAAAACTGTGCGCCTCGGCTTCTAATTAAATCCCACTTGAAAGTCTTAAAAGTCAGACTCAGATTGATTCAATTTGCATTTCTGAACAGGGAACATTGCCTAAAAGGATTAATAAATTGGTTGAAAATGCCTCTTTCTGCAACGTGCTGTTGTTGCTTGTAAGACAACACCCATCCAATACCTCCTTTTCTCGCATTCTTTCACTCTTTTCAAGGCATTCACTCTCACTCGTGTGCACACACACACACACACACACACACACACACACACACACTCACACACACAAACGAGGCCCTAAAAGCAGTGAAGCTAGTCGCCCATTCATCCATTTGTCCTGAAACACACACACACACACACGTACATGCACGTACACACAAACACACACACACACACACACACACACACTCCTCTTTGCGATTCCTCCCTTCAGACGCCAATTGAATTCGCATGTTCGCAAAAAACACTGTGGCCAACATACACACCCACGTCTTGCATCTGCACGTACACACTTGCTCGTGCACGCTCATGCAGGCAGAGGCCTACACACACACACACACACACACAGACACACACTTGCCACATTCACACACAGCAGCAGTGTAACAATGTTGGCAGACCTCCAAATTTTTCAGCAGAATGTGATGGAAGCATACAGGGGAGGATGGTGTGCTGGAGGTGGTGGTGGTGGTGGTTCGGGCAGGGGGGGGTATAAAGCAAACGAGAGTGAGAGAGAAAGAAGAGGGGGAGGGAGGCAATTGCTCAAACGAGGCACGATGGGGGATTAAAAAAAAAAAAGCAGTAGGAAGATTGGCATGAAGAACCTCAGCGATGTTGACGTGCCGCTGATGACTCACTCGGGTGATAATATGCGAGGTGCTGTTGGAGGAAGGCTGGCCACGGGTCAATGGCTCTCCTCTCCGGGGCACGCCGGACCCGGCTAACTCGCCAACCCAGAGTCCCAAGACCTCACAGTCGTTCCCTGTGAAGTGGCTATTTACGTCTACGCGGCCGGCTTTCACCCGGCTTATGCTCCTGTCGTCGGGAGCAGATGCAGCGCCGATACGACTGATTGATTAGTCGATCGGCAGAATTGTTGACCTTGGGCCTCACGGACGCTGTGACGTTCGCCCTTTTCTGAGATTTTCGAGACTGAACGATTAATGGGCCGTTCCTGCAACCCCTCCCCTGAGCGGCGATTGTCAAATAAAATCTTACAGCAGCTGTAACTAGGCAGGTCTGTCAAGCTTTGGATTTCTCCACGTGTTGCAGCGTTGTGCGCAGGGGACGTAGTGAGACTCAACATTTAAAGGGGTTTGGAAGGTTGTGTCTTTTTCTTTTGTCTCCCCAAACCGAAAAATACAAGAGAAAATGTGGAAGGAATTGATTAAACAGCGCGTTTGTCTGCTCTAACGTAAGCGTGGCTGGCTGTCTAGTTTACAGGCGTTACTTCCGAGGCAAGGGCTCCATCGCTGGCTAACTACGTTAGCTCTGTCCCGCTCTTTGCAGGATTTGGGAAAGTTTACACTCCAGCAAACCCCAGCCAATGTCATACGATACATTTCCTAACACTTCGGGTTAGTCCTCACCTTTAAAAGCCTTTTCTCTCGTAATGTTTTAGGGAGAAAGTTACGAACAATGCGTTAAGCTAACGGTTATGTTTGACGAAATAACACAATTACAATCACATTTATCCCCAGAATTCAAGGACTTACCACACAGAGAGTTTTTTTTTTTTTTTTTTGGTTGGGTTAAATGCTATAAGCCAGTGACAGTCATCCTGCGGAGGTTCCAATATGAAATAGATCAACGTCCCTATGATGTCACTGGGAAATCATCCCAGTCAGAGAATAAATGATGGTGTAATCGGAGCTCTTGTCCTCACCATGGCCACATCCACTGCGGACAGTTCCACAAACAAAGCCAGTCCTCACATATGAAAGATTTGGCTTGAAATCCTATTTACAATCAAAACACTGACATGGAACTGTTTGGTGTAATCCACTTTTCCCTCCAGCAACTCTCTGCTACAGGGTCTCCTCTGAATTTTGTCCGTTTAAAAAAAAAAAAAAAAAAAATTCCAGTTTCATGTTCACCGCTGGTTTGGAAATGTGTGAGAAATGGTTCCCATTGTGTTTCAGGCGCACAGAGACTATTGCCTTGGCATTGCTCCATGCTTTCAGAGAGCCTTTGTTTCAGGCATCCTCAGATTGTCAGTGCTTACACTCCAGCGTCATGTTACCATCTCAGTCCTGGCTCCTCTGAGGCTGAGGAGGTCACTGGACCTCGGAGGTCACTGGATCGCATGTGCTGACCTCAGATTCAGGACGTCGACACAGCCACGGGGAAACGCGGCGCTCAACTTGGAACAACACTGACCTCAAGTGGTTGTTTAACGGCAACTCACTGAATAGACTGGAACTCTGCTTCAGACACTTCAAACATATTGTTTTCATGATAATATGCTCTGATTATAGCGATTACCGTGCACTTACAACGTGCTCGCGCTGCTTTTACGGTGCTTTACAGTGCCGAATGAGCACCACCGCCGGTGAAGTGTTGCAGCTGCAGAGCAAACTGTTTGTGCTCAGTGTTCTGCTTCACTGCCTCCGTCAGTGGAAATGTGCCTGTGTGCATTCCACTATTCCACTATATTAGTTAGTAAATGGCATGGAAAAAGAGGTGAAGTTTAATAAATGGGGCTAAACTCTATTTGTGTGCAAATAAGACTTACGGATTAACCTGCCTGGAGTCCCTGGCGCAAGAAAAAAAAAATGAGATGAGGGTCCCTATTGATCCCCTCTCTCCTTCAACTATGTGTGCATTATGTGCCTATCGTGTAGGCCTGCCCTGCACACAGTGGGACATGGCATGTTAATCATATTTTGCCTTGAACCCCAGAAACCGACCAGTGCTAACACAAATCGAGGGGATATGCAGCATTTAAACTCGATAGCAAAGTGAAATAATAAGATTTATGCACAGTATATTCTGTGTCCAACGAATTACATATATATACACTACTGCAATAATTCGCCCATCAATCACATTTTGAGGAGAATTTCTGCCTCGATAGGGTTCCCAGGCAAACTCATTTTATTCTATACCTAGGAGGCACTATTTTTTTGAACCACACTGTCGTCATAGAGAGGTGGTCAGGGCGTATGGTGTACATACAGGCAGTCCCATGTGTGGTTATAATTAGGCAGCAAAAGCACGTTGGGTAAGAATAAGCTATGATCATGGTTTTATATCAATGAAATAAAAACATAATAGGATATTGCAGTGACTGTCTGGGGCGCTGATCATGAACTGCAACTGTCCGAGTCCAGCCAGGGGCCGCCATCTCTCTCTCCCCTATGCTTCCCGTTGTCTCTCTAGTGGCGCTATCTAATAAAAGCATAAAATGCCCCAAGAAGAATGAAAAAGAAGAAGTATTACAATGGTAAACCTTCCATTTGGCACAAACTGGGCTTGAACATTTAATGAAAGAGATAAAATGTGAAAATGACCGTAACACAGTGTCATTACGCCAAAGAAGAAACTGAATCCAGTCAAGTCTTGCTTGATATTAAGTGGTGAAGACAACCATGGGAAAAAAAGGCCAAGGCACTCTGTCTCAGTCTTCAGGCGGAGTGATATCATCACACTTATTCTTCGAGCCATTGTAAAAGGAAATATTTCATGTTTTATTTGTTACATGGGCCATTTGCGGAGAAAGAAGTGCACATTATCCTACATGGTGACGTTACCTACATTTGGGGGTCAATTCGGGGGATATAAAACTACAATCACAGAAATAAGCACTTCTCATAAAATAAGGAAAGTTCCTTAAGTACCGAACTGATAAAACAAAGGGTTTTTAGCTTTTTCAGAGGGCCCAGGACCTCAAACAGAGCGTTGGGTCATTGTCATTTCAGTTGACCTTGTGTTTTAACAATGAATGTACCCACACAATCTGGTAATTATTCAAATGATCACGAACTGACTTTAAGTGAAGGGCTTCAGGGCATCACTGGGGGTCGGGGGGGCCCCTACGGTGCCCAGCCGGTTTGGCTCATTTGGAATGGCCTGTTGTAGCGTCAGTGTCACATGTCTGAACCAAGCTTGATTCATTACATCTCATGCGGTTTCTCTCCAAAAAACCTCGTAACTTGACTGGAGACGAACGAGAGGTACAGTTTGGCCTAACGTGAGGAGGATTCCATTCCGCAAGGCTGCATCATTTCGAATGACGCCGTAAGGAGGTTGTCAGTGTTGAAGTACGCTTGAGGTTCATCCACAGTTTGGACAGACACAAAGCCCCAACAGGTTGACTTTCACCAGCACAGCAGGAGAAGCTAAGACACTCGGTTCACTGCCATATATTTGCACACACCCCGTAAGCTTTGTCATCATCAGCGTGGTGGCAGCAGTGCTCCCTCGCCATGCCTCGTGGCTTTGATTGATCATTGTTTTGATCAGCCTTGACTTTATGATTTATCAAGCCTCCTCGTGTTCATTTATCTATTTAGCGCACCGACGCCCCCTTATTATCATCTCACACTGTGTATCTTATGCCGAATCACACACAATGAGCTTCCGGACAACTGACTGTAAGAGCTCCCATGTCGACCAGGAAAATCCATAGCCTTCCAAGTTTTTGTTTTGCTGCATTATCAAGCAGCGATCATAATCCACGATGCATCCACGATCGGCCCGGAATCTCAACGGCCAGGAAGCTCAACGGCCAGGAAGAAGAAAATGAGGGGGAGGAGGAAGATCCCAGGTACAAGGGGTGGCGAAGCGGCCGTCTTCCTCCCGGTCACGATCATACCGACCTAACGTCTCCCCTCGCGTTCGCTCACTAATCGCCCGACCAGCTAAGAAACATGTAGGGAACGGCTGCAACCGTTCCTGGAGAAGGAGTAAGAGAGAGAAAAGGAGATGCTCCAGGTATTCAACCCCAAGTCCTCCACCACAGACACCCAAAGTCCAAAACCAGACGGCTCGAAACCAGAGAACACCAGCAAAAGGTGAGATCAGGAGGTGATGATGGTGGCATTGTCTATTATTATGATAGCAATGACTGACTGATACATTGACAGGCCAGCATTATCACAGATATATCAATATCAGCATGTACGTTGGCTTATATGCAAAACCACTGTAAAGCAGTAAATGTTTTATTGGCGGCATCTTTAAGAATACGCGACCCTAGAATCTAATCCACTCCACTTGATTATGTTCACTACTCGTAAATCTTAAAGGATTATTTTGATTAAATTTAACTATCTCTTTTTTTTTTTTTGTAACGTGAACAACAATATGTAACTTCTCTGACCTAATTTCACTGGCCCATTGTGCTCTATTCCCTCTCCAGTGGATCAGAGGGCAGGACATCGCCAGCTGCCGGTGGCTCTACTATGGAGCTTACATTTGCAATGAGACACGCAACATCGAGTTCAAAAGAGGTGGAGGTCAGGCTACAACACAAGATATGAACCCCATTACCCATTATCCCTTATCCCTACCTTGGTTGGTAGGTAGGGATCATTCTTTTGATTCATTGTTTCATCTAATAGTTTCATTTTCTTTCAAATGACTAATGATTATTGATGAACTGACCACTTGTTTCAGTAGTAGCGTGGATCAGTAAAACTTTAAGGTAACATTTCATTCATTTTGGCCTTCCATTCCGCTCCCAACACTAATCTTTTCAAACAACACCATTCTCATGTTGCTGTGTGGATGGACAAAAGCCAACCAGACCCAGCAAGAGTCTGGCTTTAGCTTAAGTATGCTTGCTTCATGATCTCCCCCGACCAGAGTGCTTTTGTTGCCTAAACCTCACTCACAATACAAACAGAATACTTCTCTGGTGTCCTGTGCTTTGTGCCCCACCCATCCATTGCATCACATTTATTTAGCCGGCGCTTTTATCCAAAGCCACTTACAATAAGTGCATTCAACCATGTGGATACAATCCAAGAATCGTAAGAGTCATGCAAGTACATCAACTTCAAGTGCTAGATTTAGAAACAATAAGAGATGGGGAAAAGGGGCCAAGGTGGAGGATTTCTTTGCCTTCCTTCAGGATGATACATGCAGAGGACTTTCTGCGAACACGTTTCCATCTACGGCTGTGCCTTCCTGAACAGCGGGTGGAGGTAGCCTGCTGGTCGGGGTGCGTGACGATGGAGTGGATCGTGGTGTGCACCTAAGCCATGAAAAGGAGGATGAGGCCCGCCTGCAGGTGGACTTGATTGTGAAGCACTTCGATCCTCCTCTCCTTCCCCACAACTACTCCACTGCACTTCCTGCCTGTGGTGAAGCCCAGGGAGGAGGAACACCACCTCATGGTGCTGTGCCTCACTTTCAGAGTGCCCTCAGCCTTCACTGAGCCGACCCCCTTTGACCAGGGGAAGGTGTAGATAAGGCGGGATGGGAGTGTGCAGGGGCCCTTGAGTGCCTCTATCATCCTAGAGTGGTCCAGGCAGGTGAGCAATTCCATTATCCTTGTAATTCTTCTAATCAATGTTTAGATGTAAATATAATCCAAGTGCTGACATGCTGTATGTTTCCAGATGTGGACTGGTAAGGTGCAGCAGCTGGAGCAGTATCTGCACGAAGCGAGGTCTGAGAGGTGCTTCTTAGTCGGGCAGGTCCAGGGGCTATTCCAGTCCATCGATCGCATCATAGCATCACTGCAGCCAGAGAAGAGGGCCTGTCCATCCAGGGAGAAGGAGCGCAAGACGAAGAAGCAGAATTCTGAAGTCATCTTCAAGACAAAACCCCAGCGCTCCCCTGCCTCCTGCGGGAACTCCGGATGCCAGGCCCGCTCACAACAACCGGGGCCCCTCCAACTCCGGAACACAGCAAGATGTGAATTCGTCTGGCTGTGAGGTTTGCAGCAAAATAAACTCACAAACAAAAAGCACAGTCACTTTCTTAGAGTTGTTACTCTTCTTGGTTACACTTAAGTAACTCTGTTAATATCGTCTGGGTTTTCAGTGTCTACAAAGCTTCTCCTGGAGACAGTATAAAACCTTACTTGCCCTGTAACTAGTGAATTGACTTTGACATGTAAAATTGGTGGAGTGCCCCCTTTAAAGGGCACAGGAAGCTCATTAGAGCTACTTGGTTCCTGTGTAAAACCAGCAAAACCTCTTTCCGCCATGCGGGTGTCAAATGCAATGTATCCCAGCATCCAGCAGGGGGCAACAGAGTATCAGCGCAGTTTGTTTTTTTTACCTCGGCGCTCCTGCCTGGTGGAAGGGGAGGCAGTGCCCACTCATTGGTGATTAAGGATCTGGTGATGAGTCACAGAGTGGGGGTGGGAGGGGGATGGGACAGAGAGATAAAGAGAGAGAGAGAGACGGGGAGAGGAGTCGCGGGCCGGGGAGGGCTGCTTGCGTTACCTCCAGGTGTCCTCTCACGTTGCCAGGAGGCTGACAGATTTCTGCTGTCTGGCCATGAATCTGCCTGCCCTGTGTTCTCCTGCCAGGGCCCCCGCCTGTCCATTTATCTACAGCACACATCCATTCAGAACATGCGCGAGTACTCTCCATTCAGGAGCCAGGGTCACTCCAGCAAAGTCCCTGCATTAAATGGTGTTTGCCGACGATATCTTCCACATATGCGTGGCCCTGTTTTTATTTTATTTTTGATTATGTGACTTCCAATTAGATTTTTGATCCCTGTTTGATCTTTGGTCTCTGTTCAAAAGGTGAAAAAAAAAAAACCTCTAGATCAGATTAGTACGTGTCTTGTTTAGCAAACATCCTACATTCAAAACCCAACTTTGCAGGCCTGGTTTGACTTTTTCAATCTATCCAGCACAGTTCACAGCCTGCTTCCCCTTTCTTGATTTGAGTTTCATGTCACATATCCGGTCCTGTTCTTTCTCTCAGCCCTGCGACAAACATCTGTGGAGGGTTTTTTTTTTTTTTTTCGTCATCTTTTTTCTTCACTTCTTATCTTGCATGTTTTATTTGTGCGGCTGTCTTAGCTCAAGCAGAACTGCGCGAGCAGGAGCAGTAGCAGTAGCAGTAGTAGCGGCAGCAGCAGCAGCAGCAGCTGTGAGTTAGTCTCGATCAGCCAGCTAAGCTGCACGGGGGTGGCTGACTAAGTCTTCTTACCATGCAGAAACTTTGCTTTCCCTCCTCCCAGCCTGCCCACACACGAGGAGCGTCACGTTGTGTTTTGTTGTTCTTGTGTCCGAGTGTCGTCATGGAGGAGGAATCATAAATGCACTAACGCAATCTAGAGATACACAGGTACTATCTGAATGGAGCTTTTACATGGATAGAGAGGACACAAAGGGAGGCGACTGCCTCTTGCTGTGTCTCACAGTAGCTGGAGCAAATATAAAAGACTTTCCAGGACCAGGTCTTTCTCCCAGGATTATATAGGTGGGATCGCGCTCAAGAGTACTTAGATAAGATAGAGTAATAGATTAACCGAGCAATCTTTCTGACGAACCTCACGATCTCTCCACCTCCTAAACTACAAATGCAGGCTTTGTCAGTGTCTTGATGAAACAATCCATTTGTGACAGCAGTGACAGTCTGTGTGTGTGTGTGTGTGTGTGTGTGTGTGTGCATTTTTGTGTGTGTACACGAGTCTGAGTCACGCCACATGTGCATAAAACAGGGTAATATCCCAGCATATATATATAGTGTGTACACTCCATCTACATCTTATCCGGTTTTGTGCCTGTCACGCGTGAATAGACCTTACTTGTCTGTAAAAAAAAAAAAAAAAAGAAGAAGAAGAAAAAGGTATAAACGGCAGCTTTTTTTTTGCAGATTTCTCAGAACCTGCAGGGTTGTTCCCTCGAACCAGAGGCCTGACTGAATTTACACGCCTGAGTCAACATGTGTATCACGCCTCAGAGAAATATCTGAGAAATCCCCGTCTTCCATAAGCCAGCGAGTGTGACTCACTGCGCAGCACATGCTATCCGCCACCATCTCACCATCATATGGGTCCCGCAGATGGACGCCTAAAAAGTGCATTTCACTTTTGGGAAGCTTTACTTTTCTCCCGGTGTGTGCAGCCCCTTTCTCCACTAATGTTTGCACAGGAGTGTCATTGTTTTTTTTTTATTTTAAATGTTAGAGACATCTTCTTATGGCAACAGTGAGTCAGCCGAGCAAACCAGTCATATATTTACAAGGCGATGTGTTCAATAAAACTCCAGGTAGACTATGACCTCCAGCTGATGATCCTCAGAAGGCAAACAGACACCAGTGCAAACAAACATCAAGGATATCTACAGGGAAGCATTTGTTTGCTCCCTTAAAACTCCTGTCCTCTTGTGACGCTACTTCAAGAAAAACACGTGCATAAGGCTGAAAAGAGGATAAAGTCTGGAGGACTCAACAGATAATTCGCCGCATCAGTTGTCCTTGAGCAAGAACGCCGCTTGTCCCTAATTATACAAACAGATGTGGAGCATGTTAGATTGAAAAGGGGATAAAGACTGCGGCAGTCTGCAAATAATTCACTAAGTCGGTTGTCGTCCGGTTTACCTGGTCAACAAATGACGTGCATTATGGCTCAGGCAAGGAAGCCAAATGAATCTAAGAGGATAATAACTGCTTCAGATGTGGAAGACGTTTGAGCAGAATAATGCCATGCTTGTTAGTGAGGCTCAGGAGGAGGATGGCTGTGACTGCTGTGTTCCAATCAAATCAAAATGACAGAGTGACCTTGAAGAGGCACAGAGAGGATATATTTTTAGCCAGCCGTTCTCGCAGGGATGCTCTTTTTCCTGTCTTTTTTTGTGCTCAAACGCTGGCCGACTGGCTTCTACAGGGGACGTCCGTTTACAGAACAGAGCTCATGAGACAATCAGGCCTCTGAGCTGAGGGAGCAGAGAGGCTGGATCGACTGGTTCGCATCACTTGCTTTTTTGACAAGTCTTTTTTTCTGTGCTGTGTCAATAAAAGGCTGTTCTTTGCACACTGGGTGCGAGGAAGAGAGCTTGACTCAACTACTGAAATCAGGTCTCCAAGGTGTTTGGGGAGCTGTTGCTCACTGAGCTGTTGGATGAAACAACTTTCTTTTTTTTCTCCTTCTTTTATTATGATTGTTGCTCGATGCTTCGTGCTTATAAAAAGGCTGTCGGCTCTAGTCATGTAGGTTGCTGGAGAAAGAAAGCTGGTTTGCCTCAAGACAGTGGTGGGCGACGACTAGCGCTGCCAGCCCCCAGCCCGAACAGCGTTCCCGTTCATGTTTTGCTGTTGAAATCAGGTCAAAGAAAGACAACCTGAAACTGGGTTTACCATCCATCCATTGATCCATCCATTTTCCAGAGCCAGGTTCGGTGGCAAAAGGCCAAGCAAGGTAGTCACGTCCCGCTCCCCGGCTCCTCTTTGGAGAGCCAGATAAGATATATAATCTTCTCCAGCGTGTGCTTCCAGTTGGACGTGCCTGGAAAAACCTCCAAGGGGAGGCGCCCAGGAGGCGTCCTGATCAGATGCCCGAACCACCTCAACTGGGTCCTTTCGACGCGAAGGAGCAGGGTTTCTGCTCTTGCATCCGGGACCTCATTGTTTCCTCACCACAACTGTTGGTACAAATGTCCACATTGGTGCCGAAGCCGCGCTAAGCCTGTCAATCTCACGCTCTATTTTACCCTCACTCGTGAACAAATCGGTTGCCCAGTTCCCCACAAAGACCAGACAGAGAATCAGGACATTGATCCAAAGGTCGTGATCCAAAGGTCAGTCCAACACAGCGGTTGAAAATGCCTTAAATACTTTAACCGCATGTTTGCACGATTGCTGCCCCATGAATCCTGCATTCCATCAGAGCGGTAGCTGTTCGAGTCCGCACAAATTAACGCTACCTGTCCACAGCACACAATTAAGGACGCGGACAGCGGGTTGCGTCGTATAGTCACCAGCAGTCTGAGCAGACAACAACAACGGCGGAAAGTCCTGAAGCTGAAAAAAGTAGAGCCCGTCCGTAATTACCTGCATTTCTAGGGATGGTTCATTCAACCTACTCTGCTCCCTGGTTGATGTGCATTCTAATCCTGCAAGTGCTCACAAAGTACGAGAACAATGCCGTGAGCATCGCAGCTGTTTGTCTACACGTACGCGTTGTTAAAATCGATTATATTGTGTTCCTTAAATGCGTTTAACAATTAAACACACCTGTTCTCCCCCTGAGCCAACAGATAAACTTTGTCCACTGCTAGCAGTCAGCCAAAGAGAAGGAAGGAAATCAAGAGTGATTCGAGAGCATTATGTGCCTACCACTCGACCAGACATTAAACAGCGTCGGTGCTTCTGTTTCCGTTGCCACGTTCTGTACGCACTGTTTCAGCTGCTGCTCGACGCATTATGACCGGCGGCCGAAAGCCTGGGTGTTTTATGTCTGGTTAGAGCCGAGCGGTAGACAAACAGATTCACACTCAAGGTGCACACATGGTAGAAAGGCAAAAGATAAAACATCAAACCCCAAAACAGACACATGAGGCTCATTTGGTGAAATTCTGTCACGTGCACCTCTATCGACCTCATGTGTTTAGTCTTCTAACTTCCCTGTCTACACGAAAGACTTCATGAATGAAGTGGGGTGAGCTCAAAACGTGCGTTGATGCAGCCTTTCTTCAAAAGATTCAAAGTGGAGACTCAGTTTTAGTTGTACATTATTACATTATTGTGTACACATGACATCTTTGGGTAAAAAGGTTTATTTAATGTTGTTAAAATCAGAGTCAAGACCTTCCACAAAGAATAAAATCAGCTTGTTTACTGATTGTTGGGTAAGAATGCTAATAATGTTAATAACTTAATCTGCCTGCATCATTGTACTAATAAATTGGCATCAGACCTCTTGAAATGTTTCACCACTGGAGCATTAAGCTGCTGAAAGTTGAGCAATTTGTAATCCAGTAGTAAACTACATTGTACGTAACTTTGCGCCAAAGAGCGTTTTTTTTTCGGTCTGTCTGTGGATGTGGGGGGGCGTTTCTCTTCGGGACATTTGCGGCAGGCTGCGTGAACTGATAAGGAGTGTGACTTTTGACTTGTATTTACTAGAGCCAGCAATAGTAACTGGAAGTTAAAGAGACAAAACCAGAAATGAAACAAACAAACAAAAAAAATGGGCGGGTCGCATGATGTGAGTAATACGTTTTTTTGTTGTTGAGATAGTTAAGTTTCTAGCCTAGAGAAAAAAACTGTGATTATATGAGCCACCGTGGAGTCTCCAGCACTCCTGGTGCCAGTCCAGGTAGAGTCAGCTAAGCTAATAGGACAGCTAGCTGCACAGCTAACTAGCTAACGGCAGCTACAGTTAGCCGCAGTTAGCAGTTACTTTATAAAGCTTTCTGTCCATCAGGGCAACTCCGTAAATCCCTGAGAGCTGAGGCAGAGCAGCCGGAGGACGTCAGAGGGAAAACCAGAAAAAATATTTTCTGCCATAAAATACGATCCAGTTTCACCAAAACCCGTCAGCAGATATCATTTTTCAAACCTACTTCTTGTCTCATTTGTGGTCTGGTAAACGGTGAGTTCATTAAATTCAGTGCCGCATGTCGCTATTTTCCAAGCTAAGTTACTGTTGCTGTCATATGCTGGGGAAGTTGGCCGATCAGAAGAAGGGGAGGGAGGGGGGGCCTTAAAGAGACAGGAGCTAAAACGGCTTGTTTCAGACAGAGGCTGAACTGAGTGGCCGCATAAAGGGACAGTAGGAGACAAATAAGGACTTTATTGGACTGTGAATCATGCAACGCTGCTCTGGTGGACTCCCGGATTAAAAACATAGAGCTGAAATGAGCATTATATGGTACCTTTAACATTGTTTAAGTTTAAGCAAGAATACAAATCCTCTTACAAATGAAATGTTGAATTAATAGGCAATAAAACACACTCTTGATGACCACTAGATTATGGTAACTCTTCTGGACCTGTGCCACTGTTACTCAAAATGTACCAACATTACATAACTTGTGCCCACAGTGGATGCTGTATAGCAAAAAAAGCTACAAAGTCTTGCTTTAAATTTGCTTGTAGGCTTGCAACATTGGCTGGTCATACTTCATATTTAAACACAGTGACATTTCTAAAATGGTTCCTGAAAATGTTATGACGTTACCAGCGATAGTTGCCACATTTATGGAAATGCACACTCATTTCTTATTTATTTTACACGTATTTAATTGCTATGAATAACCAGGTTAGGTTAGGTTCGGGTCCATCAGTAGTTTGAAATATTCCTGAGATATTCAGGTTAATGAGTGTTTTCTCATATGATCCACTAAAAAAAACAAGACCAGAAATCTAAATCATTGTCTGCCACCGCTAACATTCTGATTGACAAGTAATCCTCATCTGTTAATCTCCCTTAAACTAAGTTCAGTCCTATTTCAGCAAAGATAACCTGCGGTTAAGGTGTTTAGTGGCGATAATCAGAGCATTGTATCAATGTGATTATAGCTGAATTGTTAGCACACATGCAAACACGTTGAATAAGAATGAAAGCGAGAGCATGGGTGGGGGGAGGGGAGCCTGTAGTTAGTGAGTCCTCAAGGACACAGTGTGCTGTGGGAGACTGGCTGAGGTGTTGCAGGGAGGCAGCGCGGATAAGAGGAGGGGGGGTGGGAGGAAGGACTGCTGACGCATGTAGGAGCTGGTGGAGGGGTGCGGGAGGGGGGTTGCTGACGTCTGGACAACCATGCAAATCTAGGAAACCAAGGAGATGGCCCTGGTCCAAACTCTGCCTGGCGAACCGTGGTGATTTCTGGCAAAAGATGAAATGGAGACACAGGGAGGCTCAGACAACAAGTTTGCATTTCTTTCTTTCGCTGTTTGGCAGCGCTCCTCGGTGCCTCGCAGAGAGCGGTCCACTTACGTGAAGAGCAGCATCTCGACAAGGGAGGTTTTTTTGGACGTAACAGCGCAACCATGCTCAGCTTTTCTTGCAGCACAAAAGTACAAAGTGGAGTGGGGAAAAAGTGGGCAGCACAATGTGCACTTTGTTTCCAAAACACTGTCGAACAAAAAAACGGGACAGGACAGACCCAGAAGTACCCGATCTGTTGGCGCCGCTTCACAGCCGCACATTTTGTCACATTTGATTATAGAAGACGGGGCGACTGAATAAAACAGTGTGAATGTTAAAGGGTAAAAAGCCACTCAGTGTGCATGTGAAGCCACTGTTCCAGCCGCATGTCCTGCATGACGCCATGTCTCACACTGACAAATCGAAATCAACCTGTTCTATTTTGATATCAGAATCAGAAATACTTTATTGATCTCCGGGGTGGGGTGGGGGGGTATTGTACAAGGGAGGTGGATATACTGCGGGTTTGCGCCGCTTGACACAACGTGGCGCTATCTTTGACAAATATTGTTGTATGTTGCAATTTCTCGTACGGCATTTAACTTTTAACAGCGCATTTACACATTTATTTATTTATTTATTTTATGATTAACACTTGAAATACATTTTAGTAACATAGGCCAGACTTCCACTGGCATCCGTAAGAGGAGTTATATCTGACTCGCACTTTCGGCTGTCCTGACCACATTACATGATCCAACATTCTATAGACACTTTCGGCTCGCAATTTAGTTGACAAGCTCTGCGTGAAAAGAAAATGACGTGCTCTTCCTCCGGTGTTGTGTTTTCTATGATATCCACACAGAAAGACAGAGAGGGTTGTGCAGAGCTGTTTGCTGGATCTGGTGCGTTCCGGACGGGAGGTGTGGTTCACCTGCTAAGTGTCACTGAAGCAGAAGCAAAGCGACCTCACTGCTCGCTGCCGTGCGATTAACTGAGGCCGACCACTGTTTTTATACATTTCGTGGCTCAGCGGGCTCACAGCGCTATGCAGCCGCTGTTTTAACGGAGCACAGCACAGTTTTTGACAGCTGCCACTCCACGAGGAGAAAAAAACCCCAACACATCTGGATTTACAGCCTTCAAAGATGAATCAAAGTGCCTGAATTGAATGGCCTTGAGCCGACCCACAGGATTTAGATCCTTACTTTCATTCCAGTTTCAGGATGTAACCATTTATACGCAGTCTTTGGTAAAAAAACAACTGACTCTGGAGTTTAGCTGTGGATCGTGTTCTGGTGTACATGCAGCGGTTATGCAACAGGCGCCTGGTCGCAGTCATCGGCTTCAGTCAGTGGTGTGACAGTGAGTGTCAGCCATCAGGTGTGTAGCGCAGTGTGAAGGCTGAGACTGACAGACCTGGTGCATGAGTGACAGACTTTTAAAAGTAGATCGCGCTGTGTGCCTTCCACCTCTTTGCCCCCCCCACCCCGGCACCTTTTGTCTGTGCATTGAAATCACAGGATATTGTCGGTTTAATGATGACTAAATTAAACCTTCATATTCGGATGTGCTTCACCAAAAAGAAATGTCAGTTTAATGTCGTGAAAAGATGATTCGATTGTCACAGTGAACTACAAGAACAACACATATCTTTATGTCTTTCCTTCTCCATTTTGGAAACTGGGTTCTCAAAATTGTCTTTTCCCCCCAAATAAATATATCAAAGTGGGACATACTGGGTGACGCTCCATTTCCTGTAGCAACACAGAGGTCAGAGCTGCTTGTTGATGATCCCGTCAAACTTACTTTATGGCCAGATTTTACACGTACATGTACGGGCTAATACAGAACAATGTTACACAAGCGGAGAACATCCTGGAAAGAGCCCTTTAACATTACTTTGACGGTCAAGTCACTGCCACGTGTGAACCCTTTCACCCGGATTCACACGCAGCAGGTTTGACAGTTGTCTTGAAGTTGTAACACTATGACAGAGAATGAGATGAAGAGAGTTTTATCAGACTGGATCTTGATAGAGGAATGGGTGCCGAGTTTCCACGGTGGCTTTTCAGACAGCTCAGACTTTAAAGCCCAGGCTGCAGAAGCCGCACCATGTCAAATATTGACTTGTTTAACTACGCGCGTGAAAACACTTTGATGGAGCAAACAGTGCGTCTTCATTGCCACCGACTGCAACTGTAGGAGAGGATGTAGGCTGTGAACGAGTCTAAAATATAAAACAAATGACCCCAGTTCACCTTCACTTGTTGAATTTACTGTTCCTCCACACACACTGGACTGTGTTTATGCCAGTGCCATACTGATACCATTTCACACGTGCAGTCGATCCCTGAAATGTTCGGGAACATTTCCTGCATGGGCTGGTGTGAACGGGAGCAGGGATCGAGATTCAGGGAAATCTGTACTGCCCATTTCCCACCTTAAGACCTACTGACATTTCAGGGAAAATGCCGGTACGGCTGCCTTGTGAATGAAAGCAGTAACAAGCGCGTAAAGGTTTCCGCGGGAACCTTTAATGCCCAGGCTTTCGTCACATGGAAGTGGGCCTGGTTTCATCCTGAGTCAGTTGGAAACGTGACAGATGCGTCCCTTGCCCCATCTTTTCCAACATTGCTAAAGCATGTAGAAAACCGTAAGTCATCCGTAATACATTTTGTGACATTTTAAATGAAATGTAGTTCACATTTGTCGCAAAGGTCACATGGACCCTTAGAAATGGCCGTATTCCTCAAATCTAGTGTGTCTGTAAAATGAAGCCACTGTGTATCCCAACTGCAGACAGCTTTGTCACATGTCCCTACATCATACAGGGCTGCACTGGTTCACCTCAATAGCTGAGAACGTCATGGATAATTCAAGCCTAAAATGTTTTATACATTTAGGTCACTTGTTGTGAAATCATGTTGTGAAAGCCCTGACGTGGTGGGTATGTGTGCGTATATAGTGAGGAATGCTGTAGATCTGACAAACCAACCCAGGTACCATGACTCTTTGTTTTCTCTTGGTTCCGCCGGCAGAAACTCAGGAAAACACTTCAGCGCTCGGGGGGCACTCCACCATTGTAACCACCATGATTAGTTTACTCATCATGAGGAGTGCGACGCAATCTGTTGTGTAATGCTTTCTGGGGCTATAGAGGAAGCATTCAAAAGTCCCTGATGATGCCATCGCGGTTATCTCAGCTTGGGCAAGTCGTTGGTGTTTACCAAGCAGCAGGGATCTAATGAAGAGAAACTATCAAGTAACATCCAGTATTTCTGGAGCTTATCGTATACTCATATAGGGACTAAAAGGATGTCTCTGCCTTTGCTGTTTCAGTTTTGACTGTTATGCCATGTTAATAGCCTGGTTCATCAGCCAGTAGTACACCAACTACTGGATGGATTTTTATCCACCTGGTACAGATTCATGGTCCCCAGGGGATGAACTGTAAAAACTGGTGACCCTGTAGCTTTTTCCTCCAGTCCCATGGTCAGGTTTGTCCACCACTTTGCCTGATGACCCAATACCTGCATTAATGACATTCCCATCAGCCTCGGTTGTATTTTGTGTTTAGCGATAATTAGCAAATGTTAGCATGCTGACACGCAAGACAGATTTTAGACTGCGTTTCAGACACTTCACCTCCTGCCCTCATGTGTTTCCCACCAGCCTGATTACCTGCCCCGACCTGATCAGTGTCACCTGGGTGTATTTAGTCTTCCTTTGCCAGTTTGTCTGTGTCCTCCGTGTCAAACACCATTTCACCATTCTTCCTTGTGTCCTGTGTTTATGGTTTTTGGGTTTTTTTTGACTTACCCTCTCCTGACCACGCCTCTGCCTGGTTTGACTGCTATCCTGCGTACCGAACTTTGCCTCCTTCAGGTAAAGACTGTTTTAGCTTACAAACCCGTTTGGCTAACAATATTATCATAACTATTCTCTATACTTATAAAATGTTGGTAACAACAAACAATCTGATCTCTCACAAGGCCCCAATTTACGGAAGTGCAACATGTACATGTGCAAGACACCGAACCCCAAATGGCTCCAGATGGTTGACCAGCACCCTGAGAGGTAGCGTGTGTGAGTGTGTGCATGAGTGTGTCAATGAGTGGCAAAAACCTTGTAAAGCGCAATATGAATGTCGCCATTTACCATTTACAGTGAGCTTCCCAGAGATCACATGTCAGTCAAACAATACTATGATGTTTTGATGTCTACTTTTCAACCATAGTGGCTTTCACTTCACATTCCAAGCAACGCATGAAAATATAGGACACAACATCTCCTACTGGGAGAACCTGCAGACAGCAGTGGCCACTTGCAAGTATCCATAGTTTTTTCACTTTAGGGTGCATTTTCTATACGTTTTTTTTTTAATTTAGAAACAAAATGGCAAAAGCCCATCATTTTTTCATTTGTGAAACTAAATGACAACTTATTTAAATTCACTGAATACAGTGGAGTCATAAGTGAACGTGACTGCAGGAAAAGGAAACACACTCTCAAAGTAAATGTGTTTCATCTAAGAAAGTAAGCAGCTACGAGTAAAACGTAAAAAGCTTCAATGAAGTTGTTATCAGTCGAGCCGCTGTATGCTAGATCAAATGACAGTACGGTTGGGGGCATTGTGTTTTCATAACACTGACATCACTTTTTTAATATTAAATCACTCCAAGCCTCCTACCATTATCTTGTTTGCGGCAGTGAATACTTTCTTCATGCTTTGGGGTGTCTCAAAGCACCCAGACCATTTCATCCAGATTAGCCCAGTCCGCGTTTGATGACCGGTTATTGAAGACAATTGCAGCTTGTTGCTGCCTGTCTAAATGACACCACTCTGCACGTTGATCACTTCGAGCTACTGAAGGACCAAAGAGACGTTGAGGGAGAGGAGAGGAGAACATTTTAACAACGTGATCAAAATACTGCTCTTGTCCCGGTGCTTATTTATAATGTTCAAGTTCAGTTTCACGTTTCAATCCACAATTGGATGTCAAAAAACCTCAGGATGACCACATACAGAGTAGGGTTACACATACAAGAAGTTGTATTGGGGTTTTTTTTTTTAATGGATTTGATACTTTCTCTTTTTCTTGGTAGGAACCGCTTATTATGTGACATATACTCTGCAAAAATACGCACTAATTGTCTCCTTACAATCTCCTGGAGGCGACGTTGTCACTGGGACCAGATAGAGGACTCGTTTGGGGTGAGCAAAACTGCGACCACCACAGCTGTGATAGGCTGAGGAACCCGTCAGTGAAGCATTTTTTCCCCAAAATACCCCCCTGATCAAAAAAAAAGTAGCTTCACAAATCACCTCTATGACACACCTTCGAGGAAGTGAAACTATTGTTTTGATATATAGGAACTTTTATTCTAACTTTGACTCTAAGAAATAAGGGGGTTTCCCATTCACTTCAATACAGCTGAGTTTTCTTGGGGCCTGTATCTAGTGGCCGTTAAAAGGGCAATTTTATATTTTTACAACGTGAATTATTTCTGTAATATTAGCCATCATTCCGATCTCTTACCCTAACATTGCACCGACCACGATAATTGCTGAGATCTGGAAATCACAGCTTACAGTCCAACTTCTTGGTTCAACTTTGACTTACGATTACCAACATTTTGCATGCACTTGTAAAATGTTGGCTTGTTTACAACCTTTCATGTTCGTGTTTCTTGCCACTTTAGACTTTGTTGCGGCGATTTTGCTATGATCCCAGATCTCAGAAAAAAAATAAGGCCCAAATAGCCTCAAGGACTTATCTCTGAGTTGTGTCTCTCTGTTGGACAAGATACATAAACTTGTCACTGGCCTTATTCCGTGATCTGCATGCTGTATTCTGAGAATCGGAGATTTCCCGCATGATGAATCACTCAGGATGGCAGGTCTTTGGAAATCACCTGGAAAGCCAATCCTCATGTGAGGCACAAAACAATTGAGGCAAGAAAACTTTGAGTACATTTTTGTCCTCGATAAAATAAAGCACTAATGAGGTGAGCCATTTCTGAATGGGTGAGATGCACAATGTAGGCACAATATATTAATGAGGAGTCATGTGCGTTCCCCAGTGGGAGACACTTATTAATGAGAGAACTGTGCTCATGCAAGTAACTCACTGTGGCATTAATGTGCTTTCGTCCTGATTTAACATTGACATACCCGTTAAGCCACATGCGGTGAAGTACTGAATCGAACAAGCAACGTGCCCGAAAATCTGGCTTTTCTCAAAATGGCAGAATACTAAAAACAAAATCCAAACCGGCGTGCTCACAAACACAGATAATATGTTGGGTTTGCGACCAAAAAGGAGTGCCACATGCAAACAGAGTGTTCTCCAACTCCCAGTGCATCGCCACCTACAACTGGTTTACGTGGCCTGGCCTCGGGGAGCATTTTCCCAGCTTACCTCCTTGTTTATTCACACCATCCTCACCTTATTTCCACATTGGGTAAACTGACTGATTGTGACACCAAGAGAAATCAACTTGTGGAGACTTGACAAATCCATGCCCCGCATTAAGTCCCCGAACGTAAAAGGATCTACTGTGTTTCCACAAGGCTTCAATTTTATTTACATCTAAAAAGCATTTTATAGTAGATTCATAGCAAGCAATGAAGTGGGTAGGTATTTGTCATGTTATCACTTCCCTTTGCATCCACTGAGTCATTAAAGCCCTCTTGCAAATTCCAGGCATCCTAGATGGGAAATACGGGCAGACAGGTTTAGCGTGTACAGAAACCTGCAATTATGTTTGTGTCTGAGTCATGGCTGCACCTGAACAGGCGCTGAGTTATCAACAAGTAATTGCAGTTCCATGTGAAGCAGGCAAAACACAAGCTTCCGTCATCTCTTCTACGGACTCGCACCACTCTGTGTAAAATCCTTTGAGAACATGCCTTATTCGATTTCATTAGGAGTACATTGCTTGTCACTATCAGTGCTAACTTTGTACCCGGGGGGGGGGGGCTAGAGAAAAGGGCTTGGATCCTTAAACTAAAAAGGTTTTTTACCCCTTGAGCTTCAATGTGCTCTAACCTTTAGTTATCTCGTGTACAAAGTTTACATTTTGACCTGGTCTTTTGGGTGTCGGGTTGGTCAGTCCGTCACTGGAATGTCTCAAAAAGCATTAATTGGATTGCCATGACATTTGGTACAGCTGTTCGTGGTCCCCAGAAGGATGAATCATAATGACTTTAGTCGTTCCCCTGACTTTTCATCCAGTGCAACCAGCACCAGTTTCCTCGTATCCTGTGAAATACAAACTTTGGTGCAGCCATTCGTGGCTCCCAGAGGATGAATCCTAATTACATGATCCTCCATAGTTCAGTGTGAAATTTCTCGACTATCAGATGTACTTCCATCCAAACCATTGCAATTGCATCAGCTTCGGCTGTACTTTGCGTTTAGCAAATGTTAGCATGGCAACACGGTAAACCAAGACATGACCATGGTAAACGTTTGTACATGATTCAGCATGTTAATAATGTCATTGTGAACATGTTAGCGGCCAGCTGGCAGAGCCACTAGCAAGGATTCTAGCCACATCAAAAATCTGGCCCGTAGTTGTTAAGATAACTTGGACCAAACACCATCACCAACACCATCAAGAATCATCCTCTGGGGACTATAACACTACATATTATGAGAATTTGGCCTGCGGTTGTTGACATAGTTTCCTTAGGACCAAAGTCCTGGATGAACCAATAGATCAGCTAACTGATCGACCGACTTTCCGATGGACCGCCATTAGTATTGGGGCACAAAATCCGTAAGTTATAGGTTTCAAGTCTCCACAGTGTAATAGAAAATCCAAGAAATCAGAACTGGCACACTTTCTCATGTGGTTTGACACTTTGCATTCAGTGACCTTGTTGTGCGTACCTTGGATACTTGTGCATCATCACTTTCCTTTTGTCTTCAACCCTGAAGCCCCCCCTTCACTGGAGTGTTGTGGTGAGTCACCTGGTGAGCAAGACAACGAGGTAGTGAAGATGACGCCAACTCCCTCAGACGGCGAGACCCGGCCGTAGGAATGGGGTGCAAAGACAGACGTGAGCGAACAGGAGGGAAGCGCTGAAGTGAATGCTTGTGTGCGTCACTGTTGCTCCGGGGCGAGCAGAGCGAATGACATCTACCTGACTGTCAAAACTGTTTACAGGGAAACACGCAGCCGATGACATCGGAGCTTGGGAAAGGGCGTGGTTCGTGCTCCGGCATTCTTGAATCACACGCTCCGTTTTGCGAAACACTGAAATCTTGCATTTCAGTTTTTAGCTTTTAGCAGCTAAGTATCACCGGGGAACAAAAAAAACGTTTAAAGAGGTTACACTGGACTATCATTAATCTACAGAGAGCTGTGTTTAAGAGCTTAAGTCCTCTGCTTAACCAGGTATTTAACTGGTGTTTATGAGAGGGGGCACTGGGCTGTGGCAAACAGTGTTATATGATTGGGATTAACATATCTGTCTGACCCTGTTCCATCAGCGGCTGCACATGAACGTCGCCTCTTGTAGCATCTTTAAAACCTCAGCACCGGCAGCCGGCCTGGCTCCCCCGGTAAAAATGTATAAGTATACCATATAATAAAGTGGCTATGAACAACAGTGTGTCAAATGAGAATGTGAAAACAATGTGACAGGGGTCGCTCGTAGTGAATTATTACGACTTTGCGGAGTTTCAGCTCATTGTTTAACTGTCCGGCCGCAACTTTACTCTTGTGGTTCACTCTCCTTGCGTTTTTCCTTTAATTTCAACAACATTTAAAGCACATTACAATTTTCGGTGCTAACTATAAATGCCAAAAACTAAATACATGAATTTCACTGTATTACTTGAAGGGCCACCATTCCTGCGGTACGACTTCAGTGTTATTAGAATAAGCTTATACTATTAAGCAATAATACTTAAAGTGCAATTAAAGTGGATTGTCATATACTTCTCGAACTGTGGTTCATAACAGCTTAGGACATTCACTTTTGTTGCACTTTTGAAAATATCTTTTCAAAACAATATTACCCTTGCATGGCAAACATGAATTACTCAAGGTCCACTTACTAACTTTTTTTCCCCCCAGAGCTTTTAACCACAAAGCCAGTAAGTTTTCTTTTTTGTCAAAACTTAACTACTACTGTTGCCAAGCTTCGGCAATATTACAGTAATAATAGTCAAGTGCACTTAGGATGGGTATACTGTACTATTAGTTAATACTACTTCAATTGTGTGTTGGTGTATTCTTGTTTGGTACACAAACAAACAAGACGAGGTAACTCTGGACACGCCTGGGCTTGTAACTGTGTGCTTGTTGTTGGTGAAAAGGCCAAACTGACTGTGTCACATTATCCTTTCATCAGTCTAGCTTCTACATGATTCACAAAACCTATTCTCACATTAAAAAAAACAACACAGCATTTATAAAACCAGACTCTGCTGTACCCGGCCATTACATCAGAAAGCCCTGCTGTCAGCAGTGCTTTAAAGTATTACCGTGTCGGAGCAGATGTGGCGCGCAGAGCCACCCTGCTGTCCCACCAGGTGGACTTGGCAGTGCCAGCCACGCTCTGCGTCCTGGATTAGACTTGGCCGGCAGACATAACAAAGAGATTGGGGCTAAGAGGCGGTTGCAAAGTGCAAAAGCAGTTGACACTGATGCCTCCCTGTTTGAAGTGAACCAGTTTGGGGACCGAATGATATTTGACAAAACACTGCCAGGGAACACGCGACACACTCATGTGTGTCTACTGTACACAGCGAGGTGTGACTCGCAGTCTGTTCTTATGATGCCGACGCCATCAGTGCCACAGAAAACTTGAAGATAACTCAGTTGATTTAGTATTTGCCATTAATGGGGGCTGCAGCAATAACTGCATGGTTGAGTGGTTGTGATCACATTTGCTTCCACGTTAACATTGCCGCTCTTTTGCATTCACCCCAAGTCAAAGTAAATGTGTTTGCCAGTGTAACGCCCCATCACCATCTACTCACATCGCTCCTTTCGCGACAAAGCGCAGAGTTCTTCCGCATATTGAAAACACACTTGCGGCTCATTTGTGATCAATCACTTTGCGGCTGTACTTTTTCGTGTTTGAATTGCTGCATTTCACCGGCTCGAAAAACACCCTTAATCGCTTTCTGGATGAAAGTTACATGAGAGGGTTGATACCAATCTCATGTCTGCATGGCAAATACGAAGGCAAGGAGTCCATAAGAGTGGATACAGAGGGAAGCAGCTAGTCTGACTCTGTCCAAACGTAAAAAAAACCCAACAAATCGGCCTCCCAGCACCTCTAAACCTCCCGAATTAGCATCAGAGGAGGCTGTTCCTCCGCTATCTTTGAGAGGCAAGATAGCAGAATAAAAAAATTAAAAAAAACATAAAAAAAAGAGTAATTGGTTGAAATAAACTGTTACCAAATCTCAGTATCATTTAAATACAGCGACACCTGCTGACAAGAGGAGATTGACAACCAGGATGCAATATTGACATTGCGTTGGTCCAATGATAATTTACAAATGTCACCATCAATTCTCAAAAGAATTCTCATAAACACTAAATCACTAAAAAAAAAGTACATTTCATTTAGGGCTTTTCAACAGAGCCCAAATGTCCCTTTTTTTCAGATTTATGTTTCCCCTTTTTCTCATAGAGCAGTTGTTAGCTAGCTACTGGCTTTGCAACAGTTAGGTTGTTGTAGCAGCCTGATCAAGCCCGGAGGCCCGTAAAGCCAACGGCAAGAAATGGATTTAAACTGGCGGGAGCAGCAGGACGTCACCCTCACCAGGACCAGATGGGTTCAGGTCCCCTGCCACAAGTTCCGTAATAAACACCCCACTAGTCTTGTAGATTTAATGAAGAGTAAAACAATAAATCAAGCTGGTCCCTGGAGCAACTGAACTGGCTCTGTGTGCCTTTTACTGTTCTTACAGAATATGCTCCACCTGTTGTGGGCCTTGTAGCATGCATCCACCTCCTGGTTGCATCTTCAGCTTTCTGATACCAATCTTTCCTCTCATGCCAGGTGTTTATTGCCCAATATGCCCTTTTCCCCAATACAACGGTATCTACATCGTGCTGCCCCTCCATGCAGGGTGCACACCCTTTCTGCCTCGGCGCTCACCGATACTCCCTTGATTTAGACACTATTATCATCCGCAACGCACTTGATGCGACAAAAACACTCGGCTTATTGGTGTCTTATCTTAACGTTCCTCGAGGCTTTTGCAGCGACAGCTTCTTGCTCAACATGCCCCTGAGTTTTCCCCTTAAACAAAGTTTTAATCACTGTTTACTGTCAAAGATCAGAATTACACATGATGACATATTGAATATCCCACACTATCTGTAGCTTTACCGCCAGTTCGTCACACTGGGTTGGTTGTCCTCCTGTCACCAGCCGCCACTGACCAACATGTCATATCTCGTTTGTTTGATTCAGGTGGGAGCCTCCCCCCCAATAGATAAAATATGGAAACATTTGTAATTCACCAGTCATCAAATCCCTCCAAATATGTATTCATCCCATATGCCCCTTGTAATATCCAGAGCTTTGGGGTCCCACAGTGTTGTTCTCTAACTAGAGAGGAGGGAACCATGTCTTACTATTGCCATTGCATTGTGTGTTGCCGGACGAATTTTAGTTGAACCAACGTTCAACTTTTTTTTTTCTGCTGGAGGGCCACAGATGGCCTGACCCAATGGTCTTATTTTATTTACACACCTAACAGAGAGAAGAACTTCGGCAGTCCTCGAATCAGCTTGACATATTACAGTAAATCTTAAGACGGCCCCTAATCCTCCAAACATTTAGGGTCACAGTTCGCTGCTCTGCTCACACAGACCACTTTCCTCCAGCCACGTTAAGGAGGAGGCGCAGAGAGGGGGGGGGGGGGCGGGGGGGGGGGCGGCAGGAAGATATCAAACGAGCTTTGGGGAGAAGGGTTAGATAGGATTAAGCGCCGTTCCGTCAGTGCTAGACGCTCCAAGGTTAAGCATTGCATGTGCTTTTCAAAAACCAAGCTGAATGGGATTTAGCATGCATCGCATCCACAGATAGCACATGTAAATTCAAGGGCCAGGCTTTGATTTTGGCTGTGCCCTGAATTAAAGGAGTTCTTGGAGGAAATATTCCAATTGCTTCCAGTCTAATAACTCGAAAAAGAAGTCACCCTTGACTGTGCTCTTGCTGTAATGGGTTGTTCTGAGTGGGCCTTTTGAGCTACCATATGAGACCCAGCAGGCTCTCGTGTTTGGTATGCTTACAGCCAGAAGGGCTATTCTGAGAGTGGCTATCAAACCCCCCCCCCCCCGCCTAGCTTTAGGAAGTGGCTCAATGATGCAGTTTCCTGTTTATATTTAGAGTTGAGATAAGCATCTCTTCAAACTTAGGTTTGTACAGATTTGTGGGCCACAGCAGGAACAAAGCCATCTGTGTGCGTTGTGTTTCCTTACACATATATTTAAAGACAGACTATGTCACTTCTTACAGGGGAAATAACTCATTTTGTACAAATGAAAAGCACCACTGCTCAATTTAAAACACCCGGAGGTTTTGCTGATGTCACCTGGTGGCTAATGCTAGATAATGTTAGCAAACTTAAGCTAGATATTGGTTGGTTGTGTCGGTGGTTGTGTGTTGTCTCTCTGTTCGGCTTGTCTTGAACACCCATATCTCCTGACACCCCATCATAGATTTTGCCTGTACATCTTGAGTGGTTCAAATCCATTTCTTTGCAGCAGACAAGACTGTGTCGTCGACCCAAAAGTGTTTTGTGGGGTCCTCTGTGCCAACTACTTTAATAGTGTACCCCGACCTCGACAATTTCATGTATGTATAAGTTAACACTGACTTTTCTACTCAACTGACGCTCTGTGGGTGCATTTTCAGGCATAGCAATTAGTGTATTTTATATTTCTGGATGCTTCCTAAGGGCGGGTTTCAAGTAAAGACGGAAACAATCCACTGTGCTGGAGTTTTTCTGTCTTCCTCTAGTGATCCAAATGTCGCTCTCTTTAACAGGAAACTGATGGGATGCAAGATAATAATGACCCCTGGCTCGCCGGATAGATGGGATCAACTATCCCAGACTTTCAGCAGGCCAAGTGAAATCCTGCCTCCTCTTTGACACTGCATTCGGCCATTCCCCACAGCAATAAAGGCTGACGACGAAGCATTTCTGTCCCTTAAACAAACAGGTTTGGAACTTAGCAGACTTGAGAACTCCCGGATCGAAGCATCGAGACGGCGGGCAGGTGCCTTGCGAGGACATCCCGTTGGCTGTCGAGCGCTCATGCTTGTTTGTAACATCCGCCACTATAGCGCTCCCTCTTCCTTCTCCTTGTCGATTGATGGAAGGCGCTGCAGTGCAGTCGATCCTAGCAGGTACTGCATGACTGCAAGGTGCACTGAACTTGCAAGTGCTGATGCAGTAAGTGGTGCACTTCACTCACAGCAGGAAACAGGTGTGAGAGGCCATAGTATCACTCAAGGTAAATACGACATACCATGAATAGTTTTTTCACCCTTTGTCATTGTTTGCCCGCTTTCTCCCTATCGCCTAAAACTGTAATTGTCCTTGTGTTAATGTTGGTATGCGCGCTGTGAGGGCGGTGCACATTCCTCTCGCTCATCTGATCACCATTTAGAAGAGCCGTGAACTTGTGATGCGACGTGAGGAATGCCTGTTCACTTGTTTAGTCTTTCTGCTTTGTTTTTTGTCGGTGGACTTTAACTCCCTGACCTGCCCGACCCTTTAAGAAGGAATACATTTCCCCTTTAAAATGTCTTTGTTTGAGGGGAGATTGATGTCACCTGGCACCAGTTCCAGAGACCCTCCCTGATTGGCCGCAGGCAGCAGGTGACCAGGGTATAAAAGGTTGTGGAAGACAGCAATCTGGTTGGGTCTGGTCTGGACACAATACTTATTATCAACAGTTTGCAACTGCTTTAGAGCGTTTCGCAGACCTGTACACCAACACTACTGTATGTGAAAGCAGCCACAGCAACTACACACAGGCGACAACTCTGAACTAATGCATGAGAACTGCGAGGGGAGGAAGAGGGGAGGAAGAGGGGAGTTGAGGCGGCGTGAGATGTGACCCGTGAACAATGGCCCGGGTTAACAGGTTATTCAATGACAGAAAAGCTGCGACCTGCATGACAAGGAATCTAATAATGGACTGATACACGTGATTATTGGAAAACATAAAACAACCTCTGCATTTTCCCCCCTTTTCTAATTATTTCTGCACTTTCTGACATAGTTTTTTCTTTCTTCATTTTATTTATTTTTCTCCACGGAGGCCATTTTTTTTACTTGCCATGCTCCATATGTTTGCATTAACTAATATGTTTGTCGGTGGTTCATTCAGGGAGTGGTTACAGATGTAATGAAGGAGCGCAAATTCTCGTGTGTGTGAGATCTAAGTCTTACTTTTATACTTTCAAAAAACACTGTGCCACTGTGTGTGTGTGTGTTTTGTTTTGTTTTCCAGTTATGTGCACTTCCTGTACACTCGCTCTTTTGGTCGTTTTAGTTGGGGTTACTTGGCCCTCTGAACGCCCCCCTGCACGCTGAGGCCGATCCCGTCATCATTTTCCACCTTTCAGCCGCTGCGGCGGTGTTCTGCCGCGAGTCGGCGGCTCCGATGGTCTTCAAAAATCCATTAAAAGCAGCTCAAGGACAAAACGCTGCTCTGACTAACGTCATGTGGAGCAGGTCTTCTCAATATGACTTTACCGCACAGCTAATTAGAATTTTAATGAGACTATTTTAATATCTATATATATATATATATATATATATTTCTTTCCCCCCATAAATCCCCACAGAAACATTCCTCTAATGGCAGCGAGACGGTGAAACAAAACTTGGCGCCCTTCATGTTCAGTCAAATGACGTGTCAGAAGAATAAAACAGCAGCAGCAGGTCAAATTAGAATACGGACACTGTTGTCCGTTACCACTGCGCAGTTTACACTTTGCAGGCTTTTAAAGTTCTGTAATTTCCACACAATTAATGCTGGTGGGTCCAGTTTTGTGTTGACAGTAGTGCTGACTCACTGCTGTTTAGGAATACGTAGTTTGTACTCGGCCGTTGTGTTTGCTCAGCACTTCTTGTGGGTGGAGAAGTGTCGAAAACCAAACACGAGAATGAAGCGCAGGCAAGTCAGGCGAAGCGTCTCAGAGCCTCTGCGGTTTCCACTGTTAGCACAGGCAGCCGCCCGGCGTGGACGAGAGGGAGTCACTGACACACGCAGGGAGCATTTCTTTAAATAAATATTTTATTTGAAAATAAATACATTTTCTTAAAATAGAATCAATAACATTACAAAAGCTTTGGGGAAGTGGGAGAGGAGTAGGAGGGAGGGAGGGAAGGAGGGGTGGAGGAGGAGGAGGAGGAGGGGGGTTTACCCAAATGAATGATGTGTAATTTTGGAACAAGGAGTACAATCTCACACGTTTATCTACCATCTTTAGACAAGCCCCCCCACCACCACCACCACCACCACCACCCCCCCATAATGTGTTGTACTGTACATTCTCGGCTGCTCTGTGGGGAAAGTGGTGGCATCCCTCGCGCTCGCTTTAACACGCAGTCCATTCGCTCTTAAAGCTTTGTGGGGGGGGGGGGGGGGGGGAGGACCCCCTGCACCCACAGCAAAAAAAAAAAGAAAAAACCCCACTGGTACACTCATTCTGTATCTACACACTCGTTTTGTAAAAAAAAAAAAAAAAAAAAAAAATAGCAGGATATAGTTTTCTCGTCAACACGTCAAAAATCAGCCACTGATTTACATTTACATCTGACAATGTTTTTGTTTACTTTTTTTTTTTTTTTTTTTTTTTTTTTAAAGTACCTTTAAATGTGTCTAGATCAACTTCACCTCTAGTCTACAGTACAAAGATACAATACACGAGAAGGCTGCGCTTATTGATATAGCAGGAATCAGAGGCCACTGTGTCGCTAAGGCCAGAGGTGTTTCCATTCCAGCTGCGGGGTTTTTGCGAGTTCGTCCGGCTATGCAGCGTGCCAGGCAGAGCGTGAACTCTTGCCTTTTTTTTTTTTTACGACAGCGTTTCAATGCCCACATGGTTTGACTCCAGAGCTCGGAGATGGCAGATCTCCAGCGAGACAGGGTGGGGGGGGGGGGGGTGGCAGTAGCGGCAGCAGCGCAGTCGCATTAGGAGCAGATTAACACAGCGCACCAGCACGGCCCCTGACCCCTGCGACGGCTCTCCACAAATAGCCTCACGAGCGCGGGCAAGTTCTCCCTCGACTCGAAACCGGCCTGCTAGTGGCAAAGCAGCCACCTTGGCAATGAAAAAAAAAAAACTAATTACCGACTGCGCGAAAAAAAGAAAAAAAAAGAAAGCGGCACAGAACGTGTCCGTTTTTAGAATTATTGAGTCATTGGAGAATGTGCGAGCCAACCTCAATTAAGACAAGTGTGTGAGAACATGTAATTTAAATCTAATCAGTAGCAAAGCAGCAGAGTAAGCTAATCTACGGCAGAACGGCAACTTTGCAAGCTTTGTGCTCCTCCCCCCCCCCCCCCCCCCCCCCCCCGGTTCCTGCCGTATGAAATCAATGCCACAGGTAGCTGCGGCTTTAAATAATGATTACACTGAGTGCTGCCGGGGAGTGCTGTGTCCACACGTTGTGTCCACGCATCAGGAACCCCCCCCCCCCCCCCACACACACACACACACACAGCCTCCAGTCACCTTCAGCACACAGGGCGACAGTTGAGGGTTCAGGGTTTTGCTTTTTTTGTTTTTTTAAATGCCTCACTGTACTGACCACACACACGGACGCACAACAAGCAACACACACACGGACGCAGATTCTACTGCAATCACGCACTTCTTTCTTTTTTTTCTTTTTTTCCCCCCCCTGTTTTTAGAAATCCCACCTCCAGATCTGTGACAAACACCTTCGCCCTCTGACGGCTGCCTCTTCTGGCAACGGGCCGCAGTTTACGGCGTCTCTCGTACACCGAATTCGACTAAGCGGTAGCCCAAGATTCGCCTAAATGTCTTGACTTCCGAGCCATTCTCCACGGACGAACGCTTTGTCTCAGCCAACGCCACTCCTCGCCAACGACTCAATCGCAGCTAATTAGCAGTGAACAGATGCGATACACTTAATGATTGCAGATTTTAATCAGGAGTCGGGTAAATGACACCGAAAAGCATCACTGCAGCGCGTTCCACCCGACCAATCCCAGATAAACCCCCCCCCCCGCCATGTCACCCAGGAATGCCGCGCAACCTCACCCTCCTGCTCTTCAAGGAAATGTGTAATCTCTTTTTTTTTTTCAATTTTTTTTTTTTTTTTTTAAAGGAACTCAGTTTTGAAGAGCCAGCCTTCAATATGCACACAAGTTGTCAGAAGAGAAAAAAAAAATCTGTTCTTAATCCCTTCATCCTTGTATAAACAAATTCAGAGGACCACCTTTTTTAGAAATTTGTAAAACGTCTGCTACTATTTGAAGGTGTCATCAGAGATAAAATACATTTTAGAGATGCCACAGTAGCAGACCCAGGTGGGTAGTCCTTCTTAGTAGTCTCCCCCGTTGTGTGTGTGTGTGTGTGTCTGTGTGTTAAGTTTACAATTGTCCCAAAGCCTTGGCACTGCAGGCACATGTGCTGAGGGCCAGATGGGTGCAGACGGAGCCCGCTGCATCAGGATGCCTCGATTCGGGCCAAAAGACGACAGATCTTACTGGCACCGGCTCAAAGAAGAGGAGCCCCGGTGCTGTTGCTGCCTTTTTTTTTCTTCTTTTTTTTTTGTCTCCCTCTCATTGCAGTTCTTCATCAACTCGCAGGCAGGTCAGTGTGAAGGCGTACTATCAAATACACAGACACAGAAACACCCAAAACAGAACAGAGAGATTGTCTCCTCTCGCTGTGCTACCGTGACCGCTCAGTCATTCTTTGGGGCGTCCAGTCCGGACCGAAACCGAACCGGCTTCCAGGCCGCCTCGCTCAACAGCTCACCGTGCTCGGCTGCTGTTTGCACACAAAGTCCGATATGAAGTCAAACTCGTTCTGTCCCAGGAAGAGCTCGGGCAGCTCCTGAACACGATCCAACCCAAACTCCAGCACCAGTGAGGTCAGAACCTCCTCGTCAATCAGATCCATGTCCATGCCGTTTAGCGCCAAGGGCCCGCCGATGTGCTGCATGCCCGAGAGCTGGGCCGGTCCCACCCGGTACTGAGCGCCGTTGGGCAGGTGGTGGCCGTTGGCTGAGGCCAGCGGGTGTCCGTGGTACTGAGTGTTGAGTTTCTGCAGGTGCATGCTGGCCATGAGCTGCTGAGAGGTGAGGTTACCCGGGTGGTACTGCTGCGGGTGTCCACCCTGTTGCTGCTGCTGCTGCTGCTGCTGCTGCTGCTGGGGGTGCATGTGGTGGTGCTGCTGCTGCTGCTGCTGCTGCTGCTGCTGCGGACCCTGGCCATTGTACATCATGTTCCCAGACATCATATGGTGGTGGTGGTTGGCCATGGGAGCGCCGCTCACGGGGCCGGCCATCCCTCCGGGTCCCACCATGCCGGGCCGCTGTCTCATGGCGGCCTCCATGCTGTTCTGAGGGTTCCTGCCGTAGTGCATCACCTGGCCGTTGGGCAGACTGCGCAGGCCGGGCTGGCCGTTGTGCTGCGGGGGTCCGTTCATGCCCATCCTGAAGCCGTGGGTCATGGGCATCATCATGTGTTCAGCCATGGCTGCTCTGTCACCCTGAAACACATCAAATTAGATTTATAATACGACCCATAGTCACTAAAACCTAAATAAGCTTGCAATACCCGCAATTTAAAGGGTCACCACCACTTTACACATGGAGCTCAGTTCACTCATCACGAGCAGCGCTACGCTGCCTGTAAAAACAGCGGTATGATGTCTCGTAGCCCTGGAGGGAGCTCTCTACAGAATAACCCTGAGGCAGCACCTGCAAGGCTGTCATGGTTATATTCAACACAAGGTGCTTCAACTAAGCAGAGAACGGACATTCACCTTCATAAAACTGATTCATCTGCCTCCCTGTTGTGTGTGTGTGTGTTTCTTGAGCATTAGCCTGATATTTAGGCTGCAGCCAGCCAGCTAGCTAGCTAGCGTTAGCTGCCTGGCAGGTAGAGACAGACCGAACAAAGTAGCAACACTGGTCAGTCGAGAGGGAAGACCACTGTGCGGAGACACTTTTCGGTCCGTCCCCTGTCCAGTGAAAGTCAATATGACACAGCCAGAGCAAGCTAGCCACCTGCAGGACTGCTGTCACTCAAGACAGCTAATTTAGCAAGCTATCATCTCTCAAATAGTCGCCTGTTTGTGCGTGTCGACTGTTTCAATTTTCACGATTTAGACATTTTAATCAATCCAATTGTTTCAATATATTGCCCTACCCTGATGATGTCATCCGGGTCGTCTTGGATTGGGTTTGAGACATTTTTTTTTGTGTGTGTGTGTGTGTGTGTGTGTGTATGTAAAACATTTTACACTACTACATTCAGTTGATTTAGTTCATTACAAACTGGCAGTTTGGGGGGATGAAAGATGTGAGCCTTTAGGAGGCTATCCAGTTGCATTGTGGGACATGTAGGAGCCAACATTTTTGGATTTTGACACCATATTAGAGACCGAAAGCCTCAAAGTCTCTGCTTCTTCGATTGAGACCATTCTTTCTCTAACGTGTCTCTTGTGAGTCCACCGGTTTTATAGAAGTGTAATAACACTACCACGACTACTCACTGGAGGACCCCTTTAAAACCAATAAAACAAAAAAAAACCCTCGCTCTCATGAGAACGAGCCCCGTCTCTCTGTTGAAACTACTCTCACAGTTTCTCTTCCTTCGCTTGAGCGCTTCCAGTCACACCGGAAGTGTCCCCGTTAAAAAAAAAAAAAAACAACCCAACAATCTCAAACCTCCAAAATGACACCATCAGTGAATTACCACTGGATATCACTCCGACGAGGGAGGGCAGCAATACCCTTGCAGTCAAAAGGACGCAGAGGAATGCTTCTCCAGACCACACACACACACACACACACCCCCACCTCCTGCTCAACACACAACACACAGCCTCTGCCTCCACACAGTCATTACAAAAGATCCCCAATTAAGATCACCGAGAAAAAAAAATGACAAAACAGATCCTGTTCGTGCTGATGCTGTCATCTGGTGTCACCGTGATTGGCGCGTTCAAAAATTGATGACATGGTTTTTGGAACGCTGCCTTCTTAATGGGATGATCATAAAAAAAAAATAATAATAATAATAAACACAGAGAGAAGAGCGGGCAATGTATGCTGAATGCTTGCTTCTGTCTGTGAAAAACAAAGACATTTCAGGCTTTTAACCCACCACCACCCCCCCCCCCCCTTCCCTACTCCAAATAAATGAACTCTGGTGGTGCCCCTGGCTGCTTGTAGCAATCCAACCCTTTTAGTGCTGATAAAACAAGACACTTTCCTCAATAGCCTAAATCCTCCTCAGCATATTCTCCCCTTGTGTTACCTAATTATCTGTGGAGCTGCTCTGCAGATCTGGATTATCAGTCAGCCAAATGCCACTTTGTAAACAGTCTGAGGGAGGATAATAATTGCTGGCATTATTACACAAGCATGAAACCTCTTTTCTTTTTCTTTTTTTTAATCTATCCTCGAGGACTGTGCATGCGGGGCTATTGGACATTACACCCGATGCCATTAAAGCCGCAACAAACACACGCTGCAAGTAAACAAAGAGACGAGGTGGACGAGGGGCTGGTTTCTGCAGCCCGCAGCCGGATTCGGATCTAATAATTTCTACCCTGTGCAGAAATGGTGAAACAGTCCGCGGCGCAGAGGAGTGGGAGTGGGAGGGGTGGGTGGTGGGGGGGGGGTGGAAGAGTGCTGCCTTCTCTACCTGTTCGGGGAGTAAATGAGGACGACACCTACCCCGATGTGGCTGATGTGGTATCCGTCACGGAGAAGTTGGATCGGGCGCCGGGGTTGTCTCTCCAGCTGATGCACCGGCTACATGCAGCCCTGCGGCGGATTCAAACTCTGCGGCGTCTCGGCAGTCAGAGGAGTTTGTTTTCTGGGTCAACTCAGGGATTATGTGCATCTATAAAGCACGGAGGGAGAGAGAGAGAGAGCGGGGGGGGAGAGAGAGAGAGAGATAGGGAGAGGAGGAGCTACCGTCCTCTCCGTCTCCTTTGTTGCCATTGGTCCCCCCCCCCAACACGCACACACACACAGCTCTCCTCCCTCTCTCCCTCCCTCCCCTTAATCACTGTGCAAAGAAACACTCTCCAACAACCTCCACTGATCCGCCGGAGCAGCAGAGCGCCGCACAGCCGCACCGCGCCGCACCGCACAGCCGCGCCGCGCCGCGCCGCGCGTCCTATCCTGGAAAGTTTTCACCGCCGCCCGCCTTCATCGCCCTGACACTGTAATCCGCAGTGATCCTCGCTCTCTTAACGGAAAGCTTTCTGCTTAAAGAGCGGCAGCAGCGCGCGGGGATGGGGGGGGGGGGGGGGGGTCTTCAGGTTGCAGGCACAGCAGAGACACATCCTTTGAACAAGGCTGGCTCCATGCAGAGCCCGGTGCTGCAGGGACCAGAGCAGTTACAAATGACCATTTTGTCACTTATTCTTTTTACTAATGTAATGATAATCACCTCGACTGTCGCAAGCCCACCTTGTCTCCAAAATATGACCCCCCCCCGCCCACCACCACCACCACTGAATAATGCTGCGACTGGAATGGAATCTGTGGGCGTAAAAACCAAAACAATGAACCGAAAGAGGCTAAAAGGCAGAGCAGAACTGCAGAGTTTGGTGATAGTTCCCTGTGAGTTTGTCACTACGAGCGACTCCTTTCACATAACGCGTCGTCACGCGACCCATTGTTGAAATGATATATGAATAAGCGCAGCTTTAAGCTAAGTGTTTTTGTTCCTGGAATTGTGGTTCTGTGAAGATACTTGTTCTGTCTGCAGGTCTGTGGACCGCAGGGACTCGCAGAGGAGTCAACACACACACACACACACACACACACACACACACACCTCCCTACACCTGATAGAGTGAGTAGTAATGTGACCTTTATGCCATACAGGCATAAAACAACCTCGTGGACTTGGAAATGAACAATTGCCAGAGACCATAATCCACGTAGCAATTACACTCCCTTCTCAATGCATTAGGCGAAACCACTACATGACTGTTATTTTTAGAAGACAGGATTGCACAAGCCCACTAGAGGCCAAAAACCCCAAAAATGTGATGACACATCAGTATTCCCGCCACATCAAACCCAACTTTCAAAGTGACACGACGGCAGCAACATGGGAGAAAATGTATGCATGTCCGCATCTGTTTACTACGTGCTATCAGCGGTTCACGTGCCAGTGGAACACGTTGAAATCCAGAGATCCAAAGGCGACATCGCGCACGCGCTGCTTGCGTAGCTGACATGGCTGATCCACCGTCGTTTGATT
This sequence comes from Enoplosus armatus, assembly GCF_043641665.1. Taxonomy (NCBI): domain Eukaryota; kingdom Metazoa; phylum Chordata; class Actinopteri; order Centrarchiformes; family Enoplosidae; genus Enoplosus; species Enoplosus armatus. The sequence goes on from NC_092195.1 coordinate 2,782,380, forward strand.
TGTGTCCCCCCCCCTCAGTTTTTTAATCAATTCCTATCGCTTGAAGTAATTCTTTGAGCCCGTTTGTGGCAAATGGGGGCTCGTCCGGCTGACCGAAATGTTACCAAGACGTCCGTGTTTTGCCAGTTCATTTTTGGGGGATGTAAAGCGAGACGGCGTCACGCTTGAAAGAGAAAATAACACAACCTTCCTCCGACAAATACAATTTGGAAGCAAATGGAAATGCCCCTCGGTCAAATCAATACAGGGGTTTTTGCTGCACCAGCCTGACGTGGTACTGAGATTGCCTTTCTGCTCTGTGGGGGAAGTTTTACACATATTAAAAATTCATAACACAAAGGGTGATAATTGATGATTGACCCTGTTTGCGGGCGAAGGTGCCCTGTCAACAGTTTTACAGGTGTCGGGGAGCACTACTGCTTTCTTGTGGCCCCAGAGGGAGCTGTGCGAAATCGGATAAATTGCCCCAAGTGATGTCACTTGAGTCAGCGTCGGGTTGGGGGAAAAAAAAAAAAGCGATCTGTGGTTGTGGAGTTAGAAAGAACTGAGCTCGCCAGACCTCTGTAGCTCCTCGTCTCAGCTTGAGGCTACATGAGCCGCTACTAGCATGACACACATCCGACGGAACTGTTGCATTGTGGGTAGCGCACAGGCACACACAGGGTTTGGACGAGGAAGGAAAGAAATCAAAAGGACAACATGTCTCGTTGTTGCAGCCTCAATTTTGATTCTTTAACTGTCCGTTGAGAGTCGGACGATGTCGTGGGGGTGCAATGCCAAATGCTAAATAGGCCAGTGTGCTTCCCCAGCCACTGAATCACTTCACGGACACAGTATGTTTGCGTATCGCATTAACAAAATCTACAATATTGCTGCGTTAAACATATTCTGCGACGCACGTAACCGACCGATTTATGTCAAACTGAAGTGAGCTAAAAGATGAAGCGTTTTTTTTTTTTTTGTGAGACCAAAATGGCGGATGCCTGCGATGCACTTTGATGTCTTCATCGTCTTTGACCTCACTCACGTTGCTCCTAACTACGAGGTGCAGTCGGGGCTGGTCGCTCGATGTAAAAGGCTGTAGCGTGCTCCGCCGGGGCATGTGTTGAAGGCATGACACCCCGTCCCCTGCAGCACGATGGAACTCCAACCGCCTCGGTGCAGCTCCGGAGCGAGCGAGCGCGCGCACCGGCCAGTCCTTTTGTTTTGGCCTCCCTCCCTGTGTGGAGAAAGTCAAGCCCCCTCAGCAGGGGCTTGGTATGTATTCCTGTTGACATACACACACACCCTCTGCTACAGAGGAATGTGTCCTATTTTTGGGCCCCTTAAGTCAGCCAGACTTTCAGCCCCTTTCTAATGCTCGATTCACTTGACCATTGTGTTTTGTTGTGTTTTTTTCTGTTTCTTTTCTCTCTTTTGGGAGTACGCTGTGTGTTTTGATCTGCAGCCACAGCCTCCCCCCTTTTTATTTACAAGGAGCAGTTGGTCGCAGCAGTGACGAGTACGGGCTTATGCTGTTTATTCTGCCAAATGCAGCTTGACTTTGAATCTATGATTTGACAAGGTGCAGATTTCCAGTGTGGGGGGGGGGTCATTAAGTAGTGCGCTTAAGTACAATTTTGAGGTACTTGTGCTTTACTTGAGTGTTTCATGTTCATGCTAATTTATACTTCAACTCCATTACATTTCATGGGGAATTATTGTCCTTTTGTATTCAACTACATTCGTATATAAGCCATAGTTAATACTTTAACTATATATATTGTTACAGATTAAACTACTAGATTAAAAACATGCTTATTGTTGCTTATTCGCCTGACATGTTACATGTGGAGATGGATCCCTCTCCCATGTCTGTACAGTAAATATGAAGCTATATCCAGCAGCTGGTTAGCTTAGCCTAGCCCCCGGAAACCACAAATTGTCCTTATCCATACCAGACGAGTTGGTAGGTGTCTTTGGAGCTTAAGTTTAGTTGAGGTGAAGGACTGAAAATAAAGGGAAGCCGCTAGTCATCCTATCAGCACCTCTAAAGCTCATTACTTACTGTTAGGTTTGCGCAGTCCACTCTTTAGTACTCATATTAGTAGTTCCTTCTTTCCGTTTGGCACGTTAGTGGGCGGGGCTTATCAATTTACCTGGTGGCCCAGGTGTGATTTAGGTCTCTGGGCTGCAGTATCCAGGAGTGAACCTACGTCCAGCTTTGTCTCGTTTTGGAACCAACCAAAGCCGCTGCCGGGCTCTTTATGTCAGGGTTAATACACTTGCCCTACGCCTCGCAAAAACACTTACAACTATTCCTGTGTCCGGTGACTTCCTGGAGACCGCGAGGTTGCCAAGCAACCAACACCCCCAACCCTTTGGTTTTTCGGACGGGCTAGCTTTTCCGCTTTCCATTTCCAGTCTTTATGCAAAGCTAAGCTAACTGGCTGCTGGCTGTTGCTTAATATTTAGCGTTTTTTTTGTTCTTTGTTGTCATTTTGCTTGATTTCAGGCGAAGGCTAGTGTAAAGGCAACGCGCGGTGACCCCGCTTTTGCATCACAGCATTTGTGAGAGTTTGATCCAGGGATCTTTTCCTCCGTGCCATAGGAGGGAAACACATCACTCATCTCCGCTCTGCTTTGTGGAACACTGTCAAGTGCTGTTAGACATGGCGGCATGTAATAATGCAACAACCCTTCCGACTACTCCGCTTATTTGACCTTATCTGCTTGTCTAAGAATTACTCGCCGGTCCGAGTAAGATGGAAAATGTGTCCTGACAGTTAACCAATGAGACAGTTACTCTCGGTTATTGATCGTTACTCACAGGCATGCGCTCCGTCTACATCATGACTCAGTGGGTTCAGCATACTAATCCTCGGCCTTGAGCCAATATTTTTGTGTCTTTGCACTGCGTGCCACATTATGTAATGGCTACAGCTTCTGTGCTAAGGTAGGAGGACGGACTGGATGTAATTTGTTTATGTGCAACCGCTAGAACAAAGACAACAACAGCACTGTTTGTCTCTCTCTCTTTCAACCCCCCCCCCCGCGCAGTGTACGTCCAGGTTTCATATTACTCACTGCTTCTTGTGTTCCCTCTTCTTTCTGGCCCCCACCCCCTGTCCATTCACGACAGACTGTCCCCTCCTTTGTATGCTTACTCCAATAAGGGCTTTCTGTATTGTCACAACATGATTAATGCAGTTTTTGCAAAAGGCAATTATTGCCAGCAGAAGGGCAGAGCCACACGCGAGGTAATCACAACAGACCACTGCTCGAGCTGCAGCTCCCGCTCCGCCACTAGCCCTCATCCAGGCAGAGAGCACCGCGAAATAGATTTGTAAAAAGGTCATCGGAATAAATTGCCTTTTAGGCGCGGTAAAATGTGTTTCTGTGTGTCCTCGGGCCACAAAAAAAAAAAACTGCCTCTCAAGTCATTGAGCCGCGCGAGCGTCATATTCATTAGACAGTCTGTTTGTGACATTTATGATAAATAAGGAGATTATGGGTGTTTTCGCATTCGTTCGAGTACATCCGTAAGGACATATTTGATTATTTTACTCTGTCGGCCACACAACAGTGGCAGCGAGGCGCTAACTAGCTTGGACTTGGATTCGGATACGATGTTCACATGAGATGTTTTCTGGGGGAACAGGTAGGAGGCTGGAATCCCACTGAGCTCAATGTTGTGAATGATAGGCTAGGGTGCTGTTTTGGAAAGGGGATCTCTTTTTAAACAACCACAAAATCGGACCCCTAATCCCCAAATCCTACCCCACGTTAACGTTGCGTGGCACTCATGAGCGCTCAGCGTCCTCAAACAGCCCGTGACCACAATGTTGCACGAGAATCACTAGAAAGTCATTATCAGCAATAGACAAAAATGACAATATGAGCCTCGTATATCTGTCTAACCACAGTGTTCACTTCCTTGTTGTGTGTCCTACAATAGAGCCCCCCCCCCCCCCCCCCCCATACAGCTCAGTAGGGAGGGGCGTCCCACCTGCTGCTCCAGGTAGTAGAAACAAGAGCATATGTTGTTTTATTAGTCTGTGTTTGTGTGTGTGTGCAGCCACGGCCGTTCATGCATGTGTGCTCGAGGTGCTGCTCCTCCATTAATGGCTGTGTTTGCTCGGGAGGGGGAGGGCCGGCTCTCAGATTCCTGGGTCTCTTGGTGTGAGCTGTGTTGTGCTCCAGCGGTTCCATTTGGCCAACCCCCCCCAACCACTCCAACCCCCGTTAGACAACCTTTACAAGTGCTGCCTGCCGAGATCAGGTCTGATCCAGTTAACTCTTCACTTATTATCCTCTCACACACACACACACACACACACACACACACATGCTGAGGCTGCAGATGAACACGAGGAGGTTGCAGCTGATATAAACGTGGCGGGCAGTAACGCAATGCAACTGAACACAAAGCTGCAACAGGAAAGTGGTGTAATCGTGGCCACTCTCTCAAATGACTTCCCTTTTCAGAGCAGGAGACATGCTGAGAATCCATTTAATCAGATATTGCGGATAAAATTGTCAGCTCATTCTTAAGAATATTCTCAACTTTGATTTTTCTTCTTCAACCTGAACTCTCTATCTCTCTCTATCTATTTCTGCCATGTTGTAAAGGGTCGGCTGACTCAAAGGTACACCTCTAAACCCTCGTTTTCATTTGCCTCCGTAGTGGCATCTAGCTACGCAGAGAGTTCTGCTTTCATTTGCCCTGGTTTTGAGATACCCATCTCAGAAATGTCTGCCTTCCTTCAATACAATGTTGGCAACTCTGGATAACGCACAGAACACGCTTGTCAGCAGCTTGAAGGAAAGTATTTGTTTGGTAGAGAGCAGCTCCCCTGTAAACTATCCACAGCAGGGTGGAATATCAGGAGAAACCGGGACGGTGTGTTTACATGCACTTTTAAGTATTCGGCTTACAGTTAGCTTTCTGCAGTAGCCCCGGGCCAGATTCCCAAAAGGATACATCCGACAGGGCCCTCACATGCTGACGCATGGCTCGCAGGTATGACGTTTGTTCTAATTAGTGAAGGCAATCGGAACAGGGGACCAGAGAAACACGAGTACGAGGCGGCCATGTTTGTGATTGGCTTTTTAAATGTGTATGAGAACGACTTCAGACGGGGGGAAAGTGTGGCTGCAGATTTATTTACACGTAGGCGTAGCTGTTCCAAACACTGGAAGGCACACAAAGTAGCACCTAAAAGTCTAAATAAGTGAGCTCCCACTACGGAACACCTGACTGTTTGTGACATTCAGACACATTTGCGCTGTAAGGAAAACGCCGCGTTGTCACTGAACCGGGTTTTTCGTGGAGTGGCGATGGGAAGTGACTCGGTTGAATTTTTCTAATGTCGGGGGAAGGACGTCGCAACATCCAGACAAATAGGACAAAAGCATGTCTGCACTAGGCAGATGCCACTTGAGCTGAGATGTAAAATGTGTTTCATGTCCTTTGGGTGGACCTTTAAGGTAGTGGGCCAGGAAAGGGATGAAACAAGTAAAATGACTATTATGAGCCTGTCCGGTCTCATGTTTGCACTAGACGGCGATTGGCGGTCGTTTGTCAAGAAACGGTTGGCCTAGGCTACGGCACGTAACTCCCCTCAGAAGCACAAATGGTCCTTTTCCACTTCCTTTTGGGTATGGACTCAACAAAGAAGGTACATGGTGTCCATTATTTAGCTTTCGAGGCGTTGGTAGGTGGCTTTTTTTAACTTTGGACAGAGCCAGCTGATAAACCCACTTCCTGTCTCCCGCCATTAGCAGGCATGAGAGTGGTATCTTCTCTCCGGAAGAAGGCGAACAGGGTAAGATTGAACCGTAACAGCAGGTATGGCGGATCAGGGTTGTGTCTGGAACGGTCATGTTGGGGAAATGATTTATTTTGCGGCTCTGGCAAGAGGACTTCTTGAGATCACATCCCTGCTGGCACTTGTGTTTTCACTTGTTTTTAGAAAAACACTGATAACTGCCTGTGGCCCTTTTTGCCAGCGCGGGCCTTCACTGCTTCTGTCTGATTCTTTTCGGATGACGATTCAGATCTATTCCGGGACACGACCCATATCTGATACCAATATGAGCTGACAGCAAGGTCGAACAGACCTTGCTGTCAGCGTCAGAGTAGAGATGTACATAAAGATGTCACATTTGTGTTTGTACCTACACTAAGCGTCTCCGGAAAAGTATTCGGTGGAAAGTAGCCACAAGTATTGACTGATTTAAAGCATTAGCCCACATACCAATCATATAACTGTTTGGCTTCCTCTCCGTCATTGGATTTGGTGCTCTTCCATGCTGATGCTGGCTCAGCCAAACCGCCAAAGTGTGAACTGAGTGATGATTTACTTATTGTCATGGCAATACTGACAAATTCCAAATGGAGCTTTCAAATACCAGTAGCATGCCTCTGGATCTCTCTGCACTCCAGGCAAATGGGACTGTGCGGCGTTTTTTCATCCCGGCCGGGCCAGCACGAGTCAGTCACCATAGCTCACAGAGATTCTCACCGTTTTCTCTCTGTTTACTCCCCACGAGTTGTAGCCAATAACCCACTTGGCGGAAATGAATCTTCCGAAGGCTTAGGCTACCACATCCTTCCTGAAAGGTGTTGGACTGAAGGTTAAAATGAGATTTATTTTATAATGCCTACATAGGAAAAGATAATGTGCTGTAAAATACGCTGACCAATTGGACATTGGTGGACATGAGTCTGCCAAAGGCTGGGCTAGCCCATACTTTATCAGAGGTTTTGGACCGAAGGTTAACATGAGATTTATTTCATAATGCCTACAAATACTCTTATTTGACTCTTGATGTCCTTTACATTCATGTTGAGATTTGCGAATTACCTTGAAGTTGATGCATAAAAAGCACAAACTGGTGCACAGAAATACACCAGAATGCAGGAAATAGTGTCTGGCAGTGTTACAATCTCATGAGGGAGGACCCCTAAACACCCCCCCCCCCCCCACACACACACACCCCCTGCTTGATTTGTGTGATTTTGCATGGGGCCGCTGGCAAGGTGTCCCTTATTTTTCCACATTGAAGGTGGCATCCCCATTCACACAGTTTATCCAGAAGACATATCTGTAGCATCGACACCTGTCTCAGAGCTGCCATTGCTCGTTTTGTGGAGCGAGTAAATGCGCCAACAAGGATGTCGGAGGAAAGTGCAACGGTGCAACACAGTAAGCTATGGTAGCTTCCTCCATTTTGAACTCTCCGTCCTCTTAAAGGTCAGCACTGTCACGATGGCTTGTGATTGGTCAAATTTTTCTTTTTTTTGCCCCCACAAGCGAATCCTGTAATCTCTCCATTGGAACGAACTGAATTTGCCACAAAATTTTGTCGGCCTAAATGCTGGTGTGATGGATTTTTGCAGTTTCAGTCTAAATACAGCCTGAGTGATGTGCTCAGATGGACTTTTTTTTTTTTTTTTTTTTTTTTTTACAGTGTAATGACTAATAGTGGCACTATGTGCCTGTTTGTACACAGCCATCAAGACTGTCTGTTCATACTGAGTTGTGTTAATGCCCTATGAGTCACTGTCGCATGGTCCCCTCTGTTGAAATACTTGTTTCCAACAGAGATGAGCACAAACTCACAGACAAGGGGATGACGTTGTTGTCATATAGGAGATGCACATAATGTATGACGCAGGTCTAATGAGCACCAGTTGAGCTTGTGTCTGACCCATTCATGTGACACAAACGTTGCACAGCTTTTTCCTCTGGCCGCCCACCTCTGCATGTTCCCTCCCTCTGTTTTTGTCTTGTTCTTTTTAAGATGCATCGGTTACTTGGTAACATGTTCAAATGTCAATAACGTTAGATTAAAATTCCCATCTAAATAAAAAACATTAACATAATCTGAAGATTGAGGTGTGTGTGTGTGGGGGGAGGGGGGGGGGGGGGTTGACAGAGACTGATTTAACCACTCTGCAGGACCCTTGTCCCTGTGTCGGTCTGAATGGGTTTCTCAGTATGTGAAAATGATGTTCCTTCGCCACGTATGAGACTAAACGATAATTGCGAGAAGAGGATCTTTCACCCGTTCCAATGAAAAGATCAGCAAATGGTTAAGGTGAGCTGATGAAAAATAACAAATCAAATGTGTTTACAATTAGTTTTATGTGCCGTAGAGCAGCACGAGATGCTAAATTTCGCTCCTGGGGATTCATATCTTGTTTTTAACAATATGTTGTTTTACTTTAAAGTGAGAAAAACCTGTGATCTCAAGATGATGAAAACCAAGATGGACAAAAATGACTCAGCTTTCCGTCAGAGACTTACAGTCAGCATGCAGGAGGAATCATCACTTATGATGACACCTGCTTCTTTTATTGGGTTTTTCCTTGTTTCCAGTGCAGCACATACACAACACAAACCCAGAATAATACATTACTTCTATTTTAGGACAGACTTGCCGATAGTAAAGAAATGAAAACCTAATAAAAAAAAAAAAAAAAAAAAAGGTTGATTGTTTCTTCACGGGCGTCGTCTGGCTTATAAAGCAGCTCGGCCCCCCTCAGGAATTTCCTTCATATTAGACGATTCTGCCGCACAGAATTTACGCCCAGCACCAACATTCAGTGACAATTCATTAAATATTGTGACATTCATGTAACATAATAAGGATGTGGAGGTCGCGGGGGGGGGGGGGGGGGTATGTTAACCATAACTAAATAGGCAAGACTACGAGGTCTATTCCGTACATCAGCTGCCACGGCAATTATAAAAAAAGCAGAACATCGGCTAACCGTAGCAGCGTACACGTAAGAGTCCAGACCTCGGAAATGTGGGCTTAAAATTGCTTCGATCATATGACACAGCGTGGTAAAGGACAATGACTAACCTTTAGTGCAACGCTTCTGAGTACTCGTGCGTCCGCATTGGCCAGTTTTTGATCAGAGCGCAGGGGATGCAGCTTTCCAGATAGCCAAGTCAATGAACTTCTGCAGCAGCTAAAGCCAGGAGCGCTCTTTGCAGGCTCTGCGCAGTCACGCTCTGTGACGAATGAAGATGAATCGGTGAAGGCAGTGTTCCGAAGATCCTCGCTGCTTTTATCTAGTTTATCTTTCACCTCTAGCAGCTGCCCAATTGTTCAAAATGGCAACCCAACTACTGCCAAAAGACTGCCTTTTTAAATGTGGATTACCATATGTTGGAAGCAATTGTAAGCAAGTCATTATTGAGCTGGGGAGTCGTGGCCTGCATTTTATCATTCAGACCTCCAGCTGTTATTTCTACCTTTTTTTTTTTTTTTTTTTTTTTTAAATGAACTTGGTCTGGATCTTCCGTTACAAGAGCTCAGCACACACACATCGACCTGGCGGAGTTTTGGCAACGTGCTCAGACTCACTCTGCTTGTTGCCCAAGACTAGTTGTGAACTTAGCGCCGGGAGCACAGGGTCCACTTTGCTATTCTTAGCACTCTCGGAATGCTGTTTCTCCGCCCTGTTATTTTGTTTGCTCTCTCTTCACTTTGGTCATGTTAGGAAACTTGTGTTTGGCCTGGCTGCTCTTAGCCAGGATAACAACCAGCCCCCGAGGCCTGTGACGTGCTGCTGAGCTGTTGTGGAGAAGAGGAGTCATGATAAGGTGAATAACAAGCTGCCTGGTGGTTAGTTATAGAGGAAGTCCCTGGATATTGTGGACACTACGTGTGATGCATTGTGTCCTCTTTAAACATGTGCAGTACTCACAAACAAGTCCTGCCTGTTTTTGAGGATTCAGTTAAATACTTTTTTTTTTTTTTTTTTTGATACAGTATGGCCAAAGAAAAAAAATGCTTGAACAACAAAACAACTTACACAACACTCGTGAGTTCTCGCACTCAAAACAAACAAAACTCAGGTCCTGGGATAGAGGAGGCCATTTCCTTTACATTTCCATAGTTTATTCAAAACAGCTGGCACTGGCACATTTACTTGTCGACATCAACAGGTCATCTTTTCCTGAGTGTCCTGAAGGTCTGTCTTCAGCCCACCCTCACAGATATAAATGGGGAGGGGGGCAAAACAATAGAAACACCTATTCAACCGCACCACAAACGGCGGGCCTTTAAAATGACAATACAGTTGAATCAACGCCTTTTTAAAACAATTTCAACACAAACCTGATATGATTATAACCCTCACGAAGGTGGGATTTGTTACAGGACTGTCGTACTAGCTTTAGCTAGGTGTACCTAATAAACTGGCATCTTTAGCTATACTGTTATCTTTAGCTCCTAGCACATATAGCAGAATTGCAGGCTCTGCGAGTGTATGCTTCTCAGCAAAATGCACCTCGAGAGTTGCAGTTAACTTTTCACCTCACGTCTTTACCTTCCATATTGTTCCATTATGCACTTGTTTTGTACGCCCGAAATAATAGCTTCTCATCTGGAAACCATGAATGTCTGTACAAAACGTTTTTGCCCACCTACTGAGTAGATATTGGGACATTTCACTGGATTAACGAAAACTCTGACGTGCTGGTGGCGCGGGGGGAAAAGTCAGGGGATCACCAAAGCCGTTGGGGTTCATCCTCTGAGGACCATGAATGTCTGTACAAAATGTCATGCCATTCAACAGTTGTTGACAGATTACAGGGGTGGACCAGCATTGCCAACCCTAGCGCACCGCCCCTAATGTGACTTAACAACGGAATCAGGGCCAAGCTATGCAGATGTGGCTCGGTGAAACCATTCTGGGTTTTAGCTCAACGGTGGCGACTTTCCAAGGCCGAGAGAAACGCATACTGCGGTTGAATATTTAATTTAGACTCATTCCTGTTAAGTGTAATCAGTGTCTCCTAGCAGAATCTACATGTTCTCGGGTCGTACAGAATGTCCTGATAGTCGGCCGGTTGTGTCAGATTGTTTTCCTTGTTCCTTCTCTTCCTCCTCCTCCAAAAACACTGGCTGCCTGGAGTTCTCGGTATCCAGCAGAGCGATCACATGTCTCCCAGGCTTGAGTAAATCACACAGCGCAGAGCAAGATGGGCTGGACAAAGGAAAATAGGCTGATAGCGAGAGAGGTGGTGGTGGTGGCTGTGGGAGAGGGAGGGGGCAGGGTGGCACAGAGCACGTGTTTGAAGTAGCCCTGCTCAGACCCATCCAGATGAGCGAGAGCACGTGGACGGGGGAGGAGGGAGCAGAGTGACGGCTGGAGGGAGGGGAGGGGAGGGGAGGGGGGGGCTGTCCAAGGGGAAAACAGGCACCTCTACAACAGGAGGCAACCACAGCACTAGACCCATGTGACAGCGCCATTGTTGTTTCAAATAACTTCGCTTTCACGGTGAGCGATAAGATATATCATGTGATAGAACAGCAGAGCCCCGTACATTTTATCAACGCCACAATAACTTCGTCTTTAAAGGACCATTCCGGTTCATCACAACTTGGGTATTGTTTACATAGCTTTGGCCATTGTTCCTATCATCTTGTTCCAACAACACTGCATTTAACAAGTGTATTGCTGAGATAAAACCAGGTTAGCCCGACTTATTCAGGAGTTGTACTGTAAAATGATTACCCAAACTGTCCATGGCAGACATCCGTCACAGCTTATGGACTTTCTTTCCTGGTTCAACTTTGACCTGCTGCAGGGCTGTAGGAGATACTGAGGTCATGAGTCCAATTCCCCCCAAAGCAAAAAGGAAGCCTCTACAAATGCTGTGCCAAAGCTGTTGGTTTAAAACTACTGCTAAAACGACGCATTTTTCAGAAACAATTCTGAGGACACTGACCTGACAGTTTACCGACATTTTGGTGGCGCTCACTTTCATTTTTACCTCCAAATAAAGTGATTTAAATCTGGCTAAAAATGGTTTACGTGTTTTGAAAAACCTAACCGTGTCGAAAGTGAAAGGTTTTACTTCAAGGCAAATGAATCAAAACCATGGGTGTTACCCGGGTTTGGTCACATTCCATAACTTAGTGAAGCAAAGATTTATCAGTATGCTAGGCCTCAATGCCTGATGACCTCAGTCTTTTCAACGTTGTCCTACTCTGTTGTATCAATTTGTACATTATACATAGAACAGGACTCAAACAAAAGACATTAGCATTTCACAAATGCTAATCTTCTGAAAAAACACGATTGGAAACAATGAATGACATGCAGGCCGATATATTTGTTATGGACCTTTCACACGGTGCTTAGCCCCAGGCCTGTACACTGGAATCACAATGTATTGGGCCAAATGTTTGTCACATTTTCCCATCATTAGCTTGTAGCTTTGTGGCTAGGTCAGCACCAGAGGCCAGACAGAACAACGACATGCAATAGTTAGCCAATGGGAGGGTTTATTTTAGTTTAGCCCCGGGGCTAACAGTCGTTTCACCCTTACAACTGGGAATGTGGGATACCCCACACTTTGCCTGGGGCGAAGTTAACCACACTCCAGCGCTGAATTACCCCTGACCTTTTAGGATATCCCAAAACACAGGGTCAAGATTAGCAGTGTCAATCTGGGTTTCAACATTAGCAATCTAAAAAAATGTTTTATCCCGCTATTATCAACAAGCTGCATCTTACAAGCGTCCTGAAAACCGAAATCCTTGTGCTGATTTACATGAGGCTAGCTGTTAGCCCAGGGTTAACAAGGGCTGGTGTGGTGAGGCCAAGCTCTGAGGCTGGGCTCTTTGTATCCCCAGCGTTCAGGGGGGGAAAAAAGCATTTAACTGAATTTCCTGCTAAACGCCAGCAGGGGTAGAATAGCTAGCTAATTCCACGACTGCTAGGTGAGCCTTAAGTCCTCAAACACTGTCAGTCCTCTGGGAGGAACTGATGTCCTGGCTGACTAATGTCATGGTGTCCACGTTGATAAGAGCAGCAGAGTACAAAGATAAAGTGAAACTTGAACTGAAAGCCATATTAGAGGAGCATTCTGGACCAATTTTCCCTCTAAGCTGATAGTCGTGTGACCTCTGCTTAATCATTCCTCACACTGACAAATTTAGATCATTTATCTGAGTGGGTGTAGAAGTTTTTGGAAGCAAACGATATTAGATGCAGGGGACTCTGCCAAAGCTTAGGGTTGAGCGAATTAACAGCCCCGCTCAGCAAGGTGAAAGATAAATCAACATCACTGTAACCTTGTTGAAAATTCACTGTATATTTCCACGCTGCAGAGGCTCCAGTGTGTTCGGCGCTGAGCCATGCTGACACACTACATGCTGCCGGAGCACACCTGCTGGGTTTTGGTCTCCTTCTCCCTTTCCTCCTCCTCCTCCTCCTCCTCCTCCTCCTCGGCTCCCCTCCCCCCTCTATCTAAACCTAACCCGGTTTCCTGGCAATGCGGTGAGAGAGCCGTTGGGCTGCGTCTTTGTTTGCGTTCCCCCGGCTTCCTCTTTTTACTGAGAGCCTCAGCAGAGCAGAGATAGTTGGAGCCGCGCTCCCCTACCCCCACCCCTACCCTCCACACCCCCCCCCCCCCCCCCCCCCCCCCCCCCGGTATCCACGCCTCAGCTACATGCCAAGCGACCTGAGACGCTCCCTGACTTGTAGTTCAATCCGCTGACTTTTATTGCCGTGACTGTTGATCACAAACACCGTGACCGAAGCACGTAGCCCGGCAGTTTATGCAAACAAGTCATGATGAGGTGGTGAGCTGTTTAGTTTGATAGACTAAATAGTTCATTATCCTCACACATTCCGAACAGACCATTTTAATGCTTGCTAACAATTATAGGTTTGAGAGCATGGATTATACAGCACTACACAATAATCAATATGTATATTAATGAGAAACAGCTCCAAGTTTGAGGTCACGTCGTGTTTGCGTCTGCATGTTGGCCAAAAGATTACAGCAGCAACTGCCAACACTGACATTTTCTAATTCCGTGTCTTTGGGTTTTCTAGGCTTTTTTTAAGTTCTTGTCGTCGGATCAGACGCTGCTGCGCTCGATTCTTTGTGATAGCTGGGAGTCATTTCTCCTGCCAAATGCTGCCGGGAATAAATCAACAAAAGCAAAACACACTTTTACTCGGTTTCACTTCTCACTTGTGAACGAATGGGGATTGTATTTCAAGGAGCCCGTCCCAGCATGCATCGGGTGACGAGGCAGGGAAATACCTCGTCTATTCACACCTGTGGGAAATGTACAGTCTCCACTTGACTTGAGCTGTGTGTGTGTGTGTGTGTGTGTGTGTGTGTGTTTGGATTGTGAGAGGAAATCGGAGCACCCAGAGGAGACCAAGACAAACACGGAGAGAGCATGCAAAACTACATCAGGCGGCCACCTGCACGGCCGATCCCCCGTCAGAACAACGGCATTAAAAATGTACAAGTGGACACATTATGTAACCTGCTTGACGAGGCTGTGGCTCAATTGTTAACTAGCATGAACCAAAGACTTATATCTCCTTATATCTTACGCTATGAGAATTGAACTCGCTGCATTCCTCTCTTCGTCTATGTACTGCTATAGGTATTACTGCCAAAACGCAGACTCATTGTACGCACAGCTGGAGATATGAGGGAACCCAGAGCCAGCGATCCATGCAGTCGTCTATCCTTAAAGGAATCCTTGAAATGACTGTTGCCATTATTGGCTCGTCTCGCCGTAGCTTAAATTAGAAGATCAAAATGAACACGCAGCCGTCAGCCAGTTAGCGTAGCTTCGCAGTCTTGTCGTCACCGTCTGGCCTGGGAAGTGGCTACGCCCTGCCAAGAAATAGTCCGGCACGTAATCCCGAGTAAAACTGCAACGTGTTGTGTTGTGCTTTTTCGTGTGGAATAAACAAACGTGGGGATGGACAAGTTAATTAGCGAGTTTTAGAGGGTTATTGGCTTATTTTTATTTGAAATATGTCAGGTTTGAAATTTGGATTGTAAAAATTCGCATAATAGCAAAAGTAGGAGTATAAGGTCCATGTTGAAGACACTGTAACTGTTGTCTTAGAATAAGTCAGATACTCAGAAATGTAACCAATTGGCCAGTTTTTGTGAATTTTGAATGAAAATTCTCCTCCCCTTCCGCCATCTCACAAGGGCACCGTCGCTGCCTCCTGTGATTGGTTTAAATAAATACAAAAAATCCCAGAATGACAATGGGTCGAGCCAGACCTTTCTCTGAAATGTGGAGACAGGACTAATGCCGGGTGGAAACAGGGCACACCACGCCTCCAACACCACACCGGTGCTGAGAAAACACCCCGTGCTCGCCTTGTTTTGCTGGCTCTGTTCCACAATTAGCGTGTGAATGAATCATCCTGAAGGGCTTATTTTCATGACGCTGTTGCTGCTCTTGTTTTCACCGCGGTGATAATGATGAGGAACAGGAGTTATTAATACACACATTTCCTTTAGGGGCTGCAGTCTCACAGTCAAAAACGGAAGATGACAGCGCTCTGGGAGGTTTTCACAAGCTTGGGTTGCTTTGTTTTGGTCAATTACAACTGAGTATAAATGACTGTAATGTCTAGCCGTGTTATTTAATAAAAAAAAACAAAAAAACTAGACACAATCCACGAATGTCAGCTGGGTATTGAATCCTGAAGCCCAAGCGAGTCCAAATAGAATCTCGTAGCTTTTATGACTATAAACAAGAGCCGAGATCAAGCAGAAAGTGCTGAAATCAAATTGGAAGTCACAGCCAACAACCACATCAGGGAGCATTCAGGACCACCGCTCCCTCTGAGCTGACTAACAGATGGGGCCTTCATATAATAATTGATCGTTTAATAGAGAGTAATATCTTGTCAGTCAACATCCACTGCTCCTCTCTAAGGATAAAGAGGATATTTGGGAAACGTGTCGGATTACAGAGGCTGAGTTTGACTGTTTGTTGAACAGAGGCCCCTGAAGAAAACTGTCTATTTTATTTTTTGATGTTGTTCTCATTACAGTGACTGATGAGGAAACATCCCAAAGTAAACACATGTCCATTTGGCTGAAGGATCCCTGCTGTTGTTCTTCTAAACAACACCAGCCCCCCCCCCCCTCCCCCCTCCCCCCTCCTGTCTCCCATTTCCCACTGCATTGTGGGATGACAAATAAACAAGTCCAGGCGGAGGAGGAGTCCAATGTTCAGCCTCCACACCGGGGATCTGTGGCAGAGTGTTTCGCAAAGCCAGCCGGAGCACCGGAGCTGAGTCACACGAGCCGTGAATCAGCCCGCGCACTCGGCTCGACTCGACGACGTGTCATTGCGAACACATCTGTGCGTCCACGCAACATGAAGTCCTAGTAAATGTATACACTTAACACTGATTGTCACCTTTGTTTGGCAGGGAGCTGGGACCAAGACACCCCAAGACATGAACTCACTTTGAATACAAATCGGCCGATTCTTGGCTTTATAGTGATATAATTACATATATATATATATATATATAATCACAATTTCATTTATTATTCGTTATGATCCAGGCTGGTGTAAATATCACAATTACATTTTCACAATGAGGAGTCGCCTGTACTTACACATGATCAAGCAAAATAAAATGGCAGTACCAAGTTTAGTTTGAGGAACTGTAAGAAAAATGTAATTTGATATTAAAAGTGAAAACGGGAATTTGTCTTTTTGACACATTGTGGAGGCAATTAAAGCTGCTTTTTTGAGAAATGTCAGTAAGGTTTCACTTTTACAGCAGGCTTAGGATTGGCACTTGAAAGTCTCGCGCATGCCCCCAACATCACGCGCAGTCTGGCCACATTCACTGGTCTAATGTTTGACAGTGATTTAAAGTGTGGAAACATTGTGGAGCACAATGTGGAACAAAACTACAACGCAGGAACACACACACACAAAATTAGACTGATGTCCATGAATCTGTTCCCTCGGTGCATGCTGCATGCATGCATGAATATCTGTACAAAGTTCATGACAATCCATCCAGTAGTTATATTTGGATATTTTAGTTTGGACTTAAGTGGTTGGCTGACTCACAGACATTGTCATCACTTGAGCCACGGCATTAACATGCTTATCAAAACAGACAATGTGAAAATATTCAAAGGTTTGGCATACAAAAAAGTAGAATGTTCACAGGGAAATGGAAAATGTGCCAAAAAAGGCACTAACCCTATGCAAAAAAAAAAGAGGAAACATTACAAAAATACAACTGTATGCAGGCCAAACAGTGAGAAGAAGACTGAACTATAAAGCCAGAAGTCAAACTGCAGCCAATAGTGGAGCTTTTATGTCGATAGTAACACAAACTTTAAATTCCCAGTGCAGTGGGAGTCTGCCCTGCTGCTTCAGCACACTGTCACCATGGCGATCCCTGGGGAAAGGTCATGAGCCGCCCGGCTGGGATGTTTGAAGGTCTGCAGATTGGCTATTGATGCTGATGACACGAGACTCGCCGGCACACACCGGTCATCCTTCAGCTGGCTCATTTTCAAACTTTTGCTCGTTTGTTCGCGGCTCCTCGGCTCTCTGCAGCTTCCACCGGAGGCCGACGGCGGCTGTTTTTCGGAGTCAAGCGGCTCATAGCTGACGTTCCGTATCTCTAAACCGACATTTTTATGTCAAAAAAACAGGAATACTGAAACTCTCCACTCGTAAAATTCTATTAGGCGAGTTATCAACTCCTCGTGCTCCTCGTGTGCAATTTCAGTTTGGCAATCCAGCCAGTGAAGAGCACTCCGAGTCCATTTAAAAGCATTAAAAAACATTATCCACATTTTACAAGTGTTTAGTTAACAAGACACATCTGCCCACTTAGCACTTGTTCATTTAATTCTGTACTGAGTCAGTGTTGCCAGATTGGTTTGATGTTTTCCAGCCAAATAATTGCACAAAATCTGCCCAAATTGATTTAAAAAAAAAAAAATGAAACAAATATTATCCATATTCACAAACAATAGCAGCAGTATTGTGGTTCATCACAATTTTCCAATGTCACGTCATAATAAAACAACAATTCAAGTGCGCTAGAACACAGGCAGGAGGCTACGTCGTAGAGCGCAGCCATAAAACTCTCCTCCCTTTCTGCCGCCTGCCTTTTAAAAATAAAGGGACGGCTCATGTAACAGAAATGATAGGTTTTATCTGACTTGGCAAACTGCAACAAGCCTTGACAGTATGCCAACTTAAAGTGCACCACCCCCTTCAGGCTTCAAAAGCGACGGTTGCTTTCCATGTGAATGCTGGGCAGAACTGACTAATCGAGGTTGAGAATGGGCGGGGCTACTTGTGCAGGTAAAAAGCCCATAGGGAGACTGAAAGAGGAACAAATTAAGTGGGGGGGGGTTTTTTAGACCTAAAGGGCCCTCAGAAGGTATATATTGTGTGAAGAAACACTGTAATCAAAATTCAAATGAAAACACAAGGCAATTTAGCAGCAGATCAACCACAGAAAAAGTAATAATAATAGATAAATATATAATTGGCCAAGTAATTGCAAAGCATTAAGGAGTGGTCGAACATTTTTCACTAATTAATATGCAAAAGTATGATGTAAGTGCTGTCCATGTGCACACGCTTCTATTGTTCACAAGATTGTGACCAAGGGCATTAGTTAAAAGGGATTGGCTGGCAGAGGCTCATCCACACTGCATTATGTATCATTCCACATCGTTTCTATTTTGACAAGCAAACTTGACCAACAGCGAACCGTCTTGGAAGTGCTGACCTTTTGTGGGACCATCCTACTTTTTTTATAAGCCCTCAGAGCATAGCTGAGCTCCCAGGAACAGCCCTGGGCAGGTTGGCAATTTTAGCGTAGTGGCGGCAGTCGGAATTGCAGGTCACGTGACGCCTGACTTCTTCCCGTACGTAACGATCACAGAAGAAACAGCTGTAAGAAGTTAAATTAGTCTTGAAGAGGTATGAGTCAATTATTTTCACGCTGTTCATGTGCGCAGGGAGCCAACAGGAAGTCGTCCGGCTCGACGGCCAGCGAAGGACTTTAAAGAGGAACTGGACGCCCCCAGAAAATCTCGTCTTTACTGACCTCTATTGGTTTAACTTGTCACCTGGCTGCAGTGACGTACAGGTGTACTCCAGAACCCCCCGACATCAACCACAACCAGGTGAAGCAGGTAGCAAAATGGTGTTAAGCTACTCTTTAAAGGAGCATGCTCACAAAAGAGGCCTGGTCTGCAGTCTACCATGGATACATTTTTTGTATTTTTGCAGCTGAGGTCCCTGGCTGGCTAACGCTAGCATGTTCCCGGCTATCTAGCATGTTAGTGGTTAGCATGCCAGCTACTGTTGTTTGCCAACTGGAGTCACAAGTAGTCACTGTGTCACCACGCTTCCAGCACCACCTGTTGTGCTTTATTTATCATCATTTTGAGGGGGGGGTTTGCCTTTATAAGTCAACAGTAGAGAAATGACAGGAAATGAGGGGAAAAGACACGCAACAAAGGCCTCGGCTCGACGGGAACCCTCGTCCGAAACCCCCTAGGCCACTGAACCACTTTCTGGTGTGACAGGGAGAAGTTTATTTAGCGCCACCCATTCCACAAATATTGAAAAGATTCCCCATACAGGAGAACGTAAAAATGTCAGTGACAGTAATGAAGCAAAGGTCTGGCTGCACATAATCAAGGGCGGGAAAATCAACTTGACTTCTAAATACACTCTGCTCACTCTTGTCATCCGACAGAGGCAGACGAGTCGCCTCTCGTTAGACATGCAGGTATCACACGCAAACCAAAATACATGCATCACAGCAGGGAGTTCAACGCTCGGGGTTTTATATTGATTGCGGTGCGGTGGATTAGTTTGAATGTTTGCATTTCTGAGCCCCGCATTGCGAGCTGAAGCTACTTTGACTTGGTTGTTTTTGCGAGCTGAAAGCTGCACGAAGGTGGCGCAAATTTGCTGCTCGGTGAAATTTCACAGCAAACACGAAAATGAAATCGCAATGATTTGACATGAAATGACATAAACCAAGACTTTTTGCTATACAGGAGGTATACAGTCAAGACTAGACTTGTGATTTCTGTTTATTATCGCAAACAGAATCACATTTAGCAGCCATCATGCTGACGGTTAAGCTAAGTGCAGCCAAAGGTCGTGGCCAAGTTAGCAGGAAGTATTCAAACTACCTGAAATACTATTTTGTCCCCTTTTGTTTTTGAGTATGACAGTTAATTCTTGACCTTGAAAACAGAAGGTGACAAAACCTTCTAATCTCTACTCAATCTCCACTCAAGATCCTCTTACTTACTTTTTTACTGTGTCTTCGTCAACGGATTGAGTTTGCTCTTTAAAAAAAAAAAAGAAAAAAAAAAGTTTTTATGTGAATATAGTCCAAAAAAAAAACAACTGGAACCGTGGTCAGGTGTTTATCTTGAGTTCCATGTCACAAGCTGTTCGTCATGCTTTGTTGTTGCTTATGCCACCACTTGACGTTACTGCAGTCGAGTATCAGCCGGTTGTACCCAATGTGACGGTCATGTGACATGATATAATCAGTTGATTGGCTGTTGCACAACCTAGTTGGACAGCATTTTAGTGGTTTCGTCGTACAGCAAGTCACCCACAACTTTTCAGTCACTGTCATTTGATCGTCATGTTTTACTGTATTTAGCCAGGCTAGCGGCGTGTGCCGGTTAGTCAGTCCACTGCTTTTGTCCAGACTGAAATATCTTCACACGTACGTTCGACATTCATGTGGTATCTAGAAACAAGTTTTTATTTTTGGGACGCTGGATGGAAGTTTTGTTTTGTGAAATATCGGATCATTTTACTTCTTGCCAAAAAGGTTGGAAAGCACTGGTTTAATCTTTGTATTAATAAGTGTTGTATTTTATAGATTTGCCGTATGTTTTTTAAAACCTTAACCTGAAAAGAAGCTAGTTGCTGTCAAATAAATGTAGCGGAGTACAACCTTTTCCCCTCTGAATTGTAGTGAAGTATGAAATAGCATTAATGTTTGGAAATATTCAAGTAAGTACCTCAAAAGTGTAGTTGGGTACAGAGCTCGAGTAAACGTTAGCTACTTTGCAACGCAGTCAGCCTCAACTGCACTGTGTGCTTTGTGCTAATCAGCTAACAGGTTAAACTAGGATGGTGAACATGATAAACATTGTCCAACAGCATCTGAAAACCCCCCTCCCCACACACCTTTCTGACGTCAGAATGAGCGGGGGGGGGGGGGGGGGGGGTGGCGTTGCATTCGTTGGTAACTAGATATTCAGAAACACACACACACACACACTATGAGGTAATATTTCCCAGCTTCACTGGCACACACATAATGGGATTTGTTTTCCCATATTCCTGTAGTTTTATGATTCTTGTATCGGTTTTTGTCTCGAGTCCAATCTATGCATGAGGCTGCAGGGCAGAGTGAATATATACGGCGGCGCCCACATTCATACATCAGATTGGTTTTTATACATTCCAGGCTTTGCACTGAGTGATATATGTGCCTGTGCTTTGCAGCCATGGTTATTCCCAGTGTTCATTCACATTTAGCTAGTAGGTTTTCAAGACGCACATACTGAAGATGCCCTTGCTAGTGTAGCCAGCACTGGGTGGAACATAAACACAAAGAGCAAATCACTACGAAGGAGATGCACACTGTTTGATTAATTGCTTTCCACTGCAATGAACTGTCTTGATTATCCACAGGCAACGTCCCTGCTAGCTGTTTGTGTTATGACCCACTTCTACCTCCAATTTCAAAACACTTAGGCAATGTAGGGCAGCAGTTATGCAGCTCCAAACCACTCAGCCAGCCAAACAATGACACACAGTAACACACACTGTAGCCGGGCAGTATTTTATCTAAGCAGAATGATTCGTTCCAGCAGGTACTGAGCCGACGGGGACTAAAACAGATGGGAGATTCAGAGAGGCGGCGGTTGCTGTGGAGTTATCAGAGCGACGTTTGGCAGAGTGAAGGTGATGATCGGGGAGTCAGAATGAAAAACTAAGACAAAACCCCCCCCCCCCCCCAAATTTTAGTTGTATAAACTGGCTAAGGTGTGCACTGAAATATGGTGGCGGGTTGTTGACATGGCTGCTGCAAGCCCTGCTCAATATTATGTGTGAAACTAATGTTTAATCCGCCTGAAATTTAAATGCACCATTTTTCTCTGCTACGGCATATAGATCTGCTATGTAAAAATCAGTAAGAAAGCAAAATGAATGTTTTATATCTTTTAGTATATCATAACAGCGCCCCCCCCCCCCCCCCCCCCCCGGTCTGAGAATTCACGTAGACATTTATATAGCCAGTCAAATCGTTTCATTTTATGACTGAACGTGCATGAAGCAGTGCACAGTGCTGTCATTAGCTTACGGTAATGCTAACCGCCGTACAGCAGCCTGACACGCAAACAGAAAGAGCCTCCGACTTTGAACAGCGGCCGACGTTAGCTCTCTGGCTAACAAGCTACAAAGCGAATGGGAAAACTGCACCGCTAACATCAATTTGCAGGCTGGTTAAGCTAAGCTAATTAGCTGGCACACTGAACAGCCTAAAAATGTCCGCGCAAAGTTGAACGTCAGTCATTTTAGATGCTAAATGATGGCACTTACTCTCACGTGACTACTCCGACCAGCGACGTTGCTCTCGCGGCTCTCATCAGCGCCACTCCCAGCAGCAGCAGCAGCAGACCAAAATGGCCGACGGGCAAATTCAGCGACCGGCTGGTGAACACAGTGGAGCCTTTAGCAGCTAAAGAGCCACATATCGTCTGCCGGATGTGTAAACAGGCAACTGTTTGCTAACGCGCTCCGTCATATCAATTCAACACTTATGGTTATAGCTACAGTCCTTGGCTTGTGAGCTACAGCTAGCAGAGGGGCAACGTTTTTTACATTATCCCTTCATGCCCTTGCCGACACTGGCCCACCTACCTCGAGGCTTTAAGAGTATTTCCCAAATATCCCAAAGACCCTTTTTTCCCCGTCATTTAAAAATATTAGCAAACAACTTAAAAATCCCTTCAGACCAGGGATGCCTAAATGCGATTCCAACGACAGCTGTAGAGATATGTTGCTCTCCGCTAATGATGCGGGCACCATCGGTCCAGCCATTGAACAAGGTGCAAAATGTCTTGTCAAAATTGCACTTACAATTGGACCTTGAAGTCTCATCACTCAGCACAGGTGTGTTTATCTCTTTACAGTAAGATGAGGGGGAACTTAAGTGGGAAATAAGGGTTCAAGCGGTTATTTTGAAATATTTTGGTCAATTACTGATATACAACATACAGTATTACAGTCTATGTATAGGATATTTCTGTTTTTTGTGACGTTATAGCCTGCCAGGAACTGTGAAAAGTCATCAGTCATTAGCTCGTGCATCTGGTCCGACACTGATGTGTTATGAATCTCAGCGGCCAGGTTAATAGATTAGAACTAATTCAGTGAGTCAGACAGACGGAAGCAATATGCTGCTGCAATGACAAACACTTAATGTGCCACTGAGGGCAACATGAGCACTTAAGTCATCAGACACACACACACACACACACATGCTAACATGTAGTTTTCCTGTTTGGATAACACATGTGATTCGTTTACACATGGATAGACTGTGGCTGTGTGAGGCAGGCATGACCTGCTATGCTACTCTGGTATGTGTAGCTGTTAGCGGTAAAAACAAATAATACAGTCCACATTTCCATGAAGTTTTCTCTCTTAGTTTGGCGGCTATTTCCTGACGCCCTATAATGCGTGCGCAAACCATTTTACATTGCTTTTATTGAGCTTTTTACCCAAAGCAGCTCGCAATAAAGGCATCCAACTATGTGGATTCTGCCCACAAATTGCAAGAATCGTGCATTTTAACACTTTAAATGAACTGTCAGCACTATTATATTTAAGTGGCATCCACTGCTGTTTGTAATAACACATTTGTCATCATTTGTAGTATGTGAGAATCAGCTTTTTTCACTGGTAGCGGAGGAAGCTGCGAACACAACGCTGACATGTTATCATCACTTATACATGTTGTTATGGCAAGCGTATTAGCAAAGGCACAGCAATTATTTACGCATTAGAGTGACATTAGTATTCATTTTAGCTGTATTTGTCTCCACCATTGCTTATTATGTAACGTGAAACATCAACACGCAACAGCTATTGTGCGTTAGCTTTTTAGGGGAAACTAAAGGCGTCGACGTTTTTTGATAGCTTATATCTTTTCGATGTTTAGTCCAACAAGATTCATCCTTTGCAAGTGACGTATGGTTAGGTTCAGGGAACGGTCCTGTTCATAATGGAGTAGAACTTTAAACGCTGACGTCTAACATGACTTCTTGTCTCTGCACTACATGAACATGACACTCACTTCCTGTACTGAATGTTCCAGCCAGCTTTGTGTTTTGCACAAAATAGATAAACAACAAAATATCCGCTCATGAACCCAATTCGAAGGAGACAAGGTTGGATCTCTATGCGCTCAACAGATTTGTGTGAAGTAACAGGCAGTCTTCGGCTGCACTGAATGCTGGGCCGTGTCTGCTTTGTTCAGTCCTTCGCGGCGTACTGGAGGACGGGGGGGGGGGGGGGGACAGTGCAGCATACACACACTTTGCATGGAAAATGTAACTTAGACAAACAGGAAATCTGGGTATTGTGGAGAGTGCACAAACGGGTCCCATCCATTGGGTCACTTTTCATTTTCGTTATGAGTTACAGCTGGCACACAGCTGTGGTAGAGCCCTGATTGTTACGTGGGATTATTAACAGGGATTATTTCTCGTGCAAAGTAGCTCCAATGAAAACAGTTGTCAGAGAGGACTGTGGGCTAACGGGGCCATTGTTTCTGGAAAGACATCCCATACTATCGGGACAAAGGTACAGATCTCAAGGTCTCAGCATGTCTCAAACGAACCAGTCAGTGCGAAGTGTTATCTGAACACATGTAAGTATTTGTACCAGTTCTGCTCGGCCTGCCGTCACAGAGGAGGATTTAAATTGTACAAATGGGGATAACGGCACACGCAGTCGCTCCTCGAAAGCGCTCGCAGTGTTGCACTCGATCGCGCACACGAAAAGTGACAGAAGTAGTTGTGTGAGGGACTGAAAAACTGAGCATGAGAGACAGGTTCAGATCCTGCATACTTTCACACTTGGGCGCACCTTGCTAATTGCTGCATGAAGTGGGAGTGAGACCGGGCCAGCTCCCGCCGTCAGATGGATGTGGGGGTGAGGGGTTTCGGATGCTGTTGGGCGACAGGGCGAGCGCTTTGTTGGAAACATACCGTCTGCCTGGACCAGACACCAACGGTGGAACGTAACTATGTCGCTGTACTTAAGCACAACTGTGAGGTACTTCGAGGTACTCGTCGGGTGTAAGTGTGGTGGACGTCACCAAACGCTATTTACTCATAATGATGACGGTAAATTGTCCCGCCAACAGAGGGGTGAGGGACTAGTCAATCAAGCGCAGTGTGTACACACCCACACAGCCCTGAGGAGAGGCCTGATTAGGCAACATAAGTTTACATACAAACTGTACAATCACTGAGAATTTGCCCTACATAACCCAGCTACAACATCAACATGCCACTTAAAGTGTAATGCATTAGTAGTGTCCCCCTCTGCTGTCTCTTGCCCTGCCCAGGCGTTGTACATTATAATTGCCCAATGAGGCGCACCTGGCCTGGACCTGGAGGAAGGACTCAAAGATCCCAAACCAGCATCAGAAATGGAGCGGCTTCTGGCGTGGGGACAGCTGGGCTGGGATTTCTGCGTTCCTCTTGGTCGTTTGCATGTCTTTATGTAATAAATCCCGTGGCTTTGGGACGGGACCTAACAGTAGTTACAAATCAATGGCATAACACTGGCGGGGTCCACTCTGCCTGAAGGTGTGCTCAGACACTAAGTAAAGCGAATTTGACATGTTGTTTGACCGCTGGACCACTTGTGTTTATTTTGCACAGAAACAGCCAGCGTACCAATGCATGACGTTAGCTTTAAGCTAGCCAGCGAGGGACACACCGACTGTGTGTGTGTGTGTGTGTGTGTGTGTGTGTGTGTGTGTGTTTTCAGCTCAGCCTCAGAACTCACCGGAAACTCCACTTCTTTTCCCTGCAGCCTCTCTCCTTTTTCCTCTCTATGTCTATGCACATCTGTGAAGTGGAATATTGTTTTTTGTTACAATTACTTACTTTTCACTTATGTAAAGCATCTGAGTATTTCTACCACCGCTGACCAAAACTACCTGTGTGGATTTTTACCACAAGGGCAAGCTAGAAAAGTATGTTGCAACTCATTAAGTTTGGCCTCATTAGGATTTTTCCTGAGGAGTTGACGCTGCCAAATTGCCTACAGGTGTTCTGCTCAAACACCCACCCCCCCCCCCCGGCAAAATTGGACTTTAAAATGGCACGGATTATTACTTAATCATCAAGACAAGGAAGAAATCAATATTCATTAACGTCCTTACACCACTCTGCAAAAGAGCGTGGTGAGTAGATTTGTCAGAGTATACACTAAAGTGTGTGAGTGTGTGTGTGTGAGAGGGAGAGAGAGAGTGTGTGTGTGTGTGTGTGTGTGTGTGTTAAGTGGAGGAGGGGTCAGACTTTTGTGTTTCAAATTGGGCCTGGCTGAGGAATGTGGGCTGTGAAGGGCAGGAGAACAAAACAAAACAAAAAAAAAGTTGGATTCACAGGGATTACAGCCAACACTGAATGACAGCTCTTTCACTCATTCATTCTCTGTAAGTCATGTTTTATTCATCCTCTCTTTAATCAGGTAGTTTAACTGAAATCAAGATGTCTTTTTAAAGGAGGACCCTGACAACAACAAAAAAACAACACATTCATAGAACTGATTTGAATGTGGTTTGGCAACAGACTTTAAATGTGTGTGTGTGTGTGTGCGTGTGTGTGTGTGGGGAGGGGAAAGGTAACGCCGTATCAATCCTGCCCCCCCCCCTCTCTCTCTGAAAGACCCAGCAGACGCAGAGCGTTTAGAAAAGCACATTTTAAAAGCTTCCATGAGCTGGCGAGAGGCTGAATCATTACTGTGTTCTATCAATCAGCCCTCGAATGCAGCAAAAGAGCCATTTATTCATCTGACAGTGTCTCTGTCTATTTAAAAAACAAGCTTTGATTTTGGACTGTTCCCTTCATGTCTGCTACATAATTACTGAAGCCTCTATATTGAGCACTGACAACAACACACACACACACACACACAAAAAAAACAAAAAACACAGTCTCATGCATAGTCACACAAGGACTGACATATGCCAGCCGGAGCGAGTGAAGCAGCTTGGCTGGGCTTGTTCACGGCCTTAATCAATGGGAGGCTTAGCTGGTGACACAAACGATCATGGCAGCAGCAGAAGCTGCAGACTGTAGCAAATCCCAGCTCATCTCATTACCACAGATGCATGAGAGGAGCCATATTACCATTTCTGCCAGATCTGTCACTGTGAACATTCAGGGGGTGGACGGAAATAAGAAACGGCGAGCTATATGTGTAAACATCTGGCACTTTGTGAATATCCAGGAGCTAATCAACTGTGGTGATAAGTGTGTGTGTGTGTGTGTGTGTGTGTGTGTGTGTGCCGATTGTGTTTGGCATACGTCGTCATTCGTCCACTGAAATATCATTAACCATGTCAATTTTGAGGTTTAAAGAAGCGAGGTCGACGGGCATTTGTACAGTGTGCACGTTGGATTTGAAATGCGCTGTGTGTCTGAAAACAGGAGTTGCATTTACTGTGAAAGTAATTCACGTCCCTGCACAAGTGTCACTATTGTAAAGTGTAGTTTCGACGTGTTGACGCACAAGCACAGAAGGCTGATTCCATGTTTTCAAAGGTGACGTTCAAATTTTCTTCCACTTGTTGCTCCGTGACACCGTAGAGGGGGGGAACAGTTACCACCAACGTCAGCTGCGTTTGAATTTTCAATACATTGTACACACGTGTATGAATATTGTGTAACATTATTTATTTCTCAAAAACACACGACCAACTCTGCAGTTGGTACTAACTGTTGCTCAACGTTAGATTAGTCACAATACCTAAATTAGCGTTGTGGTTTCATATAATTTGTTGGCTTGGTAATTCGAATGAATTCATGGACTTTGCGTAATGTGGAAGGTGTCACTTGTCGTGGTGAACCCCCTGAAAATTATCACCCAACTCGGCAGCTCCCTTCAACTTAACGGAGCCTTTTAGCCGGTTTTAGCTTTAACGTTGTGGTCAGTTTACAACGAGAAAAAAAACCCCCAAAACATCCACCAAACAGCTCACAGACCAAGTTAGCGCCTTGCTGGTGAACATAGTGGAACATTTAGCTGCTAAAGAGCTAAAGAGATATTTCTCTCAGGACTTGGGGGAGACCAAAACAGAGCTAAAAGGAGAGTGAATATTTTTTTATAATATAAAAAAAAAACAAAAAAGCCAAGTTGTTTGTTGTTTGGTGATATGAGGTGGGAAATGTGTTTTCAGCTTGGTCTGCTGCCCCTAAGTGGCCAGAAGAGATATACAGCTTTAACACTGAAAGTAGGACGTTAGACTGGAACCTAACATCTTGTGTTGTCTTGAGTTGCAATGACGTGGAATCATTTTCCCCTCCGACACAATGTGGCGTTATCATGAATTCATTTAAGATATCCCTCTGATCGGTTTTTGCTCACGTGGGCTGCTGCCGTTTCAGCTGTAATGTCCGTGGCATTGTTGCCGTGGAGACCACATGGCCCAAAGAAGTATGGGACAGCTTAGATTGTTTTAAGGGGCCATCTGCTCCACCCTCGCAATTTTCAATCCGTATACATACTTATACCCTTCACATACAAAATGTGCACACTGACACTGCACATTACTCTGAAAACACATAAAAGCAATTACCGACAGATCCCTTGAAGCTGACAAATACTGTTAATCATCTTCGTGTGACTGGCCTGCGCAGCTGTGCCTTTGTGGTTGTAATTTATTTACGCACTTCAAAGTTCAAGCCCTTTTTAATGTGGTCCTTCTATTGTTTTTCTTTTTTCCTGCCACTGTATATGCAGGAGAATACATTCAGTGGTCAGTCGTGATAAAGACAGAAGGCCCATCGCACTCGAGCCACAGCTTGATAGGAGGAAGCACAAGTCCTTCTCCTCTGTAGCCCCGAATCAAACAGATATATTTAGACCCGCTGCTCTGCGCTGGACTAACCGAGCGGTATTCCCCTCTCAATCTGTACAGCTGTGTTCCGCCGCCGCAACACAGCCAGGGGTCTTCCACACTGTCAAAGGCTTTGTTGAAAGAATACCCACGCTGAATCAATCCCTTATGTAGTGGACACAGGAGCCGATTCACAGCGATAGGTTCCTCGTAGCTGATCCATGTTTTTTTTTTTGTACAAAGCCCGCCGTTGTGTAGACAGGAGCCAAGCTGTCTTCCCATGACCGGCCGGAGCGGCCATGTCTAAAGCGGCGTCGGGGCGCTTGTGATGGGCCTGTGTCACGGATAACAGGACATGACTGGCCACTGGCTCCCACTCTGCCGTGGAAAATAACGAGCAGCTTGTGTCTGAAGTGACCCAGAATACTTGATCACAGGAACGGAGAGCGGGACAGGCGAGAGCACGGTGGATGTGGACGTCTTTTTAAAAATTTGTGGATTCATGTGGAAGCATCAAAAGTGGTAGTCACAAGGATCTCCACTCAGATACAAAAACCCCAGGTACCTGAGCCCACTGGACAATCCTGACACAGCTAGTGCGAGCAGGCAAAGAGAGTATCGCTAAGTCCCTTTTTGGACATCCTGTACAGTACTTCTGTGTTTATCCGCCTGCTGTCTTGTAAGCCCCAGGCACTGTCAGCTTCAGTGTCCTCATTTGGAGCTTTGGGTAACAATATGCAGCTATGTTTTTCACCGCAGTACAGTAGACAGCATGCTTGTTGATTAAAATGAAAGAGCAAGGCTAATTCACTGACAAAATCTTGACCTTAGCTGGGTATACAAGCAATGCATACGCTGGATGTCATCTAATTCAATGCTGCCTGTATAATCCTGAAAGAACATTATGAAAAGTCCGACCTAGGTTTGCATCAATCTTACGACACTTCCCATATGTTTGTGTTATGGATCCCAACTTTTTAGAGGTAAATGCAGGAACTCGTGGTTTTGTAATGGAAATTGGAAGGACGGCAATATCCGTCAGTCCACATTGAAATATCTCAGTAAAAGGTCTCACGATTGGATGGATTTCCATGAAATTTTGTGATGACGTTCGAGGGTGAATTAAGATGAAGCCTAACAACTTTGGTGATCCCGTGACCTTTCGCCTGCACTCTGTGGCTAGTGCCAATAAGCAAATGTTAGCACGCTGACACGCTAAACTAAGATGGTGAACATGGCCAGCGCGACCTGCTAACATAAGCATTTAGCTCTCAGAGTCGCTAGCGTGGCCGTAGACGCTCTTAGTTGGTTGAGCCCCACCAGCCGTATCTCCTAAAAATGAAACCATATTAGCTAATTAGCATTAGCAAATGTGGTCCTCTTCTTTATCGACATAACTGGGAAGCAGTGACAGTGGAGAGACACTATTTATTTACGCATTTCACTGTTTAGTTTTTTTAATCCTAAACCTAACAACACATGGGAGGCACATCAGATGGTGTCAGAATCCCGTGGTTTGTACACCCACCATCCACCCCCACCTCTTCCACTGACTTCTGTACAGTGTAAAGTATAAAGAGCCACACTGCAGCCACTGTAATCCAGGCGGCAATTAAGTTTCCACTAAAAAGCATTTGGCAAATCAAATCGGTGGTATATATTTCAGGAGACACACTTCATGGTCAGAAGTTACCAAAGTTGACAAAAACATTTTAATTTTTATATCAGCTGCCGATGCTTCCAGACACACGGCCATGTTCATATGGCAATCACATATTTGCATCACCTGGACATGGCTGAAAGACAGTGCAGTGCGGTTTTGGTCTCTGCATTTCCTTGCAATTCGTCACACTGTATTGATGTGCCTCTGTTTGCCCCCCCCCCCCCCTCCCTCCTTTTATCAAACAGACAGAAGGTCTCTTCAACACACACAGCACAAAGTGCGAGTGGTTAAGGAACACAAAGAGGGATTGAGATGATGGGTGGGGCTGGGTGGAGGAGGACAGAGGGAGAAGTGTCAGAGAGGGGACAAAGACAACACCATCTGACTGCAGATGATTGTTTCAGTCATTAGCATGGGTTTGGGCCTCCACAGAAATCTCAGCAGGGCTTTTCTCTGGTGACACAGGCAAATCCTTTATTGAGCAAATTATGATGTTGAAGTGGAGCTAATATGACTACTTCCACTCATCCTTGTCCCTGTGATGACCTTATGTTTCGAAAGCTTATATAAGGGTAGAAGGGTTTTCACAGAATAAATCACGGCGCTAAAAGATCATTTAGACCTAAACTGGCGCAACTGGCAAATGACACCCTCACAAGAGAAAAAAGAATTCACATCAGACGAAAAGGGAAACGTCTCACAGCTGACAAGCAGTCTGACTTTATCTAGCATCACCCATCACATGACACCTAAAATCCCTGCTGGGATCAGTGCGCGGGCACAGGAACTTCCACTGCCTTCATGAGCTGCTTCTACTCTTTTTATTTCTTGCTGCCTTTCTGCATTTAAATGCATGTATCATGGAGGTTTCTTTACAGTTTTTGGGGGGTTAAAAAAAGTTCAATAAAATAGGATAAAGTTACATTTAAGAGACAAGATAAGACGAGATGAAATGATAAGTAAAAACACAGAATGCTAACATACTCATTTGATAATGGTAGCACGTTGATGCTATGCAGGTATAATGTTTAGCCTGTTAACCGTTTTAGCGTAGTGTGTTAGCAATTGTTGCTAATTAGCACTAGACACAAAGTACAGCTAAGGCTGATTGAGAATGTCAACAGCTTTGCAGGTATTTGGTCATAAACCAAAGTATTGGACAAAATAACATTTTGGCCTGATGAATTTATCCTCAATGGGCCTTGAATATCTGTAGCAAACGGCAGTCCATCCAAGGTTTCACTCAGGGGATCATCAAAGTCAACAGGGTTCATCTTCCAGGGAGATATTTCAGTCCGGACCAAATATCTCCAACCGACCAACCAACCAGTGTTGGCCTTCCCTAGCACCATTCCGCTAAAACTAAGACTCCCGTTTTACACATATTCGAGAACCCTCCTCCTGGTGGTCCACTGGTCGGAACCTCTCTATCCTAGCTCGCTAACGGCCTAACTAACCTGACGCCGACCCAGTCATTAAACAGTTTAGACCAGTGAGCAAGCTGGAGGTGAGTTCGCCACGCTTCTTGAACTGATGGCGGCGCTACAAGGAAGGTCAGGGAGCCACTGCGGCTACAATCCTCCGGGGACTGTGAGCATTGAAGTTCATGGTAAGCTGGACAGTAGCCGTCCACCAAAGCGGTGGACGCACGGACGGACGGACGCTGAGATTCTAAAAGCCTTCTCACACCTGCCGCAAATACCTAGGTAGAATATTCCAACATGTCTTCCAGCGAGAGGTTGCACACTACTGCGGGACATACTGCCAAAAATCAAGTCAAGCCCCCCCCCCCTTTAGCGCGGATTTCTATAAGCAGAAAGGAGGATTCAACCAGCACAAATAAAGCCCTTCAGATGCATGTCATGTTCACAAACAAGACACGCAAACAATGTGTCTGTGATTATTGAATGTTGCTGTCAGCTCCAGTTTCAGAAGCTGGGGGAGATCTCTGTAGGCTTGCTGACACAAACATTTAACAAAACTTGAGGATCTATTGTTAGTCTGTCATCCTTTACCACACTGCCGTACACCGCTGTCAGTCTGACAGCACCGTGTTTCATTACATAACGCTTTATTTTCATATGAATCCCCCGTCTGGGATTCTTTCACCCTTTACCCCCCAAAATCTCGTAGCTCGCCTTTATCGCGCGGTGCCATTACCTCTTGGCCGTCCGCCGTGTTTGCCCTCGCGTAATCACGTTCAAACAACACGGGGCTGCTGCAGAGCCTCCTGTCCAACTTAAAAAAACCCAAATGTTTTATTGTTTTATTCTTAAATTGCAGAGCAACAGCTGCTGCGTCACATTTTAAGACATAATGGGAGCATTTGCAACTTGAGACGGAGCGTCAGAGCGATGCAGTCACATTTGCAAAGTAGTTTGGCTTCACCAAACAAATTTTTTCTGTGGTGCCTCGTGTTCAGGGTTTGTGTTCACCCTTTATTCATGTATGCAAGTGTGAAGGGAGGGATGTGCAGGTGTGTGTGAGGAGGAGGAGAAAAACAAAGTTAGAATGATGATAAATCAATTAAATGAATACAGAAATCAAAAACAAACAAAAGAGGAAAAAGAAAATACATGTGCATGTGCACGTGCAACACATTTGATAGTTTTTTTGGGGGGGCTGTTTGGGCTTTCATTTGTCATACGGAGATTCTTTCTGTATGTTTTGGTTTGAGGTCGCGGCAAAAGCGGCTCTGGAAATCACCCCCAGAGCAAAAGATTTAGTTACGATTTCAAAACGAGCGATTGCACAACGCTCAGCTTTCATGTTTGACAGTGTATTTACCCTGGTTGCCAACACTAGCGCGAGCTGCCATATCAGCATCTGATCAGCATGTTTGTTGGGTAGTGTCTCCGATAAGATGGATCATTGTGAATCCCTGACAATGGGCTGAATGCGGGCCCTTTGAGAGACAATGGCCTGCGACAACAGCGCGTGGTACACAAGATGTAACATGAGCCCGTCACCCTGCCAGGAGCCGGGGAGCCTGCTGAATCTTCCTGAAATACTAGTTCCCCAACCGGCTCATTGGGATGACACAGGCTGCGTTTGCCTTATGCCCTCTGCTGTGCTCTTCCCAGGCAGCCTGATTATGTAAGCTGTTATCCAATCGAAGCCTGTCTGGATCGCGCAGTCCTCCGTGTGCCTTGTTTGTTTGCATAGTATATAGCTGAGAGCAGTACAAAGGAACCTGGGTATTTGAAAGAGCTTTATGTAACCGAAAGCCACACAGTGTGCCATCACAATACCTGCATGCGCTGACTGCAAATACACTTGGCACTGATGCAAGGCGAGAGTATAATCACTGATGTGACAGTTTGGGTATACAAATGATCCATGTGGGCGTTATTGACCGAGCTTTATTCAGAAAAAAACCTCCTGACGCTCTGTCCTGTACCTGCAGAGCTGATCGAACTGGGAACGAACGGCGGTCAGCGGGCAGGGGGTGAATGGCCCGCTGCCACTCAAGAGAGCAGAGAGGGAGTGCTCTGTCACGCTTGAAATGCTGAATGCCTTCTCATAAGTAGGCGTGACCCCTGATTATTGTCAACCTCGCAAAAGGGCACAAGGAGAGAGCCGCACTGTGCACATGTGACCCAAAGAGTCCCAGGAAATAGGGACTGACCTCAGTAAGTCTGCGTAAAAACAGCAAAGAGTACAACACTAGTGGGAAGGGACAGCTTTTTTCACGTGGTGAGACAACAGCACAGAGCCATTTCAACGTATTCCCCTTTTCGACAGCGGTCACAAAGATCAGTTCAGAGTCTGCAAGCTTACTGAATCCTTTTTTATGTGGTGTTACTTCAAGTGGAGTCTGGGTTTCGGGTTTTACAGAATGAACTGAACTGCTGAAAGGAGTCAATTTTGCATCATCTTTCTTAATGGGCTTCGCCCCGGCCGTGCACTGCACGCTAATTCAACACTAGTTTCTCTTGACCCCGCCTCCGCCTAATACAAGTCAATGGATGCAAAAAGGGCGCAGAAGGCCGCTCCCTAAAACCTTTGCAAAAAAGCCTTTGCCAGACGTTCTAACATGTTTCAGCTGAACCGTTCCGCAATGAACTTGCCTTTGTCCTGGTCTTCATCTGCGGCCAATACCGGCTGACACGCAAGAACAATTAAAACTTTTCCGCTAGAGAACAAATTCCTGAAGACCTCTGTCCAGTTTTCCTCCCGTAGGTGGGTTCGATGGTCAAGGTGACTGGTTTTGTTCCCGGTTTGCAACCTCTGCCACTTCTACTGTTTACTGTCGGATTACAGCCGTGCGTAAAAGCCTGAAAGCGAGCCTGTTTTTTTTCCTGCTGCAAACCAGTTGATGGGAACGCGCCTGATTCGCATTCCTTTTTTTGCGACAATTCAAAAGTTGACTTAAAATTCGCTTGACAATTGAATGGAAGAAATAAAGTGTTAAATTAGGTCGAACACTTGTGTCGTCAATACGAGGGGGACGCATTGTGGCACTTACAACTCACCTACATGTATCCATTGCCACAGTATTAGCCACTTTTAGCTTTAGCGGTCCAGTCCAACAGATGGCGACAACGAAACAAAAAGGGGGCGATCGACAACAACACAGCGCCGTTACATTTGCATTATCTATTACATGCTATTTTTGCATATGTGCATTATCGAAAACTAACACTGAAGCAGTGGGTCTTTAAACATCAAGCAGAAAAATATGACAACAGGAACAAAAGTCTTAGTGAAAAGACTAAAGTTCGGTTAATTAAGTCGCCGAGCTTTTTCCACCAAATAGCCTCAGGTGCTGAGAAACTCAGGGACTATTTTCTTGTGTGCATCCCAGTTTCCGTTTGCATTGCATCTAAAATTAAAAAAAAAAAAAAAAACTGTGACAATTATGGAAATCAGTTCAGCGGTGTACGAGAATTAGTTTTCCCACCCGAGGAAACAACATCACAGAGGCCTGCGCTGCTTTGGTGTCTTTACTGTTGCACAACGCACGTTGTAATTAATAGATATAAAGGAAACATGCAGAGGTGATTGAAGGTTATTAATTGCTGCTGTAGAAACAATCAGCGTCAGTGTTTGCTCGCTGTGTGAATAAAGCTGTACAGCCAGAAGGCTTGTGTTTGACCAATCAATGATGCTCAGCACTGCAGTTTCTGCTCCGTGGGAAACTACCACGTCCACCAACGGGGACATTTTTTTTGGGGGGGTGGCCCAGGAACTTCTCCCATGACCGCTCATGACAAGCGCAACACTGTGGACACGTTTGAAGGAAGATTGTCCGAAGATGTGCACCGTTATCTCCCTTTGAACACTCACCACGTCCCTCCCTTCTCTCCGACCCCAGATGTACACACTAAATGTATCTTCTCGCCGACTGTAAATGAGACAAGAAGCAGCAACAAACTGCAAAAGCGTGCAGGCCAGCATTCTGACATTTGTAAGCTAATGTAACATGATGGAGTGCTGTAAAGTGAGCTTTGATGTCGGTCGGAATCGTCCTCTAGATGTTCCCTGAAGAAATATCAACGTTATCCAGCATGTTGGCTTCGCTTCTCAAGCTAGCTGGACGCATCACTGTCAGTCTGCTGTGTTCCCGTGGAGACGAGTGACGGGGACACTATGTGCGTGACCAAGCTAGCTGCGCCTTTTTCACCAGCCTCGCAGTAGATGAAGAACAACACGTGTAACCATGGTAACTTCCTTAAACTTTTAAGATTTCAAAAACGTCCAAATGTCCTAGTTTTTGTTTTGACAAATTTGACTAAAGACTGAAACTAAATCAAACTCAGGTGCCAAGATTAACGCTGGGTCAGATGACACTTCGACGAACTACTTCCTTGCGAGCAGACACCGGCCTTTAATTGGTTCCTGCGGTCAAAATGAAGGCAATGTTCCGGAGTTCTTAAAAAGGTTCCCGGGTTCTTGGAAAAGTTCCTGTTGTGAGAAAGGGACCACAGTAGCGGATGTGTTACGGAGGGGTGGCAGGAAGTGAGTTTGTTTCTTTTTAACCCGCCCTCACAAAAAGGGATCACTCCGCAGACAGGAATGAGAACACATTCCTGCCCCTCTGGTTGCTATTGGCGATGTAAAACAGGCTGATCCTACACATTGCAGTATTGATTCCGCGGGCGCATCTCTGAGAGAACGCGCTCCGGCCGTGCGATGATTGCAGCGCTGTCTTGTATTCATTTAGTCACGAGGTGTGAAAAGGAAGAGCTGATTCTGCAATCAGAGGCGCACAGTGACGGATCAATACGATTCGAAAACACGTGTTGCCGCAGCCATGTGGGCCACTCGCCAGAGCCCTGCTTCATGATCGAGTGCTCAAATCACAGGCGATGTTTCTATTCTTCTGTGAAAAGGGACTCAATGCCCGGCAATCATTTCTAGCGTTCACCATATCCTGTGTGAAATGGACATAAAGTAAGGATGAGGCAGCTGCTGGCATCAAAAGGCATCAGTCAAATGGAGCAGAGGGGCTAAAAGAAAAGGACAGCAGAATGAGGACGGTGGATCTTTGCTGCCTTTCTCTCTGCTCTCTGTCAGTTCAGTCAGCTGTGATTTCCATATCAATATTTGAGTGACACTGAATAATTTACAGGCATGCAGTGACACAACGGGATGCAAGGCTGAGTGGCGCCCTGCCACCGCTCTTATTGTTTGTGTGTGTGTGTGTGCGCGCGTGTGTGTGTGTGTGTGTGCGTCTCGCCGCTCGCATTCAGAATATATATTTGTACATCAACTGACAGAAATTGAAAAAGCAATCATGTATGTGGAAGTTGGCATTGGTAGAATAGGCTCTCAAACGGCCTGCCAAAGGGCCATTTGCTTCCACGGGAGCCGTTCTGACTAACTCGAGTTCAGCTCGAGGAACGTTCGGAGGTAATATTTAAACCAAACATTCGCAGTACGACTGATGACATCCGAGCACAGCGCATTCGTCTCGGTATAGTATGTTATATTCATGGGGTCGAGGCACGGAAACATACCAGAGAAGTGGCATCCGTTCTCTTCGAGTACGTGGAAGATACAGTATAGTATAGCACCAAGTGTATCATTCCTATATAGTATATATACATACATAGTATACCATAGTATACCATAGCATTGTACACCATAATATATAGTAGCGTGTCACACTGTAGTATGTCTTAATATACCTTATTGTACACCATAGTGTAGAATACTGTAGTACACCACAGTGTAGCATACAGTAATATACTCTCATATACCATAATGTAGCATACCATAGTACACCACAGTGAATATACCATAGAGTAGCCTACTGAATATTACCATTATGTAGCATACTGTAGTATACTATACCGTATACATAATGTAGCATGATTGTAGTATACCAGAATATACCATAATGCAGCATACCGCAGTATACCATATGTATACGTTACATAAAATTGCGTAGTGTATAGTAACATAGCATAATATACGATATTAAAAAATGATGGAGTATAGTTCATCCTAGTTTACAGATATTAATACATTTTGTAGTATAGTACAATTACTGCATAGTATAGTAGCACGTCTAGAGAATAGTTTAGCATGGTATACACATTATGCACAGTATAGTACAGTAAAGCTTGAAGTGTAGTGCAGTGCCAGTGTGTCTGCAGAATAGACTGGTACTGTGGTCAGGATGTGGTTTAAAGAGAGTGAGTGGCTGCTCTTTGCATTCCACTCAGCCACTGTTGACCCACAGACTTTAACCCCCCCCCGTCTCTGTGACTGATCAGCCATTTATCAGCTCTGTATCTTGTGACTGGAGGCTGCTGTCACTGCCTTCCTCCCTCTGAGTTGCCTGGAGACTGTTGCTCCCTCTATCCACTTCAAGGTACAAGGACAAAGGGGATGATGCGCCAATCCGCCCCGGAATATTGTGGCACAGTACGAAAGGCCTGGTTATTGCCCGACATGAAAGGGGGACATTTTGGAGTTTTTCAATCCAATTGCCCCAGTGCCGCTGCACGCAGGCGATGACTGCTCGCACCCCCGTGCAGCAGGCCGTTAGCATTAATTTATCTCCTCGTGTTGTATATCAGGCGGCATAAGTGCGTCAGAGTTCATTAAACAACCTTTTGTGAGGTCTGAGCAGCAGATCTGCGTCAACAACCAAACTTCCAATCAACACTCCGCATAATTTCCACTGGGACTGCATCTGCCTCGCTGGCTGCTGGCTCTTACTTACTTACCACTGCCACACCGCTGTGCATACACTCACCTGTACCACATATGCTTTCATATACCCATATATATTGATACCACTGTCCATACTGCGTACATCTGACCTGTAGTGGATATATTCATATCATACCCCCAGCTGTTTATTCTGTATATAATGTCTCACTATTGCCATTACTTGTACTTATACCTGCACTGTATATCTTTTTGTTCACACTGTATTCATTTCACACCGTTCATGCTGTATATATCTTAACGTGCTCATATCCACCCTTTACTGTTTATTCAATATACACGAGCACATTACTCTGCACTTTACCGCTTTTTGCGCTTCGGGTCGGATGCTAAACTGCATGTCATTGTCTCGGTACCTATGACAACAACGTTGAATCCAGTCTTATCTGATAATAGTCACTGGAAAATCAACACTTGAGTGTTTGGTGCGCAGACAATCAATCAGTCTGGGAGCCGTCAGTGTGGCTGCCTTTTTTCCCCCCCCGATGCTAACAGAGAGCAGTGACTGCTCACTAACAGATACGGGGCTGTCAAGGAGCACAATGATAACATGAGAGTTTTGGGGGGGGGGGTTTTGTGGATTCTGTGGCATTACATGGTGTCAGTCAACCACAGTGACAACGGCATATTCTTATTTTGATAAACAAGGGGGATACAATATAGACGCTTATCGATGAATGGCCCTGCGTGCTTACTCGCTTTCAATATCCGATTTCCTCCACCCTTCTCTGTTTATTTGTAAGTATGCAGAGCGTAAGCAGGGAAGTGGGAGAGCCGAGCAAAATCTACATTCATTCCACTACATCTACCGCCGTCTGCAACATTGCAAACAAGCACAACTTTTGTATTAGCTGAGACTAAGCGTGGCCTCGAGGGAATACAATTTGGCAAGTTGCAGCTACCACGCGGAGAGGCAGAAACCGGAGGTTGCAGCCATCTATCGCCTTTTCGCTGACCTTGGCTGTTTTCACTTCTCCGCTCACTGGCGCTCCCTGGCACAGCATGCAGTGTTAAGGCGTCGCGACTGTCCTGTGCAGTTATTGTGAAACAAACACAAATTCTACCAATTTGCAATCCTACTTGTGTCTCCCTGCGTATATTTTCCTCGTAGACTAT
Source organism: Enoplosus armatus (assembly GCF_043641665.1). Lineage (NCBI taxonomy): Eukaryota > Metazoa > Chordata > Actinopteri > Centrarchiformes > Enoplosidae > Enoplosus > Enoplosus armatus. Next base: position 2,822,324 of record NC_092195.1, read on the forward strand.
GACTATGTGGATGTTTTTGTTTGCTTTTGACCACACCATAATGTCTGTTTTTTCTTTTAGAGATACTCCACAGTCTTTCCATGCACCTCCCGGGAAGGGAGGTACTTTCCTGGTTTGTCACACACACACCAAAAAAAAAAAAAAGCTTCTGAAACCAAACACTGAGCTGAAGTATAAAACACATAATGACAGTATGAAAAAGAGAGGATGCAATGAAGGCTTACAGAATCTTTTTGGCTTGACAATAAATCCAAACTCAAGGTCCGCTTGCCAGATGTTTTGGAGCTTTCAACAGCGGCCTTCCTCTGCTAAGGTCAAGACGAAATTTCACACTTTTGTTGCGGCGGCACCTGCCTCCGCTTCTTCTATTCTCATAAGGCGCATTCACATCATGGCAGAAAAACAGCTTTTGCACGCGCTTCCTCCGTTGCCGTGCCGGTGATGTGCTGTGACGGCTCTGCGTGGCTGTCCACAGAGCGCTGAGCGGAGCGGACAGTTCTGAGCGAGAGTTCGAATTTGTTTCAACTTCGACCCGAGCCGAGCTGACCTTTTGTGGGCGCAGCCATCCCCCCGCTGCTGACCACTGCTTGAGCTGAAAAAAACGGCGTGTCTGAATTTCTAGAGCTGCACAATAACAAATTGGCCTCGTATTGACAAGACACTCGCTTGGCAAAACATCTGCACGCAGGTGCAGCCGCCAGGTCTCTCACAAAAACACCGTTTGAGTCTGAGAAATGTAGAAATCTAGTGCTACAACGTTAGCATAGTAGCTAAGGGGGTGCCTTTTAGTACAGGGGAGTTAAATAGTGGTAAATACAGCACCAACCTTTGTTTTGCTGCCGCAATATCGAAAAAAAGAGTAAAAAGAGTGGGGGTGCACTTGACCACAATGTCCCCCGTTAAGAGTCCAACTGGGGCCCTTGTGTATGAGAGGAACTTGTGCCATGAGTTATGTAATCTTGTCACGTCTCATAGAGGCTGAGTTGACGAAAACACACCGATTCACATTTTGTTTTTGTTGAGAGTTTCGGAAATGAGCTTTAAACGTGAGCTCTGATTTGACAGTGTAGGGGGATGGCGCACGTTTTTTTGTCGCCGAGTTGCTTGTGTAGGCACGACTTCATGCCAGCATTAGTGGATTTTCCCATCATTCCCCCGTGGAATACAATAAACCATGTCCAGCCAATCCATATCCCGCTAAACATCAGCCACTGTCTCTGGGCACCCGCCACCAAACAGCCTTTGGGGACTTGAGTCTGGCTCCACAAACACGATGGGGACAGATATGACTGCTCCTATCTCCCTTTTGATTCCTCTCTTCATTTCTCTCTCTTCGTTTGTCTGCTTTGTCAATTTCAGGCCTCCCCAGGCAGCCGTACAGAAGCATGTAGCCAGGCTCATTGTTTAGCTGCACCAACTATTTCCTTCTTCTTTATGGCCTCTGGATACATGGAGCAGGCTCCATTTGGCACACACACACACACACACACACACACACACACACACACACACACATTCACGGAAAAGAAAAACCGACAGGAAATCAAGAGAAAGAGAAAACGTGTGGGGATGGGAGGGGGGAGAGGTAAGACAGACAAATGACTTGCGGCCATGTTTCCAATCTAATCCTCTGTTTGTCTTCCAGGATCTCTACTCTTAAAGGGCTTGACATCAAATTCAATAAGAAGATCTCAGGCTGGCATACCACGGAGCTCATTGGCTTTCCGTCCCTTGCTCCCTTTCCCCTCTCTATCTCCACTTCATCCTATCTCTCTCTCTGCGCGCGCTCCTATCGCTCAATACTGTGGGGGGTTTTTGGAGGTCGCGGTGACGAAGGCCCCGGCTCTGATCCGATTTAAAGAGAAGCCGTGATCTGAGTCCGCCGTGCCGAAAAAGTTGACCGTAAAATACATTCTCCCCGCTCGTAAAAAGCCTGCACCGAGCCTCTGCCGCTTTTGTAGTCTGATCTCCAAATAAACGTGACACTCTCGTCTTTTTTATTTCACGAGGGCTCGCCGCGTCCACCACGTGTGGTCTTCACTGTGTGTAAATTTATGCAGAAACTTCTGTTTTTCCACATTTACTGACGTGAACAACCCTCAACCACGCACAGTCCTTGAGTGTGGTCACCTTCCCCATGGTCATACGTCAAAATATAGCCCGGAATGGAAGAAGGGGGGGGGTAAGCGGGGGGGGGGGTTGGAGGGGTAGAGGACAAAAGGAGACACTGAGGGATGGAGGTGAGAATAGCAATGGTGGAGGCTGTTGTGCTACTCATTATGGAAGAACCAAGGTAGATATCCCTGTGTGGCTAAACACAGGGCTCTTGGGAAAAGTAATACACCTTGCTGGATGCTGGATGTCCTGAACTGAGCAGGTTACATTTATATATGTATTATATGCCAGATCTCCAGCGGATCAACGACAAAACTTTGGCTGTCACAATAATTGACAATGACTTTGCTAATGAAGAAAATATACATTTCTCTAGCATTACGGGAGGGAGGCTTTTTGTTTTTGGCTTCCTCCTGGGCCTGGAGACTGACAGAGCCTGCAGCCTCGCGAGTGAATCTGTGAGGCTGCATAGGCACAATGGCGCTTTGAGCGAAATGCTAACACGAGCATGCTAATGTGCTCACGACGTTAACGCGACGCGCTCAGCAGGCGCCGCTTACCGCGTTCACGATCTCAGTTTGGCGTGTTAGCACGCTAACGCTCGCTAATTAGCCATTAGCAGTGTACGAGGCCGATGGGAAGTATCGAACACATTATGACACAATGGGATCACCAAAGTCATCAGCCCACCATTCATTTTGTGGAGAATATGAATGTCTAAAAATACAAAACTGAGCATCTCCTTGTAGCCTGTGCAACACGCTAACGTGAAAGCCTAAATCCTGGTTAATACACTATTTTGTTGCAAAAAAACCCAAAAAGAATTAGCAACGAGGCTGATGGTCAGAAATGCTACCTGCTGTTTGCATGTTTAATTGAGACCCCCGTTAAAGCATCACTTTGTTTTTGCGCAGTTGTCCTTCAACAGAAATGACAACACTATCGATGCCAGTACCATTGTGTGATTGGTTACTGATATAAAATAACTGATCACAAATGAAGGCGAATGGTTTCTTGCTCAGGAAAATTGACTTTTGACTGTTTGCGACTGTACTCTAACATTAAAATCTACCACTGACATGGGCTTAGACTAGCATGTGGCATCTCCCAGGTGGGGAGTGGGGTGGTGAACAGGAAGTAGAAGGGGTGGGGTGGGGAGGCTCGCGCTCATTGATTTCAAGGGACTGTGGCCAAGCAGAAGGTCTGTGCTGGAAAACAATCAATGCGCGGGGATTCTGGCCTACTTGTTAGTACACTCTTTTTCCTGCTCAAGGCTCGTGGCAGCCATTGCCCCAAACAGCGTACAATGGATTATTACAGCTTCAGCAATAATATAACTCTTGAAAAGAGAAATGTTGTTGGGTAAGCAGACTTTACTGCCGGCACAGCAGCCGCTGTACGTACGCAGGGATAAAATATATCAGCAGAAGAGCTCAGAGATTCTGAATGGTTTATGAGTTTCGTGAGTATGACACAATATGCTGGGGCTTTAGGGGGATTCCTGTTTTTCTGGACTTTTTGGAGCTCAAAATGAGTAAGTTAACATTTTGGGAATCACTTTTATTTGCTCTATCTCGATCAGATGAGAAGATTGATCCCACTCTCGTGTGCGTGCGTCACGTGTAGAGCTTGAGCCAGGAGGCGCTTAACCTAGCTTAGCTTAAACTCCAGAAGCAGGGGGAAATAGCTCTCGTGCATAACTGAATAGTTGTTTTTGTTAATATGAGGCGTCAGTAGTCTGAGTCAAGTTGGTATCTCCAGAAGTTAGTCTTTTCAGTATGGAATTCCCCCTTTGTGTTTCCTCAATGCTGACTGTGGCAAGAACTTAGTTTGAAGCATACTGAGACCTTTACTGTATGCTTTTGGGGACTGAGGTGCCTTGCTCATAGGCCGTTGTATGGACCCCCCCCCAATTTATTCACTCCATTCAGGGATTCCAACTGATGACTTTTTGGTCACAAGCCTGCTTTTTAACACCCTCTAGGCTCTCCAAGTGTCATGACGCGCCATTTGCTCCGGAATCTTGTAATCATGTCAGACTCTATAAAGTGGATGTACTCACATAGAGTTGTTGCTGTTTGAACAAGTTAATTGACTGAACCATAAAGAAAAGGCTTGTTTTCCCGTGAGTGTCTCTTGAATCCGTCAGCCTATTGAGCCTGGCTCGACGCAGACAGCAGCGAACGGGAGCAGATGCTGCTGAATGGAAGCCCTGTCAAGACCAGCGGTCTCAGACAGTCCCTCCTTTCTTCTTCTGGAGTCCTTTCTGTGCTTTCTGAGAGCCCTCCAGCCACGCTGCCTCTTCCACGTCATCTGTCGGTGGCAGACGTCGGGTCAGCTCAAAGCGGCAGCAGGTGGTCTGCGGCGACAGTCGAGCCCTCCATATCTGACGGGCTGAGCTGCGGATCCGCTCCACTCGCAAGGAGTGTCGACTCATCTCTGCTGCATGAAGTGAATCTGCAAGTCAACAGCTGTTGATCTAATTTGACAGTAAAAAAAAAAAAAAAAAACCCAACAGACATGGTTCAAAGTCACAGTTGATAAGTTTGCCGTTGTGTTTCAGTACTCACAAGCTGCGCTTCTTTTATAGTTCCCACAATTTAATCAAGCATGAAACCCATCCGGTCAAACTCAAGATAGATTTCCCTTTGAGTCACCAAAGCAGCTCTAGCTGGTGCACAGAGGTTCACGCAGAATATGTTATACAAGGTAGACGCTTAGCAAGCATGACTTTATAGGTATTACCTGGCAGTCCCATCGCAGACTATGTAAGATTAGCTGAAGAGGCAGAGCTTTAGCCTCTAACTACTCACTGACTGTTGATGTACACACACCGGGCTGCGAGGGAGGTTGATTTTCCTTCTTTTTTTTTTGTACGAGCTCACCCTGGCTGCTATGCCCGAAGTACGTCTCTCAAGGGCAACCAAATATAATAATAGTTGCTACACAGTTGAAGCTCAGGCCCAGATCAGTGCTGCTTTGTTCCCAGAGTGAGTGCGTCACAGCACAGTATCGGCACTCCTTGTGTGAGTCTTTCTAACATTGTCATATTTTATATCATTTATAATTCTTTATTTTAAAATAAATTGTCAACGTGTACTTCTGTTGGCAGGCTCGCCTTGCCTTGAATTGCCCCTTGAGGGACGGCGAAGTGAGTCAACGTGGTAGATATGTGTGGAAGTAAACAAACAACAACAACAACAACAAGCTAACAAATGAAAACCACCACGTTTTGCATATTGTTCTTCGTTAATTTGACTCATCTTGCGCCCTCTTCTTCTGCAATGCTTTTAATGGCACCCGACTGCAGAATGAGACTGTAGATCTTGATGCAACCAGCTCCTAATATTCACATAATGGTGGGAGAAGAAAACGCGCATTCATTTTTCTGGAAATTTGGTCAAAACTTGTGCTACGTCTGGGTGGAGACCTGACTGTTGACTTGCATTGTAACCACTGTGAGTTCACATGACTGGTGGCAGGACCAGAGAAAAGGAACACGTGAGCTCCGCCAGCACTGGTTGAGCACAGCACAGCGCAGGCTGCGGGTGCAAGGTTTGGTAGGATATAATAAGTAAACACACAGTGTGTCGGACGGCTGCTGGACTATGGTCGCTGACGCGGACTGCCTTATGCTGAGCATGCGTTACACACTGCGTCTCCTAATTGTTGGCACACCGTAGACGGGCTCAGTGGATCATCTGTAACTAAAAAGCAGGAACTGGCATGTGAATGTGTGCTGCGGTGAGTCAGGCTGCCGCGGTGACGCAAGCTATGAGGCAAACCTCCACCGAAACATGATGATCAAAACTTCTGAACTTCTGTTCAGGTCAGACATAGAGGCAGGCAGACTCGAGTCAGCCTCGCCTGACAGAGCCAAGGCCAGCCTGCGGCTCTGGCTGTTTGTGACCGAGCAACAGGAGTAATTCCTGTGCCATGACACGTTCGCTCTGAACGTTCCAAATCATGCCAGACGTTTTATGAGACGAAGACGTGTAGCGTAAGCAGGGAGCAGCTCTTGGGGACGGGCTCAAATTACAATGAGAAAACATCTGTGGTTTACGGCAGTCTGGGATGGTGCGGTACTCGCCACACCCTTAACACATCGTTAAGTGGTTCCAAAATCTGTTTAGTGTAGATTTTTATAAAGTAGAGCAAACATCAAGTCAAGTTCCCCCAGAATTCTTCTTTTGTGTGTGTGTGTGTGTGTGTGTATATTTCCTGAAGTTTGCCTCCTCTTTTTGATTTTGATGCATTTTCACTTTAACCGCCATCGCGCCAGGTCGAAAAGTTAAAGGGCGTCCAAGTCGTTCCAGTCCCTGTCCATTCATCCAAGTGTGACATAGCTGGTATTGCACCTTTTTAATTGAAGCGCTCTGGTGTTCACATCACTTAGGAACACATAAAGCCCATAAAATACAGAAGGCATACCTTAATATTAAGTGACGTGTGGATGAGTTCAGCTTGTTAGCATTCAAAAAGTGAATCTCAAGACTGTGATATCGTTGAAAATAAAGAAAATGGTTGTTTTGTCTTGATTAAAATGTGTTGAAATGTTACTGTCCAGTGCAGGAGCATGACCATTCAGCTTCGGGGCAGAAAAGCCCAGTATCATGCCTCAGAGTTTCAGGAAGACTGCTTAAATAGACTAGAACTAAACAGAAGGTGACACTGAAGCGGACCAGCTCTTTATGGGACTGCGCAGTTGATGAAATGACAAATAAGATTTTGGTTCCCACAGTTTACTTCCACTCTTGACTGATGATGCCTTGTTTTTAAAGTGCTTCAAAACAAATGCTCCCGGCTCCATATGTTGTTTACCAAAACTGTAGGAATAACTGGGGATAAATGTGATCTCAGTATTGAGCAGTGTAATCCTGATGATCATTCACGCCACATTCACGGAGCCTGGCTTCAGAGTATTTACTTTTCCAAGAACATAATTGTACCATGCTACAAACAATTTTACTTCAAGGAAATGTCTTGTCAAGAGTTAGATGAGAAGGTCGATGTCCGTGCGTTAAGTATGTAGCTAGGGCCGGGGGGGCAACTAGATTAGCTTAGCATAAAGACAGCTGGCCTGGCTCTCTCTAAAGTTCAAAAATGTGTCTACCAACACCTCTAAAGCTTACAAGTTAGCGTGTTTGTACCTTTTTTTGTTGAATCCATACACACATGTAAAAAAAAAAAAAAACATTTAAATTGACAAGCTGTAGTTTTACAGTGCTGGAACTATTTCTTGGCAAACAACAGCCCGGCGCAGTAACTTCTCGTAATCTTGTCGTCTCAGTGACTTGCCAGGAAACCAGGCGGATGGATGAACTGTTGACATATTTGTTTTGCCATGTTTCTTTGCAGAGAGCCAGGCGACCCGTTACCCCCTGCTTCCAGTACCTATGCTAAGCTAGGCTAATCGCCTCTCAGTTCTAGCCCTCCCATGTGAGTGGTATCGATCTTCCCATCTAACTCTGGAAAAGAAAAGCGTACAATCGTATTTACCTTTGAACTTTGAACTATCTCTTTTAAGCCTTGCTCTTTTCAGCCTCATAAACATGTCAGAAACACACATACGGAAAGCAACTTTCACCAGTTTTCACCGCAAACGTTTCATTTTTCTACAGCGAGAAGGCTGCAGCACACCAAAACAAACAGGCGCACTACTACTACTACTACTAAATGGGACAAAGAGCGAGTTCTGGATGGGCTGACAGGAGCCGGTCAGCCGGTTGAACCACAAGCCTTCCTCCTCTGGTATCCTCTGAATACTATTTCTGACGCTGAAACGGTGCCACGCTCAAGTTGAGAGCAAATTCTTGAAATTTCCTTCCAGTTGAGTGTACTTCTCACAAATGCATGGAATGAGAGTAATGTCAGCTGCCTGTGGACATGGAGTTGCTGTGCACGGTGGAAGGTAGCACACTCCCTGCGAGGAGAGAGAGAGTGAACTGCTGGATGTGACCTCCTTTTTCACGGCTTTACTGTTGTTTCTTAATGCACAAGAGAGAGAGAGAGAGAGAGAGAGAGAGAGAGCCCGGAAAGACTTGGCTTTACATTACACAGTTTTTAGACCAAGTCGGCGGTGAAGTGTGTGTGTGTGTGTGTGTGTGTGTGTGTGTCTCCTCTCGCCAGAATCCATCATACTGTTGTAAGGTGGCTATGAAGCTTGCCACTGCAATGGACCCCAGTTTAATCACCACCTCCCCTCATTGTCTGTCCCCGGCTCCAGGAAGGAGTGGATGGAGAAAGATTGCATTTCCTTTCAACAAACTGTCACCTTGTGGGTTTCTCTCGAGCAGAAGTGCTTTCGGGAGGCTTAATAGGCTGCTGCTGGTGTCGTGTTTTTTTTTTCTTCTTTTTTTTCTTTGTTGTTTGACTGGCTGGAGTTGTGGTGGTACTGGTAAGATGGAGGGATGGCAGGAGGGAGATTTGTAACCCGAGGAGAGGTGCGTCCCTGGGGTGTTAAGTTTAGAAGGAGGACAAGAGGCTGCGAGAGGCGGAGTGTGAAAAGGAGGGGGGGGAGGGGGGGGGGGTGGCACAACTGAGGAAGAGCGAGGAGAAATTATCTGATCAAGAAGTGAGGGGAAAGAAAGGAAAGAGCCGCTCAGCGAAACTCTCACTGAAGGTTGGGCCGAAGTCAATGATTGCTTTGACTTTGGTTAACGCAACTCTCTGACCCTGTCACACACACATTTATACATATAAACACATGCACGGACACACTCAGGTCATGCTCGCTCATGCGCATCTCGCACACGACAACCGATGTATTACACCGATATGGACCAGAATCTGTCCAAAAGCGAATCCCAGTCACTGTATTGCGGTCCTGATTCTAAGGCATCCGTTGTCGTCAGGTCCCGCGTGGCTCTAACAATTTGATTGACTGAAAATGTAAACACATTAAACACAGCGTGTCAACACGAAATTAGCTGCTACTGTCAACTCCAAAACGGAAGCGGCGTCGGCCTTCGACAGGCCCGTATCGGTCGGGCCCTGAGCAACACACGGTGTGTCACCCTGCTCTCTGCACATCCATAGAGTAATGCTACACTCACAATAACACGTGTGCGCCCAGTCCATGAATCATTAACCATCTGCTGGTTGGGTGGATCGAAGGAGGGAGGGGTGAGGAGGATGACACTGAGAGAGAGAGAGAGAGAGAGCATAGAACAAAGTCTGCTCTTTTTTTTTTATGGCTTCTCTAAGACCCAAAACAAAGGATCTGTTTAGTTGCCTGCAGCATGATGGGAAGATTGGGATGAGAAGGGGGGTGGCGCTTAAAGCAGGCAGGAACAGAGGAGCCCAGTAATCACTTATGGCGGATAGGAGAGTCTGTTCATGACATTGATACTTGCAGTTTATTGTCTGTCGCTGTTTTATTTTTTTTTTGTCGACTGGCAATAATGACACACAACTGGTGGTTTAAACGGAGGAGTTAGTAGAGCAGTATTAGCTTATTGTAGATGTATCTTATTGGCATATGTCTGCTGGTAGGTAGCAAGAAATTGCTGGTGGGAAATGCCAAAGATGTGTTTTAAGTAAATTAGAATCAGCGTCTTTGTCGCATCTTTCGTCCACCAGAGAGCGCTAACGGGTTTATTTATGTAGCCGCAGGGATGGCAACGTCGGCCTTTCGGGGGCCACCACTTTGGTCCAGACTAAAATATCTTGGCTACTAAATTGACTGCCATGAGGTTTTGTGCAGCCGTTTGTGGTCCCCAGAGGATGAATCCTAATGACTGCCGATAAACTCTGACTTTTCGTTCTAGCTGAGCCATCTGGTTAAAATGAAATATTGTCCCATACTGGGGTTTATGGCCAACTAGCTGTTGAACGAATGACATTCCCATTCCATGCTAACACTCTAAAACATTATACCTTGCTTGTACCTACCTGTAACTTGTCTAAAATACAGTATCAGTCAAGTTATACACGCTCACTGTGAGCTGAACCGTTTCAGTTTATCGACATCAGTTCATTGGCTGCCATATTTACACGTGTACCCGTCGCTGTGAACAATATTGGGATTAAATGAAGGTAGTCTGGGTGTTGGTGCGTCTAGCCGTGCAGACAATGGAGCAATCTTACAGCTAGCACACACAAATGTCGTCACGCTGTCCTATTTTCCAGCATCAGCGTGTGTCAACGCTCCAGAAATGCAGCTCTTTCATCACATTGACTGCCGTGCCCTGACTATTTGTTTTTGTCTGTTCGGCACATCTGGGCTGTGCAGGCATCAAATGGCTACGCAACATGGCCGGTTTTTGTTGCGCTTAAGCCCCGGCACTTACAGCATGTCGAGAACATGGCCAGTTTAGCCATTTCATTCGACCTCCTATAAAATATATGGGGTTTTTATTTGGAAGTCATGCAGGAGCTGACAGCGAGCGCTTCAGTACACTACCGAAAAGATTCTGCTGTCAACATTGAAAGGGGAAGCCCCGGCGTGTCTCAATGCACGTTGTTCCTGAAATTCTGGGTACATTTTGTGCTACCGCTCACGTCGTATGAGCAGGTTTTTGACTAACACGGCTGAGATTTGTCGCTCGGCAGCAGACAGGTAAGACGAAGCAGGCGGCGTCAGTATGCCGTGAGTGATAGTCGACGTACCCAGCTCTTGATTAACAGTTGTTCTAACCGTCAAGCTCTGCTGAGGTTTCTTACATTCGTGTTGGAGGCGGGGTGACTTTGCTTTTGTTTTGCAGTCGCGTTGGATTCTTGCATCTTGATATTATCAGGGTTATCTTTTTCAATCTTCCTCCAGAGCCACAGAAGACATTATACAGCTGTTTTCTACAAGGCTGAGTGGTACTCCTCATCTTGAGTGTACTGATCTTCATGTATCACATTGATGGAGTCTCCCTTTAGGCATGACAGTTCATTCTTGGCTTTGAAAATGGTACAAAGAAAAAAGAAAAGAAAAAAAACCCAACTCCATTTACTAGCCTTTTCATTTCCCGGGCGAAGAATAAACTTTTGTGCATGATCCTGATTTAACTTCCCCACTCGAAATGTAACAAAATGATATCTGAGCTGCTCGCAGAGGAACACCCGTTTCCCAAAATGTTTTCTTTCAAGATAACACGCTGATGAATGTGAAAAGAACAGCTGGAGGAAAATGGAACTATGCTGATTCCAATCATTTTGTTCAGTTTCAGTTGAAGATTCATCGTCACTTCATGGTCGCCCCACCACCACTGAAATATCTCAACAACTATTGGCACAGACATGATTTGGTGGTCCCCTGGCTTTTTATGGAGCGCCAGCATAAAAGGTCCGAATTCTTGGAAAGGGATCGAGGAGGGGGGGGCAGTCTGATGCAGCCAGGTGGAGGCTGCCTTTGAGTGTGGCTGTTCAGTTCAGGTTACAGTAATGTGTACTTAGCCACGGTAATGTGATTACTCTTTTCAGTTTCGAGTAGAGTAGGAGAATAAGTAATTACATTACAGCTACTAATCACAGTGATGCTCCATTACTTCAACAATTTGGGCGTCTGCTTGTTTAGTAGCCTGACCATAAGTGTGGTGGAGGGTTTGTAGCTTTTGCTGTTGTCAATCCTCCGTTAGCCTCTGCGGCTGCACGCAGCACAACAGAACCAGCTGATTCCCGAATGCAGTCAGCAAGCCAGCTACTCCTCTGCACCAAGCTAACACGTACCGGTAAATAATCTCTTTAGCTGTTGAGTGACTGACTACAATTTTCAAGGGACTTGCCCTTTGTTTCAAGCATACTGAGCCCTTCAATAAGTTCAGCCATCTGCTGGTTAAAGAAGACCAGTTTTGCTCAGTTCAGTACCAAACCTGGTCTATATGCTCTCTCCGGAAGGTTCACAACTTCGCAACCAGAGCTATTGGATCATCAGTGTGTTTCTGTACCTCTCACAACCTTCTCTTTTAAGCTTTTAACCAGGAGGTAGCATGCTGCAAAAACAGTACATCATGGCTCAGCTGGCAATGGCGCTTTTAGTTGCAAGTGAGGGCAGCTTCAAAGCAAAAAGCTACCTATTCAGTTGGAGACAGTGATGGTTCGGTACAATCGGGGTTAAGGATTCATTCACCTGTAATCACACCTGTAATTGCAGCTTGCTGGATTGGTTGAATGTGCGTGATTGTGAGGCCGGAACACCTCAGGGCTCTCACAATGGCGAAAGCGCTGCAACCTAAATTGGCAGGTACAAATGTGTAATGTCAGCGAGCGTTGACTCAGCCGGGGTGAGAGACAGAGGGAGACGAATGACAGCCACAGCAAAAATCCTGTCATTCGCAGGCGCTATATTACTCTTTATTGTGACATTTTCTTAAAGCAAAAGAGCCAGTGGAAAACGCCATTCAGTCCTGCCAAACAGTACTGACATGTTCGCTGCGAAATGAACACACGGCAGTAAAAATATGCTATTGATTGCTTAATGGGTCCTCATGACTCAGTCACACCACATACTGTAAATCAGTAATGTGTGGTTAGTGTTTGCACACCTCTCTGACAGACAAAAACAAAAACTGCAAGCATTTATAAGCAAGGAGCGGATTCTTGCCGGGCCGTTTTATTGGATGGCAGTAGCCTTGCAGTCTCATGGAGAGTCCAGAGAGTGGGCATTGGGGATTGAGCTCCAGAGGAGGGGGTAAAAAGTTGCAGGACAGGGTCTGGTGACCACTTCCCTGTCTAAGGGCCTGGCCACACCAGCCTTTCAGTCTGCAGAACTTTTGCCGAAAGTTAAACCTTGATATGCAACCAATTGCGAACCTCAAGAAAAAAGAGATAGTCCAAAATGAAAGACATTAGCTGTGTTGCACTATCCAGTTTTTCGGTTCGGTGCGGCTGCACCAATGTGCTAACGTAATGCTAACGCGCTCATAATGACAGCGCTAGCATGCCAAGCAGGAGTAATGTTTACCCATGCTCACCATCTTAGTTTCTCTCCTCCATGAGCACTAAACACAAAGAAAAGCTGAGGCCGATGGCAATTTTGCACGTTTAGTCGCAAACGTAAAATACAGTATTGGGGCAAAGTACAATTTAGACCTGATGGTGGCACTAGATCACCAATTCATTACAATTTGTCCTGAGGTGGAGATGAATATGTGAACCAAAGCAGCCGACCGACTAACGGAACAAAACAACTGACTGTTCGGACTGCATCTGTAGCCTTGGTATGGTTGAAAGCTACGGAAAAAAAAGCAAGCGAGTGGACCTTGAGTTGGGAAGTTTGTTTTATTTACCCCTCGCCGCATTATTTACAGCTATCTTAAGAACACCAGCTCCGCCAAAAAACGTTAATGAAATGTATCATTTGAAATGTAATATTTATATAACTTTACATATGACGGTTATCTGCAGTATCTTTACAACAATCGCCATTTTCCCTTGCCATTACCACCGCACATCACCAATTCATTTTCCTGGCGATCGCAAGATTAAAAAACACACCCTTTGTGGGCCCGCGCTGTGTGCTACAATGTGTCATTGTGCATAAGACAATGCCCTCGAAGTGCATGTGTGTGGCAGCAAACAGCAGTGCGTTGCAGTAATGGCAGGGGGGCAAGGATCGAGCATAGCTGCAAGCTGTCACAGTCCTGACTTAAAGAGGCAGTGCGCTAACTGTGCACACACACACACACACACACACACACACACACACCAGCTATTATACCCAAGCAGCCAGTCTGGAGGAAATGAAGCATCATTGTCATACGCAAGCACACACACACACACACACACACACAAAAACACACATCACAGCCTCAAGTGTTCTCTTTTGTTGAGGAGGGCAACAAAAGACAGTGGGACAATGAGAGGAGGAGATGGCTGCCTCTGAGGGAGGCCATGAATAAAAGAAGGAGAGATGGAGGAAGGAGAAAGAGAACAGAGGTGGTGCTGTTGTGATGGACAGGTGAAGGCAGGCAGGGAAATGGGGGGACCGGATGAGCAAATGTCGATTTGTATGGGATTTAACCACTGGCCCCGTGTCAGTGTTATTGTGTGGGTTGTGGTGTGGGGAATATTAGTGTTCAGCACAAGAGGAGGATATGCATTAGGTCACTTTCATGCAAGCGGCAGACGGCTCCTCTATAACCTTGTCTTTTTTTTATCAAGGAATGGGGTCTTTTGCATAAACAGCATTTGTAAAAAAAAAATAAATAAAAAAAAAAGCCAGGGATGCGGTCGGCGCCAGGATCGCCTCATTTCTTGGATTTATCGCAGCCCAAGGTCATTAGCGCGTCCTTGTTCGGACCAAACCCTGTGATTTGTCCTTCACGTTCTAAATCCCGGGCCTCGCCGCTCAGCTCGCCTCAACATTCACATCACACCTCCACCTTCCCCCCGTTGTGCTCTCACACACACACACACACACACACACACACACACACACAGCTGTGCGCGTCCGTGGACAGACTTGCATCCAGATACGGCTCCCCACCCACGCACCCTCCAGCAGAGCCGAGCAGGGGGGAGAAGGGCTGTGCGGACGCCTGATACCTTCGCCGTGCTCTGTCAGAGACCCAGTGGCAGGAAAGTGGCCGAAAGCATGTGCAAGGACGGGGGTGGGATTAGAGCTATTTAAAGCTGTACGCGTCTGTCTCTCCGGGCTCAAGCACCAGATACATTCCCACCCCCCCACCCCCCTCCTTCCCGCTCTTTTTCCACAGAAAGCATCCCATGCGCCGCTGTGGCTCGGCAAAGCAGGCGTGCAGGCCTCTGCTCCTGGGCTCTAGCCACTTATGTAACATTGTCATTGGTGGAGATGGAGCACCATCTGGGCCTGGGGCTACTGTACTCACTGTCCTCAGAGTGTACGCGCCTGTGTGTGTGTGTGTGTGTATGTGTTTGTGTGTGTGCTGTTTGGGGGTTTGTGTAACGGAGAGGGAAAGGGTATTTCTGCTCGTCATCTGTTTTCTCAGTCAATAAAGGTGTTACAAGTCTCATTTTTAAGACTTTTTTTTTGGTTGCAGTTTTGAGTTGCTGTGGTGGTGGAGTTTGAGTTCACGAACGGCTCATGGCATTTGAAAGATGTGGTCGCTGGGCTTTGCTTTTTGTGCGAAAGCAATGTAAAGGTTTGGTCCACATTGAGCGCTGCTGCTGTGCCGACTGTTACGGTCCACTCACCTTCTCAGCACTGGTCCTCACAATCAATCGTACATTGAGGACGATTGATTGACACACACATGGCGCTCTTTTGGGACAGATTCCCTTTGAGATACACAGTAAAAGCCTGTTTTGCCACAGAGATGGAGCGACATTAGAATCAAAAAGCTGTCTGGCAAGGCTGATGCGTCGCACTGCACTGGCGTTTAACACGGCAGAGGCATGGCAGACGTGCATCGAGTGAACTGAGGTCTCAGTCAAACCACAAACCGAGCTTGAATGGTCGCCATTGATCTGGTACAGAAACTATTTCCACATCCTTCAACACTGCTGAACTCGAGTTGATGTGGCTCGGTTTCTTCACGTTCGGAGCCTCTCGCTGCGTAATTTTTGGACGTTGGGAAGGTTTATGGGCCGTGGACGACGTCCTGCTGGGTTGCCACTGAGTCTCAGCAACAATAGAAGAATATGTCGTCAAAGCCGTTTAAAAATTTTTTTTTTTAAATATATTATCGCTTAAGACCTCATATTTCGGTTGTTTTTGCTGCCCTTGCAGAGCAGATTTCCTCTGCTAGCTTAGTCACAGCTTGTATTAATGTTGAAGGCACAAAGGCTCCAATACCTCTAAGGCTCTATGTGTCACTAGGCGCTTTTATTATATAATTGAAATACTCCGATGCGTGGTACACATTGCTTAAAAAACCCATTGCTTCATGCGAGAGGCACTTTACTTAAGTGTTACTCCCCCGGTATTAAAAGCCCCCAGAATGTCGCAGTCCCATTCAGAACAGTGGCAGATTGTGGTTCAGCCTGCTCGGATGCTGAGACCAGTCTGTGAACGGACGATAGCGTTAAAAGAAAATTGAAAAAGGCGGCCCGAAAGTGTCACTCTTCGACACAACGTGGGTTTTCCGCGCTAATTTGACCGCAGGCCTGTTTGTGCCTGCTGCATTTCTGTTTTCACCCAGGCCCTCCAGTGCCATTTCTCCTTTAGCCCACCAGATGCCCTCGGACTTTCCCCTCCATTCCCCGTCACCTGACTGCCCCACCCTACTATGCACCTGTTCCCACTTGTCATCATCGGCCCTGTGGTCACCTGAGCTTCCCCCTCCATCTCCCCACCTGCGCCTCATTCCCAGCCTTTGCCAGTTCACTTCCTTAGTCCCCTGTCAGGTTGTTAGGTCAGGTTGCCGCGTGCTTCGTGTCTTGCTCTTTTTCTGCTGTTCCTGAGACCCGTTGCCTGCCCGTTTACTGGACTTACTGGACTAGATTTTTGCCTAATGCTCCTTGTCGGATCCGTTTGCCTGTTTGGACCTGCCTTCTCCGGTTTCGACCCTCGCCTGCCTGCCCCCCATCCCGTAAGCCTTTGTGTCTCATTGTGTTATCTCATTGTCACTGCTCTGCCTCAGGCACCTGCATTTGGGTCCTGTGTTCCTGTGACTCTGCGAGAACCAGCTGAGACAGAATGATAATGAGATATACCTATATATATGTATAAATATATATACACACATATATATATATAAGTGTGTGTGTATATATATTTTTTTGTTTCTTAATGTTAAATTAAAGGAACAAATAGTTACTACTACATGACATACTTAGTTGAATGACGTTTTGTGAACGTTGGCATCATCTCGCCCACTTGCAACACCTTCTACAAGATCAGTTAGTCAGCGCTTTTTGGACTACAGGTTGCACTGTCAAAGCACACATGACTGGCCTTACCAATATGGTACTGGCAATATGGATGACACAAATCCTATTAGGTAATTTTAAGGACAATATAGAATGGCAATAATAAGGAGGGGCGCTCCGGTCATGTAGCCTGCCTCTCAAAGGCATGATTGGTCAATGCCGTGAATGACAGGCCTGGCCGTAGCCTTCCACAGAAGCATCAACCGTGTCCAAGTTCTGGGCTCAGGAAACTTTTCCGCGAAGTATCAATTTGGAGTTTCTGCCCTGACGTAAATAAGGCGAATGAAAAAAGGCTAATGCATTGTGATAAAGTTAGCTTTGAATAAACGATTAGCCTACCTTGCAGCAGTCACGCCTGTCTGTCATCGCCTAGCCCTAAAGTGGCCTTTTGCTAGCCCTCGCGCGGGGGTTCGTGGTGGTGAGGGATCGCGTCGGGGCATGCAGCCAAGCCAAGTCCAATGAGGAAATGAAATGAGCCGCAGCTAGATATATATACATACATTTGGTCTGAATGAGTGGAAATGTACTGTAGCTTCATGTATGAATTTTATTTATTTTTTTTTTTTAAGGCATGCAGGTGCTCCGTTCAGGCACTCATCCTCCTCGCTTTCCTCTGCTGTGTCCCTCCATTTGATTCGCCTTTGCACTGTGTTTATTCCCTCCCTCGTCCCACCAGCCGTCACTTGAGTTTGCCGCCTCAGTTCCACCTGATTGAGTCATCTGTCCGCCCCGCAGCCATCTATAAAGGGCAATTATTAGTCATTGTCCGCCAGATTGTCTTTTTTATTTTGTTGCCTTTCATTCTCCTCTGCCTCCACGTGCGCTAGAGACCATCTCCCTGCCTTTTCGCCAGCTTGCTTTAGCCCTCTGGATTCGCGTTCCTGGTCTGACTCCCCCCTTTTTGTCGGCTGTTGCTGCCTTTTGACCTAGTTTCACACTGTTTGTAACCACAGCTGTTCTGCCTCCTGAGTCTGCTTTGTGGTTACACCTGCAGCTGTCAACACAAGTGTCATTATTCTTATTCCCATATACAAATCCGTTTAGATGGCCTCAAACAGCAGGAGACCTTACTCGTGACTTCATCTATTAAGGTAAACCTCATCACTGTATAATTGGAGTCATTTTATGTATGAATGTGTTGTTTGACGTTGTGTGGCATGTATTGTTCTTGTAGCTGCGGTATTCTGGCGTGTGATTGGCTATAGATCACAGAGAAGCAAAATGGGAGGAGCTAATTGGGGAAGTGAATCTATAAGACCGCCCTATAGGTTATTGACAGTTGGAGCATTTCCCAGGCTTGGAATGATCTGCGATGGATTAATGGATGTGAAACTGTCCCGCTTGAATCATCGGCACAAAAGGTGAGCGTGAAGGTTCACACTTGACCTTGGGAATGGTGCAAAAAATGAAACTAAGGGTCGACAGCCATGCAAGCCAATAGTTGTTGGGATATTTTACTTAAAGGCAAAAATGTCAGCCTCTTTGTGGCAGAAGAGGGAAAAGTAAAAGGATCATCCAAGTCAGTAGGATTCATCACCTGGGGACCATGAAGCTCTGTACAAAGTTCCATGGCCATCCATCCAATAGTTGTTGAGATGGGTCAGTGGACTCTGGATTAACCGGCTACGTGGCCCTGGCCGAGGGTGAGCTGTGGGCTCCTGTTGGCCCCTCCGAAGGAGACAGTGAAAGTGGGCAGCTGGCTGGTTTTTGGTAGCCGTGCTTGCTATTAGTGCTTTAGCAGAATGTACGCGGTAAAGAACCGGATAAGACGACTTTCCCTTGGGGAAAAGTAGTCAAACTCTACAGCGACAGGACAGTGAGTCACACAATGCAAACATTTAAAAAATGTAAAAAGGATGATTAATGAGAGAAACAAGCCAAAGACTTGAAGCCATCTTTGCACCAAAATATGACATTACGCTACATAAGATACTACAGCTGTGTTATCACATCATTTTCCTCTTTAATGTGTGGTAGTCAGTGCGGCCTGTTGGATTACATTTGTGATAGATAGCTCGCACAGCCAATAGCTGTCAGCAGTAAAAACGCGCTAACCGATTAGCTCGCCAGCTGGTCGTGTGAACCTCACATTTGCAGGTAGTTGCACTGGTGGCCATAACATGAACCAGAATATAGTATCGTGAAACTATCCAGGAGACTGTCTGCCCCCCCCGAGTTCTCCGTCCATGTTATTTCATGCCTCAGCAACTAAATGGCACACAGTTGATCTGCTGCAAGTTACGAGAGAGAAAAAATCTCGGCAAGTGGTTTCAGTTCGAATGTGACCTGCTGCATTTCAGCAGATGAAAAAGGCCAGCAGTGGAGAGCGTGTGTGAGTTGCAGCCTCTTCACTCCCTGCTCCATGCCCCCCCCCCCCAATGCAGGAGGGCCAGCAGTAATGACCTCCCTCCGCTCTGCAGAGCACCTTTCAGCCTGGCCGTGGGCTGAGGCAATCTGTCGCTTGTTTGTGCCGGTGACATCTGCTCCCACGGGGACCCGGGATTATTTCTCCTCTCTCTCTCTTTTTTTTTTTTTCTTTCTCCAAGCTCCTTCAATGGGAGCCTGCGTGTTTGTGGATTTTATTGAATGCGGGGGTGTGATGAGCGAGAGAGAGAGGAGCGCTTGCACAGGCACATGTTGTTGTCAAGTGACAATTACTGTTTGACTTGGGGTTCATGAAGGCAGATACTGATCATTTTACGCTCATTTGAAGGGTGATTATATGAGCAGCATGAAGAGATAAACTAACAAAAAAAAAAAAAAACTGCATTCAATTGCTCGCTCGCACTGTGGGCAGCGTGATTTGTGGCAGCACTTTTGATGATTGCGAGGATCTCCGATGACGGCGTGAAGCACGGAAGCTAGTTTAGGCAGACAACTCGAGCGTGCCGACTGACTTGCTGCAGGGCCTCAGCATGCTGCAAACTGCAAACGCCAGCCGAAACCTCCTCCTGGCACACCTTTTCCAACGTTTCAATTAAGAAAACGTGAACATTTTATAGAAATCAGGCTCGCATAATGTTACATTCTTGTGACGGTGGCCAGCTTGAAGTAAACTTTATTTTCTGCGTCTCATCTCTCTCCAAGTTGCATCGGTAGCAGGCTAAGCAAAGTAGCCCAGATAACCTTCTCCACAGCTACAGGCAAACTGATGGAAAAACATCGTGTGAATAAGTAGGAAACCCCATTCAGTGGGTCTCCAGCATTGGCCACCGGTCCGGCTTGCAGTGCAGCTATCCCTCGACTTCCACAGCTCCACTCAGCTGCTGCTAAAATTGGGAAACCTGTGGGCTAATTCAACTTAAACACAAGGACTCTGGATGAAATCAGAAGTCGCGTGGAGCTAAAGTCCACTCAGCCATTCTTAAACTCGGGTGTAAATTTGCTCTGTGAGGCCGTACTGACAGTCGGCACGCTCACGTCGACAATGGGTTATGTTCAAGCTCTTAGCTTAGCATGTTAACCTGACTAACGTTTGCTAATTGGCACGAAACTCAAAGTGCAGCTGAGGATGATGGGAATATCACCATGTGAATTTCTGACAATTCATCCTGTCAGGACCATGAGTGTGGTGATGACACTAGAGGAACAATCGGTAGCACCAAAGTCGGTAGGAGTCGTCCTCTGGGAACCATGAATGTCTGTCCAAAAGTTCATGGGTATCCATCCAATAGTTTTTTGTTTTTAATTATTTTAGTCTGGACCAAAGTGGCCAAGTGACCACCAGCCATAAGCCACGAGCATCGCTAATAGGTTTGGTCAAGCACAATGCCTTACGACGTGTTCTTATGAGCCCCACAGCAGTCATAGGCAGAGACACTAGGTCCTCCCGGATTCATGCCATGACCTCACCAAATCCTAATCCAACAGGAGGCATCTCAGCCATTTTCTTCCCTTCGGGGGGGGGGGGGGGGGGGGGGGCGTCCATTGGCCCATGTGACTTCTGTTAGTAATATCAGTAAACCAAAGAGATAATGGGTGTTGTTGTGTTAGCTTGCTAGCTTAATGTTATATTCACACAGTAATGAGAAGAGGTCCTATAACATTATTATTTGTTTGTCATTATTTGTCCCTGTCTTTGATCATGGCAAGAATATTAGGCTCAATTGTCCTTGAGCTAATGTTTTGTTATATTTGTAAAGTTTTCAGTCTTCCTTACTGCTGGCTCCCGCTCGTATTCGTCTGTGAACTGACATTAGCGCAACGTCAACTGCGCAGTAGAATGGCTGGACGTGAACGAGAGTAGCGTAGCGTAGCAGCCAATACTCCTCCCCACTTTAAAAAAAAACAAAACGTTTGTATGGCAATTCCTCAAAAGGTTAACACAAGCAAGCACACGCGTCTTAATGTTTCCCCACACCAGCGTTGACTGATGTTTTATGACCACAACAAACGCCTCCTGAGCCAGGTTATAACCACAAACACCACACACGGAAGGAAAGCCAGCGAAGAGGAGGAACAAACGGTGAGTTCCAGTGACCCTGGGCTGTGAAACGCAATTTGTTGAGTGGTGGGAAGATACTGTATATAGTAGAACAGTGTGTGTTTGGGGGCTGTGTGTGTTATGTATTCATTGCACGACTTACACAGCAGTGCTCTGGACCTAATCGCAATTTACTCTCTGTCAGCACTCCAACAGTCTGACCGCTCCCTGCACAGCAGAATCGAGCCATCGACTCGCCGTGGATCAAAACCAATTATGTCTGATCACCAACACAAATGGACACAGAAGGGAGAGAGAGAGGAAAGAGGGGGGGGTGCAGAGGTGGGGGGGGGGGAGAAAGGAGCGTGTTAAGGTTTCATTTTAGATTATGGCGCTAAGCAGTGACGTAGTATCAAATCAATGGGGGTATCTATCAAAAGCTACCACCAAAATAAAAGCCAATCCAATCAATTAGAGTTTAAGCAGCAGCAGCAGCAATCGGATGCTCTTTGCTGTAACGTACAAGATGAATTATCGGCAGAAAGGTTTGCGTCGGCTCAGAAGGTGGATAGATTATGTGAAGAAGTTGGGTAAACCAACTGAGGGTTTGATCACCGCGGCATCCTTGACATTCATTTATTAGGATGTTTTAAAGCCTTTCGGAACTGCTCAGCAACCTGTTTTGGCTTGAACACTTAAGCCCCCACACTACTTCTACTACTACCACTACAGTACTGCTACTACTCAGTGGTGGAAGAAGTATTCAGATCCTTGGGCATTGCCCAAATCGGATTAAACCTTACGCAAGAGCATTTTCATATTCTTGTTCTAAACCTGTCTTGCTTTTATTCTCTCATTCTTTTCTAGACATAGAGCGTGAGATGATATTATAGCCTGCAGCAGGTGACGTTACACTGTTGGTGCAACAGAGGATGATGGTGGACATGGGGGGGGGGGGGGGGGCTGTTGCATTGAACTCTATAAAAAGTGAAGTTACTCACTCAAAAAATTGGATTTAAGTCGTTTTGTCAAGGCAGAAGTGCAGCTACAGACAAAACTTTCAACAACAAAAAAACCTAAAGAAAATGAACAAACGTGAAATTCCCACGACACATGTACGCAGATTTTTTACATAACAAAGATTTTAAAGCCTGCTGGTGGTGGGCATCTGATGTATGCTCAGTGTTGTAGCCATATCATCTCATGACCAGGCCTGCAGCACTTCATCACGCAGCGTTTACAGACTGCGATACTGTCGGACTCTAATACCTCCGCAATCATCATCATCATCATCACAGCGGAGTCGGACGGGAGGGCGTTGCTTTGTCTCTCCTTTTCTTTTCTTTTTTTTGAAATTTGAAGGAGCATCCAATAAAAATATTAATAACATGGTGGGGGGGTAGCTGAATATCAGGTCAGTTAGTCAGCTGTGAGGGTCCTCATTCCCCCGTTTCCCCTGAACTCTTACTGCAATCCCACTTAGGAGAAGTGGGATGACGACATTTCCAATGCAGTTCCGCGGCCGTTAAACAGTGTGGTTGCTGCACTTACAGTGTCGGGGCTGCGGTTCTCCCGTCATTACCCCCTCGTTGGATGTTACGCTAAAAATAAACAGAGTTAGAGGGTCAGTCCACCAAATTACAAAACCCCACTTACTTCTCGTGGTATCTAAGTAGATAGCGTTGGTAATATTTGTATTTTGACCCTGGAAGTCATGCTCCTGTCTTCAGCAAGCAGTTGTCTGGGCGCACGTTCCCTGTCATTCCCTGCTCTGAATCCCACACTTATTTTTCCAGTTTATGTTTCTATTTTTAGCTGTTGGTTGAATTACAGAAATATGCCGGGGACCAAGCCAAACTCAACCTACCTTTTTAGCATATTTTAAGTCGGCACAAATTCATTCATGCGATGTTTATCCAAGTACAAAAAGATATATAAAACATCTTTAAAGGTGAATGACTTTAATGCAGTATGGGAATTGTATCTTAGCTGTTTACAAATTCAGATTTCATCTCAAAATTTGTTCTCGTAGCAAACGGTGCTGCACCGTTTCCGGGCAAATACCGATTACCACCGTCGTTTTGTTTTTTTTACAGAAATGAAACCCATTTAGTTCATTTCCACATTTCAATTTGTAAAATACTAAACGTGTTATCAATACTTAGTTGGACAACAGACACTACAATTATAAACTGAGAGTATCTGCTCCATGCAGCAGAGTCGACAAGACAATGGCGGAGGATTTGGTGTTAAAGCGAAGAGCGAAAGCACCTAATAGGCAATATTTGGGATTCAAACCCAATGCTAATAAGGAAGATTAATCATAACATTAAAGTCATCAATGAATATCTCTTCTTGTAAAATGTCCGGTGTAATTGGTAACACCACTCACGAGTTTATTAAAGGGGACCTATTATCCTAATTTCCAGCTCTATATTTTCATTTTGTGATTCCGCTAGAGTAGCTTAGCACCATTCACTGTTCAAAAAAGTCCTGATTTATCTTCTACTGGCCCTTCATGCAGCCCCTCAGTTCATCCTCTGTCTGAAACAAGCCGTTTAAGCGCCCCCCCCCCCCCCAAAAGCCCACTTTCTTCTGATTGGCCCGGCCAAGTTCCAAAGGCAAACTGTAAACCTAACGTTACCAAGCCACGTTGACATAAACATAAACATCTGGCCTGTGCCTGGAGCACAGATACCATATAAGGACATCCGTGCCACTCTGACATCAGATAGACCCAGCGGTTGAAAAAACTGAAACGGAGCGTTCAGAGAGTTTGGCTCACAGGGATTACTTTTACATACGTTTACCTCATTATTTGGCAACGTTTAGCATGAATATCCAAAACTGTTATACATATATATATATGAAAAGCATAATAGGTCCTCTTTAACCAGTGGCAAAATGTCCTCAAACATCAGTTAATACGGCTTTAACACTAAACACAACAAGCATGAATTTAGAACAGGTTTTACAGGAAGGCACGAAAAGAATACATTGTTTTGAGACAGAAACAAAACAACAATAAAATATTCATATTTTTTTTTTAAGCATCATAAAAATCTAAGTCTACAAGATGACCTGAGGCAGGACCGCGTGAGTGTGTTTCTGCTCTGCTGAGTTCCTGCTGTGGACTCGTTTTCCATTTAACTGTTCTGATGACACAAGATTTACAGGAATGTGTTTTGGAGCCGGAGGAGTAATAGAGCGGAGTAATGAGTGTTTTTACACCCAGACCCAAAGCCTTATCAGCCAGCCGAGCGTGTTCCTTGTTAGTGTGAGACATTTTGTTCTCCAGGGTCAAGCTGGGAGAAACAACTTGTCTCCGTCTTCACACACAAACAAGGTGAACCGAGAGGGGTTCGACTGAAACAGCAGATTAAGATATATATATATATATATATATATATATATATATATATATATATATATATATATATATATATATATATAAAATCAGTTGTACCATCACATATGATATTGATATTCCATCAATGATTTTCATGCTACTGCTGAGCTGGTTACTGAGTCTTTGGGTGTCTCACAATCGTGCGCAGGCCTTCCTTCCATCAGTACCCCATCCAGCAGCTCACCACACTAGGCATCTGTGCTAGCAAGCTCAGTGACTCAGATAGTCGTAAGTATCCAGTTCCAGGGAGCAATAAGGAACCTTCATTTCCCCTGTCAGGCCTCACATTTATCACCAGTGGCTAGGCTTTTCAAGCAGCCCAGTATTCCTAGGAATTGCGTTCGCATTGGATGATTCGGCAGCCATCACGTCCAATGCCAACATTCAGGAACAAGATGGAAAGGAGGGAGTTTGCGTCCAATCACTGGTTGCTTTTATGAGACTTCAACATGATCTTTCCCTAACTCTTAAGCATCATAGTTGCCATGCATAGATATAGGAATCGTTAAAAAACTCTAACAACTGTTGTTGACGGGTTTTGCAGAATCGTCCAATATATGCTCTCTGCCTGTCGATAGGGTCCGTTCCCTCATTGGACGTTGTTTCACGCTTATCATGCGCTATGTGATAGGATATGTGTATGTGCTGTATACTCAGCAAGTATACTCAGCTGATGCTCCATAGCGCTACCCCTGGCACCACTGATTAACAGGTGGCAGTAATGCCTCAAAAAAATGCAGCAATACACCAGTGAAGAAGAAGACAGCTAGCAAGGAACGATGCAGGTCACAAACTTTTCCACAAAAACAAAAACAAGTAGAGCTTTGCACCTCATGAGGAAGGAAATGCAAAGGCCTCAAGGATCCACACAGTGGGTTTTGGTAACACATAATATAAAACTCCCCAGGGGACCATTAAGACCATATAAACATTGAATATATATATATATTTTTGTCCATGTTTTCAAACCGGCATTGTTTACCTTGTCTTGCATTTTTCTTCTTCTCATTTACGGGCTTATGTCGCTATTCTTTCCAGCGCATAACCGCCACCAAACTGGAGCGGTGCGAGAGATGTCATGCAGCGATCCCTGCCCCATCATCAGTCTTTGAGGTAAACAATATTCTTATTCATTTACCACGCAATCGGGGCCATTTGTTGAGCGGGCATACCTCCAGGGTTTTTTTTGGCAAAAAAAAAAAAGAATAAATAATGCTGAAAGTGATCAATCAGTGGAAGAAGGACTCTGGAGTATCTCAAAATTAAAAAAAAACCAACCTGAGAGTGTTCAGGCGCGTCTCAGCGCTGTGTTCACTTGACTACATTTGAAAACAGAAATGCATTGGGATGTCTCTCTTGCTTCAGAGCTCCGTGTGCAGCGTGCTCATTTCACATCTCTATGCATGCAACATTTATGGAACTAAAACGCTGTGGCCTGTCCGCCTGCTATACAACATGACACAACTACGGTTTCCATTTCCTCTGGAAGCCTCATGGAAACAGAAACGGCACGAGGGCACGACACACAGTGACTGTTTTCCTGCCTGTCAACTGAGTCTGACTTTTTGAAAGACAGCAAGGCCTCTTGAGGCTGGTTGGGATTTTCCTCGCTTCTCCCTGTGCTAGCAAACGCACGGGGCTTCTTTTATTTTATTTTATTTTATTTTGTAATATGTGAATGTCTAAGTAACTTGATAACATTTTCCAAAGGCTCCGCTTGTTTCTGTTCCCGCACGGATACGATCATTACTGCTTGACTCAAAGGGGACCTGAATAAAGGCTGGATGATTTAAACAATATTAATGTTCAATTAGTGTCCAAATTAGTCCAATTGGAGGATACCAATCAGTGTCTGTCTACTGAATGCTGGGTTACGCGTTCATTTTAATAAAACCACTGCAATGAGTGAATTTGCTGTTTGCTCGCTGTGAATTTTGCGTTTAAACGTCCACAAAGCCTTTTCCCCATAGGCCATCATTGTGAAAGAGCGTCCATAAAACTGTTGACAGGACACCCGGAACGGCAAACAAGGCCAGAAGCTGAAAAACCCTTTTGGCTCGCGCGTTGGCGAGCAATTTTTCAATCAAGTGACTGGGCGCCATCTTTGAGTCCCGTATCCAGTCTCTATAAGGCATCCATGGGAACCCATCGTAGCTTGTCAGCTGTGCTGTCCCATCGACTTTCATTAAACCCTCCGCTGCCGTTGAGAAAGCACAAAAGTGGTACGGTTAGTTGGTTAGTAAGACAGGAGTCAATGGCACAAACACCTCCCACCTGCCAAGCAGTTTAATGGTTCGCTCAACAAGTTATAGTGGCTTGCCAACCAGCCACACAAGTAGTCACTAAGCACCGCAATGCCACTCTCTGCTGTGAACGGGGGTTTGACTTCCTTTTTTAAAGGGCTCATATATAATGGATGTGAATGGGATTTTGTTTGTAATGCTCAAAGGACATTAAAAATTGAATGGCAACATGTCTTTACAGACACACTCTCCGTGTTACTCTGGATAACCCACAGAACTCGCAGCGACGAACCGCTTTCTACTGATGAAAAAAGGTTCCAAGAAAAAGTCTTGACAGCAAGGTCTTTGGATCATCCCTAAACTTCCACCAATTGGGTATTATATCCTGCCCACTGTTTTATATTACCAGTAGTAGTAGTAGTCGTCGTCGTCACTGGGGCATCTTTATGCAACGCCAGGGACCTTTGCGGTTCATGGTTGGTGTCTTAACCCCTGAACCACAACCATGGCGACTGGTGAAATCTGTAAAAGGCAGACTCTGACAGATTTCAGGAAATGGAGTTTTGAGTTTAATATTTCAATCGTATTGCATTGTATATGTATATGCAAAAAGTTGATTCCTGAATTCAAGTTTTAGTCTAAATGTTTGTCAATATAATATTGCTGGTCCTGGACGTCCGTACACAAAAGACTACTAAAAACTAGCACAAATTATATCAGCAGCTTAACTCAAAGACGGGCTGAATCAATGTGCGCTTCCGTGTCACTTAACAGCCCGACCCCGCCTCTTCCCCGGGCAGCTGTTTGTCTCCAGCGCCGCTGTGGAAATGAAACATTCTCCACATTCCTGACTCGCAGCCGCCGCCTCCATTGAGGTCACTGCCTGGGCCCCTGGGCTCATTCGCAACAACTCTCTGCAACAGCATCATCATCGTCACTATTTCCCCAACCCCAACAGATGAGTCAACAGCGCACGCGTACAGTGCATCTGGCGATGTATACCTGAGCTGTAAACACGTCGACGCGGGATTTCACTGTGCTGTGAGGTGTTTTTTGGAGCAATCAACAGATTTCAGTAGGCTGAAACAATTGCTTTATTCATTAGGCTGTCTCTCTCTACTGAGTCGAGTTGTATGACAAAAAAAACCAAAAAAAAAAACCCATGCTCGGTCCTGATTAGACCATGGAGAGCACTTACTGATTTTCCCCTATGGCCTTGCAATCAGTGTAGGATCAGGATGAAACAGCCCAAGTCTCCCCTGACAACTCCCACATCAGTAAATTGCGACTAAAATCCTCACATCACTCTTTGACTCCTGACATTATGCTATATTTATGTGCCGTGCGACTCATTTATTTATTTATTTTTTTACCAAAAAACAGAACAATCCAATGTGAGGCGCTCCTCAGTGGGATGCAGCAATAATCCTCGACATTTTCATAGAAATAAACATTTGTTTTTTTGCTCCTCTCATCACAGTATCCCGCTGTGTCTGGTGTTTCATGCACAGTATTCTTCTTACCAGGGTCTGAAATCGGCACCCGCCATCCACTCTGGTGGACGGGGAAAAGGCACCCCGGGGAACTGGGTTGGGCGACGTAAAAAGACAATTCTTGTTAACTTTCCAAAAGTGACAATCCAACGAGCACGTGTATGCGATCATGCAGTGATTGGCCAGGCGTGCGAAGGTGTAAATGTAGACAGTGTTTTTTTTTTTTTTTTTGGGGGGGGGTTCATTCTTCACACGTCTACCTCCGTCACTTTTCGTGTGAGCAAGCGGGCGTAACACTGTGAATGCCTTCAAAAATAGACTGTACCTAAAGTGTGCGCGATTGTCCCGTTTCGTATGATTAATCTTGTCGCAGCCCCTCCCTGTGACGTCAGGCTTTTTGTTTGCCTTCCGAGCGTAGTCATTGCTTGCATGACACTTTGTAAGAAACGTTATGTTGACATCTCCCTTTTTTCTTTTTCTTTTTTAAATTGCAAAACAGAAACAGGTCTTGCTAAAATATACTTTTAAAACAGCAAGCATTATAAACAAAGGCTCATTAATGTAATTCCAATTCTTTATTTACCTCTGCCACAGAGAGGCCTGTATTTGAACATTTCCAATACATAAATATCTTTTCTGCGATCACTAATTAATACCTTCCATAAACACAATTCAGTGCTCTGTATACAATGTATATGTACACATGATTTGACATCTCACATTACATCTAAATATTAAATATCAAAAGGTTCTTTTTCAAACAAGTAAAAAGCAGCAGTGAGAGGAGATGCTGTGTACATTTTTCCACCCCAAATGGTGTCCTCCTGCTGTGTTGCCATAGAAGCCTGATTCAA
Organism: Enoplosus armatus; assembly: GCF_043641665.1. NCBI lineage: Eukaryota > Metazoa > Chordata > Actinopteri > Centrarchiformes > Enoplosidae > Enoplosus > Enoplosus armatus. The sequence continues at coordinate 2,851,639 of NC_092195.1, forward strand.
TGTGTAATTGCTGGTGGGCTCATTAGTGAGGGGGAGAGATGTGAGAGGGGAAAGGGAAATGTCCAATGTTGTGATGCAGCTTCTTTCCATGTTAACCGCGCTGTATCGGCGTAGCTGGATGCTCTTTAAGGTGTCTTGTGCATATCAGTGTAGTCCTTGGTCCACTCAGAGAGAAATGGTATTTCGGCTGGCATGTGCGTAGCAAAAGGTGAGGTGGTCCTTAATGTCTACCAGTTCCTGTGACTTTTCAAATTCAAAATGAACGCAGAAAAACCCAGAGGGCACCGGTCCTTTTTTTCTAAATCTTGGAAATGTGGCAGTTGTATTTCGGGGGTTTGTTCTCATCAGTGCCGTGACAAAAACGGCAGCGGCAGTCTCCAGCCTCAGCATCGCTCGTTCCCTCCTCACCCGAGGAAAAAAACCACACATTTCCGAGCACCTGAGTGCTCAAGGAGAAAACAAAGGACACTGTGTGAAGTGCTGTGGATAAACGTGTGGACCTTCGCAATACCAGGCCACTACTGGGAATAAGAGCCCATTTTGTTTGAGTAATCTCAACTTGTTTCAAAATTAAAAACGGACTGACTTTAGTCGTGTTGGTATTTGGTCCAAGCAGTTTTACAGCAGGGCATTTCATTTCCTTTTCGTGGTCAACATTAGCTGTTAGATAGCCGAAGATGCAGAAAACATAATGGGGTTCGAGTGCGCACAGTTGGCAGCCATGATTGAGAGGGGTCAGTGGTTAATGTCTTGCCATTCTAGATAGCAAGAAGAAAGGGAGCGTCGATTAAACTACATAGCAGATGGACAGGACCAGAAGAAAACATTCATTTAAAGGTTAGCTACCCAGGTCTTTGATTCTCCGCCTTCGTCACGTTTCTAACTGGTTTGATTTCGGCACTCTTCAACCGGAGTTAGCCCTTTTTTTTTTTGCAGAAGGTGAACTGTTCCCAGAACTTTCTCAAGAACTCAAGTACTTTATCCCCTTCTCCTCGAGAGGAACCAATTTCCAGTGTTTCCTTGGCCATAGCTGTGATACCCACTTTGACCAAGCTCTTTTCATTTAGCTTTTTTTGCTACTTGGGGGGGGGGGGGGGGTGATTTGGGGCCATTTTTGACATTTGGAGTTTTGTTTCTGGCCACCTCATGCTCGACTTTTAGCTCTGTTTTGGTCTCCACCGACTCCTGAGGGAAATGTTTGGCTCTTTGAACAAGTAAACATTGTAAAATTGCAGGCTGTAACCAAAACAATGAGCTGAAAGACGCTAAATTTCTCAGCAGTGCTGAGGGGAACTGCTTTCGCAACACAAATAGTTAATTTCATCTTTGGTTCATATAAAATTATCAATTGGTGCAGCTTTAATTATAAGCCTTTCACCATCACAAAACATGTAGACTGCAACAATAGAACATTGTGTACTTTACTGAACATCTTTGGAAAGGATCTGATCCAGTCAAAATACAATGATGATGAATTAAAACTAATGCATGACATTTTGCCTACTATTGCATCCCTTTTTTGTAGCTAGTGTAAATATTACAGTACTCATGCTGATACAGAAATATATTTACCTCTAGCTATGATTCACTAGACGTTGTCAAAATAGTTACAGTAGTTTTTACACAAAACCAGACAACAAATGATGTTACTCATGTGTTCGACAGTATTTCAGAGCCGCCTGTCAGTCCTGGGTACTGCTTGGGTTTCCTGTGGTGCAAGTCCGTGCAGGTGCTTTTTAATGCTAAATGCGAAACAGGTGACGAATGCAATCTGCCCACTGATTGCATTCGTCACCTGTTTAGTGCCCACACACACTCTGCACACTGAATAAATCAAAGGCACAGAGTTAGTTGTTCAAAAGTTGTGAGCGCTACATTAACCTCAGTGGCAAGCAAGCACCTCTGGGTCTGAAAAGTGAAGCTAATGTGGAGGTGCCTTAAACCTGCATTCTTTCTAATGGCCAGCAGGGGGGCGGCTCCACTGGTTGCAAAAAAAAAATGCAAAGATGAGGAACTGACCCTACTTCTCACTTGATTTATTACCTCAGAAAACATTTTTCCTCATGAGTTCATGGTCTAAATCGCTAGTTTCAAGTCTGCTTCAATGCAGCATGATGAGTCAAATAGTGCTTTGGGCGTGGCTCCCTTGTGATTGAAAGACGTTCTAGGAGTCGGCAGTTAAGTCCCAAGCTAACTGTGTTAGCAGCTACTTTGCACGGCGGAGCCAGGAGCCAGGTGCAGTCAGGTTGCCGGTACAGGTGGGCGTGCATAGTCTGGTCCCCAGATCCACCCGCTTGTCCAAATATGGTCACTTCTGGCTCCAAAAAACCAAGATGGCGACGACCAAAATGCCAAACTCGAGTCCACAGTTGTCCCCTTCTTTTACAAAATCTATGGTGAGAAGGCGTGGCTGATGCATACATTAAATGCCTTATCACAATTCACAGATGATACATTTGCAGATAATTCAATTTTGTTTTAATTAAAAGAGTAAAGTAGAACCATATAATTCCAATCTTACAAATGGAAATTATTTCTATTAACTCTATTATGACTTGGCTTTGAAGTGAAAGTTTAAAATGTAATGAAAATGAGATGAAGTGTTTCTTTAAAGCGGTAGTTCAACCGATCGCTCAGCTGGTCCTCAGTGCAGAGGAGGATCCACAGGGACGTCCCGCCTCGGCTCTTAGACTTGCTGGCAAGAACGCATAAAGAGCACAAGGCGCTTTTTGCCTCGTCTCACTGTAACCCCAGAAGAAGAGATTCTCATGAAGCAGTCCTGTCCTGGGTTAATTAGCTAAAATGTAACATCAAAAGACAAATTCAATTGATCCTTAAACTGCTGTGTTGGGACAGAGGCGGCCAATAAGCCCGTCTCCAGTGGTCTCAGGAAAGGGACAGAGCCTCTTCATGTTTGTCAAATAAAAAATGCGCATTAACAAGAAAAAACAGTGGAAACACAGACTTGGAGAACAAATCATGATGTGCATGAAGCGTGTGATTTTAAAACATCACCCAGGCTTGCGCTCCACTGAAGAGAGTAAAAATAGTGGCAAAACATCACTTCTGTGTGGAGACACGAGGAGACTGTAACCTTCCTCAAATTGATACGTGGAACAAAAACCGTATTTCCGCATGGTTTGCCACAGTTTTGAGGTTCGACTGCCGCTCTTTTAATTGCGTCATCTCGGTGTGCCCTCTTCTTCAGACGTAGCGCCGCCAGCTGTTTATTTCAGTGAACCGACTCCTAATATTCTCATCACCGCGTTCTCTTTTGCTGGTTTTCTGAAAATTGGGTGAAAATGTGTGCGGAATTTGGCTGGAAACCTGGCAAGGTTTGCCAAAATAAAAGCCATACGAATACCAACGCCATATAAGAATATTCCATTGTTTAAATACTTACTTAAATGTTGTCTGATCAAAGGGTGACCACGCGTTTCTGGTGATCCCTGTGCACACATTCGACAATCTGTAACTTAAATGCCACAAATGTAAAATGTTAAAGATGCATGAGCTTGATGTTGGAAATGTATATGTAGAATACTGGCATTTAATCAAGTTAGGATGTATTTATTTTGTAAAGTACATTTGTTCAAATTGGTTGGTTTGTGGACAGGAAAATGCATTCGTGAACAAAAAAAAAAACGGGAGGAAATAGCAAACCTGGCATCAGCCCCCCCCTTAAAACCCCAACTTGCCATTTTTGTTTTTGTACGAATTTAAAAAACAAGATCTAAAATGTGAATCAGTTTTAGAGGTGTTCTTGTAGGGCTATTTTGTCACCACCAGGCAGAACAAGGTTGGCTGTTTCGCCCCGTTTCCAGTCTTTGCGCTAAGCTAAGCTAAGCTAAGCTAAGCTAACAGGCTCCCGGCGGTAGCTTTATATTTACCGTACAGACATGAGCGGTATCTCATGTACCTGTGTCAGCAAGAAAGCGAATCAGCGGACTTCCCGGTTGTTTTAAGATTCATTTCACTTTTGCTTTATTTAAATACATAGTTGGTCTTTTTCCCTCCGGCACACAGGAAAGTGTGAATTTTTACATCTCCAGTTTGTTTGGAATAGATAGTTAATAACCAGCGTGGCTGACAGACGCAGATAAAAGCAGTAATTATAGAAAGTCAAACTTCAGTCACAAAATAATTCACAGTGCTGCCCACACGTTGATTGACAGGTGATCTCTGGGTAGTGCGGTGCAAAAAACACAACGAAGCGATGAGCCTTAGCACCGAAGATGGAAGCTAAATAAAAACAGTTCTTTGGGATTACTACTTTAAATGGTTTAACAGGGGAAAAAAAGTGTTGAGATATATAGTAGGTTTCCAGGAGCGGGGGGCGGAGAGAGGGGGGGGGGGGGCTCTTTGGATTCAGGCCACACGTCCATCAGCTAAGTTGTGATGACTCATGCTGTTACACCATGCCTACGCATCTATCCCTCTGCTGCACACCAGCTTTATCTGTTTCTGTCTTTCCCTTTCCATCCCTCAGTGCTGTTGTCACACACACACACGCACACACATACACACACACACACACACACAGACACGTTTATGGACAAACTCTCCTCCCCCCCTTTTTATTCTGCGAGGCAAAAAAAAGCTAGAACACAGCATTCTTCACCGCCACCAATCCGTGCCCTCATTTTAAACATATCTCCTGCCTAATTCGCTCAGTTACGTAACAGACAATTATACAACCAATTCAGCGCGCTCCTCAAAGACTAGCCTCGCAAGGGCACTCCAAGCGCAGCAGTAAGCAGGGCACTGGTTATGGGAGGGGGGGGGGTGGGAGGTAGGAAATGTGTAAGTAATTTTAATAAAGAGATGGAATACAGTTAAGACCCATCATGGACTAATGATAGGAAATGAATAACGGGGGAGGGAGGGAGCCGGTGTGAAATTGTCAATTAGGATTTTCTTCCTGTGGTGACTAGAGGGAATTCAATAAGCCAGAGGCAATAGCAGACCGCTTCTATATGGAGATCACAGAGGCCTGCCTCTCCCTCTCTGTGTGAGCCCAAGCTCTACAAGCTGAAGGCACACTGCAGATTATAAGATCGGCTTTAATAAAGGCGGTGAAGTGGTCATGGAGGAGTTTTTGTTAATAATTATTATTATTATTATTATTATTATTACACAATTAATTTCGTCCATCTCTGCAGTTCGACTGGTGCCGTAGTTGTTATGATTTTTCTTTTTGTGCACGTTTGCAGATCACATCCGAACTGACTCTTAACGGCACTTTTTGATCACCTTTCACAATATCTAGTCGAAGGGTTACGCAGCATTTTCCGACTTGTCGCATCTCGGTTTTCAAGGTGATTCAGCTGGAATTTATACAAATAATTTCATTTTTTTAATCTTTCTTTCTGCAGCGGTACTCTTATTCTAATCATGCAAGTCCGTGTGGGGTCCTGGGGTCCTAATGACGATGCATCCGATGACAACGTGAACACAACGTGAAAGGGGTCGCTCGTAGTGATGAACCTACAGAGAATTATGACCCAAATCTGCAGCTCCCCTCAGCTCTAAGGAGCTTTGTAGTGACTTGCTGCTCACAACGTTGCTGTTCTGGTTCAGTCTCGCTGCTTTCAAGGTGTCGTTTTTGTTTGGCCGCATCAGGCAGGCTTTTGTTTTTTTGACAGTGTTCAGTGGGTTCTCAAGCTTTTCCCACTACCTGCGCAGCACCAAACAGATGATGATGATGACGATGATGTGGTCAAAAACATCTGTTGACCGTTAGCGAGATCGTTAGCTTCGAAATGGAGAGAAGCTCCAGGAGGTATTGCGTGTCCGACTAGCACTAGCCGGGATGGGCCGGCTACAGCAGTTCGCTAACTAGCCCTGTGAGTGGCCCCCGATTTCACATGGACGGGCGAAGGTCACTTGTTGTAGAACGTGGTACAGAAAACGCTCGCGTAAATTGTTATTCTAACGCTCATAGTGGTTACGTTGACCTGTCGATAGGGGCGCCAGACATTTATGTCATGCAATGTGATCATGATCTAAGATATAACTCAAATCATTGGCAGTCCAAAATATTGCTGTATGCTTTGACCTTCAGAAATTCAGATCAAATGAATAAACAGCCATTATCCCATATTATTCGTTGCTGCTTGTGAGCAACATAACCAGTCCTGGAACATGGTCTGTTCCCCTCCGTCCTGAAATAAACTGAGCTCCTCCACTGTTTTCATGCTGATGGCCATGAGCTTCCCACTGCTCACCCACAACAGAGCCCAACATTCCCGGGAACATGTGATTTTCCCCCCTGCTTCCCTTCCGTGCCCCCCCCCCCCACCTCCCGACCTCCCTGACCACCCAGACCCGTGACCGCAGAGCTGCTACTCCCTGGAGAACAGCCCGAGCAGGCAGCTAGGAGGCCTGCAACTGCAGGGAGAGCAACTTAGGATGTGCTCAGTGGTTTCTGACAGATGAACTGCTGCTAATGCTGCTAATGCTGCTGCGACGAGCTACAACCGCTGCTACTACTGTACTGCTGCTCCTCCTACTTTTGCTAGTACTACCACCACTGCAGCTGCTGCGACTACGCCAACTAATACTAACCTACCACCCACTACTACAATACCTGCTGCTGCCAACTAATACTAACCCTTCTACTACTACTACTGCAATTACTACTGCCTGTCCCCAACTACTTATACAACTGTAGCTACTGCGACTACTACAATAATAATAATAATAATACTAATACTGCTGCCGCTACTACTGTTATTACCCCTGCTACTATTGTTGCTGCTAATTCTGCAGCTACTACAACTACTACTAATGCTAATACTAATGCTGCCACTACTACCATTGCTGATACTTTACTGCTGCTGCGTTTACTGCTACTACAGCTAACTACTACTGCTATAACTATTTATGCTATAGTGTTATTGCTGCTGGTGCTACTATACTGCTACTAATACTATCACTGCTGCTGCTAATACTACAGCTAGTACTGCTATAACTATTGATGCTAACACTATTATTGCTGCCGCTACCATGCTACTTCTAAAACCACTGTAAGACTACTACTACTACTACTACTACGACTAACTAACTGCAGCAGTGGTAGTAGTTGTCATGGTAGTTACATGGTAGTTACTACTACCATGACGACTACTACCACTGCTGCTAATACTGCTACTGCCACTATAGCTTCCGCTACTGCTATGCTATCGATGCTACTGTGCTTCTATTATTGCTGCTGTTACCATGCCACTTCCTCTAAAAAAAAAAAAAAATAGAAATAAAACACAATAACAACGGGAGGCCATTTGTCCAGATGGATGTAAGAATTGCTGGACGGGATGGGTTAGTCTGCATCACTCCCAGCCAAGATGAAACAGCTGTGGTGCACCACACTCCATTCATACCACTGGTCACCACATCCAAGAAGGTTAGCGGGCCAGCTGTTAAAACGTAGCCACACACGTGCTTCTTTGAGGAAAAAATGTTACCGAATTAGGAGTGGGAAATGGCTGCTCGGTGAAAGGGTTTAATGAACGATTCATCAGTAAGGGTGGGACACTCGTCTCTGTATCCGTTGTTTGTGCATTGAAGTCCTGATAACTGCATCGTTTTAAAAAAAAAAAAAAATGTTCATACAGCCAGCGTGGGTCACCTTCAGTTTAGTCAAGTGCGTCAAACACGATGCGATGAAAGCCTCTACTTACCTTGAGCGGCTGTCAGCCCGCCCCTTAAAGAATCTCATCAGTCTGACTTTCAGCAGGTATAGACAAACTATCCCACACCGACACACAGGGGGGTAAACACTCGATCCCTGTAAAATGTTGGCAACACTTCAGCTCAAACGTTGAAACGTATTGCTGAAAAGTAATGTCTCATCCGTGGCTGTGGTTTGGATGACTGGTTTTTCTGGTTTCACTGATATTTTTTGCAGCCTCCCCCCTTCCCTCACCAGCTGCACAACGGGGGAACGACCAGCTCTGAATGTGCAAGATGGTCATGGTCAGGACAGTCCAAATGGGGGGTAAAAAAAGAACATGTGTCACCAAGGACACCAACGTAGCCCTCGAGGCGGAGTTTACGTAGGAATAACCCCACGGAGGACAGTGTGTGGAACATTCAAACTCCCCTCCCCATTCAGTCGGTAATTAATATATGAATGAGATCCTAAAACCTGAAGAGGAGGAACGAGAGGAGGGTTTGCCCTTCCCTTCCCTCTGTCTCGATCGATGGCACCAGGAGGAGGTTTTGATTTATGTTTCCCAGGACCTGTGCTTCAGGAACAACCCCAGCTGTTCCATTGTCACCGCTGAGGCCTGGGGGAGCGATGAGTAATGCAATTAACCAATGAACGAAAGGAGGAAGATGGAGAGATCGGTCCGCGTGAGCTAGGGGTGGCGAGGGGTGGGGGTGGGAGGGTACAGTACAGTTGCCCGCTGATGTTCCCACACGACGGAGCCATATCTCAGCGTGTACAAAAGCCCTGCTCCGATGTCATCCTCTCAGCATAATTAAATGAGATAAAAGTCGGCGTGGAGGAGTGAGCCTTAAAGCCTGACGACTGCGTCAGCGCGGCGCTGTGCTCCGCAGCGTCGGTTCATGTTTCTGTGACATAAACATGCTCAGTTACATCTCTGCAGGGGCAAATCAACAGCTCATGCACATGCTGGAGCATTAACAGATGGGGAGTGAGTGCGGAGCGGAGGAGGCCGATGCAGGCCGGTACCAATACTATTAGGTTTGCAAGCCAAAACCTGATTTCGTGCTAATATTAGAAATGAAAGGACCACTCCATCGAAAATCCATCTTTTAAGTAGGGTCGCGTTCGATTGCATTTTATTGATCCAAATCGTAGAATAGTGTGTAAAGATGGCCGTCATGCGCTGGTGACGTCATTTGGAGCCAGAGTCCGCGCAGTGGTGATCGGGGGCGGTGGGGGTGGAGCCGCGGCGGTACCGACCCAATCGCGAGCACCCCAGTCAATCTCCCCCCGTTTACATAGCATCAAATAACTAATTCAAACTAAAACATCTCGAACAAACATTGGCATGACGGAGAGCGCAGATGAGGAGGGCCAGGCAGCCGCCGACAGCGGAGGTGACGAGGGACAGGACTCATGTCCCGGTGTCTGTCCACTCTTTCAGGTAGCAAGCTTGTGCTGCAGCGCTCTGACACATGTGGAGGACTTGATCTCCAATATTGACGATAGCCTCGTGGAGTCTGGACACAGCCAGCCGCTGAGACAGCCAGAAAAAAGGGTCTGAGGGTCTCAAAAGTTTTGTTGAGCAAGACATCACAGGGTGGGACACTCGTCTCTGTTGACGTTGTTTTTTTGCATTAAAGTCCCGACAACTGCATCTTTTTTTTTTTTTTTTTTTTTTTAAATGTGATTTTCATACAGCCAGCGTGGGTCACCTTCAGTTTAGTCGAGTGCGTCAAACACGATGCGATGAAAGCCTCTACTTACCTTGAGCGGCTGCCAGCCCGCCCCTTAAAGAATCTCATCAGTCTGACTTTCAGCAGGTATAGACAAACTATCCCACACCGACACACAGAGGGGTAAACACTCGGTCCCTGTAAAATGTTGGCAACACTTCACCTCAAACGTAGTCCTGGGAAACACCTGGGATCACTGTTGCGAAGAGTATCCCTCACTCCCACGTGGGCTCTTTGCACATCAGTCATTTCAAATCAATCTGAATCCTGTTTTATAATTCTATTGCTATATTCCACGACGTTCTAATGATTCTAATCATTAATGTAATGAATGGGTTATTTCTGTGAACTAATACGATATTGAGAAGATATTTTCTATATTATCACATTGGACCCTGTAGCCTATTTTCAATCGGTTATTTGGCCAAATGGTTATTATACATTTTGTAAACAAAATGAATTACGTTCAATGAGCTAATATGATATAAGGGTATTTGTTTGCTGTTACTTTTTAACCCATAGGTGTCAAGCTTTTTTCAGATTTCCATCAGACGCGCCCTTTTTTCATTGTATCTGAGATAAAATATTGTTCATTTATTACATTGTGATCCATGTGTTTATGAAGTTTAAATAGTGAAGATTGAATTTAATGAACAAAGCATGGTCCAAGGTGACTTCTGGTTCTCACCCCTCGATATCTTCTTATCGGTGTACAGAAGCCTGAGAGAAAGCAGCTGTTAGGCCGCCACGAGACAAAAAACATTTGGCAGCAAACATCAGAGAGATTGAGCGAACCGGATTCTGCTTATTGTAGCTCTGATGTCTGCAGCACGCGGCAGAAGCTTGACACTCCCCCACCACCACCACCACCACCACCACCACTCCTCAGCACACTGGTGCCCACTAAGCGGTCAATGATGTCATGTAGCGAATGTTCCCTGGCGGAGTAGATGTCATCAGACGAGATCAGTGCGTGTCCTGGTGTTTGTGCTCTCGACAGCAACTCGGCAGACTTGTGTACATACCGACGTTGATTGCACTCCTTCTGAAACCCAGGAAAAGGAAATTCCTGCAGGTGGGATGAGCAGCTCGGTGACACGCTGCATCTATGAAGGCACTGTGAACCGAAATACCTTTTTTAATATTTCGTACCCTCAAATGCCATTCACGTACCAACTGATGATGACGCTATGATGGGTGAAATAGTGGATGTGACATGTCGGGATTATCTGCACGGTTTAGGGGTAAAACCCACTTCGAATTGACAAATGATTCTTACCATGTTGGATCAGTCTGTGATGCTGTTTTACCTCTTCAAACTCCTGAAAACAGAATGATCCATCCATTTATCCATCAGTGGATTAACCCCTGACGTTACACCTCAATGGACAACCTTTTATGGTGCAAATTAAGGGTAACGCATTATGCTACTCTTACACTTTTAGGGGAGTGTACCCCTTCATATATTATAATCCACTCATTTGCCCATTAATTCAACCCACATTTTGGTTGTAGGTCACCTTAATACCTGAACCCCGTTGGGGAAATGAATCCCCTTCAAATAAAAACCATTTTCACCTGAAATGGCCAAAAATTCATCGCGATAAAATCTTTCATTTTGGTCGATATCTGTAATCATTGATCAAGACCGAGAGACAGAAGGTCGCACCTTACTTTCTCACTCCACACTGTTTCTGTTGTGTCACACGAACAAGCCGCCCGTCAAATGATTGACTGTTTGCTCCGTTATCAAGGGATACGATGGGCTGTTTACAAGCCAGGGCGTGTTCGCTATGTGCTTTCGTGGCGGTTTGCCCTTAATGCAGTTGAGGGAAACTATCGAACATTATATTGATGAAGTGCCTCTCGCCCCTACCTGAAAACATGTGAACCTTAGATTGTAATTCACTTGTCAATTAAGGGCTTTTCAAATGAAAATGTTTTTTAAAGGGGGTTTAGTTTCACCTTTTGCAAATTAGGAGATCTCTAACAACCACACACAGCCAAATGTTTTCAAGTGTAAATGAAGGATTAATTCACGGCGTTGTTTCATTGTGGGGAGAGGCTTTTTCGGTATACCAGGCCTTTCAGTAAACTGTGTGTAGAAAAGCATTTCGAACCACTAAAATAATTCTAAAATGCAAAAAAAAAAAAATATGTGTAATATGTGTATGCAGCTGTGAAAACCCTCTTATAACAGAGGCGGATGATATAACTCAATGATGGTATCTGATTTCAGCCCATTACATTAACAAACCTGCTGCATATATTGGTCTAAGTGGAGCGAGGTTGAGAGCGGGAAAAGAGACAGCGAGAGAGAGAGAGAGAGAGAGACTTCATCACCATGGTGTAAGACAAAGTAATCTGCACATCCCCCCCCCCCCCCCCCCCTTCACAGCTCCACTCCACTCTGCTGTGGGCTCACACACTCACATGTAAAGGCAGTCGTCAGCATAGTGTTTAACCCCCACATTATTACTGGAGCTTAAGTAAAACACATTTTTTTTCTCCCCACAGTGGATGAGTGGAAATAGGGCTCGTACCACGCATGCCGGATTAGACACAGATCTATGATACTGGTCTCTTTTCACGTTTTCAGATTATCTTCTTTTAAGTTGACGTCAGCCGAGGATGTCATCAATGAAATCTGTCTCGCCTTTCCTTAAAGAAATAATTCAACGTTTTTTGGGAAATACTACGCTTACTTGCTTTATTTTCTTGATAAAAGTGTAAGGTCTTGTGTGTGCATTAATTCCAGTATTGTTAAACCTGGCCCTATTTTTCCATATTTTTGGGGTCTAAATGACTAATGGGTACAAAAAGTTTTGGAATTGGTCCGGTGGATCGCCTCGGCCGCAACGGCTGCAGCGCAAATCCTTGCGGGCAACTGCGCTCGTCGTCAGGTTCAGATTGTTCGAGCCTGACTGTTGGTAGAAAGCAGGAAGCAAACAGAAGTCTCCCGTTGCAAAGTCTGACATTTTACTGGCCCATCCAACCACCCCGACCCCGTCCCTGTACGTGGACTTTGTGGCTCTATAACGACATCTTGTTCGTCCACTTCCACGCCTTTGCTCCCGATGAATGAGAGGCATACTTCCTATGGCCGCTAGAGGACTTTGCCACTTTTTGGGCATTTGCTGAAGTGCTGTGGTTTTTCTTGGGAGGACAGTCTTTGGTATCAGCAGCATCAGTGTGCAAGCCTTCAATAACTGTGTATGTTTCCATTCTTCCTCCCATCTATCTTCTGCTCTCTCTTATTGAGAGACATCAAGATATCAGCCGACTACTCTTCAGGGACGTGACAATACAATCGGTCTTGTTCCCATATTTGCTGCCGTGGTGCTTGTGTACTGCTCCTTCAACAGATAGTGATTGGGGAAAATGTGAGTTGAGAAAAACGGCTCATCAGCCCACGTAGCAATGGTTGGGCTAACTAGTAGCCGCAGATAGACAACAGCAAAACGGCCGCCATCATAGCAGTGTAAATGTGACGACATGTATATCACATGCATGTCACTAAAGCCGTCGAGGGGCGTTTGAAAGCCCCAGGGGATTGTTCAGCTCTTTTGGATTGACTGGATTGGATGACGTCTTGGAGGGACAGCATGTTTAGACACAATCCCTCTGGCACACCGTTTAAGGTGCACTACTGTTTTTAAAGCAGCTGCGATCGCTGTTTTTATACGAGTGTGTCCAACGACAATGTGGAAACAATGCGAGAGCTTTCAGCTTATTGTTTTGTTTGGTTCACTCTCATAGCAGCTAGCGTACCAGCATTTAGCGGCTAAAGAGCCGGGCATTTATCTCAGGAGCTTGGAAGAGACGAGACAACCGAGCTAAAAGAGAGTGAATGTTGGACTCCCATTCTCCAGGTGGCCAGAAACACGACGAGAAATGGACGCCAATTTTGCTCCATAACTGCTGGACGGGTAAATAAACAAAGAAATTCGCCGTATGAACTCAAGAAGTGATATCCATGTTGTGTTCAACAACGTGTTTCTGCTGCCCGAGAGGCCATAAAAATCAGTTATTGTAGGTTTAGATATTCTAAAATAAACGAATAAGTCAATAGTTGTTTTTATCACTCCGGACAGAGCAGGCTAGCTGTACCCGTGTCCAGTCTTTATGCTAAGCTAGGCTAATCATATGACTCAGCTACATACTACAGGTACAAAATGTAGATAAGACAGTAGGTAGTACAATAAAATAAGTAAACAAAACAATAGCCATATCTTTTTCATTTTGGACAGAGTCGGACTGCCCCCCCCCCTCGCACATGTGACACCACCAGCAGACACACACAGTCTGTAAGAGTATATGTTTCCATAAGATGAAGAACAGGCAGTGGCCTCCCTGCCTGCTGCCTCTGTTACATCTCTAATAGGAGGAAATGGCTTGTGGTGAGGAGAGGATCCAGCCCTTCTGTGGGAGTTTAATTCAATCACAGCGCCGGTCAAAAATGAATTAAAACTCTCATTAAGCCCCCCTCCTGTGTTCCAGAGACTAAGCTGGCTGCTAAGGCTCACAACAAGTCGAGATTTGGGTGTTGCAGAGAGGCATCAGTCAGCTCTGCAGTTATCTGTGAGTCAGCCATCAGTCACTAACTCCATCATTTTGTTATTTTAATTTGCCGTGCTTGCGCTCACCCACACAGCGAGCCCAGTGAACCCATTTGCAGATGATCCAAACAACAGTGGGCTGTGTGGACGTCTTGTTGCTTAATCTGAACGAGTCACAGTTTGACAAAATTGAGACCGCAGTGCTCCCCGCCTGGACTTCATATCTCACTGAGCACAATGAGGATAATACAGTGCGATCCACATCACAGGACCATTGACCTTTCCACAGTACACTGTAACTAACCACTTTGGACTGTGGCCATTTATTATATGGAGCAGAGCGGCAGAAAGTGTTGTTTTGTGTCAGGGAGAGAAAGAGGAACCTGTGTGTTACCCCACAGGAAAACATCTCTGTGCCTCCGACCAGTAAAGTGTTTCTGCTGCGGGATCAATTCAGCCTCGCTTTGTCGCCTCTGAGCAGCAGCTTACATTATCACTGGAGTCAAACTGATCCATTGTTACATCTATTGTCAGGGCAAAATGGCTCTGACAGCAGTATTTAATCTTATTCTATTCCGGGACTAATACTGTATGTATTCTAGTTATTCTTTATGGATTTAAGGAACATAAAATATGGGAACAAATGGATTTTCACTCGGATGAAACGTGCAAGACTCGTGGCATTTTGATTCTCTGCCACTTGGAAATAAGATATGAGCAACGCAAGGAGCCCAAAGCTAAATAATCCAGTGCTGATAAATACCTAGTACAATCTGTAAAGATAAACCAAACATGTAGTCGTCTTTATCCGCTAAGGGAAAGGCCTTTATACACGAGGAAAATACTACCTACTTTTTTTTTTTTTTTCCCTCGCTTGTCCAACATGAGCTTTCAATTGTGAAACATGAGCTCCCCCTGCTGTTTTCAAAGTAGTTTCTGTGCTGCTTTCAGGTGCTCATGAATACACAACTGCCAGGAAAAGTCATAGACCATGTGAGGGATTTGTCATGATAGCAATGATACATGTAGACAGTGGTGGAAAGTAACAAATACCAGTGTAGTTTACTAGTATATCCATTTCATGTTACTTTATACCGCTTTCCCACTTCAGTTCACCAGCAAATACTGTACTTTTACTTCACTCCACATTTTGTTTTTACTACAGTAGTTACGGGTTACTTTGCAGATGGAGATATTACCATGCAAAACACATGATTAGTTTATAAAACATGATGCATTGTTGCACTATTGCATAGAAGAAACTGCTCAATAGCGTATAAAGCAGGTAAAATGATCTTCACCTCAACCAGCTACAACACTGTATTGCTTGCGTGTTAATGATAATCCAGTAATATTACAAATGTAATGATGTAACTCTCTGAATGGGATGCGTTTTGAGTACATTTTAGTTTTTGATACTTAAAGTACATTTTGCTGCTGATAATTCTGCACTTTCACTTGAGTACAGTTTTGAATCCGTGACTTTTACTTGTAATTCATTGTTTTTCCATTGTAGTATTGCTACTGTAACTAAAAGATTATCTGAATGCTTCATCCACCACTGCATGGAGGTGGTTCGAGCAGTGAATATGTATTAACAATTGATGGTACAGGTGATTTTTTTTTTTTTAAATATTACCTTTCACATGCTGTGCACATTGTAGTATGCAAACGGTTGTGTTTTATTTAAAACACCACATTTGCTATAGGATTATTACTGCTATAGGCCTACATTCTTGTGCTATTTTTTGCTGAAACTCAGTCAATAGCATTATTAGGTTAGTGAATGATATGAATTAGCATTTTCTTATTTTTAAACATTGTTTACAACAAGTTTTAGTTTTCATGCATTTAATATTTGGTGGTGTCAAAGGAACACAGCTGCAAGTATTCAGCCACAAGTTTGTTGACATAGTCACAAAGACACGTTTCATATAAATACAGCAAAAAATCTTTTCACAGTGGGGTTTGGTGAGGGCACCCAAAAGTTTAAAATACAAAAACTAATAATAAAGGTCATTTTATCATCATTGAATGCTGTGGTGTATCATTGTGGTTATTATCGAGAGCGAGAGGAACCAAAAGGGACAAAATAATTCAATAAATTTCTGAAAACTTGATGTGTGTCTTGGCAACTTATGGTTGAAGTGACATAAACACGTGAATGCAACATTCCCACGCGGGCAACAGCTGTTTCCGAGGCGTACCTGAAGGGAGCACAATGTTGGAAGTGTGAATTGTGAATGATGCACTGCAGCCCTGAATCGTGGTCCATGCACGTGTAGAGTCAACCGGAGGATAGATGGGTCTGTAGGGAAGCACAGCAGCAAAAGCGTTGTTCTTTGGACCGAAATTCGAAATTGAAAGTCTCTGGCAAAAGGCCTTGTGAACTGTTTTCGTCGTCGACGATTTGTTTTGAAGGGCAGCTCTGGCCGAAGAATATTTTGGTGAGTTGAAATGTGATGCTGTTAACAGAGGGATTTTTGGCTAGCTAGCGAACACTTAAGTTACAAGCTAGACGCAATAAGTAAGTATAACTTCCGGTCGAACGGAATCAAAATAAATTTGTGTTGGAAATACGATGCGCTGGAATATAGCAGTGCTCTGTAATGAGTTATTATAGCAGTAGTCTCGTTACCCACGATAGAGTATATAATACTGCAATAATTGGTTAATTAGATATATTTCGCTGTTACCATGCTATTCAAATATAGATAGCTGTTTTCGCTTTTATTTTGAACGCAATGTCCGGTATTGTGGTCACATGTGAGTTGACTAGCTTGTTGCGGCTGCTGTACATGGCGAGCATGTTAGCTGCCCTTTGTATTTAAAGACAGAAACTGAACTCAGTGGTGGTGCTTTGTTCAGCAAACGTTACATTTGTCTGTTTTACACTGCAGACACTAACAGAGGCCTTGGTTTTGTGTGTCCGATAGTAATTCTCGTACACAAATATTACCCTTCGCGGCCAAAAGCTAACTGCGCTGGCGGTATTACGTTGGTTCCGTTGACTTTGAGGACTACCGTAACTTGGGCGGGCGGTCCGCTCTCTTGTAGCCGTGTAGCAAAATTTCCCACCCGCTCGGCCCATGCCGTGTGCATAACCGAGCGCTTCAAGTGTGCCATGCTGTATGTGGTGAAACTGTGGTATTATGGGAAGGATGAAAAACTTTTCGGTTTCAGCTTTACATATTCTTGTTAATTTTACAATTTAACGGCAATTAACCAGTGGTTTTAGGCGATAAACGTTAATTTCTTACATATTTGGCTGCTATTAGTTACCCTGGCAACAGCTCCTGGGGGTCCACATTGTAGAAGGAGGAGGATGGAGGATTAGCCATTGTTTTGGTTAATTCATAAACATAAATTCAGTGTACAGTAAAATATAATAGTAGTAGTAGTACAATAACCCTAATAAAGATTATGTACTTAACTCTAATAAAATGTTCTTAACTCAAGGTCCACTTACTAGATTACTTTTGGAGCTTTCAGCTATACCTTGTGGCCTTCATTAGCAGTTACAATCTACCTCCTTACATGACCACCTGTGTCTTTTTTCATCAAATCTACTATTTCCAAGCTTATTTAAGTATTCTTGTCTGTTGAGGCTCTTTCTCCATGACATATATGTTTTTAGCTCATTTATAGTTGAGATTGTTTTGTTTTTTTTAATCTCAAAAACAGTGGAGCCAAAGCACAATACAATGTTGATGGTGGCTTTTATCCTCTAAATGAATAGTTTTAGTGTGGGCTACTGTTTGATTTGAGTCAATCATCTGTCTCCAGATACCAGAGCACAATGATGAAGTACATCCTGGTAACCGGAGGAGTCATCTCGGGCATCGGCAAAGGCATCATCGCAAGCAGCGTGGGCACAATCCTGAAGTCATGCGGCCTGCGCGTGACTGCCATCAAGATCGACCCTTACATTAACATCGACGCAGGCACATTTTCACCCTATGAGCACGGTATGTCAGAGGACGGGACCATTCCCATGTAACGCATTCATAACCAAATGGCCACATATTGCGCGTGTGTTACGACTGTGTCGTGCCCACTCTTTCCAGGGGAAGTGTTCGTGCTGGACGACGGGGGCGAGGTGGACCTGGATCTGGGGAACTATGAGCGCTTCCTCGACATCCGGCTGACCAGAGACAACAACCTGACCACCGGCAAGATCTATCAGTCGGTCATCAACAAAGAGAGGAGGGGAGACTACCTGGGCAAGACGGTGCAGGGTAAACAACCGCTGTTTTTGAGTTTGGAAGAAGGGCAGTGCGCTGAAGAGAAGTGGTGAGCCAAGAGTGATTTTGCGTTGATATTCTCTTTTTTTTTTTTTTTTTTTCCCAGTGGTGCCACACATCACAGATGCCATCCAGGAATGGGTCATGAAACAGGCCACAGTACCAGTTGATGACGATGATGTAGAACCTCAAGTTTGCGTAATAGAGGTAAGCTGCGCTGGTGATTTCGTTATATCATTCGCACCTTAAAATGGCTTGTATTGCGTTACCTGCTGAGGCAAAGGCTGCCACAGTTGTCCCTGTTAATATGTTTGGCTGTCTGCGTCTTTGCAGTTGGGAGGCACTGTCGGAGACATAGAGAGCATGCCTTTCATCGAGGCCTTCAGGCAGTTCCAGTTTAAAGTGAAGAGAGAAAACTTCTGCAACATCCACGTCAGTCTGATACCCCAGGTAAGAGAGCTACTGCTCCATTCTGTCCCGTCTCTTCGTTACCCCTCTGTTTAGGTACCCAGCGCTCTGACCCGGGACTTAAAGGTGGAGCTTGAAACACTGCAGTCCGTTGATTGGTCAACAGAATCGCCACTTCTTGCGTGACAAAGGACTCGATGCACAAACCTGCCATTTTTAAATATCCCATCGGTTGCGACAAAGACGCAAATTCTTTTTTAAATTTGATTCTGAAAATGTCGGTGCGCAAGAACACAAAGCGTTTGACGTTCTCCATTGTGTTATTGTGATCATTTGTTTACTGTGTCACGTTTAGATATGATGTCACGCTCAGTGATATGAAACGCACAGCTGTCCTGGGCTGGTTAACTCACTACAGACCAGGAATTGTGATAGACTTATTAAGGTTAGCAATGTACAAATAAAAATAGTTAGGCATATTAGCATTATACTAGTAGCTAGCATACTTGGCTAACATTAACAGGTAACGTATACGTAACATTTGCCAGTAAGCACATGCAAACGTACACCCTGTACTGAAAGTGTTGGGTGGAAAGGCGGCTAAATTCAGCTTCTTCAGGGGAACAGGACTCGCTTGTGTCACGTGAGATGTTGCAGGTGCACAGACAGGAGATCAGCCTCGCATAGGTTCCACACAAGTCCGTTTTAACGTATGTCATATCTCCATTGTTCCGTCCAGCCCAGCGCAACAGGAGAGCAAAAGACCAAACCAACACAGAACAGCGTCAGAGAGCTGAGAGGACTGGGCTTGTCCCCCGATCTGGTGAGTCATCCGCTGTACACGCTCATCCTTCTATAAATGCTTCATTTTACTGTGTGTGTGTATTTCCTGTTGACTGTGACTACACACATCAGTATATCTGCAGCATCATGGAAGTTACAGTTGTATATTCCAGATGTGGAAGGTCAGGGAATTGGATCCACGTTGCGTGGTAGGCCTGATTTTTAACCCCAGAACAACGACCCGAAACCTTATTTAAAGCATGACTTCAACAAGAAGTTCGAAATGCTCTTCGGGGATTTAGGTACATGGTGTAATATTGCCATGCAAAATATTTTTCCGCCCGCCCCTAGTATACAGTGGCAGTCAAATGGTGCTCGGTTGGAATTAAGGGGACTAATGTGAGCCAAAAAACATTCCTGTGTCACAACACCTCCACCAGCCTCTGACTTTGAGAGGGCCGTTTGCCAAGAATGTTATTAGTTATTATAACATGTTTCTGTACTTGATAGCGGCCTGTCAACATCACAGTATCACATTAGCTTACTGTACTGTCTCCATGAATAAACTTACAAGAGAATGGAATATCTAATGTTTGGTGTCTTCAGTAAAAACACACATCTGATGCAGTTAAATACAGTAAGATTTAGTGTAGCTTCAAGTCTCTGGGCTAAATCAATATTTACAGTAAAATTCAGTAAATCCTTTTCTGTTGGTGTAATGTTTAAGGAAGTGAGCATTGAATACTACTGAGAATTATTGTTATTGCATGTTTTCATCCGTTTTCCACTCGTTAACATTTCCATCTTCATCTTGGCCGACAGATCATGTGTCGCTGTTCCACCGCTCTGGAGAACCCAGTGAAAGAAAAGATCTCAATGTTCTGCCACGTAGAACCCGAGCAGGTACATCACTGACACTGAAGCGCTTTTTTGGGGGGGGGGTTTGTCTAGAGCCCCGGCTCTCTCAGCTACTCTAAACCCGGTCTCGCTGTCTCGCCCCAGGTCATCTGTGTGCACGACGTGTCGTCCATCTACAGAGTACCGCTGCTGCTGGAGAATCAGGGCGTGGTGGGCTACCTGAGCAGGAGACTGAACATGCCCATAGAGACCCGGCCCAGGAAGATGCTGACTAAATGGAAGGAGATGTCTGACAGGTGAGTCCTCAGTAGAGGTTGTGCTTTAGTGAATCATCCATTGAAAAGAGAGGGTGTACTAACACACATGCTGTCTTCTCAGGTCAGACAGACTCCTAGAGCACTGCTCTATAGCACTGGTTGGGAAGTACACCAAGTTTTCCGACTCCTATGCCTCCGTTATCAAGGCACTGGAGCACTCGGCGCTGGCCATTAGCCATAAATTGGAGGTTAAGGTATGTATTGTAAGGCATTATCACATTTTACTAATGGCTTAGATGTGTTCCATTAAAACAATATGAGCTACACTTGAGCATTAAATACATTCTTTGCGAAGGATTCAAGTTAAACTGTTAAGCTGTTATGAGTAACAACACCAAGACTGAAAATCCTGCTTGTGCTGCCATCTAATGGTTGCTCCATGCTCTGTCCTCACACTGTGCAGTTTAGCGCGTTAAAGTAATTCAGTACAATACTTGGGTAACTTGTCCTGCAACAAAACTAACAGAGAGATGCTGACTTGAAAGTAGATCTTTATCCCTCTATATTTCATAAACCTTATGTGGCAGGTCTAAAGAGTCACATGTCTCTTCCCCTCAGTATATAGACTCGGCGGATTTGGAGCCGAGCACTCTGCAGGAGGAGCCGGTGAAATACCACGAGGCATGGCAGAAGCTCTGCAGTGCTGAGTGAGTGCTGAGGCACCTTATTGGAAAAGAAAATATTATTTTATTTATTTTTTTGTAAGTAAGACAACCTGGACATTAAATTTGTCTTTTTCACCCCCTCTGTCCTCAGTGGCATCCTGGTTCCGGGAGGTTTTGGTGTCAGAGGAACTGAAGGAAAGATTCACGCCATCAACTGGGCCAGGAAACAGAAGAAGCCTTTTCTAGGTACAGGAATAACCATGATCACCCTCTGTTTAACAATAACTTACTTACATACTTAATGCTGGGATAGGGTTTTTTTTCTTTTCTTTTCAGATGTGTCATATTGAAATCAATAACTGTAAACACACTTTTTTTTACTTGACTTGACTGATGTTTCTGCAGGTGTGTGTCTTGGAATGCAGTTGGCTGTATGTGAATTTGCCAGGAACATGCTCGGCTGGAAAGGTAATATTAATCCCCCAGTTACACCCATATTGGTGTGTGTGTGTGTGTGTGTGTGTGTGTACACAGGACTGGTAGCAGTGGCTAGTGATTACATACTTAACATAAATGTCTTTGCCTGTTTTGCACTTAGATGCCAATTCAACTGAATTTGACCCAGAGTCAAAGCATCCTGTGGTATGTTTTTTTTTTGGGGGGTTTTGTTTGTTTAACTCAGAAATTGTCTGGTTGTAATTTGGTTCGAAAAAATGTTTTAAATTGAGATTCTCACGTTTTTCTTTTTCTTAAACCTTTTGCAGGTGATCGACATGCCCGAACACAACCCCGGACAGATGGGCGGTACTATGAGACTAGGGAAGAGACGGACCATCTTCAAGACGAGCAACAGCGTGCTGCGTAAGAGAAACGCTTCAGTTCCCCCTCAGCCCAGTGTTGATGCGTTGTTGCGTCTGCCCCGTGCTCACAGCTGTTCTGTATTCCAGGCAGGCTTTACGGAGATGCCGAGTACGTGGATGAGAGGCACCGGCATCGCTTTGAGGCACGTTGACCCCTCAGTCCATCAGCAGCATAAAAACCACCGTGTTGACAGGTTGTTTGTTTGTTTTTTTTTAACTTTGAATGTGGTCCTTGTGCAGGTCAATCCTGAGCTCAAGAGTCACTTTGAAGAGAAGGGCTTCCGCTTCGTGGGTCAAGACGTCGAAGGGGAGAGGATGGAGGTCATAGAGCTGGATGGTATGGAGACACTGAACTGCTTTTTGTCTTGTGTATAATGGTTTACTCCCAGGGTCCACTACAACCTTCTGCGTACTTCTCTGTTCTCAGATCATCCCTATTTCGTCGGAGTGCAGTACCACCCTGAGTTTACCTCGCGCCCCATTAAGCCGTCGCCCCCCTATCTTGGGTTGCTGCTGGCCGCTGCTGGGAAGCTGCCGAGCTACTTGCAGAAGGGCTGCCGCCTGTCTCCACGGTAACCACGCAGCAGCGTCAGAATACACAAGTGTACAGACTCAGTTTTATCAGACCAGGGCCCCGTTCTAGATTCATCTGGAACTGTTGTCAGAGCAACAAGTCCTTAAGCATTTCAGAGCACAATGTAAAACAAGACACCAATAACAAGCAATAAAATGACTTTTGTCCATGAATCTATTACCCCAGTGCATGCTGGGAGGGTTCCCAACACACCTACCTCCATGTAGCTGCACTCAGCCAATCACAGCCAACTCTATTCATGTTGCCTTTATTTCAAAATAAGAGCATAGTGTTTGTTTTTTCCAGGATTAACAAGTCAGTCCGCCAGACTTTTTTCAAAGAACCAAATTAGCTGGACGATCATAAACCTTTACAAGAGAACAGGGTCCAGATTACTGACATTTTAATTCTTTGACACAGGGATACATACAGCGATCGGAGCGGCAGCAGCACCCCAGACTCTGAAATAGAGTTGAAGTTGTCTTCCATCTCAAATGAATGACTTGGAGGTAAACTATACTTTAGTACACTTCAATAGCCAACTGAGTTATTGCCAAATACAAGTATAATTTCACCCCCCTCCCTCCTCTAGTGTTGCAGATAGTTCTGGACTTGTTGCAAAGTGGACTATGGATTCCCTATATCACTGACAAAAGGCTGCTTTGAAGTGTGGGAGTTCCGTCCTGGAATTATGTCTACATTGAGGCAGACCGACTGACCACATCTACACTATTATGGCCTTATTGTAAATACATACTCCTTCAGCCACTTAGAGCTTATTCTATACATGTCTTTAAATTTGCTATATGGGTGTGAATTAAGAACACAATAAAGGGACTTCAAAGACAGCATTTGTTTTCTGTGTTTTATTATACTGAATGACAGTGAACAGTTTTCCATTGAGGTGGTTTTGAAAACAGTACACCTCCCTTTTAATAAAAAAAAAAAAAAAAAACTGCAGTTACTCCTAAATCAGAACATGTTGATATTGCAGTTCAGTCAGTCCGAATGACCAATTGCAATAGGGACGGCCTGCAGCGGTGATCCCAGACAGACTGCTCCAACATGTTGCCGGACCTGAAATTAAGAACAAAAAGCCAAGTCAGGAAAAAGCTAGTGAAGTGCACTGGGGAGATTAATGGGCAGGGCTGATCTCAGTCCCATATCCGCAAGCTTCATCCAACAGTCCTAATTGTATTATGTGGTCATCATGGATCAGAAAAACAAAACTTCTTAATGCATGTATACAGATGTGTTCACATACCTTCACAAAACCAGGAAGGATTGAACCCATGCAGCCCAGGATACCAGACTGAGCAAGAGCTGATTGACGCCTACAGTAGGAGAGAGACGTTAGAGTCAAGAACACATCTGTGGTATGTTAAATCACTTCAGGCTGCTGTGCCATCAAACTGCATCTCTGTAGGACAGTTGAGTGGCTGCTGATGGCAAAAAGGGGGCCACAACAGTCAAAGACCACCCTATTCTCTTGCACGCACTTGGAGAACCAAGAGCTACAAGCTAGCCCAGGTCCTTAGGATTGCATGCTGTAATGTGGACTTAGGCTATCACAGAATTTCAAGTTACCTTGACATGTGATGTCTTCATCCAGTGACTTTAGGTTCAGCCATGGGGGTCATCTTAAAAAAAAAAAAAGGAAGCAATTTAGGCAGGGTTTATTTCACATCACTACTTTCGTAAAAACGTCACTTTAGCAAACGTGGCTCAGGAAAATAATGTCTCAACAGGATTATCAGTGAGGGCAAGTTTGTCATCACAGCCAGAAGGTGTTCATATCAAGGATGTGGCTAAAAAAGGAAGTTACCTGCATGTGATGGGGTCATTCTCATGGTTCGCCCCTCCATCATTGTCACCCAACCCCTGCAGAAAGGTGGAACAAAGTGTTGAGCAGAGGAGACATTTATAGAGTCCCTTAAAATTTAATCAGTCTGGTGTCCTTCCCCTTAATGTTGCTGTAGCAGTTATTTTTTTTCAAACTGAACAGCGACCGTCGGTGAAAGTCTTCTTATTGGCTTCCTGTTGACCGTTCACTGCTACAGGAGAGCATGAACGGCTTCGATAGGAGCCGGTTATAGAGGAAGAGGGGGGGGGAAAGTATATAAAACCTGACCTGCATTCTGTACAGACGTCCATGGTTTGAGAGGCGAGGCAGAGGTCCTACTACGGGTTGACCCTGTGGAGAGAACAGGTAAGAGTCAGTGGTGTCGGCCCACATGAAGCCAGCTACAACGCCACAGGAACTATGTTTTTACACACACAGATTTTCGAAGTTATAGACTCGACGTGTACGAGGGGCACTAAAAAAAAAAAATGGCACCATCCGGTTTAAATTTTCGGGGAGATATGTTAACGCTAAAACAAGTCAAACCAAGCGCGCTGCAAAACAGCAAAGAAACGAACAGCCGTCGTCTTTCATCTACATTATGGAAATAGTTGAGAAGGGTTTAAGGGGGATGTAGCCACGTGGTTGACACGCACTAAGTTAGCATCAAGCTCCGATATAATTTTAAGCCTTGACTGTACATTATAACTAACCCTAATGTTTAGCGCCGTACAAGCCGGCGCGATGTGGGTTACTGTAAATGTACGCTGCGATGTAATCATGAAGCATTACTTGATCCCGTATGACTACTGTGGCTATAAGCTAACGTTAGCTAGTTTACCCGCTAGCGCGTTTTACGTAGTTCATGCTAGCCAATGAGTTACATAGATTCCACTATTCAGTTAGTCATAAACGCGTAAGATAGTAGTAATGTAGTCCATATACACATAACTAATGTGACTAAAACTAGACTAGCTGAGGCCTTACCGATATTCTGAGTTCGCTCCGCTGTCTTCATGTAGAAGACTTGAAGAGAGAGAGAGAGAGAGGGAAATGGGAGCGTCTCGTGGTCTTATACGCGCTAGCGCCGAGCAGGAGCTCGCTGATTGGCCCGCGTAGCTCACGTGAACCCATTGCATGACGGGATATGTGTTTTTTTTTTAACAAGCATTTTAGGAACGCTTTTTTTTTTTTTAGTGTCGCTTAGACACATTAACACCAACACAAACAGATATTTGGACAGTGCACGAAAGACAGAAACTAAAACAACTCGTGTATAAAGAGGAAAAACACAAACATACTAAGTAGCCTGAAGACTGACCTCAGCCGGAACCGAAGCCCCTTTAACCTAATTCAGAACCACGGACAGCAGCCTGCCTCCAACCGCCGGCCTGACTCTTGTGGTTCTGAGGTAACAACAGCGCGGTGTCGCACTCCAACCCAAAATAAACAGTTGCGAAAATGTTGCCCCTGCGCCGCCATGACACGGTGTCTCAAGTGCGCTTGAAGAATCTGCCAGAACTTCACACACTGTAGACAAAAAGCCCCTACGTGTGCGCGGGCCTGTTTGACACTACCACCGGTCAGCTAGCGTCGAAATTCCTGCTGCACAAAATGAGCAGTGTGTCGTAACACGCAATTGCCCCAATTGGCGGCCGCGGCGGGTTTACAGCTGCCACATCCCGCGTAGCAGAGCATAGGTGAGTCTATCACATGATTGCTGCGGCCGCTCTCTCTGTGCTCCGCGTCTCTCCCTGAGCAGAAGGCAAGGCAAGGCAAGCAGCAGCGGGGGCCGGGGGCTGCATGTAAACACGCCGCGCACAGGGCTTTGTTTCACACACACACACACACACACACGCTCGCACACGCTGCGCTGGTAAGGCTTCTCCCTCCCCACTTCTAGTCATGCCATGGATATTTTGTGGCAATACCAGTTCAGAATCATCTTACTCGGGGATTCGACCGTGGGGAAGTCGTCGCTGCTGAAGCGCTTCACGGACGGAATCTACAGCGATGTGGCGGATCCGACGGTCGGGGTGGATTTCTACGCCCGCTCGCTTGACGTCGAGCCCGGGGTGAAGATAAAGCTCCAGCTCTGGGACACGGCCGGCCAGGAGCGATTCAGGTACGAAACAAAAGAAGAAGGGGAAAAAAAACAAAAAACAAATGTAGCCGTAAATGAAAAGAATGTGCCTGAATTAAATGCCACGGTCGTTCTTCACCGAGTAGATTTGACGTTAAATAACGGAGGGGCCTTGGTCCGCTGTTCGTGTTTGGCTGCTATTATAAAACATCTGAAGGCCATTTCCTCCCTCATTGTGATGTAAGTGAGTAAAGACAGTGGAAGGAAAGGGTCAGGAGATTATGCAGGCCTCGATCTTCTGATGCCCTGGCCTATATAGAAGCAGTGAAAATCGAGTTGCATCATTGCACTCATTCACGGATGATGGGCAGCCTCCTCATATTTAGGCCCCAGTGAGATTCCCCGAGATACTGACTCCACAGTCTCCAGGGCAACACAGGGATGACAGCTGCATACTTACACCGAATCTAGTTCTTTGCGTTCATCTGCCCTGTTGCTTGCTCTGTTTCATGTGTCCCTGCTGTCATGGAGAATTTCCTTTTTTTTTTTTTTTTTTTTTTTTAAAAAAAGCACCTTCTCTGTCTGGAGAAGCAGCTCCGCTCTTAGATCTGCTCTCCCGTTTGAAGCCCCAAGCTTCAGAGGGTGTTTTCCTGTCAGGCTTCACCACACTTTCAGTCTTTCACTTCTGCTTTTGAAGCGGCTACGAGAAAGCGTTTGTGGAATCAATCAGCGATTTTTTAAGACCTGTGTATGCAAGTGTAGACACGGATCTTTTGCGAGGCTGGGCCAAGAGGGGCCAAGGGCTCCAGGCTCCCAGACCTTCAGGGGCCCGGGCGGATCCCATGTTTGCCGTCTGGTTTGTGGTCATTTGATTCATTTCGCTTCAATTCAGTTTAACTGGAACTTCTTTTCAATGTTGACATTCAAACATGAACAAAAATTGAAAAGCGGTGGAAAATCAAATTATCCTTGCAGTGCGTGTGATTTTTGAGTCAGTTCTGGTTGCTGTCAGTAGGGTGAAGGAGAATATGGATCTTATCAGAGCTGTAGACTTGAGTCACAGAGAATGAGGACATGAGACTTGGCTTCGACACGAGTGCTGTAAGACCTTGCTTGAGACATGGCTCCCTAAAGACTTCAAGATTTCAACTCTAAAGACATTCAAGCCTCACGTTTTGTAGAATTCCACAGCGATAAAAACAAACATGCACTGAGGAGACTTAGTT
Organism: Enoplosus armatus; assembly: GCF_043641665.1. Classification (NCBI taxonomy): domain Eukaryota; kingdom Metazoa; phylum Chordata; class Actinopteri; order Centrarchiformes; family Enoplosidae; genus Enoplosus; species Enoplosus armatus. Next base: position 2,879,410 of record NC_092195.1, read on the forward strand.
AAACACTCATAGCTTTGAAAGGAAGAGACCTGAAAGACTTCTCTTCTCTGAAAGGCTTCACTTGCTGGTTGCTCGTTGAGACTTGACTTGTACTTGTCTTGACTCAGTTGAAATTCGACTCGGACTTGTTTTGACCAGGCTTGAGGCCTGACTTGAGACTCAAATTGGACTTTCTTTTACAAGGCTTGAGGCTTGGTTTGATCTCCCTTTGACAAAACTTGAGGCCTGGCTTGGACTTGCTTTGACAAGACTTGAGGATTGACTTGGTGTTCATCAGAGCTGTCCAAAATGTTCAGAAGTGCTGATTTCAAGGTTCATTTTGCCTCGCGTTACTAACATGTCAACCTACCACATGTGTTCCCTCTAGGTCCATCACAACATCATACTACCGTAACTCTGTGGGCGGGCTACTAGTCTTTGATCTCACCAATCGCAAGACCTTTGACCATGTGAGGGAGTGGCACAAAGAGGTGAGTGAGCACATCCTGCCTCACCACATGGTCTACATCCTCATCGGCCACAAGAGCGACCTCAACAAGGACCGCAAGGTGAGCCGGGACGAGGCGGAGCAGCTGGCGGCTGAGCTGGGCATCCGCTACGTGGAGACGTCGGCCAAATGCAACAGCAACGTGGACCGGGCCTTCGAGCTGCTGACCAGAGACATCTACGAGCTGATGAAGATGGGGGAGATTGTTACCCGCGATGGCTGGGACGGGGTGAAGAGCGGCCTCACCGCCAAGGTCCTCTACCCGACCGAGGATGAAGAGGAACTAGCTACGGCGACCGCTGAGAAGGGCTGCCACTGCTGACTGAGAACTCTCTGTCCAAACACTGTCCCGTCGCACCAAGAGCTCACCTCGTCCGTCACACAGCTGTCCATTGAAACCAAGTCACTCAGGCTCAAGCACCCTGTGATATCACCATCCATCACTTCCTCACCTTGTGCTTCGTGCCCTCTCTGTGTGCGGGTTCTTCTGACAACCGGGATTCTTTTCTAACAGGGGGCCATTGTACATCCCAATGTGTATCTTACAGACAAGTTGTATCTCTAAATTCATGTGGTGTAGCACGAGCCAGCCGGGTTCTGGGCCTTGTTAGGTTCGGAAAACACAGAAAGGAGGTGATCAGGTCTAGATTGTAGCCAATACTCCTTTTCACAGCCCTGGAGTTCATGGACTACCGAGTATTCTGAGGGTACAGATAAATCCATGGACTATGACTTACCGTCGTCTGGCATCTATTGTGGGTTCCTACCTGTCAAAGTTTGTGTGATGCTTTGCCTGCAATCTTTTGTGACTGTAATATTGTAAATAATAGTGAAATCTATAGAGATGAAAGCTTAAAGGTCTCTGAGAGCTATTTAACTGATAGTGTTAACAGACACGGCGCACTCTTCAATAAGTGTCACCATATTAAATCAATGTGCTCCCCCTGCTACTGTAAGCTGTGTGTGCACTTACGCCAAACTGACTTAAACCTTTGATCATTCTGTAACTAGATGAGTAATGTTTTTGTAAAAAAAAAAAAAAAAAATAGATTGTTTCTAGTGTAGGTGTATACATAAAGATAGGCCATTGTAATTAGGGTAGGTGGTTTGTATCATAGCGTCAAGAGGAGCAAGACATTAAGTGTGTCGCTTGTCAGTCATCAGACCTTTTAATGCAGTAGTAGTGAAGACGTGTTTGCTTAAGAACAAAAGGGAATTACACCTGCGGCGGGTAACAGGTCAGGCAAACAGCTGCCGGAGCTGATGATGATGGATGCCAACTTATGAAACCCAGTGGATAAATGTGCTGCTTTTGGTCCAGAGTCGTCAGTAGGAAATAGAAGGTTTAAGTCGGGCTCCCAAGTGAAAAACCTGGGCAAGATTGTCAACCCCGAGGATGCCGCAGTAAGGTGGCAGCATACATCCGCCGCAAAAGCTAATTAGCACTTCTTTTAACATGGCCTTGGCAGTCCGTCAAACCCACTCCGGTTCAGTTTGTCTGGGAGATCAGGAGTCCAGGGAACGTGCCATGAAACCACGGCACCCTGGATTGGGTTTTGGCAAGGGACCTTTGCCACGTGTCATTGCTTCTGTCGCTCATATTTCCTGCCTGTTTGCAAGGCCTTAAAAGAAAAGTTCAACACTTTGGGGCGAAAAATCAGCGTTTCTGCTGTCTTTCCAAGAGCGAGATAAGAAAAGTGCTATCTGTCTCATTTCTGTGTAGTAAGTACAGAGCTGGACCCAGATGCGGTTAGCCTCGCTTAGCATTAAAACTGAAGTCATTTGAACTAGCTCGGCTCCCTCCACAGTTAAACTGATATGCCTACCTAGGCAGCCGCTGTGAAGCTCAAGAATTAGCGTATTATATGTTGCGTGTTTGATCCATACACAAACAGAAATCTGGGCCGCTAAGCTAAAACCTGTGCTCGCCGACGTCTACTAGCCGGAGACGCTTGGCAGACGTGACAAAACTGTTGGTCATTTTTTTTACATTTCTGTCCGAGTACAAATTAAACAAATGGGATACAGCGTGTTCCTTAGGGAGCTTTAGATGCGTTTGTAGGTGTTTGTTTTCTGTTTGTACTGAGCCAGGCTAGCTGCCCCCCCCCCCCCCCCCCCCCCGCTTCCAGTCTTCATGCTAAGCTAGGCTAGTCGCCTTCCGTACAAATGCGATAAAAAAAGTTATAAAAAGAAAAAAGCCTGTTCTGACAGCAGTGATCGCCTAAACCTGTTGACTTTCAAGGCCGGGCCTTTCATTAACCCTAATATAAATCTCAAGTTTTAAAGCTGTACTTAAAGTTGTTGAAATTCTTTGTCAACTAAGTAATCTTGGCATACCATTCGCATATCCTAAGCAAGATAATGACTTAAGCTTTGACGTTGCTAAGGGTATTTGGGATTCACTGACTCGTGACACTCGTGATGATGCCAGCTGTGATGGAGCCGGTGACGGTCAGCTGGCTCCTCTGAGCTGCGAGCTGCGTTTCTGGCGACTGCATGTCTGCGCGCGCGACTTTCAACCTTTGGCACCGAGGCATCACGCATGCTTTCCAGTCTCCAGAGGCTGTTAGCTGCAGACGCTATTAACCTGTTGTTTACAGGCCCGGAGCGTACAATAGACTACACCTCCCCTCCCTCCGCTCATTCACCTTTCACCAGCATCTCACCATAAAAAAAAAAACCTGTTCACACACACACACACACACACACACACACACTGTAAACAGCAAGAGATTATGCATTCTGCTTTAGCGCCATGTGACCAAACTGACTTTTTTTCCCCCTTTGAATTGATGAAGGCTGTATGGGTGATCCAGTAGACATGGTTGGTTGCAGCTTAGTATTTGGTAAGGAATGTATTCTAGTACATTTGCACCATCCCTTTATTTTTACATTTCTGTACAGATTCAAACTGTAAGCTTCCCGGTGAACCACCACCACCTGTTCTAGCCAGGTTTAGATACGGTATACTACTGTATAGACACAATGTGTTCTTTCGTTTGTTTGACAATCAGATGTTAGCATGTTGTGTTCTTGGCAGATGGGGACTTCGCCACAGGGGTGCCATGCCTTGAAATCGAGCTAAATGTCCTCGCGACATCCAAAATCACCATTTTGACCACCAGTCTGACCGTGTTTAATGCCACCACTACCTTCCCCACTTGCGTCTCTCGTCTGTACAGGGTTCAATTGTATGATATTGTTTTGAACTTGTATGTTAACACTGTGCTGTTAGGAAACTGCTCTCCAGTAAGCATGATTCCCATTCCCGAGCACTGCACATCAGGAGGGTGAAGGTGGCAGCCTCAGACATGGCAACACTGGAAAGACGCCCGAGAAGAGGTGGCTTTTTGAAGGACTGACTTTATGGAGAAAAAATACGTTTGTTTCTCTTTAGCCAACCGCCATTAATGTGTAGAATAAACAATTGACAGATGTAGTACATTTCTATGAAATTATGATCATATAATCGAGCATATTTAAACCTGCAACAAGCTGAAAAGACAAAAATCTTAAACATTCAGGCTTAACATGTAGGGCTGACTGCCTTTGTGGTGTTTTAGTCAACATGTTATTTATGATGCGTCATGTTTCAGATACTGTAGTGACGCCTGTCAGTACTTTCTCTGCGCAGACAGTTTGTTTTAATCCCCTCACCTCCACGTGTCGATAGTTGCTGCTCTGTGGACACTGAAATTCTGTTTCAACAAAAGAAGAGAGAGAAGAAAAAAAACAGCCCCAGGCCGCTTAAAAAAACAGCAGTGTCCATTCTGAATAAATGCGCCTGTGGATGTACAGATAACTTGCAGCCTCACGCTTTTCAGTACATCCTATTTCAGTTGGTTTTGGACTATTTAAAGTGAAGAAATATTGCTATTTTCTGTGCAGTCACGTCGGGAAAACATCAGGAAGACGTTAAATCCCTCAGATTCACCCTACTTTTCATACTTGAACTACAACAGAATAATGAGGCCGCGAGCACTCAAACGGAAACTGCTGACATTATTTTTTATCATAGAGTATTTAAAAAAAGGTCAAATCAATCAACACCTCTAAAGCTCACTGGTTGACACATGTCTCCTTTGTTTAAACAGGAAGGTAAAAATGAGGTTGCAGTGGGGGGTGACATGGTGGAACTATTTCTTGTTGTTCATCAAGAAATAGTTCCAGCATGGCCCAGCAAACTCCCTGTACAACCACAAATGAAGCCAACAACAGTGCAGTGAGTAATTGGTGAGCTTTGGAGGTGTTGGTGGGCATACTTTTGAACTTTGGACTGAGTAAAACGGCTGCCTGAGATTAATATCAATCTTCTCATCTAACTCTCAGTAAGGAAATAGCGTGGTTTTTTTTTTGTTTTTTTTGTTTTATGTTGTCCACAGGAATGATCAAACCAACCCACTGATAGTGCTTCTGTACCAGAAAACATCAGCAGCCTCGAGGCCTGCACAGCGGTACATAGCACAAAACTGTCCGGCCCCTCACATTTCACAGCTTTATTGAATAAATGTTATTTATTTTATATATTATGTATAATTGCCTTTTATTTTATGTGATTTTATGGATTGGTTAAAAAAAAAAAGAAAAGAAGAATAATAAATGTCCAATGAATAAAAGTTTGGACTTGTTTGTTTTTGAACAAGGTTTTGGCGCCCTCCTCTGACAGACTGAGGGACAATCATCATGACCTAGATTGGTTATTCTGATATGATGGCGATGGAGGACACTGGACATGGCCATGTTATTTCAGGGACCACGCCAAGTCTACCATGCCACCGTTTATCCAAAACAAGAGTTACACCAGCCCGGATTAGATATAGGAGCTGATAGTGAGATAAATATAAAAAAAAAAAGAAACAAACAAAAAAAAAATGTCATGTCCTCAGTGTCGTCTCTGGGAAATTTTGTGTGGGAAAACACGAAAAGGAGCTTATATTTACAACTACACACAAACTGTGGATGCTAATTCTGATATGTATCTAAAGATCTTTAGATTTGATGACAAATGTAAAACGTAATCCCCAATATTACATTAGTAATTTGGTACTTTCCCCACATAATTACACCCTGGCAGTGTGGCTTTAAAACAGCATTTAGGGAGATACAGTTTATAGGAAATATAATCAAACTGTGTGTTAATATAAAAGAACATCAGGGAGTGTATGGATTGATTGACAGAGAGGAAAAACTTCTGTCATGATGGCTTCGTTTTCATTTTGAGCCAAATCCCTATCAACCCACCGTGACAAGACGCGTCTGTCAAAGTGATCGGAGAACTTCCCCACATTGCTGAACGCAGCAGTCGCTGATGTGCGCACAGCAACCAATGAAAGCCAACAACATAATACTGCCCCGCCCCTTTTTACCCATCATGCCCGCTCTAGTGTCAAACAGGCACATCCAAATATGCCCAAATGTCGATGATAATCGACTAATGACAACATATCGCATACAATGTTCGTTTTTGCACATGGGCGTTATGAGTCACACCGCAGGACACTCAAACACACAGGCGAGGTTCCAGTTTCCGAACCTCTGAGTGAGGAACGTGTTGCCACTGACCAGGAAGTGGGACGTTCAAGAACATTGTTAAAAAGGGCTTCTGCCATGTTTGGCACAGGAGGGGCGGGGAAATCCTCTCCTCCTGCGGAATCGCCATCAAGAGATTTCGGAAGCACAATTTTTAAACCAGGGGCTGCTAGTGATCACTCGTCCTGGCGCCCCGTCCTGACATGTAAAGAAAAAAACATCCTCAACAGACCGTGTTCTCCAGAGACCTGACCTGTGGGCTCATGGCTCACTCGTCAATGTGGAAAAAGAGCACGTCTTCACCAACTGTCCGTGACGAGCACAGTGACAGACGCGTACGATACGAGCAGTTTGCTTAAAATGTAATTCACACATTTAAACACAAGTAACCTAAATGGTTAGACCTTTTCTTATGGTTAGCATTGAGACTCCCCACGCTTAGCTCCCATTTGAAGCTATAACCACACCGCTCTGTGCTTCAACTATTCAAAATGGCACGCAATTTATTCTACAGTACACTGCCATTATTTCACCATTGATAACACGCGTGTCATCAAACATGGCATACATCTTGACTCATTTACGTATAATGTAAAAAAATATGAGCTGCAGTTTGAAGTTTGTCAGGGTGTACAAGAGCGTGATAACAAGGCGAGCGCCGTGCAGCAGGAAGTCAAGCTATGCCCGCGTAGTGCGCATGCGCCGCGGCTCTCCACAATCTAGGGCTGCGTTTCTCTTCATAAAACGGTAAGGACAAGCTATTTTTTTTACTATGTGATTTTAAATATACTCGGCTGAAAAATATCAACCGCTCCTACGACACCAACGGCAGTTTCAGCCGGGGGTTTCGGGTGTATTGCGGAGGGGGTTCAGCCAGCCTGGCTCGTACAGAATGGAGGGGCAACGCCGTCGCCGTGCCGTTGTTTGCTGTACGTGCCGCCGCACAGGGAGACGTCATTTTGAGGGGGAGCGGAGAGTTAAAATGCAGAGTTACGAAGGGACGTACGGTTCAGAGACAAGCGGCACGTAACCGTCACACTGTAAATGCAAAGCTTTACCCGTCTCGGACAGTATAGTTCCAAATATTGTCCAGTTTCCCACACATCAAGTTACGCCCTTGCGTTAGCCATAATGGCTACCACCGAGCCTAGTCTGAGGAGCTGTGTGGATCTCAACAGAGAAAAAGCAGTCATCTGCCCACTGCGGTCGTGATAACCCACCTCAATGTGGGAAACAGGAGTCTTTTATCTGGAACCAAACGGATGGATTTTGCTTTAGTGTAACTGAATGGTCTACTAACCCCCGTCAGTTAGCACCCCACCCCCCCCACCCCCTCCAAATCACGCAAAACCGCGGTTTCTATTCCACAATACGCGGGGAAAAACACCAGCTGACGTTACATTTTGCTCAAACATTGAACAGTTTTACGGCAAGTTGCAGAACATGACAATTTACCATTCGCTATGGCTTTATGATAAATGTAGTCCCTGTGTGCACACCACGAAACAGTTAATTAAAAAAACCGACTTTTTATTAACCTAGTTAATTGCTCGCGTCAATTAGTTAGTCGTTAAATCGCAGACATGAATACATTTCTGAAATACGACATGTTATTGTGAATATGTAGCCCTGTGTTTTAAGTTAAATCATTATCCAATTAGTGGATAACGTTGCGTTAGATTTCTCAGCTGACAAAGAGAACGTTGACCTAAAAATGACTCGTTTCTTAATGAAGTTTGGTTTATGGTCGTCTTCATGTTTGGGAGAGTGAAACATATTTAGCTAACTCCACACAGCAGATGCTATCACGTTCACCAGGTCACCTAAAGTTAGCTAGCTGAGGTTAACTTGCTAAAGTTAACCAGCTATCCCAATGCTAGGCTGTCAAAAGTAGACTTGGGAAAGGATGGAAAGAGTACTACGATATTTTACCCAAGTGAGATTAAAAAGTAGGTCAGTTGAAATGTACTGCATTACATTTATCATTTTAAAAGGTGTTGGGGTTAAGACACAATTATATATGATTATATGATAGACCAATTAGATTTAAAAAAAAAAAACCACACACACACATTTAGGCCCCAAAATAAATTGCATTGCAAAATGTTAGCTGTGTCTAGTGGAACAACATCAGGCCACCAAGCCCTTGTGTCCAAACCAACAAAAAGAAATTGCTTTTCTATTGACACTTTGCAGCCTGTGTAGACAACTGATTATCAATCAGAAATACAGGACTCCCGCCTCAGTAAAGCTTAACCAGGAAAGAAGACAAAAACTTAGATAACCAAACAAAAATGGCAGACTGAAGACAGCGCGGAGATGTACGGATGATACAAACTGCGTAACGGCTGCAGCCCACAAACGCGCACATTAAAGCAAGGAGAGGCCTCCACAGTTTTTACACACACCGCATAGCGTGCACACACACACACACACACACACACAACGTTGCTAGGCAACACAGTTGTTGATGATGTTCTCTGGAGAGCCATGTCCATCACTCAGTTTGCTGTTGTACTCATCTAAATCTGCGTTCTGAGCCTTGTGCACCGCAAAAGTCCTCCAACGACTGTATTACAGTAACAAGAGTAAAAGTAATTCATTATTATTATTAGCTCTTTAACTTGATATCACCAACATTATATGAGAACCTGAAAAATATGCTGGCGTCATATCATCTGTCATGGTATGTTTTGATGTGTTCATCCTTTTTTCAGATGAACAAACTGGACAGCTGTTATATGAAAGCGGCCCCCCTCTGTAGTCTACTCTGAGTGTGATGGCGACCACCGAGGAGGTCACGGTGTCCATGGGGGAGGTTGTGATGGTGAAGGCCGAGGGCGAAGGAGACCCCGATGACCCTAACAAGACTCAGGTCATCCTCCAGCTCCAGCCAATCACCACTGGGTATGTACTGAACCCGACAGAGACTAGGCTAGGCTGGGATGGGGACTTCACAGCAATTTAACACAGCAAACACAGCTACTTTGATGTCACATGATCAGCCGCCTTTAGGTTTCAATTATGGTGGGCCACAAAGTACTTACTCCATATTTAGATACAAGATGGATAGACCGTATCCTCAATACTACCAACTGTTTTCTTTTCAGAGACGAATCTGCTGAAACAGATGCCGCCGTCATGGCTGTCGAAACACATCCAGGTAAGAGACTGTCAGACTGACGTTTGGCCAACTTGAATGATTTGGTCGATGCATGCATTTTGCACATTACCTTTCCAAAAGCGCACGTTCTCCTCTGGTCTCCCCACCTTTAAATGTCCGCGTGTGTCTTCCCGCTCTTTTAGAGCAAACGGAGGGCGAGGACGTCGAAATTGGCTGCCCCATAACGTGCGGCGACAGCAAAGCCGTGCTGCTGGTGAAGAAATTTGTGTGCCCAGGAATCAATGTGAAATGTGTGAAGGTTGGTATGCCACGTCGAAGCAAAAATGGCGACTGCGGCGGGGTTTCAGTATTGGCCTTCGAGAAGCTCATCCATATGCAGTCATATTTTGAGTGACAATTAGTCAAAATCTCACATATTTTAAACATGAACAGATGGGGGAAGAAAACTGTTCGGTATGGTTGTTGCCAAATATTACTGTACATAGCTAAATGGCAACTAGGTCACTCAATAGTCAGTCACTCGGCAGGAAATAAACATGCACTGCTTCTAGTGTCCCGGAATAACTGCACCTATTTATTTCCTGTCGCGTTAAACTTGTAAGTTTCAAATAGCTTCATGCTGATTACAACTATAAGTGGGCATGTGCTGACAGTGGCTGCACGGATTTTCTTGCTGATGGTTGTTTTGTTGTAACACAAGTGTTTATGAGTGAGCCGAATTAAACAGGGGCTCACCATCATCAGCCGTAGGGCTAGGCTCGACAAATGTTTCGGGAAGCAAATGAAACATTGAGCGCCAAGGCTCACATAGGAAACAGTGGTGAGGAATAACAAAGGACCTGGTCCCGCTCCCAGTCCCCGCTCGCTAGCAGCCACAGTAAACAGCAAGCTGTGTCACGCACATGCAGTAGTGTTCTAACTAAGAGTACGGAGGACATTCACACTGGTAAAATGACAAATGTCAGTGTATTTGTAATGAAAGTATAGACGCTGAAATCATCATTTGACGGTGACAGTATAGATGCATAGAGGAAGTGCAGGGAGAGGGAGGGGTATGACACAACAAAGGGTCCCGGATGTGGTTATGTAGTGTGTGTCTTAACCACTCGGCTGTTGGACTGGTTATGTAGTGTGCGTCTTAACCACTCCGCTGTTGGGCTGGTTATGTAGTGTGCGTCTTAACCACTCGGCTGTTGGACTTGTTCGCCGAAATCGCAAAAAAAAAAAATATCGTTTTTTAACCATTTAAAAATGGTTTTTAATTTGACGCGTGTCATGTAGTATTTCTTGTTGAAGCAAAATAGTGAAGAGCATTATTCCCATTCTCCCAACTGTCAACACATTACACAGAACAGACTGCGTTCTATAGCCGTAGTGTGTGGTATCCATTTCAGACACCGTGACAGATTCACTTTGTCATCAGTCAATAGGCACTACTACACAACGCTTGGCTGACCACCCACACAACATCCCTCAGCACGGTAGATGTAGTTTGACAGTTTCGCTACGCTGATCACTGCACGGACACGATGGTACGAAATTATATTGTATATTAAAGGCCAATATCAGGAAAACCAATATCAGACATATGAAGCTGTGGTGTTTTATCATCTCTGCTGTGGCATCGACGGCGCACTCCATTAACTGACGCTCTCTCCACCAGTACGAGGACCAGCTGATCAGCCCCAAGCAGTTTGTGCACATTTCTGGGAAAGCCACTCTGAAGGACTGGAAGAGAGCCATCCGGATGGGCGGAGTCATGTTAAGGTGAGGGGGGGGGGGGCAACATTATAGTTAGTCATCATCACCACTCTTACATACTGCATGTATTGCCGCTGACGCAACGAGCAGAGATGTGACACATGATGAAAAATGAGATGGCGAGAATGACTCTGGGCTTTTCATTAAACCTCGTCTCCTCAACTGATGGAAAAGTTGTCTAATACATGCAGAAAACCAAAAACGACCAGCTGAAAAGCTCTGATAGAGCCACTGTGCATTACCTGCCCAGCACCGCATGCAGCTAGCTGGTGAGCATAGTGGAGCATTTAGCAGCTAAAGAGCCGGATATTTTACACAGGGGTTGGTGGAGACCAAAACGGAGCGTGGATGTGTAAATAGGCAACTATTTGCTACTGTAGCGTTAACCATTTATCCCTCTGTAAACAGGATGCTGATGTACACTGAAATGCACCAGCTGAGCCAAAACCTTCCCTGACGTCAAGTCACCTGGCTGAGCTGCATACAGGAGCAAATGTGTTGTTGTTTTATGGTTAGGAATGCAGTTCAGAAAACACTTGCTATCTTCCCCTTGAGTTGTGACTCATTCGCCTGATACCAGATCCCACTATCAAATACATGGGCCCAGAAATCTCCCACTCAGCGAGTGCGGCTGAGACTCCTTTCTCCATTGCTGCACGTCGTTTCGGCTCGTGGGTCTTTTCACAGAAATATGCTATCCATGCAGCTTTACAGTTTTTAAATTTAGAAATGCATGTATATCCCTACTAATCAGGCTGTTTGTGCGGCCGAGTCCTGCACACGAATCAGTTGTCGCAATTTCTGCAGTTGCCCTTACAGTCCTAACCTCCAAACAAGTAGAATAAGTGTACTGAGTTGGAAAGACACTACTACTACTCAGTTCAAGTCAACCTTATTTATAAAGCGCCAAATCACAACAGCAGTCATCTCATGACACTTTAAAGACATGTGACAATACTGCTATGATAACAGGCAGCTCATACAGTAACATATCAAAAATGGAATGTCTGTTTATAAAGGATTGCAAATATGTTTGATCAGTGGCGGCCATTTCTTCCCTTCCATTTACTAACTGTAACTGATCCCCTTCCCAATTTCTGCTCTCCAGAAAAATGATGGATTCAGGTCAGCTGGACTTCTACCAGCACAGCACGCTGTGCACCAACACGTGTCGCAGCACCAAGTTCGACCTTTTAATCAACAACACGCGGTTTCCTCCTGATGGCACTGGCCTTACCACGCCCACATCCTCGTCCTCTCAAGGTGAGCGCACGCCGGGGTCACAGGCTCGCCAAATGCCAGTTTATTAAAAATCTGACAGGGTTTTTTTTTTTTTTTTTTAATTACATTTGAATCACAGTGATGAGGTATTGTCAAAACAGAGTTGTACTATTTTTTAAAAGACTGTTGTTGTTGTTTTTTTGATTAGATTTCACTTTATTGTCATTGAACACAGTGCCAAAACCAGGAAAGCAGTATAGCATCTAACCAGGAAGTACAAACTGTAACATATACATATATATATATGTACAGAATATATAACAGACCAATGGGGTGTGTCAATCATTTGTGGATCTTCGCTGGTTCCCTTCTTAAAGTAGACAAGCTAGCAAGGCTACGACAAAAACTAGCCTGCTGACCTCTCCTCTGACACCATCTTCGTCTGTCACGTGATCTTCGCAAGTCGTAGTGGTCCCTCGGGAGTCTCCCATATACGCGCATCCATAACCAGCGGCGTAGACAGAGGCGCAGTAGGTACAGGCAAGCCATCGTTTTCCACTCGTTTTTTCTACGGAATGAAAATCACCGTCCAAAGACTTGAGACCTGTTTGAAATCGGCTTTGTCAAAGATGCCTTTATTTCTGTGAGGTGCAGTGGTTGCCAGCGGGGACTGTTTCCTGGTCTCCTGGTTGGCGCATTACAAAGACACTCCAACATTCAAGACTTGAGACTTTTTAACTCTAAAACTACTAAATTCACTTTGTCGCTTGACTTTTCACTGCTTTTGAGGGTCCCTTCTTGGTCTGTCCGTGGTACAAGCTTAATGTGTGTTTCTTGTGTGTACATTGCAGCTCAGGTGGTCCTGGGCAATGGCGGGACAGTGGGTGAGGACAGAGCAGAGGTTCTGAGCGGGAAGGCGGACTGGAGCTCGTGCTCGCTGGAGCTTGCGGACAAGAAGGAGTCCAACGAGATCTCAGGTCACAGAGAGCACACATCCCAGCATCATCTGCCAACTCCCGTTGGAGATCACACACACACACACACATAGACACAGCCAGTGACTCTGTGTTTGTCTGTTGCGTCCACAGAGGACACGCTGAACTTCTGGAAGGGGATCGCCGACGTGGGCCTGCTGGGCGAAGTGGTGACCAACATCAGCACCGAGCTGCTGGAGCTGCTGAACGGCGTGCAGCAGCGCAGGGAGTCAGCGGCCCTCCAGGACACAGGTACGGAACAATGCTGTAGTGTGTGCAGGCTGCTGGGAACCGCATCACCAAAACAGACCCGCGTGCAGGAGTTAGGGGCTCGCTTGAAGGTGCATGAACGAGGGGGGGGGGGGGAATGGAAAGAAAGAACAAATTCAGCTGCTGTTGGAAGCTGACGGATGAAAAAGCAACACCAGGGAGCTTTTAGAACGGCTACTGTTGGTTCCTGTGACGATAGTGACCGAGTACTTTGTGATTGATTGTTTACAACGGCTGAATTTGTTCCTCCTTTCTGACTGACCAAGTGACCCTTTGATTGATTGCCGCACTGATCCCAGATTCCTGTCTGGTAGAGGTGGCGGTGCTCAGTAACCTTGCCCAGGTGTTCGGCCTGCTGGACTCGGTCAAGAGGATCCTGGAGAGGAGGAAGCAGCAGACGGACCCCAGCCAGGAGCAAGTCCTCAGCACACTCACCAGTGAGTACAGAGCAAAGACGAGGTTCCACTGATTCTCTGAATGCGTCTCATCGTACTGTCCTGTAGTCAGCTGTCCAGTGTTTGGCTGATGATGTGTGTATATTTATATCTCAGCCACATCTTCCTTGGCACATTTTTATTTTCGTCCAACTAATATTTCCAAGGTCAAGAATGAGCTTTTATGCTCGCGTCAGAGGTGTCCCACAGCCACGAGCCACCCAACAACCACATCTAAAAATAATGCAGAGCAGCCTCACCAAGCTCCACCGAACAAGACACCAAATGGAAAGTTTATGTTGCATTTTTAGATGCCTGAAATAAGGTCTGTGGTTAACACAACGTTTTGTTCTACGACATGAAATACGTCAGTAGATACCCCCCCCCCACTTGTGGATTTTGAAGCTTTTACGTGTCTTACAAAAGGCGGTTGCTAACAAGCGGCTAAATGAGACTACAGAGGTTGTCGCGGACATTAAACGTCTTCATGCCCAAACACGGAAAGTCATCTACTCACCAGTCCGCCTTCACAGCCTCGCTGTGTTTATACTCTATATCTATCTGTCTATATATCTATATCTATCGATAGTCTCTTAAAAGTTCAGCTTAGTGGTGGTGACGTTGAAGTCAACTTGATTCCATTTAAGCTTCTAAAATCATAAAAGTGGTGTTCAAGATTATCATCAACAGTATCATAAACGTTTGTTTGCCACAGAGTTTATTTTCTGCAATAATCCATTGGCTTTTAGTCAAGGGAACCAGGGCGGTGATAACGTCCGGGTTGGCCTACATACGTCATCCCAGCAGCACTCTACTGGAGTCGAATTTAAGTGCAAATAGAGTCGGGGAAGTGGGAGGAGCTATTTTCAGGCGCTGCTTGCTCAGGAAGTAAACAATCCCATTCGCTGCCTCGGATTGGCATGAAACTCTTCCAGTGGAATCACCAGCGCGAAAGATTAAAGGGTTAGCGCCGAAGGCGCACGCCCGTGTACGCAAATAAGTCAACTACGACTCCCAAGGTGCATTTCAGCAAGAACCGTCCAAGTTTAAAATGAAGCGTCGTGCACCAGTAACAGCAGGAAGAAGCTGAAGAGCACAGTGTTGAGAAAGCTGGCCGTCCAACCTGCAGCTAAGGTATGGTGTATTGGCTGGAATTCGCCATAGCTCTGATTCGCACATCTGACTGGCTTCTTCGACTGCCGATGCTCTTGGGTATTGTAGTGTTTGCAGTATTGTATTATTTAGAGGCATCTGTCGTAACCAAGCTGAAGGGACAAATCTGTGATTTCTGTGTTAAAGGAACAGTGAGGCCCAAACCAGTAGCTGTGTGTGCAGCTACTGTGCAGTCAGGTGTGTGTGTGTGTGAGTTTATGTTTGAAAACTAAATGTGAAAAGGGATGGAGGACATTTGTTGGTGATTTACTCGGCCCTCATTTTCAGTGCTGTGTTGTGTGTTCTATGTAGATCTGGAGGTGCAGTTGGAGGAGCAGAGGAAGCAGCAGCAGGTGCGAGCTCTCCTGTCCTGCCCGCAGCCTGCCAAAAACAAAACGCCCACCAAGCGCCAGACCAAGCGGCCTCGTCTCCAGAGGCCCGCCTCCACCACCACCCTCCTGACCTCCCCCGTCAACCAGCAGGCAGCTCTGCAGCCCCAGCAGTTCACCGTTCTGTCCCCCATCTCGCTGTCCTCCATGGGCCAGCCGTTCACCGTGGCGGGCCTGCCCATCGCCACCCTGGCCCAGTCCTCCAACACGGTCACCCTGCTCCCTGCCGGCTCGCAGCTCTTCACCCGCTACATGGTGACTGGAGACGGAAAGGCGGACACCATCACCTTGCACCCGTCCTCGGGCCTCACGCTGTTGGGCACCACCGCCATGCAGGACTCCAGCCAGCTGGGCACGATGGTGAGCCCCTTAGAGCTGGTGCACCTGAGCCAGCAGGCCGGCGGGGCAGAGGTGGTGCCCATAGAAGGCCAGGTGGTGGACGGCACCATGCTGGTGCAGCAGGAGGTAATGCAGGGCGAGGTGGAGGCCGGCCAGGAGCACACGGTCATCGAAATCAACCCGGCTCCGATGGAGCAGGCGGTGGGCGTGATGGAGCTGCAGCTGACCGGGGAGTCGGGCAGAGGCGGGGCCATGATGGTGCAGAGCGGGATGGAGGTGACGATGGCTGCGGAGGGGGAGGAGGCGCAGTGCCAAATGCAGGAGGCGCAGACTGAAGGGGTTCAGGGGCTGCAGCTGGATGCCAGCGGACAGTTGTCAGGTGTACAGATAGTGGTGATAGAAGAAAATACTCAGGAAGAAAACAAGGTCAAATGAGACACGCCTCCTGTTTTGTCCAGCAGCAGGAACGGACTCGTGGTTCCACAGACTTGTGAAACTGTAAATACACAGAATTTCCAAATCCACAAATTGCCTTGGCCTAAGACCAAGCACTAGGGTAGCCATTTTTCCATTTTTGGTGTGTGTGTGTGTGTGTGTGTGTGTGTGTGTGTGTGTGTGTGTGTGTGTGTGTGTGTGTGTGTGTGTGTGTGTGTGTACATGCTCCTCTCAACTTTTTGTTGATTTTGTTTTTTATTGAAACACAGTGGCATCACAACAAAGAATATACTGTATGCTTGTGTTTGTTTTGTATTTAAAGGACGATTCCGCTCAATTCCAACAGATACTTGTAGTTTTGGCTGTCATTTCTAGCTCTACCAATAACAACACTGCACTCACCAAGAGAGTTACTGAGATGCGAGAACGCGCCGGTGCTTCTGAAAAGAAAGAGAAGAGACGGGGCGGGAAACGCAAGTT
The DNA here is from genome assembly GCF_043641665.1 of Enoplosus armatus. Classification (NCBI taxonomy): domain Eukaryota; kingdom Metazoa; phylum Chordata; class Actinopteri; order Centrarchiformes; family Enoplosidae; genus Enoplosus; species Enoplosus armatus. The sequence continues at coordinate 2,896,005 of NC_092195.1, forward strand.
AGAAACAAATCTCCACGTTAGCCGAGCTCACTTGGAAGGAAAACGTTCTGTTGAATCCATCACAGTTTGACCCGCTGGACTTGCCACAGTTTTCCTGTACAACGTTGGATTATTACCAACATTTTTGGAATGCGCTCACGTTCGGTTTTACCTCCCAAATAAAAAGGGGTCGATCAGAGTTTCCCAAAAACCTGGGCCCCGGTCCCGCACCAGGCCGGTAATAACCATGAACTTGCTGAAGCTACTGATCTTGAGCTTTTAATGTAATCAGTCAGGCGTCGCCTAATTACTGCTTGTTTACGACCTGTCTGACGGTCTGCTCGTGTTCCGCGCTCCGTCCGACCTCATGAAAGAGATGCCGCCGTGTTCCCGGATCGCAGCGGTGGCCGCGGCCAGTACAGTGTTTGATAAGAAACAGAAACGCTGGCCAAAACTACAAAAATAATACCTGAGCTGTAATTGCGTGGAATTGTCCTCCAGGCCTCCGTGAACAACCTTGAGTATAAGAGAAATGCACTGTAACTGTGGAGCAGGGCTCTAATGGTGCCGACGGTTCGTCAGTTCACGCCCTCCCGCGCTGACCGAGTAGCAGCAGGCTGCAAGTCCCCGGCCCTCTACTGTTGATCAGCCTTGTTACCAGGAACAGTGTTGGCGTCACTCGAGGCTTGGGACTATTTGCACTCTGTTTGTGTCCTAGTGTCGCATCCAAGCTATATTGTTTTTGCACTGTGCGTCGTCCTTTTAGGACTACAGGAAGATGTTTGCAACAAAGCCTGCTCTCCGAACATTTCTTTAGGATCCGGCCCTGCTGTGGGGTGTGCAAAGTGTTATTTTGTTTGTTCTGTGCGTAGTTAAATGGAAACGGACTGAACGCCTCACTGGAATTGCATTGCTTGTGCACTTACTCTCCCGGTGGTTTCTCAGCCTGATTTCATTCACACTCATTTACTTTCTTTATCGCGACCATCTATTGCTTTATCTCAGTATGATAGGTAGTGTGAGCTACTGGGCTGATTGTTTAAGTCAATATATAGAAAAGAAATATATATATACTTAATGTCAAACTTGGTATGCCTGTATTTTACACTTGTGAAGTAGTGTCATATTTATTAGTTTACAAACTGAAGAGATGGGCCTCCCTGTTTAAGGTGCAAACATGGATTAATTTATGCTCTTGGCTGTAGTTCACATCAACAAAGACTTGTTCAAGACTTGTGCATTTCCAATAATTTAATTTAATAAATGAGGGTATTTGCATACTGACTTTGTAATGTGTTTTAATATCAGATTAAAACTGGAAAAAAAAAAAAACAACAACAAAAAAACAAGTGCCAGTGGTTGTGTCAGTGTTTCACCACCAGAGAGCGCTGTGTGCTCACTCCACTACGGGCTGAAACTGGAGCTGAGGGTTCCAGCTGCATTAATAGATGGTGAAAATAGTCTGCAGCCGTAATCTCTGACTTGCGACGTGTCAGGTTTACTGCAGTGTGCGGTGTAATCTGCACCATCGCCGCCGCTGTCCGTGATGGGCAGGCCTCTCTGGAGGCTGAGCCGTGCTGACGGGGCACCAGGGCTCGCTGGTTATTACGTTTCCCTCTTGCTGTAGCCCCTAATTCTCCCAGACAGGCTGCGTGAGGGGATAGGCATGAGGATTTGCGTTGTACAAGCACAAAAACGGGCACATACGCGAACCAGAGAGGGGGCTGAAACAGAGACCTGGTTGTAGGTGTGGGTGTGGAGGACAAAAGGGGGAAAACGTCCCGACATCCGCAGCTGAATGCGAAGCCGCTGGGGGTCCAGGTGAGGGCTAAGAGGTTGAGAAACTGAACCGCAGGGGTCATTGTGTGGTGTGGGAGGAGAGGCTATTCTGTCTGAGGAAATTACAGAGGTGTGCCGTAGGCTGTGGATTGGGTTTCCTCACACGATGTGCACAAGACAAAAAAAAACAGGTGGCGACAGAAGCATCGGTTACATGTCGGAAATGTCTCAAAAGACTCCCGAGGCTGTTAAAAGAGAGGCCAACGCGGCTGACATTTTGTCGGTACCACTCCGGCTGTAGCAGGTTCAGCTGAGAATAGACACACAAGCGTGACATCTTGTAGTCGGTGTATCTTAAAGGCAGGACAGCTTGGAGCTCCATCTATAGCATCGGAGGAGGGAAACAGGCTCATAAAGAACTCTATCACCACATCCCAGCAGATTGAAACAAAAATGTGCTTGGCAGGCACAGCGTCAAACCATGTGTTAAGTTCAGGGTGGTTTATCATTCATTATCAGTGGAACGACACCCTCAAGTCTGCACATTTATTCCATACATGCCGACTCTCGGATACTTTATAATGATTTATTTCCGACGTTCAAGCGAAGACTGAGAATTAGAGCTTTTGAAATCCAGCACCAATATGTGTTGGTTGATGATTGTAAGGATGGAAGTCTATGAAACTGCATAAACTAGTAAATTAGTCAAGAAAGAAAGAAAGAAAGAAAATGATTCCACAATTTTGATAATTTGTTATTTATTTAAAGCTACATTTATACATTTTTTGTCCACTTGGGGGCAGCAGAACTAGCTGAAAAAAACACGACATATCTTCATACATTTATTAACACGTTAGCAAACAGTTGCTTATTTACCCTGGCCCCATTTTCCCCAACATGCAGCGCTAACACACTGATGTTTAGCAGGCATACCATGCTCACTATCTTACTTTAGCCCTTTAGCATGCTAACATCCGCTAACTGGCACTAAAGTACAGCTGAGGCTGATGGGAACGTCAGAAACATCTTTCTTGGCGAAGCATGTTGGCATACCGGACGCCAGAGGAAAAGTTAAGGTGTCAACACAGGTATTGATTTGACTCGTGTTATGTTACGAACGAGATTGATGAAAGCAGAGTTTGTGGGGCCGAAAACTGAAACAATGAGCCAAAATAAGCTCGAAAGAGACGCCGTGGCTCCGCAGAGCCTTCAGAGGGGAACGGCAGAGTTTGATCATAATTCTCTGCGGGGTTTGCTACGAGTGACATCTCTCACATTACACACAGTCATTTGATCCATAGTTAATACCCCCCCCCCCAAAAAAAAATGATTAATGCAGTTTGAAGTTTCGTGCAAAAACGTCATGTCAAACATTCTCTTGTTCTGGCTTCTCAGATGAGGAGACTCGATGCTTTTCTTTGTTTTATATCCTTGAAATCTCGACTGTTGGCCAGACAAAACAAGCTGTCAGAAGGCATCACCTTGGGCTCTGGGAGCTACAGCTATTTTTTGTTTTTTATTTTCTTACATTTCACAGATGAAACAATCCATTGATTTGTTGAAAAGTAATCTTCAAACAAACAATGATAATTATTAGCTGCCGCGCTCATTTAAACTATCTGAAACAAGGACTGTGGATTGTAACCCAGGCCCCTTTTTTTTTGTGAGCTCTTTAAAAGTCAACTAAGCAGGATTTAAACCTTTCTTATCTGCCTTAAGTGCCAATTACAGAGGAGCCGTGATGGCTGGAGCTGCTGCCAATAGATTTTATAGACCATCTTCACCCCTACTTCCCTGTAGTATACAGTTTACTGATGCAACACTACACAATTTCTGGGTAACAATAAAGAAAAACATGTAGACAGCAGTTCCTCACTGCCTCTTGGGGTTGCCAGATCACAAGGTTGCCAGGTGCAGCTGTAGGGCAGGGTGTCGAGTGAAAAAACACAAACCCCCGCTCGTGGCCCTAAGAGGATAAAATGTTCCTTACACACCGCAGTTCAAAAATATACTGTAGACTCAGCTCGAGCCTTACAAGTAGTGGGTCTAAATGGAAATGTTAAAGGTTAATTCCAGTTAATTCCAATTTAGGATTCTAGGTTTGTAGTTTTGAGCAAAATGGAAAAGGGTCCGTCCTCTGGGGATCATGAATGCGCTCAGTTTGACATTTCGTGGATGTTTTGACCCGATGGTTGTGCTAGAGGGCGTTCACGGCGCCTTGCCCATTATGTTTTTAGATTCCTTGAGAAGAAGTGCAAATTCAGACTTTAGACTAGCCATTCAAAGTCCAAAAAACGTGCGAATGATTTCTCTGGAGACCAGGAATATCCACAGCGAGGTGCCGGCCAGTGCCGGCCTGCATGTTTTCGTAGTTTGCCCCGGCCTCTTGTCTAATCCCCAGCGGATCGTAGATTGGTTTAGTCCATAAAATCTGTCGGGAACACTGATGCAACGTCATCTGCACTTGCCTTGTCAGAGATGTTCAAGTGCACGCTTTTGGTAACGAGGTAATGAGATGTTGACCAAAGTCAAAATATGTATTAACAAAAAAGACATGAAAAACTAATGAAAACAAGTAAGACTTTGAAATCAAATGCTAATATAGATTTGAAAAAGGACCTCCAGTATCAGTCTGACACTACTAAAACTCCTGACACAAGGAGCTGAGCTGTTGGTGAGCTGTTAATCCAAGCTACTGTATCATCCCAAACACTCCACTCAGTCTTGCTTGAAGGGATTTCTGGCTCTGAGGACCGCGGTGTTTACAGTGCAGACAAAGAGGATTGTCGACCTTTCCCTTTCCCTTTTTCTTTTTTTTTCCTTTTTTTTTGGGCAACCGAGGCTGTGAAGAGAACTAATAAAATTCTGGCAGCCCGTGCCGCCATGTGCCACCCCGTCTCCACCCTCTGCCAGCCATGTTGGCGCACGCCAGCGGCAGAAGGCGCGGCCTCCCTTCTCCCGGGCCGTGACGAGCGGACGGAGAGAGAGGGGAGGGGAGGCAACGATGACGGGAGCCAGGCTGATGGACAGAGGCGTTAACCCCATCATCGGGCGGGGAGAGATAGCGCCGTTCTTGTTTACACACACTGAGGCCCGATTGTCACCTTGTCTGTCAGGGAAACATCCTATCTGCCGCCTCTTATCTCGCCGCGAGACAGCCAGCTACTCTGTTGGAGAGACCTGCTGCAGCTCCAAATCGCCATAAATCATTTTCCCTCAGCCATACCATTGTTGCTTTTCACGTTATTTTCCCCTTCGCTCCCCCAGATACTACAAACTCCTCCTCCGTCCTCAAATAACTTCCTCTCATTCGCACTTTCCAAACTCTCCGGTATTGGTTGTCAATGACCCTGTGCCCTGGTACGCCCGTGAGGCACTGAAGTGTATAAATTTCCATAAAAACTACTCCGTGAGATGAAATCTTACCATGACAACAGTGGGGTCATAAGCCTTTTTGTCCTTTGTTCAGAAGTGTGCAGGCAATTCATTAAACAATGCTGTCAGTGTCATCTTTGCTATCCCCCTTCTGCAGATTGGTAATCTTTAAGAAGCATTTAGACAGTTTAAATGTTGCGTCCTTGCACATGAGAGCGTTTAACAGACGTTCAAAAGGACCCTGAACACCACAATTTGAAATATTTGCCTTTGCATTTGTAAGCTTCAACGTGAGCACTTGCAGTGGGGGAGGGGGGGGGGGGCATCAGGCTCCAAAAATACACCAGGCAGGTTAAATTGAGTTAAAATAAAGCTCAGCAGGAAGGAGGCACACCGGAGTAAATGAAGCTCACACCGCACAAGAAGAAGAGTTTAAAGGGCCGGGGGGACATGAAGAGGCAGTGTGGATGTGCTGTTGTGGTGATGGACAGTTATTCTGGATATAGATTTCAAGGACTGAGGGGGCGAGAGCAGCAGAGAGACCGGGGAGAGAGGAGTCCCAGGAGCTGAACATTTTCATAAATTGATGACTGCTATTGTGGGAAGCCTGAGTGGAGAAACAAATTGATGAGAGGAGAAGATGAGGATTTCGGGGGGGGAAAATGTCATTCTCTCGTTAAAAAAACGCAGGAGATAAAATGTTATCAACTGCAGAGTGGGGCTTCCCATTGGAAATTAAATAAGACCAATTTGTGTGTGTGTGTGTGTGTGTGTGTGGCGCGTGTGTCAGACAGATAAGGCGGAGGCAGCGCGTAGAGAGCAGAGGTGGAGACGAGCTGACACCACCGTGCTGCGGCCAGTAGGAGGAGCTGCAGGAGGAAGTTTCTGTTCCCGTGGGCGCGAATGCCCGAGTGTATTTTTGTGGTTTTTCGGTATTTTTGCAATCGCTTCTCAGTCACAAAGAAGCTGCTCGAGCACAGAAGCACAATATAGGTGTGGTCCGTCGCTGGAAGAATATTTGGAAGCGCGGACAAAGTGATGGCCAGGTGGGCAGTACATCCTGCCTAAACCTCGACTACACCTCAGTAAGAGTCCATGTGGGGAAAAGTGGCCCATTGAAACAGCAGCAGAGTAAATACTAGAAGGAGAGATGCGCCATAATGCTAGGTATTTAAACACAAGTGACAATCATAGGCACGGTGGTGCTTTGAGCAATTTTATCAGTATTGATGGTGGTTCTAGATGAAAAGTTAGGGGACAATCAAAGTTAGGATTTAATCCTGAGGGGATTGTAGTTGTTTATGTTTATTGTTGGCATGCCATATTATTTTGTTTCAATGATCCTGCAGTATTATTTTGGACACTGGGTGGCGGCCATTAGATACACTGGGTTGTGTACTTAAGGGCAAAGGTGACAGGAAATGACAGGCACAGGCACAGACCAGATCAACGCACCACCACCTGCAGAAATGGAAAAACCGGTACGTTCAACTTTGTTCAACTACTTCCACAAACAAGCAAACAGAACTGCGGATAACAGCTCAGAAGTCTGCTGTATTGGGTCTGCGCAACATCACTCCACTCCCACCTGTGCAATGCTATTATAGGGGTGATGACTGTAAGGTCAAAGGTTGTGGAGGACTTTTCACACAAAACTACAAATGGCATCGACTTAGTCACCAAAGTCGGAAGTCTTGAAAGCATGAATGTCTGGACAATATTTTGTGGCAACCCATCTAGCATCCAACTTTGACCTGAGTCAGCATTATCACAGGTTGATAAAGACAATTGGCATTAAAAACACTGGATTGTTTCACTGTCGCAATAAGACGCCAACGCTAAACGGGCCACAAAATTTGAAATCGTCTTAAGTTTAAAATTGCAGTTATCTTAACTAAAAACGAACTAAAATCTCTGATCACAAATCTGGAATCCAAAATCCGCTAGCATTTAGGACCAGACTGAGCCAGCGCGTGCCGCTAGCGAGGCTGAAAATACTCAGTAACATGCAGGTACGTGTCCGTGAGGCCGTTAGTAAAAGGTCAGAGACCCACTCCTCTTTCACGTCTCGTCAACTGCTCAAGTAAGACGCAAAGAGCAGCAGCTGTTGCAGATGCAGCCCCACACCTGGGTTTTTTTCTCCTTTTTGTAGAAAAGACAAGAGTTGAGGTTCTCACAGGTGGGATGTTTCTCTACATCATAATTCTCTCTTCATCCATGCTTTCATACCCCCCCCGCCCGCCCCCCCCCGACTTTCTAGCATGCCCACGTCCAGGGTGGATCCGTCAAGCAAGCGTCAACGTCAGTGGCTTGACGGAGGCGAGAGGTGTGAAACGACGGTGCTGCTTCAAGTGGAAAAGATATGATTTACTGCCCGACGCCCCCGACGTGACGTGTGATGCCTGAGCACGATGAGTGCCGATCACAAACGCAATAGCTTTGCTTTGTCATTTCGGTTTAGAAAAGGCATTTAAAAGTTTGTAGTGAACGGTTTTGTTCCTTTTTTTTTCTCCCCTTTTCTTTGTCCAACAATATATAGAACACCTTAAATTATATATATATATATAATCTGAAGTGGTGGCGAGGTTTTCCACTTATTTCTACATGTTGAGCTAAGAGTGATTGCGTAGGTATCATTTTGAATAGTTATTCAGGTCAGTGACTTCCGATGGTGAATACAAAAGAAAAACGAATGCGAATACATTTGTATTATATAAAAAATACCCCCACCACACACGCACACACTGCCACGAGGGGCTGATATTTTTAGTAATGCTATTCGATCAACCTGGCTGGCCACTGTAATGAGGCGAGGGAGATGGATGCTGGTTCCTTTCACAGGTCAGCAGACTGACAAAGCCCAGTGTCCCGGTCTGGAACCAGGGAGCTGTCTGATTGCTGGGGTCTGTCTGGGCCGTGTGTGCCTGCATGGGGGAGTGATCTGTATTCACCTCCACCAGCGCTGTGGCCCTCTTCTGTTTAATATGGGCCTGCTGTAGCCTCCCCGCCATCACCTGGCACTGCAGAGTTCATTCTCACCGTGTGTTTTTATCAGCACCCCTAGGGGCATATGTAATTGCTCGGTGCTGATGAGAACAGCCCCAGCTCAAAGTACCATCTCATACCGCAATTACTCCCATGGAAGTGCAGGCAAAAAAACAGTGAAAATAAAGAAACTACCCAGCGCGGCGTCGCAGGTGAAAGACTACGGCCTTCCCTCCTCCTGCTGAGCCGAGCCGGGGCTGATAAAGGACTAAAAGTCAGCCATCTCCTTGGGGATAAAGAGTTTTTAAGCTGTTAATCCTCCGTCTGTGGATGATTGAGGTGAACATCTGACATTTGAAGCCTTTTATGTTAAAGTTTCCCAAGCTTGTGGCTGTGTGTGTGTGTGTGTGTGTGTGTGTGTGTGGCAGTGTAGCTGTGCCAAGACAATAAAGGTGGTAAACTTTCAGAGGAACTTCCCGTGTCCTGTGTGCGGGGTTGTACGCACGAAAAGGGGGAAATCTGAGTGGTGCTCTCGCCCAGACTATGACAGCCCGCCGCTCCCCCGCTTATGAAAATAAATGCTGACGAGTGTTGAACCGGCTGGGGCGCTTGGGTGTCAGCCAGGGAAGAGAGACGGCTCGGCGGGCTGACAGGCCGACGCGCCTGGTTTGCATTGAGATGCATGACGCAGCCCTTCGCCTCGGCCCCCCCTTATCCAGCCTCTGTGGAGAGGGAGGGGGGGGGGGGGTGAATGGCGGTTGGAGCAGAGCTGAGGCCAGGGCTCACGGCCAAGGCAACATGCCCCCCCCCCCCCCCCCCCCCCCCGCCGTATTCCACTGTGACGAGTGCTGATGCTGCCCTGATGCCACAAGACTTCAGCCTGCCTTTGTTTTGCTCTGTCACTGCACTTTTCTTCTGACATCCACAACTTTTGCTTCGAGGCTGTCTTTGCATGTGTGTAAATGATTATTTATTTATTTATTTATTTATTTATTTATTCCCCCCCCCTCTGTGACTCTCGGTATCTGAACGCTGCTGAATATTCAAGGTGGCCCGCTGCCAGCTGCTTCTGTCCACGCGCCCTTAAAATGTAATAACTTGACCCTTGCTTACATTAGGAGATTTCCGGCGAACAAAACCTATTATACAACCAATTCATAACACGCCAACAACATTTCACGTCAGTGTCGAGGCAGTGATGAATAACCAGTAATGGGAGAATCAAGACTCAAGAGGCCACAGCCACGCTAGCGGCTCTGTGAGGCTGCGCTTAGGCAGAAGAAAATGCTAGAAGAGAGAATTTTAACTTGCAAGAAGCGTAAGAACAGCCTGTTATGTTGAATTAGAGGCCACGTGAATTGTTGGAGCTAGCTAGCTAGCTAGCCTCGCAGCCTACCGCCACGTCACGCGTTTCTTTGCTCTGATTGGTTGTAGCGTCCGGAGGTATTCTGGTCTGCGCCCAGACTAATTTACTAATGTATGTAAATGAGTGAAAAGTGAACAGGACTAAGAGTCTACGCCCGCGCTAGCGCCTCTGAGGCTACACCGAGGCACAGCCGCGCTCTGAGCTCACTGCTGACATTAGCATGCTAACTTGCTCACAGTGACAACGCTAACATGTCCGCCATCCTAGGTCAGCGTGTTACCATGCTAACATTTGATCAGTAAGAGTGAACGCAATGTACAGCTGAGGCTGATGGGAATGTCCGTAGCGTAGCGTAGCATAGTTTGGTCATAAAGCATCGGTGATATTAAAAATTGGACCTGATGATGGCGCTAGATGAAAAGCTAAGGGATCACCAAAGAGATTACAATCCATCCTGTGGACACATGAATGTTTGCACCAAACTGAATCGCAATCCATTCAATGGTTGAAAGTTCTCTCAAAACCGCAAATGTCAACCTCGTGGTGTAAAAATCAGGGGTTCACAAAAGTCTGCAGGATTCAATGCTCAGAGGAACATGAATGCATCAAATAGTTGTGGAAATATACGTGAAATATTTCTAAGTAAACATAAAAAGTAAATTATTATTATTATTCATCCTGTGCAGTCCTTCCAATCCTTGGTAGCCGAGGATAACAATACTACGATTCTAGGACAGCTTTTACTTCAGAAAAACAGTATGTGTATGCAATTTGATATTATTATTATTATTATTATTATCATTTTGCCTGTATATTCACAGGTTTCAGCACACCACAAATATCTGTATTGTGAATAGAGGAGAGTGCCAGTGTTCCAGGCATTCTGAGCCTCAGTTCTGTCAAAACTGTACTGATTGTGTAAAACAAACAAAATAGCACATATTTTTGTACTTCTGTCACTCCTGTACCTCTCTTTCCTGTTCATATTTCCATTTGGGATGAATATGATTTGAGTGTCTTTGCCACCACGGTTGCCATCATGCTGTGGCTGATGAAAGAAAATGACCAAAGAAAAACTTCTATCTCCGCCTATTTAAAACCAAGAGTCCTAAATGCCAGCAGGTAGGCTGCAGTGACGGAGCTCCGCTCTGCCTCTGGTGCGAGACTGTGTGACCTGAATCTGGCTCCCAATGAACACATCGTGTGCCGTAGGAAAGATAACTCTCCGTCTTATAAATTTGTTTAGTCTGCATTATGGCAACTTCATGTGACCTTTTTTTTTTTCTTTTTTTCCCCCTACATTTGCCCTCTCCCCACAGTGGGAGGCATTATTATTGAGCTGCAGGGGCGGAGACCCACTGTCACTACAATTTTAGACGAACCCTGATATATAGTAGAAACTTTTTTTTTATGCAGAATGTTCCATTTCAGAATAATGTGTGCAATAATATTGGATTGTAATTATGGATGTGTTAATGTGCACATCTCGTTAGTGTCAAAGGTGGAGCTTATTTTAATTGCTTTATGTACTGCTGGGTAGCTTGTGCATTTGCCTCCAGGGATGAACAGAGCCTTATTTTATCTGATCATGACCTCTAATACTATGCCACAATTTATTAGTTGATTGTATTTTGTATTATTAATCTGAATAAAAGTACGTTATTTGCCTCTGGATTGTAGTTGGTTGGTTTTACGGTAATTTCTTTACTCTTGAGTTGACTCTGTAGCTCCCTGGACCTTGCCATTAGTTTCTTGTAGCGTTTGCTTATTTAAAGGCCCCGGAACACTTGGTTTCAAATCTGAAGTGTTGCTGTATAACGTATAACAAATATACACGACTTAACAGGCAACAATCAACGTCAAAGAGTAATAACTAAGTAACTTAATACCCTCCTGAAAATTGTTTTTGCTGACCTCCAGTGGTTCAGCTCTCACCTTGCGGCAGTGACATACAGGTGTACTATAGGACGCTGTGACATCACTCTTGAGTGTGGTGCTTATAGGTGCAGCGAAACACACTCGTGACTTTTACGGCTTAAAAACGTTTATTCAAACAGCCATTTGAACCACTTTCACATTTGGAAATTTGTATTCATCCAGAATTACTTTACCACCCTCAATAAAATCTCCACTGAATCTGCTCTTTAATTACTCATCTGTTTGCTTTTTTTCCCCCAGCAGGTACTTCACTTTCTTTTATCTTTAATTTATCCAATTTGACCTATTTGCTTTTAAATCACGTCTGCCTGCAATCAGTGGCGAGCCAGCGTGCCTCGCCTCAAGTGTGAACTTCACTTTTCTAATCTTATTTCACGGGGAAATCTCCAGAGGTTTTCAAACCGAGTCGACGGGGCAAGACACTGCGTCAGGTGAAAGGGACGCTGTGTACAGACTAAAACATAAGGGCTGGACCTAGACCCGGGCTGGACAAACTGGTTTCGCCTGACAGATGTACATTTGCCACATGTGACATATATTAGCCTGATCCTTGCCTGTCCGTTTACCTGCATTCGAAGGTTGCCACTCCCTCCTGACCTGCAGTAACCCATCACCTGACTGCCCCGCCCACCTGCTCCCCTGTTCCCACTCCCCTCATTATGCCTGCTTATAAATACCGGCCCATTCCCATCCGTTCATATGAGGCAGCCCCTTCGTCTGCCTGCTTGTTAGCCGTTTGCATGATCTTCTGCCTGTACCTCGGACTTGTTTGCCTGCCTGGATTCCTGGCCCCTGCCTGCCTTTTGACTCCAAGTAAAGCCTTTTTATTTTTATTTCTTTATCTTCTCTTTTTTATCCCCATCCACTTGGTTTTTGAGTCGTGTTTTTGGGTCCAACTGCCATAATGCTGCCTTATCTAATGAAATCAATTTCAAATAACATATGTAGGCTTATATGGTTTCTGGTTTACTGCCATAACTTTACAGGCCCTTTAAAACAAAATGTATTCTGTAAAAAATTTCCGACATGTCCCCAGCCAGATGTTTCCCCCCCAGTCTGCTTCTCTTCACTGCCACCAGAAGAGTGTACTCTGCTGAGTAGGCCTAATGTCATTAAACTCCATTAAAAGTGATAAGTAGCCGTGTGATACTGCTATGTTAGGACAAACTGCAATCCACATGCTGTTCTGCTTGATATTTATGGGCCGAAGCCAGTGTCTCTGTATCCATTACACGCACACGCACCCCAGCTAAGATGGCCCTTGATGTGGCCAATATTTTCAGGTGAAGTGTTCTTTGAGGACATTGTGCATGGACATTCATCATAAGAGCTGGCTTGTACTTGATGTGGGTATGCATGCCGCAGAGAGCACACTGTTGGAAAGATGCGGCCCAAACAACAGGGTGTATTTAATATGTACAACACTGTCTGAAAATTGGGGGAATAACCAAAAAAAGCACAGGTGGTGCGTCTGCACTACATTTCAGGACTGGCTGAGCAACGAGGACCCAGAGACACTATTTGCATGAGAATATGTCAGTGGTAAACAAACTGGTAATGTCATTTAAATGTATGCCATCACTTAGTGTGTTTGCACGCATGCTAGTTTCTCGGTTATGGTTGGGGTTTTTGAGTGTTTGGTCGTGTTAACGCCTCGTCTCGTCCTGGATAAATACTAATCCCGGTGTTTGCGGCACCTACACATGCCAGCTGGAGGTTTACTGTGGCATGTACGTTTATCCAGGTTTCCTGATCACCTTCTGCCATGTGTGCAGGTGGGTTACGCTGTAAATAGTCAGTACAGCAAAACACACGTTGATGCGCAATGTAGATAACAGGAGGTTAGCGGAGGAGAAGCTAGCTGCTCTTGCACAGTGACAAAACAACAAAAGATACACAAGTCACATATTAAAAGTCTATGTGGAAAAAGTTAAAAGTATAAAGCCAGAGCGTCTGGGGGGGTGTGGTGTGAGAAAGAAGCAGACCTCTGTAGCCCGCTCCTCACCTCTGCAGGAGGCTACATTAACCGCTACTAGCATAACGCGCCCGAATCGCCGACCAAACCCGTCTGCGATCGAGGTGCATTGTGGGTAATGTAGTCGCCAGGTTAGGAGAACAGGTTTGTCTTTTGTTTTTGTATCTGTCATACGACAAATTCTTATATTGTCCATGAGTGTCATCGGTCTGACAAATGGGTAATTTGAAAGTACTCCGAGTTGCTGTGACTAAAGTAACTAGTTACTATGTAGTTTGGGTCTGCTAGTGTCTAATGTTGGTTCCTATCCAAATATCCACTGGTTTTATTATGTTACTCACTAATCCTTCCTATCTAATAAGGCGTGCTGCGTGTAGCGTTTCCCTGTTGCCTCCCCACCTCAGCACCCGTAAGCGTCAGCACACTTATTAGAATCTCTGTCTGTAACACTTGATTACCGCCCTCGTGTTTCTTTCCCTAGCACATCAGTTTTATTTTTCCTTTTCACACTGATTAAATTCCCCCGCATATCTAACCCAGGTTTTATTGGAAAATTAATGTGGGGGGATGAAAACATTGTCCGCAAAATGCTCCATAATTACAGTGAGTGGGCTTCTTTTTTTTTTTGCCACACTAAGTGAGCTACAAAATGCATGTAAGCTCGCTCGCTCGCTCGGGGGAAAATGTACCGTTTGTGTTTTTTAAATTCACGTTTCACTTGATCTGAATAGGACGTGTGAAAGGTCAGCTCAGAAATGTCTGCCGCGTTTGGAGCTCTTTGTGTATAGTTTGAGAAAAACATAAATTGATTGTCATTCCTGGATGCCACATGTGATTTTGGTCTGCTGTGGGTGGAAATGTTCAACATATTTTATGCAGTCTGGCAACTGAGCTGCTCACATATTGTGCTGTTTTAGTATTGAAATAACAAGGCATTCAGCAAAAGCATCAAAATCATTTTGTTAAATCATTACATTCCACTTACCTCCTATTGAATATGAAATGTTTTTATCTTGTTTTTACTGGCAACAACTGAAAACAACCACTTTTAATGTACTTTCACAAATGGCCTTACTTGCTCTTTATTCCCACAACAAACTTCAAACTGGTGACAAGCTCACCGTTACAATCGAAGCTCATCAACCATAAAAAGCTACATATTTTTACTACTACTACTCCTTCAATTCTTAAGTGGAATATTGCTGCACACATAGAATTGGATTATATAACAGGCTTAAAGCTTTATAGCCGGCTCCTACACATTGACTTTTGACTTGTGTCCTGTTGATGTTACAGCCAACTTACCTGGACATTTGGACACAAGGGGCTATGTGGGACGATATTCTGAGCTGCAATGTGAAACTTTTTATCCACGCATGCAATGAATAGAACATTTGATGTCCCTCTGACCCTGTGCTGTGGCGCCCAAACTGGCTTTTCGGTGATATTAAAACTTTTTTGGGGCGTGCTGTGGTATGTCTATGGGCAGTTTTGAAGTCTGTTTTCTGAATTAAGAGAATTACATTTTTAGCCAGTTTTTGACCAGTCGCTAGTGATTGATGAACAAGCTAGCACTAGCGTTAGCAAGCTAGACTGTAGTCCATAGACCGTTGGCCATTAGCTAATACTGTTATCACCAATGTGGGTTGGACTCGATGTTGTTATGAGTTTTAATGAACTGGTTAAAATGGTCAAGTTGTTATGTACCCTTACATTTGTCTTTTGTGTTCTTCGTTGTCGTGAGGCTTTCAAAACCCGGACTAAATAAGGTTATGTTGGCATAAAAGCTCATGAAGGTTTAGGGTTGTCACCAGCCTTTATTCAGCTCCAGTTCGTTTCTCTCACGGTCGTTAGAAATGTCAAATTTAACATTTTCCATTTCTTGAATCACAGAAATAAGGTAGCACTGTGTGGGAGCAGGGCTAGCCATAGTTAGCGACATTAGCCATTGCAGACGTTAGCAGGCAGGCAATTTGACTTTTCAAAGCACGAAAAGCACCGGTATAACTTACAGCACGAACAATGGTCCTGCTGCATTTGAATATCCCAGTGAGCCATCCAAGGCAGCAAGCCTGAATAATAGCAGGGCCCTGCAACAGCCATTATTAATGCTGTTAAGTACACCTGTGCTTAGTCCGCTGTAAAAAATAAAAAAACCTTTTATATCTTAAATGATCTCTTGGCTTCATTAACACAGCCTTCTTTTGTCTTTCTGTTGAGTGTGTGTGTGATGCAAGCCTTGATGAAGGAGCTCTTGCATCATGGGACTCTTTAACTCTGCCTCGTCTATTTCTTTATTATGACGCATGTTCATACATAGTAGCTTAGATAACAAGCACATTGTCTTTGTATGAACAACTTTTACTGTGGTTCTCTGTGCGCACGTTAAGTTGTGCCGACTGTAAATGAGCAGAGCATATTTGTCGCGCTTAAATGTTTCAGATCATCAAACAAATTTTAATATTAGACAAAGATAACCCGAGTAAATACAAAATGCAGTTTTTAAATGATGATTTCATTTATTAAGGGGAAAAAAGCTATCCAAACCTACCTGGTCCTATGTGAAAAAGTAATTGCCCCCCCCCTTGTTACATCATGAATTAACTGTGATTAACCACATTTTTTGGAAAGCTGAGTTCAATTTCACTAGCCACACCCAGGCCTGATTACTGCCAGACCTGTTGAATCAAGGAATCACTCAAATAGAACCTATCTGACAAAATGAAGCAGGCTGAAAGATCTCAAAAAGCAAAACATCATGCCGAGGTCTAAAGAAATTCAAGAACAGATGAGAAACAAAGTCACTGACATCTATCAGTCTAGAAAGGGTTACAAAGCCATTTCTAAGGCTTTGGGACTCCAGCGAACCACGGTGAGAGCCATTATCCACAAATGGAGAAAACTTGGAACAGTGGTGAACCTTCCCAGGGGGGGCCAGCCTACCAAAATTACTCCAAGAGCGCATCGACGACTCATCCAGGAGGTCACAAAAGAACCAAGAACAACATCTGAAGAACTGCAGGCCTCACTTGCCTCAGTTAAGGTCAGTGTCCATGATTCAACAATAAGAAAGAGACTGGGCAAAAATGGCGTCCATGGGAGAGTTCCAAGGCGAAAACCACTGCTGACCAAAAAGAACACAAAGGCTCGTCTCACATTTGCCAAAAAAGCATCTTGATGATCCCAGAGGCTTTTGGGAAAATATTCTGTGGACTGACGAGGCAAAAGTTGAACTTTTTGGAAGGCGTGCGTCCCGTTACATCTGGCGTAAAACTAACACAGCATTTCATAAAAAGAACATCATACCAACAGTCAAACGTGGTGGTGGTAGTGTGATGGTCTGGGGCTGCTTTGCTGCTTCAGGACCTGGACGACTTGCCGTAATTGATGGAACCATGAATTCTGCTCTCTACCAGAAAATCCCGAAGGAGAATGTCCGGCCATCAGTTCGAGACCTCGAGCTCAAGCGCACTTGGGTTATGCAGCAGGACAATGATCCAAAACACACCAGCAAGTCCACCTCTGAATGGCTTAAGAAAAGCCAAAATGAAAGTTTTGGAGTGGCCTAGTCAAAGTCCAGACTTAAATCCAATTGAGATGCTGTAGCACGACCTTAAACAGGCCGTTCATGCTCGAAAACCCTCCAACGTGGCTGAAATAAAACAATTCTGCAAAGAAGAGCGGGCCAAAATTCCTCCACAGCGATGAAAAAGACCCGCCGAGGGTGGCACAGCCAGTTATTAGGTCTAGGGGGCAATTATTTTTTCACATAGGCGCAGGTAGGTTTGGATAGCTTTTTTCCCTTTTTAATAAAATGAAATCCTCATTTAAAAACTGCATTTTGTATTTACTCGGGTTATCTTTGTCTAATATTAAAATTTGTTTGATGATCTGAAACATTTAAGCGTGACAAATATGCAAAAAAAAAAAAAAAAGAAATCAGGAAGGGGGCAAATGCTTTTTCACAGCACTGCATGTGGAGTGACAGCAAAATGGACATTCAGATGAATATTAGATGCTGTTTACCTCATCCTCAGGCTGAATGGTGATTCAAGGACAACTCCAGATGAGTGACAAAGACAGTTTGGAAATGTGAAGCTCAGAACCCCACATAAGAGATTTCACATTACGTATCTCTTATTGTCATCTGTCTCGTCTCTTTCAGACACCGAAGGCCGATGCCCGCTACAGGTGAAGGCCACATGTGAAAAAAGAATCAACACCGCACCCTTGACCAGCACTGGAAGCGCTGCTCAAGCCGGAGACCATGCGCGCCTTTTTGACCAGCCGAGGGGAAAGAAGTTGCAGAATAGAAATGTGGGTGAAGCTGTGACCGTGAAAACTGATGAGCGGTTCGCGCATTTTCAAGAGGAAACCTGAGGTGAGCAACGCTGCAGCTTGACAGTGTTATCCAAGACTCCGACCGACTCAGTTGTCTGTGTGTGCTTGTGATTGGTAAGCGCTGCATAAAAAATTGATGAGCGATGCATTGTTTATTACTGCATGAATCAACATAATCGCCATGTGTGTGTGTCAGTCCAGTGGGTCTACTTTCTTCACTGTAGGTCTCAACTCTCACTGGTGATTGACGGTGTCCAATCTGAAGTTCAACTTGGTGGCTGGATCGCATAGGTAGGCATCTTTTTAAAGCTGCACTCATCAGTACTTTTTCTTTTAACAATGGATCAGCCGACTTTGTGTAATGTTCGCGGGGTTGCTCGTAGCGGACGAAAGCGGAGATAATTATCGTCCAACTCTGCAGTTCCCCTCAGGTCCAAGGAGCGTTTTAGCGTCTTTCAGCTCATTGTTTTGGTTCAATCTCACGGCTCTCATCCACCTTGTTTCCAGCAGCAGCAGCCTTCAGATGATAAAACCCCTGTGCACTGTTCAGCGCCAAACATTGGACTGACAAAGTTAACGACTAGCTGATGAACATAGTGGAGCATTTAGCAGCTAAACAGCCAGATATTTTTCCCAGGATTTGGTGGAGACCAAGTTAAAAGGAGTGCATTCATCAGGTAGCCATATAAACAGCTCCAAATGAATGCTAATGTTGCTCCGTGTCTCTGTTGTTTGCCAACGTATTGACCATAACATCTTTATTAGGTGATAATATATCAGTGTTGTTTTGCTTTGAAAGTGGCCAAAAAAAAAATCTAAAGTAATACTGCGTACACAACACACGTCTCCTTTATCATTATGAAAGTGCAATAATAAATTGTTTGAGTACCCCTTTAATGCCCACTCTGGCCCCCCGGAGGCACCACATATTTAGTCCCAGTTGTGCGTTATAGCTGTGCATTACCTGGATTTATTTTTGTGGCAGGGCTTTATTCAAAATGACCACAATGGCTGAAAATGCCTGAGTCAAATCTATCAATACATACAGTATTTTACATAGTTTCACAGTTCTGGCAGCCTGTTAAACTTGCATGGTGCTGACGTCCCGCTGGGAGAGCAGTGGGCGGTGAAAGGTCAAAATCTCCATCAGCCTGTGAATGTTTTGTCCCATCATCATAAGCAGGGCAGAGATATTCCATGTAGCTGCGATATAAAAACGCTGCTGTTGGAGTGACCACAGTTCATTTTCTAAAAACCCCAGGCATTTGCAATATTTCAACCCACCCACACTACCCCCCTGAAAACAGCCTATAATGGCTGTGAAAAATGGGCACCCAAAAGCAAATAAATGCACGAGAAGGGCTCCGTGCATGTGGAGTTCTCGGTGCCAGTTCAGGTTTGTCAGGACAAAATCTTTGCCGACTCTTCTTAAATAAAAATCTCTGGTGTGTGTGTGTGTGTGTGTGTGGAGGAAAGCACAATCCGGTGTGATTGTTTTAGCTCATGGCGGCTTGAAGCGAGGCCGCCTTAACGTGGAAAACAGGGTTTATACAAGAATACCAGCAGATCCGGTCTATGCATCATCAGCGGCGAGGGAAAACCGAGGCTAGCTGCGCTGCTGCCCTGACATGACTTATGAAGCAGCCTGGACCTTAAGTTGACCTGTGACTTATATCGACTGAGCTGCTTGTATACGGAACATATTGTGGATAATAAAGCCCCTGCTAAAGGCCTGACTCAAGCACTGCATGGCACAGAAAAGAAAAGTGCCTCTGCAGCAGCTCGGCGTCCGCTTGCTCAAAACCTTCCTCTGCAACCCTTCATTTACCTTTCAACTCCTATTAAATCACTCCAAATGTAACACATACACCACAACAGCTGCAGCAGTGGACTTCTGTTAGGTTGACCTCAGCTGTGCGCATTCGAGTGGGAAGACTGCACCGAAACCAGAGCGCAATACTCTCCGCAGTGCACCAATCTGTGATATAGTACTGTGTGTGCTCACTTATCTGGCTTTTTATTACTACTCTAGCTTGGGCTAATATTAAAGTAAAATATTTCATGTAAATTGTCATTATGATTATAGCTGCCTTAAATTCCAAGGAGCTCGGGGGCCGGGGTTGCTAGCCGTTGGTTCGTCACGTCATGCGATTTGAGTACTTATTGTGTTACTCCTTCTGTAATAAGGTGCTGAGGTCACAGGACTAGCTATTAAGGTCTTGTCATTGCCCATCACCCGTTAAAGGGTGACAGCTAAAGGCAGTGGCGTGCTGGAAAAGAACTGCGTCCTGCGACGTGATGTCCGACCACGCTAGAAGGCAGAAGAACCTTTCCACATTCCACGTGCCACATTCGAAGGTGGGGGCAACCTACATGAATCTTAAATATGGGGATTTTGACGCATGCTTTTTGGACAACCTTCAATGGAAGATGTTCATACTGACAGAAGTGCACACCCTGCTTGCTTTCGTACCTTGCTGCTTGATGCTTGTCGCACTGGCGGTATAGGAAGGTTACAGGAATTGGCAAACACAGCCCCACCCTTAATTCCAACAATGGAAAGGTGTGTGTGGAGAGAGGGTTTTAAGACGATTGACCATCCGACAAGCATACTGGCGCCTTAAAGGGAAAGTGCAGTATTTTTAAATGTTGGTGTCTAAGTGAGTAATAGTTACCAAAAGTTTTGGAATCAGTCCAGGTGCAAATCCTTACGGACAACTGCGCCCGTCTAAAGTACGCCCACTTAAAGTGCTTGTTTTTTGCCAGTGACAGGCTCGGATTGTTATTCTAAGTGTCTGACAACACGATGGAAAGGATCCCTGCAGAGAGAGAGAAAGAGACCTTTTTGTTAAAGAGTAAGATCCGTTTTTTTTGTCTGACTCCAGGAGAAGGGTTGAGTTGTCGCAGGAAGACGACGGTGGAAACGTGAGTCAGCATGTCATCTTACCCTTTAACAAAAAGGTCTCTCTCTCTCTCTGCAGGGATCCTTTCCATCGTGTTGTCAGACACTTAGAAGAACAATCTGAGCCTGTCACTGGCAAAAAACAAGCACTTTAAGTGTTTGGTTTTGTTTGACTAGCGCGGTTGCCCGCAGTTGGCTTGAATCAGCGTTCACAGTCTATACGGTATGAGGTTCTCCAGTCTGTAGCGCTCCACAGAAGTTGACAGTGCACCTCTGAGCAACTCCTGCTCTCAGTTGTCTGTCAACCGATGCCATGGGAAACGGCAACTCAGAGGCTTGAGCCTGTTTTAGAAGCTGTTTCCACAAATATTTCCAAGAATGGTTCCATCCTATTCTGAAAAAATGGAAAGCGATGCCAAAATAGATGCCGTATGATGTTCGTTTACAGTTCTTTACACAAAAGGTGTTTCTCATTTCAGTAGTTACAGGCTAGTAGGTAGAATCAAACTGATACAAAACCCTAAAAATAGAGTATTTCAAGCCTGGAAAATAATAATTGATGCTTCCCTGCAGATGTAATTGATTTCTGTGTCTACTGGTGGGTGTTTGCCTGATGATGATCACCAGCTGGAGGCTGGAGTTTACCACCTTTTTCTAGTTTCCTGCTATATTACTGGTGACACGGCTGACATGAAATACAGCAGAATTAATACAGGCAAATTAACTGGTTATATAACATGTAATATAAGCACTTTTATGAGCAAGCTGTTAACGTAAGCGCTGAGGAAGTTATTAGATTTGAAGGGCATGTGGACCACTATATCACTGACACCAATATATCAACCTCTCCCAATAGTTTAGAAATTCACATTGCATTATTACAGCCTGGCAAATGAAGCAAGCTCACAGTATGCCCCCCCCGCTACCATCCTCTGAGAAATAAATATCTCCCAGACACAAGTTAAAAGCCCTGAGGCTACAGAATCAATATTTCATAGGGAGGAGGTGATAAAGGGTCTTGATCCAGCTCTTCCTGTCTTTGAAACAGCCAGTAGTCCAGTATTGAGCACCAGGATGGCTCGATGACATCTGAAGCCACGGCCAAGTGGATCTGGGCCACTGCACAAATTGAACAGGTATAGGAAAGAGTTGGCCACTCCTCGCCCTTTTTTTTTTTTTTTTTTGGGAAATAAAAGCCTGGGTGACCATCACAGGGTGCATGTGGAGCTATTTATCCACCGACTACCAAAATTGTGGCCCTGACACTTTGGAATGAACCTGCCGAGAATGGAAGGCCAGGGGATGAAAGTACCCTGCACAGGCTGGGTCATTACATTGCTGTTCAGCCATTCCAACTGCCGAGGCTCGGGACCAGTTTATTGGAGTCCAAATCAATAGCGAGATCAGGCAGTTCAAGTTCCAGATCTAAAGAGGAGTTGAAACCAAAAATCATGATCCTGTATGTTGCATACTGTCATACACGTGTCGCTACAAACCAGATAATCGCAGCGGTTTGTTTATTCCTGTTTTGTGTAGTTGTGTTACATCTCCATGTTGAGCAGGATTTATGGTCCATGCACGGGGTTAACGGGAGTCCAGGTGTAGATACCGACGGTGTAGGTTTGGATTTATAGTTGAGCTTAATCATATGGCCAACAGTACTGACTAGAACTGGCGTTACATCCATGTAACTTACAATGTCATTTTGCCACGTGTCCTTACTGAATAGGAAGAGGAGGTAGGAGACTACCCTCAGGTCGTTTATGTTGCGTTCCCCTGATGGTGCATCTGTAGCAGGCCATTTAACCACCAAACCCTGCACAGACTTCCTTCAGGGCTCCCCGGAAGTCGTACAGTCCGTCCCTTTTCGACTTGTTAGACCGTTCCTTCCCGAACGGGGCTGGTTTAAGTTTAAATTCATTTTCACTCATAGGGTCATATTTTATTTGATTCCTTCGATTTAGTAAGGAGCTGTACCTAACTGAATAGAAAGATTGTGGATGCATACAAGTGAGAATAATGATGACCTATCATATCATATTTTCTCTGTAATATTTCCTTTTCATCATCCAGCCCCTGATTGATAATAATAGTATAAAAGTATTGAAACATGCATTTGGATCTTTGTGTTTGTCTGGCATGGAGTGCACATTTTATTCTATGAGCCAACGCCATCGCCATCATTGCAGTATCTTTTTAGCTTGATTACCAGCTAGGCAAATTTTGCAGCCGCCCCAGGCCCCCGAAGATTCCAGGTTCTGGCAATTAGTTTGTGACAGTGCGATCGATTGTTGTTTCTGCATATGCACATGTAATGATAAGGGCCTTTTTTTAAAGACGCTCCTGCGTATTTACTCAATCTTGCGGAGCGGCCCTGTCTCAAAATGTTTTTAATACCTTTATCAGTCTACGGGATATTATGTTTACATCACTGGTTCTCAGGCTTTTTGGCTTGTGGACCATAAAAATGAAGCAATAGCTGCTTTTGACCCCTCATGACAGGACTTGTGGGTAAACACGGATTACAACAACAGCCCAGCGTCCCGTGACCCCACTAACATGACGAGAGCCTAAAACGCAACACCTGCATTGTGTTGCTTTATCTTGAGTTAGACTGTAGTTTTAAGGACTTTTCCTTATTTTAATTTATCTTGTGCGTACATGGTGTACTTCACTGATTGATTTTGAGCTGAATGTATACAGAACACACACACACACACACATACACACACTGTGCACAGAGAGGGATGAGGAGGTGAGGGTCAATAAGAGCCCACAGCACATTTTAGCCCAGGGGCACCTCGGTGAGTTAATCTGGCCCAGGTTGTTGGGAGTTCAACTGAAGAGTCTTTTTTTTTTTTTCTTCTTCTCTTCTTCTATTGTTTTGTTTCCTCGTTCAATAGGAGCGCTGGCTGCATGTGGCCATAAGCGTGAACTCGAACCTGAACTCGAGACCGGGTCGAATTGAATCCAAGTCGAGACCAGATCAATAAGCACAAAATCAGGGCTTACGAGTAGCGCGAAATATAGATCAAACGTTTCATTTTTGAACTCGTGTGGAATATTAAGCGAGGTGACACCTGCTGAATGAACGTTAATTAAAGCAAACCCCGTGGGCGAGGTCAGAGGTCAGGGTCAGCTGCGGAACAGCACCGCTGGAGCTGGGGGGGGGTTTCGGCAGCCAACTTTGCTACAGGCGCTTCCATCTGTGGCTTGAAACCAAGCTGTCCAGGTAAAAGTGTCCGTGTCATTTTATCACACCACGCCACCCTGCTGTCACAAACCATCGGGCTCCATCAGCTTCTCCTCTGTCATATTAACACGAAAAAATAAACCGCCGTCAAGGATGGACTGTGGTAGCCGCTGGCAAGGCGTCACACCCCCCCCCAATACCCCAGCATGAGTGAGTCACAATTTAATCAGGAGCGGGTTGGGGGTTCAATCCCCGGCTACCCCTGTCGTGCCGAAGATGCCCTTGAGCAACACACTGAACCCTAAATTGCTCCGGATGGAGAGCGGCGCCTTGCATGGCAGCTCTGTCGCCATCGGTGTGTGACTGTGTGAGTGGCTGTGTGAGCGAATGGGTGAGTGAGACTTTGGCTGTGAGGCGCTTTGGGAACCGAGAAGGTTTGCAAAGCGTCATGCAAGTGAGATCATGCGTGCAAGCAGCAGAAAGGAGTCTGTTCGGAAGCCAGAAATGCACTTAAAGGGAACGTTGAGGAGAAACGTCCCCTCTAATGTGACAGCGCGGTGACCTGCTGTATGTCTCATAATCCATTTAGCCTCTTTGATAATACCACATGCAAGGGGGGGCTGCGGGGAGTGTATGGGTGTGCGATACACCTCCTGGCCACATGGGGGCGCCGCAGACCCGCATTCCCGCGCCCCACTCGCTCACTTGACTGTGCAAAAAAAAAGAAAAAAAAAAAAAAAGAAAAGAGAAAAAAAAAGTAGCGGAGCCGTTACAGGAAAAAGAAGAGAGAGAGGAGTGTGTGTGTGTGGGGGGGGTCCTCTTTTTTTTTTTTTGAACCGCTTTAGCTCGAGATCAGATGCTCCCTGTGCGGGCTGTGGAGGGAGCAGGCGGGCAGCGCTTCTGCAGGTGGTGGTGGTGATGGGGGAGAGGGGGGTGTGGGGGGAGGTGGAGAGATTCAGCGATGAATGAGGCAGAGCGCACAACTTCTCTCCAGTCCTGCTGCCGCCGCCGCTGCTGCTGCTGCTGCCGCCGGAGTTTCTTCCCGTAGGATTTTCTTCTTCTTCTTCTTCTTCTTCTTCTTGCGACAAAAACGAGCTGGACTTTACTTTTCCTACACCACACCCCCCCCCCCACCCCGTGCCAACATGTATTCGGCGGCATTGCTACTGGTGCTGGCCGTCAGGATCTCCGCGGACAGCATGGAGGGACCAACAGGTAACGGGGGGAAAAACTCAAAGAAACGCGCACCTGTGACGGAGAGAGCCGCGGCTGCAAAGTTCATTGTCGGGGTTTAAAGTGGCATGTTGTGCTCTTTTGGGGGTGCTTTCGCGACTTAAAAAAGTTGCCCCAGAGTGTGTGTTCAGCCGTTAAAACCAGACCCCCCTCCCCTCCCTCCTCCTCCCCCCCTCCTGGCTGCAGCCAGTGGCGTGAACTTTCTCCGGAGGGCACGCTGCCTCGGAGGACAACCGGGGCGTCATCTCGTCACACGACTCGCTGGCGTTGGTGCTTTAAGTTAAAAGTTAAAAATGACAGTTATTTGCGCCCTGAACACACTCTCTCTCTCTCTCTCTCTGTCCCTCCACTCTCCCTCTACGTCTCTCTCCCCCTGTCCGGTGCGTTCAGCAAGCACGACGTTTGCTGCCATGTTGCGGTTGCAGCCGCAGCAGTGTGGCGCCAACACCGCTCTCTTCTGCAGTGTGTCGTCCCGGGGACTGTAAACTGCACCCCAGTGATTAAGGCATCCCTCATTTGTTTTTTGTTTTTTTTAAATTAATTGATTAATTAATACATTTTTCTGGCTGATGTATCTGGAATGGGCTGCTAACTTGCCCGCATGTTAATGGCACAAGTATGTTGCTGATGCAGGGCATCATTCGGTTGGCTGGTTCAGAGGCTTTTAGGAGGAAGGCTTGGAGTGAGCAAATCAGCAATGTGTGTGTGTGTGTGTGTGTGTGTGTGTTTTTTTGTTTTGTTTTTTCTCGGTTGCCACAAAGCAATACAGTGGAGATGAATAAGTGATGTCAGTGTTGTGGCCCACATAATAAAAGCACTGGCAGCTGATCCAAATGTTCTGTGTGTGTGTGTGTGTGTGTGTCAGTCAAACTCTGATAGACAGATGTAGGCAGTTTTAAAGGGTCCTCGCGGAGGGAAACTGAGATTTTAAGCCACATCACCGGAAATCTGAGACAAGGAGTCCAGGTCCTTCTCAAGTTGCCTGCGGCGAGTTGAAGCCGGCTTTTAGAAGGTTTTCTCTGAGGCCTCCGGACCTCGCCTTTGTGTGTAAGGTTGCGGGGATGCGGTAGAAAGAAATGCCTCTGGTCGCATGTGTCGTGCCGTGGCTTCGTTATAAATACTCATGGTGCATGGGTGTCAGTTACACGGCTACCAAAAACCAGTTGCTGAACAGACGTGCACTGAGCCCCCCCCCCACTTTCCCTCCCTCCCTCTCCCTGCTCTTCAGGATCAAGTTGGTTCTGTAGGCAAGACTCAATGCAACAAGCCAACTGTCTTATGAGATTACATACAACAACAGAGAAGCTTGTCTCATCACCAGCTGGCATACATTCAGATTGTTTGTTTGTTTGTTTGTTTGGGAATGAATTCTGTTGTCAAGGGCACCGGTTTCCACATGGGAAGCAATGGGTCAGGACAAAGCTTGGTCTCAACTGACGAAGCTTAGCACTTTTGCACGTGGTTTATCCAGGAAGTACAGAAAGTTCGAAGGTCCGCTCAGAGGCGCAAATCTTGTTTACTTATCCTCCCACTTTAAGTCAAACTCTTGCCAGTTGTCGACTATTTCATTTTCACGAAGTTCGTGCAAGGCTGCAACTAGTGATTATTGTCACGATCAATTGATCTGTCGAATACTTCTTCTGTCGATGAATCGATTCATGCGAAAAAAATTATGAAAAACGGTTGCAATTTCCCAAAGCCCAAGGTGATTAAAACTATTACCAAAACAGTTGCAGACTGATCTCCCGCCCTTCGACTAATCAATGATCGACTCATCGTTGCAATTCTGCAACTGGTAGTAAAAACACCCAGGCCTGCCTATGTTTGTCTTCAATATCGGTACCAATACGATATCTTTGGTCCAATCTTTTAGTTTCGTTTGGGGTTACTCATTCTTTTGGGATTGACTCGTTTTTTTTTTTTCATTTTAAAGAAATATGCAACTCATCAGAAATAAAGAGCTTTGCCTAAATAAAATATACCCTAAAGTTAGAAAAGTGCTTGATTTCGAGAATATTTGATAAAAGAATAAGCTAACAAGTCCACAGTGCCTCGCACATCGGCTGCGTTGCGGACGGTTGCATCATTTGATGCACGTCAATTGTTGCGGCGATCCTTGGAGCAAATGTGATAAAATGCTGATTTGCTTTTTGAAAGGTGATCTTTTGGCAAATTGTATGCCTTTTTATTAGACAGATGACAGGGAATACGGACAGAGAGAGACTACTGTAGAATAACATAAAACCAAGGTCTCCCGGCCGGGCGCAAATTGGGGACGTTACAGTTCATGGTCAGCGCCTTAACCCCTTGGCCTTGCCTGGGTCCAGACCTTTGAATTGGTCCACCACTGCTTGTGGTCTGGCATCATGACATGAAACAATGGTTTCGAGTGAAAAGCGATTAATCCAATGAGTGCTGTGGGGGGGGGGCTAACAATTAGCCAATCAGTGCCACAGGCAGGACTAATGCTGTTGTCAAGCGGCTACGTTGGTCTCTAGTGATTGGTTTGAGAAAATCGAATCCCCCTCCCCCACATAAATCTGTAAGAGTGGAGGCAATGTCAGGCTGAAGATGGAAATGGAGTGTCAGGCAACCTTAGGCCAGCAGTGCATCCCAAAATGCCGCTTTTGATGGGTTGACATGCGTGGATGCTATAGAAATAGGACCGTGGTGTATCCTGAGGTGCGTGCTGCATGTAAGAACCTGACCAAGCGTCCGTTGCAAGCTTTCAACAGTACTTTTTTGATAGTCGCTATTCGATGATATGGACACATTTTGGTTGGTACTTAAAAAAGTATTGAGGCTGTGTACACAGCTCTAGGTATAAACCTTCAAAGACCGAGGCTTGCAGTTTGTTGACGTCGTGTGGCAGGACCTAGAGTATGGGTATTGAAGATGAAAGATTTCCCTTTGCTGCCTTTTGGGGCTACCAACAAGTTGTGTCATGCAGCTTTAATGCTGGGGGGAAAAAAGAGAAGATGTGGTGCCACCCTCACTTTGTATTCCGTTGTATTCAGGCAAATGCTCCAGCATCAAAGTGGGGTGTCAGTGTTTGGCTGCACTTGGAGGTCTCTTACCCTTTAGCTCCTTAGTTTCACCTGCAGAATGGGTGATTGTTGAGGTGAGGTGAATCCAGCCGTGTTGTTTAAGTGCACCCGGCCCCTGTTAGTGGGGGCTCAGAGGAGTAAGAGCAAGAAGGTAATTCAGTCGTAGAATGAAACCACGTGAGCGAACCACAACACTGACATGCAACCCCAAACGCTGTGAGATCGGAGGTCAGAGGGAGGTTAACTTGAAAAGACCACACTGAAAGGGGCGCTGACACGAGAAGGTGGGGCTTTCACAGGCCGCTGGGAGGATGTAGAGAGGGTCCTCGGTGTATAGCGGTGTGGATCCGGCTCAGTGTTAATCCAACAGAAAATAGCCCGACGCACACAGCTCTCCTGGGGCAAATGTTGAGGCTGTAAATGGAGAAAATGGGACGTATGCTCGCACAAAAGGCAGTGATGAAATGTGGTTGTACTGGAGGAAATAACAGAAGATTCTTTAATAGAACAATGGTGAATTGTATAATGGCTCCGCGTTCAAGAAAATGAGTAGGCTCTGTAATTAGAGTTCATGATAATGAGACGGCAAATGAACAAGGGATCCACACCCATCCTATAAAGGAATAAAAAAAATCACAGAAATCTCTCAATATAACCCCGTCCACAACGTGTACCAGACAGTTACAAGCCTTCAGAGCCGGGGGACTAAATTTCGGAAGCAACGGACTAAATAACCCGGCTTTAATTGTCTGTTTAGCTGAAGAAAAATGGACGCAGTTAAGCTCGAAATGGATAAAAAGCTCCAAAACTGAATTCCTCATCTTTATGATGCAGCATTAGATGGATTGCATATAACAAGCAGTCGACATGCACCTGTTTTTCTTCAGTTTAAAAGGATGGGTCAAGCATGACGTGCATGGACATATTCAATTAGCCAAAGCATTCGGCCTTTCAGGCTTTCCTCCCCAGTATTCTACCGCTTTGATGACTTTTGGGAAATTCTAATTGCCTCTGCTGTTAGTCGCCAGTCATTCTGCTCATCTCAGAGAGTTTCATTGGCAAAAAGCAAACGTATAAAGGTGTTCGGCAGAATTAGAAGTTTACTTTTAATCATCACAGCTGAAGACTTGGTGGGATTTTGAAGTTCTGAGGCCTGTGAATAGCTGAGAGACTTGGCCAACTTAAATGCCTTCATATATATGCTGCTCCTTCTGCTCCATCTCTCATTCCAAGTCTTGCATCTTCAGTACTCATCAGTTGTCAACAGTATTGGACAACAATGCGCGATGTGTTACATAATTGGGATTCCAATTTGAAATTTGCCGTCACTGTGCGCTCAGTGGACAGATTGGTCCGGGACTTTGCTAGCTTGAGTTGGGGAGTCCGTTAGGCCACGTTCACATCGTATAGTTCAATTTGTAATAATGAGCAGCCAAGTTGGAAAAGCCACCCTCGCTGGCAGTTAACATCGAATGTAATAATAAAATCCAATCCTAACACTCGTGACGGTTTCTGCTAATGTATAAGGAGCTATTTGGTTTGTCTGCATATGGCTTCCGCAAAGTAAGCTAATTTAGGCTATCTGAATGATGTGATACAAGGCTAGCAGCGGGGGTGCTAACGGGAGGTTTTCCCCATGCTTCCAACTACCATCCACCAACAGCGATTGAATGTAGCGTTAGCCTCGACCAAAAGGTGGTGGTTTGCTGGCTTGCTAATGTCAGCCACTGGTAAACCCACATCCAGAGTCAGTTGGCCTTGTTCTTCTCCATAATGTCTGTCGTTGTTCCATTTCCACACATTGAAACAGGAGGTTTCGCACTTGACTCATTCATTCAGGTAATTGTTCAGCAGGGCCTGCGTTGGAAACCAGATGTTGGTCATTCGTGGTGCATTCCCCACCACTATCGCCTCGTGCAGTATGTTTACGGCGTTAATGTACTGCTGCTGCTCGCGCGTGCCTGTCGCCACCAATGCGTTGTTAATGGAGCTGCCAGTGCTGCCAGACTGCCTTGGCCTGTACCCACGAGGCGTCTTTGTGGGGAGAACCGGAGCCGGCTTCTTCTCTCCAGGTGTTTTTCTCTCTCTTTCTTTTTTTTTCCCCCCCATCAACGACAAATCATTATTGAGCAGATGGAGGAGTGCCAGCAGGCGCCGCACTGCCTGTCAAGCTGATCGCTAAACATGTTTAGACGATAAAGCAAATTATTTTTTTTTTCATCACTTTTAGACCTCCTCTGGTGTTGGTGTGCGCGTTGGTATTCAGTGATTGTTTTCAAGCTATATCCTGCCATATTTGTGATTGCCTCCGTGACTCATCTCATTGCTTACACAGCTTTTATTTCAACAAGCTGGATAATGATCTGCCTCATGGCATGCTTCATGAAATCAGTGAAATAGCTGAGGAGAATAAAGTCAGGTGAGTCATGAATGCATCAGCCGCTGGTGGAATTTGGATGTCGGAATCTGCTGTCTGTCGCAGGTATGCAGAGTGCTGCTAATTGTATGATCATGGCGTCTCAGAAGACTGACCCGCCACCAAGACAACAGAAGCCGGGGAGTTTAAAGCATCCAGACGTTTCGGCTACAGATGATCCTCAGGCATCAAATTTTTACAAATGATCCAAGTGCCTGAGATCCCTCTCTGCATTCCTCCAACCCCTCTCTCCCTCAGCAAGAGCTCACCGTCTGCCACAGATCATGTCGCAAATTGTCCACAGAGTGCGAGGATTGTGCTTTTGAAAGCAGCCGCATAGGCAGCTTACCCGATTTGGGGTGAAGTAATTGCACTGACAACAGTATCTGTCTCTGAAAAGTTGACTACAGTTCATGTCAGGGAAATGTCTCTTAATTCCTCTAACAGCCTCAAGAAAGGGAATATCATCAAGCCGGGCGGGAACACTTACCTCGTCAAATCTCTCGGAATGAAACCTCAGAAACAATTTCACCTTAAAACACCTGAACGCCGTCGGGTAACAGTTGGTGGTGATGCGCCTTCATTTTGTTGCTTTGGTGGTGTATATTGAGGTTTCTTAAGTGAGAACACCGGAGCTGTGTCTCAATTATAAAAACAACGCACGCATATTAAATCTGCTCGATTCTTTTTGTGTGCCTTTGATGGACGCTATTGTCCCACAATGAGACAAGGGCAAGGAAGATTTCACTCTCTGTGAATTCATTCAAGTTAATTACGTTTCATTCACAAGTAATTTTGGCCGTGTGGAGTATTGGAAAAGGATAGGAATGTGCAATATTTGTCGTCTTGACCTCTAAACAGTAGAAATTACAAACATGTGGAAACAATGTATTATAAATTATGAAGAAAAATGCCAATACAACATAAGTTTAAGACAAGGGTAGGAAGATAAGTGGCCTAGCAAAGTAAAAAAAAAAAAAAAAAGAGATAAAATAAAGGGATATATGCCGTATACAATTTAGAAATACTATAAATGGAGGGGTTAAGTTCAAAATTTCCAGTTTTGCATAGAATGTTTCTAAACATTTTAAACATTCTGAACTAATCAATATTGAAAATCAGCTATCATATCAGCATTAAGTTTCAAGTGATACCCTACTTAGCCCTATGTAGAAGAAGTAGACAAAGCAGGTTGAGGGAAAGTGGGTAACTGCAAAGTAAATTAGAGCACTTCATCAAAATTTAAGCCCTGGAATGCACTCAACATCACAGATTGATGATAGATAACGGTGTGGAGTGTTTGAGGGCGGATTTTTCCTTTCAAGGATAATTTACCCTGTGGTACTGAAATCATTGCTCTCAGCGCACAGACATGGCCAACTTGTTGGGAACGGCAGGTCAGATTGATGGTGTCGAATCCTGTTGGTCTGTAGCTACGACTGAGGACGAGTTGGACGCAGGGATGAGATATGCAGGAGCATGGCCGTTCGGCAGTGATGGCTGCCTGTCCATTTAGGCCAGTCCTGCTCCCCATCAGATTTGGCTGCTGGTGCCATTACCTCCCGGATTTGTCAGCGGCGCTGACAGCCAGCCATGAATAATCTTTATGAATATTCCTCTGTCGCTTGTGCTGCCCGGGCCGACGGTTATGTGTTTTCACTCTGCGGCTGAACCAATTGTCCAAGCCAATCCCCGGCCATGAAACCTTGTGGTCGGACCTGTCACGACTGATGACAGGTTGATGCGAGTCGTGACGCCGGCAGCGTACAGGGAACTGTCGCTCGGTTATCGCTGCAGCGTGAGATGACCGAGCAGCAGATTCAGCAGACGGGGTCAGAGTTCAGCCACAGGATGATTTTTGTGGCGGCGCTGTCAGCAAATGTCGCTTTAGATTGAGATGACAGTTGGGGCCAAACTGCGGGAATGGCATTCCTCTCGCTTCCTTTCCTCTCTGCAGCTTCTGCAAAATAACTGCATGATGCCAAAAGCTATTTCTTTTCAGCTCTGCTACCTCCTCCTCAACTCTTTATCTCCTGGAGTTTTCCCTCTCGGGCTCACATGCTTAGTCCCCCGTGTCATTAATGTAGAAGGCCACAGTGCTGATAAACTCAAGTTAGATTCACCGCCAAAGTACTAACTACTAACTCGCTCCTTCTTATATCTTACCCTTCATTTTCTTAAAATACAAAAAAAAAGAAAAAAAATCAGTGATATGGAGCAAGACCCGGGGTGTGTAGGTCCCAAGGTAGCTGTAGATATTACACTTTTAAAAGTAGGCGTTTAAAGTTATCAAACCTGTGGGCCTCCGAGTGTCCCTGTGGCGCACAAGAGATATTAAAAGTTGAAGGGAAACTTCGAAGAAAAAAAAAGTCCAATTATTAAATAAATAATATGACATGTCCCTCAACGGAGCGAGCAAGGGCACTGCGGCAGTGGCGGTTCACCCCTGTCAAGGTTAGCGGTGACCCTCCTGTGCACAGCAGGGGAGGTTATGCAGCATGAGCAGCAACACCTGTGCGTCTGCTATCACTGCGGGACATCTTCATCACCGGCTTCCTCCTTCTGTAAGGAAATTTGGATGGATGCCAGGTTTTGTGGCTCAAAGTTTCCCTTTTCCGGAGCATCTTACTTTGTAATTTCCACATGAAGTGTCAGAGCTCCAGATAACGATTCCAGTACCCCAAGTCAGGGTATCTGCCGGTGCCGATGTACTGATCCGGTACCAGTGCTCAATTTTTCCCAAATTTAAAATCTCTACACCTCACCTCGCCTCAGCAGGAAGTCATTGGAATCATTTTAATGTAAGGTAACATGAGGTCGAAAGGTGTTGGCTGGAGAGGGGTTGCACAATCTGTCCTCGAGCCTCTGCTGAAGCAGAAGTTTGCACCAAGCAGTCCCCACTGTGTTTGGGAGAGAACTGTGTCAATTTGCAGCAGGATGTGTGAAAGAAGCTGCCTTTTCCAGGATAAATATGTCTGAAAGTGGAATTAATAAACACTTCCAGCCCAGGCGTTCCTGCTGGGAATCCAACCCTTTAACCCCGGCAGTGTTAATGCCTTGCTCCCCCACCTTGGCCCTCTTGCGTATCAACCCATCTGTCCTTGCTCCGCGTCTTTTTTGGAAATGACTTGCCGTGCACATCTTTGTTAGTTGCATCTCTTTCGTCTTTCTACCTTCCCTCTTGGCTTCTGTGTGGAGGGGGCCGCCTTGGCAGTGATTCAGACTATGGCGGCATTTTGGCAGTCGTAAGACTTCAGTAGCACCTGGGCCTGCATCTGCTGTGTTTGCCTTCCAAACGCCATCTGCATCAGTAGCGAGTACGGGGGTTGTGGCCTCTGAACTCGGACAGATAAACGTAAAGGATTACATTCATGAGCAAGG
Organism: Enoplosus armatus; assembly: GCF_043641665.1. Lineage (NCBI taxonomy): Eukaryota > Metazoa > Chordata > Actinopteri > Centrarchiformes > Enoplosidae > Enoplosus > Enoplosus armatus. Next base: position 2,929,915 of record NC_092195.1, read on the forward strand.
AGCTGAGGGATCATGCCCTGCATTGGAATGAGCGAGCTGTAGCGTATTTGCATTCACAGAGGAACGCGTTAGCCTAGCCAAGAATGATTGGAGGCATATACCTCTAAAATCCTCTTTCAGTTTCATGTAGGGCCGCCGGTGCCCGGAGCGCGAGGTTGTGGTTTTGTATAAGGTTGCCGTTACAGGAGGCATAGACTCATTGATTCAAATGTAGATGCAGCCTTTCAGGTGGAGGCGAAGAAAAAGAGGCATAGAGTGAAGTGACGGACGTGGGTGAAAAGAGGAGTGTGTGGAGTACAGGAGGGGGTAGGGGGATTATTGATTACATTGGTGGAAGCTGTTGGGAAACAGCACGGAAATCAGCTGGCGGTCAGCTTTCTGTCTGTCTTGCAACTCTGAGCACCACCTCTCTCGTCTTCCCTCTGCCGTCTGATCTAGCAGGCTGGCCCGAGGAGGAAGTGACTCCAGGGGAGGCGTCTCCAGATCGGCCACCGAACATGTGTGTCCCCGTGCCCTCCTGGCCTACACCCCTAATCTCAGCATCAATAGAGTCTGAGCAGATGGCACTGTGGCCGGGGTCACCGAGCCCATACACAATAATAATAGGGCATGAGAGGATGATGAGGCTGGCCCAGACACTGGAGGGATGATGCCGGGATGACCTGAGTAGACACTGAAAACAGATCTACTTTGTTTGCCCTTGCATGAGGCATCGGTTGACATATGTTGTTTGTGAGTTGGTTTCAACACAGACTCCTGCATATTGACCTAGAAAAGTGATGAGAGCAGCAGACGGCTGCATGGTTGATCTCTTTCTTCCACTCTGTGTTTCAAGCGGACACTTCTTGCTGGTGTTAATGTATTATGAAACTAAAGAAAATGTCTCTGGCTCTGGACTTTTGAAGATGGCACCCATATTTTAGGATCGATGTTAGTTTATTATGAATTTGTTCAACGTTCATTTCCCTTACAGTTCATTTTTAGGTTTGATGAGTCCCCAAAACAATTTGGGGTTTAAAGTAGGGTTTAGCCACTGCGGATTCTCGAGGGGAGGTGCAAATATGATGAAAGCACTGATCATTTTAATGCCAAAACTGTTCCCACAACATTGAGTATTGAGTTTTATTCCAGAATGGGAAGAAAAGCCTCTGAAACAGCATTTAGGCCCATCAAAACTCTAAAGCCAGGTGAAAATCACAGGCAGGTTGTCGGGCCATCACTCCCAAAGCTGCCATGGCCTATAGCATGTGTTTCGAGAAAAGGGAAACATCTGCAAACTGATGCCATTTCCAGAGATGGAGACGAGCAACACCTGTAGGAAAAGACAGTTGTTGGTTATAAATGACATTTGTATTATGTAGGTATGTATTTATGTATTTCCTCATACAAATCCTACATATAGGCTTGCTGTAGGTGCCATGGACTGTGTTAACAAAACTTTAGAGTTATTCTCATTGAGTTGGCGAAAGTTCTGAACCATTCAGGTAATGATGTCCCGGAGGCAGTTATTCGGGTCTGTTAATTTATTGTGGTTGCAGGGCTGTGAGGACGGGCAAAGCTAGGTGTTGTCAGCATAATTGTATAAAGAAATATTGTATGGCTATGGATAATGTGGCCTAAAGGGAACATATGAATGTAGAGTAGACTGGGACGGAGTATCAAACCTCGGGGACATGGCAGGAAAAGGCTGCGCTTCGGCGACATTTTCCTGACTCAGCTGCCAGAGGAAGGTCACTTTTCATTTTTTCCGCGTTTAGTTATGGAAATCTGCTACCTGACGCCCCGATTCTCTGCCATTCGTATGACATATCACGTACTTAACAACCAGCTAACTTTAACTTGTCAGTGGTGCGGCGTCTAAGCGCAGGGAGGGGTTGCAGTGGCCCTGGTGTGGTTAGCGGAGGAGAGGAATGCCTATGTAGAACAATGTATGACATGTTTGTCATCGTCTCTCCTAAGGGACGGTCTGCACATAAATTGCTTCTGCCTGAATCCGTGCGGCCACGCCCACGCAGTCCTGTAGCGAGTGCCAGACATCTCTAATTATATGCACACAAAAGTAGGCTATGTATTGTTTTCATATCTCCACATTCACCCCACCCCTCCCTCCACTCTCATCCCCCTACCACTCGCCAACTCTGTCACCCACTTTCTGCCAGGCCTGAAGACCTGTTGTTAATTAAACCTGCCAATCATAGAGAGAGAATGAGGGGAGGGAGCGGAGGTGGGAGGGGGAGAGAGAGGGGGGGGGGTTTCTTCACTTTCCAGAAAGTGATTTACGGCAGTGCTTACTTTATGGTAATAGAGTCCGTCACGTCTTCATTTCAGAGGCTGCAGCCAAGGACAGTAACAGTTGACTTACACAGTGTTTGTGTGTGTGTGTGTGTGTGTGTGTGTGTGTGCCTTGTCTTCAATCTGTATACGCACGAGTGCATTTAGGGAGGGCGGAGCAATAAACAGGGGGGCGCAGATTAGGAATCCTGTCAAAACTGACGGCTCTTTTTTTTTAAAATTCTGTCTTCAGAGAAAGGAAGAGGGGTTGAGTAACACCGACCGCCAGCCTCCGCTTGCCTGGGCGTCCTTGCAGCCTGGGTGACGTCTTTGACCCCATGTGTTGTCCATGTTTAATTAAGAATCCGCTGGAGAGGGATTACAGTACAAGGCAGCGTGAATCTGTGGAGGCAAAGAAGTGAGAGCATAAGTAGAATCACTAATAGAAGGTTTAGTGTGGCTGGTTGGCTGGGCACAGTATGGGCCAGGGGTGAGCCCGGGGGGGGGGGGGGCTCTGAAAACGCCGGCCGCCGTGTGTGAGTGAAGGCTAACGAGTTTGTCATATCCAGGGATTGCCAGCATGTTTTCGGGGATGGTTTACTGTAAATCCTTAGCCAAGCCGGTCTCCTGCCCAATTAAGTTGATTTGTTTGCGCTTAATTGGGCCAGAGGCGCGCTTGAATTGCTCACCTACTGGACTGCTTACTGCGGCACAGATGTAAGAATGCCCCGCAACGAAACGTACCTTTGCAGCCGTGCGAGGACGTGCACACTGACACACAAACAGTGATGGACTGTTAAGGGGGGGGGGGGGGCTAATGCCGTACAACTACAAGTAATTCTACTAATACTACTAATAAGTGCTAATGCTGCTACTGCTATTGCTGATCTTCCTCTAAAGCTACTACTACAAGTGCTACTTCCATTATTCTGAGTAGAACTGATGCCATCACTGCTGTTGCTATTGCTGCTAACACTGCTGCTGATACCACTGCTGCTAGTAATCATTTAAGGATAAGGGCTTCACATAAACAACCTTTTCAGTATTGATAAAGTCTACAATGACTTCATCACGTACGTGTATGTATCTGTCTAACCGCAGTTTGCAGACATAAATGACATGAACAGTATGTGCTGCTGACAGGACCACTAGACCCTTGACTCAGGACTGACCCCTAACATTTGCTAGTGCAAGACAAGACCCCGAGGGCTGGTGGGGATTTTGGAGGCAAGGTTCGCCAGAGGGCACCAGGGCTGTTTTTGCTCAGCCCAAACTCTGACTCGGCGTCTGCTGGGGGGCGGGGAGGCAGAGAAGGAAAGGGACTCAGCGAGCATGTGGGTGTGCAGGTTTTTGACCTAGCCTGGGGCATGAATAAAAATGTCCAGTAATTGCCTGATTCTGTCACTGAGATCATTACCACAGGTGTTTGAGCCCTTGCGGGTGCAGGCGGGGATGTAAGCCTGTAGAGCTTTGACAGAAAAACAACCTTTTTCCCCCAGATTTTTAAAGACTTGGCATGAGGTTATAATGATTAGGTAGGTAGGGGCCCTTTCAATGTCACTAAATCTGACAGTTGGTCTTAATGATGTTGACATTTCAAATATGCTTTGGAAAAAATGTTGTTTGGAGCAATCGCCCTCTCCCTTCATGTTATGAAAAACAGAATCACTGGCATGTGAAATTTGTGTGGTGGTGGAGGAGGAGGAGGAGGAGGGGAAGCGGTTGTAGCAGGAACTGGGAGGAGGGCACAAGTTTTTTTTCTAGTTGATTAGGCAGCTGAAATCATCCTTTGTGAAGGCAGTGCAGGCAAGGGAGGGAGGGAAGCTAAACCTCCCAAAGGAAGGCCTTTTGGGTTCATTGCTGCTGGATTGATGCGGGGGGTGGGGGGGGTGGAGGTGGAGGGGGATTGTTCTGGGCTCGCTTTCAGGGGCGTGGGCCCATTCAGAGGCGAGACTGGAGGCTCCTGGATTTATTCCGGCCCAGTGGGTAGCTGCAGTGGTGCTGGCGGGCCGCGCTGGAGGATTTAAACCCCTATCGCAACGGCAAAGCAGCATGCTACTCGCAAAGAAAACGAGAGCAGGGAAGCAAAACCGTATACTCTCATTATCAGAGTCTGCAGGAGACTGAAGCGAAGGGATGGACGGAGAAAGACTGCCGCGGAAAGAGAAGCAGAATGAGCTGACGGAACAAAGAGTGGAACAGTGGAAAACAAAAAAGTATACGATGGAGGAAGAAATAACAGAGCAGAAAGTTTGGAATGCCCCAATAACGATGTGTCCGTCTTCGGCTGCAGAATGAAGGAAGAGCGAGGAAGAGGCAGGGATTAGGAGGGGAGGAAGATGACAGGGCTGCTTAGTGACTGTGTGAGGGATAGAGAGCCTGTTGTCCACTGTTCACGAACACAGCAGAGACACTGTCTGCAGCTGCACGGTCCCCGTGGCGGAGCTCCGCCAGTGGGACTATGCGTATTAGAACAAACACACACAGACGGAGCTCGCGCTAAAGCGAGGCTCCTCATTAATGTGCGCTACAGCACAAGGCTCGTTTTAGAGGCCATTACGTCCTGGTAAGAGCTGCTCGTTTGTCAAGATAGTGACGGAATCACGTCTGATTTGTCTTCTTTATTGTGGCGCTGCAGTTAATGCAAAGTCAAACCAGTCCACAGATACTTTAAAACTGGGACTACATGATTCCCCATGTGGAAAATATCCATGCTCAGTCCCTTTTTACATGCAGAGAGAAAGAGAGCGCCATCTATTTATTCTCCTGGCTCTCTGCCGTCTCGGCCTTCTTTCAAGACTTCGAAACACCCAAGGGAGGCACTTCAGTTTTTTGTAAACTAGGTGCGGGACACAGGAAGCAGTTTGTGTGCTCACTGTAACTGTGTCTGTCTATATATACAGTAAGAGTTCAGTTAATGATGCCCCTTTCGACTTGGGGATGAGCTCGGCGAGTTTTCTGGGGCACCCTCCCTAAAAGTGTTGCCTTCCAAGCAGCACGGTGTACCAAAAGTCCTTCTTAAACGTGGACCTGATGCGGCTGTGGGGCTCTTTCATGCGGGACCGGCCGAACTGGCCTGTCTTGCTGGCTTGCTCCAGGGTTACCGATGATGAATGGACAAACCCGAGGACTGTGTCCCGGAGTGAAGAGTTGTCCGTGTGACCTTGGAGTAAACGTGACGAAGATTCACAGTTCTGGTCTGATTGATGATCTGTGGACCTGATCTCTCACCTCCAGGCTCCTCGGCCGCAGAGTAGCGCGACTATTAGGCTGATGTATTGGTCTGCTTATACGGACCTTTTATTAAAAATGAAAATATCAGACGGGTGGTGTCGTCCGCCTGCGGTATGCTGGATATGATGCAAATGTATTGTAGCAGTCATCTACTGCGCCTGCTCCCTGAGGGATGTCCTTAATCTGTTTTGAGTTTTGATGCAAGCTTTTTGTAACATGCTGTTCAATTATGCATCAATATGATTTGTTATTATTGTTGTTACCACAGTATCAGATCTTATGAAACCTCAGTCCTTTTCGAATAGGCTCAATTAATTCAAGTAATTAAAGGTATTGATAACTAAACCTAAACCAAAAATGTTGATAGAATATGTACGGAACACATTGGCACGTCTTAATTTTAAACCTTTTTGAAAAGCTACTTTCTCCAAATACCCATTTGGCGTGTCCTGGAACTGATGTGACGGCGAGTCACCACTCTGCTGGCCTCGCTGAACTCTTTTACCCCGCCAGCGATGCCTTTTCATTTCAACCAGCAGAAGCGACAGTCGGCACCAGCTAAAATAGAGAGGTCCGCTGCCTAAATGCTGTCTACATTGTGTTTTGCTAATACATGAGGAAGCGAGATTTGTTAGCGTCAGAGCTTAATGAACCCACTGTAGGTATTCGGCCAAACGGGAACAGGATCCAAAATGGAACTGGCCATGGAACCTGACCCGAACCCTACCCCTAGTTACTATCAGGGTGTCACTGAAGAGGGAGGCTGGGTATGGAACCAGTACTAGAATCAATACTTTTTGTGGTACCGACTGAAGTGTGTGTGTAACACCAGCTTTCCAAATATATAGTCAGATTTGTAATCTCCTTTTACTTCTGTTTCAATAAGATAGCTCCTGATTTAAATCACAATTTTGCTATTCTATTTAGGCAAGGTTCTTGTACTTGTTTCCCAAAGTAAGGTATAAAAAAGTATTGCTTTACTGCCATTCCCCAGCCCTTGTGGAGTTCGTAGAGTTTCACCCTCTCATGATTCGAGCTAGGCCAATATTGTCTCATTGCAGATGAAGACGTCAGTGCTTCAGTGTCTCCATTACAGTTTGTCCACCAGAGGGGAGTGATAAGTATGTATGTTGGTCACAGTTCTTTCAGAAAAAAAATACATAAAAAAAATCAAAGGGGTCCATGTCAAGATTGCTGTGTTTGTGTCAAAGAAAAAACACAAGATCGGATCATCGGCTGATAGATTGTTTTCGGGATTTTTAAACTCATTACCTTTTTCATCCTGGTGCGAATACAATTGAGCAGAAATGGAAACACTAAATGAACAAGGACGCGTATAAATCAATAGGCGTACAGTAGCATACCAGCATTACATATCAGCACATGGCAGATTATTTGAAGAAATACTTCACCGCATTTCCCGAAAAAAAATCCATATCAAATCAAATCCTGCCTCAATTTTGTCTTTGGTGTCGTTCGGTGTGTCCATAGGGATGAATGTTAACTGTCATCACTGACAGACTCTTCACAAACGAGAGTGGTGCATCTGTTGCGAGCGGGAGGCTGTAAATATATCAGTCAGGTTTACGCTGCATTCATGTCAGATTGGATTTACCGTAAATACAGTACGAGCTGCCAAGCGGGATGCTGGCGCTTTTGTGACAATCTATGTTGCCGGAACGCTTCAGATGACAGGGACAAGATCCCAAATATCCCACTCTCCGTTATCACCTGAACTCGTACCAAAAGTTTTGGTCCACTTTTGTGTTTTTTTGTGTTTTTGTTCTACTTCTCTTGGCCACCAATACACTTCCCAGCGCACCGGCACCTCTCCAAAGCTGACTGCAGATCACACTGGAACGGCCGTGATTGCTTCAGCCAGTGACACAAGTGGATCTGATTGCAAAGAACCTCAGCCATGAATAGGGGTGATTATCAAAAATGCATTTAACGTGGGACGCCACGCTATATAATCTATGGCTGTAGTGTTTCACGTTACGTAGTGCTGATTGCCAAGTTCCTAGATTATTGTTAAAATGGATGATAATTGCAGTCCTGCTCTGACAGATCGTAGACTCCACTTTATTGAGTGGTGAGTGGAAAATGAGAAAATTGGTGGTATTTTGTCCCCAACAGCCGCTTTTCTACCCCTGAAAATGTAGAAAGAACCAAAAAATGCACCTGCAATCACTGACGCTTCATTAGCGAACCGACGATCAGTGCTTCTATTAAAGGAGGACGGCGGAAAAGGAGCGGCTGGCCGATAGTTGGCATATCATCCCTCTTGCAAATAAATTACCCACTTTCTCAATGACTCATAAACAATAGACTCTAATTATAATCATTCTCAACGGTTGGGGGGAATGTGTTATATCGCTAAGTAGGCTGCCCGAGCTGCTAGAGATCCCAAGCCTGCAACAGCGCACGCTGCCTGTTGCTTTTGAGGCACCGTGGGTTTATTCTAGTCAATACTCTAAAGTAAAGACAGGTTTATGAGGGTGGTTAGTGCTCCCCGTCTTCCCCTTCCCTCTGATGTTCGAGTAAATTCGACTGAATATCTTTAGAGAAGTGTCTTCTCTGAGGGATGTGCTCCTCCACAGGGGACCGGGTGTATTTGTAGAAGCGATCTGTCTACTTGAGGAATGTGTCTCCTGAGTGTCTTAACTCTCATTTCTTCTCTTACTGCCAAAATGAAAGAAGACACACAGCGCTGTCTGCCCATTATCCTCAGGGCTTAGTCTCTCCTGTCTTCTTAGATGAGACTTAGAGGATGTGTGTGTGTGTGTGTGTGTGTACATGTCTGCATCTGTTTGTCTGCATTCAGTGCATGATTCTGCCACAGAGATGACATTCGCACCTTGTGTGGCTCTCATTGAAACCTACCCCAGATTCAGACATTCAGTGGAAATGTGATCCATTGGGTGACATTGAAAACATTTAACATGTACACTTTAAAAAAAAAATCCCCCATTTCTTTTAAATGAAAGTGTTTTGTCCTGCTGTACGCCATTTTCCTGTAGTGTAAGCATGAAATAGTAATACTGGACGCCTTGTGTTGTAGTTGCTAACAGGACCATTATAGGGAAGTGTAAATGCAGTCATGTAAAACGCCTAAACAGACTTCTGCTTGGCCCAGGCAGCAGTGGCAAAGTGAGAAAAGGGGAGTAATTATATGCACATTAGCTATAGGTACAAGGCAGTTAGAAATACCACACGGTCAATCAACAAAATGATTCAGCTAAAGAGGAAAGCAATCTTTTCCGCTCGTTTTCTGTGCTGTTCTGTTGGCATGCATTTGGAGAGAAGCAGGGTTTGAAATCGCCGGACAAGACAAGGCCACCACAGTGACGCCTACGATCTCTCTGTGATCTCTGCTCGGAGCCTCCAGTTCACTCGTCGTAACGCTGGACTGTGGGAGGTGACGTGAGGTGACAGTGCCGACAACCGAGGCGGCCCAGTAGAGTATGGATTTCTATCATGTTAAGATATATATATATATATATATATATATATATATATATATATATAAAAAGAGCATGAAAAGAATGTTAACGCCCTCTACAGCTATGGCCATGTACTGCCACACAGGAGCACACAGCGGTGAGCCTCTCGTAGCAGAGCCACTAGCTGAGCTACAACACAGGTTGCCCACACAGCAGCGTTCTCAAAGGGCCATAAATGCTCTGCTAGTGGCTGTCAGAGCTCCGGCAGGCTCCCTCTCTTTCCAGCGGACGAGAGGAGAGCCTTGACAGTAGGCAGTCTCCCCTGAGCCCCCTGACCCTCCGCCTCATATGCTACGTAGCCTCACTCCTCTGTTGCATTTTTTTTTTTTTTTTAAATACGCTTGGAGGAAGGGTTGTAAGCCTGAATTTGAGGGTGTAGTCTACCACTTATTTTACCAGTCCAAAAAAAACAGGGGCACAAGGCCACACCGAAAATCGTAATTTTTAAAGTATCATAATATGAAACCTGCATGATTTGAAAGGGTTGTTAATTAACAGCGGTGACTCAACTCAGCCTGTGGCGAGCTTTCGGACTCTCAGGACTCACTTTGGGTCGTGGAACAGTCCCGCCCCTGGTCCCCCCTCCACTGCCCCCAGCAGCTGGCATTTTCAGCTCAACTGATGGATGGCGCAGTGAGCGAGTTTCAGCCGCGAAAGCTAAAGCGCCTTGTTCTCAAGCCAGAAAACGACAGTGACAAAGCAGCATTTTATCGCAGTATTTATCACAGTAGTTAGCATGGTGACATATTACCTCTCAAGCTCACATTTTTCTCTGGTCTCAGCTACATGTAGTCAATGACGTTATTGTTTCTATACGATCTACAGTATATACAACTTCTATCAGCATTGCCTCAGGTCTCACTTTTTGTGCCAATAGAGGTCAATATAGGAGAGACTGCTTAATGCAGCTTCAAAGCCTGATGTATACAGTGGGCTTGGTAAGTTTTGGAAAGCACAAAGTTGGCAGCCCTGCAGTGCCAGTGCCCTGTCTATATGAATAACACATGAAGCCAGAGATGGCTGGTAGCTGCGCTGTTTCCCACGCAAAGCCTTCCGCCGCCGGCTTTCCTCAAGGATCAGCTGCTCATTAAAAGTGTGTTGCTGCTAATTGATCAGCCGAGTTGGGGCCTGGATGACCACCCCCACACCTCAAACGTTGGCCATGTCAGAGAGGAGATTTCTTCTTCTTTTTTTCTCTCTCTCTCTCTCTCTCTCTCTCTCTCGATCTCTTTTGGAAAAAAAACTGGCTGAAGCACCAGCATGATCCAAGCAGCACGAAGCCTTAGAACTACAAACCGTAGAAGCAGACAAACAGGAACAGCTGAAGGCGTCTCTTTCATGCGTGCAGATCCACATTCACATTCACCTCCCCACAGTCGCACATTTATTTTTTTCTCCCTCCCTATGCTTTCTAATGCACACAAAGACAAACACACACATGCTTTTTTTTTTGCTTTTTTTTTTTTTTGTACTTTGCCGCTACCCACCCACCAGCCGGCACCTCTTGCCTGTCCTGGCCATCAGTCAGCCTTCCCGCTGTGCTGCCGATGTGACAGAGGAGCCGTCAGAGCATTTCAGTCAGACGCTCTGATGCTGAGCCAGAGTGACAGAGCGACGGGGGGAAACGTGCCAAACAAACAGCCAGTAATATTGCCCTGTCCTTTCACTTACTGCTCTCTGTCAAACCAGAGTGCTGACAGAGTGGGAAAAAGTACAGACACCCTTAAACATGCATACACCCATACAACATGTACTCGCACACATACGTAAATACCGCAAACACACAGCTGTTTGCATTGTGATTGGATCATTTCAAAGAAGCTTTCATGCTGATGCACATTGAGTGATTTCCAGCAGCTCTTTGCTGAAAAGCTCCGTCAGCCGAACGCAAGGATTCATGAATGCCAAAAACTGCATCCCTCATATTCGGTATGTGACTTTGCCATCGTAACCCCCCTCTGAGCCGCACCGAGTTATTTACACAGCTTCGGGTGAGGATTATGTCCGCGGGCCCTGATTGTTTCCCATGCATGGCTGGCATTAATGTGTCTGGGTAGCTAAACAGGATGGGCGATGCGCAGAGATGCACAGGCTCTTACCTCAATCAGGGCCTGGATGATCCGGGATTACTGGAGATCGCATCCATTCATTCCCCATGGGCTGCAGCTTGGCCTGTCTCCAAGACGCCCGCCTAGTACTACATGCTAATCACTGCTGAGACACAGCATCTGCAAAAGACTGTACGAGGAGATTGTGGGAATGCCTACGAATGTAGAGTAGTCACATATAGTTTCCATTTGGGGTGGTAACATTGAGAAAAGATACGTATGCTCCCATTCGACATTACCTGCCGTTCACGCTGCGGGAAGAATCCAAAAGCCTTGGCCACGTTTAAATGGTAGATTAAAGAATCAACAACACATAAGTGCCTACTTACATTCTAACTTACGGTTTTATAAGTATACACTGCAGGAACTGGGAAAACTTTCCTCACTATGTGCTTCTACGCCATGAGATGTTCCCAGCTTTGACAGTGGCTGATTTTTCTGTTATTTAGGGTACAAAATAATTAAACCATGAAGAGCCATTATTGAATTTAGTGTGGAAAATCAGTCCCTTTCCTTTCTGAAATAGTCATTGTCTCCTGGCTGAGTTCTGTGGAACAGTGACAAAAGAGATTAAGAGGCCCTAATTCTCCTCAGAAATCCACTTCAGCCCTTCTAGAGAATCTAGCCTGAGGGTTGGAGAAAGCTTTATATCCCTATCGCCCGACTGAGCTCCTCTTAGCTTTATGTGTCCCCAGTCTCACTCCTATTCTGCAATGACAGGTGCATCTGATAGTGTTCACCTGGGGCAAATGACTGAGATTACTTCCTGGACGCCAAATCGGAAGACCTTCTGACCTCCAGACGGACTCAACGGATTCTAAGACATCCGATTGCCAATGAAGGATACCATTTCCATACTAATGTGGGATGTAACTGCATAATTCAAGAGACTACACTCCTCTTGGTCCACTGTTAGGTGACCTTTGACCTGGGCACCCAAGCTGATCTAGCCTCCCACACTGTAGCAACATATTTAGGCCCTAAGCACTGACTCAGCACTCGTCATCTCCCAACCCATCTTTTTTGGTTCGTTTGTTTCTGTGAGCGCAAGTATCCTCGGCCTTGATTGCGCTCGAGCACAAACAAAGACGTGTCCAGCAGCCTGACTGCAGGACACAAAGATTCCGCTGGCCCCCGAACGCTGAGATCTGCCTGCTTTCAAAGGTGACACCCATGTTCGTTGAGTCTGCGATGAATTATTCTCCCCTTAATCAGGACAGAAAAGACACTGTCCATCTTCAAACGGGCTGCAGGGCCCGTGTCACCAGCATCAGGAAGTGTCATCAATCACCTTCAGACTTGCAAGTATGAATCGTGTAGGTGGCTTGCACAGTGCACAACTCCATGGATCTCCTTACCTTTTGGGCTTGTGGCCAGATGAAGCAGTTAGCAGGAAGGTAATTTACCCTTTGGCTATGACAGACCTCCACTGGAGGTGAAGCAACTACTGGGCAACCTGCACCTAAATCCATCTCCCTTCATTCCTCCCTTATCGCGGCACCTATGGATCTCAAGCTTGTGACCAAAGAGAGTAATCCCATTTCAAGCACCCCATTTGGTCCAGATGTATGTATGTGTTTCATCTCTCTGAGAGTGAGTGATTCATTTTTTTGTGTTGGGGCGCTCTGTCTGAATAAAGCATTAGCTGGTAGGTTAGCCTAATGCAATGCTCCCTTCTGGAACTTCACTCTGCGATAGCCTAAGGGTGCAAACATAAGTGGATTAGAAAACACACACAGAGAATCCACTGTCTGTTTTATAAAACTTGCACGTCCCGGCATCACCAGCTCACTCTCCCCTCCGTCTCTCTCCTTAATACACACCAAAGCACTTGCAAACAAACACATGCATAAGCATGAAAAGCCCCACATGCTAGAACATTGTTCCGGGGCAATGCGTTGACGGTGGCTTTGCGCCGAGCATCTCAACCTCTTGCTCGAATCTAGCTGTGATGCTAACACGAAGTGAAGTGTTATCCGGCACGGCGCGGTCATGAGGCTTGCCGTCTGCGGGGTGGCACAGCACCAACTGTGGAACCGCGGATAGCGGGTACAACCTCGAGCAAGGCAGCAGGAGAGAGAGCGAGACCCAGAGATAATGATGCAGTGCATGTTGCTTCCACTTTTTTTTATTTATTTTTTGACATCATTATGCTGCCTGCCCCATGGCCTTTTCCACAGGCAGGCCATTAGTGGGACGTGATGGTGTCCAAAGCCTTCTTCAAGTGACAAACATGATTTAATTCCGCTGCGTGTTGTATCTCCATTTGAAGAAAGGATGTGGTCTTGTGCCCGGCACAGGGATACATCATTACCGAGCGAAATGTCCTGTTTCTCCTTCACAGAGTTTCCAGTGAGGGCCCGGGGGTCCTCGTGTTGTCTGCATTAGATAACAGATACAGTTTGCCTTTCACACACACAAAGAAAAACATTCATTACTTCACTATCGACACTGTGTACTGTAAGGCCGGTGTGTGTATTAATGTGAGGGGGTGGGGTGGCTTGTTTTTGTTCAGGCATGGCCTGAGTTGACTTGTCTTCAGACAGCATTAGACAATGTGGGCATGACAGGGGCTTCACTTAATTCATTGACCCCATTCCTTGATCTTGTTTATTTGTGTTCTTCTGGCTGCTTAGCGGGCCCGTCTAATGACAGCAGGCAGCTAGTGCCGCACAGCGGCTCAAACTAATGCCGCTCAGAAGGTGCATGTGCCTGCTTTGAGACGCAGAGAGATGAAGAGAAGGAAGTGTCGGGTTATTCAATTATTTCAAACATCATTTCAGCTCTCCTTCTCATCCTTGGCGGGGGCTACGCACAAAAGCATGGAAGTAATAGACTTTTAAAATAACTCGGTGAATGGCTGATTTAATGCCTGTATTTCGGAGCACTAAATCAATGCTTCGCCCCACCTTCAGGCTCAGCACAGTAGCTCCTATAGGATATCCATAAATTGAGTGGATGGTTGCAAAGAAGTCAAAGCCACCTACTCCCATTAAACCCCATCATGAGGAGGGACAGGTATAGGTCACATTGTCCAAGGGCTGACAGAGATTAATTGAGGCCGGGTGACTTTGTGCACCCGCAGGGCCTCGGGGGGCATCGCCGTCCCTGCCCTGAAATAACCTCGCGGTGCCCAGCCACCTTGCCGACAGTAACAGGTGAATATTTTATGAACCGCAGGGATTTGAAAGAAACCGCTAACGATTTCTTTAGGTAGCAGCTAATGGCCTCAGATGTCAGATGGGAGAAGGATTGGAGTTTACTTTCTCTCAACTCGATTTGAAGATTTGGCAATCTATTCCGCAGACAGAGGCTGTCTCAATTGGTTGGGCAAACTAAGTGTCGTGTTAGCCTGCCCTGGCACTAGCTTGGGAAGGCCAAACGTATGAGAGAGCAACGACAGTAAACTGAGGGGTGGATTCTAAGAAAGGCACACGTGGCTACCCTGGAATGAAATGCAACGACAAACTGTAATGGAGACATTTGTTTTTTTTGAATCCTCAGCTGCCTGGGACGCTGTCTGCTAATGTCAGCCTGTCTTGCTGCGACAAATGCTTGAGTCAAACCGCTTTTTATGTTTGTGGGTACAAAGCATGCAGGACTTTCATAATACGCCTGGTAATTTTCAGTCATCAGCTCGGTTCTGAATAGCTTCCCTCCCCCTACAAGCACAAACACTGCGTGGTTACACTTTTGAAGATCATGTTGTTTTTGACTGCATTTCTTAGAGATCACCTGTCGGATAAAGTAATGATTTCTTCTTCTTCCTAAGATTGTCCCTCTTGGACTGTCTGTAGGTGGCACTTTAAAGGATTATTGTGGTTTATTCCAACTTGGGCGTTGAGTTTTGTAGTTTTGGCTGAGATCTTTGAACCCGGACGGAAAGGTTTTTGGCCTTCTGCACACCGACACACAGACCATAAACGATACCTCAAACTATCACATCCGCACTATGCTGAGGTCAACAACGGCATTTTAAATGCTGTTGTTTTAGTAAAGTAAGAAAGTAAATAAATAGGAAATCAAAATTTTCAAATATTCATTATTTCTGCAAATGTTTGTGCTCACTGATTTTTGAAAACGTGTTGGTCTTGACTGGGGAATTGACTTGGGACTTAACAGTCCTGATGTGGGACTTGACGTGAAACTTGACTTGAGACCTGCTGATCTTGTTGGTCTTGACTTGGCGGTGTTACGACGCTAGATTCAGGACTTGTTGATCTTAACCGGGGGCCTTGCAGGTCTTGACTCGTAACTTGACGCAGGACTTAGTAACGAAAACTTCCGACTTACTTGTGACTTGCAAAACAACGACTTTGTCCCACCTCTTGAGGTCATCAGGCTAAACTATAAAAATAAGACCAGAATTGGGATAAACCAGAATTATCCCTTAATCTCGGTGCGCTTTATCACCGCTCAGGCAAATTACACTGTTCTATTTATTTCAAACAAAGCAAAAACCTCAAATGCATCACTTTCTCTTGAGATTTATTCTCAAGAAATAGGAACCAGATGCCGAGTTTTTAGAGAGCAGCCTTGTTACCTTAATGAACCCACTGTGAGCCATCTAAGCCTCTCCTTGATTTGGCTCACACGGCTTTTATTGAGCTCCATAAATGTTTGGACAGAGGCTGCTCTTTTCCGTTTTTTTTCCGCCTCTGTGCCGTTATTAGTCCAGAAATGAAATGACACAATAACTTGAGCTATGGGTTGTTTGCTTCACTTAGAAGCCCTATTGAGCCTCATCACATCAATAGTTACACAGTCTGAACTCCAGCCTGCCTGTTGTAACATTTGCCATTGCAAAGGGAAACGTATGCATGAGGAAGAAACTGTGGATTATCACTTGTATTTGTGTGTCAGGGTGCGTCTTTGCTGCTGACTTGTTTTCACCTCTCTCTGATGAAGCTTTGGGTGTATGCGCACTCTTGTCTAGGTGAGGAATGCGCGCATACGTGCCACCAAACAGTGTGTGTTCTCACACTCTTGCATGTGTGTGATCCCATCTGTCTCCGTGTTGGAATAAACGCGTGCTTTTTTTCAAATTGCTCTCCATAAACGTCAGAGCAGAGTACATCAAAAGGCCCATAGCCCCCCCCCCCCCCCCCCCCCCCCCCCCCGAGGCCATTTCACCTACCTGGTGAAATTGCGTACCCCCTAAATCTCAGCGCCCGCTGCTCCATTCAGAGTAAATTACCTTTTGTACACAAAGATGTGACACGTCGTTGCATGAAAAACATCTCAGGTTTCATCACTCCTCCCGACATCTCAGGCGCTCGTCCCCGCTTCTCACTTTTCCTGTTTTTTCAGCTCTCATTTCCGATCTGATGAACTGCGGGGTGACGAAACCCGGCAGAGAGGGAGGGTGGCTGTCGTCTAGACGCACTGGTTTGCAGCTGAGATGGGAGAGGGTGGAGTTGGGATAATTCTTGCACAGTGTGGGGGGGGGCTCTGGTAGGTTTGTGGGGGGTAAATGGAGATAATTAGAGACATTTTAGAGTCGCAGAGGGGGGCTGAATCATCGGAGGCCGCTCCTCCTCTCCTCCATCCTTCCATCCCTTGGCACATATGATGAGATGGGGTGTTTGCTGCAGAGAATTACAGTTTAAATGACAGCAATGCAAATGCAAATCACCCTGTGAAGCAAACACCTGCATCTTCGTGTGGCTGCTGCTGTTGTTGCTGTTTTTCTTCCCCCTCTCCACTTCACGTATGACTAATCACCACTTTTGACTGAGAAGAATGCTGCAGTGATGATAAGGAGTTGGCAAGGACGCCTCTCCTCCACTAGGGGCAGTGCGCACTCCGGGGAAATTACAGAGCGAGACCGCTTTTGGAAAGATGAACGCAGGAAGGCGCCGATGCTGCATTCACTTGTAAAAACCGGCGGTGCAAATTACTTTTGAGTACTGTTTTACTTTCTGTTTGTTGTCCCCAACAAGAGTAGTCAGGCGTCAGGGAAGATATATTTCCAATCATTTCCTAATTAAACCAACCTGAGCACTGATTGCTGCGCGTTAAAGCACCGTGTTTAGGGCTCCCATGTGAAACCGATTCATCCAACTGTATTTCTGCTCTTGGCTGCAACTAATGGTTATTTTCATTAGTGATTGAATTTGCCAAAAATGTTCTCGTTTTTTTCCAGTAAAATGTCATTATTTTGCATTACTTTTGCTTGACGATTAATCGATGATCAAAATACTTAGACTGATCAGCTCATTTTTGCAGCTCTAGTTATGGTCCCGGTGGCTGCGCCCTTGCCCTCGCCAGATATATTCTGTTGATGGACTAATCGTTCCGGCGCGACCTAAAACTATGTTAGAAGTTTCAGTTTTATGTGGCAACGTGTGTGTTTCTGTGTGTGCTTTCTGTGCACACGTGACAATCTGCTTCCACTGTCCCAGTGAAAGAGGCATTTACATGCAAATAAGCAACATGGCGCGCCCTCGCTAACCACAGGGGGGTTGCGTTGCATGTGACAGAGCTGCTCTAAAACCCGCACTTGTACTCAGACGCGTCACCTCAGAAGTTCGTGTGGTGTAAATGTTAAGGACTGGGAAACCCGAACTCTACAGATCCCTTCTCTCGCGGCGGCGGCTACAGAGCGCTCCAAACATGCTTAAACACTCCTGTGTTGTTGTTTTAAACGATCAAGCCTTTCCGACAGATATTCCCACATGACTCGAATGCAGCTTAACTGCGTTCCTCTCTTTCTTCTTCACTTCCCCTCTTCTCCCGTGTCTTGTTTCTCTCTTTAGACTTTCTTGACTCTTAAGCTCAGTTGAGTCTTCCTGTCGCAGCTCTCTTGAGCACACACCCAGCCTGTGTGTGTGTGTGTGTGTGTGTGTGTGTGTGTGTGTGTGATGGCCTGAGGTAGTGTTTATCATCAGATGATAAATCCAGTCATCTGTTTGTCCTCCAAGGTGTTTTGCATCGCACAGCCTCACATATTGACACACTTGCATATTGTCAACTTCCTGTACACGAGCGTCCTCCATCTGGGGTTTGGATCATGTGAGCAACCTCATGTACAAATCTGCATTTCCTTAAATTAAACATTAAACCAACGTGATCTCAAGTGAATTTCTGAGACGGTTCGCCCGCATTTGATAGGACGAATGGTGGGGTTTTTGTTTTTTTGATCGGGTGTAAGCGGATGTATAATTACATAATTTCTTAGGAACGTTCCGACAAAAAAAGAATTTGTAATTTCTTAATAATTGTGGGGAAAATGGAGACACTGTTTGCACAGCAGGTCAGATAAATGTAAGATACACTCACAAATATGTATGTATATTCATATAATTTGACTTTTTGTGCGGTTTTAAATTTGAGCCGAGATGATGGGTTGATTAACCAATTAGTCCGTCATCATACATTTAACTCATGAACAACTACTGTGGTAATCAATCAATTGGGTGATTCTTTTTTTCAAGCAACAGTGCCTGCTGGTTCACTGATTAGAGCTTCTCCAACACGAGGTTTCGCTGCCTTTTCTCTCTCTCTCTCTCTCTCTCTCTCTCTTTTATATCATTTTGGATTCCTGAAATCTTTTTGAGGATATTTGAGGATGTTTCCCTGCGCTCTGGGAAATAGTGATGGGCATTTTCTCACAGTCTATATACCAATTAATTCAACAGATGTGTCCAGTCGTTAAGATTTTAGCAGTTCTTTGAAGGAAATGGCTCTGGAGATCAAAACCACTTCTAGACTTTATAATTATCACGATTCATTAATCAGTGAATGAGTCCTTATTATGTACAGCATTGTCTTTATTTCCCTATAATTAGCACCACATTGTACAATTCTTTCAAAGAAACTTCATAAAATGATGGGATCTGTAAAATAAAGGCAAAGATATTTCAATTATTTTTAAGCTAGGTCTGCATATCTTTCACAATCTCACCCTCATAATGTTTTTTTCATAATGGAGTCCTATCTTCTCATATGGTTTGGTCATACCTTTCCCAACTTAACTCGAAATACACTGGGATTCTTGGCTGCATTATGGTTAAATCTCCCCTACGTGCGTCCCATCCTTACTCTGCATCTATTCCGTTTCACTCCACTCTGTTTTGTGCTTTATTCCCCTGGTATGGTGTTACCGCAACAGTTCAATTTCCTCGGGGCGATCATCAATGTTTCATTTGATCTCATCTCATCCTCCTCTCTCTCTTTTTTTCTTCTTCCTCAAAGTATCTGCTGCATGCTTTTACTCTCCAAAGGACTGAGCAGCACTACAATGCTGCTCGCTTCAGAGCCGCCACCCGCTGTGCTCTCAGATCATCACATGATGCTGGGTTTCTGCCTGACAAAGCAAGGGTTTTGGGCTGGAAGACCCAGTGATCCTCAGGGGGAAAGAGTTTCAGAGCTAAATAGAAACAGCAAAGCAAAAACTGCATTTCTGTGTAAGGCTGTAGCGTATCAAAACAATCTATTATGTCAGATAGCATCAGTAACATCAGCAGCAGCCTATTAAGAGTATTTGTATGTCATGAAACATTAAACCTTTACGCACAAAGACCAGTTTGCTTGTCATGTTACTGCTACTGAGCCGGCGAAAGCAGCTGTGTAATGTCTTCTTTGGCTCTGGGGGGGGCTCTGAGAAGAGACTGAGAAAATAACCCTGGTGATGTCACAGTGATGTCATCACGGTGAGCTCAACTTGGGCTTGAGACTTCCCATTCATTACGACAAGGCGGCGTTATAAACTGGGGGTTGGAGAGACACGGCCGTTTACCAGGAGCAGATGGTCCAATGAGAGAAACTGTTGAGTTGCATGATGGGAATTGTAGTATCCAGTGTCTTTGGAGCTTGACACATACTAGAAAATCAAAATCAGTATATCTTGGCCTCTGCTGCACCAGTTCTTGTTTTAATGTGTCTCTTGTGAGACCCGCAACTCCATTGAAGTGCAATACTGAATATACCCCTTTTAAAATACACAAAGGCAGTATATTGTGACAATTGGCAGTAAAATAAAAGATGTGCAAAAAACGTAATACCAATATCAATAATTGAGAGTATAAAAATTTGATTACACAACACAGAGTACAAACAAACATTTTTTTTTTTTTTTTGCTTTTCAGATGAAAAATAAATGTCAGTGCTCTCTGGTGGACAAACTCTGTACTGCAGCGTCGACATCATTTCTAAACCACCCGAAACATACAGCGTCTTTGCCATTTCTGTTTTCAAATTCCTTGTAATGTATCTGACATAATACGTAATGTAGCTGACATATGAACCGATAAGCTAATATTGGCCGATATATTGGCCTTGACCGAATGATCAGGCTAGCTCTAGTCCACAGGGGGCGATAGGCTGTATGTCAATTACATGATTAGCTATTTACTAGATAAGTAAAGTAAAGTAAATGGCAGTCCGCCCTCAAACACTTCCAGTCAAAACAACCACTTCATTTTGGCATGGAGGAGCAGAGAGCAGCAGTCCACAAATCGCATCGTTTGACATTTGATCCTCAAGTGAGAAATGCAACGTTTGGTTGGGGGGGGGGGGGGGGGGCTGATGTTTGCTCTTACACAAAGACTGCTGAGATGAAAGGAACAAGATTGGATTATCATTAGAATACTATTGAAAATATACTTTGCCTTTAATGTGAACTAGTGAACGGATACATGTATTGAAACAATCACCAATATCACGAGAGGGCATCAACTTAAGTTAATGATTCCCAAGGAATGTGTTTTACTGGGAAACGCTCAGTAACGTATGGAAGGTCGAAATCCATTTATGTGTATTTATATTTGTAGCAGGAATTCTCTCTCTCTCTCTCTCTTTCTCTCTGTTGTACTCATTAGATTTGCCATTTCATGTCATTTAATAAGAGCCCAGGGAGAAGAACACCTCATGATTGTTGCAAAACAATTTACAAAAGACAGATTGTCCTGATATGAGAAAGAATATGTAAAGAACAGCCCCCGAGGCTCATGTTTATCTCGCTCTGTGCATTATGTTACCCGCAAAATGAAAGTACAAAGTATTTCCACCTGCACGCTGTCAGATGTGAGAGGTGTGAAGGAAGCCTGATAAAGTAAAACTCTTCCTTGTTCTCCTTTCATGCTCATTTGTACAGACCCCAGCTTTACGAAACCACCTTTTCTTCCCCCAATCCATTTGCTTTTGAATGAAGCCAAGAAAGCGGTCAGTGGCTTCGGTAGAACCAGTGCTGGGGTGGGGGGGGGGGGTGGCTCATTAGCCCCTGGTAGACTTTGTGCTAATGCTCTTTTTCATCGCGCTCCAAGATTATCAGGAGCCACTCTCGCTTGTTTCTTCTCCGTCGTGTCTCGTGTTCACTTCACAAATAGTGCCCTTGCTTCACGGGGTGGGCACAAACACGCGCACGTGCGCACGCTCGGGCTTGACTTTGCTTTTTGCAGTTAGCGCTCTGTCGCAGAGATGAGAGAAGAGGCCCAGGCAGAGGGAGAGCTTGGCTGATAAGGCAGATGAAAGCCTCGGAAGAAAAGACAGAAAGGAAGGAATAAACTGCTCTTGAAGGAAAATGTTAAGATCAGTAATGTGCCGCCGTGTGGTGATTAAGAGGACCCAGGGGTGGACGGAGTGGTGGGAGGCCCCGGGGTTAGTTTTGCGGGAGCCAGGATCAAGGCCCGATTGACAGCTCCCCAATTCCCCTTCACCCAGGCTAATTTCCTCAATGGTTCAGCACTCCTGGCTCCCTCTCCCCTCCCTGTGATACGCTCTTGCAGACACACTCTGCTACACACAGAGCCCATGGTCATTATCCCCCATGAGCGCTCTGCAGGGTTTCAAGGGTCCTTTCTAGCTGTCTCCATGCACCAGTGTCTGAGTGAAGCCATCTGCTCATGGCTCCTCCGACTCTGTAGCTCCCAGCGGGGGGGGGGGGGGGGGACTTCTCTGATGCTGTTCAGCTCTTACTGGTGGCAAGGGAAAAATGGCATGACATCCTGTTGCTGCAACTCATACGTGTTCTTGTGTTTAGATAGACGGGGACAATAGGATGTGACTCAAGTTCATAATATGAACTGACACTGTTGAAGCAAAAGGAATATAGCCTCATCATCTTTCTCAGTTACAGTCATTATGTGTGCCCAAAATGTTATCACAGTAGGAAGTCAAGGCAGGGGCATACTGTGGATCGGGCATACCTCAGATCAGGCATACCTCAGATCGGGCATACCTCAGATCAGGCATACCTTAGATCGGGCATACCTTAGATCCGGCATACCTTAGATCAGGCATGCTGTGGATCGGGTGCCACAAGTGGAGGGGTAACTAGTCCCTGGTCCACATTTGTTTGAAGTCGCGAATCATTGTATCCCAGTATGTCAACATAGTCTTCAATGTATCAAGAATTAAGATCAAGAGTCTTGCGAGGGTCATTTCACCCGAATTGGTAGTTTCTTGCCTCCACCGCAATACGAAGTAGGCAAATTGAATTCTGTTTCTGCTGCTCAAAGCATTGAAACGTTAAATAACAAAAATCAACAGCAAGGTCTTTTTCCAGAAACAATGTCCGGATCAACGAAGACCTCCGTTTTTTAACGTTCTTATTGGGACAATTTCTTTGGTTGGAAGTAGTTTAATAAAAAATTGCCCACGAGGACTAGGTCCACATCTAATTAATGCCCCCAGCATCCCCCCCGGACACTTAATCCGACCCTGGCGTTATCAACTCAGGACGTCCATACAAAAACCCTCTTTGCTCCGTACTTGTAATTACCGCTACAAGGCTAATGTGTTTCTCCCATTCTGTAGCCTGATATAATGTTAACACTGCATGAGGTGGAAGAGCCAGTCTGATCCCCCGTTAAGAGGGCGGATGTTTAATGGGAGGTCACTCTCTGCGCTCTGCCCACTGACACAGGCAACCTGAGCAATGGAAGACATATTTTCTTGCTCTGCCTGCAAAGGGCTCGGTGCTGGCGAGATGCCCACTACCTCACCTTGAAAGGACACAGTGTCTCCAAATACGCGCAGATACACATCAGGGTTAGCTCGGATAAAACCGTGTAGTGCCAGTGTGGGACTATTTTAACAGTTTATTTTGTCTTAATGTAATTTATAATGTTTTACTGGGAATATGCTACCTTTAAAAAAAAAAAAAGTCGTGCTGCCAGCTGCTAACTTCAGCAGGGAGTTTAACTGTCCCTTGATAGTCCAAAAACACCATACTTGTATTGTCCTTCGGAAGCCTGGATATACGCCGTATGGCGCACTTAGAAAACGGATAATTGCTCACGCTCAACCCAAAGGTTATGCGGTTTGACTTGGTGAGCGTGTCCCGATTGAAGATCAGTCTAAGGTTGCACTTGTTTGCCCACCTTGTTACACGGGCGTGTCCTGCGTTAAAAAGGCCAGATGCCAAGTGGTGCTAAATGAAGAACAAACCGATGTGTGTTGCTCTGTGGACCCAGCCCCGATGCTGCTCCTTGTAAAATATTGGCAGCTGTTTGAGAGTGCGAATGTTGAATGAGGATGGGATCCGGGCTGCCAGGAGGGGGAGGGGGAGGGGGGGGGGGGGGGCTCAGTGGTCCAGCGCCAGTGATGGATAGAGAGCTTTAAAATATTATCTGAACAGCGGCGTAAAGTGTCATAATGGATATTACCATGTCATAAACTTTCATTCCTTGCTTAATGCTCCGAAGACACATAAGCTTCTGCGCATGCCTGCACACGGGTGCCGCTTGCACACACACACACACACACACACACACACACACACACACACACACAGGCTCTGGTTAACCTCTGCAGAGTCCCAGTTGCTCTCTAACTCAGCCCAGATGGCCATGTGCGCTGTGGGCACAGGCCTCTATATTGGCCACAATTAATATGCAGCACAAATTCCCAGCCCTTGTAATTCTTTACCGTTGCTCCCCAGTCTTTTAACTCCTCCCCGGTGACTCGACAGGCCCGCATATCAGATCAGGGCTCCTGTATAACCACGGCTCAGCACCTAATTATCAGCTTATACTGCCCCGCGAAGGAGGTTATCGTCCATCGTCAGGGCGGCCGGGGGGTGGGGGGGGGGGGTGGTGGGCAGTGCTGACATTGTCGTTAGCATTGTGGTTTCTGGGGGCCCTTGTGAAGGTGTCAAGGCCGGCCCACTGACCACGCGAGTGCGAGTCGAGCAGGCCCCTGGCTGTGGTAATTACAGGCCCCGCCACAGAGCCTATATCTCGGGCGCACTCGTCTCGCCCCCCCCCCCCTGCTCACAGTTGTTTTTGGTACGATATCTCATCAGCCGCCGTCCACGCCGGGCTCAGTTGCTCCACATTTTGTGCGGCTGTTGCCTGGTGAAGGGCTGTAATCTGTGAAGCGCCAAAAAGGGGCTTACAATGCTGTCTGGGAGGGAACAAGAGAGTTGAAAATATTGAGCAATTCAGCTAAAACGAGTGGCTCTTTTGTGAGATCCCGATAAATCTGCCTCTAATTAACACGTTGGTTAATTTGGAACTTTTACACGTGGCCACGCTGAGTGTTGGCAGGCTTTTTGTGAATCTTGAGTCCTCAATACCCAGAGATACTGCATCATGAGGTCATTAAACTACACAACAACAACAACATAATGGGATGTGTTGCTTTTCATGAAAGGATACCGGAGGGATCGGAAAGCCTTGTGTTTTTCTTTTTCTTCCAAACGTGATGCAAATAATAATTTTTCAATTTCACTTTCTGTGCACTGTGAAGAATTCATTGTGCCTGCATGGGTTTGAATGGGCAAACATCTTGTGTATTGCTCTTGCGTGTGTTTCTTTCTTGTTCTAGCCAAAATCGTGAATTGAAAACAATATTTCCCCTGAGATGTTCACATATTGGATGCAAAATAGCAACACTGGAGCCTGCTTTCTACAAATGTTACGGTGTATTTAACAGTGAAATTAGCCGCGAAGGCTCTGCGTGTGCCCCGGCGTCTCGCACCGTCCTTGGTGGACTGGATGAATCCCGTGAGCCGAATACCTGAAAAGGGTTTTTTTTTATGGCAATCTGCGGAAAAGGTTCAAAATAGATGCATTTCCAAAATCAACATGCGCCACAGCTGTGGAGAGGACGAGGCTCATTTAAAGTCTCATTTGGCAAAGCTAGAATGAAGCCAACTTGCACTAGCTTCTGCTAGATATCTTAGCAACTGTTACAAGATTTGTTTACGAGACAGTGGTGGTAAGATGGGCTGATGGTTGATGGTGCTCTGTGTCAGACACGGCGGAGGGATGTGTGGAGACCAACGCCTGGAAGCCTTTATACTGAGCTGCATGTACGCTGTATCACATTCTGATGAAATATCGTGTTATCTGGCAGTTATTACATCAGTTGCTACAATCCAGTTAGAGTGGATTGGATTTTTCTTTTTTTTCCCAGTTGCAGAAATTGCATTAGGTTGTTCAACCGTCACACCTACGACAGTGGGGTGTTGTGGTTTTACTTTGAGTGGATCCCTGTCCACGTGGATCCCGGCCCTGGCCGTATTTCATTCGGCTAATAGGGGGCTGTTTTCGTTTGGCACACCTCCTCACTCTCATTCAAGTGTTTAAATTTAATTTGAATCTCGAGGAATCATTGACCTCATTCTCAATGATGTCGAGAGCACAATTAAAACAGGATAAATACACACACACACACACACACACACTCACACACACACAAATAATGAAAACCAACAGAACACAGTTAAAAACAGTTGCATTCAAGAGCGGAGGAGTTTGTAGTCACGTTTTGAAATTGACCTATAGGTAGTTTTAATGTGTGTTGTACTGAAAGCAGTTTTGCACGCAGGACTTTGAGCACTAGCCAATCACTTTGGCTAACAAGTCAAATAATGA
This sequence comes from Enoplosus armatus, assembly GCF_043641665.1. NCBI lineage: Eukaryota > Metazoa > Chordata > Actinopteri > Centrarchiformes > Enoplosidae > Enoplosus > Enoplosus armatus. The sequence goes on from NC_092195.1 coordinate 2,955,853, forward strand.
CTTTAGGACCAATTTAATAAGGAAGTGCTATGTGAGGGCAAGTTGCCATTAGGGGCCTTTTATAAAAAAAAAAAATAGGAACCAATGCATGTCACGTCTCCCTCGACTGTGGCCACAGTCTCCTCTGTTCAGCAAAAGTAACGCGAGTGCTTAACCAGACTGAAAGATCCGCATTATGGTCCCGCAGCAGCTTGACTGAGCGACATTTGCTTCTCATTTCGCTCAACAGTCGCAGGTGTTAAGATAGGAAGGAGCACCGAGAGGCCCACCTACCTTTCTGCCTCCTGCTCCCTTCCTCTTCCCTTCCAGAAATGGAGGCCGCTCTTAAGTAACTGCAGACATTATTTCCCCGCGTGCTGGAATTAAGCAGCTCAAAAAAGTCCACTAAAGAGCAATTATGTCTGCATCCCGGACGTTTGGGTAATATTTCTTTGTCATAATAATGGACAGCGCTCTCACAGCTAAGCCTCTTATTACGAGAGCTCATTTAAATGTATATGGTTGCCGACGGAAGTGCCGTTCATAATGTGATGTAAAGCCCCTTGTTAACGAATGCCTGCCCTGCGTTAGCGTGTCTTAACAGTTCTCACATGTTGCAGCTGAACGGTAGGACCTCACGCTGCTTCTAGAAAGACGCCTGGCGCATTCCTCGGCACAAGTGGGGTGACAAAAAAAAAAAAAAAGTAAGAGCAGAAGACAGAGCGGCTTAGAAAAAGGGAGTAAACGATGGCACCGGAAAGGAAAGGATCAAGTGTTCCACAGGGCATCCGAATCAAAGCCCCCTCTTCTCTCCTCTGCAGAGTGCGCAGGGGAGGTGGGAGCTGTAATTAAGTCGAGGCAAAAGACTGTGTGACTCTCTCAGAGGAGCGCTGATCTCTTTCAAAAAAAAAAAAAAAGGGAGGGAGGGGGGGGTGGGTATATCTTTGCTGTGGTTACAGGGCCCTGTTGTGCGGGTTTAGCATATTGTTTGTGCAAACGCGAGTCGGCGCGCGTGCAGATTTTTGGCACGAGTGCCACTGTGGCAGCAGCTGCCTTTGGGCCCGCGCATTTCGCTGCACTTTTTGTCGACAGTGAGTGGCGGCGTTCCTGCATGCGCCGGGTGGTGCTTCCGCTCCGCCTGCAGAGGGGAGGCCGCATTGTTTTGGCCGCGATGCGACAAGGTGCTCCACGCGCAAAATCGACCGAACCCCCGAGCTTCAGTACGGAGCGGGCTGATGTATCGGCTGATATTAGCTCGTCCAAGCTGTACCGCTATCGCCATGACGCTGTCCGATGCGGTTTGTTTTTTTCGACTGTAAAATGCACAGCACACAGTAACGTGCAGCGTCGCGGTCGTAATCGCTTAGTAAGTGCATTTTGAGGGATTCTTGTGAAAACGTTTTTTTAAATGCTACGCACTCGTGTTGCCGCTGAATATTTGCTGACATATCGTTGCCTCAAAAGGTTCAGTATCACTTGGGCTCTAGTGCACATACCAAAAAATATTGACTTATATGTATGTTGTTTAACAAAAGAAGCTTAAGTTGTCAAAGGTTAAACGTTGTCTGAACCCAAGCAACTGAGCCACAACTTAATAGCATAAATAGAATTTCTAATAATTCCTACAATTGTGAACAACTGTGATTTGAATCAGGGGACCAGGGTTAGAATCACCCCAGGAAGTGCTGAAGTTCCACGCCCAGCCCTTTCTGTGCAGTGGTATCATGTTCAATGGTGAAAAGTACTGTACAGATCTGAGGTGCTGGTACGTCTTACTCCACTACATGTGCAGGCGATCAGAGAGCTTAAGTTAGTTTACAGATTAAGGTCTTTCATTCAAGACATATCACGAGTTTGTCAGATATGATTAGTCGACGGTGGAAATGGAAAAATCATATCTTCGATAGTAATGAGCTGAGTATCTCGGACAACGCATCTGAAGACATCACCTCGGACTGTAGGTGCGATGGTCATCTTTCACTGCTTAGTGATGTTTATGGAATAAAATGGAGAACATAATTAGCAGATTGATCCGTTGTGGCAATGAAAACGTCCTTCACTGGTCATCTTAAAGAGCCGTCGAGGTGTAAAATAAAATCGCTATCAGAACAAAAATCACTGGCGCAGGGTCCTCGCAGGAAATTGAGAAGTCTTTGGACCTGCTCCGGGAGATGACTTGCGGGGGGGGGGGCGTGCTGAAGTGTAGTGTCTCGCTGTGGGCCTGCTGGGATGGGGACGTCAGGGAGGCCGTGCCGTCGGAAAAAACCTGTCTCAGTAATGGAGGTCAGGGCCCTGCAGCAGCCTGGAGCACCCAAGGGACGAGCTGCAGCAGCGGTGTTGGGGCCTGCAGAGCCCTGAGGACAGAGGAGGTGGGGGCGGGCGACCCCTGCATCTCATTGCTTGGTATTCTGGGCACGTTCCCGTCCCCTAGTCCATTTTGTGTGTGTGTGTGTGTGTGTGTGTGTGTGTATACAGTATGTAAAGATAAATAATAAAAAACTTCCGAATGGCCCACTGAGCGTGCCGTGCTTGTGGCCGACCACCCGCGGTGAATGCCAGGGCGGAGTGCGTAAAATATTCTGCACCCAACACGAGCCAATAAATAAGCATCACAATCAGCCCCGCTGCAGCCGAGAGTTGTTTCCTCATTTGCGGTTCCACATGAGCGAGTTCAGTCTGCTCGGAGCGATCCCAAGCTTTTCTTCATTTATTTGATTTATTTCTTTATTTCTCCATTCTAGCCATTTGACTGTACGGACATCGACGTCGGGGGGGGGGTGGGGGGTGGCGGCTCGGTCGTCGTGACATCACGCAATCACGCATGTTGTGTAAATCTATGCACGCCATTAACATAACTGCAAATAACATTCGGCAGGCCATCTTTTTTTTCTTTTTCTTTTTTTTCTGTTACGTCTTCACCCCCCCAGAAAATGTAAAGGCCGTTCATTAACATATGGCATCTAATTGGCAGGGGAAAATAAGTAAGCGCGGAGACAGTAATAATTTCCAATATGAATACATCACCACCAAACAGAGACATAAAGCTTTCAACTAATGCATTTAGGTCAGTCCTGAAATGAATATTTCTCTGTTGCAGGAGACAAAAAAGACTTGACATAACCACTTAAAGCAGCTTTCCACATGAAGGGGGAAAGTGTCTCCTCCAGCGCTCTTGATTAAATTTTAAATGCAACAGTAGTTGAGTGTATCTGTCATTTTCCTTCCTTCCTCCATCAGAGAGAGAGAGAGAGAGAGAGAGAGAGAGAGAGGCCCACTGCTGTAATGCAGGTGCCGGGGAGGAACCCCCCCCCCCCCCCACCGTCTTCTTAATTAGCGTGGTTTGAGCCTCATCGGACAAGGTCTGTTTTTATTCATCAGCCCCCATTCATGCTCGCCCCTCTCCTCGTGACATCTCCGACAATAGCATTAACTGGCTAAGCAGCTCCGATAGGTTTGAGCGCGCGGCTCCAGATTGCGGGAGATGGAGCCCTGTAATTGATGTCTCTGTGGAGGGGTGCGGCGAAGGGGTTGGGGGTGGGAGGGGTGGAAAGATGAAATGAGAAATGAAAGGAGAGCGTGCCTGCCCTAATGAAAAGTATCTGCTCTGTCCTGTGACTGTCTTTTTCTACTTAAATAAACTGCTGCCAGAGAATTTAAAGGGTGAGGTGTATCTCTTAGCGAGAACCCCCCCCCCTCGCCCCCCCGCCGGTGTCTATCTGTTTTTCTATCTCGCTGGCTGGTGTATCATGCAGCCATCCCCCCTTTAATCTTGCTGTACACGGACCAGCTCGTCTGTGCTGCAGTGTCGGGTCGGGTTAGACTGATACTTCAGGAGCAAAACTGTGGAAACGCTGGGGTTATCTCAACCCCCCCCCTCCTTTTTCCAAACGGGAAACTGGTTCGATTTGAAGCACATTAGGTAATCAATGAACTTTATCAACCTCAAACAGGAACTCTTCTCCAGTGCTTTGGTGCTGTGTGTATCAGCAACCCCCGTCAGCCCCTGCAGGTAGACCGTGGTGACTTTCAACATGTTGTGGAGATTCACAAGATGTTAAAGAGCCTCGGAAGGTACTGGCCTCGGCCGCACCCGGCTACTGGGATTTTCCCCGAGTGGCAGCTAGGGACTGGAACCGTGGTGGACCAGTAATGAAACAATTTCACACAACAGCCTCTGCCCTGCGGTGCCAATGTTGCCCACCCGCTCCCGACCCAAGCGGGGAAAAAGCGCAGTTAGAGGGAAATTAGATTTTAGATGGATAGGGTTTCACCTCTCGCCGCCCTGTGTCTTCATATTGGGAATCAGAATGTGGCAGGTTTGACCAAGATGGCGCTAGAAAGCGGGGTGTGTGCGTGAGAAGCGTGGGTGCAGCTCTGAGGAGACACAGTTCATCCTTGTTTTAATGGAGACTTATGGCCAGGTTTGTCTCAGGTTGGACAGCCACATCGCCATCACCAGACCAATTACTCTACGTTTACTGTCTTGTAAAGGTCACAAGAGCTCAGCGGTTGAGTCCATCAGTCATAACATGCTTGGACATCTCCAGTCAAATCCCCATATCATGGTAAACGATGACGAACGGCCGCAGCCGCAGCTCCGCCGAGTGCATTTTGATCGATCTCCCCTCCCGCACGCGGTCTGTTTACTCTCGCAGGTTATCTCGGTTGGCAGTCGACAATAAAATCAACCACTGCGTTCTGCCACATGTATAGTGTTTTCATTTGGTCACAGTCGGGTCGGGACCTGTGATTGAGTTTTACTTCCTCTGATGTACTAAGCCAACATCTGGGGCCAGATGCACAAAGCTTTGTAGGTTCTCAAATCAAACGGCGTGCCTGCCGAAAAAAAGTCTGACTTACTTACTGGCTGCTACTTGTAGCACTCGTATTGTCACTAATCCAGCACGTGCACCTACAGGCCGTCATCGGTAACCAATGATTCGGTTGATGTTTGACCTTTGCATTTATTTTGTTTGATTAATGTTGAATTAATATTACATAAAACAAAGTGGTTAAAGGCAACGAAATGACATCGAATGAGTAAGCACACGAGAAAACTGCCAAAATCATCAGCTTTGCTTTGAATTTTGTAAAAAAAAAAAAAAAAAGAAATGTGTATGTTGTGTTAGACTGTGTTTTCAGGAAATCCACGCCTGAACCCCACATCTTCTCAAAGTCCTTGAGTTTTCCCTCTATTGCTAAAAGTAAATTTTTCCATGGACAGCGAGCTTGACAGTCCTTCACATTAAATGCACTGGTCTTGGACACATGTAGCGAAGGATCTCATTATCCACTTTTCTTTTTTTTTTTTTTTATAAAAATCTGTTTATAGCAGTCACGTGGAAATAGTCTTCACAAGCTGCTTGTACAATTTAAGGATGAAACGAAAAGACACAATCTGTTACGTTGGCAAGTGACCGAATTAAACAGCGTCTTATTCCATCGCTCACACACATTGTGCGTGCATGAAGTGTGCGTGAGGTGCACGTACTCCCACAGCACTTTCTGCCTTTAAAAATATTAGTTAAAGGCACGACGTGGAGCTTTTGACCACTAGCAGCGCTATGGAGCAGCGTTTTGGATGAACGAGTCCCTGTTTTGTTTGCACACGCGCGCGACGCAGTCCCCCCCCCCCCCCCCTTCAGTCTGCTTCATGCTATTCGGCTCATCGACAGTTGGCGGCGGTAACGTAGCAATGACGTGCTAACGAGGGGCAGGGAAGAAGAAGACTTCTGAAGGGTAGATGATGTAAAAGATGTCTGAAATATTCCAAACATTCGGCTTATGTTTAACGACGGGGCGCTCAACAGGTTTGTGAGACCTTGCGGGATATACACAGTGCGAGCAACGCCGGGCGTAAACACGACTTTTGTTAGTTTACAAGAAACCCCTGCCCCCGCCACATTAAAGTTGCCCTGTAGGGGGGGGGCCTACAGGGCAACTTTAATGTGGCGTGTTTGTCTTGTGTGTGTGCGCATCATTTTACACATCTGGCCTTTGTGTGTGTGTGTGTTTCAGCTCTCGTCTGAGTAATGACGGTCTCAGTGCAGTTTCAGGTTGGAAAGAATGAAATTCGCTGAATATTTTCATGGCATGAAAGAAGTCCAGTTCGCAGGCGTCCCAATATTGGCTCTCTGGGTCTGAATACTGCATATTGCTTTCGGTACCCTATATTAGCTGAACCCTACAGTCTACCAAGAGTGTTGTTTCTCTTTAATAAAACCAACGTACTCTACTCCTTTCCCTATTCTTCTTCTTCTCCTTCACTTCCTGTCTCGCGCTGCTGTCCCGTCCCCCTCCTCGGCGAGGTGTCTGAAAATGCGGCGGCTGTTATTAATGGTCTGTGAAGAAGCGGTGTACGGATTATTCTTCTGCCGGCTCACTATTGATGAGCTATACAGCTGCGTCTCTCTCTCTACCCCAGCACCCTCCCTTCCTCCCTCCCCCCGTGTAAGTAAACTTGTCAGGCCTGATGCATTGCCTGCACACGCTCAAATGCAAATCACGCAGCAGCGGAGCTTTATCTCAAACCAAACAAGAGAAGCGGCAGAACATCCTGGATCCTCAGTCCCAGCAGAGCCTGCTGTATCCGAGAGGCTCTGATTAAAGGAGTGCCAGCCGAGCTCTGCTGCTGGTTACCCAATGTGAGGTGGTGTGCCTGCGGAATTTGCTTTCACGCAATGGGAAATGAGCTTAACCGATAGAGCTGCCTTATCAGCACAGGGTGAGATTTTTTTTTGGTCAGGTTTCACCCGGTCAAGTTTAAGTCCAATTTTTAGTGACAAGAATGGCGCCTCCGTGTCTGAAGAAGAAAGTCTGCATAAAAAAACAAAAAATAGGAACTCACACGCAGGGCAAGTGGTATTCCTGCACTTAAATTGATCTTTTTCCTTGAGACGTTTAAAAAAAAAGAAAGAAAAAAAAGAGCAGCAAGCAACTTGATCTGCCCAAGGATATCTTTTTAATGGAGATTTCAGTAGCATTTACAGTTCATGTTCTTCAATTGAGCAGCGAAAGGCAATCTCTCAGACTGGCAGCCATCCATACCAGCTGGGATTTATATCCGCGAGAATCAGTCGCCGCTCTGCCCCGCACTGCTGTGTAATCACTGTTATCCCTGTAAGAGTAATTGCAAATGAGTGTCCTTGTTAAATCTGTATATAGATGATTTAAGCCCGTCTGAGAACGGCACTGGATCAGTGTGATCAATAGAAACCCATCGTCATCCCAGACTTCTTTGATTACCTCTTGGTGTTTTAATGCTGTCTAGCTTTTGGAAGGCGACGAAAACAATGTTTTGTTGTCATGTTTCCCCCCCTCGAATCCTCTTGTTACACGCTCGGCGCTATCTGTGATTTGTTTTCATCATCCCCGCCCCTCTTTGGCTTTGCTCTCTCTCTTTCCTTCTTCTGTTTGAGGGCTCTTCACCCAGCCCACGGTTTCTGTCGCGCCCCTCTAATTTATTTCTCCCTCTCCGGGATAAATGCTACGTAAGAGGCTTGTGTTTTCCTCCCTCTCCATCACAACGTGTTTATGATGCGCTTGCTCCTAGTCGGGGTCGTGGTATTCACTGTACAAGCGGGCTAGGCTGGACAGTGGCACCGCGGGTCCATCACAAGCACTTCAGGCCGGCCTGCACCGTCTCCCATTAATCTCCCTCCAGGGCCTCTTCTGGCTGCCTCACAGCCACTTTGTGCAGCAGAGTTATACTCTCCCCGCTACTTCCTGACTTTGATCTTACACAAACACTGCTAATGGGATTCAATTAACTCCTTCTGTGGACAAGGTATTAGACTCCTGACTGGTTTCTAAAGGCCTATCTTAAAAGGTTGGTGCACCCAAATTACAAAAGCAAAACATGTTTTCTCTTTCACATCCAGTGGTATCTAGATGTTTTGGCCTCCACCACAATACAATGGAGGTCAATGGAATTTGTAGGGCTAACTGTTTTGAAAAAAATGACATCTAAATTCAACAGTATTGTCAGGAGTATTGTTTTTACACATTTACCTTCATTGTACTAGAGGTAAATGAAATAAAGTAAATTACAAAAAAGTAATTAAGAAAGACAATTCTTGTAATTTGGTGTACCGACCCTCTAAGGGCAAAACTGGCATTTTAAGCATCTGTTGAAACATATGTTGCTGCTTTTGGCTAAGGCTAATGTAAGGTAAGGTAAAGCCGCTGAAAATGCTGATTATCAGTGTGCTTCAATCATAAAGCTGGTGATACTTTATATTTAAAAAGCACTGTGTGTATCACAGCCTGATATATCTTCTCCCTCTGTGCCATAGAGCTCCATTGTTGAAAAACAATTGAAATCACATCACTGAGCCACACTGTTGCACTGAGGGACATGTTCCGTCATCACCATGAACACACACACACACACACACACACTGTGGATTTATTTTGACCCTGTCCTGCTGCCCCTAACACGTGAATTAATCCGCAGCTGAAAATAGTCCCCAACAAATGCACTCCCGCCTCCTGTTTGACAAAAAGTTTGCTAAAACTACAGTGACCCGCTGTTTTAGGATGTTAGTGGGGGTTTTTTTAATTAAAAATGTACGTCTTCAGTTAGAAAGAATGGGCTTAAGATTTGTTGAGAAAGAGGAAAAATATAGAATAACACCTACTTTGTCATCGAAGTCTGACCATTTGAAAGAAAAAAAAAAGAGCCAGAAGAATGACTAATATTGGGTTTTCCCCCTCAGAATTCTTCATAAGCCTCTGAAACATTATTTAGAGCATCACTGAAAGCCGTTTTATTGAGATTCTCAGCTGCCTCTAGCAGGCTTTGCCGGCTGTGGAGCAAAATCCCCCCACACCACACAGCGGAGTCCTCTGATCATATAAAATTAGTGATAAGAAAATCATTTTATCGCTCGCTTATGTGGAATGTGATGAAACACAGATTTCGGATCGGAGCAGTAAAGGGACTCGGATATGAAGCTCTGGAATTTGATGCGGATAGCGCAGGTTAGCGTCTGGGTTTGACTGGGTTAGAACCGGGGGAAGGTGCAAGTAAGGTGGGACTCTGCCTGCTGAGGGACAGAGAAAGTCTCACTGCAACTTCTCACTAAATCATTTTTCTGTGCCAGGTAGAAAAAAAAAAAAAGAGAGCTGAGAATGTGCTGGAGCCGAGACAGGAGGACAAGCTAAACATAGATAACACATTCCAGGCATGGTGTCTAACGACAAGCTCGGGCCTTGTTTGGCAAATTACGTCTCCTACCTTTCAAAGAGGAGGCTGCCTCGTTCGCGCACATTTATTTACCCCCCCCCCCCCCCCTTCTTTGTTCTCTTCCCGAGGAACTTGTCAGCTGTGACAGTGGCTCACCAAATCTATCTCGAGGGCCCCGCCGTCCACGTCTCCAGGTGTTATTGCTGCTCTGCGCGGCGGCGCATTGCTCGGGGACTGTGCCGCACGGCGCCACGCTATCGCCTCTGATAAGCAATTAGCCTCCTCGACGCCGAAACCCTCTCACGCTCGCGCCGTTGTTATGTGGAAATTTGAGCAATCTTAGTCACGCGTGGGCCGGATTCCCTGTTGCTGTGATGAACACAAATAATTCATCCTCGCAGTCGTTACAGCTTTAGCCTGTGTGACATTGACAGATTCATTATAATTTCATTTGTTTTTTTAAGTAAACATCAAAACAGCAAACGGCATCAGCTAACCACGCACACACTGAATTTGAAGAAATGTACACAACACACACACACACACACACACACGTCAGTTAGAATCCAGCAGAACGCACGTGGCTTTTCTAATTACATGGGCTTGCCCCCCTGCTGCCAGGGAAGCTCATTTGGGCACTGAGAGGAACGTGTGCACTAAAAGCAAAGGAGGCTGGGAAGGATGAGTCTTAATGAGGGGAATCAGTGGAACGTGTCTGATGGTGACATTTCTTCCTGGAACTGGAGGGCTCTCGATGAAAGGCAGGCCTTCGCCGCGGGGCCCGCTCCACCACTCAGCCCCTCTCATCCGCAGATAACCGGGCACGGCGCAGCACAACAAGCAGCCCTCACACAGGAGGCAATTAAAACTCTGATCTGCTTACGCACCGGAAACACTTGGGTGGCTGCAGGCGGAGGGGAAGAGGGCCGGGGTGGGGGGATAGGGGAGGGGGGGGGGGGGGGGGGGCGTTCACTGGTGGTGGGGGTCGGTGATATTTGTTTGTCAGCAGGAACGGCGAAAGCGCTGGTCCAAAATTAGTAGTCTTATTGCGACATACAATATTTCTTCAGACTCCAAACTTATACATTAATAAAGAAAACAGATGGAGCCTCTAAACAAAACACAACAATTGGGCGAGAAGGCCAAATGGGATACTAATAAGCAGAAGCTGGCACTGAGTCAGAGTAGCTCTTTAACACCAGCAGCACTGCTGCCAAGCCTTAATACGATCAGTTAGTGAAGAGGGTCCTGGGAGCGCGGTGGGCTCCGGGCGATTGGAGTTAGACAGGAGTTAGTTTGGAGTTTGACTGGACGTATAGTCTGATTTATTACGACTTGGATTTTACTTTTGTTGCTCCAGCCATCAGGTCTATGGACTGTGATGGTTTTGGGATGTTGGAATGTGGTGACAATGCTTTAAATAGGTCCAAACTGGGCGAGAAGCACGGGCTATCAGACAGGCTGCAACCAATGAAGCCCCAGGAGCTACCACTCTACTTGGAGGTAAAACCGAAAGCGATCCCACCTGCGAGTGTTGCTAGAAATCACTCATACTGTAGCACAGGAAAACTCCCGGTGCGCACAACTAGGGCAAGCAAAGCAGGTCGGGGCTGAACCAGGAAGTCAGGCTGTAGTAAGAGAGTTTGGGCTGCAATTTTACCTTAAGCCGTCGACCTGGAGATTTGCTCAAAAACCTGACAAAAAAGACTTTTTTCTGCTGGGCCCCCTTTGGAAGCCGAAACGTTTCAAGCGACTTGTTCGTATGTTCGATCGATGAGCTTCGCCTGTTTTTCCTTCGGTCCCGGTCTGAACTCCATCTTGAATAGTTTTAAGCGATGTTGTGCTTTCTAAATAGCTCCAGCTAACCTGAATCTTGATATCGCTGAGCGCTCCTGGTCCTTCCTATATCATTCCCAAGTGAAGCAAGACTCGCAGAGGTTTTTCAAAGCTGACACTTTGACTTGCATCAGCAGGAAAATCACAGAGGGAAGTAATTAGCAGGAATGATGCTCTGGTCCAGCAATGATTGCAGTGCAGCAGTCAGGGGTGTCATGGGTTACACCTGTGTTTGACATGTCAGAATATCTGCTGTGTTATAAGTTTCTGGCCCCGCTGTTTGGGAACCACTGTTCCAAGATCTGAGCAATAACTCGTCTTTGTTTTAGTGGTTCGCCAATTTGTCGACCCACAGAAACGTAGCCGACAATTTTGATGATTGGTTCATTACTTTTCAGGCAAACAGTCCCTGGCTCCAGCTTTCTGCTCTCCCCTGTTTGATATCATTGGGAAATAAACAGCTTGTGGTTCGGACTGTTGACGGGGGCTCCGGGAAATTGTGATGGGTACTCTTCACTATTTTCTGACATTTCACGGAGCAATTGATAGATTAATTCATGAATGTGATCAAAATGATAACCATTGAAGGAAATGATCTTTAGCTCCAGCTCTCAAAGGCATATTGTGTCTGAACCAATCAGTGGGAACCCTCGCTCTATGGATGAAGCCATATGGCACACACCCATGCATGGCCGCAAATTGGTCCTACCATGTCCAGGCTATTCGTTTTTAAATGTATATGATTTGTTTTTTAAAGTGCACGTGTTTTCTGACCAATTAAACAAGATCAACAACCCCCCCCCACCACACACACACACACACACACACACACACTTTGACAACGCCAGGCTTTAAAAGCCTGCATTTTGTGTGTGATAATGGCAGAATAGTGAATGGAACCATTAGAGGCCAGACAGGGTTGGGTCAGCTTCACAGGCTAAGAGCCAGGCTGTTGTTGTCCTCCATCAGCTGAAGAACCCCCTTCACCGCTTCGGCACTGCTGCCCATTATTTCTGGCTATCCGGGTGACCTGTGGCTGCTGTGTCATTTTCACAGCACAGGGCTAATTGCGCCAAATGGCGGTAGATTTTGAGGGAATAGATGAGATAGGCAGTCCGTGCTGACCGCCCGGCACCAGCCATTAGCTGTAATTTCGCTTGCAGCTGCAGAGATTCTCCAGCCGTTGACGTATTAACACATTTACAGTGAGCCTGTGGTGCTAGGATGCGTTTTTCTCTTGATAGCATGCAGCTAAGTAAGTTTACTGGTAGCTCGGAGTTTCATGTTATCCCCCCTTTTTCACAACATATCTTTCTCTTTCCTCGCTGCAGCCGGCTGTACCTTCGATGAGGACTCCGACCCTGGCTTGTGCGAGTACCGGCAGGGCCAAGAGGACGACTTTGACTGGCAGCTGATCAGGACCTACAACTGGCCACACCCGACCCCGGATCTTCTACGAGGTAGAATTCAACATTTTGTCACGGTTAAGGCCTCTAATGAGCCAAAACGCAGTCCGAAGACTGAGTCCGAATTCACTGGACAGGGCTCTACGCTAACCTTTTTTTTTTTTTTTCAAGTACAAAGAAGAGAAAGAAATTTAGCAGCACAGTGAAAAATATCCACACTGCACTTTATGTAAACAAGATGTTATTTATAACCATAACTTCAGTAAAATAGGGGGAGGCTGGCAAGAAGGAGCACACAGCCAGCATTCTGGCTCTGGCTAAATCTACGGCTGTAATATTACAACATTAATGTTAATATAATAGTGTAATGTCAGTACAATATCAATATGTGAATTATATAATGTTAGTATGTTCATTATAATTTCATATGATTATGCTATATGCCTATAGCCTCTCACCAGTATGATATTAATTCCAGTTGGACATACAGCAGCTAGTCTCTAATTTGTTAACGCCAAGTACTAACTTAACAACGAAACAATAATCGTAACCGTTCATGCATAACAATGAGTTCAGCATTTTGGAAGTTCGCTGCAGCACGTCAACCCTTTTTTTAATGTCCCGTCCCACCCAGGCTGTGATTGGTCGGTTCAGTGCCACTGACGAGCGCATCGACCTGACCTGACGTTTCAACAAAGAAACAGATACTGTCAGCAAAATAGCCAGCTAGCCAAACCCGCACCTTGCTTACCTTATCCCTGTTGCCTTCCGTCTTGCGACAGTTGAACTGGTGTTGAGGATCTTGAGAAGGAGGGGGGGGGGGGGGGGGTAACGGTAACGGTAGAGCCCTGCTGGAGTCATCAGCGTGATGTAAATGCACAGCACTTATTACTTTACACTTTCCCACAATTGTCGGTTCCTGCGGCTCTCCGAAGCCGCTCATCAGGCAAGCATGCCACCTTTCCGCAGTGATTGGCCAGGTGTGTGGTAGGTATGTTTTTTTTTTGTTTTTGTTTTTTTATTTCCTCACAGAATTGCTTCCAATCAAAGTCTGTGTATACACGGAAGTTCGACACGACACCGAGGAGAGTGCAGCGTTTCCTGCGTCTCCCTCCTCTCTGTCACAGCAGGCCTTTGAGTGCGGCAGCTATTAACTTTTCTTTTTTGCCTTCATGGTCGGAAAGACGTGTCGTGCAAACTTACCTGTGCGTCAGGTAAATGGCACTCACACGAGCACACAAATATAGAGCCCTTCGACTTGTGATTGAGGAGTATGTGCTAATGGAGCTGGAGGTGTCGCCAAGGAAACAGGCGGAAGTAGAGTAACCACCGAGATGTAATTTCCAAGAGAAAGTTTGCTTGTATTTAATTGAAGTCAGCCTGATCGGCCAGACAGTCATCAACCCACGGTCTCAGTTTTGCAGTCAGGTTCCTGCAGCGGGCATTTTGGATTATATATTTTGTAAAGACAAACATGAACCAGAGAAGCTCCGAGTGTTACTATCTAGTCCAGAGATAGAGTTATAAACAATGCTGTTTTTGGTACAAAAACAAAAAAAACATCACAACAACTATAAAGCGGGCTCGCCGCCGCTTTTATGTGCTGTGCTGTTTTCCAGACGGTTCATTATGAGAGCCACTGCCAATGGTCAGAATAAGATAATGACACATTTAATGAAAGCAAATTCACAGCAAACTGAATGGGACTCTGGTCCGTGCAGCATTCTGTCAATTACCAGGGGGGGGGGGCCGCGAGTCCAAACATCAAGTCTGAAATCATTTCATTTAAAATGAGGAGGGTCAACAGGAGAGGAGCTTCAGCACTTTATTATCACTGTGGAAGTTACTTCCGAAAGGTCGATGTTTTTGGCTGCATTCTGGTGACACTGACTGAACCTCTTCAGTGTGGGTAATCTTTAATGGGAGTGTAGTCCTTGGTAATAATTTATACCTCACAGACACGCGCTGTTGTCAGTTGCAGAAGATGTGTTCCCATGTCCACACAATTACCACCTTTGACGTGTTTGATATTAACAGACAGCAAGAAGATAGAGAAGACCGACACCGTCGCACATATCACAGGAGAAGTGATCAGGAGAGGACAGGGTTCTGCGCAGATTTGGATCTGTCCATTAGACCCCGTTCAGATTTAGGAGCTTGATATGTCCAGACTCGACCCAGCTGAGACTGATTGCAGTCCGCCTCCCCCTCACCGAGCATCAGAATGCATCTCAGGTGCATCTCGAGAGGTGCATTTGCGATCGGATTTTGCCTCCCGACTCACTTTTGATTTATAAGCAGTAAACTCTGACTGCTGCCAGACAGAAAAAGGAAAGCACACACACACACACACACACACACACACACACACACACGCATTTGCTTGGCTGTGCAGCCAGAGAAGAGAGTCATGGTGGCTTGTTGGATGTGTTGCCTCAGGGAGGCTGCGAACTTCATCACCTTGTGCAGAGTTGTTTTGGATAAATAAACAGTGTTTTGGGGGGTTTGTCTTTCTGTATGCGCAATACCAAGTGGACTGTGTGGTCCTTCAGTACAGACAGGGATGCATTTTGCATTTGCTATATGCCCTCCAAATGTGTGCCGCGAGCAATGGAGACACAATTGATTCCTGTATTTTGGCTGCTTCCGCACTTTTATTGTGAAAGAATCACCCAAGATGCACTTTGGTTACTGAGAGGATGGAGCCATCCGATATCACCTCTTAAAGCTGCACTAAACAATATTTTCACATTAACAATTGATCTCGAAATGTCTCTGGTAGTGATGATCCCATGAAAAATTTATTATTATTATTATTATTATTATTTTTTACTACTTTATGAGGTGATAATATGTCCGCGTTTGTGTTGACGGGTAGGTCCGCTGCCCCCAAGTGGCCATAAAAATCAATTAACACTGCTTTAGGACTGGTTTAGTTACATAACCCCAATAGATTTCTTTGTTTCTTTCTTTATATTCTTGTGAATGCAGGACTTACACAAGGATGCCGATGTTGCTCTGGGTCTACTCGATGTGTTAATACACACCTGTTCGCCATGACAGCTTTATAAGATGATGATACTTCAGATGAGTTTTCAGCTTGGCTTTTGTCTACTTGGTTTAAAGTCACTGTTAGTTCAGCGAATTACTCAGTTTAGGGCTGCAGGTAAAGGTTATTTTCATTATTCATCAATCAGGTGAACGTTTTGTTTATGAAATGTCAGAATAGGTCTATTCCTTCCAGAGATGTTCAGTGTTGTATCATACATGGCAAAGAAAAGCCCAAAGTCCTCATATTTGAGAGGCTGAAATCAGGGAATGGCTAAAACAATAATTCATTATCAAAACAGCTGCTGATTCGTTTCCTGCCAACCAACTTATCGCTCCACCGTTTGAACTTCATTGTGCCATGCTTCTGAGCTCCTGAAAAGAAACCAGAAACTACATCCACCCCTCCCCACCCCCATTTCCAGCGCCTCTAGTAACTGTAGTGCGTTTAGAAGATGATGCAACACACGCTAAAAACAAGATCACCCCAGTATGATAAAAAAAAATCAAGAGGAAGCTGACGAACAACGATTACACAGGCTCACAGCGGCGTCCTCACTCGCGCGTCTTGGAGAAAGTGTGAACATGCTTTATTTGCACTCTGGTTGAATCTTAATGGATGTTGAAATGGGCTTGCGGCCCGCGTCAGCGTGCTCACCGGGTTCCCTCAGTGATTTATGCCAAACAATCTCATTACCCTGGACGCTGTTCCAATCATCAACCGACTGACAGCTTGTTTTCCGCAGTCACTCCCTTGCTGCTTTCCTATTTAAGTTTGTCATGCATCTACGCAGGTGGCCCGACATCCAAAATCCGCGCTGACATTCTGCATACATGTTCACTTAAAGAGGTCTGTTTTTCTCGGGAAATGAGAGAGGAAGGCGCCCCGAGAGTGAACGGCGCCGGCCGTAGGCCCGGGTCGTGGCAATACGTGGAAGGAGCCGGCAGATGTTCAGGATTCCATAATCCATCCGCTTGTCGCTGAGCGCTTGTTCCGCTAGGCTCGGCTCCCCCGAGGCAGGCCCCGGTATGTTAAGGAACTCCCTGGGACTGGTGGAGTCTAGCACGGGTCATTGCTGATTACACTTCCCGGTGTTCCTCAAGGGGGACGGCAGCGCCGCAAAAGCTGCTTTTCATCTCCTTTTCATCCATTAGAGGAGGTCAATTTCAGCCGGGATGAGCGCATGCCCGGGTGACTTGAACGTTCCCCTCAGATGCTGCTGGATAAGAGATGAAGCTTTGATATATAGCTGTGTGAGATCTCATCATCAGAGGAACCTGTTGTGAGCCCATCAGCGGGTGTCGTACATTAACCATAGGCTGTGCACTAGGGACTAGCAGCAAGTGCGATATTGGCATTATCCTCCTCATATTATTAATTCTAATAATCTTCAACTCAGTTTGGTCTTTGATCTTCCAAATATTAATTCTATGAATCCTGGAAAATGAGGACGCTGTGAATTACAGTTAAAAGTGTTAGGGCTGGGCTGTAGGAACGATATGAACACTGATGGTGACAGAAACCTTTTCAGAATTGTCTTTTTCCAGTTTGAGTTGAATTTTGAGTCAACGGAAACAAAGCTTATTTGTAACCAATCACAGGGCAGCTGCTTTAAGAACGGACAGCCTACTTGTTTGAGTTGGCTAAACACGCCGCATGCTATGGTTTTTTGGTATTGGAATAAACAAAAAAAGAGCTGTTGTGGATAAATATGATGCAACAAGGCACTCGGCGGCGTGGCGACACTTTGGCTTCTTAGCGCAGCTCCGCTAACATAATGTTGAAATTCAACAGGAGACGGATTGCTGATCGTTTTGTTACCGTTAGCGCTGCCGAAAACATTTGCCAACAAAGACGGAATGCCACAAATGAATCCAACACAGCACATGTACACGTACTTTACTTAAGTATCTTCATTTCATGTTATTTTGTACTTCTACTCCATTTATGTCTATGTGCTTTCCATACAGAACAAATGATGACCTTAAAATTAGTTCCAACTCAACTACAACATTGAAAGGCTGCATGATAATACAATATATAATAGTATATCACTCATGGGAGCAATATTTCCACAACATTTTGATAGTAATACTTCAGTACTTACTTTTACTTAAGTTACGTTTTCAATGCAGGGCTTTCACTTGTCATTGAGTATTTTTGCAGTGTGGTATTTCAAGTGATATTATGTACTCGATATGTATATCGATTTGCTGTCAAGTTGTAGGTGAACAAGCTGTGGAAATATGACTTTACCTGTTCGTCTCAAGTGTGAAGGCAGCTTTGTTATGTTTGTATACATGAAGTCTGTCTGTCCAACCCTCTGGTTTATCCTGCAGCTCAGGAAGAATATGCAAGGTCAGAGATTTCCAAGAGAACCTCTGAAGTAACTTGCAAACACACGCTCCACGTCGAGTTTTTCCAAGGGCTTTAAATTCTCTCTGAGACGCTAAAGAGACTGCAATTGAGACAACAACTTAGTTTATTGGGCGGCAGGCAGCTCAATAGTATTGATCTGCGCCCACCAGCCAGTGGAATACCAATGACATGAAACATTGCAGCTAAAAAGGAACATGTTACGCCCTTCAGCGTTGCAGGTTTTATTCTTTTTTTTTTGTTCAGCATTGTTGTCAGCATTGTTATGTGGGATGTGAGATGCCAAGGCTCAGTGTCTGGAGCTATGTGGGGAAAGCAAACATGATTGCTGTGCATACTGGACAGTGTTTCTGCTGTTCTTTTAATAGTAAAATTGAACAGGTCTCTGCTGTGCTGGACCCGACGAATGAGATTCAGAGGTCCTTGAGGGAGATTTTATTGGAGTTGAATTGAATTGAACCCACAGAGGACACCTCAAAAGATGGACTGGAAGTCAATATCACCACAGGGTCCCTCTTTGAGAACTGGGAACATCTAGGAAGGTTTGTCTCGATGTTGATTCTCAAATGTTGTCCTGCGTGAAAATATATATTTTTAAATATTCCTCGATCCCATTTACAGTTGATGGATTTTGTGCACTTTCTGTATAGCGTTTGCATTTTGTTTTATAAATAAGAAGCGGTTATCAGTTAATTTAATCACCGTTTAATTAAGCACACACAGTCAATAGCTGGTCTTTGGTTAATAGCAATATGTATAATTACCTCCTTTTGTTTGGACAATCATTTCCAGCTTGAGAAAATGTAGCCACACCTGTAAATCAAAGTGAAGCACGCCCCGCTGCTGCACATGAACTTCATGAGAGAGGCCAATCTGGGAAATGAGGGTAATTATCACTGCAGTGGAAGAATCCTTTAAAAGGCAGTACGTTAATTGAGTGTTGGTGTTGTTGCAGCTCAATAGTTATATGCTAATCAGCTGTCGAATCAAACATGAAAAAGGGTATGTTTATGTGTTTTCCATATGCAGCTACTTCAAGGTATAGGTGGAGGCCCATATTCTGGTGTTGAGGAGAATAGACCTTTTCACAT
This sequence comes from Enoplosus armatus, assembly GCF_043641665.1. Classification (NCBI taxonomy): domain Eukaryota; kingdom Metazoa; phylum Chordata; class Actinopteri; order Centrarchiformes; family Enoplosidae; genus Enoplosus; species Enoplosus armatus. The sequence continues at coordinate 2,974,777 of NC_092195.1, forward strand.
TTAGAAAAACGCAGCGGCAGCAGCAGCAGCAGCAGCTGCACCATCGTCTATGCAAAGAGATGATGTCTGCTTTTAGATTTCCTCAAACACTCCAGCCCTGCCATTTCAAACAGAGACAGAATGCAAATATCATGTGGCTCGTGTCTCGCGGAAAAAAAAAAAGTCACCATTAATGGCAGCTTTGGTTCCGCATAGATCACCTTTGAGCCATGAATGCTATTGCAGAAGTGCTCCAACATGCACAGAGCTCGGCGAAGTTCAGCAAAGCCGAGCAGACTTCTGAGGCTCTTCTCCCTTCAAACTTCCCTCTTGGGGTTTGAACATGATGCTCATTTGCTGAGCAGAACTTCAAACCGTTTATGGTTTCTTGCCTGCACCCTGTGCCCTCTCGCCTGTGCCCGCTCTGCTGGGGTTTTTTTTTTTTTTTTTTTGCCTGAACACTGCTGGCTTTGATGATCCAGGGCCCAGAGTAGAAAAAAAACTAACTAGAGGAGGCAGAATGGCTCTTTGCATTTAAATGGCACATTAACAGAGTGCAGTTTCTTTTGATCGTGCGACTTGTTTGAATTTGTCTGCACTGGAGAGTCTATTGTTGAGGGGGTACAGTGGGTCTATGTACTGCTGAAGGGCCTATTCATGAATACTGGTACCAATCATGTGGGTATACATTATCTCATCTTAAAAGATGGACGTTAGCATCAGTGAGACAGCACCGCTAAACCTTTTTGGCGGGAGATGGAGCAGGATGGAAAGTGTGTGACTTGGTGTACTTACTGTGTACATAATTGCTTACTTGCCCAGTGTTCGATGAGAAAATGGATACCAAGCTCATGTTGTCATGTCGAAGTCCGCTTCCCCGTCGAATAACCTTCCCCTTCTGTTAGAACTGTGCTTCCTGTAGTGCCACCTCCGCGGTATGGGGTTAGGTGTAGCAGAGATAACTGGTTGGGGTTGGGGTCAGATTAAGCATCTCAGAGGACGACTGCTTGGGGTTCGGGATGAGGCCGGGTACAGGTTACGGTCAGGGGAAACGCACAACAGGTATGTGCTAAGTACAGATCAAAAAAAAAAGCAGGAAACACCTGCTTCCAGCCTATGCTAAGCTAAGCTAATCTAATCACTGCCTGGCTCCAGCTCCATACCAAACGCACAGACATGTGGTGGCTCCCCATCTTACTCTCTGCAAAGACGGCAAATAAGCATGTTTTCCGAGATGCTAACCAAGTCGTTTTCTGAGCAGAGGCCTAACTAAACCAAGACAATAATGAATAACATTTTGTCATTTTCGTTTTGAGAATTGGTGGCCTGCAATTTGAAAATCTAGTCATGAAGATGGAGCTCGGGTAGAGCTAAGGCGGGACCAGCAGCTAGCCATCTTAGAATAAGGGACATTGTAAGACACGTTTGATTTGAGCATTCGGGCGCAGTGGTTAAAAGAATCTGCAGAACCCGTGGTTTATGGACTTTGGCAACAACTCAGGTTGGGTTTTTAACTCAACACAGGCTGTAACATTACACAGTGACTGTAGTGGGATTTTCTTTTCTTATACTTGCTTTTACTGAGTCAATACAAATGTGCTGCTGCTTCTTTGATAGAACATTTCATCGCGCTAATTATGAACTGGGTGGTCGCATTCGATTTTTGGCTGGAATTAATTGGTGTCACAGACGGCTGCAGAATGGACTGGCTGGAATTTTTTCTGCTGTAAAATGTCGCTGACTATTCAGTGTAACAGTAGGAATCTGGACCCAGAAACAGTGACACTTGTTATTGCTATTGCTGGTTCCTTCTGAGTTCACTTTCTTTTATCAGACTGAGGAGAAAGCTAAGGGGAGGACGTAAGCCGCGAGTGTTTGTGTATCTTGGGCGAGGCTGAGCCCACTAAATACCACAAGCAGACCGTAGACAGACTCAAGAAATGAAAACTGGATGGAAAAAATATATACTGGAGAAAGGAGAAAGGGCGATGTGTTTCCAGAGTGATAGGCTGAAGGGGAGAGATTGAGCTTCTTTCTTTTTTTTTTTTTTTTTTTTATCAAAGTAGCTAGAATTTTCCATGTGGAACTTTTACCTTCCTGTTGCTTTTTATCCTCCTGTGGCAACGATAAAGGCTCAGGACAAACAGTGAAATTGCACTTTGCGGTAGAAGAAAACTGATGATAACAAAGCCATCGAAAACTCCTGTCCTCTGTTCCCAAGGCTTGACCCTGAGCACCACACATTGTGTGCATCGTCTGCCATCAAGGAGGAAATGCACCTTTTTTTTTTTTTTTTCATCCTTGTGAATCAGCCACACCAGTGTGATGCTATAGAAATGATGTTGACAGCGCACGTTGATTGGCTTATTATGCAGCTAGACAGAGATGTGATTAGGCGGGCTCCATCTGATTCACCATTGTCTTTGGAGAACTGCTGCTGACCACTGTAATCAGTAGACTCAATAGGCGAGATTTTTCAATGGCGCGTGTCATAATACGGCTACGCTGTTGAAATAGATTAAAATGCAAGTGGAGAAAGTAATCATTTGTGAGCTTTGACAAGGGAATTATCAGCAGCTGAATCTTCTTCCCGAGTGTGCCGTCTTCTCTAAATATATACACCTAATGGGGAAGAACACGCTGTAATGCCGGAATAACAGAGGTTCATTTTATTCTAAATCTGAAATAAATGTGCCATGTCTGACAACTCCTAACTGTGTGCCCCCCCCACACACATACACACACACACACACACACACACTTTTTCATACAACACCATGTCGTGCTCAATCACAGGCATGGGCTGGCATTTTAAATTAAGGTGCCCATTTTGTCCTCACATCTACAGGGGATTCCTCCATCTCAGCAGCAGGCAGGACAATAATGTGACCGTCCCTCTGTAATTAACATGGCTTTAATGACAGGCCTGTGAATAGAGGACGGTGTGAAGCCGGGCACGTCGTTAGAGCGAGACGCGGCAATATTTTCGCCAGTGGCAGGCAGCTTTCACCCGTCTGACTCACCCTGTTACGATGGACCCCGGTGTCACGTCTGTGCCATTTTTGTTGTTGGTGTACATTGGAAAAAATATCAACGTCAATCACGCTTAGCCGACAGTACCGTCAGCGGTTCACAAACAGGTGTCCACGAGCAAAATGGCTGCCAAGCGCGTACGTTGATGCGACCCGAAACCCGTCGTGTCCTCAAAAGAACCCTCGCTCTCGCTTCAGCTTTCTGTGCCTGCAGACGTGGCTCTTGGGCCCTACGTTAACAAGGGGGTCAATCGAAGCGCCCCTCTCTAAGCTCTCTCCACTTTATGAAAGGCGTTCAGAGTGGATTTGCATTATTTATTAGCTTTGCCCGTGCCCTTCAATGTTTGCTTGAGCTTTTAATACCTGGTATTAAGAGCACGTTGCACCGCAAGTGACTCTTCCTACGAACAGGTCCCACTGCTCCAAAACGGCCCCCGCTCCCTGTTACTACTCCCTGTTTTACTTCTCCCTCTGACTACTTCACCTCTCTCCTCGCACGTCAGTTCACCCGCTGCGCACACAACCCCGCCGACACATAACAAATCCACCACGGACTATTTGCGGTTTCCGTCACTGTTTTACAAATGTAAACAGCCTAGAGAGCCACGCATAAAAGACATTTAAAACAGTAGTACAGGATGAGAAAAGTTTAAAATAGATGTGTGTGTGTGTGTGTGTGTGTGTGAATACGAATACACAAACTCGATACCTTGTGTTTGCCGTTGATCTAAATATACGCGGCTTGAGCGGGAACGTAGGAGCAGGGGTTGATTGTAGCCCACTCCACAGCCGTGCTTTCACAGTCTGCATCGCTCCAGGCGTATTCGTGGTCACCCTGTTCTGGAGTGAGGTGTCCTGAGCGGTTTTGGGTGAGGACTGTGAGTGCCTCCCTCTACTTATGTTAAGTGTACAGCACGGTGTTGTGGCTAATGGCTCATATTCCGATTAAGGTCTTACTCAGGTTAAGCTGCTTACTCGCATGCATTTTCATATCCTCACCACAAATACCCCCGGCGTGCCTGAATTGATTAAATAATTCAAACAACACTTTAGATATACGACTTATAAAGACAGCAAAAAAAAAACAAAAAAAAAAACATGATACGGCGTCTAAGTATTTGAGCTCTTATATTTAGGTTTGTAATAACTGGGATTGGGGCAACGCTGAGAGTACATATTTCCATATTTTGAGCTCCTACATTTGACTTTTCTATTTATTAAACGTTATTTTTATTTTCTCATGTACTTCTCGTTGGGAGTTGGCGGGTAGTTATGACCATGAGCTGCTTCGTGAGATGAGGTAATGCTGCCCGTCCATCTCTCTGCCCCACTTTGACCATAATAAGTGGATTTTTTTTTAAATGCTAAATATGACACTTAAATGTCGTTAATAATGATAGAATATGAATATGCATTCAAATACACGTTTTGTTTTGGGTCAAGTTGCACTGAGAAAGGATTGGGTTTGTTTGGGGTCATATTATGGCTGTATTATATCTGATGGCTGTCCTCTACACCTGACCTGACCGCTGTGTCTCCCAATCGTCCCGCACCTCTTCTCCTTCCTCCTGCCTTTGTCTGTCCATTGCTTCTAATACCTCTTTGTCTTATCCTTTTTTTTTTTTTTTACCCCCTTTCTTCATTCCCTTCCGCCCTCGTCTCCCTTCCCTCAGGTGCTGACAGGCTATCTTTAGGAAATATTTCCATATCCCCTCGCTGCCTCACTGTCACTGTAATTGATATATTATATATTATAGGTTCCAGAGCTGGGATGAGTCATTTGCATATAATGGGCTGATAACTGATGTAATAATGAAAGCCTAGAGCCGTGCGCAGGAAGGATGAGGCTTGCGAGACTAATGACCATTTAAATAATGCACAATAAGTGATATTTTCCAGCCAGATCAAAACCTCCGGAGCTCTGTAGTGAGCAAAAGGAGACTACACAGGAAATCTACAGTTTGACTGAACTCCAGAACAAAGTCAAAATCCTTCAAAGAACTTTGTCGACTCCTGAACTCCTTTAACCGGCACCTGCTGAGACCACAGGATCTCTGACCTCTGAACCCGAAAAAAGACCCAACGCAGACATTTTAAAACTGAAAGAGTAACTTTTTATGCCCAAAGGTTTCGGGGGGGGGGGGGGGGGAAATCAGCCACTAGCGGAAATAAACAACTGTGTGAACCTTATGAACCTACACGCGACTGAAGCTGCTGCAAGTAATTTGATGACAGAGGCAACCCCTCGAGTGCTTTACTGGTAGTATCTCTGGCCGACATGAGCGGTCACAGATGTGCCTCTTGAGACTATGTTTGTGTGTTCGCTGCCGGTTTATGTTTTTACTTAACAGCTACAATGAATCGGAACAGGTTTTGAATTCAATAAGTTTGCCAGATCCCGACAAAACCGCGGCGTCTCCCGCTCAGTCGCCCGCTGCTCATATCACACTGGGTGCCTGCGACTGAGATTTAATTAGACAAAACAAATGCGGCGAGCACTTCCACAGTTACTGCATTGAGGTACTATGGCGTTTAAAGCGCTGCGAACGTGGCGTTTCAGCACTGCCGGCGTGATTTTCGGTGACATTGCACATGGGGTAATAAGGGTCTGGAGGGTGGGAGTGTGCGTGATGTCAATGTTGATACTCCCTGTCTGGTAATTAAACCCCCCCCCCCCCCCCCCCTCAACCCTGACTCAGTCCTGCTCAGCTGTTCCCTCCGTGTGAACCAGCCACCTCCGGACCTGTCGGCATGGCTTCATTTCACCTAAGCAGCACATTCCTCTCACGTCACTCAGGTTTTGGGTATTATATCAAGAGAGCGTCCTTAACATGTCTCCAATGTCTGACTGTGAGACTGTGGTCTCTTCCTATATCCCTGTGGGAAGCTTTGCCACTTTCCCTCGCCCTTGTGAGTGTGCAGGGTTGTCCCACCCTCTTCCTCAAACTCCAGCCGTTCTGACGCTGCTGACATCATCCCTTGCCATTTATACCGTCTCCATGGAAACGCTCAGTTGTCTGATCCAACTTTTGTTTTGCCTTGCTCCTCCTTGCTGCCTGTCCTTTCATTCTGGCCCCCGCCCCCCCAGCAGAAAAAATGCCCTGGTTCATGCTGCCGAGGTGAATGCAGAGGCTGAGGAGGCCATCTCAAGGCTCTCAGGCAGACACACCAGGAGAGTGTGAACGCTCCAAACGTTAGCTTTTGTTCAGACTGACAATAGCTCTCTGGCAGAATAATGCAAGGCGCTGCGCGTTGGTCAGGACTGTGAACCTCTGACCCCCCCCCCCTCCACCACCACCAAACTCTGAAATATATAATATATAATACAATATATTGTTTGTTTTTGTTTCTACAGGGCATCTGCAGGTCTTGAAAAGTCTCAAAGTCCTCAAAAAAAAAAGTCCTTAAACGTTTTTTAAAAGTCCTAAATTTCTTTCCCGAAGGTATTGAATATCTTTTTCTCTTACGCACCCGTAATCATCATACCACGATGTGCAAGTGTCGATTTTAGCGAAAACTTCAACTGATTTACATGACTTAATGATTTTTCTTTGGTTTCTTTGGATCCATTTTCTTCCACTGATCCAAGTCCACGTTGTGTTCATTATATGAACATTATTGTGATATAATAATAAAGAATTCTAGGCCATTTCGTCCCTACCGGTTTTCCTTTCATTCTTCAACTTTGTGCTAAGAGAAGGAAGCCACTCGCCTTTGCTACATTATGCGGCAGACAATGTTCCAAACTCAGACTCTTGTGTTTGTATGTGGGAATCTCTAATTGAGGTAAACACTCAACACGTCAGGGGTTTAATTACTGTGGAGCTGTTCATATTGTTGAGCCCCCCCCCCCCTCCTTGCAGCAAACAGAGAGAGAAAAGCACAATTGGTTAGTACACTTTGTCCAGAAATACATCAGGGGCAGACATGAGGTGTTGTGTTATCCCACTCCGAACATGGGGGCTGCAGCTTTTTAACTGGGTTTGACTGTGAGTGTCCGTGAGTTTCTGCGCTGATCGCCTCTGATTCACGCTGCCATTGGCTGATATTTTGAATGTCATCCCATTCGGAATCAGGTGACCGCGAAGTGGTGCCAGCAGCAGCAGCAGCAGCAGCAGCAGCAGCAGCAGCAGCAGCAGGCCCACGTGCCGTTTCGGAAATGGATTACAAAAAGAAAAGGAAGAGCAGTATTGGCAGACACTTAACCAAACTAATGCCTGTAACGTTTTTTTTTTCCCTCCTCACTCCTCCTGTGTGATGAATCCCTCTGTGTGTATTAGTATTTCCCACTACTCCATTCCCTTTCAGCTGGAGTGCTGCGTATCAGTTGCCCCTGTGGTTGCCTGACTGTCCTAATTCTCGTCTCCGTCTGTGGCTTGCGGCTCTCTTTGGCTGCAGGTTGTTGTTGTTGTTGTTGCCTATGCGGCGGCTGTCTCTTCCCTCCGAGCGGCAGATAAAATTCTGGTTGACACTGAGGGATGACACGGGGGGGGTTATCGGGCTCGGAACAGGCAGCCCCGGTGCGCCACTTCCCCACGGTCGGCCTCCCCACATGGGTAATTGGCTTCTTCTTCCCCGTCTTCCTTGCCTGCTGCCCCACTGACGAGTGCTTGTCGCTATCTCTCTTTTCCTTTTCATTCTCACTAGCTCTTTTCTTGGTCACCGCAACGACGGTGAAATTGAAAGTTCGTGGGATTAAAATTGGAAATGGCGCCGCTTAACATCTCCTACACCCCGCATGGTGGTGTGAAAAAGCTGAGGCAACGTGGGAAATAAGGCTGCCAGTGAAGATGATGATGTCAAAAGGAAATATTTCCACTCTCAGCCGCTCGCATCCAAATGCGAAAAGCTCTTTGTGGGGATGGAAAGACATCATTTGGCTTCCTTTTTAAACCTGTTGAAGTACTGCTTAAGTGTTGGCTTTACTCTGCCCGACTGGTGACCTTTTACTTTTCTCTGCTGAGTTTACTGTAAACTGTCAAACGGCGGCCAGCTATTTTATTCACCTCCACTTCTATTTTGACGTTGACACGTCGTTCATCTTGATGAACGCTCTCATGTCGTAAATTTCATATTAATGAACATTTTCACGGCACTAATTCCAACTGTACAACGGAGTCGCGTCATACTTACCGACCGTTTGCTGCAAGTTCCTCTACTCTAACAGCCATATTGTTTTTATTCACTATATTATCTCCTGTCGCCTCCATTTTGCAGCTTTTGGGGCGCTGCTGATAAGCTACCGCTAATGAAACTCGACACTTCCAGCACGTTTAAAAGGCTTTCCCGCAGCTCAAAGGGCATAATCCTTCCGCACCATCCTTTGATGGGTGATTTAAAATGGGTAAACCCAGTTGAAGCGAGCATGTCCGCCCTCCTTGGAAAAACTCCTGGGTTATTTTCGACCCAAACATGGAGAATAACTCACAAATTGAATGATTTACTGCGGAGTGGAAATGTTATTCGCACGAACCAATAACAAGGATAAAACACATGCCGCTAAATGAGGAAAAACTGGCGGAGGGGTGGTGATAAACTGATGGAATCGTCTGAAATAGTTACTCGACATACTTGGTACATACTTTGGTGGGGGCTTGCCCTTCTTTTCGTCATTATTACTCAAGCTTTACTTTTTTTTAAATTAGTGTTAGGAATGGAGTAGTGCGGAGAGGAAAATCATTTCTAAAACAATAAATGTCACGAAGAATAAAGATATTTGTCCTCCGATGGGGGGATTGGAGGTGGGTAAAGGCAGTCGATAATGAAATGGAATAAAATGCCGCGGCTTGCGTTTTGTAGCTGTGGGATAGCTGTTGAGCTGCCGTCAATGAAAGCCTTCACTTCCTGCACAGATGTTCCACGTTGAGAAGCCTTCCAGCGGCTCTACGAACAAACCTCTGCAGGAAGTGTTGAGCTTTACTGATGGTGACTTCACATCGCGTTAACACAAAGGGAAACTCGGAGCATCAGACTGGTGAGTGTGCCCACGGGTGTCATGAATGAATGGCCAATATTTGAATATGGACCTTTAGAGCTTTTGGCATATATCCATGCTGCAGCTAAAATCCTTATTATTACTTCCAGGAACTTCTTTTGGCTTTTTTTCGTCGCGCTTTTATAGACGGACGTCAACAAGCCTTTCCTTATAAATCCAGATCTTGTGACAAGTTGGCAATTACTTCTGGTTTCTGTCTTTGCACTTGTTTGCCTGCTTGTCTTTGATTCACTACATAGTTCCCACACTGCCTGTTAAAGTCAAGCAGCTGAGAGGCTGCCGACCACTCGGAGCGATGCTGGGTGGTGCACCCGTGGGTACACCTCGTGGTTCCTATGCTGCGCTTCAAGAGTGGATGGGGGTTGTCTCGGCTTTCCCCCCGGCGCATCTTTATGCTGAGACGAACTGACATGCTCCTCTGGAGCAGCCGTCGGAGGAAGAGAGAGAGAGAGAGAGAGAAAGCGAGGGGAATCTTCTCTTGGCAGGGCTAATCCAGACTTCAGGATGTGCTGTTCCAGGCTGCTATCTTTAACCGGGGGCTGCAGCTCCCACAGAGAAGAATGCAAGACTTTGATTGGGCCGCCCACACTGGTGCAATGTTTTGGCCAGAGCTGGAGGCCCCGCTTGTATCATAGTTGTTTCTGTGCACTTTTTTACTTCGGGCCAGAGTGAAACAACGAATGGAGGGTTGCGACCTTGAGAATTGCCCTCGGCTTAGATAAGCACAGGCTTTTGCTTTCCTGCATTCACTCTGCTCCACAAGGAGGACAAAAAAACCTCAAAGATGAAAAGAAAAACCCCCCCGGAAAAACAGTGGACTGGCGCACCACTTTGCTATATTGTAGAGATGGTCAAGAAAAATCTTTGAAAGTCCTCACAAAGCCAATTAAATCTGTGTTTTAGTGGCTTAGATGAATATGAGCTGGGCAATTTATTCTGTCAAGTTTTTAATTGGATGTGGAACAATCTTCCTGATTAGACCAAGTTGGAGTTGGTGGATGGGGTGTTCAGTTTGCTCTCCAATATTCTCCAGAGTTGGACGCTAAACCCCCCCTACCATCAGGAAGGAGGGTAAAGACTTGCGATGGCACAGGGAGATAAGGAGAGTTCCCCAAGCGGGCGGATAATTAATTGGACAAGAGAGGGTTGTGTAATCCTGTTTTCCACGGTCCGTAACCACCCTTGTCCTGGGACTGCGGACCCAGCCACTTCAAAGCCCGGGGCGAAGAGAGACCTGACTGAGACTGAGCGAAGTCCACATCTCCACAGCACATCGCCCTCCCTCTCTTTCTCTTTCGAGCTCTCGCTCGATCTCCCTTCCTTTTCTCTGGTTCACGCTAAAATACTGTAAAGATAGAGGAAATGAGAGCGATAAAGTAATTAAAAGTCAGGAAAGTTTCTCTCTGCGCGGCACATCGAATTAGTTTTTTGAGTAATTTTTTTGCCTTCAAGTGATCTTTGAATGCTGCATTAGCCGTATCTCTAAAGGAGCTGTAATGAATTAGTATTAAATTTGTGCAGGTCCTCATTTTCTTTTGTTCCCCCTTTCTTCTAAATGGGGCGAGGGCCCTAAAAGAGCATTAAACTATGAAGGGCAAGGTAAAAAGTTCCACCTGCACCAGCAAGTGTTGTTTTTATTTTCCGAGGGGGGGGGGGGGTTGTTCTCATCTCAAAACATAATGTAAGCCCTCCGCCTGCAGGTACATCACTACAGCTGTGACAACAGAGCTTATGTGTCTCACACCTGTCAGCTAGAAGCACAGATGAGGACGGGGGGGGGGGGGGGGGTTATCATGCCTCAAGAGGGAACATGTCCAAAAAAGAACAACAAAAAAAAGGGAGAGCAGTCTGTTACAGGTACTGTTCAGAGAAGTAATCATCAGGTGTGTGTGTGTGTGTGTGTGTGCAGGATCAGTGTGTCCCATGAAAAAGTTGAATATTGTTCAGATGGTCGTCCTCGTCTCGTATAATAGATGTGAAGCGTTTTAATAATAATAATAATAATAAGTAATAGTGCTGGAATGAAAATGGCACTGGGACATGGCGGCCACTGGTGTCTTCAGCGGAAGATTATTAGCGTCGCTTAGCTTATTCGTACCACACGTCGTCCAAACACGCGTTGATACGCGCTCCAAATGGCCACCCCTTGAAGGCGGGGCCAAATAACCTGCCCTTATGGCGTGGCCCTTGGAGTCCCAAGCACCGAAAGGTTGCCATTGACTGTCCGCTGTTTTATTTTGGCGGTTCTTGTACGCTTGCTTTAGACAACCTTTAAACATTTCAACACTGTGGCTGCTTTTGTTGAATGAAAATGGAAACTGGAAGAAAAAGTAGCGGCACTCGAGCGATACCCGGCCCTAGTTTGTGGTAGATACTGTGGTCAGCTATCAATCTAAAGCCTCTTGAAGATCAAAATCAGCCGGCTTTTGTTTTCCGCCTCAGCTGAGCTGTGGCAGCGGGTTTTCATCTCAACATTCTGAGCTTTGTCACTGATCAGAGTGCAGAACGTGGTCTATAATAATAATAATAATAATAATAATGATGGGTCATAAGACAGGATTTCAAAGCAGAAACAGTGTCAGCGGAGCGAATGCTAATTGGAAGAGTGCTCCGAAGCTGAGGTTGCCGGCCCTTTGACCTTTACCCGGAGTCTGGATCCGCGTGTGCACCCGGCGTGTATATTTACCGCCCCTCCGTCAGCACACACTGTCACGGACGCAAAGGAAGAGAAACAGAATACATGTAAACAGCAGGTGGATGGATAGGTTTCATCCCGAGGAAAAATAAAACAAGACGCAGCTTCCCTGGATTAAGCCGCTGCAAATGTCAAACTAAAACAAACAGACGAATCAATACACAGAGTAAACGCACAGCGGACTTCAAAATGCAAGTCTTTTCCCCCTGTCAGTGTCGGTGCACTGAACGCCGCATAACTGACTTCCTCCAGGAATGTGCTGCTTGAACATTCACTCATAAACTAGAGAAGGAAAATAATACGTTGAGAACTGCACCGGGCGCGCAGGCGGGAGACTTTCCCAACTTGACGATGGCGCAGTAAGCATTAGAAAGTCCACCTGCACGCGTTTACGGGCTTAATGAGTGGATGCGGGATCTTTATTTACATCTCTAAGACGCCTGCTGTGCCTCAGCCTCACACTGTCACTGAACCCTTTTACCAGTTATGCAGACTAATGTCAGACTTGTGGCATTAGGACGTGTCAAATGTTTGCTCCGTTGGCGGCCCTCCCTAGCTGGCTACTGTTTCCCACTGGCTGGCTACTCCACCAACTTGTGGAAAGCCCAGCCAAAATGTAAACCTCGAGGAAACATCTGGGGATTCATACAAAATGTCTTCCACCCAGAAGCGGCGGACTGGCCAACATTGCCACCCGGGGGCCCTTGGGGCCCTTGGGGCCCTTGAGGGTCTGCTGCTTGGGTTGGCGATGCCCTTGTTTGACCTTGGTTTTGGGCAGCAAGGACAGAAATACAAAGACTTCACGGAATGTGCCTCCACGAGTTGGTACGAATATTAAGCACGTACCACTTTTCAGTTGCTGTGTTATGTATTAACCCCCCCCACACACACACACACACACACACACACACACTCGCTCTGCTGTCGAGGAGTTGTGCCTGTTTTTAGACCTTGTCGGGTGTCAACAAAACTCGAGTGGGATGTTATGAGCGAGTGTCTTCTCACCAACAGGATCTCATTATTTTCAAGGTGCCCCGGTTCCTCAGCGAGGGAACAGCGGTGCTTTTTTTTCTCCCCCCCCCCGCTTCGGAGGGGACAAAGGGAAATACCATAGCAAGAGTTTTCCCAGAAACCACCGAAGGCGCGTTCCTTATTTTTTTTTCATGTTCGAGTCGAAGTTAAATAGTGTCCTGTCACGTCAAACTGAGGTGCGTTCAGTTTTCCCATATTTACCCACATAAAGTTCCATTTTCTAACGTTTGTAAAGGACAGATGGAAACTGAAGCTTTTTTCAAAGGGTTCAGGTGCGTCTGGGCGACCCTGAGGTTGACATAAGGTGAAAGAAGAGAGAAGTGAAGTCAGGGGGGAGAAAAGAGGGGGGGGGGGAAACAAAGTGAGATGAGATCATGCGACAGTTTATTATGCAGATGAGGAGAGTCAGCGACTCCTAAACTGTCTGAGCGTTTCCTAATTCATCACTGTCGCTTTCGGTGTGTGTGTGTGTGCGTGTGTGTGTGTGTGTGTGTGTGTGTGTGTGCGTGTGTGTGTGTGTGTTAGTTACGGCACAGCAGAGCGTCTGCGTGGCGGCCACCGGCTCTGATTGATCACCCTGCTGCAAACTACGGGAGCACATTCCGGGGGCCATGCTGCGCCCGCGGGGGGGGGGGGTGGGGGCTCAGAGCCTTGATTAAGGCAGAGACGACCCCGGGAATGAATGGGTTCACCCTCTCACGCGTTGTTCTGTCTCAGATGAATCTGTCCTCCTCGTCCGCCTCATGTCTTTCTTTCTCTTCCCCCACTCCCCCCTCTCCTGTCCAGCCACTTGTTTTGAAAAGTGCCGTACAATTAAAGGTTATATATTATTATATTATTGTCTTATATCCAGTCAGGTCTTCTTCTGTTCTGCGTTCCTTCAAGGGACAGAGTTCCCTTTGTTTGAGGGATTAATGTTTTTTGTTTTTTTTTATTTACTACATCTGCTAGTTGTCATGTACAAATGTTCCCTACGTTGTAGTTTCAAGTTTAACTAAGCATTAGTCTGAGTATCTTGGCTCCTATATAACACCCTCAAACCAGCTGTCTATTTGCTAAAATAGAGCATTCTAGACGGTGGTAGTCGTAGCAGACAATTCAAACTTACTGGCACCAAGTCATGAATAAAAGACATTCAGTCACACTGTGTTCATTCTTTGTCCAGAGACAGAACGGAGAGACCTGGAGGCCAAGCTGACTCAGAAATGTGACCCTTTTCAGCTTCGGTCATCGGCAACAAACAAAAAAAAAAAAAAAAAAACATACTTTGGAAAAGATTTGATGTCTGTTAAACCTTCCAAACCATCAGCGTTTTCAATCGAATCAAGGCCTTAGTTCCGCAGAAAGGCTTTGCAGATCATTTCACCATTCAAAGCACAGTAAAAAGGCAAAAAGGGCAAACACCGAACAGTGGTTAAACAACACATGGGGTTTCGTAATTAGGCCGGGTCGGCTTCTAGTTCGCCGTAGCCCGACTCATCTACTGTTCTGCTCCGAGCCAAGGTATGTTAGACAGCTCATTCTCTGCAAACCCACAGACAAATACAGATGCGAAGAACCTACGGTTCTGTGCAGTGCTGAAATAATCACGGTGGCTATTTCGGCCTAAAGGCTTTTCAGATTTGCCAGACATAAAAAAAAAAAGTTCCACGGTTATTCCAAAAAGAAAAGAAGCGCTCTTCTTGGTTTGGCTGTGTCCCCCTGACAGCGAGCGTCTGAGCATCCCTCAGCGGCAGGTGCCAGACTGCAAGTGGACCGAGCGGCTGACGTTGACCGGGGAGCTTCTTTGTGACAGCTGCTGTAGTAAGCGACGGCGCTACGGGGTCCTCGAATTTGAAATCGGAGCGGTCCCAGGTTCTGAGGGTGGATCCATACTGAATGAGAAGCTGCAGATATTTTGGACTCTGACAGCTGACGGGCGGCACCTGCTGCGACAAAACTGACTGGGGAGTGACCAGAAATACTTTCAAGCCAAGCAGCAGGGAGTTGTCTTGTGTGCGTGTGTCTGTGGGCAACTTAACAGAGCAATCTACTTGATCTTGGTGTGTTGCTTTAGTTTTTTTGTTTTTTTTTACCCCCCCCCCCCCACCCCCCTCCTCCTTTTTTCCCCCTGTTTCCTTTCCCCTCCTTCATTTCCGTCTCTGGTGGGCTGCCGACTCTGGAAGCCGTGGCTGCTGTCTGTGAATTTGTCTTCCATTAGAACAGAGCGCTCCCCGGCAGTGTCACCGGCTCCAGTCATACGGCTGCTATTACATCCCAAAGGCATTACATTATTTATCTTCCCAGCTGACACCTATCACCCGTAGCGACTGCTCCGCAGCCCCGCTGACATCCCCGCTGTCACCCCGCTGCCGCAGCCCATTCGCCCCACGTGAACATCTCCGGATTCCCGGGGTACCCGAACATGCACTTTCCCCAGTTTCACTCAGTGGGAAGAGCCTCCAAACTTCCCCAGCCTTGACCCCCCCCCCCCCTCCCGTACCCTCTGGTAAAACACTGAAAGTCAGAGCTGCTATGTTCAATGTGGGGGAAGTTGATCACAAAGCAGTCCAAGTACTAGAACGAGCACTTAGTTCTGCATAACCAACACAGCCTGACCTTGATCCAATGCACTCACCACAGAACCACACACACACACACACACACACACCTCTCTCTCTCTCTCTGTCACACACACACACACACACACACACACACACACACACACAGGTCAAGGGGCAGCGGTGTATTGTTTCCTATCTCTTGTGGTTTTCCTGCACCGTCTTCCAAACCCTCTCTCCTGTCATGGATTAATTGGATTTTTGACCCAGTTCCAGTTTGCTCCCCTCCTTCTCCTCGCGCTCCGCTCGGGAGCTGTCATGAGATTGTGTACAATGCTTGTGTGTGTGTGTGTGTGTGTGTGTGTGTGTGTGTGTGTGTGTGTGTGTGTGTGTGTGTGTGGGTGCGGGCCATCAGATGTGAGGATTTAGAGTGTCGTTGGCTACCTCGTTTCCAGTCTGTTGGGACCCTTTGTCTCCCTGCCACCCCCCCCCCCACCATTTCACTCCCCCAATAGGAGGGCAACAGCCGGTGCACAAAGCCGGACTCCCTCTTTGAACCCCTCCACACACACACACACACACACACACAAAGATATATCCCCCCCTCCTTCCCCTCTCAATTCCAGCCACTTGCTGCCTTGTCACAACTATAACAGCCACTGCTATTGTTCTCCTGGCATTTTGGGACCGCGCTAGGGGGGCTGTTGCCGTTAAGTTCATCCGTAGTGCACTGCACAGAGAGCCAGTAAAGGAGAAGAGACAAGGAATTACCCTGACTGCATGGCTGAAAAACTCGTGTCCCTCTCTTTTATTTGTTGTTCTACCCCTGTCGCCCTAAATCAAGCCCCCCCCCGCTCCGGGTAATAAAACTGATGAGAAGGCCGTCGCGGGGATGGCTTCCGCTGCTTCCCCGGTGCCTGATCATGCATTATTGAGGAAAGGTTCCTCTCATCTGCCGTCAGTCGTCCGCTCTGAAGCACATGCCGCGATAGAGAGCGCGCGACCTTGCGCCCGGAAAAAACATCTTTGCGGGGATTGAAATAAAAAGAAATAAGAGAAATAAATAATGAATGTGATTGCTGCAACTTTGTGTGGATATTTCCCTGCTGGCTCTCATCAGGATTTCTCATTTCTGTGTTTGCTTGTAATTACAGCCCCGAGGCTGCTGCGGGTGTAGGGTCAGCTCTCTCGCAGCCCCTTTGTGGACATTCGTCTGCTCTCCTGCCATGATTTGTAGTCAGCCGGGCCGGCTCCGCTCCCACCGTTAGCGGATCCGAGGATTAAGAGTTCCGCTCATAAATGTCAAATGATAGATTTGAGAACAGCGTGCATTTTCCCTCCAACTTCAGCCGAGACGCTTATTATGCTGATTTATTGCTATTGATTTCAATTTCCAAGGCTTTATTTGCTGGAAGCTGTACCATTAAAACTGCAGCCACACAGGATATGAATTAAGATCCCGGGGATTACAAACGCCTTTCAATTGTGTCTGGCAGAGCAATGACTTTTGAATGAGCAACACTGTGTGTGTGTGTGTGTGTGTGCATCTGTGCAAGTAAATGAACTCTGAAGTAATGCACTGCTTTTTGTTTGGCCCGTTTGAATCCCGCAGCCGGCCTTATTGGCTGGGTTTTGTGTCTCCTCGCAGCCAATCGGGTTGAAGCGTGGGCGATTTTGAATAACTCACAGCCGCAGCGCTGTGTGCGGCGCGTTAAGCCGTTGGTCCGTTGCTTTGGTCCCAAAAGGGATTTGAAAGGCCCCCTGTCAGTTAACGGTCCGCCTTTCAATGACACATTTAAAATTTAAACCACCCTGCTTTTTCCTTTTTCTTTTTTTTTCTTTTTTATTCAACAGGGTGCCATGTGTTCTGGCTTGAGATTAGGAACACATACAGGTTCATTGTTATTTAGGGGGGCCTCAGTAAATAATGCAGGGCAGCATTAGTGTGCCCCCTGCTGCCAGACCGAAGCCCCCAGCCATGCCTACTCACAGACTGAGGGGCTATTTTTTCGATATTTTTAATCCGAAAATGCATCTTGTCATATTAACCTTTTGTCTCTCGATGATTTGGAATTAAGGCCCCCCCGCAAGGTGGCTTAAACTGATAATGTGGTTCGTACTGACATCTAAAAGGAACTGCCCTGTTTGTCTCGATTGAAGACTTCAATATGAAATAAAATGGTCCAATGTGACATTGTGACATAAAAGCCGGAAAAAAGGGACAAACCATAATGCCGCAATAAAAAGAAAACACCTGCAGGAATTAATGTTAAAAGCAGGATGAAATAATAACCACATTGAGCTGGAGTTTATTGGATTACTTCACAATTTTTGTGTTTATTTTCTGTATTTCTTCATATGACTATTTGCTTCATAATGTCTCATTTATTTATTTCAATTTCGAGCTCTTTGTGTCTCCGTATTGATGCCGATCCGGAGGCTTGTCAAGTGAATGAGATTCTTGCGGAAACACTATATTTTCATGAGGAGGCTTTTGGGAAGTGAAAGGATTTGGCGTTTGGCACGAGCCCACAGCTGTCAGCGGCTTCAATCAGACAATATTTGTATCTGTGCACCAGGCGCACGCCGACCGCTGCTGTCAGACTCGCAGGCGTCGCTGCTGTTGTTTCAGATTCCACGTTCAGCGTTTCGGCTTTCTCCTGCCCACGCTAACCCAGGGCCGACAATATGTTCCTGGGGTCGGGGCTTCGCGGCTGGGCTGAGGAAGGAACAGGTGGAGGGGAGGAAGTGCAGGTCTTTGCAGCTTGAAGGTGATCTGGACCAGATGGTTGCCTCTCTCCTCCAGATGCACTTTACCTTTCCATATCTGCCACTGGCACACAGTGGGACTGTAACAGATAGGGCCTTATCGCAGCCACTCTGTGTGTAGGTGGGAGTGGGACCTGCAGTGGGCCTTGATCCATCCTGGCAGATCCAATACCCCCCCCCATCCCTCCTCCTCCTCCTCTCCCACACAGATGCTGCAGCTCTGCACTGCACCAACTGATGAAAATCTGATCTTAGGCTATTGGCCTCAAACTTCCCACCCACTTCTCACGGCCCCCATCAGGGGAGGGCAAATACAGCCAAGAAACCGGCTTATCTTTAGAGGAGATGGGTTTGGGGAATGGAAGACTTTGTTTGTCTTTGCCAAGCAGCACGGGAGCCAGGGACTCAGGACGGCTCCTCTGCAGGACCCGGTTTTATCGATCAGCCTCTTCCTCCTCTTACCTCAGGTTACTCTACCTGAGCACTTGCTCTCGGGTTGCACTGTGGAACGGGCCTTGCACTTACAGGATGTTGCGAGTCTCCTCTTTCCCCCGCCTCTTTGTACGACCTGATGTCTGAGAGGTTTCAGGGTCCCGACTGTGATGGAGTCTGTTACATTGCGGCCGCTCAAGCGGTTTCTGTTCACAGCACGAGGGGCGCACCCGTTAGGAGTTATCACGTTAAAATGATATCTGTCTGAAATAGGTGCATTCCTTCGTCAGGATGTGGTTTCTCTCACCCTGAAGGAAGCCTCAGTCACATCCATTACTCGTTATCAAAAAGCAGTTATGTGTTTTTTTTCTATTTTTCACTTTTTATTCTCATTAATGGACAGTTTGGTGGTGAGAGAGGTAGCGCGTCGAGCGTATTTACTGTTTCCATCACTGTTGGTGAATCCTAAGCAAAACACCCACTTTTTCAATCTGTGCATTGCAATGTCAAGGAAAAGTCTCACCAACTCATCTCAGCAAAGAATTGTATTTTACATGAGATGGAAAACCATGCCTTCATTTGCACAGATTAAAAACAGAAACATTTTACTTGAATAAATAGGGCAAGTCTAGAGGGGGGAAGCTTTTTGCATATTTCTGTTTTTCTATTTTTGCACAAAAAGTCATCTTATGGAAAATGTCGCGCCTAAACAGTCAAAAGCACACAATACAAACATCATAACAACAGCACAACGTTTACCAGTACTTTTCCTCAAACCATTAATTCCTGATTTATTTGGCCACTAGGGGGCAGCACAACAAGCTCTTAGCACAACAATAACATGTTATCACCTTATGAAGTTGATATGCCGAACACAACCGTCGCCTATTTACACAATGCAGCGGACACAGCTACGTTAGCATTCATTTGGAGTTGGGTTTCAGGCCACCTGTCGAATCGAAGTCCAGTACTTACTCTTCTTTTTAGCTCTGGTTTTGTCCCCACCATCGCCCGAGACAATCGCCTCGGTCCATTTGCAGTGAGACTGAACCGAAAAACAAAGCGATGATGCTAAAAGTCTCTGTAGAACTGAGGGGGAATACAGAGTCGGGCGATGATTCTCGGTGGGTTCATCATTTGATCCATTGTTAATATGAAAATATTCATTAGTGCAGCACATTCGTGTGATGATACCTTTGAACTCTTACTCTGGAAGCGTGGGACTTCTAATGGAATATTTCTACATTGTCATCACTTGAAGTCCAAAATAACGATATCTAGGTTTTGTGCATTTACTTTCTAGATCACTGGTTACCCACCACCTTCGTGTGAGACCCTTCATGGACATATTGGCGAACCCTCGTCACAGGTTGCATAATGTCTTTAACCTGTTAGCAGATCGACCAAAGACTTGTCGAGTCCTCAGACGTAAAACTCTCAAGTGTTGTATAAGAAAAAGGCACAGACATGATAAGAAATAAATAGAACATATTTTGTCCCCCAGAAAAGTTTTCTCTTCATATCTTACTCTTACATAACTGTGTTACTCATCTCATAATCCCTCGGTTTTATCTTGCGACCCCTTGGTCCCCCTAGATGAATGAAAAAAAAAGAACATGTTGTCTTAAACTGTCTGAGAACACTGTTCTGTAAGTGCTGGTATAAGGTCTCTGTAATGGACTACTTTGCCCTTTGTGTTATCATACACTTGCATAGAGTCTGGAAGAGGCATAATGGTTGTGGTCTAAAATTGTGATAGTCTCAAGTTGCAAGAAAAACGATATGATTCTACTTATTCCAGAGACTCCTGCCTTTTCAAGCACCATGTACGCTGAGCGATGTGCTCGAAAACTACTTTATTTCTAATGGCCCCCATGCATCGTTCCCTTCAGGGAGAGCTCCCTGCTACTGCACCTGTTAGTCCAGGATGTCCCCGCACGGGCCCTGATCCTCTACAACAAGCGAGAGCAAAGGAAAAGTATCAGGGCCTGGGAAATGACATGCTCTGTTTACCAAATGACCAGAGAAACCTAGAAGAAATAGGGCAGAGAGAGCGAGGAATACTGGCATGAAGAGCAGAGAGAGCACCAGCTCCCCAAACGGCCTCCGGGATGGCGAGATGAAACAAACAGTAGATCACAGGAGTTAGATGAAGAGGCTGAGGGCGGGTGGTATATATCAAGATGCAGCAAAAGGGAGGAGAGCTGCTAGTAGTATGAGGGAGGATAGTCAGCCCACACGTTGTCGCTGGGCAGCTGCTAATGCACTATTGATTTCTGCCACTGAAAAGATTCCTGCATCCTGAGTCCACTTCCACCCACTCACGCCTGTCAGCTGGCCTGGACTCTGACTTAGGACCAGTGCTGGGTTGAGGTTAGGATCAGGATTAGATTTATTTTTGGGGAACCCTGAATCCATGCTGCGAGCAAGAGCAAAAAGTCCATCTTTTCTTACTAGGCGCCGCTTCTAGGTAGGCTGTGCTGAATCGAATGTCTCGGCTCTCTTTTTCCCCTACCGAAGCAGTTCTATGATTGTGTTTTTTTACGAAACAATAATCGAGGCTGGCAAGTACAAAATGAGCAAAATGTATACGACAGCCATTCATATTTCCTATTCTCTGTACAAATTTTATTTACTTGGAAAATAACGGGCCGAATTTTCTTATTTTATTTGAAAAAGTGGTAAACCTGCTGTATGTCTGTTAAAACACCTGCAACATTTTCTCCACCAAAGGTTGTTTGGCCTCAGTTTTTTTGGGGGGGTTCACACACCCATTCCACGCTGTTGTAATGCCTTTTTTTTTTTAGTGGCCATCAGAAGTAATAGTGTAGACAAATCTAAGCCAAGACTCGACAAATTGTGTTTTCTGTTCTCAGGCTTTAATTGAAGCTGCTTGATGGCAAACCAAAGTTTATGACAACTTGGCTTTTATTTTTCTCAACATCAACAAACATTAGCTGCAGGTATTTCCAAGGAAGTGTTCGAGAGTATTTCTGGCAAATGTCTTGGAAAGCTGTAGGAGGCTCTGCACCTGCTGGAATCTGGCTTCCCCAAACTCTCTACATCAATGATGACGAATGAAACAAGTCCCACAAATTAAATGACGAAATAGGTCCAACAGTAGCTCCAGTATCGCCAATCGTTCATATGATGCAGCATTTGCATAGACAATGAAAGTGCGCTTTGTTGCCACATTTCACTCAGTGTGCGGTTCTAATCAGTGCATCTTGGAGGCGTCAGTGTAGAAACACAGTAATAATGTTGTTGTCAGCGGTCTCCAGGTTGTCTGCTGGGCTCTGGAGTCTCACCTGGGGAATTCATTAGCTGGAGTTGTCAGCTGCAGTCAGACTTGTATTGTTTGCGGGGCGTTTAGGCTCTGTCAGTGTCGCATTCATGACCAGCTGCTGTTGGTTTGCAGATTTCCCATTTGCACGGTGTAAGCATTGTGTCACTGTGTAAATGGCAAAATCTGCATTGCCTTTTTGGCTCCAGTAAACAAGCCCCGGCCCCAGTGTTCCTGCCAGCCGAGCAGATCACACACTACGGCCAGAGAAACAAAGAGGAGCAATAAGCGGGACCAATCTGTGCCCTCCCAATCATCTACGCTCGCCACACTTCACTTCTCTTGTACGTGCAATATCATCTGAGGTCAGTATGGCTCCGGGTTGCAATATCAGACGGAAAAAAAAAAAAAACAGACAGAAAGCGAATGAAGATCTGAAAGACCAAATTCAGAGACCAAATTGAAAATCTTGGATGACCTTCTCCAGATGCCCTGGAGGAGGAGGGTCGAGGAAAATGGTCTCGCTCGCTCTCGCCGATCACGCAATCTCGATCAACATCACCCCGAAACCAGACTGTTAACTGTTATTCACGGCGAGCAGAGGTGGAGGCGGTGGTGGGAGGCAGAGAATGTTAGATAAAAATGTGATTAAAATGCATCAGGTTTTGCCTGGCATTTCCCAAGGAAAGACGGCGTTATCATCGTGTAGAATAGTGCCGCCCGAGTTAAACAAAGCATTATTGATGGCGGAGGAGGAAAGCTAACGAAAAATGACGGCGACAAACATAAAGATAAAAGCCCCACTATCTCCCCCTCTTTTCTTGCTGCACTTCCCCGCCCCTCCTTTCCACTTTGGGCTCCTCTCCGGGTTTTTTTTTTTCTTCCTGTAAGTGTGATAAAAATGGGCCGACCTATGACTCAGGTTCCCACCCCGCATTCTGATATGAAATTCAGGGAGCCGAGGCCGTCCCCTAATCTCTTAATGCATGTTCCCTCGCCCTTGGCAGGGTCACGGGAGAAATAGATGGAGCCTTATCAGCTTTTATGGATTCATGGAGAATTTCTCTGCATTGGGTGTTTATTTATTTCTTTTTTTTTCGTATACCAACCTGTGTGTGAATATATATATATATATATATATATATATATATAGTTTGTGTCTCCGCGCATGTCCTCGAGGATGTTGAGTGAGGTTATCAGAGCCGGTAATATCTTTATGAACTTGATAAAGTTTCTAATGACTGCGTCAATCATGTTGACTTACTCCATCGAGCTAAAATGAAAAGAGACGCTGGGCCTGTTTTGACAAATTTGTGCCCATCTCGTCTCTTACACTCGCGTCCTTGTCGGGGGGAAAAAAGCTACTTCAGGGCTTAAAGCTGCACTAATCCACATGTTTGCATGAACAATGGGTCAAATGACTATGTGCACAACGGTGGTGTACTTAAATTAATCTAATTTCAAACCCACAGAGAATTGTCAGCTCAGCTCTGCGGCTCCCCTCAGCTTTACAGAGACTTTTTTTTTAGCGTCTTTCAGCTCATTGTTTTGGTTTTCCGGCACCTCGGCTTTGCTGTTTTTGATTCGGTCTCTTTGCCTTCATCACGCTCTTCTCCGGGACCACCTCGAGTATTGTTTTTACTGACCAAACTAGTCGCCTGATTGATTGAGAAAATAATCGGCAGATTAAACAAACACTTGTTAGTTGCAGCCCTAGAATGGATTTCTCCAGCTTCTCTGGGCAAACAAAACTTGCTCTTCTCTCTTCCAACCACTAGGTGGCTTCAGCTGAATCAAAAGAAGACTGGAGCTTGCAATAACAAAGACCCTGTCGAGGCTATGTCTATATCTGGTTTACCAAACAGGATGAGCTGCTTAAAGACATTTGAATATAAGGAGAAAACCGGTATCACTGTAGCGGCGGCTATGTCCCTGCACTGTCTCCCCCTCACTCTTCCCAATGCCATCCTGTCATGAGGACAGTTGGAGACTTGCCCTCCAACAACGAGGGGGTCCAGCTCTCATCTCTGAAGAAAAAGCAATTTAGCCACAGAGCCCTACACACCCCCCCCCCCCCCCCCCCCCTCCCGTCCCCCGAGAACTTGCACATCAAAGCAGCAGCGGTGGTGGCGGTGGGGGGAGCGGGGGCTAAGCCAGAGCCTGCCCGGCTTCGCCTGCGAGAAGGTGAGGGAGAGGAAAAATATCAGCGTTGTCCAAGAATACAGCAAGATCTCAAAGGACAGCAGCTGCTTGTTATCACTGGGCATTTCTGGCAGTTTGACGTCTCATCTGTGCTTTCGGGGCCGGGAAGATGGAGCCGAGGGAGGGGACGGACAGTGGTCAGGGAGGCTTTGTGACATGCATTTTAAATCTCTTCATATCCAGGTTGTCCATGGATCTGACCCAGCTTTTGGAACTGTCTCTCTGTCATTTTTTAAATTTCTTTTCTCGATTTCTTTAAACGCCGGGACTGATGAAAGAAATAGTCCCTCTGTAATTCTGGCAGAGCAAACGAGGCACACCAAACCAGACAAATGATGCAACCGTATCACATGTGAGAGACGTGGAAGATGACTTGATAACGCAAACTACGCCTCACATTTGCCTTTGCCTGAATAGATAGTTGCACTCAGTCATTAAAGAGAAAAAAGACTGTCTGCAGTTTGTTGCCGCAATTACTTCCTGGAACATTTCTTACATTTGAAGAAAATGGGTCCACACGTCACCTGTTAAAGAAATATCTTATCAGCTTATCTGTTATTTGGGTGAGAAGGAGCAGGCGGGGGTGGAGGATTAGGGGGTAGAGGAAGTGGAGGCGAAAGAGGAGGTAGAGGAAATGAGGACAAAAAGAAAGTAAGATGATAGAGGAGGAGGACCGATGGGAGAGAGATGAGAGAGGAAGCCCCTCCTCCCTCCCGGGAAGGTCAGCAGGATCTGCGTCTGCTTTTGGGCCTGTGAACTGTGTGTGTGTGTGTGTGTGTGTGTGTGTGTGTGTGAGGGAGGAGAGAGAGTGTGTGTGTGTGTGTGTGCTGATATGTGTCCTGCATGTCAGTGCGCGAGTATTACAGCCATCTCTCTGGTTTAAGCATTCCCTCGGTTGCCATTATGGCCTAATAACCGTGTCAGTATGATTAATGGCAGGAGGCAGGGCCCTGATTGCCCCCCCCCTCGCTCAACTACAGCGCCTAGGCGACTGCACTACCCGCGATCCCGCTGTCTGCGCTCGTCCACCGCGGACATGTCGAGCGGCGGCGCCCACCGCACCGGATGTGAAGGTTATACGTGCAATTAGCATGCGTTGTCTCTCCCGCCGGCGGCATCAAAGAGCCGATCGGATGACGATGATGATGATTGGAAGATTGGAAGTTAGGGAGGGAACCATGTGATCCCCAGGGCCACTTTAACCAGTCCGAGGTAATAAACACAGACAGCTCACTGGCAGTCCTGCTGCCTCCTCGTGTTTCTCTTCACTGTTCAACATTTGTTTGCGTGAAGTTGCAGTGAAAGGGCTTATTACCTGAAGTTGATGTGTATCGCTAAATGGGCGACTCAAAAGGGCGATTACAAAGTGACAACCAGTCAGGGCAGCCGATTTCACTAAAACCCCAAGTTAAAGACGGGTCACATGAATAATCTCTCCTTTCTGGAGCTTTATTCCAACTTTTAGGCTTTTCCAGTAAAATTAAAATGTCATTACATGACATTAAAATTTCTGAAATTTGGGCCAAATAAAATCTGATTCAGTGCGTGTCCATCTTTGTACAGATATAACAGGATGTGACAAGGTTGCATAATTAATCATGAGCAAGTGAAGACGTATAATGGCATTTCATTGCCTGCTTTCCGTCTAAGATGGATAATAAATGAATTGAATCCACTTTTAGCAGCTGCTATGATGATAGAGAGGGGCTTCTAGTTTTCAATACATCAACTTTTGCCACACCAGCCAAGCGTAAAAGCGTTTTTATTTCTGGCGTTGCTGGTCTTGTGTCAAAGTGTGTTCCCCCAAGTGCGGGCCTGTACTGGGTATGATTGGCCTGACATCTCCTTGGGTGACCACATAGTGACCATCTCAAAATGTAAAATGCTGTGTATTCGGATCCCTACGTTAGTTGTGAATGTTTAGTTCATGATTTTTAAAAACAGGTTGGAAGAAAGATTCTTTTTATTTTACTTTGTTGAATTGGATTGTTTTAAAATCCTCAAGGGTTTTATTGTTGGAACTGGTTTTCCAGGATGTAGAAGAATTAGCATTTTACCTTGAAATAAAACGTGTTGTTTTTAATGTTGAATAGGCATCTAGTTAAGGCATACCACCCAAGTTTTCCAGTACGTTTTTCACTTTTAAATTGAGCTTCTTACTGCCGTGAAGGCCAAAGGCAAAGCTCCCCCTTTATTTCCCCTCCCTCTCATTGTGGCACTTTCCTCGTGGCCAGGGGATCTCCGCTGGGCTGCCGGGATGAGAGAGCCAGCGGTGACTCTGTGAACCTCAGTCCAAAATGAAAGCCCAATCAGACACCCGGCGGTGCGGTGCAGCTTTGAACACACTAGATCTGAGGCAGTGCTGCGAAAACCGACGGAAGCCCTGTGAAAGCTGGGGAGCAGGGAGAGGCACGGACCAAATACAGACAAATAGCCAGAGAGGATCACACAGATATTCTGGGTAACAGCACTGAGCCTGTCAACTTTGGCTCTCGGACTCTTTTTCAGGAGTTTAAAAAAAAAAAACAGCCAGACCTTCTTCAGTGGTTGAAAACTAACATGACATATCTATCCTGGGCTGAGGTGTTACGGGTGAAGCCTAGAGAGTCGGATCTTGTTATTTTCTATATTTCAGGTCACTCAGCGCTGTCTGGCGGGTGGAAATGCTGAAATGGCTGCTATTTGTGAAGTGTATGTAGGTGTAGCAGCTGCTGTTCAGAAGAAGGGTCCTTGCTTGGCAAGGTCGTTCTGTTTTATGAGGACTTCACTGTCAAACTGCTCTTTGTCTGTTCTAGTCGCCTCAGAAAGCGGCCTGCGAGAGCCTGCCAGCAATAATTTTAACTGTAAAATGAGCAGTAATTGATACTTGATAAAAGAAAGTACTTCTTGTGCTCTAACGTGTGTCCTTATTTTCGCCTTTCCATTCCAGGGTCCTTCATGATGGTCAATTCCTCGCAGCATTTCGGGGGCCAGCGGGCTCAGCTACTCCTGCTCCCGCTCAGCGAAAATGACACCCACTGCATCCAGTTCAGCTACTTCCTGTACAGCCGCGACGGCCACAGCCCCGGGGACCTGCAGGTCTACATCCGGGTCAACGGAGGCCCCAAGGGCAGCGCTGTGTGGAATATCTCGGGCTCCCAGGGGCGCCAGTGGCACCAGGTGGAGCTCGCTGTCAGCACTTTCTGGCCAAGTGAATACCAGGTGAGAGCCTCTACACAAATAACCCACCGACACCAACACCAAGGTGGAAGGAGATAGGTGTTCATGCATGTGCAGCACAGCTGGGCTTAAAGGCCCTGAAAACCTGTTTTCTCCATCACCTTCTTCCAATGAGCGATGCACACAAAACAATCCTCCAGAGTTAAAACAGTTGTTTTTATTTCACGTGAGAGATTTCTGTATTTGTGTTTCTTGTCTTTTCACTGGTTTAATGTGGGCGGGGCCCAATTGGAAAAATGTGATGTCACACAGAAGCATCCGAGTTTTTAGTGTCAAACTCTTGATGTATAAATCTTAAAAATGTTTTTTCAAACTTTGATTTGAGAATAATAAAACACTGAAGTCACCGTGTTTCCAGGGGCTTTACGATCAGTTGATTTCTGCCATTACACCGCTACCCTCTCCGTAACCAGCACTCTTCTTCTGCCCTCATTCCGGCTGCTGCATTCATGCACCATTTTGTCAGCCACGAAAACCTGGTAGATGATTACAGCACAGAAACCCGCACACTACCCCTACATTTTGTCCAAAAACGGTAAACTGCATCTCTCGAAACAAGTCAAATGCCCCCATTATTTCAGATAGATTTTTATTCCATGGAAGAGGAAGAACATTTGTAGCTCCAAGCCAGTTTGATCTTGCAATGTTGTTCTTCTTCAGCGTAATAAATATGAATTTAACATAAACACAGGGGCATCTAATAATGCAGTGAGGCACTTTTAGTTAAAGGGGCACGTGAAGGTCAGTGTGCTCTTCACGGGGACTACTACTCAGCCTCTTGTTTCCTGTGGCTGGGGAGGGAACTTTCTAACGTGATGTCATCGGGGTGTATTGGGATGAAAGTTTTAACAGAAAGCCTTGGGGGTGTCAGTTTTGAAAAACATAGGCATTAACCAGGCAGGACGGGTCTATGCAAAGACGCTGTAGGGTTGAATTATAGGAAATGTAGAACGTGGTGTTTTTGGAGTTCGACCTATACCGGGGACTAAAAGTCAGGACATCGCAGCCTCTGCTGCATTGATGTTGACCACTCTTATTATTATTTTTTTTTTTCCCGTCTCTTGTGAAAGGACCCTTCAAAAATCCAATACTGCCCTATCAGGAGTGCTGGCATCATTAGCGAACTGATAGCTAAGTAATACGTTGACTGACAGAAAATTGATTGTAATTTTAATAACTTTTCTGTCACTTCAGTCGTTTATCAGGTAAGTTAATCGCACATACTGGTCACACAGGGTGCATACATTTTGTTGACCTTCTTGTGATCTTTTATAGAGCGAATGAAGGTCGTCCAAAAGTGATGATTAATAAATAAACATGTGGATAATTAACGTAATTGCAAGTTGAATCCACCTGTGATGATGATATTGTGATGAAATCCTCACGTCATGTTACTGTTTTGTAGCATGACCAAACGAACGATATGATAATGATGTTAGCTTAGCATCAGCATGTCAGCATTGTCATTTTGAGAACGTTAGCATTTAGCTGTGCCGACGCACAGCCTCACAAAGCCATTAACGGGTCTTGTCCTGTAACCCTGATTTTGCATATATGTGGCATACGTATCACTATTGGAAAATGTTTTTGCAGTATCATGATGGTGTTTTTCGGCCGTATTGCTCAGCACTTTCATTAAAAACTTCAGGTGTCACTTAGCAAAGCACTAAACTGCCAGCTGCTCAGTGCACCTCAGTGGTCACCGAAGGCTGAATCGTGGCTACTGTCAGCTTCAGCAGCTTTATTGTCCTCCACCCTATCATTCAAACCACGTGCAAGAATTAGCAAATTGCAGCTGTGCCATATATCACCGTGGCTCAATAGGTGTATAATTACAGTGGGCGTGTGTTTGCTTTGTATCTTTATTTATTGGTCAATTTACCTGCGTGCTGCAGTGTAATCAATAGCTCCCGGTGTTGCCTGTATTGTCTGTGCTGCATTATTAGAGCTGTTGTGCAGCTTGTAAGATTCTGATGACTGGATGCAGCCCTGCTTCACCTCATTACGGCCGATAATTTATCCCCTAATGCTCTCTTTCTTCCCACCAAAGCCCTCACCCTCCCACCCCCGCCCCACCCCAAAACAGGCGTTAATGAGAAGGCAATGGCTGGCGTAAGGGATTGTGGGAGCGTGGGTCCACCAACCAGTCAATTGACCTCAATTCCATGTGACTGGGTGCGGGGGAGCGCGCCGGGTGTTTGCTTCCACAACCTTGGCGCACTCTGGGCCCCATCTCAATAAATCAAGAGCCAGTTAATGAGATTAGAGGGCTGCACAGATCAATGAGGACAGCCTGCGCTTTACCATCCTCAGCTCTCCTGTACTGAGCAACTCTCGCAAGCAGCCAAACTGATTTAAAGTAATGATTTTCTTGCCTTCTGTGCGGACGTTAGAAGTTTGTCTGCCGCGCACCGTAGCAGAGGAGGAGGCGGAGGCAGGGGGGCGGGCGCTCCCGCGGGGAGGAAGCTGAGGTGTACAATCAGGCCAAGTCGGCCCAGACGGGGAGTTTGCTTTTGCGCCGCAGTGTTTACCATTTTGAATAGGCGTGCATAAGCAATGTAATCTACTACTCTGGTGATGTATGTCCAGGTTGCCTGAGTGACGAGAAGGCGGTGTTCTCTAAAGTCCTCCCGCCAGGCATGTAGACACAGGACAGATTGCTTTATTTGTCCTATAAACCCGGATGATCCGAGCACGTAATGAAGCAGGTAAAGCTGTGCAGATGAGTGAAGAGGCTTAAACATAGGCCTGAAGGAACAAAGTGCGTCTATCTGCTGTGTGAAGAGGGACAGGAGTGAGCCCGGAGTGGTGCTCGGTGCCTCTTTTCAGTGCCCCCCCCCCCCACACACACCCTCTCCTCATCAGCCCCCACCGCCGTGGCTCAAAGCTCAGCGCAGGCCCCACAGGGCTCCACTCATCCATCCAGTCCTATTGATAAAGATCACTGTCCAGCACTCCCAGCCAACAGATCAGCCCCTGCAGGCCGCCGAGGAGCAGCTCCACAGAGGGAGAGGAGGACAAAGTGTGTGTGTGTGTGTGTGTGTGGGCGGCTGCTGCTGGTGGTAGTGGTGGTTGAGATTAAATTTGAAAAAAATAAAAATAAAAATCTAGTAATCAGCGAGCATCAACGCCCCCCTCAGGGAAGACAGACTGCCACAGAGATATGCTGGACTGTAATCAGAGGTGTTGTTGGTCTTTTGCATTGAGGCTCTCGCCGACATGAGATTTCAAAATCCAATGCCAATGTTTCTGGGTCCATTGTTGATGGCGCGTTTTGTGCTATAAATTATATTTCTGTAATTTCTGGTCATCTGTTTTCGTCGTCATCCAATATTTTGGTGGTGGTGTTTAGTGGAAAGGCCTCTCTCTCGTACGGAGACGCGTTTAGAGGCGGTAGAATTCTTCGTTACTGTTGGGACTGCGCGGACGAGCTTGAATTTGGTGAGCAGACTTTTTTCTAATCGGAGATTGGGGGCTGTGGGCTGTCGCGGCCTTGAAGGACAGCAGAGAGACTGGATCGGCCTGCTTCACTCCCTCCCTGTCAGCTTGGTTTAGGGGAGTACAGTATGTGTTAAAGAGGGTTGCTCTTCTGGCTTTTCTCCTTTAGATTTATTTATTTTTTTTACTCCTCCTGGGTTCTTCTTTACTCCCTCACGGCTTTGTCCTCCTTATCTCACCATCTTAATTCCCAGTGCATCTCACTATTTAGTCCCCTTCTCTCTTATCTTTCCGCCCTCTCTCTCTTTTTTGCTTACCTATTTCATTGCTCTTTTCTCCTAACCCAGCACCTTATTTCACCCAGGCAGCGAAGCAGTGTAGCAAAAATAAGGTTGGGTAAAGTAATACCTTTCACTCTTCGTAAGGGAACCAGTCCAAAAAAAGCAGTCCAGACCACCAGTGAGGGTTGAGGCTACAGAGGTCAGGTCCTCTGTTGTTGTCCCGGAAATCTTGCTGACTTTAAAGTTGCAATTCTTAAGATTTTCACCAAATCAAACCCCCTTTTTTTTTTTACACTATTCAAGTTGAGCATTGTGTTCTTCAATAGCCATTCGCTTCGTTTACATTCACTAATGACCTCTCTATTGAGTAGTTTTTATTTGTTGTGGCGGAGTCCGCCATTCCTAACCTGACGCACCATATTCATGTGATTCAAGATATTTAAAAAAGTACCCTTATGTCAATCTTGAGAAAATGAGACATGAGTGCATTGGATTGAATGGGTAGGGATGAGGGGAGGATGGAAGAGAGGATGAAGGGATGTGGGAGGGGACGAGCAGGTGGTGGGGGGGGGGGGTGGTAGGGATGAGAGGGAACGGGTTATTAGAGGTGTGGCTGAGGCGTGGCCCTGCTGCCGAAACCTTAAGTAGCTTCATTTAAAAGTGTTACATTTTTACATTTAGTAAATTAACTTTTTTTTTTAGATAGATAAATAGAAGGTCAGGAGTTTTTCTTCGGTGGGGGGGGGTAACATTTTTAAAGGTCTAGTTGGGCCTTTTATCATTTTTTTTGGCGGCAGTGCTGAGCATGAACTTTAACACTCACACACCTGCAGGTTGAAATAGCCCAAAAAACAATATGGTGGACACCGCCTCTGAAATGTCCCCTGTTCGCCCACCGGCCTGCTGTTGCATTGGTGGCCACACACACTCTGTGGAACCGCTTCTTCTCTCCCCCCCCCCCCCCCCCCCCCCCCCTCAGCCTGCCGGGAGGCCGAAGACGGCAGGCGCGATGGAAACGTCATACATCCCAATGTTTTACCGCCGCGCTGCCAATACGGATCGATAGCGTCGGGGGCCCCACTCCCGCCGAGGAGATCGATTAACAGAACGTTGTTCCAGGTTTTTGTGCACCGCGTTCCTCCGAGGCGGCGGCTTGTGCGTCGTTAAGTGAATCAAAGTCCCCGCGAAGATTGATGGCGTCAGCTGAGCGCTTTATCATTCGCGCGCACACACACACACGCACACACACACACACACACACGCACATAATTAACCGAGTTAAATATGAATTACTGTGCAAATCTTGTTTTTAATGGCAGCCCTTCCCCTGTTATGTATTCACCGCGAGGCCTCCTGGGACGCAGTATGGATTCACTTCCTAAACCAAACCTCGGTTCGCGCCTCACACAGATTGTGCCTCTGCAGTGTTGCACGGCCTCCATTATTTTTTTATATTATTTATTTATTTATTCCCCCCCCCCCCCCCCCCCCCCCAACAACAAAAGCCCGAGAGAGAGGCTGCGAGAATGACATCACCTTGAGCTGGATAGTCTCAATTGAACGAATCCATCTCTTGTATTGTTTGCAGAAATAGATTTTCCACCGCGCCTACTCCTGTAAGTATTGGGGGGGGGGGAAAGGGTGAAACTTTGCCATCAAATATTAAAGGCGCTATCAGGCCCCAGTCATGACAAGTAATGTCAGTGCGGCTTAAGCTCCCGCCCTCCTCTTTCTACCTCCTCCTCCTCCTCCTCCTATACAACATGTTCCTCCGCTTCCTCCTCCAGCACTGTTTTTTTTCCCTCTCCACGCATCTTTTTATTTCTCCTTCCTATGGTGACCCTGACAGCTCAGCACACTGCAGCGTAAAGACAACACCTGCAAACAGACAAAACACTTGACACATGACTACACTTCTGTGGGCATGAGCTGTTGGTTTTTTATTTCTTTCAGTGTGTGTGTGTGTGTGTGTGTGTGTGTGTGTGTGTGTGTGCGTATGTTTCCTTATTCACCTCTATGATGCATGTGTGCAACATGTATGCTGGAACATATGAGGGAAACGGGCTGCAAACACTGAAAATAACCAAAATATAACCCAGTCAGGCCTCGTAGGTGGTCAGGCGGAGGTCTTTTAGCTGTACCCAGAATGAGGTCCAGGTTCCGGTGAGGGTGCCTTCAGTTGCTGCGGCTCTCATGTATGGTTAATTACTGTGTGTGTGTGTGTGTGTGTGTGTGCACTCGCATTGGCTTGTACAGTTGGTTACACGTGTGGCTATGTGATAGGGTTAGGGGTTTCTATTTGATTGTGTCGCTGTGTGGCACGTTCAAGTATTGATGTTGCTCCCGTGTTTGTGTCTGTGTTTTGTCCAAAGCACACTGCGCTTGCTTGTGATGAAATGTGCCACGTAAATAGAATTGCCATTGCCAAATACGTAAACAAGGCTGCACAATTAGACAACACAACCAAACACACACACACACACACACATCCAAATACAGACAACACAACCAAATACTGGAAAAATCATTTCAGAATTGAAGCGCGTTTCAACATTCTCATTGCGTGATTCCGAAATAATAATTGCAGACAATTTGGACATCGAGCGCAAGCGTCTCAGTTGCGGCGATGCAATGGGGATTCCACTGCGGCCACTTGTGTCGTAGCTTGCGTTCGCGTGCGCGCGGCTATTGGACGCCAAGGTTATTCCTCGTTGCCGTGGCCCAGTCATACTCAGAAACACTTTTCTGTAAGTGAGGGCAGACGCGGAGGAGCTTAATGATGGCTCGAAGCGCGCAGCGGAGTGAATCGATGGTGGCGGGTGCGTTGACGCGTGATGAATTGAAGAGTTAATCGGTCAGACGTCTCTAATGGCCCGACATAGGAATGAAAAATAAAAATAAATTAGTGGGAAGAAAGCCTTAGTCGGTATCCATCTGCCAAGGCCTTTTGTGGTATTGATTGGCCCCGGGCACTTAAAGCCTGATGTATTGTCAACATCGCAATCTATTGCCCGTCTGAGTGCACGGTCACAGTCTGACTTCCACTGGGCTTTGGCATAGATAACTAGAGGTAGTAAGACTGGCTGAAAACACTTTGGCTGCCACACACACACACACACACACACACACACACACACACACGTAGTATATAGTTGCAACTTTCATCTTGCCGGCTGTTAATGCACTCGTCCAGAGTTTGTCGTGCTGCAGTAAAAAGTGAATAGTTGCTTGTAGAGGGAATGATTTGGCCTCTGCTGACTGTAATTACTGCTCAGAAACCCAGAATGACTTTGTTGCACTCTGGGAGGCCTCCCGGTTCACTTTGAGGCTCTGCATGCGCCCCGGCTCATTTGGATGAGTGAGTGAATATTTAGGCTGTGTTTAAGGACTCCTGCGGCTGCCGTACGGATTGATAAAAGGGGACAGCGGAGGCGGAGAGAGGGATTTGTGCATGTGGCTTGATAAGGTGAATTCTCCAATCTCCAAAAAGCAATCTGGAGGTGTGTGTGACAAAATATACTCTACTTTTTTTTTTTTTTTTTCTCGAGCTTTCAACCACGTCTTTGTCAGCGATAAACCTTTGAGTTGAGATTTATTTTGTCGCGCCAAGTGTTCCTCGAGGTCAAGAATGGTCTTGCGTGGGTCAAACCCGGAGGTAGTTGGTTAAGCAGGTTTCAACGTCAGTGCAGGCTCCCAAACTCGGTCCAGCACGGCAGGTTGTCCACGATTAGACCAAAATAAGAGAAAGAAGCGATTTGATCGTAATCAAAGTTATGAGCCCTGAAGCTAATACTGTGGAAAAGGCCTTGGCTGTGTCTGAAATACTACTACTCACGATGCAGTCCACTGTGCATCATTTTGTAGAGTCAAAAAGTCTAATAAGAGTTTGTAAAGTATTGCAGTAAGCCCAATATAGCACTCGAATTACCCCTGAAGGCATCGTAACAAGTAGTGTACAGTCAATACTCCCTGGGAGCTAACTAACGCCACGCAAAATGCAAATTTAGGCGTCTGCCGAACAAACGAGATGAGTTTTAATTTTGCCATCTGGCACACTCTGTAGTCTTCTACATACAGTTCCCTATACAGTATGCGTCGTGAATGGCTCTCAGATGTTTGTTGTGTTCTGTTGAGAAATGGTTCCATCTGTGGCTTTGATCATACATTTCGTTCCCCCGCCGGAAAACCGATTTTTAATACATAATCTTGTATGTTTATGTGTTAGGTCATACAGAAGGTTAGAATGAGTGTGCTTAGGCATTAGGCGAGAGATGGTTGAGATGAGCCAAATTCATTGAAACAGCCCAACATCACAAATTCGCCTCAAGGGGCTTTGCAATCTCTGCAGCATATTCGGAGAAGGAAGAGCTCTTAAAGGGGGAAAGAAGTGGAAGAGGCATCAGGATAAGTTTGGGGTTTAGTCGAGTTAAGGTCTGGTTAATGATCGGGGCAGGCCGGCGGCTGAGATTTGCATTTCAGAATCAGAATCAGAATCAGAATCAGAAATACTTTATTGATCCCCGGGGGGAACAGCACCGGTGCTCCCATTCGAGAGGAGCATGTACAAAATATAGAAAATAAGAAATAGAAAATAAAAATATACACATTTACAATATTTAAGTGAAAAATAAAAGTAAAAAATATATACAATAGCAATGTGTATATATATATATATATATATATATATACAGTGCTTAACAAATGTATTAGACCCCCACCCAGTGTAAGGTGTTTGCCCCCGCTGCCCTAAATGAACAGTATTGCTGATGACCAAAATATGTGATGTGTCTGTAATGGTTAATCCACCAGTATGTGCAAGCCGAGCTCTTTAATCCAAATGATCTCTTTAATGCTGAAATATAATTATTGTTGTTATCCATGAATTCTCAAATTTACTGTTTTACAAAAAAGCAGAATAAAATTGTAAAGCACATTATTATTTTTTGATTGAGATGCCAAATCACAGTTATTTACTTGCATTCCTGAACAGAAACATTTGTTTTGTGGTTACAAAAAATGCAAGCTGTTATCAGAGCCAAAGGAGGTCGTACAGAATATTAAGATGTTTTGGTTAATATATGTGAATAAGGACTATTTAGTTGTTCCAGTTTGTTATTTGCCTAATAAATAACAATACACTTTTTAGTTTGAAACAAGTTTTTGACAGATTTCTAAAATATTTGTGTTTTCTCATTTCAGACAGGTGGTCTAATAAATGTGTTAAGCACTGTATGTATTGCACTATTGTGTCTGACTATATATGTATTGCACTGACATTTAAGAGTAAGTAATAGTGAAGTAGCATGTGTAGAAGCAGGTCCAGATTTCCTCCAGATATCTGTTTATTCTGAGTGTCAGTGACACTCAGAGGGAGGACAAGCGACATGTTTTATTGACAGAAAACTGGACTGCAAATGTGTCTCCGATCTACGCTGGGAATGAGGGTCTAAGCGCACAATATATCTAGCAATCCAAGCTGTTTATGAACATTAAGAAACCACTGCTGCCATCACCACGCGACACCTGAAACCCCCTGCCATGTGGTGTCGGTGCGGAAGTTGGTGTTTGTGCCCCCTCTATGATAGCTTTCCCCTCTATGATCCATGTCTTTTTAGTATAAAATAGTGGCTCTAGAGAGCATGCGCTTGTGTTTTTGATTCTGAGGGGGCTTATACCAAATGTCCCTGGTGTTTGGTGTTTTTAATGTTCTGCTAATAAATTCTGTTATAGCTGTGATTAAAATACTTCGTTTGATAAGATGCCACAAAACAAAACTGGACCAGAGATGCACGAAACATGCCTGATTACCATTTTAAAGGCAATATCAAGCCTCTCCCAAATGTACCGCGCAACCAATGAAAAACATGCGCGTGTCTGTTCTCGACAGGCCTTTGGACCCCATCCCGCTAATTTCCTACTTTGTCAGTCTACTTGCCACTCAAGATGTAATGGTCTGTAGTCATTTAATTTATCCATTGTCTCCACAGGTCATCTTCGAAGCGACCATTTCCGAGGAGCGACAGGGCTACATCGCCTTGGACGACATTGTGCTGCTCAATTACCCCTGTTGTAAGTACCCGTTCTGCACTGCTCTTAGCCTCGCTGCTGACCTTTGCCGAGCCCGGGGAGAGTGTCCGGCTGAGCAAACGAACGGCGGAAACTGTTGAGCTCCGAGACGCTCGACAGTTTCCCAGAGGGGAACTGAAGACTCTGAGGCAATCCCGCTGATACAGTACCTGGTACCTGTCCCGAGTGTCACAGCCAAAATAACACCGCGGGAAGAGTCTTCTGTCCTGGCAGAACGCCTGACATTTTCCTCTGATCACTGTGCTCCCAGCCAGGTGCTTTTAAAGCTAATGTGATGTTACAGGCAGGAGAAGGACAGCTCGTGGTTGTACTTTGATCCTTTCTGGGATTTTCTTTTTTTTTTTTACTCCTTTGTCATCACTGGGATATCAGGGGCTTGGAGCTGTACGAGTGCTGGTAATGTCACATTATGTTCTGTTCTGTTCCGTTACATTATGCCCCCCCGCTGTCCTTTGGTACACAGGCTCTGTGTAGATGTCGTACCCATCACAAGAGAGCCCTTTTTCTTTCACTGCGGTGCTGTTTCCAAGGTAATCAGCTCTATTGGACGCCAGAGACAAAAGCTAAATCTGATCTGATTGGTCCGCCTAGAAGTAGTCGTCATTGGACTGACCCATGCTGATAACGTGGTGCCAGGGCAGAAAATGATGTTTCAGTTGAAAATGCGGTCATTATTGGCTTTTTATTAAATAATAAGTTCATCCATCTAACAGTTATCAGTTTGACCAATTATTGTGATATAATGCAGTAGTGTTAGATTACATAATTGCTGTATAATTGGTCAGTTCTACACTGGGTGTTGATTGAATGTCATTAACCTAAATCGAGCGTAATCCAGGGTTGTAATTAGATTCCACACATACATAGATGATTATGTTTTTGTTATTATTATTATTATTAGTTGATGTGATGTTTGCGTGCTGAGTTGAAATGGTTTCAGTGAGGGTTGTATGGCGTCATGGTGGTCTAATTTCAGTTTCAGAGGAAATGAAGTGGAAAGCCGAAATCTTGCCATGTTGTGAATTACAGCTGCAGTATTTTTATATTACACAACAGTCGATGAGATGACTGGGTACATTTGAAAGATGTCTGGAAATCTGGAGAAAATAGTTGAGCGTTTAGCAGCAAGAGACCAAGATATTCTTCTCAGGAGTCGATGGAGACCGAAATGACGTATAAAGTATTAGACTTAAGTTAATCACATTGCTGGACGCTTGACTCCAAATGAATGCTGACGTTGTTCCAGCTCTGCTGTAATAAAAAGGCATTTGTTTGCTTACACAGTGGCCCATAACAACTTTTCCAAATGTCATAATGCTGTGTTATTCATGCAGCTTTAAACATGGCTGTCATATGTCATCCAACAACACTGACAGCGGTACTGCTGTTGTTCAGAAACCTCGTATTTCTGTCCAACCTTGCAGCTTAAATCCACACCGGCCTTCTGCGAGTACGCTAATATTGTTTTTTTTAGCTGCAGAAATGTGGGGAAATGTTAATGAATGATAATGTAGGGTATTTATGAGCTCATGAAATTCAGATATCCTTTTCTGGCT
Source organism: Enoplosus armatus (assembly GCF_043641665.1). Lineage (NCBI taxonomy): Eukaryota > Metazoa > Chordata > Actinopteri > Centrarchiformes > Enoplosidae > Enoplosus > Enoplosus armatus. The sequence continues at coordinate 3,013,317 of NC_092195.1, forward strand.
CTGCTGAACCCCCCCCCCCCCAAAAAAAAAAAAATCAGGCAGGCTGCACGTTATAAATCATTGAATCCTCACAGGGGAAACAGACAGAGGAACTGAAACAACCCTCTCTAAAACCAGCGAGGATCTATTATTTCTTTATTTATTTCTCTAGCCCAAGCTCATCTCAAGGTTTGCCCTCTGTCACCCTGTAATCAGCGTAGCAGGAATGTGTTTCCATGGTGATTTTGGATGGGGCTGTTGCTTTTGGGTAGGTAGCGTTGCCAGGGCCCCTTGGTATGTGACTCAGAGTTTAGCCTTGGTGCAGATGGCGGCGTTTGGACCCTCACCATGCCTATTAGCTCACATTAGGGAGCAGCGTCGCTTTATATATGTGTACCATAAATACACGGCACATAAATCACAACTGATGTGTACTCAAGCACGCATATACACACGCTCAGCGGCTCATGCACAAACAAATGCCAAGTACAAAGAAATGTGCGCCGTCGCGTATCCTTTTTTGTACCAGCTGGCGTGGCTGCCGGAGCAGTCACCCTTAAAAACACACACGGTCACACAGAGATGTGAGTAAACATTAGTACGCTGGCATATATTTCCCCGCGGGCAGCAGGAATAATGGCGTGCCCCCTTAGGACAGATTCAAGTCAAAGGCAACCGCTTCTCAGTTTGCATTGCCGCTCATTTGACGTTCATGTTGTTTTCCTCTTGAGTCCGTGTCTTTATTCGAAACACGTGTTTCAGTCAGGACCAATCCCTCCTGCATCGAGAGTGAGAGGCGGCATTAGTAATTTAGAGACCTAACGTCTCAGACAGTCGGAATGCATCAAATTACCTTGCCTCTATTTATGTTTGGCCGTATTAATTAAGGCTAAACAGGTCACACATCCACACTACCGAGCTTTTTAGATTTGAAATAGAATTTTTCTCAGTAACTATTAATGCAGCTGCCTCATCCTCAAATGGCTTCTCCTATAATTGGGAGATGGCTTGAAAGTTAATGCTCGTTTCCTCCAGACAAAACACCTTGACTGGCACGAACAGAAAAAAAAAAACGTCTACAGGGTGTGAATAATCTGCTAGTTTTCGCTCTTCACTGCGTCTTTACTTTTGGTCTGCAGAGTTTGTAATGCACACAAGGTTTATACATGTGAAATGAGTAAGGTGTTGTTAGAGGTACGCTCCTGAGGGAATGTGCTGCTGCAGAGCCCCTCTCACTCCGCTTATTGGATGGATAGAGGATGGAAAAGGACAGGCGGAGAGGATAGAGAGAGAGAGGAGAAAAAAAAGAAAAGAAAAAAAAAAGAACCAATAGGTAAGATGTGAGATGCAATTTCTATCATCCCATCCTCAGCCAGATGTTGCTGTTGGTTACTGTGGAAACCGAGCATGAAAGTGTGTGTTGTGTGAACAGCGCCGGCCTCTGCATCAGAATTTAATTTTGTCCATCACATTGGTGTCCAGTAGAAACAATTTGCCCAGAACATGTGCTGTGTACACTGCAGCAGGATTTGGTCCGTCTCTTCCGTGATGGAGGTTATTATTTTCTCATTATATTGTTATCTCTTCTTTCATGGCCTCAGAAGTCTTTCCAGTGTGATGTGGGGGGGGGGGGGGGGGTTTGACTGACCATGGAAAATAAAACCAGAGTGTTGTCAGCTCACTAATACGGTAGAATCAGAGTCAGAATCAGAAATACTTTAATGATCCCGGGGGGGGGGGTGTTGTACAGTACTGATGCTCCCATTCAAGAGTAGAAAGCAGCATAAATTAGAAATAAAAGTATGTACAAAATATAAAAAATAAGAAATAGAAATAAAAATGTACACATTTACAATAATGTGTATATAATTATGTGTATAAAGACATTATTGTGCATAATAACACATAATAATGTGTATGTGTATGTTTTTCAGATGAATTCATTATATAGGGTGGCCATGTTCTCATTGTTTAAATGCTGGTCAGGAGATTCAGGTTCAAGGGGATACAAAGTAAAACATGCAGTGAAATAAAGGCGGGGGGGGGGGGTGCTAAGACAGTTAATGTTCAAGAAAATAACATAAGATAACATAGGATTACATAAAATAAATTAGGTCAAAACTATATGTACATAAGATCTTAACAGTTACCAGATTCTACCAGTATTTACAGCTATAGTGACAGAAGCAAACAGTGTGTGGAGTGTTGCAAAGTGTGTGTGTTGAGGATCCAGGTGGACTAGGATAGAAACTGCTCCATGTGACTGCAGAGGCGTCGGCCTGACCTCAGCACTCTAAACCGTCCATTGTCGTGGTGTGAAGTGACTCTCATGATGTTTTGGGTTCTCCTCACCCTCCTGGTGTAGGTGTCCTGCAGGGTGGTGGTGCGTTCGCCTGAGCGTACCCCTCTCTGCAGGGCGCAGGTGGTGATGCTGCCTGTCAGGACGCTATTTGAAGCTGGAGACCCTCTTCACACGTTCTCCGTTGATCTTTAGCTGGGCGTGTTTGCCCACCACCATTTCCTTCGTCTTTCTGGCGTTCAGGGTCAAGTTGGTGGACTGGCACCACTGTGCCAGGTCGTCTACCTGGTTCAGGTAGGCCTGTTCGTTGTTGTTATGTGATCAGGCCTACCACCACTGTGTCGTCCGTGAATTTGATTATTGAGGTGGAGCTATGCAGGCGTTGGTATGGATGTTATACAGCAGGGGGCTCAGGACACAGCCTTGAAGAGCACCTGTGCTGAGGGTTTGCGAGCCGGAGGTGAGTCCGCCCACCCTAACCACCTGACGCCGGCTGGCGAGGAAGATGAGGACCTCGTTGCACAGTATGATGTTCAGTCCACATTGTTCCCCCTTCCCCCATCCAGGTGGCTCAAGGAGGTCAGAGATGGCATCATCACTGCACCTGTTGGCTCTGTAGGCAAACTGGAAGGGGTCGAATGAGCTGGGCAAGGATGAGCAGATGAAGTCCTTCACCAGCCTCTCGAAGCACTTCATCACCGCTGATGTCAGGGCCACCGGGGGATAGTCATTTAGGCACGATGGGCCGCTGTTCTTCGGCACAGGGATGATGATGAACTGCTCGAAGCATGAGGGGATGATGGCTTGAGCCAAGGATGTGATGTGGGGGAAAAAAATGCTTACGAACACAGGGGCTAGCAGGTTAGCGCAGGATTTCAGGACCCAGCCAGAGATGCCTTATTTCTGCAGCACAGGCCTATTCATGGCACGCTTCTAAATGACTGAGGGTGGAAAGGTAAGTCAGCTAGCTATCCACTATTTGATATTCATTATGAAGCTAACTTTCTTGGTTTTTAGCTACATTTGTTGAAAAATATCAGCCAGTTGAGAAAAGGAGGTACTTTCAACAAACACTTTCACATTATGTGGGAAGCATTATCACAAAATGTACATTTTGTGCTTCCTCATAGCAAACGTTAGTTGGTGCGTGTATGCTAGTTAGCGTTAGCATGAAATGACGTTAGCTGGTAACTAAATATCTGTTAGAAAATAGAAAAAAGACTAATTAGTGGACAGCAGTATTGCTGTACTCTTTGTTTAGAGCTTCAGTTGTAGTTTTGCAGTTCTGCTCATATATGGTTATCGTAAATATGTAAATAGAGTTAATGTGAGGTTATGCTATTGTACAGGGCTAATGCTGGTACCGGCATTTTTTTCTGCCTGCCAAAAATGCAACTAATTGTGGTGAGGAAACAGGGACTGTGTGCAGTTTTTTGGCATGAAATGTCAAATTTAGTTATATTATATATTAGCACAAAATATAATTACTGTCAGCTGTGGTCCAAAAGTAACAGCATTATATTCTCAGTTAAAACTTTTGTCTCGATGAACATGTGAAGAGAATGAGAGTACCATTTTAGTGACGTGGGCGTTGCTGATGATCTACTATGTGCCAACTTTTCACTTAATGCAAATGTTGGAGGGTTAGATATGATGTGATTTAATATCCCAAAGGTAATTGTTACATAGAGTGAAGACCACAATACATTTCGGGTTAAAGTAATGAATTTTGGAGCTTGACATATAGCCAAGCAAGGCATTATTGAAATTGCTAAGTCCCACTTCAAAAATAGGTGCCCAGTAATGAGGGGGGAAACAAGGCGGCACTTTCTCCACAGGAAATACATTTTGACATGTCACGCTAGAGGAAGCACTGGTGTGAATAATGAAATGAATGATGGCTTAACTCCATTTAGCTGCTTCAGTTTCAGGGTCCTGGCATTGTGCATGCTTGCTCGCTGTCACACTGTCATGGCAGAGTCGTCGTTAATGTTATTAGCAGTTTTTTATTACTTTGGGAAGTCAAAATGTCTGCTTTTAAAAGGGTCTGTTGTTATCCATATGAGCTGCTTTTACTAAAAAAAAAAAAACGTTTGTTATGATATCACATTATTTGCCACCCACAGATGTTTTTGAGGACTTTATGGGGAGCTGGATCCAAAAGCTGTCAAGTTATTATCATTGGTGTTGCTGCTTGTCAGAGGCAGTGAAATGTTGTTTGTCTGCATTGCAGTAGCACAAATCATAATGTCAGAGTGATGTATTAATGATAAATACACATGCTATATATATATATATATGTGTATATGTATATATATATATTGCATCTCGCTCTGCTATTTGCTTCTTGATCAGAGCTGAAAATAACAACATGTCAATGAAAATTATCCCCTGCTACTTTGATTGGCAACAAAGCAACTAAACCAGAAACCAGAATCAATGGAACTGAGAGGAGAGAAACAGACTCCAAGACAAGAGAAGAAACAAATGGTACTTCCTGCATGTGAGATTTTGAAAAAGGAGCGCAGGAGCGGGTCCCAGTTTTGTTTATATCTCATGTTCTGCGAGCATGGGCCTGAACTTGTGCCACCTGCTTCTTCCTGTTCCGTGCCATTCCCCCCTTCATAAGTTGGTGGTGGTAATTCTCCAATAAATGTAGCAATGTGCCAGCAAAAGGCAGGGAAGAAGAAGAAGACTGCTGGCTAGCAAACATGGACGTAAACAACGCAGGCTTTATACCATTCAAAAGATGATTTTTGTTGATTTTTTTTGTGAGGAAGGAAACACGTTCAACCTGTTTGTTAGACCTTGTGGGAGGGAAAAAAAAAAAACCCCAATGTGTTTTGGTGAGAAAAAACAAATTTAAATGTGTTTGCTTACAAGAAAACTCCACAGGACACCTTAAGGAAATGACCTGAAAATATGGTTCACTCCAGTAAATGGCAACAATGTGGATGTATTATGACTCTGTGGGCTAACAGTTGGAGTTGCACACATTACAGTAAACAAATGCAATTCTGCTTTTGTGTACTGGCAAACAGTGGTGACTGATAGTGGGCCATATCATTTGATAAACACAATACACATGCATTTCAACAGCCACGTTCTTAGTGCGTGTCTTTACCTCAGACAGCAGTGTTCAGTGGAGTCATTTGGTAGAATTTTCCCCCGTTTTGCATCTCAGCTTTAGCTATTTCAGATTTTATTGAAATGTATTATAGATTAATAACAAACAGTGCTCTTTAGCTGCCACACAAACTGAACAACTGTTCCACAAGCACGACTCAGACTCTAGGTTCCTGTTAATTGCCAGGAGAGTACAGTATGTGATGCTGCCGAAAAATAATGTCTCTCTCTGTGATCGTAAGGCAACTGTGCCTCTGTCAAACTGAATGGAGGATGCGTGTATGCCTGGGCGGCTGTAAGCTTCAGAAAATGTGTGTCTTAATAAGTTATTTAGTCTCATACGCGGCGCTATGATCTGTGTTTTCTTAATACAAGTGGAAACTTCTGCTAACGGGGCTGTGATGATTCAACTTGGTTCCATAAATGACTTAAGTTGATATTTTGAAATTGATAAAGTAAGGCAAGTATGTATGTATGTGTATATATATATATATACACATATATTGTGTGTTCATATGTTCATTATACATGAATGTGTGTTATATGCATGCAGTCATGTTTGTGAGGCTGTATCTTACCCCCTGGGTGTGTAGTTATTGTAACAGCTCTGAATAAATTACCATTCACATCTGTGTGTTTAATATATTTAGACAGTGAAGCTCAGCTCCAGATGTGCCGCTTTCATCACCGTGTGTGTGTGTGTGTGTGTGTGTGTGTGTGTGTGTGTGTGTGTGTGTGTGCGTGTGTGTGTGTGTGTGTCTCGTGTGTCCTCCTTTCACAGACAAGGTGCCTCATTTCTCTCGGCTGGGTGACGTAGAGGTGAATGCTGGGCAGAATGCCTCGTTCCAGTGCGTCGCCACAGGCAAAGTTTCTGAGACTGAGCCCTTCCTCCTGGAGGTGAGAACAAGTTGTGTTTTTTTTTTGTTTTTTTTATTATCTGTGCTCAAACAGTCAAGCCGACATCTCGACACCTGGTTGAGAGGCTGGGATTGGAGATTGTGGGAAGAAGGAGCAACACAAAGGATTAAGACAAAAGACGTCTTACATGTTTGGCATTTAGCCGACCGTCTTACCCAGAACAGCTCGCAGTACTTAACGTTTGCATGCACGACTGCTGGCCATGCTCTCATTAAAATCTTCTTCGGGCTGCTGTTTACAGGGGTCTAAACCAGTTGAGAGAATATTCCTGTCTGCAGATAACATGTTCCATCATCCATACAGTCTGATAAAAGCCAAAGCTAAAAAGGTTCCAGTAGATATTGCATAAGTAAGTACTTTTTTTGCTGCACTGCTTTTGGACAAAAATATGTCTGTAATGCCAAGCACACTTTAAATGAGTGCATACATAATCTGTTTCAGGAAATTAGGTAGTTAAGTGTGTCCTTACCTTTTCCAATGTCCACATGTTTGCGTCCTCCATGCATAGACTGTATATAAGAAGTGAATGGAGCCATGTGAGTTTGGCATTTTGGCTGACACCATCTTGTTTTTTTGGACTGCACCTGGCTCCTGGCTACGCCGCACGAAGTCGCTGCTAACACAAGTTAGCTTGTAAATGTACTACAACTTACACTATCCTGATTGGTGGTAGCGACTTGTCAATCGCAAAGTAGCCACGCCCTAAACTGGCTTCATCGTTTATTTTACTTTAAATGTGACCATAATTTTAAAAAGAAAATGAACATCATGCTGTATTGAAGACCTGAAACATAAACTCATGAGGAAAATGTTTACTGAGGTAATAAATCAAGTGAGAAGTAGGGTCATTTTCTCATAGACTTCTATACAATCGAACTTCTTTTTGCAACCAGTGGAGTCACCCCCAGCTGGCCATTAGCGCTTGGTTCCACGTCATGCTCAGTGATGCTTGGTTGCTGCTGAGATTGAATTTGAGCTCCTCGGCCTCAGAATGGCATATTCAGCTGAGTGAAATTCTGGCCAGTTGGCTGCCACTCCAGGGGGTGTCTCTTTTGAGGGACAGTCGAGGAAGAAGGTGTGACCTTTGGAAGACTGAAGGTCGGTCAAACTCATGCCTCCTCCTCAAACTGGACGCCCAAAGAGGCCTCCTGACGCCCTCCCTCCCGACTAAAAACATCAAGATCAATCGCTATTTTTTTTTAATCTGTCCCTGCGTGTCCCCCAACACTAAATCTCTGTTAATAATTGCCTGATTACAAGCTGGAGTTACCTCCTCTCACCTTGTGATGTACTGTATAGTGGTGGCTAAAGGAAACGGGAGCCAATATCTTAACCGTCAGCAGTAATAATAATGTAATTTGATAATGTTGAATAATGCAGTAAGTTTTTTGATTCGGAGTTTGTCTTGGAGTGGTTGCGTTGTTGCGGGGAAATGAGTCATTTGAGGGTTTGGAAGATTATTAAGTTTGCGCCTCTGCTTTTGTAGCTTTTTGATTGTCATGGCATTTAGTTTACTAAAGCCCCTAAAGTCATTTCTCTCATGCACCGACTGAAAATAGTTCCAATTTTCTTAGTTTGAATATGAGCTAATATTAGTCTTCAAAAATCCATCCCTGAATGCCTCCACTCTTCCTCTGGCCTTGAAGCCTGCACATCTAAGTGCTTTTGAAATGATGGCAGCAGGGAGAAGGCGCTTTGCAAATGAGATCTCAGTATACTTGGTGATCCATCCCTTGTGTTTCCGCCTGATTTTATTTCACCCCCCCCCCCCCCTTCTCTCTCGTCTCTGAATTGAAGCCTTTGAAGATCATCGGCATGTGAAAGAGCCATTTTTTGACGAGAATTTGTTGACAGAGCTACACACACACACACAAACACGCTCGCGCACAGGAAGATGCAAACAAACAATACGAGGCTTGTCTTTCATAATTTGACAGTGTGCTGCAGTGAACCCCTCTCCCTAAGTCGCTTCAGCTCCTCCCTACTTTTCTCATTAAGAAAAAAAAACAAAACAACACCCTGTAACTGCTGAAAATAGAGATATATCACAAACCATTACTGCCTTCTGTTCCTCCATTTGTTGTTCGGGGGGCCGTTTGATCATCAACACCGAGCCTGCTAATTGCTGCTTTCACTTTGATCTCCCTGGCACCGCGGAGGTCCTCTCTGGACCAGTCTGGAGCCGCTCTCCTCCACTCTTTCTTCTATTTAGGTAGTCCAAACAAATTGTTAGCATAATGTTTCTTCGTCAATTAGCATCATATTTCCTCCGCTGTCCTCTGGCCCCCGATTGCAGACGGCTGTCTCAGAAGCTCTCCGCGTCTTTAACATCAACGTGTTCTGAGTCCAAAACCGGGGCCCGCTGCCAGGAATGGCGTCAGACTTGACAAATGGGAGCATTTATTTGCTTTAAAAAGCCTGCAGCCCGGACTTTAAAGTTGGATACAGTTTTTAGGTGACTGATGTTCAAAATTCTGAAATGCGCATGCGGCACTCTGAAGAGTCGCTTCAAACCGAGAGTTGAAAATAAAACAAGTAGCAGACAAATTTAAAAAGTCCTTGGAGCTTGTATAAAAGAAGAGACAGATTATACTGATATCAGAGCTGAAGTTCAAATGAGTTATAATCTGTAGCTTTCGGCAGCATTGCCCAGCCACTGTACATCTAATTCCGTACCCCCCCCCCCCCCCCCCCCCCCCATCCTCCTAAACCAATTCAAACATGCGGTTGTCAAGCTCACTTACTTGTGAAAAGCGTCAGCAGGCCACAGTTTACATAACAATCTGCTTATTCTGCGAGAGCGCTGCATGTATTGCAGCTCGCACCTGGAACAGCTCAGTGCAGGGGTGTCGTCCTCTGATTTGTGCCCTGAGCGCCGACACATTAGCATGGCGTGAGATGAGGGGATGTCAGTTCGAGCCCCAGTGCTGGAAACAACAACCCGGGAGGCCCGTGTCACCAGCCTCGCGGGCGACAGCGCTGTTGTTACCGCTGACATTTATCACGTATTTATTATCTCACCCTCCCATGAAGCTAATTCCAACCCTCCTTTGTCTTCCTGTCTGCCTCTCAGCCTGTCGCCCATTTTTAATCACATGAATAGACTTCAGGTAAACATGTGTGCCTGTGCTGCTGCGCCCGTGGCTGATTTCTCTCTCCGTGTGGTCTTTGTCTGGCTGTCAGCGGAGAAACGGCATGGTGCTGGACACTCCCTTGCTGTCTCGGCTGAGCCATAAACGGCTGATGGCGACTTTCCAGGTGGAGGCGCAGCGTGGGGAGCAGGACCTCTACCGCTGCGTCACCCTGTCCCCCAGGGGTGGCACCGTCTCCAACTTCGGAGAACTCATTGTCAGAGGTAAGCCAGATTTAGGATGTGATTGTGACTAATTTAACCAGCATTAACTGGAGTTACTCCAGTGGCTTCACACACCCTCCAGTTTTGAACAAAACCAGCCGACTCTCTAGTACCTAGCCATCCCAGCTAAGAAGACACATGTAAATAAGACATATGGTGGAGGCTAGCTCTCTGCTAAACACACAAAACACTATCTAAACTCTATCAACCCTCTATCCAACCACAACAGTAACAAACTGGAATTAGTAACTGTAATATAATCACTGAATATTGAATTGTAATCCCTCACAATCATTACTGAAAAAAGTAATCGCATTATGTTACTCAGTAATGCGTGAACACTGAGTTTAACACACATTCAGCACAGAGCTGGAGTCAGGATGCGGTTAGCCTAGCTTAGCGTTAAGACTGGAGGCAGAAACGGCTAGCCTGGCTCCATCCAAAGTGAAAATGTGCCTGCCAACACCTCTGCCTCTCAAGAGGGTGCATGTCATTTGTTCAACCCATACATAAATGAAAAGGTAATGATGACATTTTGCGGTTTCAGGCGGAGTTACACGAGTCTTGTTTTTGATGAACAACAGCCAGGGCAGTACAGTTGCCAGGTTCGGTACCATCATGGCCAGGCCAGCTGGGGACGCTGCACAGAAGTGCTGGGCATGTGGATCAACAGTTTCATGAAATATGTCCATGCGTAACTCCCCCGAAAACCACAAATTGTCATTTTTGTACTTCTCTTTCTGTACATGTGAAACACGTAAGAAGCGACTTGTTAATCGGTCAACTTTAGAGGTGTCGGTAGGTGTATTTTTGAAATTTGGACAGAGCTAGCTCTTTTTCCCTACTTTCAGTCCCCATGCTAAGCTAGGCTAACCATATCCTGGTTCCAGCTCAATACTTGCAGTAACATACGGGCATTAGATTGATGTTGATCTTCCCACCTCACTCTCAGAAGGAAGACACACACATACACACAATATACACACATTTCAAAAAGTGCTGAACTACTCCTTTAAGTAAACCAGCAAGCATTCACAATGCCTCATATTTTAACGAGTATTGCCGTTAAACGATCTGTAGGCAGGTGGAGTCGCTGTGTGTTGTATCAGTCAACAGCCCCCCCTTCGTCCGCACACACACATTTCCTCACACACGTCATGTGATGAATTAATGTGGTGTTCGCTGGGTTGATAAGGGTCATATTATCCATCAAGGCTGGCTTTTTTTTATGTGCCGAGAGGACAGAATTAGTTATACAATTATTCATGCAAATACGCTCTTATTCAGCATCATTAGAGTGAAAATGAAGAATTTACAGCGTTCAAGAGCCTCTCTCACCCCCTCTCGCTGTCTCTCTCTCTCATAGTCCTGGTGTGATTAAAAGATTTTTATGACTCAATGCTCTAGCAGAGCAGAAATAATGTTATTGAAACTGTAAAACAAAAAAAAAGAGAAAATCAATGACAGAAATCCTTGACTTCTTCTTTGCTAGCATGACTTGGCTCTGTCTTTCATTGGATAATTTCATCTACATTTTTCAGCAGTTTCTAAGAAATATCAAACATAAACAACACAGAAAAGTGTATTCTAATTGGATCACATATTCAGATATACAGAATAATGACAAGACATTCTTTCTTGCAGTGCCCCCGACACCGATTGCCCCTCCCCAGCTCCTGCGGGCAGGCCCCACCTATCTGATCATCCAGCTCAACACCAACTCCATTGTCGGGGATGGGCCGGTCATTCGGCGGGAAATCCAGTACCGGGCCAGCCAGTCCATGTGGACAGAAACTCATGGCGTGGGCTCACTTACCTATAAGGTTTGGCATCTGGAGCCAGACACGGAGTACCGCATCAGTGTCCTGCTCACCCGGCCCGGAGAGGGGGGCACCGGAGCGCCTGGACCCCCTCTGATCAGCAGGACAAAGTGTGCAGGTGAGTCAGATCAAGCATTGAATCGTCCTCCAAAATTCTACATAGCATCCACGGCAATGAAGCAAATTAGAGTTCTAGTCACAAACGCGGAGGTACTCTGGCACCAGGAATAATCTCATTGGTTGGGATAAACCTGAGTGGGCGGGGCTTACGTAGCAAGAGAGGCTAACAGTAAGAAGCCTGCAGTTATATTTTTAGCCATACTAAGCTGCACCTCTGCACTGAGGTTTACATCAATCACTGAGGGCATTTCTGCCTCTAGACAGCCCTGCCACCAAGAAATACCGGGAACACCTCATTAGAGCTGAAGCTAATGATCACTTTCACAAATGATTGATCTGTTGATTATGTTTTTCGATTAATCAATTCTCTGTTTAGCCTATAAAATGTCAGAAAGTAGAGAAAAATCGGCATTGCAAGTTCTCAAAGGCCAAGGTGACATCTTTAAACTGCTTGTTTTCGTCCAAAACCCAATTCAAAGAAATTCAATTTACAATAATATGAAACAGAGAAAAGCAACAAATCCTCACATTAGAGAAGCTGGAAAGCCTTTTTGGATTTTTTGCTTAATAAATGATGTAAACCTTTGAACCCAATCAACACATTTTGCATCAGAACTCTTTTTCTCATAACTCAGTCCAAACTAAGCATACAGACATCACTCAGACACCACTCGAATCAGAATATAAAGACGTAAAGGCTAAACAAACAGGGCAAAAGGTGGAGCCCACACCACTTACTGTCTCCATGGCAACATTTGCATCACTCAGAGCAACTGTAGTGTTGGGAATTAGATCATGTTTATCCCAAATAAGAACAGGAAAAAACAATAGTGGAGACAAAGTCCATGCGTTTTAGCTTTATTTTTGGCCAGCAGCATGGCTCTAGGGATGGAAATGTTGGTCGGTCTTTGGTCCAAACTGAAATTTTGAATCCTACTCACTTTGATCCTTTGACTCTTCCTCTAGCGCCACCAGCAGCTCCAAGTTTTCACTTGTTTTGTGAAATATCTCAACATCTACTAGATGAATTGGCACAGGCATTAATGGTCCCCAGAGGATGAATCCTAATGACTTCGGTCACCCACCCAGCATGCAGTTAACTTGTGGTTTTGCCATAACATTTGGTTCTGACATTCATGTCCTCGTGTCTATATATTTCTGTTCATGACTAAATACCTGCAAAAGGAATGATGTTCTCATCAGCCTCAGCTGTACGTTATGTTCACACACTAAACTGAGATGGTGGTCATGGTAAACACACTTGGCATGTTGCAATACAAACAATACAACTTTTTTATGATATACAAGTAATAAAACTCCAGAGGATGTGTCTTAGCCCTAAATAGAAAGTGTAATTGGATGTGTGACTTTTGACGCGTTGCCATGGCGCCACTAGTGCACACTGCAAACTGAGGACTCAAAGCATCAACACAAAACAACAAACAGAAGACCATCTGGTTACCCCTGCAGTTCATAGATAGAGAAAACACAGTTTCCAGAGTCTGTTCCTGCTCTGATGCTCTGAGATTCACCCGAGTTCTGAGCTGCAGCTGGGAGCTGCATCAAACAGTTTTGACGCATCACTTAACAACTGGGAGTTTGCCTGCAGCCACTGAGAACAAAAGGTGTGTTTGTTGTCACTGCAGCATGGAAGGTGTCTGATGCTTTTTATTTATCCTGAGAATCAAGGAATGCTTTGGTCTGCAGTCAATTACGTGCAGGATTGTGTGAAAACCAACGGATAATGTGCGAACATTCATAGTGGAAGCACCGTACCCGTGGATTAATGACTGGTCTGAGCTCGGCTGGAGAAGAAAGTTTAGTTCAAGAGCTTGCGTAGTATTAAGGCTCTCATGTCATGCGAGCCAGGGACAGGGTCTTCTCGCCACCTCTCATCTGTGTTTTAGCTGAAGTGCTGCTCATCTGGGTGAAAAAGGCACCCCACCGCTCTGTCAAGTAGACGGCATGACGCCTCTGTCACCTGCCACACTCTTTGATCCACTCTCGTCAGTGTCTTCCACTCGCCCACCTCCTGTCAGCTCCCATTGCTCAGATCTGAAGCTTTATCCCCGGGGAGAAAGCAGCAGACAGCAGAGGCCCTGTGACACAAAACTCTGGATGAATTTGTCTTCCTAATGTGTCACAGGGAGCCGTTTCTTTTAGCACAGTGCCTCCTCTTTTTGGACAGTCGTTGAGTGTGACATTTCATACTTGCTGGTGCAGAGCATTGCAATCCCATGGGGCCATTGTCGAGGGTGGCCAGCCGCACACAGGCCCAGTTCAGATGCTAAACGCCCAGTGTTCATGCTTTTTGTGTGGGCTGCAAATAAGCCACCTTGGCATGAGGGATGTGGATGTGCCATTCAAGCACCTTTCTTGATGAAACTATATGCAGAAGTTTTATAAGTAACAATAGCATAGTTTGGCATATTAAAACCATGCCTGAACGCTGTGGGGAGAAGGACTCCCCTTCCAGTCTGGTTCAGCACATTCGACACATTCAGTAAATGTTATGTTTGAGGTGTTTCCACAGACAGACCCGACTTCAGTTGGACGATGTCGACATACAGTTTGGCGCTAATCGTTGTCCGTTTTCGCTGTTGCTAACCAGGAAACCGTAATGTACCCTTACAGTGGATCTTAATGTCAGGGGGGGATCCTCCGGCTCTGGTCTGTCATTTGCGTTGGCCTTTCGGAGGCAGCGACACTACATCTGATTGACTAGCCTGGCTAACCAGCCGAAGCCGATTAGCATGCCACAGCTGGTAGAACAACAACTGGTGCACCGCCGAAACTATGCACTCTAGAATTTATGTTCTGCACGTGCGAGTGGTCAAGATAAATAAACAATTTTGACAAAAGGATTGGTGACTCGAGACCGTGGACATTTGTATCGGTTCCAGAACCGTTACTTGGTTTGCGTTCATCAAACTTGAATTTGAACTTTTACCATCAATTAACTGTAAAATCACTGCAGGCTGCATCTAAACTTTTATTTGTCTTGTTAAGACATTCAAGTGTGCGTTTGGCTTCATTTAGGTCAGTATTAACGACCACCTCCACCTGCTCCGCCCTGAACTGCTCTACCCACCGCTCGCTTTCTACTAAATGATGGTAAAACTGAACTAATGACATGCTGGCTGGTACCTACACCGACCTATAACAAGAATGTTGCACTTTTTTACTACTCCAAAAGTATAATCTTCCCTGTAGGTTAAAGACTCTGTCCTGCTTGTTCTTGTTGACATGTCCAGGATAGATCCATGTCCAAATAGCAATAAACACACACAGCTATTGAAAGTTCTATTGTTTGTGCTAGGCCAACCTCTGCTCGAACTAGAATGCCCAGGTATCTGATTAAACTGTCATGAAGTTGCAGAACATGAACATAATTTAAATATTGGAGGTTTTTCAAGGTACTGATACCTGCAGAAACCCTTTCAAAATATGCATGTCAGTAGTCCAAACCCCATGTGGTTTCAGTGGTAAGTATCAGGGTGTGCACTGATAGTCCATCATAATTCCAACATAGCTCCTGGCAGGAGGGACAGGCCTCAGTGGCAGCTCACTGAGGCAGCTGTTAAGGATGAGGAGGATGAGATGAAATGTGCAGACCCATAGGGACTCTGCCTCATTCATCTTTTTCTCTCCCTTCCCCTGCTCAACTCTTGTGCGGCCTCCCCACTCCTCCCTCCCTCTGCCTCTGGCTAATCCCTCTGATTAGGCTAATCAAGCTGAATGTCAGTTTGGGGCAGGACTGGTGGAGGACTGGCGGGTGGAGAGGACAGGACAGAGCCTGCTGTGGTGGTGCTGCTGTAATGATGAGTAATGGTGTCTTGTGCAAGAACGTTCAGTCAGTGGGCCTCTGGTGGCAGACCTGGTTTTAGCAGGATTGGGCTGCTATACGGAGCTGGTACCGTTAATAAAATCTGACATCAATGCATAGAATTTTTTTCAAAGTTACATTTTTACTGTGATTGATTGATACTATTCCATTGGTTTGGGTTTGTATCAGGGTCGGCTGCGACCCAAATCCGCCAAACTTCAGTTTCACCCCTTTGGGAAAGAGCAAACGTCTTTCAATTCGGCAAGGACTCTAAGGACATTTCCTTCTCTGTCTCGTCTTTGTCCCCTCGGAACCGATGTCTCCTCAGTGACATTGCTTCGCTTGTTTACGCGGCAGCTTCTGATCTATGTTTAGTGAAGCGGCGGGGCTATTGCTTCCCCCCAGTCCCTCCCAGCAGTCCTGCGCTGCCATGTCCGTGCCATGCTGAAGGCGTTGCCCTCCTCTAGGGTTTATCTGATGTCTTGGCAGTACACTTGAAGATCCGGGCCAGGCTGCACGACCGAAATAACGCCCCGTGTGCTTGTTACTGGACATTTTGCATGACAGGGACACGCAGATCTGCAGCCACAGCTTTCACACATGACAGCAGTAATTAGGCTTCAGCCATTCACGTGATGATTCCCTGCCAAGGCCGTGCACTAGTCTCCCACTGAACCTCATTGATGTGAGCAGAGATGGGAATGTGGAATGTTGTATGCTACATCTTCAGGCGGTTTTATGTTTTTTTTCATTGATTCACCCCTCCGTAACCTCGGAGTGCAACTCTGTAAAGTCAGCTGCGACTGTTGCTGCCTCCTTTCCCCCCCATCAGTGTTCCTCTTTTAAGCTGTAAGGTTTTTAGGTAAAAATACACATGTCTTGTCAGCATAAATCACAAAATTGTGCTGCAAAAGAGAGCAGCATCTCACCGCCTCTAACTAGAAAATAAACTGATCATGGTTTTCCATCCACCCACCCGTCCACTTTCTGTTGTATCAACGTCCAGTGGCAGCAAAGTAGCCAGACATCCAATTCGGAGTGAAGGGACATTGCTTCTACTCCATAATCCTTCTGGATATGTGGAAATCCTCATGCTCAGCCTGCCCCTCAGGATGACAGTGAGGCACCCTGAAAAGGATACTAGTTCCGACCGCTTGTATCTGTGAACCTCGTTCTTTTCGTCAAAGCTCATGTCTGTAGGAGAGAGGCCAACGGGCGACGCTAGCATATATGCAGACACCGCCCCAATCCGCCGATCGATCTCGTGCTCCATCTTCCTTAACTTGTCGACATCACCCCAAGACACCCCACCTCCATCTGCCACCACATGGCAGATGAAATTAGCGGACTAGCTGGTGAACGTACTGAAGCGTTTAAGCCGTTGAGTCTTTTCAAAGGCATTGGTGGAGACCAAAACAGAGATACAAGGCGAAAAGAATATTGGGCTTATTTTGGTCAGGTGGCCAGAAACACAACTCCAAATGTAGGCTAATGCTAATGAATGCAACGTTACCCATTGTAACATGACAATGTGTTTGCAGCTCGGTCTAAAAATCATTAATATTTTGTGTCATAATGCTTTTTCTGATCTTTTAATCACATCTCAAAGTCTTCATTAACGAATGGAATATGTATAATCTGGTATAACTTAGTAATGAGTATCAAATAGAGCTTTAGAAAATACATTTTGTTCAGTTTTACTCCCAGTGTTGCTTAAACTATCTTCACAATGTTCAAAATGAAAGAAAATTCCTAATTAAATGTAAAAGATAAACTTATAATACACATCAGCAGATATATGTCAATTCTAAAAAAATCTTTATTTCTTGACCTGCAACCTCATAGATTCACAGATTGACACTTCTTTACTTGAAGACCTGAGAAACAAAATGCTTCTTCCTCAGTGTTTGAAAGGTTTTCTTTTCTTATCCCTGGCTGGTGAATATGAGCCCACTGTTTGCACTTTTATTGATATTCATTTCTGCTTCCTGTCCCTCTCAGAGCCCATGCGTGCCTTGCGGGGTCTGACGGCTACGGAGATCCAGCCCCGGCAGCTGGCCCTCCAGTGGGAGCCGCTGGGCTACAACCTCACCCGCTGTCACACCTACTCCTTGTCCCTGTGCTACCGCTACTCCATGCCAACAGGGGGCAGCGGAGGGAACAACGCCACCGTCAGAGAGTGCCTGTCCGTGGAGCGCAACACGTCGCACTTCACCCTGAGGGACCTGCCACCCTTCCGCTCGGTCCACGTCCGACTGGCGCTGGCCAACCCCGAAGGCAAGAAGGAGGGCAGAGAGGTCACCTTCCAGACTGAGGAAGACAGTGAGTGGCTGGTTTAACTTTCATTTTACCCAGTGAACAGATGAAAAAGATGAAATAAAGCGTGCACGTTTTTACCTCTGTGCGACTGCAGCATCGTTATGGAGAACAGGGATGTTTTTCTTTTTTTTTATGCGTGCACTGGAGCTCTTTAATGCCAGCTCTGGCTTCAGAACTTCTTGAAGTTTCCTGTGCATGCTCCTTCATGCTCAGATAATTATTGTGCACTGCTTACACAAATCCGTGCCTTTAGTCATCCACTGAAGAAAAGAAAAAAAAAAAAACGCACAAATATTGACTCACAAAATAAGCTGGATCAGCGTAACTAAATGGAAGATCAGCCTTTTAAATGGAGACCAGTGGAACATTAATCAGCCCGGGCCATGGCCGGTGGCAAAATGGTAAAATGATTTTGCTTATCTTTGTATTAATGTTTTTCCTGTGTACATCAGCAGATTAGGCACATTCTAATGCAAATTCCCATAGAGTGGAAGTACAGAAGGTCAAACACTTATTGTTATGTTGAATAAGCAAGACTTTTCAATGTAATTGAATGCCACTCGGGGATATTCTTGACCCAGCGGAGAGAGTGAGATGGAGTGACGGCTATGATATGAAATTGGCAGCATTTTTTATATTATTTTCATTCAAGTATCTGCTAAAAAAAAAAAGAAAAAAAAAAGCAATATTGGTGAACGTTCAATTTGACAGCAATACTTGAAAATACCAAACAGTGGAGGAGATATGGAAAAACAGCCAGCGCTTAATTATCTACACCTACACATTGCTGTCATGTAGGCAGGAGGAAAAGAATTTACATAAACGGAATAACATACAGATTGTAGCATGGTGTTGTAATTTTATTCATTAGATTTGACTGGTTGGGAAGTGACAAGTTAAAACACACGTGTCAAAAAAACAAAAAACAAGCCGTGATTGTTTTTCCCCCCCCCTCTGTTTTGCTTGATATTTTGAATGTCAGCCCCCGTGGAAAGTTTTGCTTTTGAGCCACTGAATGCCAGTCTGACAGTCTGACAGTCCCCAATCCCCCTGTCACAAGGAGAGCCGCCATCGCCCTCACAACCGCAGTAATTGAGCCGCAGCCGGTGACAGTTCCTCCTGCCTGTTTCCTATTGGGCTCCACAATCAAACACCGGCGGAGCGCTTTGCTTACGCTGTGACTCTGCCGCTCAGAGGAAGGCAGGATTCTCCGCTTGTGTGCTCTGCCGACCTCGGCTTCAGCTTCTGAGGCAAACAGACAGCGAGAGTGGCGTGCAGCAACAGCTGAAACACAAACATAGAGTCTTTTTTTTTTTTTTTTTTTTTTTTTACTTGAGTAGACGTTCGAATTGCATAATTTAGCTTCCTCACCAGAAAATCATCATCATTGTGCAAAGGAGACAGTAACGTCTTATTCTGCTCGGGCTTTCTCTCCCCGAATGTTCGGACAATTCGCAATGGGAACAGGTTCACTTTGGAGGCCTTTTCAGGTGAGCGGCTGTGTTTTAATCTACGCTCTCTCATGATCTGCCTGAACTTCCGTCACTTACCATGGAAACAGGGAACACTGTCGCTGCTACTTCAAAGCCTATTTGATTAACTTTTTTTTTTACTCCCTGCACAAAACTACCAGACTTGGTAACATATTATTTAAGATTACTCTCTCAGCTTTAGAGCTCTCTTTGTTCTCAGTTTGGCACATGTGAATGCTGAAAGGCTATTATCACCGCGTGTTTTACCGCAGAGCCAACCATCCACTGTGAATGATTGTTCATTCTCCAAACTTAGTAAACTGTCCAGTACTTCAGGCGCCCACAAGAAGTAGGTGTACTGCTTTAAGGAGATGCATCTCATTAAGCCAAAATAGGCAGAGAAGTACTCAGGCAGTTCACAGGTTGGATTACTTTGCTGTTTTTCCGTCACTGAGGTGCTAAAGAAGAAAAATCGACTGTCATCCTCCAAGACACGGTGCTCTGTTATCAGACAGTAGAAGCCAGAGTCTCAATTCATCCTGAGGGCTGGGAGCAAGCCAGTCCACACTTTTCCTTTCATCACCTCGCTTCTGCTGTGTCTCTCTCTGTTCCCCCATTTTTTCCTCCTCCTCCGTCCACTCCCGGGGCCCTGTGCCTGTTCGCTCTGTCAAAGGTGTTTTTTTTTTTACCCCCCCTGGTATGCCCGCGCGAGAGTCCATTAACTCGAGACCCGAGCCGAGTGTTTGTTTCAGAGAAGGTTGTTGTTGTTTTTTCTCTCCTGCTGCAGTTCCTGGCGGCATCGCTCCGGAGTCCCTGACCTTCACCCCGCTCGACGACATGATCTTCCTCAAGTGGGAGGAGCCCGTGGAGCCCAACGGTCTGATCACGCAGTACGAGGTAGGATAGTCATGCCAAAGAAAAAAAAGAAAAGGAAATCCACAATCCAAACGATACGGCTGCCTCCACATCACACACTAATCCTCTTCAGGTGTAGGATGTTATTTTCCCCTTGCCAATATCTATTTTATTCATCCTCCTTCAGTGTAATGACTCAAATCAAGGAACAGTCTCCTCTGCTCACTTTAAAGACTGTACTGCTCCCCCTCTCTGATTTCCCCCAGGCTTGTTTTTTCTGTTTCTTGCCCAAATGCCGGTAGCACACATGAGCCTGAGCCACTAGAGTGGGGAGGACCCACTTTTCACAGTTCACGGGATTTACTGTACACGTTCATATGGTAATGAGGCTGAGGCGCAGACTTCAGGCTGTAATTACATGGGGGACAACCACTCTAATTACTTATTTGCCTAAGAGATGCCTCCACAAGGGGGCAACTTTAAATGTTTCTAATTAATTATTGATGGCCCCATATCAACCCGTAGACCTTTGTAGTATGGGCTATGGAGCTATGCAAGTAGATGTGAAGATCGACCCACTGTGGCTGAACACATGGTCGCCTGATGGGGGGAGAAACTAGTTTCCATTCACAAGCAGAAGCTTGGAAAGTCAGGAACTAGCAGGGAATTGGGTGGTGATGTAACCTCGCTCCGCATACAGATGAGGTGCCCTTGCCTCTAACCTCCAAACTGCTCTGGATGTACAACACTGGATTTCTGAGGCCAATACCATTATCAGTGTTTGAGTGCGAAAAACTCTGATGACCAAAAACATCAGCCAATGTCTGTTTGTTACCTGGTGGGGTTTGATCCTCACACAACCTTGACAACCATGCATCGCTTGTAAAAGGAAAGTTGCTTATTTGTGTAATTGGAGTGCAAAGAAAACACAACAGTACCTCCTTACCTGTTCCATTGTGTGACATGGCCTGCTTGAGAAAAATGCATAAAACCTCCAGTATTAACTTTTACATCCTCGCCAGCCATCTTTTGCCGCGTGGGTATTGTTGTCGCAGGAATACCGAATACCCTGAAAAAACTAGCCTGCATGCTAGCACCTGCCGCCACTGTATGGCCTGTCACCCAGTCAGTAAAGCTGAGCAGCAGCTTGACACGGACGTTCTCCTATATATATATATAGCTATAAACTCAGCACTTCAGTTTCATGCTCTGTATTGTTAAACTGCATTGTCCCTATCAAATAGAATTCAAATATCAGTATGAAATATCAATATTCAAAATTTAAAACAGTATACATTAGAAGAGAAAAAAACCACGTCCATGCTTCCGTACATCTGCCTCAGCATCATATACCCCACTACGATATACTGTATATATATGTGTATAAGCTAAAATCAGTCGATAATATTGACCATGCTGATATGTCGGTCTGGCTGTAATGTACAAAATGAACAGTCAGATACTAAACAAGGCAAATCATCTTGTCCTCCATAAATCATGTCCCGTAGTCTCTCTCTGGATTAATAACAAATATGTCACACTGTTCTGACCTGTTATTTTATTGCCACCCACGGATCGCCTCCTTTAAGGTCACAATGCTAAGTGGCCACCCTAAAAGTAAAGTGTTAACATTAAAACGGCTGAGAAGAATGAGCCCGTTCACAAGCAGCCTGGCTGATTTCCTCAGTTTTTATGAATCTTGATTTACAGGCTTAGACACATCCATCAAATTGCAACAAAAAGCAATAACATCATGCTGGCCTTCATTAATACTTGTCATCTTCAGTACTTAGCTATTTGCTCTCTGGCTTTGCTTTATCAACCAATCCAGAAAACTGCGTAAAAAAAAAATCAGGCCAGCAGTGCTGTAGGACGAGGATATGACACGGGATGGGATTATCAGTGGCTAACTGCGGCATAAGATTTATTAGATCTGCGCTGTGAGGCGGCTGCTTTTTGCAGGAGTCCTGAGATTAATTGAGAGGCATTTCTCATGAGAGAGCCTTTAAATAAAATGCCACCTAAATTCAATCTTTCAGGTAGTGTGAATAATAAGCCACAGGCTGCGTGAAGCATATTACAGATATTCTACAGGCTTATACAGTAAGATTTCTTCTGACCTAAGAGTGGTATAAATTGGGGGAACACTTACCATGACCTAATTTGAACTCAGGCTAAGGTGAAAACCAAAAATCTAACTTTGTCGTTTTTAAAAGTTTGGTCATTTCCGTAAACCCAAGAGCTCGTAATGGGACGAGCCACGGGGATGGCAATGTTGGTGTGTCGGTCAGTCCGCCACTTTAGTCCAGAACGAAATATCTCAACAACCATTGGATGGCTTGCCATGAAATGTGATGCAGAGACTCATGTTGCCCTCAGGATGAATTATAATAACTTTGTTGATTCCCCTCAATATTCATCTAGGTCATAATTCATATATGCCCAGCACTTCAGTTTATGGACTAATGACCGCAATGACATTCCCATCAGCCTCAGCTGTACTTTGTGTTTAGTGCTAATGAGCAAACGTTAGCATACTAACATGTTCAACTGAGATGGTGAACATGGTGAACATCAGCATGTTAGCGTTGTCACTTTGCGCATGTTAGCATGCAGACATTAGCATTTAGCACAAAGCATCATTGTGCATCAAGTAAAACCTCACAGAGCTGCTAGCAGGGCTGTAAACTCTTGTTGTAACCCAGTGGCATCTTTTCCCTGTTTCCAGATCAGCTACCAGAGTATCGAGTCGTCCGACCCAGGCATTAACGTGCCAGGTCCTCGCCGTACAGTGTCCAAGCTGAGGAACGAGACCTACCACATGTTCTCCGGCCTGCATCCTGGAACCACCTACCTGGTGTCTGTCCGGGCCCGAACCACCAAGGGGTTTGGCCAGACGGCGCTCACCGAGATCACCACCAACATCTCTGGTGAGGCTTTGTGCGGACTGCCCTACCTTTTGTGGTTGGTTCAGTTGTAGTATTGTGGTGTTATATGTGTGCGTGTTTGTGTGTTTCTGACTTAGGCCACCGTTGGGGACACATTTCAGACTAAAGACCAGTTAATTGGGGATGGCTTGTCCAATTGGGGGCAAGAGCCGTGTCCCCAATTGGGAAAAAGCTGATTTTTGGGTCAGTGGTTAAGGTTAGGGTTAGGTATGGGTTAGGGATAGGTTGAGGTTAGGGTAAGGGTTAACGTTCGTCTTAGGCAAGTAGTGGTTATAGTTATGGCTAGGGAAAGTCTCTAGGAAATGAATGTGAGTCTATGTACTGTCCCCAAACGTTACCTAAGTCAACGTGTGTGTGTGTGTGTGTGTGTGTGTGTGTGTGTGTGTGTGTGTGTGAGATTGGGTCAGAGTATGGTATGGTAAAATCCAATAATGACACAATGCACTCACATGCTGGCGATAATGCAGAGCTCAGTCATCGTGACAATGCCACTTAAAAGACAAAAAAAAAAAAACTAATTTGTTCCCAACAAAAAGTGTGTTTTTACTCAAAGCATCTGCAGACGACAGCAAAGAAGACTTTAAGTAATGACTTGTAATTGCCCTCTTTTGAGGAGCTTTTCATTCAATTACGCATATACTTTTAAATTGTACAAATTATCTTCATTTTCCCTCAGCCAAACTACTTCCAGACGTGCGCTGCCTTCGTTTGATGGAAGAACAGCAGACCTGAATTATAGTGAGCCACAAATGTTCAGCTTGAATGGCTCGGGTGAAAACTGCTTTGTTCAGCCAACAACACCTCAAACAGAGTCTGTGTTTATCATTCAAAGGCGACGCGGTAGCTGAGAAATTAGAGAAGCGGCGTGTCTGCGGGGGGAAAAAAAAGGATGCTGGTATGGATCTCGAGTCTGTGTCTGTGGGGAATGTGAAACACTCTCTTCTACAAATGGGTATCTGCGAGCTGTTTCACTAATTGTGTTTACTCAGATGAAACATCACATGCTATTGTGATGTTTTCACATAAATATATACTGGGAGGAAGAAGAGTGTGTGGATGATTTGGCTTCTCCCAGGAATCCATACAGAAACAGGTAAACAGGTAGACTTCTTTTTATATTTATTTTTTATATTTATATAGATTATATTTTTTATTTTCCATTTCTTATTTTTTTTTTACATCTTATTTTTGTACATACTCTTATTTCTAAATTTTTGCTACTTTCTACTCTTGAATGGGAGCACCGGCACTGTATCCCCCGGGGATCAATAAAGTGTTTCTGATTCTGATTCTGATTCAACTGGATTCAGCTTCCTCCTTTTGACTTATTTCTGGAGATACATCCGTATAAACCTCTTGATGCTGCCTGAGCAAGAGTGCCAAGCTTAAAACGTTGCAACCTGAGTTTGCTGCTCTTCCGAGCCGTTTCTGTGTTGTTAAAATGCCTAAAACAACCGCTGTTTGCGTTAATCTGTCAAGAATCTCGAGTAGCCATGTGAATTTTCAGCCTCGTGTCTCAGAAGCTAAGGCTGAAGTAGCGAGCCATTCTTCTTTTAATCATGAACCAACGCAAATATTGTTTTCGCGAGAAAGCTCTTCAAATGACTGATTCGTGTGCACAAATGAACAGAAAACAGAATTAAACAATGTTGTTGACATTTTAGCATTTTTTTTTTCACCAGCGTTTGCTTTACTTTTTGCAGACTGTCAGGTGGATGTTTGACTGTCAAACAATATTGTCTTTTCCCCAATTACGACCCTAAGTACATCCACGGATCTCTGTTCCAAAGTCAGAGCAAAAGTGCTTTGCAGTAAATCAAAGCTAACACTTTGGGCTCAACCCAGAGTGTCAGCTTCCCTGTTTTGTTAACTTTGCAAAACTGCAATGCAGTCTGGTGTTGCATGCGGTGCAGTGGTGATGCTACATTGGAGCAAAGTGGTTAAAGTTGTCAGACCACAGACAATGTAATCTAAATGAGCCGCTTCAGTTTTGGCCAGAGACGTGTGGATATACAGATTTAGCCTGATTGCCCATTGTCTTTGGCAGCCCTTAAAGATCTGATAAAATGTCAACTATTGTAAGTCAAGTTCTGTTAATTAGTGAACGAAATGTATTCATTTGAGTGCCGAAATTGTTTTGATTTTAAGAGCATGATTTATTCATTTTGTAGGGAGCCCTCAAAAGGCCATGGAGGGAATCTGCGTCATTGCAGCTGGATAGATAACTAGCAGAATGGCTGACTGAGACGGGCTGTAGCTGTGGGATGGCAGAGCTGAGGCTGTTGTTGCTGTGATTGGAGCTGCTGCGACGTCTGTTCTTTGGTTGTTGATGATTGTGGCTGCGACACATTAGTTTAGAATGGGTGTGACGCTACCGACTGTAGCCATACGGTAGCTGCAGTGTGTCTGTGGATCAGGGGGAAATGCAAAAGAATAATGCGGCTGAACGCAAAAACTTAAAGCAAAACGTATATATATATAACCCTTTCTTACACCCTCAGCTGCTGTTGTTGTAGGGTATTAAAGCATGACCACCTCCAGCAGCTAGCGTAGAGCTGCACAGGTGCAACAGAAGTGGCATAATACTGCTGATGCAAAACATGGAGCTCAGTTGACTTTTGCTGGACAAGCAAAGGTTAATATTTGAAAACGACCAATAAAAATTCTAAAAAAAAAAAAAATATTGCTGTGCCTCACTGAACACCATGAATTTTGCCAGACAGATTTTTTTTATTTTTGACATTGATTTTGTATCCGATCGACCTCCTGCTTTCTCTTATCTGTCCTCTGCAACGGGAGTTTTAAAGAGAGCTACATTAAAAAGCTTATTATTACTATTATTAATTCAACCTACAGCATGCGCCTTCAGAAAAGCCCAGTGGGAAGCCAGCTCCTACACCGGTCTTGGTAGCAAGCATGAAAGTGTAATGTTGCACTATTACTCTTTTCATAATTCATGCCGGATTTAACCACCTAACATGCACCGGCTCAAACACTCCCCAACTCCCACCATGCATAATGCAGACCTCAGCTTTTGTGAGTGTGTGTGTGTGTGTGTGTGTGTTTTTCGGATGACAGGTTACACAAGCAGATTTCTACAACGAGCATTAATGCGCTGCCTCAGAAGCAGGAACATTTCCACTTCCATTCTGGAGCTTTTTTCCCTTTTTTTTTTTTTTGTTTCAGCTTATCTGTTGTACCAGGGTAGCCATTTGCTTCACTACATACTCCAGTTAATTCACTCCCTGTAGTAAACAGAGATGGGAACACTCAACCTCATTGTCCCCCGAGCGTTTGCTGAGGTTATGCAGCTTTGAGATCTGTCCTAATTATATTCTAAGGGCCTCTTGTTTTCTCTGTAGTTGGCTGCTGTTTCTAGTCATCATCAGTCAATGGCACTGTGTGGGAGGCCTCCACACACTACAGCACGCAGGGGACGTGATGAATAAAGATAGCACGCTCTGTCTTTTCATGCCGGGGAGGAAAAAAATGACTAAAAGAAATCCAACAGTAGTGCAGCTACATGTCTCTTTAAACTCTCATATCTAAACAAAACATATTTGATCTTTCTCAGGAAATGCCAAAAAGAAATGAGTTCTGGTTTTCTTCAACTTTCTTAACAGTTCTGTGTGGTTCTCCTGCTTCATTTCTTCCCTCAGCCCCGGTGTTTGACTATGAAGACATCCCCTCTCCTCTGAGTGAGTCTGAGAACACCATCACTGTGCTGCTGCGCCCTGCGCTGGCGAGAGGGGCTCCTGTCAGGTACAACTAATACGCCACTCACTCCTACGCCAGCATTCATTCAGTGCTCTTCCGCACTGTGATATTTATAGCGGCAGTCAAAAAGAGCCCCGGAAAATAGTTTCTCAGGGCTTGTGGCAACCATTTTAAGTACAACATGTAAAGAACCAGAGAGGTTTTCTTCAGAATTATTCAAACGCTTTTGCCAGGGCTCTGTTCCTCAGTCTGGTCTGGATCACATCAGGATGCAAAAAATCACTCTCTCCATCCTGAAACCTCCTCATGTCAAGATGAGGGACAGCACATGTCAACCAATCACGCTGGGTGCTTTGACCGGCTGGCGCTGTAACGAGCGACGCACTCCCAATTTCAGTCAGCAATCAGGGTCGAGAAAAATAGAAGCACCGGGCTGAAAAAAAAGCCTTGTGATCCTTCATGGGAGGGTCGAGCATAACAATGCAAATAGAGCTATATATTGTGTGGCGTGTGAGGAGAGGCTCCGTCGGGGGAGACAAAACAGGATCTACTCCTTAAAGGCGGCCACGAGTCTTGAGGGCCTGTGGAGAGCTGTTGACATTGACAGACAAACACAGTTGCAGTTTTGTTTTTAATACATATTTAGCATATTTATATTTATTTTGGAGCTTTGATTTATCATGTTTGGTGCCACAGTAGTACATTACAGAACATGAAAATGAACACACCCATTTAAATTGTCTAGGGGGCTTTAGTTTAAAAAAGGCACATTTAGATTTCCATCTAGACACACAGTGTAGCGTATATTTATATGACTGTACTGGCTGACGACAGTAGTTTTGCTTCAGTGTTACTTTGTACTGTTTTGTACTAAGCTCCACCCTGTCCTCCCTCAGTGCCTACCAGGTGGTGGTGGTGGAGGAGGATGGTTCCCGCCAGGTGAGGAGGAGGGAGTTGGGCACCGTCGACTGTTTCCCCACGCCAAACTCCCACAATGAGGCGCAGGCCAAGGGGACCCCTCATTACTACACCGCCGAGCTGGCCCCCAGCAGTCTGCCCGAGGCCACACCCTTCACCGTGGGCGACAACCACACCTACAACGGCTACTGGAACAGCCCTTTAGACCCCACCAAGAACTACCTCATCTACTTCCAGGCCACCAGCAACTTCAGAGGGGTAAGACGTGTTAGGAATGCCCGGCGAGGCCTTTGTTTTCTGGTGCTCAGACACGCCGCTTTCATGTTTTAGCAACCTCGATAGTCAATTTAGATTTGTGTCGAGCGAGTCAGGAGGCAGCATGCTGGAGGCGCTACGAGAGAGAGAGGAAGCAGCCCTCTGCGTAAACCAGGCTTTATTTATGACTAAATGGGCCGACGTGTGTAATGCATTTTCAGAATGGCTTTGGGTCGATTGGTTCCCTCCGGTAAATCTTTGACTTTTTAATGTTGCATCATTTCTCAAGGAATTACAAATGTGCGAATCTTAACACCTTTCAGGAGATAATTCCACGCAGAATACAACATGGAGGCCAGCGTCCAGTTGTCAGATCCCCTCAGAATCCTTTTCAATTGAAAGAGTGACTGAAGCATGAATAAGGGACGTGCTGGCCGGCGTGCACGGAAGCAGCGGAAGTAAACGTCGTTTAAGTCATTAGGCCCATACGGAGCTTACGCGCACCTGCCTGGCTGCAGCTTCTCGTCTCGATGCCGGTGTCTGACTCCTCAGAGGAGGCGGCCAGTCAAAGACCCAATCAAAAGCTCTGTCGGCCCAGCAGCTCTGAGACAGACAGAGAACAAACTCAATATTATAATTCATGTCGATGATTTTTCTGCCAACATTTTCATCACCAATCTACTGTCCAAATCATAGTTGTGTTTCAGGAGAGGTGGGCTGCTCGGGGAGAATGAAAGAGAAAATTATTTTGACAATTACCCCGGATAAATTAAGTGTACGGGCTTACTGTGGACCATGAGCTGCCATTGGATTGAAACGGTAATTGCTTTGGCAGACCGGCCTTCAGTGGGGCTTGAAAGGTGCACGATTGTTGCTGCCAGTTTCTTTGGAAGCACACAAGCAAGGAAACAAACACACACATTTCCAAGTATTTACTGCTATCTATTACACAAAAAAAAAAACACGCAGATATTTTCCCTTTCAACCCTCTGTTGCGTTTATCATCACTCATCATCTCGGGTTACCTGTCACTCATCCCAGTCTGTCACTCACTGGATACACTGGGCAGGGTTGGGTTCTCGTCTGTTTTTGATCCAGCTCCAGATCGAATCTTTTATCTGTCCTTGTCCTCTTTTATCAGCAAAGAGTTATGTACAAAAATAAACCACCACCAAATGTAGCTGCTGGCAGTTTATATCAGCCATAGCTAATTAGCATTAATTCACTGTGTATTGTTAGCAAGCCAGTGATTCCTCCAAGTCGCTTCAGTTTGGGTGGTCGAAGTCTCCCAGTTAAAGGTGCGCTGGTCAATATTTTTGCATCAACAATGGACAAAATGACCACGTGTAGTGCGGAAGGTGTCGCTCGCAGGATCGTCACCCGACTCTGCGGTTCCACAAAGCGTTCTAGCATCTTTAAGATCCCTGTGTTTTCAGCTTGTTCCACTGCCCCCAAGTGGCCACAAGACCAACGAATGCCGCTTTAAACTACCCTCACGCATGTCATATTGATATTTTAAGCTAATCAACAATGGAAGAACAAGGAGGCTGTTATTTCAATGTGGTTGATACTTTTAATCAACGGTGGCTCTCACTCGTTCTTTGGACGCAGACCATTAAATTAGCCAAATAAAATGACAACGATGGCCCCGCCAATCGCCCATATATATATATATTTGTCCAATGGCCCAGTCCTATTTAAGATTGTGGAAATGTATTTGGCTACCTCTCAAATCTGTAGTGTTTATGTGCTCTCAGACAGCAAAACGTGATTACATCTCAACTGAATCTGTGAGTGTTTTTTTTGTCATTTCTAACTTTATTTACTTACAACCGTTGAACCCCAGTGTTCAAGGGATTAGAGAGGTTTGAGATTTAATAAGCAGATCCGACACTGAAATCAAATTTTTGGAGGAAGTCTACCCCAAAGGATGGGTGATCTTCAATATATACAGTATATATACAGTATATCCCTCTCCTTAACAAGATTGGAGGCACATTGAATTGCTGTTTTGACAAGCACTGGTGTTTCTGTTGCAGAAGGCCAGAAGCCCACCTTGACAGAGGACAGGGTGACACATGGCATACTACCTGCCGCTGCTTTAATAACCCCTGGGTGGGAGTAAATATGACTTATCTGTCACTGCTAGAGATGAGAGGAGATGAGAAGCCACTTGAAACAGATTTCCAATTAAAAAAGGTAATTTGGCAAACGTTTTAGGTGAAAGGGTTTTGACTCCAATCTCAGAGCACAGATTAGCATAATTGGCCATACAGGCTGATTTAACTTCCTTAAATCTTAATTTGGTAACATGCCCCTCTATCTCCGGGATAGAGGCGGAGCCAATCACTGGGCCGGGGTGACGGACCTCACATGGTGAACGGGAGCAGAGGTCTCTCGTATCACAAGGAGATGTCATCCGCTTGGAAATTTCAATTATTTCCTCCACACAGCAAAGGTCTGGATGACTTTGACACACACGGGGCCGCCTGTTTTAGACAAGGTTGGGGATTTTGACAGACTGACTCATAATTAACATGGTGTGGGTTTTTTTCCCCCCCTGCAGATCACTGTGTCTTCATGGTACCAAGCCAAAAGGATTAACTCAGCCTTTTCTTTTACTCACAGGAGACCAGAATAAACTGCATTCGGATTGCTCGCAAAGGTAACACTTACTTTCCTTTCCAACTTTGTCCCGTCATATGAATTAGTTTCAGTTTACCTTGAACATTGCTATCATGAAGGCTATCTTCTGGCCTCTCAGTGTGCCTTTACATTTGTACCTAATTGGATTGCTTTACACAGAGAGGCGGTTTACACAGCACAAGACAAGGTGATGGTGCTCGTCTTTTAGTGCAGGCGGAGCCTCAGCTTTATGGCAATTGCAAGTATGAGCGGAGGTTAAAGTTATAGGGAGCCAAACCGGAACGTCCAGGTTCTGAAAACCTAAATAACTAAAGATTCAGCCCTGAAACAGAGCTTTACTCAAGTTATTGAAGCCCTCCACCACTGCTGGTTAAACTTTACCAACTCAACAGAATGGGGCGCGTAGAGTGGCCACGGCTAGTTCAGACATGGCTGCGATAACAGCACATTGCAGGTGTTTCTGCCAGGAGAGATCACAGCTAAAAATGTGGGGGAAGTAGGAGAGCGCTGGTAGATATCATGGATATAGAAGAAACCACATTACGTTGACCCGCGCACAACATCACTGGAGATGTAGTTTATTTTGTATGCTAGCAAATGATTCTTTATTTGACTTTGTTAAGATCAAAACGTTTTGAACTTAGCGGATACCGATATATCTTGGAATATGGATTGTAATCCCAGGAACAAGCTTCCTGTTCAGAGAGTTCGATGAAAGTGATGGATGAGTTACAGAGGCTAGCTAGCCCGGAGGTGACCTAAGAAGGAAGACTTTCAATTTGTCAGACCCCATATCTGATACTATTATGCGCGGCATTTAGTGTCGAAAAATCCCTGGAAAACTCCAAGGCGCTCTCTTTTTAAACAATTAAAAATGCCTTTATTGTCGTGTCATGGTCACGTTAAACCTCCAAACAAACACACGGAACAAACGGTCCTCTTATAGTGATACTCCACCAGTAGGAATCTTCCACTTGGACATGATGTTGTGACCTGGGGAGGGAGTAGACCTATGAAAACTCCAGCAGATGGCATTGTTTGGCCCACAATGTAGTGTTATTTCGTGTGTATTTGCATTCTTGCTTTTCTTTCCCACGCAGCATTTACGGTGCACGCGCATACTGTAGGTGTAATGTGTGTTGTTGTGTTAAGGACTTCATTATTCGTGTGCTGGATAACATTGTTGAGCCCACGGTTTGTTTGCGAGCGATGCAAACTGGTCCCGGGTGTATTATAGGAACTGGATACCAGAATTCCAAGACAGTGCTCCAGTCGCTTGAATGAAAATTGCCGGTTGAGCTGCATGAGCCTGGAACAAATCAGCGAGGCTGAGTGGCAGCGCCGCCGCACCCTGCTCTCTTAATGCGTCCCTGAAACTGATACTCAAGGCGCGTTCGCTGCCCCCCAGGTGTCGCCCAAACCAACCCGGGATTATAACTTTAAAGGTTGATAAATATTAATATTTCACTCATCAGCCTCATTGTGGAGATATGGGATCGCAGAGTTCTTCGTGACAGCTTTAAAACTGGGGTCCTGGGGCAACTACATTTGCAATCTGACAGCTTTTTAACGAGTCCCTTTTATCTGAACCACTTACTCTGAGGTGGAAGTGTATTTGAACTTTACAGTTGTCATCTCAACTCAGTTGGAATTGCAAGACTTGTGTCATATTTTGCAGAGCTACTTTGTGGTTACAGTGCGTTCTGTTTGTATTTGCTGTAGGTGATGCGCACCTGCAGGGCTGCGGGGACGTGGATCGGAAGGTTAGAATGGATCATGGTGATTATAGCTGCTAGTAAAGATCAGGTTATATTGGAGACTTGTTTATGGTCTGTCTGCTCATGTGGTTGCCCCCGTGGACTCCATTGTAAAACTGTGTCTCAGCAATTAAGCTGCTGAATAAAACGTTAGCACTATCTGTTGGTATGAAAATAAGGAGCTGGGATTCTGAAAATGATACCACAATAGCAGTAGCACCGGGGGGGGGGGGACAGGGGTTGTCGTTTCCTGGCTAACATAATGTTGAATAAGTGAAATTGCGATTCTCGAGGTTGATCATGAACAACGTGGGATCTTTTTTTGCGGTTCCAGTGGTTTCGACTATGTGGTGCATTGTGCGTGTCAGAGACTCCGCCAGATATCCTGGATCAGGCCGCCTTTAGGGGATGTGACACGGACTTGTTTTGGGGTGCTGCAGGAAGGAAGCCCCGCGCCCGTGTCCCCTCGACGGAGACGCCGGGGGGGGGGGAAAGGTGAAAGCAAACACGCATCCGTGTTCCCACTCTGCTCCTCTTGAATCACTGACACTGACATTTTGGCAAACCCCTCTTGGGCTCTGATGGCTTTGAAATCCAGATATTTTTTTCTTTTGTTCTCCCTGAGAGAGGAAGCGACCAGGAGTGTTTGCTTGAGAGACAGAACACAGATAGAAGGCTCTCAGTTCA
The DNA here is from genome assembly GCF_043641665.1 of Enoplosus armatus. NCBI lineage: Eukaryota > Metazoa > Chordata > Actinopteri > Centrarchiformes > Enoplosidae > Enoplosus > Enoplosus armatus. The sequence goes on from NC_092195.1 coordinate 3,046,334, forward strand.
AACAACAGGGGAGAGGGAGCCAGACAGAGGGTGAAATGGAGTTGCCCCCCCCCCCCCCACCCCCCCCACACACTTCCTCTCCACTGAATTATGTCTGAAGTTTGTTGTACTCTTGAGAAAGGTGGCAGTTAAATTGGATTCCTCTCCCTGAACGCTTTCTTATCTGAAGTGCGATGACATCAGAGAACCCTGCCTCACTCTTGTCTGCCGGTGTGTCGCATAAGTGGAAGAAGTGGGTTGCAGGCAAACGTATAGCGGGTTTTTTTGTACTGTAGGCATACTGGCTGTGGCAGGCAGGCCCAGAGGATATGCTGATGTCACTCCATTTCCCTCGGAGGTGGCACGGAGGGTCCTGTTTCGACCGATGCTGGCTGCTTTTCATTTCCTCTCACCAACCTTCCCACACACAGATGCTGCCAGCTGTGTTCACCGGAGCGCCTGGCCAAGCCACCGCAGTGGTGGGCGAGAGTTGTTTTCTCTCTCTCTCTCTCTCTCTGTGTCTCTCTCTTCGCCGCCCTGGCCCCTCTCTTTGTTTTTTTGTTTTCCGTGTCGTCAGAAGGAATATGGCCAACATTAGCTGACACTAAAGAACAGTGGGAACATGTTCATTACAAATCGAATCGCCTTGAAATATTCACCATTCTGCTACAAGAGGAGGCTTTTCATTCACGTCAGCCAGCAGAAAAGCATCAAATTCACATTTAGCCTTTGCAGCATTTGAACATTTTCGCTTAAAATCGCCGTGACAGCTGAATGGAATGGCATCATACTGTAGATTCTCAAATACTTTATTTATACTTCATTTACCTCGAGTGTAGCACAACAAGGCCTTTATTCGGAACCGGTTTAGATTAGATAACTGGGTTTCAATTACTTAAATGTGATCAGTATATTTGATCAATTTTCCTTTTGATGCTGTTTGCTCCTCCATATTTACCTGTTGTCTTGATGAATTCAGAAATAATGTACATTTCCACAGCACTGATTTGGAACATACTTGCCATGCCACACTCACCGTTCTGCTACCTACTGCTTTTTATTCACTAATTGATTGCAGTTGGCTCTGTTAAGGTACTGCTAGTCTGACTCACCGGATGTAGGCTGCTGGGATAAGTCTGGCGACTATTTCAGTCGCCATTCTCCTTCCCTTCCGCTATCTGCACGTTACTGTTTTCAAAGTCCGTGGTTTTAACGGGCCCAGTGAGCTCCTCCAGAACTAAAGTATAGGTAGGCTTCACCTCCAGGACGCTGAGGATCAAGTTATGTTCGTCTTTTTTAACAGTAAAAGTTTACATGCGTTGTTTACTATTTTATGTGGCTTTGTCTTTAGCAGGGATTTAAACATTTTAATGCCGGGGCTCCCCCCACGACACTATTTTGCAACGGCACCGTCGCTGCATTCCTGGGCTTAGTGCCGCCAAGGACGATTGTGATTGGTTTAAAGAAAAACAAACAAGCCGGAGCGTTTCCCCCCCCCCCCTCAATCCCAGAACGACGATGGGTTGAGCCAGACCTGTCTCCAAAGTGTGGAGACGGGTCTGGCTGTGCTGGACTAAGGTACTGCCAATGAAACATTCAAAGCTTTCCAGCAGCTCAGAGGGCCTTTCCTGGTAGGCTTTTAATGTGAAACATTTGTAGGAAATGTTGGGGGTCATTGATATCAGCCAACACTGATCGAAAAAACTGCAAAGTAAGATGCAGTAAATTGCTGATAAATTAGCAGACACTTGGCATTAGTGCTATGGAAATGTACATTATGCTAAATTTACCTTTATCAGACGTTGTATAACAGGTCATTCCAACGCTGTCAATGAGGACAGACCTTTATTTGTGCATGCGGGACACACGTTTGAATGCCAGCTTTTATTTTAGAATTCCCAGTACATGTATGTGTATGTCTTCTTTCCTTAGTGACAAGAACAATATGAAGTGTCTCGGCTGATAAATCGCAGGCCAGCGCAAGGACATGACGAACAAAATGTTGAATTTTGTGCCTTAATACGGATCAAAACGATGGCAAAGTAGAGGCGATTGGAATTAAAAAGAGAAAGTCAGCGCAGCAGAGTGCTGAGCGTGACATCACAAAATACCACAGTGCGCCCTGCCTGATAAATTGCAGACAAGGAAATGGCAAATTTGTTTCCCCTCTCCTATGCCTGTGGATTTCCCTGCATGGCCACCGCTGGATATTTTTTTCTTCTTCTCGGTGCAATGAAATATACCGTGATAGCCAATTTCTAAATATGGCTCTAAAAGCAGAATGACTCAGACCCAGAATGATTTGTGTGATTATGGCAAGTCTGTCAGGCTGTATTGTCTGCCAGGAGCTATAGTCACCACCAATCCACAGCTTATCAAGCCAAACTCAGCATTCTGCCTCACTGTATTTATTTATTTTTTTTCTCTCTCCCTCTCTCTTTTCAGTCACAGACAAAAGGCAATAACTCCCCCGTGAGGCTTCACTGCTTTGTTAAAATACAGAGATGTTGTCCAATATAGTTGTCCTGCCAAACTCGCAGAGACAGGCCTGAGACCCCTAAATGATTCCATCTTCCCGCGCATTGTTTTATTCCCCCGCCTTATTTGTTTTCTCATCAGCGAGACGGCTGGTTAATGAAGAGCTCGCCGCCAGAAGTGTAATAACGTGCCGTCAATTCGCTCGTACTTAACAGCAATCGTTCACCTTTTGGATAAAACACAACAGGGAGCCCAGATGATTCACAGAGAGGGAGATTTCATGCTCTTGGCTAGCTGAGACAGAAAATGCACTGCGACTGTGACGTATGGGTAGGAGGGGAAATAGCTGCCTGAACAAGAGCGTGCATCAGTGGGGCGAGATAACCAGAGCGTCGTCTCACCCAAGCCAAACATGTTTAGCTCCCCTTTTGTGGACGCTCACGTCGCTGATATCGCCGCGCTGAAATGGTGTTCAAGCCCTCTCTGATACTGTCTTCTGAGCTCTTTATTGCATTGCAGCCTCTGGCGATCATTTTCAGCGCCGCTTTTGCATGCTAATACGCTGGCTCGCCGACTACTTCAGCCGGAGACGCTCTGCTGTTAAAAGCTCCCGGCTGGATCCGCGGTGACCTCTCACACGCCTCCCTCCCTCCCTCCCCGGCTTGTTGGAATCAGCCCGGTGGATGTAACACCGCAGAGTGAGGATCCTTATCCTGCCGGTGCCCTACAAGAACCGTGCCAGGATTACTGTAGGAGGCTCCATCAGGGTCTGCAACAGCGGCAACCTGTTTGTATCCATAACTGATGGCGCATATATGTATATAAATTAGACTTGAAAGTGAGCTGCAGTCTTGCAGAAGCGTTGTGGTGATATGTACTATGAAGATATGATCACCGGGCTGTTGAATGATGATGATGATAATCTGGACTAGGCCCTATGGTGGTGCCCTCAAAGAAATCCCACCATGGAACATATTTACTCGCTTCCCTTTAGCGGCATCTTGCCATGCAGATGCTACTAAAGGGCTCCAGAAAGGGTGGTATAGGTTTTCATGGGAGGGGTGTGTGATTGCAACACGAATAGCACCCAGAATATTTACACCACATAGGCCCACGTGTGAGAATGGTGAGCAAGCAGCTCCGTTATTCAAAAGAGTAGAGCAGAGACATTAGCCAACACAATACACAACTATGAAACCGCCAAAGGATTGTTAGCTGCAGCTCTAAATGGTTCACAATGAAATGAATGAGCAGATTTGAGTAGATGAACACTGCAGTGCCATCACAATATCGTAATTTTCCTTGTAAAGAGTATTAAGGTTTTTTCAAGAAGTCATTTGTTTCGATATTACCTTTATGGATATATGCATTTATGTGCATAGCTAGACCGAAACCTCCTCTTAGGGTGAGTGAGGTTTGGACGGACTCACCTTTTAGGCTCCGTCTGCGGTGAAAGAACAGCACACTTTTCTTGTTTTGTGCCATAAATCAGTCAAGATTTCCCGACAAAGCAGCCCTGCAGTATCGGGACCAGCAGAGGCTGCCAGTTCTCTTGGCAATACGTGTGTTTGTTTATGGTAATTATGCTAAAATGAATGTGACAAAGATTTATTGGCATCAAACTGCTACATGTAGCATCTTGGGTTTTTTTTTTTGCAATTAGAACTGAATCACCGTTCACAGTGGCTGTCTCTGTAAGATGCAGATGAGTCTTTCTTCCTCCTCCTCCTCCTCCTCCTCCTCCTCCTCCTCCTCCTCCTCTCCCCCCTCACCTCTCTGTCACACTGTGCAGCTGCCTGTAAGGACTCCAAGCGGGCTCTGGAGGTGTCCCAGCACGCCGAAGACATGGGGCTGATCCTTGGGGCCTGCGCCGGCGGCCTGGTGGTCCTCATTCTGCTTCTCGGGGCCATCGTCGTCATCGTCAAGAAGGGGTGAGCGGCCGTGAAAACGCTGGTGTGTCTGCCGGCCAGCCGATGTGATCCGGGTTAGACCTTTTCAGAGTCAAACATTTACAGTCTCACTGTTCCCGACTGTGTAGCCTATCCAAAGGAGTGAATTTATCTCCATCCCACTTGGCTGCTGCGGTCTATCGAGGAAAGCATTTGGCAATGAGAGTGAATTACAACCAGAGTTAGTGGAATGGTAGAGCATTAATCCTAAACTCTCCCACTGCTGCCTCAGCCAAGCCTTTGTGTTTCATCTCATCTTTTAATTTCAAGGTCTGCGTGTTGGCTGAGCACATTCAAACGCAGCCCGCTCGCACTGGAAGCACTGGCCGCTTTCCACCTGCAAATTACCTCTGTCGTCAAGCGCACCTGCAGTGTATTCTTCCTCCGCTCACCGGGCAACGGTGGAACACTCATCTGAGTGTGAAATATTTCATCAAGGGGCATGTTATTCCATTGCCCACTCAATTACATGAGGCGAGCAGCTGTGAGGTGCCAGTGGATGGGCTAGTAATTGGTTAGGAGGGTTGTTTTGGCTTCTTTTTTTTTTTTTTTTTTTTTTTTGAGAGGGAACTTCTCCACCCCCCGAGGAATTTTCTCACAGAGAATAGAGGAGGGGAAGAATGAATGGGATGTCTGGAAGAAGGCAGTGACTGATAAGATTCAGTGGGCCAGTCTCCCAGGCACAATATGAGCCAGACAGCCACACTGGGGGCAGGGGGGGTGGGGGGTGGGCGGTGGGCGCCACAGGAGCAGACGCATTTTATATTTAGCCACAAGATACTGTCACTCTGCATGCACAAAGTTAGACCGTGTGTGTAAATATGGGAGGGATTCCTTAAACTAAGCACAAGTCAGATGCCTCCTGCCCTTTAAGGCAAAAGCTAAACAATGGCTGCTGCGTAGTCGTCCCTAAGACTTCCCCACTTTCTAAATGAATTAACATTTACATATTGTACTATATGTCATACAACCATTGTCTTTTATTGTGTGATTTCATTTTTGTCCACGTGCTGAAAAAACAAAAACAATTTCTAATATTTTTCTTTCTAATATACTGGGTCTTACTGTCATGGTCGGTGGACACCGTCAGCGCCGGGTCCAGGACTTCATCGCTCTGTCCCTGACAAGCTCTGAAATGCTATATTTTATAAATGTGTTAGAAGGCTGTCAATAAACCAAACCACACTAAAGGTATAAATACCACCTTAAGCCACCTTAAGGCTCTTCAGTCATTGCCACACAATTTCATGTGTGATCTGTGCCATGAAGGAACCATGAAACCCCGCACAACGTCGATCGCTTGTCGTTTTATTTACCGCCCGGTGAAACTCACGGACTTCATGGTGAATTCAATTGATGAAATAAAGTTTTACTGATGAAGGTCTGAGGACCCAAATTAGTACATTATAAATAAATAAATCAGGTGATTTAAAAAGGGATCGTGTGCCGGACTTTGTGGCTCTTTCACCGTCAAGAGTTTTTGATCCAACACCCCTGTTGGGATCTATGCTTGAAAATTCCAGATTCTTTTACATGATACAAATACATGTGCAATCCAATATGAACCTGAACATTTGAATTCCAAAGTCAGGAAGATACCACATGTAGAAATGCAACAATACATTTCAAAAATCCAAAGCAGGCCTACATTTGGGATAGATTTATGGAGACAGACATTTCCACCCCTCCACCTGCTGTACCAAATTGGAATCCCCTCATTTTGGGGTTGTCAGCTCTATAAATATGCTTGTCATGAGCCCTGAAGGGATTCTCTGTTCAAATAAAACAAATATTATTCCTTGAAATACTTAGAAGCTTGTTTTAGCCATTTCGGAGAGGTTTCATACAAAAAAGGATGCCCAGATACACTGCTCACTAATTGTCTTGTAAAGCCTTAGCGCTTATCAACCTGAAATGTCACATTTTCGTTCCAATTTCACATTTTGGTCGGTCAAAAATGAATTTTTTTTTACTTTTGTCCTACATTTTCATTCATTGATTCATTGAATAATTTAAGTTTGTACATTTAATGGCACAAGTGTATCCTTCAGTTGAAGCCACTAGCCGTGGTCCTGCGATGTTGGCATGAGGAGGGATTAAGTGTTAAATAGAGGGATGTAAAATCAGGAGGACAATGACAATAACATCCTCAATACAGCAGCATAGATACAGCGAGACGATGTAAAAAAAAAAAAAGGAAAAGCTTTCGTTGGTCCAGCAGGCCCTTTCTTCATCCGTTATGCTTCGATCCTGCTTCACGATTGCTTGCTTGGAACATTCCAACGCACTGAGCATCTTCATTTATCTTTCTGATGCCCATCTTGATAAACCATAGTCACTCTCCTTCTTTTTTTTCTTTTTTTTTCCTTCTCCTCACTCTCTGTCTCTCTCCTTTCCTCCTCCGTCATGCTAATCAGAAGGGACTTCTATTCTTACCCTTACTACCCGTAAGTTACTCCTTTCTCCATCTTCCAACCTGACACCCTGACGCCATCTTCCCCTTGCTTGCCCTTCGTTTGCCCCAGGATTACTAGAGTGGAAATCTCCACCCCATCCTCCAGTGTAGACACCACCCCCCTCCCACCACCCCCCACTTCCCTTCCTCCTCCTCCTTCACCTCCACCACAACCCCACCGCCACCCCCAACACTCTCTTGCTATCACCAAATCGCACTTTCCCCCTCGTCCAGTTTCAATCTCGCAGCCCTTGTATTTCCCCCTCAGTCCAATTTCTCATCTCCTCCGCCGCCCTCCCTTCCTTTCTTCCTTATCTCTTTGCCTGTCTTTCTCTCATTCTGCCCCTTCTCTGCTGTCCTCTGTCTATTATTACCCCCCCCCCCCCCCCCCCCCTCCCCTCCCTACCCTCTTTACAGTAGGAAGAAGGTGGCCATAAACAAGGCGGCCATGTCCTACAGGCAGGAGAAGAGTCGGAAGCTGAGCTCTTTGGACTGCAGCATGACAGAGCAGAGCACACTCCAGCAGGATGAGAGGATGGCCCACTCCTTCATGGACGCCCACGGCTGCAACGCTCGAAGTAAGACAGCGAGCAACATATGGGTACTCCTCAGAGAGTGTCTAGAGAGATGAAGCCCCCCCCCCCCCCCCCTTCCCTGACCTTCAGCCATGTTTACCTCCAAGCATGTATCCAATCAGCTCTGCCAGACCGTAAGGTGCTCTCGATAGAGAAATCTCCTGCAAGTCTCTTGTCTGTTTGAATATTCTGCAGTGCCAGTCACGTCCCGGCAGAAACGCTGACTTTTTTTTTTTTTATTTCCTTGAGCTGCCCCCCAGACTTTTCAGCCGAGTTTACATTAATAAAGAAGACCAGGGTCCGTGTCGCGGAGTACATAGTGTCAGCGGTGTGCCTTGAACTGTATGTGTTCATGTTCCCAGATGAGCAGCGTAGCTCCGTCAACGAGTCCAGCAGCTTATTGGGAGGCTCGCCCCACCGTCACTGTCGGAGGAAGAGCTCGCCCTATCACACGGGTCAGCTGCACCCTGCTGTAAGGGTGGCTGACCTCCTCCAGCACATCAACCAGATGAAGACAGCTGAGGGATACGGCTTCAAACAAGAGTATGAGGTAAGAAAGATATACTTGAGTGTTGTGCTTAGGTGAACTTTTGGTCTCGGGATGTTGATGATGAACTGGAACGGCGCCTGCAAGCCAGACCCTAACACCCAGGCATCAGTGTTGGGTTTGCTCTCGCGTGGCTGAATGGGAGCTAATCCCTGCAGCCAGGTTCCAACATCTGGCCGAGAGCCTGAAACCAGAAGAGCGGGGCCGTGTCAAACCACCGTGGAGTCTTTTTGCTTTTCCCAGCTGCACATTGTGATCTTTTATCTCTCTATTATCTTGTTTCATCTTTTTACATTTACCCTGCGCTGTTCGGCTCTCTGTTACAGCCCCACTTCTGCAAGAGCCATCATGTTTGTGGTAGTGGTCCTTGTTGTGATGTGTGACCACACATCTGCTTGACCAGTCACCATTGATGGCACTGTTGGAAACCCTAAAAAGTACATTGGCGATACTTGCGTTGCGTTGTGTGTTTTTACAGTCAGACACATGACAGCTTAGGGGCTCAAACCTGTGAGATTTGTATTGACAGGACGTTTTCTCTAACGCCTAGACCACCCTTTCTCCAGCTGGGAAAGAAAAAGGAGTGAAAACAATACTACAGATGGCATCGCTTGGAATTTCCTTTTTTTAGGTGCAGTTAATGTACAGTTAGCGTGCTGTGTGTTACTGCAGACAACTACTGTCTCCTTTGAAAAGGCTCAAATGAAGTGTTTCACATTCATGAGCAAGCAGTTAAAATGCTGTTTTACTTCATCTGCATCACAGAGGTAATGCAGATATACAGAACTTTCTGGTGCTCTGTGGGCTAATTGTGCTTTTCCAAGCTACTTTCATTTGACTTTAATATGAAGGCCCCCACATCAAGCAGTGGTAAGTCTTTTTTTTTGCACATCCACCTGCAGGAAGCCAGATGCACTTTTTCGATTCATTAAGATCCCTGAGGGTCCAACAAATTTCCCCCCTCCAAAATCAATATATGGGTCGCTTTTTCACTCCTCAGTCTGGCTCCCAATCGCCTGGAGAAATAAACAAGATGAAGGGGATCAGCGTGCACACTGCTGTCAGACTTCATAACCCTTATTTCCCACAGGGTCGTGCCGCTGCCATTGATCAGACATGTTGCAAGGCATTGTGGGGGGTTGTGAATGAGTCAGGCCCTCGGTGTGGATGCGTTGTGCTCGGAAGCCAACATCTGGAACCAGAGCAGGCGAATAAACACAGCGACAGGCATCACCCTCCATGACTTATGTGGCCCTCGAAGAGTAAAGCTATCTCATTAGGTTTTCACCTGGAACTGTGGCGCCTCCTCAACACTACAGCACAGTGATATGATGTAGGGCCCAAATGATATTGGATTTTTAAGATTTTTAAGGCCAGTAGCAATATTGAATTTGATCGTTTCAAAAATCTGACATCTTATTTCTGCCAATATCTGTTTTTCAACATAGATTTGAATGAGAAACCCTTAAATTTGGTCATTTAAGCTGCGCTAATCAATCATTTTTGGATTATCAGTTGATCAAATGAGTATGTTTTTAGTAGTGAGAGACCCAAAGAAAACAATCCCCATATATATATATATATATATATATATATATATATATATATATATATGTGATGTAGGCTGAAATCAGTTCTAGTATGATGTTTTTCCCCCCAGCATTTTGTCAAAATCATCAGTGGTGATCAGCTGTGAGAATTTATACATGATGGACAAGTAAACTAACCCATAAATAGCCCCTGTGGATTGTGGTTTTTAGAATCTGTTTGGAACAAAGCTTAAACAGTTTTGGTTACCTCACATGCAAGATTTCTGTATTTTCTCACTGGTTCTAAGTGGGGGCGGGGCTCGGTTGGAAAAGGATGATGTCGCAGGCTTCCGTGCACCAATGAGGATTTGGCCATATTTCATAATTTCAGTCAAAATTGATGACACTTGTGGGATTGTTTGTTGCCAGGCCACAGTCATTCAAGTCTGGTATCATCACACCTGAACGCTCCCGAAATATTGCATATTTATTCATGCATATTCAATTTGACTGAGAAATCACTTGAAATATTGAACATGTTTAATGTGGCTGATGAGCTCATAGAGAAGAAAGAAATAAAGTAAAGCTCTGCGAAGGTGAACAGAATGTTGTTGAGGCTCCAAAAACACAAAAACACAGGGCGCTGGACAAAGGCAGGTCTGTTAGGCAGGATCAGCTCAGGCATTACCTGCACAGGATCCAGTAGCAGATGTAATCCCCTGATCAGCTTGCTTTGGGCGGCTCGGCCAAGGTCTCAGGTGGTCCCAATTTGCCCCCCCACCCACCTTGCCCAGGGGGGATTGGTCGGCTGCAGATGAGAGACGGTGTGCCTCAGTACGAGAGCCTGGATATAATTACCGATACAGCAAGGAGATCAGACTGGGACTTCAAATTCAACAGAATATGACACGACTCAAGCCAGGCCCATCCATGCTTATATTTGTTTGCCCCCCCCCCTTCACTTGTAGTATTGATTTAGATTCAGTGACTCGTCCCACCGCGCCAGCAGATTTAATAGGTGGGTGTCATAAACAGCTGTCACAAATTTAGCAGTTTAACACTGAGGTATTATAGAGCAAAGGCTTCTTCAAGCAGCAAGCTCCACACTGTGTCTGGAATGAGAATGACTGCAGTGGGCCCCCGCCCCCCCCCAACCCTCCTTCCCAAGGCCGCAGCCATCTCTCAGTGTGGCGTGTCATCTCGCAGCCTCCGTCTCTCCCCGCTATGTTGTGGCAGATGTCTGTTGATGACTTGGCAAAATGCTATAATCGCGAAGTTACTCAGATAACCTTAGGGTAGCGCTTGCATTAGCAAAGTCATTTTCTGTGGTGAGTCGAGATGTATCAAAGACACATTGGCCCCTGTTTTTGCAATATCTTTTTTTTTTTTAAGCCTAACTTGTGATCTCTAACTTTACTTTGCAGAGTTTCTTTGATGGCTGGGACGTCACGAAAAAGAAGGACAAGACCAAAGGAAGGCACGATAGCTTGCTTAGCCGTAAGTACTTTGTAGTTATTACTTGGCTCTGTTTCAGTCTCTGTCTTACTGTGGGTTACAGCACACCTTAACATTCATAGCTCTTCATACACACACTGTAAAGTAGATTAGCATTCAACGATGCCACGGCCGTGTCCTACAAGTCTGCCAAAGCTGCCCAATCATTATTTTTACTCCCAGCTGAATGGTTGTTAATTCTTTCTTAAAAAAAACAACAACTCTTGTTGTAATGTAAGTAAGGTTAGGTTAATTTAAAATGTTGGTGTCGATTTCCAAATCTGAAATTGTTGGCTTGATGTTACAGTGTGTACAGGCTAAACAGGGGTTTTGTAAAACGATGATGTGAGCCAGCCCAGTGAGGGTCTGGGGGAGGGGTTAAGGGGAGTAAAGTTAAAAAGAACTTTGTGTCTCTGTCATCATTCATTTTAAGTGCCTATATATTCATGAACCTGGACTTACTTTTGTCAGGCGACGTTGTGATTATAAAACAATGCCTGCTGGTTAACATGTAGTGTTTATGAACCGCGATCGAATCACTAGTTCATACCCATTCAGTATGGTGACCACAGAGAACAGGGGAGGACTGAACGGAGGTGTAGCGCCCCGTCAGTAACCGGCTGTGTGCCGGCAAAGTTAGGAAGACAGCTTTCCTCCCTCGAACTTTTTCTGCCATTTAAAAAGTCGACACAGCCGATCATCCGGCCCAGCTGTTGTCATTAAACTGTATTTAAGGTGATTTTCGTCAGACAACGTTCCCAACCATGAAATCCCGATTTGGTCAGCTGGCTGTCGGTCTCCGCTCCTCACCAGATGTTGGCTGTGATGAGCAGCTTTTGTTTGCCAACTGAAAAGATGACAAAGAAGAAGAAGAAGAAGATTCAGTTGTTTTTGTGTTGCTCTGGCGTTTCACCGTGGACAGCGGCCTCTACAAAAACGACCTGGAAATGCCAGTTATTTTCACGCCATTTTAAGATTTAGACTGGCCCTTAAAGGGTCATTCCGTATTATTAACACTTGGGCCCTAATGTCATGTCAGCTTTGGCAATCATTTCTATTGGTTGAAATTGTCCTCACCAGTATTTGCTGAGATGTGGGAACACTGTGACATTGTCTAGCCAGATTAGCTAAACCCCTTTATTTGGAGGTAAATCCTACTCATGCCGGTAGGATGCACCGACACAATAACACAGGCGGGTACTCATTAAGCCGAATTGGTGCGTTGATGAAGAATGATGTGTACAACTTCTACAAGTTTCTACGCCAATCTCTCGGTGCTCAGTATTGCCGATTCGGCGGGACTCGGGATTGGGTGGACCGGTGCATCTCTATTTGTAATAATCTGTGTGATTATCTGACTTCGTTTTTACCAATCACATTGCATTCCCCCGATCTCAGCAGAAATGATGGTCAGAACTGTTCTAGTGAACCTGAATCATCCTTTAAATTGATGTGGAAATTAGAAAAGAGTCATCAGCGGGGCATCCGCTTACCTAGCTGCAACGTCCCTGGTTCGATTGCGGTCATGGACCTTTGTTGCATGGCACATCGCTCTCATCCACATCCAAACCTCCATTTCATTTGGATTTGCTGAGATGGACGACCGGAGATCTGCTTTGTTTTAATAAAAGGCAACAACTAAATCCTTTTTTGTGCATTTCAGATGATCGCCATCGAGTCAAGCTCCACTCTCTGCTTGCGGACCCCAGCTCCGATTATGTCAACGCCAACTACATAGACGTAAGTCACCTTCAGCCTTGTTTTCCCTCCTCCCTCGCCTCCTACTCCTTCATCTCTGTCTTTGCTGATCCCGCAGCTCTGCCTTAACAGCTCGTACCAGTCGTCTTTCATTGCTGCGGTTGACCCAGTGCTTAACCGGCAGACACCTTCTCACCCTGTCTGATGTTGTGTGAGCTGGTTTAGTGACTACACCCACAACATAGCGTTATATCTGTGCGCGCTAGGACATGCTGGCTTTGAGGCGAGATTTTATCCAAGCAACTCCAGAGATCCTACAAGAAGCCCGTAAGCTCGGAGCACTGGACCTCATGACTCACCCAAATGCTTTCGTAAGGCGACATTGCACCGCAATTGGACCCAATATAACGCGGCTGATCCTTTCATCTACTTTCAGATATTTTCATCTCACATACAGTTCAGCTCGAGTGAGTAACTCGGGGAGCCTCTCCAGTCCCCGGCGGGAGTACCCGCTCCTGCCAGATCCTATCTCGGCAGCTTTGCGTTAGATGGACCAACGCTGTCTGAAGGACAGTGGCTTTTTGCTTCAGCACAGGCCAGGATGCGAGCCCCGCTGCTCACTCATGATGGGAGGGTAACTGGAGGGCGACCGCGAAAAGCTCTCGACAGTCTTGCCTCTGTTTTTGGCCCCTCCTACTGACGCACTCGTTGCAGGGTTTAATGTGGTCTCTGTATTACGCACTTTGTTTCTGCTTTTGTTTGCGAAACAAAAGGCAGTGTAAAGTGGACAGAAGGGGGCCAGATCACGAGTGGATGCCTGACTCAGCGTGTGTGGGTGGCGCTGGTTAAAGCGGAACGTCAAAGCTCACAGTGCTTTGTGCGGCCGCATTATCCCCTTTAGTGCTCCGAGAGGGCTCCATTAGGAAGAAGGATCCAAGGACCTTTGTGTCATTAGCTGTGCCGTCTACAGCGCCGCCCGCATGTCATGCCAAGACCCCTGGCTCCCAACACTGCAGCGAAGTGATTCCAGATGATTCATGGGAGACGCCAAGGTTGGATAAATGGAACATTGCCTTTTTTAAAGGTTAAACTGAAAAGTTCCGCCGCCTTCTCATCTCATTCACATGCTGGTTTACATCATGTTTTCTTTGGCATGGGTTACGTGACACTGTTGTGTCAAACCTTTAGATGCTCCTTTTGTTTGCCGTGTGTTGCTGACAGATGCGACACAAAAGAGACACCATCCACAGTCTGTTTTCGAGCAATCGAAAAGCTTAATGTCTTTGATTGACGGACAAATTCTGCTTTGGCTTGTGTGGTTGTCTGTCTTTGTGTATCATCTGGTTAAGGCAAGTTCAAGTATCCTTGAACAAGAATTTGGTTTCATACAACTTTCAACTACTTCTTATTTGAGTAGTTTTGGCCGTCCTTCCCATATGTAATAATAACACTTACTCACCAAGTACATTTCTGAGATCAGAGACAGATTTTAAACACACTGCCAGGTTAGCCAAACGTATTTGACCGAGAGAGCAAAGGTGAACAGCAAACCTTGACCTTGTGCGCTCACGTTATTTTTTTACATGGAGGGCTTATTGTCAAACTTTAAGGCGTGCTCATTTTTGGTTTTACATCCAAGTAAAGTGGTCTAGATAATCTGGATAAACTGCTGGCTCGTTTACAGCCTGTCTTATCGTCTTTTTAGCAATGTAGACGTAGAAATGACCAACCACGAAAATAAGACCCGAGTTGTGTGAAACCGGAATCTTTCTTTAAGTAAGTTAGTTTCCTTAGTTACCACAGATTACATTCAATACCAACGTTTGTTTGTGCTCAATGCCAACATTTTAAAAATGTTTCGGCTGCTAAAATCGATGGCAACTATGGTATGGTTGAGGTTGGGGAAAGATCGTTGGTGTGGTTAATAAAAAGGCATTTTTATTGAACGTGAACTCGGCCACCATCCCGACCGACACCCTCACTTTCCGCCTCGCTCCACCAAATGCGCGCTACCTGACGTACATTTGCGAGATGCGGAGTCATCGTCATCAAATACGGACGCAAATTCCAAAGGATACTGGGGCTGGTCACCTGCTGCCGAACACCCTGCAACTTTTGAAAGACCTCTGAAAATGTTCACCTTGAGCAATTCATGGAATGTATTAAATGACTGTTATTTCCTGAGGCATTGTCCCTATCATGCCCTTTTATTGCAGAACTTACTAAAGTGTCATCTGTGCTATTAACACCAAGGACAACTCTGTGTAATCATTGGCCTCGTATCAAAACCTGCCACAGCACTCTTTTCTCCCTCCCTGCCTCTTTACTTTGAATGATCTAAATAAAGATGGAGCGCGCTAATGGTGAGCGGGTTAAGAGGAAATGAGTACGAGAAGAAAGACTGTGGTTGCTATAAAACACAAGCCGGCCTTTTGGAATTTGGAGTATTGTTCTCTCCACAGGTCCTCAAGGCAAGCTGCTCTCTAACCATTTCATCACCCTCTTTTCCTGGTCTTAATCACAATAACTAGCTCTTGTTTCCTCCCCTACTTTCCTTCTTTCTCTCTCTCTCTGTTTTCCGCCCCCCCCCCCCCCCCCCCCACCTTCCTCGTTTTCAACCTTTTGGCATCTCTTAGATTCGGATAAACAGGGAAGTAAGTACCTTGCTTCTCTTCTCTTTCCATCTCCTCCTCCTTTTCACGCCCCCCCCCCCCCCCCCCCTCCCCAGTGTCCATGCCAGCCCTCCGTGGCTCCCCTCCAACAGCAGATCTTCCTTTCCTTTTCCGCTCTGTGCTGCTGAGCCTGTCCACCTTCAGCCATCACTTTTTTTCCCCTGAGTTCATTTTTTTTCTTCTTCTTCCCCAAACGGAGTGCAGCAGTCTCTCTGTCCTCTTTCATCCGTAGTCAGATGCTCACCTGGAGTTCTTGCTCGACATCAGGCTGTCCTATGAAAGGCCTGATAGTATGCCACAGAGGAGAGTAGACCTGGTTCAGTATAGACCTGGGTATAGAGCGGTGCAAAGAAGTACAGGAATTATTTTCGACACCTACAAGAGTTTAGGCTAATATCAGATCCAGATCCATGTGTATATAAGATTAGATGGTGCGACACAGTTAATACGCCGCTCTCTGTTCCCTCGACGGTCAGCGCTGTTAAGGTGGTTTGCAGTTGACAGCACAAAGTCTCGTATCAAAATCCACCGAACTTTGCCTCCATGAGCGAATCCGCTAATTGTTGGGGTTCCATTGAAATGAACTGCGATTTGGTCCAAAGTGTTGCTGTCGTAAATACTGGCGGATACAGGTCCCAAAGGTAAAAGTAGAAATCGGTTCTAACTGGCCACAAAATGAGTCATACACGCTGGTCACTGCTTTTATGATTTAAAGTAAGTCTCAATCAAGGAAACCCTGTCTCTGCTGGCATTTATTAGTGCTATATTAGTGCTTAACACTATCCTGACCTGAGCCTGTGAGGAGGACTTACAGTAGGAGTGCCAGCAGATGTGAACATACTAAAAGTCTTCATTTGAAAGAACAAAACGCTCCGTCAAAGATATCGAGTGGATGAAAAACATTTTTTTTGTGACCGCTTTTGCTTGGGATGTACAGTAATTGCTACACCCACACAAATAACCCCACAGGCAGCAAGCTACAACAGCGGTAATTTGGGTCCCTTGAAATCTAAAATACGGTGGTGGGTAGTTTTTTTTTTGTTTTGTTTTGTTTCTTTAAAAAACACATGGACTACCATTTGTGCATTTTGAAAGTGATGTCAGATTTGTCAAAATGCTGAATATTTTTTGCCTTAACTCGTGCTTAAGAAGCTCTTTGTACACCCACAAGTGGTGATAGTCTTTCTCCTATTTCCCTTTTCAAATGCAGGCTGTAAGCCGTTTGAGTTTGTTGATCCCACAGTTTGACTAGGAAAAACACGACAGGTCGCTAGGTGTCGCAGAACCCGATGGCCTCATCAGAGGAAGCCTCAGAACTCCCTTTAAATACTCTCGGGAGGCGGAGGAGGGTGTCTGAGGTTCAGCAGGATCCCTACCGGTCGTTCTGAGATGCATGATACATTTGAGCACTGATCGTGGTGTGTCAACAAAAAAAACAAAAAAAAAACACATTGAAAGTTGTTTTTCTCTCTTTTTGATGGGATTGATGAGCTTTCCACCTCTCAAACGACTCTGCATGTTTTTATTTATTTATTTATTTATTATTTCTTTCCAATCCATTGTGAGTTCACATTGCTTGATGTTTTTCTGCTTGCCTGCTGTTGGAAAATGTGGTTGCCAAGGTGACAGACAGGAAACTGGCCGGCCCCAGAGAAACTCGGCAGCGGACGCTCATGGGGAATGAGGGTCGCCACACTCTTTCACAGGGATGGCCATCCATCTCAACTTCCCTCTGTGGCATGACAGTTATGGAATGTAATATGTGTGTCTGCCTGGCTGAGTAGTGCGTACATGTATTTCGGTGCGTGTGTGTGTATGTGGGGGGGGGGGGGGGGGGGGGGGTGTTTGTGTGTCTGTACAGTATTTGTACAAATGTTTACCGTACGCAGCACTTGGAATCAGTTTACCCATGAGCAGTAAGCGGGGGGACGCACTTATCTTAATTCTCGGGATCTGTCATGCTTGGCTGCTTTGCATTCAGCACACAGGGTCAGCCTGGTGGAGGGCTGGAGGGCCGGCAGCCCTCCACACTGTATCATAATTGCACTAATGCCAAGCCGAGCAGAAAGGAGACAGCCCGATCAGTCACTGTCACTCAGGTAGAATTACTCCCCGAGCTGAAGATCCCTCACTCGTCAATCTACCTTTGATCAGCGGCCCGGGCTGCATGCAAAGCATCGGGCCGCACGCCGGGCCGCCTTTGAAATGCAGCTCCCCCACTCTGCATGTAATGACCTGGCTCAGAGACAGGCCGGGGGAAAAACTTGAATTAATGCCACTCCTCTGCGCAGTATGATTCAAGTGCGGTCCCTCGCCCAAACTGGGAGTCTAAACATAAAACAAGTTCAAAACGCTCAAGATTTCTTTTTGCCGGTCAAACATGTATTTTAGGCACGTCGTATCGGCGTACATTAATTTTTTCTCGGCCGCTGAAAGATCTCCCGTCAAAAGCAGAGCAGGATTTTAGCAGAGCGCTGACATCAAAAAAAAAAACCTAGCTCTGAGATGAATAAGAGATGACTCGATGCTGAAAATGGAGAAAGAGAATGGATGGGAGGGGTGAAATGAGAGTTAGAGGTCCCTGAGTCTCACTTCATCATGTGCTCTGGTAATTATTAACTCTCTCCCATCTCTTTTTCCTCCCTTTTTCCCCGCTACATCTGTCTGTCACACAGGGTTACCAGCGATCAAACCACTTCATCGCCACTCAAGGTGAGTGCAAAGCGCCGAGCAACAGTGTTTGACTGCTAATAATCGCGTTTGTTTGTGGCGTCCTTTGCGCAGCAGCCCAGCTGACAATGTTGAAGTGGCTTTAATGAATTATTAATTTGCAACCGACAAGGAAGCCTGTGTTGCCTCATGCTCACATCTGGATTTCCACCATAAAGCGTCACTTTCCGAACGTCTGTGAGAAACACTCCCCTAACAATTTGACTGTAACCGTCAGTCACTCCGCACTGTAACACTACTGACTGTCGCTCTCTCTGAAGCTCCGCTTTTGTGTCTCTCCTCCCCGCCATCTGCATGTGTGGTGCACCATCCCTCTGATGTCGGTTTGATGCACTATATAGGCTGCATTCCCCTAGTGGCACACACACACACACACACACACACACACACATACACACACACAGAAAGAGAGACAGAAAGAAGGAGAGAAAGAGAGCAAGACATTCTCTTTATTCTCTGCCGGCTCTGATCCTATTTATTCAGTGAATATGTTTTTTCGCTTCGTAATCCCCCTCTGATTTCTCTCCATCTTTCACTTTGGTCTCACTTCTATCGCCTCACAAAAGTAACCTCCCAAAATGTCTCTCTCTCCCTCTCATATTTTCCTCACGAAGCCTCTCTGCATACAAGGGGAGGCAGACAAAGGTGGAAGGAGTGCCGCAGCGTGCCATTCCAAAAGTTAACAAACAAAATCTTAAAATTGCTTTGATTCATAAAGTGTAATGCTGCTAATTATTTTAATTAAAACTGCCAGAATACTGCTTAAAAATGCCTGAAAGTTTGATTTTGTTATAAAATAGAATACATACATTACCATGCACAACCTGCAGGAGCATATAGGTACAGCATATAGTTTATAGAGGAATATATAGTGGACAGTAGAATTATATGAACACACAAAATTGGAAAATAGCATCACATGTTGTGCATAATATTTCCATAGTTCTCCAGGCCTGTCAACAGTGGATACTGCTGTTAGCTATGCTACTCTGTACAGTTGAAAATGAAAGATGTGACACACTCGCCACAGTGACTGCAAGCTGTCACAGAAACGGCATATTACTATGTTGTACATGAATACAATGTTTCCACGCGTGCTGCTAAAAAGTCTGCGGTGAGTTTCAGCAGTCTGTCAGCAGCAGCAGCAGCAGCAGCAGCTTCAGTGCTGTGTCTGGGTCAGGATGCATTCAGGTACAGTGCTGAGTGTGGGTGACCCCTGTTTTAACAGCACTCAGAGCCCAACACGCAAAGGCCGCGGCTGTGTGCGTGCAAAACGGAAGAAAGCGGACGTGAAGCACAGAAATACCCATTGGGACACGTCAGAAGCATAGTGTGACCTACACTCAGAATCCCGCACCTGAACGCATCCTGTGTAGACTGAGCTCTCTGAAGCATGATGTGTACATTCTGATGTCCATCCTTAGGGTAGATCAAAATGGCCCCCTAGTGGCTCAGTCTCACACCAATAGCTGCTTGAATCGCTTATATTGTGTGGAAGCGTTTTGCTGCCATAGAGCTCCGTTTGGACCCTGAATCGATGTGTTGCACATCATTTATGTATTTCTCCTCTGGTAGTTGGTTAGTTAGCAGACTTGGTCACTAACAGACAACAAACAAAAGGATTCGTGATGTGAGGTAATTTACTGAATTTACAATTTAATGAGGGATTCTGTCTTTACTGATTATGGGCTGATGTCGATATTTTGGTGGAGAATGATGCGCTCGTGAGCTTGGGAACTCGATAACCTTCAGTTTCTGGTCCCAAGACGAAAAAAGTCTAAGCTCCAGCCGGACATGACGGACTCTGGACAGGAGACCCAGGCTGTGCAACAGAAACCAAAGTACAGTCTGTTATAGCTGCCAAAGTAATTGCAAGTCATCAGTGTCTCCACGCACACTGGCTTACACACACCGCATCATTAAAGCTGCCCCTTGCCCCTCCCGACATGCTCTGCATGCCGATGTGCTCGTGGGGAGCCCTGGGTGGTCAGGCTGTCGTGGCAGGTAGAGGTTGATTTGTTGCATCTTATACGAGCCTTAAGGCAGCTGTGCATGTGCAGCAGGCAGCAGGTGCTCCGGGCTAACTCTCTATTATGTCCAGAGATGGAGGGAGAGGCGGTTGAGTGGGGGAGGGGGCGGGGCGACGTACAGGGAGGAGAAATGCCAAGCGCACTCTGAAAGCCCAGAGGCCAAAGCGGCGGCATGTTGCACTATGCATACAGATGCACCCAGCCTCCGGGATCACACATCATCTGTCTCTGAACTCGCTGCCCCGTCCCTCTGGCGATGCATTCGTGGGCTTCTCCTGCTGCTGCTGCTGCTGCTGCTGCTGTTGCTGCTGAAAAATTTACATCGCATATCAGCAACACACATAGAAACCAGTGCAGCGATTGCCAACAGGGGAGGGAGCTGTAGGAGGGGAAACGGTGGTTAAAGCAGCCGCCCCCACTTGTGCGTATTAAATCGTACACAGGCCAGCGTCGGCTCACCTCGGGGTCAGCTCCAGTAAAGACCAGTATCCTGCTGTTATGAGAGGGGAAGCCGTTGTCAGGCTCCGCACATGCCTTGGTTTTTTTTAACAGGCAGGCAGGGTTGTTCCTCCTCCTCCTCCTCCTCCTCCTCCTCCTCCTCCTCCTATTGTATTTCTCAGCCTTCAGAAGTCCTTGCATGTTTGCCCTGGGGCGTGTAGTCAAATGCACGCCTATTGATTCCTCTTGTTAAGACGACTGTGGAAGAAGAAGCTGTGAAAACAAGCCCGACTGTATACCTCGTTGTATTTGTTCATCTGTGGAGACAAAAAATACCTCGACAGGCCTCTGTGTGGCTTCCTGTACCCTTTGTGACTTCATTCAGGGATAATGCTTCCCATCTCCGTCACATTCTGAAACATTTGTCCGTGGCTTTGTCATCCCCAGAATGGATTACAGTAATGCCCCTTTGGCTAGCCTCCCTGTGAAAGCCATTCAGCAGTTTCAGCTTTTTCCAATTATATCTTCAGTAGGACCCAACGATTCAAGCGTATCACTCTGATTCTCAAACAACTGAGTTGACTCTGAAGGATGAGGCTGGTGTTACTCTCTGTATTGACTGTCAAAACAATCCTTTGAAAGGTACTTGGTAAAACACTTGAATTTGTTCATCGCCCAGGCTTCAATTGAAGTGATGGGAGATGGAGTAAGTATCAGTTAGATGGTAGTGTAATTGCCCTGCACTCAGTCCGACAAAGGGTGTTTTGAGGACAGTTTTAATGTGCATCAACATGAATAGAACACGGACAGAATAATGGACACAAAGCGTCCTTGTTTCTATTGGTCGATCGCGTGAATGTGTGCGGGTCAAAGTTGACGAAATGTGAACTGGCATCAATACAGGACGCCCGCGCTTGAATTTGTCCGTCGCGTGGGCTCCAGTTGAAGTGAATGGGAGACGGAGTGAAATATTTGTTGCGCTTATTGCACATTTTAGTCCTGGCTGTCAGCGCTTTGCAAAGTTTTCTGTCCCGTCCGTGGCAACCAGCGCCAAGCCCATTTGGCCTTACAACATCTTTAAAAATGGCTCTCAAGTGTGAAAGATATTCCTTGTAGTTTTCAGCGAACGTTACTCAGACTGGAGGAAAAAGTGCGTTTGTTGGGGACTATTGGCAGCTGCAGATTAAAGCACTTTTGGTGCTCTAGTGTTCCAGAACTAGGAAAGAAAACCTCATTCGAAATCCCTTCGACATTTGTAGCTATGCTAACTATAAATCCAGCCTTGGAACAGTGTGTCATGTTGCTCGCATCGTATGTTTCGAGAAGGACGGTGTTAATAACAGAATACCACCGGCCTTATGACTCAAGAATCTACTGCTGGTCTGTAAAGCTTTTAATGGTCTGGCACCATATTTATATATAACCCTCATGAAGAAAAGCTAGTGCGTGGATGTTGGATTATTTTGTTACGCATGCTGAAGTCCAAAGGTCAAGGATGAGCTTCAGTGCTGAAAGATTTACTGTAAAGTTTCCACTTCTTATCACTCTGTGCAGCACTTTGACTTGCTTCTGCATGAGATTGTGCTTGACACATAAACCTGAAATAAGTATACTATGAAATACAAACAAACAAACAAACAAAAAAAAAATATATATATATACACATAATAAAGAGTAAAAAGACATACTACTCTGCCGGCACACAAACATATGAGAGATGATAAGGTGCAACCTTCTCTTACAAAAAGCCACCTAGGTCAGTTACAGGAGACAAGAAAATATTCCTATTAAACAAACTGAGGGGGAAGGAATGAATAGACGTCTTGTTCTCTCAGAGGGGGTGCAGTGTGTTTGTGCAGGGGAGGCAGCGTGAAGGAGGACCTTGTGATATTATCAACGCCACGCTGTAATGAAATCAATGAAAGTGTCATCTTTTTCAGGGGGCTGCGATTTGTGTCAGCCACTGGTGCACGGGAAAGGCAGTGCAGGAGCTTGTTTGCACAAAGGCTGAGGATTTGTGGGTGTATTGAAATGACATTTCTCTGTAGTATTAGGAGAACACAGAGCGGGCAATAGTTCATGAATGACACATTGTTACTCTATTCCCTGGCATGGATTACACAGCGCCTCTACGTTGATGGTTATTGCTGCTATTTTCTATGACTTATGGCTCATCTCTCCGCCCTCCTCATCCTCTCTTTCTCTTTCTCTTCCTCCACCTTCTCCCCCCTCCCTTTTTTTTTCTCTCTCTCTCCCACTCCTCCACCTATACCTCTACTGTATATCTCCTCCTCCGCAGGCCCCAAGCAGGAGATGATCTATGACTTCTGGCGGATGGTTTGGCAGGAGAACTGCTTCAGTATTGTCATGATCACCAAGCTGGTGGAAGTGGGCAGGGTAGGTTCCCCTTCCCTTTTGTCCTGTGACCTCTCCAGCCGCCTGTGAAGATGGATGGAGGGAATGTATTTCTGGAGCTCCCTTTATCATCCACTATATATCAGAAGAGCGGCTGCGCTCTTTGTTGTGGGAGGAAATGGCTGCCGCTGTCTGATCATGAGTGATCACCTTTTGCTTTGGTGTCTGTGCTCCAAGGTCAAAACTTTGATGTATATGAAGGCCCGTGGAGGAACATGGTGGCCTCTGTTCCACGCACTATTCCTGCCTCTGTTGAATACAGTCGGCTACTTTCATAATATTCAAAATGATTATATATGAGGTTTGAACGTAGCGTTGTGATCAGTCTGTCTGGAAAAATGTCGATAAAACGTCCTCAATTGCGCAAACATGTTTTTACGCCTACGTGAGGTTGTTTTTGCCCTTGTGGAAAAATGGGACACGGAGCCGCCTTTACGAAGTTCTGACGTCGCAAACATTTACCCCACGTGACTGATCAGCTGTTTCCGCTGTCTGCACCAAACATGGCCAATACTAGTGACCGAACAATTTAAGCTTGCCCAATAGAATTTATCCCGTAGATGGGTTAAATGACCAAGGCGATTTTGTTTCCGGGTTTGCAACCTCTGCTTCTTCTACTCTGTTTACTTGTCGGATTACAGCCATGCGTAAATTGTAGCCTATACCAGCAACTTCTGACGAAACTAACTTGTTTATTGGCTCCAAACTAGTTGATTGACCTAACTTGCAATTTCTTTATTTGCAGCATTTCAAAAGTTTGCTTGACAGTTGAATGGAAACATGACAACAGTCAGCCAGAAAAACGTTATTAGTATTGAGCACAAAAAAGCTGACTGTTTACATGACAAATTTTACACGTCAAACTGAGTTAACTCGTCAGATTAGTTGTATAACGTCTTCTGTGGCTCTGGATAGGGCTGTACCAGCTATTTGTAAACTGCAAAGTTTGTGCGTAAAGTCCCTGCTAAGCTCTCAGTAACTGCTAGCTAGTTTCAGAGTAGTGATTTACTAAATCAAGTTGCACCATTAAAACCTAAAGAATGTCTAAACAAGATTTTAGTGATGCGTAAATTGTTTGCTAGGAAACAGCAGTCAATCATGTGAACAGGAAGTCACAGTAGCAGCACAAGCTGTTGCATAAAATAACAGTTTTAGGGGCCCAAGCGATATCTTAAACATAGCTGCCAATACTTTGTAAATGTTGGTATGACTGTTTCGTTTATACAAAGTTCAGTTCAGCTGAATTAAACTGGCCCCTCCCGTCACAAAATTTGGTACCACCACCTGGTACGACCCATAGACTGTATATAAAGATGGCCGACGCATCTCCACGTCCTCCCACTGTGCAAAAATGAAGCTAAACTCTCCCGGATACGGCCGCTGCCATCTTGTGCTGGTGACGTCATTTGGAGCCAGTGGTGATTGAGTGTGTGTTGCGAGCATGCCACAGTCAATCAACAGCTGTCAATCATGACGTCTCACCCCGTTTTTATAGCATCAAATAACTAATTAAAACCAAACAGATCAGAAAAACGAACACTTGAACAAACATCAGCGTGATAAGAACTACCTGTAATGACAGAAACCTTTTTTTAGTTTGGCCCATGTCCCATCCGCTAACATGGTGGGGGCGTGGCTTATGACCTATACTGCAGCCAGCCACCAGGGGGCAATCGAGATGCTTTGGCTTCACTTTCAGGGCCATGTCGTCCATCTTTATATACTGTCTGTATGGTACGACCAGCCCCAGGGGGCCAAAAGATAGTTAAAGTTGAACTTTAATGCAATATCACTGGACTTCTGCAGCCAAAAGCTTTAGTTTTACAGCTGTTGCCATTACAAAAACATCCAATACACAAAAATGCTAATGGAGTGACAATCTCATTCAGTGTAACTGACATAACAGACAAACAAAGCAGCCAAATCAGTGTCAGCCAGGGTCATGAAGGATGTAGGAAATGTTCAAACAGTTCAATAAAGAATAAGGGGCCAAAAAAATGAAGAGTGCCCTTTTAGCCTTTCATCCATCCACATAGGCTGCTATAGTCCTCCCCAGGCTTTGAAGGTGAGAGAAATATAGCGTTTTTTTGGATCTGAAAATGAGTACACAGCCCGGAGCGGTAGAAAATGTTGACACCACGCAGCCAGCAGTAGAAGGAAATGTTGACGCCATAAAAAACACTGCATCAACGGAAAAATAAAACAGCAATTCACTTAAAAGCTTAACAGCGGATGTTTTGGGGGCTGTCTGGTTGGGCACAGGGAGAGGGAAAAATACACCATCACCGACAGCGAGTTCTGTTTCAGCGAGTGGGAAATGCCCCCAGAAATTGTATCAAAACGTGCCTTATCTAACCTTGGCGTCAACACTATTTATGCCTCAAATCTGATGGAGGACACGATCGGAGCAACTGCAGCAAAGTCCAAAATATTTAGCAAAGGTCACAACAGGATTAGAGCATTGCAATTTGTCCGCTTGTTGAAATCTCAGGGCCCGATGGTGTGGATGTTTGTTGTCTTGTGTCGAGATGAATCAGCTGTACGTGTGTGTGTGTGTGTGTGTGTGTGTGTGTGTGTGAACCTCTCTGAACTTTCGCTGTTTGTTGTTTGTCCAGATGAAGTGCTGTAAGTATTGGCCTGATGACACTGAGCTCTACGGTGACATTAAGATAACACTACTGAAGACCGAAACACTGGCAGAGTACACCGTGCGCACCTTCGCCATGGAGAGGGTGAGTCATACTCTCGCATTATTCCTGTCTCAACTCTCTGTGCCACGTATAGCCGGCGTTTCGTCTCTCATTCAGACTCAGGCTTGTGTAGTTGGTTTCTATTTGCGAGCCCCTCTAAACATCTCCGCCCTCATAATAACAGCGTCTCATTAAATCTGCCGGATTCTGCCCCCCAGAGAGGCTACCCTGCCAAACATGAGGTGTGCCAGTTCCACTTCACCTCCTGGCCTGAGCATGGGGTGCCGTACCACGCCACCGGCCTGCTGGCTTTCCTGCGCCGGGTCAAGGCCTCGACACCTCCCGACGGTGGGCCTGTGGTGGTCCACTGCAGGTAACGCATCACCCTCCAACCTAACTCTGACCTACACACCTAACAGGTGTCGGTGTTTGAAATAAATCTCCTGCTTTTTAATATCATATTTCTTAGATGTTCAACACATTCCAACACACTTGCTCATAAGGTACATTTCCATCCACCTGCCCACATGTGCATTGTAGGTTTAACGTAAAGAAGGAACCTGAGTTGAAACGGCAGAAAATACAGAAAATCATGAAATATGGTGAACTCATTTTGCCTGGCTGAGGTGGAAAATGTGTCATATCAAAAAAAAGAAAATGGAAACCGAGTTTTCTGTCACATCTTAACATCTGTGTGTAATTTCAGCATGAATGAATGAACTAAAGCACTATTGCATCCATCTGCCGATTGTAAACCGCTCAGGCGGCGATCTTATAATGAGCTACCTCTGCTGGCTTATATTCATGCAAACCATTTGGTAACCATGGTGACGCATGTACGCGTCGGCATGTGACTGCTGGGGTTTTCCCAGATCAGTCAGGCAGTCAAATGCAGTTAAAACTGCCTTGTGTTGTGCTTGTATCCTTCTGCAGTTCATTAAGTCCGTTAAAAAGAGCGTGTCTCTCAGTAATCTTTTTTCGCCCTGTCTCACTTTGTAATTATCCATAACATTCGGCCGATTTCCAGTCTAATAAGACGGATGATGCTCATGTTAAAGTGGGGCGTGACCTGCTGTCTGTCACCATAATTTGGATTCTCCACGTGGGTCCATGTAGCGCTGATGATGCCGGACAGTTCAAAATTGTCATATCAGTAAGTTACCTGTCCGTGTGTATAACGTCATGCATACTGCTCAGTTCGGGACTAAAAAGGCAACAGGTTCACTTTTTTCTTTTCTCACCTTTGGTCCGGACCGAAGGAACCAGACCACAGGTGTAAAAGTTCCCCCAATTCAATCATAATGCAAAAAAAAAAAACCAAGAGAAAACACAAATGATTTATGTGAGAAGCAGCAGTGACATGCTGAAGAAACTGGACCACGGTGAGTTTACCAACTGATCGACTCATTCAGACCAGAGCAAACGAGCTGTGGGTTTGAAAACGCCCTGGGGGCCCTCCTCTTTCGGTGCCGTTGTTTAGTCTGACAGCTTTCACAACAGCCTAGGTGCAGTGTGAAAGCACCCTTAGTCACATTCGAATTTTTTGGGACATTTTCTTAAAACACGCCCAGCATCTCATAGAAACACAGCGTGGGATAAGAAATGTGTTTGTTGTGCACTGTTCTTCCTATGCGTGGCTGGATTATAGATTTCTTGCAGCTCGTGAGTCACCCACTTAATTAGTTTTTTTGTACATTCTACCTTTCATAGGCGTTTTACATTGTGCATGATGTGCCCCTACAATAAGTGAACCCAATAAATGAATATAGCGCTGTCGAAAAAACATTACAAGTCAGGCAAGCATGAGCAATGTCAACATGGGCAAATATCACTAAGATGCTGAGATCCATTTCTTGTGAGAGCTCTCTGACTATGGCTTCTAAGTCTGATTAAGCACCAGTCCTTTTTGCAGCTTTATCATAAATAATGTGCTTGTTTAACAACATTGATGCCCTGCAGGGGGATTTTTATGTTCAGTGGAAATTCTATGAAGACCGATGTGTTCTCGAGGCGTAAAACATCCCGGTGCAGACAGTAGCCGAGCCTCACCTGGAGAGGGCAGAGGCTTTCAAGAGCACTCACGCATGCCTTTATCACGGAGTTCGACAAGGCATAGGCCGATACATAGGGCGCTTTTAAATGTCTTAGCACTCTCTAACTAAAAGGTTTTTCACTTTCAAACTCCAACCTCGATTTATTTTTTGATGCTGGAACGTAATGGTCACTGTATTCCCTTTCTTCCTCCCCAGAACAAAGCCTCTTATTTTACTTGACTTTTGGGCCGAGTATCTCGATCATTACCAAAGGCTCCCCGCCGAGGCTTTTCTTTCATTCCACCGGTGTATTCAGGCTTGTCGATCCTTCTCCTTTCTCCTCTGCACCAGCATGGGGGCGGGCAGGACCGGCTGCTACATCGTGCTGGATGTCATGCTGGATATGGCCGAGTGCGAAGGAGTGGTGGACATCTACAACTGTGTCAAGACCCTCTGCTCGCGACGCATCAACATGATCCAGACTGAAGTGAGTGGGAGGGCCTGACACTGTTAGCCAGGAGCTCACGGGTGCGACCTTCACAATGCGAAGCGTGCTGTTGGCCCAGACACTTTCCATCACTCTGAAACAACCATGGGCAGGGGTGGAGGAAGTGTCCAGACAAGTAGCAATATCATGATATGAAAATACTCCACTGCAAGTTAAACTTCTACATTCAAAATCCAATACAAACTACAAATACTAACAGCAAAAGTACTTAAAGCTTACTTAGTGAGGTGTATACATTATTTCCTCCAGCAATGTCGTGGAATAAAAGTGTAAAGTAGCACACAGGGAAATGCTACATTTTCACCGTTACGTTTTCAAGGTTAGGAATCTGCTTGAATTCGAATACACTCCTTGAAAAATGCTCGTTTTTCAACGTAATCTGGTGTTTCAGGGACACAGTCACTCATGTAAACCTAAAAAATCGTTTCAATATTTGCAATGAAAAACAATCCCGTCGTCATATGTGTTTGTTTGCCTCGTGGCGCCTCAGCTAGCATGAAATAATCATGATCAAAACATTCAATCAAAGTTAATACGGACAGCTGGCAAAATAAACAAAGTGATGATATACTTTGATCGCTGCGGGTATAAAGGAATCCTGCAAACTTAATTTCTGGACAAGGGCTTGAATTTTACTCTTAAAAAGATGCACGAACCCTGAGCATAAAATACCAGGATATTAGCATACTAGCATGGAAATACTTAAAATTGTGCAGTGTAACTGAAGGTACGTAGTTACTTGCTCGTTGTTACATTGCTTGCATTTAGTTTAATCGTTATTCTGCACTCGTTTAAAAATGTTAGTCACGTTAAAACATTCACTTTTAAAGAATAAGTCATGTTGGAGCGGGACAACACAGTCAAGTTGATACTTATTAAGACAAGTATCAACGTGTCATATGCTAAGAAACTCGCTTTAATCGAGTAAATAGACACACAATTGCTGTTATGTGTTATTCTATTTAAAGTGTATTTGGGGTGAACTCCCAATCTTCAAATAAACAGACAGAAATGCATTAATTACTCAAGTTAATCAAACTATTAAAAATTTTTAAAATGTTCTCTTATTAACAAGTCTGGAATCGGAGAGACGGTGCGGTAAATACCACAACAATGGTATTTATCTCCCTTTTAATTTCATCTTTTCACCTTTCAGCTGGAGCTGGTGTACCAGTTGAATGCACATTTCTGCAATTACAGAACACATTAAATGATAAATAAGTTGGAAGAGGGACAGTTTTATCCTGTAATTTTGAATGTATCCACGCCTCTTTGATCTTTTGTTTGGTTGGATGTCAAAACAAATTTCCTAGTTCCCTCGTTAATTGCACAGCTCATGACGGTATTCAAATGTTGTGTGTGGGCAGTGTTTTCCTCCTCTGATGTGTGATTTCTGCACTTTTTACCCCATTTCGAGACAATTTTCTGGATGAAAACAATGCCTAAGAGTGGGCATGGCAATGCGAAGAATGTTTGACAGTTGTGACTATTAGTCAACATTCAACGGCAGTAATTAAATTCTGCATTGTTCCCTCAAGTGGGTAATTAACAGTCAGGAGGCTCATAAGTGCAGCGAGGCTTTTGTGTGACTTTGTACATTTGCTGTCTGTCTTTCAGGAGCAGTACGTGTTCATCCACGATGCCATCCTGGAGGCGTGTCTGTGCGGAGAGACCGCCATCCCTGTCAATGAGTTTGCTCTCACCTATAAGGAGATGCTGAAGGTGGACTCTCAGAGCAACACCTCGCAGCTCAGAGAGGAGTTCCAGGTAATGCACACAACAACACGCCACTTGTTTTGTAAGTTCGTATCAGCGTCTACACGCTGGGTTTTTTTTTGTTTTGTTTTGGATGTATAGCGGCTGTAAGGTGTTAGCAGGAGTCGCACTGTAGATTGCCTGTGGCGTAGGTTTTGCTTCATCGTTCAGCATCAGACGTATCGTGCATGATCCGGCTGCATCGTGCTTTCCATCCTCAACAATCTCCACGTGCAGTCACGCTTTTGAGGAGGTGCACACCGGCTAGCAGTCGTAGCCTACAGCATAGCTATGGCTGACGATGCAGATGATATTTGACATTTGAACAGCTCAGACGTGTGTGCTTTTACTACTGTAGGCTGTGAAACTGGACCCTCAAAAGTCAAACGACAAATAATGAAACGTCCTAGACCTCACTCTAAGTCTGTCATTGTATCCTGCGCAAGCCTTGCCACCTCTTGACTGTCTATTTCGCTACAGCTCTTTCACTGCTCTGACACAACTGTGATTCAGTCTATAACCTCTTTGTGAGAGTTTCAACGTTTGCCCTCCTAAAGACACTGTGTCTAGTGCTGCGTGAGAAAAATCCTCCATCCTCGCCTTAAAAAAAAAAAAAAAAAAAGGCTAGTTAGCTAAGAACATGTATTTGTCTTTCACGTAATGCTGTTCCCTTGATCAATTAATGCCAGTCATAATGATGTTATTGACTGGTGACCTTTGGCCAGATAATTAGAATGTTTTTCTTCTCGTGTGAGTCATCCTACAGGACAGCCTCTCATAATTGCGACTTGTGGCCCAGACGCTATATCGCAGTTACGGGCTGCAATGTTCTATTAATTTTGTCTAAACCAATAGGGAGTCTTTCACAATATGAAGCAAGTTAGATAATCAGTTCATTTCTATTTCCATTGCTTGGTAATATGCTTATTCATAATGTATGAGATTGTGCTAAATGTGTTTTTATCCATTCAGCCTTGTGGGGGTTTGGACTGATAATTAATGTGTTTTAAAGTTTCCCGGAGATGATTGGAGATAGTTGTGCTTGTCAAGTATTGACAGTCGGGCTGTTTGAGTGGGGAATATTTTCATTGCCTCTGTCCATCTCTCTTTGATCCCATTTCTGTTCCGCTGCGTCTGCCTCCTCTTATCACAATCTTCATTCTCAGTCTTTCACTTTATCTCTGCATCTCAAATGTGAACACATTCTCAAAGCACACATGGCAACCTTTTAATTATCTTCCCCGCGCACACTTCCTTCTCCTCCTCCTCCTCCTTCCTCCTCCCTCAGACCCTGAACTCGGTGACTCCTCACCTGGACGTGGAGGAGTGCAGCATTTCTCTGATGCCGCGGAACCGCGAGAAGAACCGCAGCATGGACGTCCTGCCGCCGGACCGCTCCCTGGCCTTCCTCGTCACCACCGAGGGCGAGAGCAGCAACTACATCAATGCGGCACTCGCCGACAGCTTCCTGCGGCCCGCCGCCTTCGTGGTGACGCCGCACCCGCTGCCCGGCACCACCACGGACTTCTGGAGGCTTGTGTACGACTACGGCTGCACCTCGGTGGTGATGCTCAACCAGCTCAACCAGTCCAACTCCGCCTGGGTAAGAGGAGAGGAGGCTAATAAACCAGCTGGAGATTATATTGTCTACACACATCTTGGAAGTGGAAGTCATTTTATTGCTAATCTCATTAGGTTGAGCTCTAACGTCTAACTTATCAGCTTGCCACTTGTAATTTAGCCGCGGGTGACTTTAAAACCCTCTGTGTGACAGCATCTGCATCACAGCAGGATTTTGATTAGTGCCATTCAGTGCATTTACACACACTCTAATAATACACATATTACCACAGTACAATATTATGGCAAAGTTTCCTAACAATTTCTGGCCTGTGACCCCATTTTTTGGGGGCACAAAATTCTCAAGACCCAGTGGAGAGCTGTCATATTATAAATGATGCATTTCAAGTTGATTCCATTTATTCTTTCTCTTTCTCATGTATTCAGCGCACTGAAGTTTTAACTTCTACCTCCAGAGCAGCGTTTCCTCCCGAGAAATATACAGTACATGTATTACCTAAAGAAGATACGGGGAGTGCAGAGTGTCAGGGCCAGGCAGTGAGTTGAAGACCAGAGCAAAAGCTGTCAGTCCTGTCCCCCTTAGCCGGCAGACTCTCCTACAAAGAGCGATTCCTCCTCGAAGATGCAGACTTACACAGCAGACCTTCCTGTGCAAAGGCAAAACAAGACTCAAAACACCTCCACCTCCGCCTGGCGGTCTTACTGAGCTTTAGTTTTCTCACTCCAATGAGTACGGAATAAAACATTCATTTCAGTGTCAATAAATATTAATTAAGGTTCTGCGCTAACATAAGACGGCCATATTCACAAAGGATCACCAGCACGTCTGGCCTTTAACTGGAGCTCTGCCGCCGCAAAAACCTTCAACCCTGCTCCGTCTTAATTTGCACGGGCACGCTGTCACGGCATTAGCGCGCTCTTATCGCTTCGCCCCATGTTTGCTCATGCGTGGGTTTGTTCTGCCGTCTCCCTATCGCCGCTCTGTCACCGTGTCATGTTGGATTCCCGCTCGACATTTCCACCGCGCCTGTCAGCTGCAGCCTGTCCTTCTTCCTCTGTCGCTCTCCTCTTCCTCTTCTTCTCCTTCCTTGTCTCTCACTGCCAGTGGATTAACAGGCCCTGCTGGAGTTGGAGCTGCCTGTCTCCTGTCTGAATGTATAAATATTTATCTCCCCTCCTGCCCAATGTCACCTGTAAATACCCTCCTGTCACCGTGAAATGCCATTATCACTTCCTACTCCAGGGGTCCCCTCAACCCCAAAGTCACCGCGGAACACGTCAGCGTGTCAACACCGCTCCCCTGTGTTTTTTTTTTTTACCCCCCCCCCCCCCCTTCTATTGGCCGGGGGGTATGTGTCTTTGAAGCAGCAGTGATGGGAGACCTTGGCTTTTCTTTTCTTTTTTTTTCGCGTGCGCCAACCTCTCGGTTACATTCCTGTTTATCTCTTCCAGGCATAGCCAAGGTCTCCCAACTCCATTAATTTATAATGTGCTAATGGTAATGATTTAGACTCATGAATAATCCATGCTAGGTGACCGCGGTTTATGTGAAGGATTGTGGGGGGGGGGGGTTGTTTTTTTTTTGCTCATTTAATTTGTGGTAGCTATTTGTAGATAATCATTGTCATTTAGGCTAATTGTCTCCGCTGTCAATACTCAGGTGTCTTGTTAGCGGGCTCCACCGTCACTGGCTGCTGACATAATGATTGGCCCTGCCTCAAGCAAGTGTGGGCTAATGACCTGTTCCCTCCCTCTCCACTCCTCTCCTCAGCCTTGTCTGCAGTATTGGCCCGAGCCGGGGTTGCAGCAGTTCGGGCCGATGACGGTGGAGCTTCTGTCCAGGACTGCCGACGATGACGTTATCATCCGCCTCTTCCGGGTTCAGAACATCACTCGGGTAGGTGGTGGTAGTCCCGTGGTCCTATTTGTGAAGACGATGTAGAGGCCCGATTAGAGATATTTTAATTAGATCTGGTAAGATCAGGAGCCACATCTGGTCAAAATACATGCAAATAGATACTTTTTTACAATCCAAAAAACGAAATCCAAACACCCCCACCCAACACTTAGAGGCTCTTAATGACAGCAGTGCACGGTCTGAGGCGGCACTTGCGTCAAGTTTTCTTAGTTTCCCTCATGAAACCTATTTATTTTCTCCACATTGTCTACCCTTTTTAAGGCCGTGCCATTTAATGAAAGGATGTAATTGCCATCTTCAGGGTAAAGAAACAAACATAAAGATCTAAGTGTAAACGCTCAGTCACGATACAATAAGGTGCCTTGATGTGTCAGTTTGACAGCGTTAATGGCAAAATTGCTGTTTGAATTTTCTCGTCAAACGACATGTTAATGTTGGCTTTGGACAAAAACACTCGCTGGAGTTCCTGCCTCCGCAGAGAACCGCTCCAGCTCCAGCGCTGCTGTGGGAGGCTTTTCCTGGCGCTGCATCAATTCATTTATTTTTAAGAGGGTTAATGAAGCCTGATACTAATATAATGATTCTGAATGGTGACCCAGGTCCCTGCTGGCGTTTGTTGTTCCCAGCGGTCGGAGTGATTTGCAGCATAATAACCTGCTCTCTGTATCAACAGCGTTAGCTACATATAGTCCCAAGACCTGTTTAATAAGCAGATGTGGTCCTGTTTGAGCAATTATGTGATAATGAAACAAACAAATACTGTTATAAAAGGCCTTGTTTTTTTGTTTTTTTTACTGCAGCTACTGAAAGAACTTTCTTGATTTTGACCATGTCCAAAATTACTTTTGTGTTACTGAATGTGTTTCTGGTTTGTGAGTCTGTCGTCCGCGTTATTTAGCTTAGCCCCAGCTCCCACTTCCAGCAGCCTTCAGTAACCTCAGTAGCCTCAGTTAGTGCTCGGTAGTCCCCTCTAGATGCCACCCACTCCCCTACCCAGCCCCTCAAACATCTTGACACCATGTCAGAAACCGTTCCCACATGGCCTCTCTTGCAGGACCCGGAGGAGACAGACGTCGCAGAGCAAGACACTGATAGCCTCTGTCCCAAGAAGGTACTCCATTGTCCAGTAGACGCAGCAAAGCAAATAAACTGTGATAACATTGAAGAGATGATTGACAGGTTCCGCCTCACACCAGCGGTATTGTTAGCGCTCCAAAGTAAAGGTACCCTGTGGAGTTTTTGACCCCGAGTAGCGCAGGGAGGAAGTGCTCTGGAGCCGTGTTTTTATGGGTGGGTCCCTGTTTAGTTTGTATCTTGTGCGCATGCACCAGGACACACATGTGCGCTGCCCAGGAAAGTAGTAATATGCCACCTAAGGTAGGGATTACAGGCAATAGTGGCTGGCTGTCTTTGGCCTTATTCAGACTCCATCCCCATCCCCAGACTGCAGAAAAAGACACTTTAGAGAAACAGGCATGTCTCAACAGTTTCCTGGGACATTTTTGAATCATGCGTATGGGTTAACCGCTCAGAAAGCTCAGAAATGTCAAAGTGTAATTTGGACAAAGAGGACAAAGCCTTGCCGAGCTGTGGCAAGCAGCACGGCCGACTCCGACAGGCTGACGTACTTGTCGATGAAGAAAACACGGCACAAAATATTTGCCTTTAAAGCTGCTCTAATCGACATGTGAATATTAACGATGGACCAAGCGAGCAGGTGGAATATGAACGAGGTTGGTCGTAGTTACTCATCGAGCTTGTTTCCGGCCGCAGCAGACGGCTGTGTTCAGCAAGATGCTGTGATACAGCCACTGCACGCTACCTGCCCCGAACAACACAGTGTGTACACTCACAGCGGAGCATTTAGCGTGGCTGAGAAAAAAATAAATAAATACGGGAAAATGGTTCTCAAAATCACCTGAAACGAATGACATGAAGAAGAACAATGAAGAGAAGTGACCAAAAATGTAACTAGAAGATTTTAAGATGATGTTTAAAATGTATTTGTGATGTATTTTAAAAGATCACGGGAGATGATGCTGTGAAGACTGAAACATAGAAAGGATGTTCTTGCTGCGAGAGGCGTTTCTGCTTTGGCTTCACCTCGCTGACACTGAAAAGCCTAAAATCGCAGCGCTGCTACTATCGGTTTCGTTGACATGGTGGTCTCTGTTTATGCTCATTTCAACAATTTCTCCCTTTTAATGTGGCGAGTTACAGCACGCTGCTACACACTGCAACTTGTGTGGAGCATTAAACAGTGGCTTTAATGGCCTATTTGATGGGTTATGTTGAAACAAAATAAATCTCTTCTCACTGTCCCCCCCCCCCCCCCCCCTCCATGACCCGATGCCCTCTGCAGCTTCAGGAAGGCCAGCTGGTGGTGCGCCACTTCCAGTTCCTGCGCTGGTCCCCGTACCGCGACGTGCCCGACTCCAAGAAAGCCTTCCTCAGCCTCCTGGCTCAGGTTCACAACTGGCAGATGGAGTGCGGCGAGGGGCGCACCATCGTCCACTGCCTGTGAGTCCGCTCGCACACACCTGCACCAGACGCATGTGTGTTTGCACCGTTTTTACCTGCCACATCAGCCTGTTTAGACTCAAGCTGCCGTCTATGTTCAAGTGATGTATCCAACTGTTATGATTTCGATGTCTCCTCGTGAATTTTATTCACGTCTGAGCACAGCTTTCGGCCTGTCCATTGAAGGCCGGACTTTTGAATGTATGTGTACTAATAAGATGCCACGCTGCCTTCACATTATTCACCTCACTCCCTCACTTGCCACGGTCACACTCAAGAAAGTTTATATACTTTTCCCGAGTTATTAAATCTCATTAACTCTGAGTTACAGAGGAAAAATGAGTCATTAAGTGTTTGCATCTTTACATTACCTGCTCGAGTGGAGGTGCCTGCCTTACATCAGATCTGCCCCCCCCCCATTTCCATGCCAGGGCCCCTTTTGATCTTGGAGGTCAGGCTGTGCGTTAAGACATCTCATATCGGATTAAGTCCCCGCTCCCGTATTTTAATGAGAACTTTACTCAGATATTCATCTTGAAAGTCTGCCAGTTGGCCTTTTTCTGACAGCGTGCTTGATCTGTGCTCAGTCAAACTGTGACATTTCACTCTGTAGCTCCCCCTCCGAGAGGCTGTCTGAGCTGCTGTACCACATCTTTATTAGGTCACTCCTGTCTTTGTGCTTCAATTCTGTGTGTTTGTCTCTGTTTCGGTCTTCCCGGAGCAGGAACGGCGGCGGTCGAAGCGGTACTTTCTGTGCCAGCACCATGATCCTGGAAATGATTCGTCACCACAGCATGGTGGACGTCTTCTTTGCTGCCAAAACGCTTCGCAACTCCAAGCCAAACATGGTGGAGACGATGGTGAGCGGGCAGGGCCCTTTTTATCTCTCTTCACTGCAACATGTTGCATGATCCCATGCTGCTGCCTCAGACAGGGGATGTCAGGGAGGTGGAAGGAAATCGAATGAGCCACTTTCCAGAAATAAATCAAAACTTGTTTCACTTATTGAAGATATAATTCAATTTTAGATTTAAATTTCATATTGCATGCAAAGTCAAAGGAAAACAGCAAGTGGGTGCAAATTGATACAAATGCTCTGTAGGTAGCGCGAATCGAGACGAACACGTGTTGAAAATGTGTCCACCTGAGCGATAAATTTGCAACGGTGGGGCTCACTGATGTGTTTTTAATCGATTTTTGGACAACAGTGGAGCTCCATGGCACAGAGGAATGAGATACATCAGACTTTGGATGCACGTGCAGTACTTGTTACAGGGTATCTGCCGTTCTTGAAAAGTCTTGAAAAGCTTTGGATTCAGTTCCCCTCAACAAAAAAGGCCTCGGAAGTCTTGAATTGAATTCGCAAAAGTCTTAAATATCTTCTCTTGTCTGTCGCAGGCGGTAATGTTACTCGGCAGATGTCACTGATGAAGTGTCGAGCAAAATCAAAGAAAAGCAAGGAATGAATGCTTTTTAGTTGGTTCCATCCATTTTCTGCCCCTTATCTGAGTCCAGGTCATATTAATTTAATGAATCCTGTCATTGAGAAGTATTGTTGTAAGTTGCATAATAATGAATGATTCTCGGCCTGAATGGGTCCCTTCTGGTTTTCCATCATACTTTCATACTTCGGCTGCAACAACAGATGGTTTCTGACAGCATAGGAACATCCAAGGACTGCTGATGTGGAAACTGATCTTGGGTCAATATCTTCTGCTTGTTCTAGGAGCAGTACCGGTTCTGCTATGACCTGGCCCAGGAGTACCTGGACTGCTTGGAAGTCAGATAGCACCAATCCCCCACTCCTCGTCCCTCCGCAAGGAGACAGTCTGCATCCTGCCTCCTTAGTCCATGTATACAGCTCTGGTTGTCTTCTTCGCCATGCCCGGATGAAACGCTGTCTGCCATAAAGACTGACTGAGAAAGCTCGCTGGACAACTTGTAACATACTACTTGACACCCTTTTTTTTGCTTTTCCTCTGCGCTCTGAATCCAACCTGTACTCAACCTGTGCCACTTTACATCTGCCAAACAAAACCAGAGGGCACTTAACAGGAGGGGAGTTCATTTTGTATACGACCACTGTCAAGGCAGCCGGACTACCTGTTCCTCTGCGACAGGATTCAAAGAGCTCAGCTGTGTCCTGCCTTACTATGAACAAACACTGAAAGGGAACTACAGTTGATGCCAACCACTGGGTGATATTTTGTGTTTGTTTGTAACACTGTAAATGGTGCAATCTGCTGTTGGTGAACATCCCATGTCGTACTGTACTATATTTGAACTTTACCGCGGGTGAGGCTGACGGTTGAAGGTGAAGGGTGAAGTCGGTCGCGTCCGATGGACATATCTGTACAGTAGAGTTGTCTTGGACCTAATTTCTCTTTATTTATTTTTCCGTGTATATAGATGTTTTTTTCTCCCCCCCGCCCCCGCCCCCCCTCCCATTTCCCTAGGGTGTTTCTAGATGTTCTCAACGTCTTATCAATGTGCCAATCCATTCTCTCTGTGTCAGTGAACGGGGACCACGTCAGCATCTGCATGCCCAGTCTTAAGTGTTCCATTGCAGTGTGTGGCCCCAAGTCTGCTTTAGGGCGGATTCTGCGACGCGAATCCCCTCCGCTAGTCCCCGAGAGAGCTCCGTAAGAATAACCACGTGTTGCTGTGAGAATGCGGCGAAACATCTGTCGCTTTCTAAATTTGTATTTATTCAATGTGTTTTATTTTCTAAATAGTGTATAAAACAGGAAAAGAAATAAAATATGTTGTTGCTTAACAGCTGCGCTTTTTTGAGAATTTTTTTTTTTTTTTTTACACTTCACAGACAGGGTTGGGCCAGAGGGATGGTGCCCCCCTCCCCTACCCCCCCCCCATCCTACCAGAGTAGAAGGTGATAGGTAATTGGCTTGTTGTACCCCACTGTTTTGAAGCCTCGAGTTTGGCATTTTGGCCGTCGCCATCTTGTTTTTTTGGAATCCGAAGTGACCATGTTTGGACAAGAGGGTGGAGCCGAGGATCTGAGAACCAGAAGACACTATACACGCACACCTGTACCAGCAACCTGACTGCACCTGGCTGTAAATTTAGCTTGTAAATGTACTTACCAGAAAGAATTAACAGCTGACTCCTCAGAGTGTGTTTTAGTACAACGGAACGCCTCTATCCTGGTTGACAGATTGCCGTAGTAGCAACCTGTCAATCACAATGTAGCCCCCTCCCTAATGCCCACCCTGCTTTATCGTCTATTTGACTCTAAATGGGACCATAAACTCATGAGGAAAATGTTCACTGAGGTAATAAATCAAGTGAGAAGTAGGGTCATTTTCTCATAGACTTCTACACAATCAGATTTATTTCTGCAAACCAGTGGAGTCACCCCCCCCTGCGGGCCATTAGAAAGAATGCAGGTTTAAGGCACTTTCGCATTGGCTTCACTCTTCAGACCCGGAGGTTGGTGCTTGGTACAGGCCCAGGGCCCCTGGACCAGAACCTCTGTTAACAAAGGCCATAAAGAGACTAAAAACAACCACAAAGAGACACAAAATGAATAAAAACAGACGCGAAGCGAGGTGTCTGGCTCCCTTTGTAGGACTGACCTTTTATCCGTCTGTGTCCTGGAGCCCTTTGTCTCATGGCTGTAGGCTATTTGGAGTTACAAATAGCAGCTATTAGTTCACATCAGAATATTTCAAGTTCAACACTGAATAAATAATGGAACTATTAATAATGTACAGTTTATTAGAGTCAAGAACCCAAGCTTTGGAATGGAGGCTTGACACACTAACTCATTTTTACAGATGTTAGAACTGTTTCTAAACCCGCCCCCATGTGTGGCCCGCGCAGCGCTCCGCAAAAGGTACTTTCAAGCACTCATGAGTTTGTGACGGGGGAGTTGTCGATCCCCCTCCATCACCAACCAGCAGCACATCGCTGCTTTAAGAATCCCACAGTTCATTCGCCTGACCTGTGTTTTAATTTACGCTTATCATTTAATTAGCAACTTTAATGGACTTTTTGTTTTATCATGACCACCAAACAGAGCCTCTAGGATTCAGCCACCTCTTTAATTTGGGAGCCTTGATGATCCATTGATCGATTGGGCCCCCCCGATGCACTTAATCTGCACGTGGCGCTTCACAAACCTGTGTGTCTCATCTAGTTACTGTGTTTTATGAGTGGCTGATAAGCTCTGGTGACTCTCTGCTTGACCCCTTTCTGCACTCTGCGTCTCTTATCAATATACTGTACTCCCTCTGCTGCCGGTGCACTTTTTAAATGGGAGACCGGACACTGACAGATGATTCTCTTAACATATGCGAGAGGAGAGTTGCGTAGGCAGCAGAACAAATGAACTCCAGAAATAGTCGAACAACATGATGAAGGTCAAAGGTCGCGCTAAGGCTGTATTGTTTGGCTGTCAAGTGTTGTCTCCCAGGCTCAATTACACACTCTGTCTTTGTATTTCTGAGGCAATAGATCTCCGTTTACTGCATTTAAGAGATGATGAAAAGCTGCATAATGCGTGTTGGATAAAAAAAAACCTCACACAATTGCTATTATGCGCGTTGCACAAAAGGAGACGGGGACGGCACTCTCCTCAAAGCGTCTGTTTATGCCAGATTACACAATCCTGGAGCCGTGTGTGTGTGTGTGTGTGTATTTTTTTTTTTCTTTCTTCACATGTTGCTGGAAACAAAACACAGGTCTTCAGATTTGCCGCCGCCACCGCCTCTTTTATTTGGCTGATCTGAATGCTTAAAGAGTATACAGTGCGAATGTCATTGTCGCAGCGGCGGCGTTTGTAATTACTGTAGGAGCCATTGTTTCACATTGAAAGGCTGCGTTCAAGCGCCGGAGACTTTCTAGAAGACTGACACGTGGCGGAGGACAGAAAGAGGGGCTTGTGGGTGTCTGGGGACGCTTAACTTGATGATTTCATTAATCACAGGACGTTTCCAGCACACACTCGCAGGGAAACTGTATTCATTCCAGGCAATCCACAGAAACATAGAGATTACCTAATTAGTGTATTAAGGTGGTAATAAAGCTCGGTAATCTTAAAAGTGGTGGCGGCGCTTCAATCCCAGACTACCTGCAGTCACTACAGCCCTGCACATGAATAGTTCATTATTGGCTCTTTTGTTTCATTTTTCATTGTCACACCCTCCTACTAGGAGAGCAATCACAACAGACTTATGCATGCCTTTTGATTGTTCAAATTCTCACTCATAAGTTATTAATACCCACATAAAAGAGGAGGCACGCTGAGCTGTTTGAGCAGACAATGAGCCAACGGCAAACAACGCCGGGCTGGTTTCCATGACGGACCTGCTGGCAGCGGTTACAGTTTCTCTTAAGTCGAGTCCAGCCGGCTTATCGCTGTCGTGTTAAGTCCGCAGCTTTTTAAAGGTCCCATATTATGCTCATTTCCAGAGCAGCTTTGCATGATCCACAGTTGAAAAAAGTCCTTATTTATCTTCTCCTGGCCCTTTCTGCAGCCCCTCAGTTCACCGCCTGTCTGAAACGAGCCGTTTTAGACAAACTGAACAACCTCCAAACACTTGAAGAGCAGTTCCTGAGCAGAGCGCTCCAATAACTCACACAGACTGAGCGGGTGGGTGAGCGTCCCTGTACTTGGTGGGTGGTGCTGTGCCTGGAGCAGATGACCTGCTGGGGGGCGTGGCTGAGGGCGGTGACTGTATAGTTGTGACATCACAACCTTACGGAAGTCCTGACGGCTCGTTTTTAAAGGCACAGTTTCTGAAGACGGGCTGTGTTTCATTTCTCTGCGTTTTGATCCTTTCACAGTATTTATACAGCACCTAGACCTGCTTTATAATCAAACAAGACGTGGAGATCTCACTGTCTACTATGTAGGACCTTTAATTTCGGGCCCAACTACACAAACACAGATTCATGTCTTCCCCCTGCTGGCTTTGTGTTAAGGCTCCGGCCCTGCAGTGGGGCAGCCACATGAATCAATTAAAATCTCCTTCATTCTGACACGAATTCGCAGTGGGAGGTGGACCGCTGCCCGGCCCGGTGAGTGGAGATGCATCTGTGCGTCTCCCCCGACTGATGGCAGATTCAATTTGAGCTCACTTTATCTCCGCGCGGATTCATCTTTTCTCTGACATGACTTTACATTGCATTAAATTAGATTGCCCTTAACGGTTATGCGGACTGGAAACTTCTCTCATCTCTTTTACACGGTCAAACCGAATAACATCGCGCAAGGTCTGCAAAGCCTATCTGAAGATGGTAGGGCTGCAGACGATAAAAGCTGCCTGTTTTTTCTCTTTTAAGAAGATGTCTCGTTCAGCGTGGCAATCATCATTGATTATGTCAGGCCCAGCTGATAGAACGTTCTCGAAAGGCGGCAGTTAATGGCAAATATGTCGTTTGGTAAGAAGGCAGCACATCAGTCGGAGGGTCGCCCCCTGGGCAGTGCTGAAAAACGTGGGACAGGAAGAGACTGATGAGACTGTTCTCCCACCCACAGCACAATCTACTGAGGTGGGCGGGGGGGCGCGAGGCGACGGCCGAGGGCGAGTCAATAATGACCCTGTTTTATCCCACTGGCTTGCAGTTCACCGGGCCCGCGTCTCCATCTCCCACCTCTCCGTGTGACAATAAGCTCGGGGGGAGGCCGTGGGTAGTCCCGAGGTGGCGTGACCTGCATGGACCTGACCGATATGAGTGATGCTGTGCACAATCACTGACACACACACACACACACACACCCTCACTTTTGATAAATTCACAGCTGGTGGGACTCTGTGAGTTTACTCTTTTGAAAATGCAACGAAAGGGGGTTTAAAGAAATAGTTTTGTTTAATTTATATACATACAGCACTTAAAATGACATAAAAGTCGTAAAGTGTTTTACTGGATAGTAGATAGTATAGACAGGAGGGCAGACATGCCACAAAGGTTCCCAGCCAGAAGTGAATCATGGACACTGCCCCCTAACCATTCAACTACCTAAAGAAATACATTTTTGCAGGTAGTTTGGCATGGTGGTCAGTATACACTGAGATTATACAGAATAACTGTTTCGCATGGAGTTCTCTCATGGAAATTCCTCTGGAACTCAACAATTGCACCAAACTGAACTCTGCCTATAATTTGTACCAAATGACATTGTTCCTTCCTGAAACTTTTGTCCCTCTCCCGTTTTATTGTTTCTGGTTTCTTTTTTTTCTGACAGAGGTCTGTTCTGATCTGAACATTGTCCCTTTTACTGGCCAGCCACCACAGTCCAGATGAGCTTAGTTAGATAAAAATGTTACTACACTCATGTGAGTCGCAGCAGCGAGTGCTTTGCAAACTCGATTTGCCCTCCGTCCTTCCTGGTTGGGCTGTATGCAGCCTGAAAGGAATACCTGCAGACACTACTCAGGGCAAAAAACTAACACTCCCCCCAAAAAAACAAAAAACGTCAGACAGAAAGAAAAAAGAAAATTTGTTATTTCTGGTGAATGCCCTCTAAAAAGACACTGGAATAAACATCAGTCAAAGATAAGTCAGGGCAGAGCTCTTTGTAGTAAAGATGCAAATACAACGTTATTATAGTATTATATGAATCTACAGTATACTATGGAAGCTTCTCTCATTTATCCATCACAAAGTAGGAGACGAATTAAATGGTTTGAACTAGGATATAGAACAGAATATAGAATAGAAAATACTTTTTTGTCAGGCAGAGATTTGTCTTGCTGAAATGCATATACTGTATATATATACTGTCCCAATTGTCTGCAGTAGCCTATCAAATTCTCCTTATAATCTGGGATCCTCCAGGAATGTGGAATTTAGACTGTTACCCCAATAATCGACCTTTCTCACAGTAGACGTTTTAACTTGTCATAGCAGGATGACACTAACGATCCCTCCATTCCATTAGCTGGTCGGTGGGAGCGAGAGCTGATGCTGGAGTACAGCCACTATTAATTAGCGTCGGGGCCGCCTCCCCGAAACAGCCAGTCGAAGTAGACTTTACCTATTTATTTCTGACTTTTTTTTAGCTCAAGAAAGTGAACATAACGGTGCCATTTGATGTGTACAATACAAATAATGGCAAGTGGATAAGTGT
Source organism: Enoplosus armatus (assembly GCF_043641665.1). Classification (NCBI taxonomy): domain Eukaryota; kingdom Metazoa; phylum Chordata; class Actinopteri; order Centrarchiformes; family Enoplosidae; genus Enoplosus; species Enoplosus armatus. The sequence continues at coordinate 3,090,423 of NC_092195.1, forward strand.
GTTTGGCGCCAAGTGTTTTGATTGGCGGCTGAGTGCAGCTGCGTCTGGGAAAGAAAAAGTGCGGCCGACGGAGAGAGAGCGACGTTTGGCTGTGGCTAATAGTTTAGCTTTAGCTCATGTGCTAAGTACGGACGTTTCCACCGTCAAAGTGAGGAGTGGCTGCGGTGTGACTTAAGTTGACTCATTTATTCCTTTAAAAAAAACGAGCGAGGGCGGAAGAAGGACGGGACCGGACATCGTCAAAGGCCGGCGGATGGGCGTTCTTCAGGGCGGGTGAGTCGACATTTCTTTACAGTCATTATCGACTGGCTGTTAGCTGTTAGCGAAGTTAAATGAACTTGCTGACAAGTTGTTGCTGCTTGGACCAAAGTTGTCATTCAACGTTATTATTATTATTATTATTATTATAATTTAGACCCTGTGTTTTCTTTTTGTGGAACATAAGCCATCACTGTGCTGGTGTGAACGTTGCTGCTGGGGTGTCACTTCATTACTGGGAGGAATTACGAGATTAATGACGAGAGGAAAATGGTTGCCCATTAATGTAGTTAGGGTAAAGTATCTTTAGCATTTATATGTTGTTGGTTGGCGGGTCTGGCCTTCAGAAGAAAAACACCTTTTATGACAGTATAAGTGGCATCATAGTGTAAACACACTTTGACATTATTCTTATTACCTTATTTTAGTTATTTGTTTCTTATCATTTTTAGCCCCTGTCCTTACCAGTTAAGCTCCCCCATAGACTGGGCTGGATGAACTGGAGAGTGAGCTGCTGGGCTCCTCCCTCCATCTTTTCTGGTACAATAATACCTGGCCCACAACAGGGTCTCAAGATCAGGCATTTAAGCAGGACTCACCTCATGGCCCTTGTCATGTCAGTTAATAGTATGCTTTAATGTTGCGTACACTCAAACTAAATGTTGTATTCATTCAGCACAAACCAGTTGGCTCACACAGTAAGCCTGGGGCTTTCAAGGCAACCTGAGTTTCTGGTCCCCCTGGGCTGTTGCCTGCTCTGCCCAGTTGGTAATCGTGCCTTGCCCCATAGCCCCCCCCCCCACAATTGCTTGCTGATCTACTTCCTGTGTCTGCTGTAAGAGCGGATTATTTGATGCTCCTGTTAGCCTCTTTTGTTTGAATGAAGCGTTTGCACAGTTTTCACAGCATGTGCATCTATTATAATGCCATTACCTGATCCTTGATGCATCCATGAAACCGTACCAAACACCTTAATCTACATTTACATTTAGTGTAAATTGTAATTAGTCAATTTTTTAAAAAACAACTTCTTTGAGCATTTATGTTTTTTGTGCATCTTGGATATCTTTTTAATTGTAGTCATACGATTTTATTTTACTAAAACGCCCATTTTTGCCAAAAATCTGTTAAATTGTCCTTGCATTTGAAAAGTAATAATAATATGCAATGTGCAACATTTTGACATGTCACAGTAGGAAAAGCACAGGTGTAAATAATAATACCAGTGACGGCTCAACCGGAGTCTAATTTGGGAGAAACCCTGGAAAACAGCGTCATTTAGAGTGGTGCCATATTACTGCACTTGTCGTGTAGTGTTAATGTATATTGCTTTTTGTCTTTCACTATGAAACACGGATCCCTCACAATGACATGTTGTCAGTTGTACACAGAGCAATACCGAATAACAGCATCAGAATCAGAAACTGTTTATTGCCAAGTACATATACACATACATTACAAGGAATTTGCTGTGGTCTGATGGTGCTATTGTTTTGACAACAAACGTGTAAAAATATAAAGGTAAAAAAAAAAAAAAAGATAAGATAAATAGCAAACAGTGCCAAATAAAGTGTCCAGTAAGCATGGCAGGTTGTAGGCTTTTAGGGTCTTGTCTCAAAATTACCCAGCAACAAAACTATCAGTGATGGAAACAGAGAGGGGTGACTGCAGCAAGGCTAAAACTACTTCTGAACCAGACGCTGGTACAACCACCTCTGCTGCCATCCAGTGTGACTGTTCGGCTATGATCTATGACCAGGACGCACACCTTTTACTTCTCTGTGTGGAAAAGTGTTTTCACGTCACAGATGATGAACAACAACGTGAGTGTTACTCATGTGGCCTGTTGTAGGAGTTAAGTCTGGGGTGGTGGTGTGCTGGACTCTACTGTAAGTGAGTGGAGGAGTGATTCATATATTTCTCGCAATTGCAGCAATGGTGTATTGAAGGAAAAATAGTATCGTAATATGTGGTATAATACAATGTGATAATGTTAATTCATATCCTGATCCGGTGTGTTTCCTTGAGGCCTCACAAACACACGTTGAATGCATTTTCTTCCTCAAAAAGCATTTGCAAAGGGCCACTTTAGAGATTTTCCCTGCCTTTTGCTGGCTCGATTTGCTTTGTTTCTTGGCGTGGGGGTACATGTAGGGTTGGGTAGTTATCTCCAACAACAACTTATCCGACTAGCTAATTAACTACCTGAAGATGTTGATGAAGTTGGCAATGCCTCACTTGAATTTTTGTCGTCCACGGGTTGTACTTCTTCAACGCTGCCTGCAGGCGTGTTAACTTTAGCTGTGGCTGCTGCACAGTTCGCTCTTCAGCTTTTAGGCATATTTTATGTTTGACCGACGTGTTACTCTGGCCAGCTGTGCATTTCGCAATACACATATTGCAGCGAGTGTTGTCTGCGTCAAGTTTTGAAAACTGCAACCACACTTGCGGCCGCTTTCCCTGACCCACTGTGACTTGAACAAGCTGCAGGGGTGACCTAGTCTCGCGCTCTCTCTCTGTGCTCTCAGGTACTCGGGTATTTAGCACCAATTGATTTAGCTTGAATTGGTACCCGGTGTTACCGGCGCAATTCGGTCGGTACCCTTAAAAGTACAGAGTTCGGTACCCAACCCTAGGTACATGTTTTATTTAAACGTCCTACATCCTACTATTTGAAATACTCATTATAGTTTAAGGCATCGAAAGCCCCAAATTAAACCCCTTAAAAATTACTTAATGAAAAAAACATTGACAAACAAGTTAAATACATGTGGCTTTCCCTTAAATGATGAAATAGATTATAAATGTGGCTCATATTCATATGTAAAATATAAGTCTAAATTCAGATGGGTATCGTTCACCTCTGGAGACGGTCCATCCATTGTTTGTGTGAGCAGCTAGCGGTGGATGGCCACAGCCAGAAAATAAAGACAGAAGTCAGAGAGGACGTCTGGATGGCATGCAGAGCAAAAAGAGATAATCTACAGAGGAAGCAGCGACTCAGTTCCTCTCTAACTCTCTGCCCCGTTCTTTCACTTACTTTTGCTTGGTGGCAGATGAAAGGCCTCTGCGCCTCTCTCGCGCTCTTTTGATTCCTCTGTGTCATTCAAATGGAAAGGAAAGAGAGTCTGCAAAGCACCCAGTTTGTGTGCACACAGTGAATACTAATACCACATCACTATTCATTAAACATATTGGGCTCCAGCCGTACCTTGCTTTATACTACTGAATCGCCAAGTTAGCCGTGTACAGCAGGGGCAGTGTCACTGTGCGTAATAGGAAAGCTGGACTAGCATATCACTGGCAATACTGGAGAGTGATTCCAGTCAATACCTGCTACATACCATTACACCTCTGAATTGATTATTGAACTGGAGCTATTTCATGGACTTCACACAATGAAGCAGTGTCATGTTTGAACATGACGGACAGTCCCAACAGCTGACGAGTTCTCCAGAGCTAATGGCCCCAGAAATGAGGACCATAGTTCTCTCCTATGTCTCTGCTGGGCAAAAGTCACAGACCAATCCACTACACAGATGGAAAATCAATAGCCAATCATCTAGCAAAGACATGAATTAGTGTACTTACGTAGTAAACCCCCAGGACAAATGTTTCCTTTCAGATGAAGTTTCCAAAAATATAGAGATGTTTTTATTATCATCTACATTAAGGGTCGACCATGTGTGTGTGTGTGTGTGTGTGTTGTCTTACCCAATTTCAAAGAAATTGCAGTGCCCACGAGATGGACCTGAGGGAATGGCAGTGAATAACAGCAAGGCAGTGTGAGCACACAGGACTGCGATCAATGGTTTCTCTTACTTTTATGCTCCTTACCGCTGTAGGCCTCACTTTGAAACGTTGGAGTTGGGTTAGCATGGAGATAAAAGGAGGTTAGAAGGAAGAACTATTATTACTCTCTCCCAGCATGTTAACACACTGCACCTGTCTGTCTGTATCATGCGGAACAAGTGTTATATAGGATTATTATTATCCATCTATTGTGCCAATTAGAAAGAGGAAAAATCTTGTGAGCTTACTGGCTGTAGAAGCTGTAGAAACTCAGAATTAGGTATCCAGGGCTACTTGGCAAACAAAAACAGAACCTGATGGCTACTTAGATTAAAAGAATGATGGTGTTATGTTGTTTTTTTTTACTATTATAAATACATTCCGTGAATGAAATATTTTTCTGTGTTGCCAAAGCATCTTACAGGATGACTGAAGTTTGTTAGTGTTACATAAAGCGTTTATATGACTGTACTCTGATCAGTCATCTGGATGGTTAAGGTTTAGTGAGGTTTAGGTCATGGTAAGTTTGCGTTTGAGAGACAGACGTCTAGTTCATTTCAGTAAGTTTGAAGAAATGGCCAATGCTGTTGTTTTAATGGCGAGGTCAGTCTTGAATGAATGACACTGGCCATGTTTATTGAATTGAAGGCGTATGCTACCCAGTGCAACAGTACGAGTATATTCTGTGTTTTTGTGGTTTCTGTATAACATTGGCAGTAGCAGGATAAATCCCTCATTGATTTTGTGCTATCCTTATCTTTTTAATAAAGCAAGGCTGCATTCAGAAACCACAACCTGCATTACCTGATGTAAGGAGGCTCAAAGCATTTCCCTTTCCCTGCAGGGGAACAGATAGATAGATAAGACAGACAGCGAGTCAGAGAGATAGAGAGATGGAGATGAAGAGGTTTACTCATCAGGAGGCTTGTGAATCTTCACCTTGAACACTGAACATGAGTTGATCCTGGGATGCCATTGGCGGTCTGTTTTAGCCAGTGTTCTCAGCAATCTTCTCCAGCGCTGCACGTCTGAGTGCTTTAATTTGCCTGGATGAGCTTTCGGTGTGGAACCACTAATGAAAGTGCCTTCAGGATGCAGAGACAGAGCTCTGGGGGATCAGTCCCGCTATATGTGTTAAGAGATCTGTAAGGTTAACATTGCATTCAGTAATTAAAGTACATTTGGGAGGAAAATCAAAGCCAACATGTTCATTTCAAACTAATTTCCAGTAGAGCTTGGTTTTCTTATTGGGATCAAAGCCCCCGTCGCTGTGCCTCAGCTATCGCACCGCAGCAACCAGTTAGTAAAATGTTGATGCGCACAAGTGAGTGAGTGAAACCATGCATGTCTGTCACTCTAATGATAGCAGAGCACACCGAGCATACAGCTCCGGGACATAAACCAGCACGGCATGATAAAAGATGGCTGTTAGAGTCGCAGCATATTGGTTGATGAATAATGCTCCAGTATTTTTTTTTAACCCCACTCTGAAGTTTTTCCACTGGTGTTTGCTATAAATCCTACATAAACTGCATCATTATTTGGTTACCCTCAGCTGTTGATGCATTTGAAGCGGAGTGGGCTTTTGAGTTTGTCGCTTGGCTCGGATGCCGTCATCATAACCTAAGTAAAAGTTCCCTTCTCGTCACTTTGAAAGATTCAATGCCGATTCTCCAAAAATAAATGCGTGGCATCAGAAAGCACTTGCCAACTCCTGCGACTCCCCAAGACCCATCAGACTATAAAGCACACTAATGTGCCAGGGCATAGGGTCTTTGTCCTGCACTCCTAATCATGCACTACACTGCTTCATTAAAACCAAACTTAATGAGTCATACACTGCAGACTTGCCCTCAGCAACACCAATTAGTTTCTGTTTTGGCTAGTTACAGTCTTCCTGAAGGGCCCGAGGCTGTTAGCAAAGATCTGAGGTTTAGTCACACAATAGAGCATTAAACAGAAGTTAAACAGAGGGACAAGTGTAACACTGTTCCCTATTCTTCTAATCTTAATACAGAAGGTATTGTTTCTTCTCTTACCGTAAGCATCTTCAAGGATCAGACACCTAAGCCCCCGTCACACCCAGAATTAACATAGCCTACATTTTAGATCTGGATTATTGTTAACACATTCATCGCTAGTCCACCTGATCTCACAAGGCATATGTGATAATAAGAAAATGAATCATTTATTGTTTTTTTAATCTAACATCGAAAAGGAGCAGGCTGTGTGAACTCAATCAGTGCAGTTATGACAATAAACTGATACCATAACCAATCATAATTATTGTACCATGCACCCTAAAACTTACTATATATGTTTTTTTTTTCCCTGTTTGAAGTTTCACTTGGATGCAAGTGGCAGCAAAAGCTACTGTATGTTCATGCCACACAGTGCAGCCTTGAGCTACAGTGGCTAATGCGTGTAGCATGCCTGTGTGCTCTCAAACAGCTTGAAAAAAAGTAAACAGCTTCCAGAAATGATGCCAGCATGCCTGTAGTATCCTGTTGGCATGCGGCAGAATGTGTCTTATTTTTATTTATTAATGCGTAGTTTAGTTGTGTCTTCCTAAATTACAAAAAGTTGTTTTCAAGTATGAATGACCCTAGCCAACTTTCCACAAAGCTTTCTTACAAAATACACTGCAAATTATTATTCTGTTCATGTAAGACAATACTTCATGGACTGTTGTTTTTGCAAATAAACAACAGTCCATGTCTGCAGACATTCCTTTTAAAATGAATCCTGCTGGACTGCAGGACATTTTACCGCTGCCACATACATTACATGAGATGATCCAAATACAAACATTTAAAGGAAATAAAACATCAGTGCACAAAGGATCTTGTCTTACCATGTCCTTGCTAATGCTGGCCAGACTATTACTAGTCAGATTTTATCCCAGAATTTAGTTGTCGATTCACATGCAGTTTGAGGGGGTCACAATACCCGACTACCTGCCTGAACAATCAGCGATCTGGCATCTGGACGATGGGATGGATTTCTGGCGGGTCAGAACTTTTGGTAGGTTCTTGCAGTTTATGCAGTTAGAGCAGTTCCACGGTCTGATTTCCCACATGGTCGCTGTCAAAAGATCTGTTATGAACTGTCCTGAGCTTTTAAAATATTATTGGAGTATTGGTGGTAATTCACCACCAATGTTAATCCAGCCAACTTCCCTTTTTTCTTTATTTATTGCAGTTGATGATTATTTAATGTTTACTTAGTGGACTGTCAAACAAATTGGTTTCTGAGTGCATTTTTGGTTTGATGAATAATTCTAACAGACAGCTGAGATAGTTCATCAGCACTGCAAGCTGCAACACTTGATCAGGTCTAAGTAGTGGAGAGAGCAGTGCAAACCGTCATCTCCAGTGGATTATTTTGATTTGTTTTTGAGCTGCTTGGTTTCTTATTAACCTTCCATCAAAAGTTTAATATTGTGGGGTTTTTTTCTTTTAAAAATGCTGTCTTGTGTAAGGCTCTGTTCCCGTAGCAGCCCACTGATTGTGAGTAGGTCTGAGTGACTTAGGAGGCCTCTGGAGCTAGGTCTAGTGCTAAAATGCTTCTGAAATTACTCTCGTAAAAACGTAAGACTCGAAGTTAGGATGGACACAGTCCTATTTTTTTTGTAGTTTCACCTAACTTAGCCAGTTAGAGCTACTTTTAGCTTTAGGATGTTTCCAAATCCTGCAGGCTGTTGCACAAGCCATGTGTGAGAGTGGGGGATTTAGGCTGTAACTAGTAGTTAAATGTACAGTTAAGATAACTTACAATTCACATCAGCTTTAACAGAAACTTTCAACAATTTAGGTTTTGACTTTGCCAGAATCGTGGGCTTCCATAGACTTTGTATTGACTGTGTTTATAATTTAGGACCATACGGATGAGTGCTACATGTACAACAGAAGCGTTGATAAATGATTGTTGAATTATTAATGAGATGGTGATGTGTCAGCTTCTCTTCCATTTTACCTCGTGGTAACGGCAATCTCTGTGATGATGACAGTTGAGTAAAGTAAGTTGAGATGGTGCAACTGAACAAAGTGCAGAGTTTAGTCTGAAAGTAACTAGTTACAACGTAGCAGTTAGTGTTGACTTCACACTCCCATAGAAGATCAAATGTCCATTGAGCCGGTGCAACAGGCTGCAGATCCCCCGCGGAGACACTATAGATTTTGGGGCAATAGTTGCTGGTTATCTGTGTTGATGTGACATGTAGACTACAGGCACACTGTCAATGTATGTGCTAGAAATATTGCATTTACAATTTGCTGGAACTGTATCTCTGGCCAAAGATCAAGTGGTTTGGATCTCATTTTGAAAACAAACAAACAGGCCTCATTTCACTGTTAAGCTTTGTTACTTTCCACTTCTTTCCATTGAACTTCTGGCCTTCTGCTCACAAACCCAACGGGATATCTCCTCTTGATCGTAAAGCTAAGTGTCCATGCAGAGCAGCAGCTCTCTCAGCTAACTAGTTTTCAGTCCTAGTTGGGGCCATTGAGCAGTCCTCCTGTCCTGTGATCTACCTAGCCAGAGAAGCCGACCTCTCTTTAATGTGGTGTACAGTGAAAAGAAGTCAAGGAGGATAGAAGCCCTGGCTTCAGTGACTGTCAAATGAAAATCTCTCTCTACGCAGCCTTTTGACATCTCACAATGGTGCTATAGGCAACTCTCCAGCCTCATTCTGTCAAACAGCGTTTGGCAATTTGGTCACATTGAATTGATGGAGGAGTTAAGTGAATATTTTTTCACTGAAACACCAGCGGCTCATCTCATTGTGTTGAGATATGATATGGTCGAGTGTGAGGAAAGCAGAGCTCATATCATACTGTGTTATATACACTGAGAAGCATAGATGATAGATAAATGTTGTATCTGTTTCTGTGGAAACCAACGTTGAGGTAGAAGTGTGCAATATTAAGTAGCCCACTGTTACAGACTTCTCTCAGGTTTTCCATCTGTGGCCAGGTGGAATGAGCCAGCGGACATCCAACCCAAACAAACCAGCTTCAGAACCAGACATCACCACTGGGCAGTGAACCGAGCTGAACTCTTTAATATTTATCAGATCGTCGGACCCATATCTGCAGACATCCCTCCACTCTGCATCGCTGTATCAAAGCGCTGACTCTCGGCTGGAGCAGCCGGTAGTCATCTGGCAAGACTGGGTTTGAGTTAGTACATGAAAGCTCGCCTTGAGGCACGATTTCAGACTCATCTGTTGTACCGATTCTGCCGGGCTCATGTTTGTCTGAGCCCGCAGTGACAGCGAGGCATCTCTGCGGAAATACTGGGCTGCAGCGAGCGCTCTGAGAGGGAGCCAGTGGTGCCTCTGCCTTTTTGACTCCCGAGAGTGAAGCCCGGGCCGACTGCCAGCATATCAAGGGAGGGTGTAAAATTGCTCTGAAACATTAGGACTGAGAGTGACCAAGGAGTGAATTAGGCCATGGTGAATCATTTTATGCCACCCCCAGTCCTACCCACTCATCTGTCCCTTATCATTTCATTCTGCTGAGGGTGTCTTGTGTTCTTCTGAGGAGTTAAAAAAAAAAAACTCCCTGGGGCCTATCAACATGTATTTCATGTGCTTCCATCAGCACTCTTTTTAACTTGTAGGCTCAATGTGAATGGTTTTGATAATGTGACATTGAGGCCAAAAAAGACTAAATATGACAGCAAACGCCGACTATGCATTTGGCTTTTGTTCCTGGTTTTGTGTGTCTGTGTGCACATTCTGCAAGTCAGGTGAACAGTCAATATTGCTGTAATATTTGCTCTTAATCTGCTGCCTTGTAGTAGAGCATTGTATCACACCAAGGTTATCAGTCATTTACAGTAATAATGTGACATTTGCATATAAATATATTGCTGTTTCCTCTTTATCTCCAACTGATACATGGCAACAGTGCCAGCCCAACAAACTATAGTCAGAGCTTATTCTTCTTTCCTGAGCTAAACCTCTGCTACACAGGACATGAGGTCTAATGTTGTAAATAGAAGAAGACCTACTGCAGGTAGTTAGCAAGACCATCCTACCTAAAGATATCTATGGGAGTTTACAAATCCAGCTGTATTTGTGAGATAAAGCACATATAATATGACAAGAAATCAAAGCAACAATTATTAACACACCTGAGGTGACACAAGGCAATACAATATTACAAGTACTCGTACTCTAGTTTTTTCCCATTATCACACAAACCTGTGTGTGAGCCTTTGTGGCATAATTTCATATTAAACATTTTTATAGATAATTGATGACTCCTGCTCTGCTGGAAGGAAACTACTTGTTCCGTGTGTGTTTTGCATGTCTCCTTTTGTGACGAAGGTCTGTTTGACCAAAAGCGAAGACAATAAATTGGGCATGTACAATGGAGACAAGTGTGATTTTTATTATTTACTTATTCACATGAATAGACAAACATATAAAACAATGTTAAGTTGAATGGCAAACATCTGCAAGAAGAAACTGCCAAAATTGCTGCCAATACTAATAGAAAAATGGGGATTGTAACTGATTTGCAACTTCGCGGGTACAAATACAGTAATCTTACCAACAAAATCTGTCCACGTTTGCTCATAACACGTGATACATAGTCATGAATTTTGTGCTGCAACAACACGATAGTAACATTGAAATGAATTGATTTTTGCCATTTTCAATGCTGGTATGACAGGGCCAGGGGTGTTGTTTCAGCAAAAGGTTATCAATGTGACATGTTGTCAAGGACCTATGCTATTTTAACTGTTTTAACAGACAATATAGCTCTCTCTCACACATTGACAACACCTAGTGTTTGCATGTAACGCGCGACTTAGGCTGCAGTGAGAACGCCTTTCATTGTATCTATTTTGGCAACATATTTTAGCACCATGGACAGAGTGTGCCATCATTAGTCATTTTGCAAGGGGTGTTCAAAACACAGCAAAACAAAAAGGCAAATTTGCCACAAAATAGGTGAATTTATTTTCAGAGTACTAAGACTGATTTCAGTCTTAAACAACATGTTTGAATTTGTTACCGGATAAAATGCTTCCATAACACACTGTCGACAATCATGGAGCAGCGAACAAAGTTCACTTTCTGACACTCTTATTCACTGATGGGCATATGGACCTATCAGAGGTCTATTTTCTTCTCATAGACAAATATGCCTGAATGAGTGCATAGTAGATTGTAATAATACATGCATACAATGATCTTACAGTGCAATACTTTCATTTTCAATAAGTGCTGCCTAAAGCCCAAGTTGCCTCTCAAAAAGGCACCGCGACCACCCAGGTTAACAGGTCTGACAGCGCACAATGAAAACAGGCAGTCCGTGCTAAGCTTCAGGATCAACAAACTATTAAGAATCATCCTCTGGGAACCATGAGCAGCCACGCTAGATTTGACTGGAAATCTGTCTAGTTTCAGATGTCTTGCTCTGGATCAAAGTGTTGGACTGATGGACAAACCAGCTGATCGACAGACAGACTGACATCACCTTGGCCTGGCGGCTGCAGTTTCCTGTTCCTATCCATGTCCTTTATAATCCATGTTAGCCCCTTGTACCCGAGGCAGACTGATTTCCAGAGTCTCAGTTTGTGCATATTTACATTTATATTTCCTCATCAGTTGCTTTTTGTGTCTCGCAAACTATAAATGGAAGGAAGCTAGAACCAGTGTTGGCTGTGTTTACTGAGGTGGTGTGAGGAGATGCTGGAATGAAACTCTAAAACTTTCTGAAGTGTGACGACTGGCCTCAGACACTGCTCAGTGACACAGAAGATGAGCCACCAGTCAGACATGTCGCGGTGGTAGCCAACTGTTGTAAGTGAGATTTCTTGAAATGGAAAGTGCTCTGTTGCTGCTAAAAAGAGGTCAATTGGAAGGGAATCATTTAGCAGCATTGACCTCTTCTAACAGAGGTGGGGTAAATTGCTCCAGTTTAATACTTCATGACACAGTGGACAAAGACAGAAAACTATTGGATACTAATCTTGAGAAAAGCCGCTTGTTGAAACACGTTAGGGAATTTTGTGCTTAAGGATTTGACAGCAAAATCTAAAAGGAACAATTACGTGTCTTTAATGAAACATCTCTACAGTGGGCTATCAAGTCATGGTCACGTCCCTTCTGCCCTGTCATAACTGTTATCCTCCCCTCTCTTCAGATCGTTAGCCAGCGCTCCCTTTTCTCTGCAGGACCCTCTCGACAATCTAATGTAATGACTTACATCTCCCGGTTGGCAGGGGAAAGATTAACATAAACATTTTGAGCCTGACACACCGAGGTCTTTCTTTCAATTGACCCCCTGCCTTCACAGACATGCATTATCAGTCAAATCACAGAGCCTACACTGTTCACACCAATAAGCATTTCTTTCCCAAATGCAGCCACTTGCTTCAAAACACTGCACATGCTCCAATCTTCTTTGTGACAAATCTTAAAGCGCTGCATTTGGATTGCAGAAATGTGCTCCGCATTGTGAAGGTGAGACAGGAGGTAATATGTCAAGTGATTTACATACAATTCCCTTCACGAGTCAAGAAGTGCCACGAGTGCCCCGCATCGCCGATTTCCCCTGCTGACTGGAGGAATTAAGGATTCAGACAATGTTCAGCAACGAGAGTAAGAAAGAAAACTCATAAAAGAAGTGATGGGGAAATAATTTAGAGGGTCAGATAGTGTTTCGCTTTCTCAGGCAGTGACTTTCGGGCTGAAATGGCCACACAACCTATATAGATTAACAAGATTTTAAGGGCCCTATTGAAACTATCTAAAGTGCATGGCGCAAGTGCATTTAGGGCGTATCCTGCTCCCCCTTAGTTAACCGGCGCATAATCTGGGCGCAGTGTAAGGCGCAAAGCGATTGTATGTCTCTTATCCGATATTTAACTGAGGAGAGTGCGTCTCTGTGAGTGTAACAAGCGTTGGTTAAATTGTGCCGGGCTGTCCGGAGCTCGGGTCTCGGTCTTAATTATTCAAACAGTAAAACATGTCTTGTTCGTAGCTGTAGAGATCATAGAAATGACGTGATGTAAGAATTTGAACATCAGAGCCTCTGAGTGACTGATATCGGCAGATTGGTTTATGCTCTCTCCCTCCTGCCTGTCAGCGCATGGAGTGCTGCCTTTTTGCTGGACTGTTACAGTGTGTAACCTTGTCTAACCTCCATGTCTCCTCTATCTCACGTCAGTAGACTTTATTTTGGTCTCAGCCTTCATCCCCTCAATGCGCTTATCCGTACCTCATTTTAAGACCAACACGATGTGCTTCTTACACAACGTGGGTGCTGGGCGTGAAAATGACAACTGCGTCGGTTTCGAAACTAGCAATGACACTTGCGCTGTGCTGCGCTGTGCACTGGGTGTAAGATAGAGCCCTTATTTCACCAGCTGGTTCCTAACTTTGAAAACCAAAACAATGAGCTGAAAGTGAGCTGAGAGGAGCTGCAGACTGGTGATACGTCTCTGGTTTTGACACTATGAGCGACGTCTTTCATCTACAAGTCGTCATGTGATCCATAGGTGATATAAAAATACTGATTATAGCAGCTTTAAAGTCAAACTGAAATTTGCGTTCTCACTTTCTGTGTAAGGAAATATAACCTACAATGATACTGCAATTATTATGCATATTTTTCCATTTTTTTCAAAGGGACAAAAAACAGTTTTGCCCACAGTTGTGGAAATATTGGCTATTAAAGTTTGTTTTGTCCCAGGCAAGCATCTTTTCCACTCCAGGCAGAAGAAGACATCTGACATGACCTTTTGATGTTTTACTTTTCCTCTTAGGTTTGCATAGGGTAACAGCTAACCGCATTGGCCCTCTAGCTGCTGAGGGCCCGTTGGACTGAAGTGATATTACTCGCACAGACAATAACACCAGTGCCTGCCACTGCAGAAAAATGAATAAAACTTAAATGTCGTTGTTTTAGCAATTACAATTTTGACCAAATAAGTACACAAGTCAAAACAAAAAGGGATATATATATACAGATTTCTTAGCAAAAAAGTATTTTATTTTCATTTCAGTTTTTTTAAGTCAAACACAGTATCTCTTGAACAGCAGTCAGCAGTGGTGGGACTCACCGACCTTACAGTTTTACTTGCTGTTATCCTTTTGGTATCTGATTTTTTTACTTTAGTTAAATAGGACCTATTATACTTTTTTCTTACTTTCTGTCATACACATAGTGTTACAATGTTGGATATTCATATTAAATGTTGCTAAAGAAATACATCTCCTTTTTAATGCCTTTTTTAGCTTTTTGTACTATAAACCTTCTGAAATCATATTTACTCATATTTGCAGTCTGGTAGTGACTTTGATTTTGCTCTGAACATTATTTGCATTATTTTATAATATACCAGATCATTGAATTTCCTAACATGAGAATGTATAAATAGTGGGTTTGTGAGATCATGACAGCCAACCTTATTAATAATACGTATGGCTCGCTTTTGTTGTAGTTGTTTCAAAAGTCGAAGTAAGATATGTAAGGAAGTATAAGTGTGCAATACATTATGTGCAAGGCCGTATAATTGAATATATCCCTAGATTTACACTTAATGTTCCATGTTCATTTACGATCAATCACTACCAATCGGAATTTAATCTCTTTCAATTTCAACATCACAGATGGAAACTAAATGATAAAGCTAGACACATTATTGAAGGAACAACAACATTTTACATTTAATACATTTTTGTATTAACCCGTTGACAGCAGCTTAATGAGCTCCTCGACTTTGGCTCGGGCTCCTCTTGAACGGGGTTCCTTTGCCTCTGCGCTGAGGTTGGAAGCGACATCCGGCTGCCGTGGCAGTTATCACTTGTCTGTCTGTTCCCTCGTTGTTGAACAGGTCGTTGACCTGTGTGACACCGTCATTTATTTCCGCACATTAGGGAAGCCGAAACATTAAAAGGTGAAGTGTTTGAGTGACAAACAGCTACTTGATGATCAAAACCAAACCTCAGCCTGAAAACAGCAGATTGTCAGAGGAGAAACCTACCTCCTTCTGCCAGCACCTCGTCTATGCCTCCACTTCTTTTTTTTTTTCTTCTGTCCTCTCTGTGTCCTCCTCTTGACTTGGACAGTGCCGTGCTCCGGGTGTCTGCGTGCAATAAAGCTTGTTTGAATCTCTTACATTTTAACAGTAAGGTAACCCTACCAGCTCCAAATATGTAGGTGTGTGCGTTGCCATTAGAGCACCTACCTGTATTTGTGTGCACGGCATCTTTTTCTCCCTCTCCCAGTCCTTCCTCTTCCTCTGTCTGTCTTGCAGTGGGCGAAAGTTCGACCCTCTGAGAGTCAGAGACGCAGAGCACACCCCTTTGTCGGCCTCCGGGTTGAGCCTTCTCCTCTTCCTCTCTGGGTGCAGAAGAGAAATGTTTTGAATGTTTAAAATCTCTGAAATCTTAAATCCTCAGTGGGAATCTGCAACAGGGAATGGATGTAGCACCCACCTGCTGCCTTGCACTGCAGCAACAGCGTCCAACTTCCTTTTGTTGGGACGCTGCCTTTGGGCCTCCGGTGGATTCACAGCTGACTCACCATCAACGGCCCTGGGGCGTTTGAAGAGGGGGTGCGTTTAGGAGCGAGAGTTTCTCCATGACGACGCCGTCTGCGTCTGTTTGCCAGTCGAGGCACCGTTTTTGTCCTCTGATGGTCTACATGCAAACATTTACAGAACAAAGCTCAAAGGAGTTAAATGTACATTTCCTTGTTTTTTCTCCTCTGTATAAAGTAGCTGGAGTTACTGTACAGTGTAGGAAATCAAGTTTGAAATGTTTAATATTTCATACATTACTGGTGCACAGGCAGTGGTAAGAACATATCATCAGCAGGTTGTAAAGCAAAAAAAAAAGAATTTGAATGAAAATACACTTTATATAATACGTTGACATGAGCAACATAAGCTTTAGCCTGCTCACCTTCAGTTTATCATTTCCTAGCTGAAGTAAAGGATGCTTATATATGCCTAACCTGTATACCTACGATTTAAGTTACCATACCGACATAAAGAAAGAAAAATAATCATTCACACTAATAACCCTCAAAAATACCTTTGTATACCATTCTTTTAAAGAGTACCTATTATGTTTTTCCTTACTTTCTGTCACATACATAGTGTTACAATGTTAGATATTCATATTGAACGTTGCCAAAGTTGCCAAATAATGAGGAAAACGTATGTAAAAGTAATCCCTGTGAGCCAAAAACTCAGTCTTCAGACTGCTCAGAACTCTCTCTTTCCTTTTCCAAGTCTACTTGCGTTTCTGTCTGACATAAGACAGAACAGATGGTCATCTGCTCAGGGCACAGCAGCACCCACGAGGCACCCACAAAAGTGGAGGGACGCACCTGCTCAGTCTGTCTTGAGTTATTGGGCTGCTCTGCTCAGGACTGCTCTTTACTGTTCAGTATGTCTCACAGAAAGTGCTTTTTCTGTTGTGATGGAAAGTAGGTAGGTAGGAGGTCATTTCTTGATGGACAGATGGCTTTACTTGTCGCTGAAGTCATCGTTAACTACTGCTAACTGTAGCTGCCATTTGCTAGTTAGCTATGCAGCTAGCAGTCCTCTTAGCCATAGATATATGTCTATATCTATGCTCTCATGCTCTCAGCTGACTCTAACCATCTGACTGACGGTGTAAACACCAACACTCCCCTGGTGCTCGGAGCAAGCTGAGCTAACGGCAGCTACAGTTAGCAGCAGTTAGCAGTTACTTTATAAAGTTTTCTGACCATCAGGAAAATTACAGAGAGTTGAAGCAGAGCAGCCGGAGGACATCAGAGGGAAAACCAGAAAACATTTTCTCCATAAAATGATCGAGTTTCACCAAAATCAGTGAATAAAGTTGTGTGTTTTTTGTACAGTAATCAGTGAGGCCCAGTCCCCAGAAACACTTCAACCTACCTATCTCCAACCTACTTCTTGTCTCATTTGTGGTCTGATAAACAGTAAGTTCCTCACATGCAGTGCCCCATATCTCTATTTTCCAAGCTAAGTTACTGTTGCTGTCATACAGTCGAGCACAGCGGCTCGAGTATGACGCGGTGCCGCTGTGTTCAGGGCTCAGAGGTGTCTCCCTGCCCCTTGCGGGCTGCAGCGAGCCGGCCAATCAGAAGAAAGTGGACTTTTAGGGAGGCGAGCCTTGAAGAGACAGGAACTCAAATGGCTTGTGTCAGACAGAGGGTGAACTGAGGGGCTGCATGAAGGGCCAGAATAAGACGAATAAGGTCTTCTTCGAACTGTGAATCATGCAAAGCTACTCTAGTGGTGTCCCAGAATGAAGACATAGAGCTGGAAATGAGCATAATAGGTCCTCTTTAAAAGCTTTCAGTTTCCACTTGCTGCCATGTGGAGCAGACACCTATTCCATTGCAAGAGACAAAAACATAAACCACCTAGGTCAACGTGATGGTATCCAAGGAGATGCCGTATGCTTGCCAGCAATACCAACACAGCTGCTTTAGGGTGAAATTGGCCAATTTGCCTCCATTTCAGCAACAGTTTGCTGTTGTACCACACCTCCTAAAGTGCTGCCATTGCTTGAAAACTGCCTCTCAGCTTCTATATTTTGTTCATGCTGGGGATGATGAGATGCTGTCCAAATTCTGCCTAAACTGTCCTGCCACAATAATTCTAGACTGACTTGTTTCTATTTTATGGCCCCTATAGAAAATACAATTGGTTAGGCAACATGGAACTCTTGAAACTCTTCTCTAAGGAAGAAACTGACACCTATAGAAATAGAAGTTTTTGTACCTATGTAGAAGATAACCAGTCTTGCCTAAGCTACTCATTTTCGAAGAGGAAAGACACAAAAGCTCCTCCTTTTGGCATTTGACAATTTACAGTATATCATCACAGTTTATTACAGTTCTTGCCTTGAGTTTGTTCACTTGCTGTATCTTTGGCACCCATGTAATGCAGCCCTAAAGGGAAATTAATCACTATCTATAGTCTGACAGGAGAAACGGGCGCAGTCAGACTATCAGACATACTGTAAACAAACCGCATGTTGGTCAAATCTATATCGAAGAGAAAACGAAGGCGAATGGTAAAATTATCACCCAAACTGTCCATTGTAGACATCTATCACAGTTGGGAGACTTGCAAGGGACCACTACAGCCTGCAAGGAGAGGGTCATATGGAGACAGCCAAAGATGTCAGTAGACTTTCGCAGCCTTGCTTGTCTACATAAAAGGGTAATCTGTGCTTGTAAAACTGTTAAACACAGTAAAACTTGTTAATCAACCTGCCATGGCTCTTTCGTAGTTTCACCTTTTATTCTTTTCTATGTATTGAAAACATAAAAATACAAAATCCATGTTGAACATTCATGCAAACAGGTTTTATATTACAGTTTTATTGATGTGGGTCTTCCACCAGCTCCACTCAGGGTGTCTGTCTCAATCAATTACAATGAGGGCACCCCTCAAAGCCACTGAAGTAACAAGACAACAGACGTCCTTTTCATAATCAGTTCCTTCTGAAATGTATCCACAGTAAATCAAAAGCCCTGCGTGCAATGTGTGCGTAAAAAAGAGCCTGAGTGGAAACACTGAAAATTGTAAAAATGCTTATAATACCACAAAAGGTTTTTACGCTTGACTGATGTGGAAAGGTCAGTGTATCAATAATATCAAAATGTGATAAAGTGCAATATATAATTTCATAGTATATAATATATATATATATTTTTTCCACATAGTTTTCCACTGTTGGAATGTTTGACTGGCGCTCTTTTAATTCCGGTTGCGCCCTCTTCTTTGTATCTATGCCCGAAGTAGATGGAACGCCCCTCCCTGAGGACCAGAGAGACCAACAGTGAACACTTTTAAAAGCAGATTTCAAAACCTTACTTTTCACTGCAGTCTATGGCTAGGTTCTTAGTGTGTGTGTGTGTGTGTGTGTGTGTGTGTGTTTCTATATTTTGCAGTGATTCTTTGTATAATTGCACAAACACCTGTTGACATGCATATTTATATTCTGCACTTGCATGTCTATGATTGTATCGTCCTAATGTAACGTGCATTGTGTTGCCCTGTGTATGAAATGTAACAGCTGCGGATAGAAACGCGCTTTCATTCACATTTTTTTTCGCCAATTTTCTAAAAATGATGTTCAGATGTCCACTAAATATGTGTGGAAACCTATTGTCAAAGCCACCATGCACGCTGCCAATAGTTCTTGCCCCATCTGACTTTGTTGTTGCAGTGGGCTGGGTGTCATTTACGGGCGCACTGCTTCTGTCCTCTGCTGTCTGTGTTGGAGCTTCACACACACTTCCATTTGCATCAAAACAGTGCGGGACATCAGCTACTCTGCTAAACTATCATTTGCTGCCAGTCTGCTGCTAGCTACCGTTAATTAAATAGCTATTATGTGGTGATATTTACAAGGAGGGTGATTGCGGTAGTGAGTGAGGAGTCTGATGGAGGTTTAAGTTGATTAAAATGATTAAGTATCTAATTTTATTTCATGTTTGACCGTCCCCTTGGCCGGTGAGTGAAAAGTACATTTTGGACACTGCTCGGTGTTCTCATGACTAAGAATAAAGTCTTTCAGGCTCTCTTAAGTTGACACCGTTGTCTCATGTGGACAACTTGGGGTAGCAAAATATTATTTCCGGCCATAAAACCCCTTAAAAATCTCTTCTCGTTTTTGCAACAGCAGATACTTATTGTCATGGCAACCAGGGGAATGTAGGCAATCAGCTACTCATATTGTCAAACTGGTCAACAAAATAGTAATCGCATCAGAGAAGTGAAATAATCTCAGCCATCAGGCAGCTGTGGGGCGAACGGCTCTGCAGGTATGGACCATTTGACGGATCCCACACCCGACATGATGAGGAAACGGAGTGAAATGGCAAAAGGATCAACCAATAACTCCAAACGGGGCACGTGCGGTGCCTCCTCATTTTCCTTAGATCTCCACAGACTGCGGCTGCAAATGGGACATTATATCATCATATCATCCTAAGTGAGATTGATTTGGCAAGAGAACTAATAGCACATTGCAGCACTTGAGCTGTAGGTATGTTATTGTCTGCCATCACAGCATATTCAGAAAAGATGACAGACTATTTTGCTGGTAATTTAAGAGTCTGTCATTGGCCTTTGTACTTTATTCTTTAGAAAAGCGATTTCAGAGCGGAGCCCCAGCTATAGGGAACATTAAAGGTCAGGAGCATTTTTAAAAATCGGAGTTACATGCGAGTGGCCACAAAGGTGCAAGGTGAACTCTTTGAGGCAAAGAAAAGTCTAGTCAAAAAACCAGCAGGCAAAAACTAGAAATGATACACTTTATCACAGAGCTGCAGCAAGGCAGCGTTACATGCACTCTTTAGATGATGTGTGACGCTGCCTGTGAGGGCCTCTGAGGTTTCTTTTGGCTCTGCTGGGCTGCGATGGGGAGTGTGATGTGGCACCGCACTATCTCTATTGACAGCACATTTATCACACTTTGTCTCTGATAGCATTCATTTGCATGGGCCCATCTCCAGTCATGTTGCTGGAGGTTGGTGTGACAGTATGTTCATTTTTGTCCTAAAGCCACGCAAATATACAAACATTTGTTCAATGCCAAACAGGGAGGCTGTGTGCTATTATACACCGCTGAAAAAATGCCATCCCTTTATTGCATATTCTCTCGTTTATTCTGGGCAAATGTTTACCATGCACTGTCACATCAGCCTCATATCATGCCTCACAGCACATGACAGAACAACACTTGACTACTTTGGTTTTGCTAATGGAATCATAATTTGTATAAAACAATTTTTTTTTTTAAATCATCTTTATTAAAATAAGTCATTGATGCAAACAAATGTTATTGTTCAGTGGAAATATGGTTGCCCAAGGGTGAAAACATAATAAATACACATGAGAAAATAAATATTATAGAAATGAAACAATCAATAAATACAGAAAAAACACATGTAGTTATTTAGAATGTAGTTTCATGTATTTATATTCATTTAAAATATACATATATTCATGTCTTGTTAGAATTAAATGAAATAAAATGTTTGTCTGGTCGACCAAATGATCTATTAATCGAGACATTCATATGTGATGCATCACATATGTGTCGTGACTTGGCTCAGTAGCTGCACGTTGGACAGAAGGTCAGAATAAGCAGTCTGTCACGTAGACAACACGATGACAAAACAAAAAAAGTTGCAATTACGCGTACATGCATGTGTGTGTGTGTGTGTGTGTGTGTGTGTGTACTATCCAGTGTACCATAGATCCATAGATGCCATAGTGAGTGCTCGCATGGCTACAGCTAACCATTCCTTCCTTTCTAGCTGTCCCGGTGGGCTAGCGCCACTCTGTCACAATATTTCGGTCACCATTGCAGCCATTTCCTTCAATAAAAGGTTGATGATGACGGAAAAAAATGTATGTCAAAGTCTTTGCTGAACGTTGGCCTTGATTGCGCGTTCTTGTGCGTGTGCATAAGATACAAACGAAACGGGGGCCCACTCCTGTGTTGAGTGTACAGTGCTCGTGGTCAAAAAGCACAAGGCGCCTCTAACCTTTTTTTATTCCTGATGGAGTCAGCTACAACACTAGTTATTATTTGACTATGAAAAGTCATCTCGTAGAGCTTTCATCTTGTGACTTTTGGGCCAAAACATGAGTATGTACAAGAAGTGTTCTCCCTTCGGCTTACTGAAAAGCCTTTGAAACACAATTTAAACTGTTTGTTGAATGTGGTCACGAGTCACGATTACACACTCACTCAAACAAACGCATAAACAAAGCAAATTCAAAGCAAAAGAGGGACGAGACAAAAGTGTGAAAAGATGCAAGTGTTGAATGATTAAAGCATTGTTGTCTCTTTGTACCTCGTGAGATGAAGTTCTTGATTAGACCGTCCTCTGGATTCTGTCTCCATTATTACAATAGAAAAGCTAAACCAGAGTATGCAATCTATAGACATTTCAATCTGTCTTTTCTGTCACAGCTGCACTGGAATAATAAAAGCAAACAAAGGCACAGAAATACATGCTGAAGGGACCATGAACTCAGTACAGAGGAGTGGCTGTACATGATACCGTGATATCTTTTCTTATTAAGGGAGTTTTTCCTCGCCACTGTCACCACGTGCTTGCTCATGGTGGGAATTGCTGGGTCTCTGTAAATGTTATAATGAGTGCAGCCTAGACCTGCTCTATCTGATAAGTGCCT
The DNA here is from genome assembly GCF_043641665.1 of Enoplosus armatus. Classification (NCBI taxonomy): domain Eukaryota; kingdom Metazoa; phylum Chordata; class Actinopteri; order Centrarchiformes; family Enoplosidae; genus Enoplosus; species Enoplosus armatus. The sequence continues at coordinate 3,112,680 of NC_092195.1, forward strand.
TGAGATAACTTGAGGTGGATGGGTGGAACTATGTCCCACAGGTGGTGATCATGATCAGGCAATTATCAATGCAGAGTAACTTCTCACTATATGTAAATTAAAAGGACTGTGCATGAAATTCTGGTTTGTTCCCAAATAAACATTCACATTTAGCTGGGTTAAGACGGCAAAATAATTAGTTTTATGTCAGTTGGTCATTCGGTGCACCACTAAAAAAACTAAAGGCGTGGGAGAAGAAGAAGAACATCAAGGCCAGTTAGATGATTTCCTAAAGAGAGTGGAGAATGTTTGCCTGATGTGATCATCCATCTAGAAAGAGAAGAAAATGTTCTCTAACTCCGACTTTTCTTAACTTAGCCAATTACGGACAGCCGTGTTGTTGTTTACATTTTCAGACAGAATTGTCATTTTAGCCGCAATCACAGCACTTTAACTGTGGAAACTCCATTATGTCTATTTCAAAATGAGGCGTGCCTATGCTCCAACTCACTATTGTGTGCAGTGTTCTCCAAGCAGGACATCCGCCACAAACAGAAACACTCTTGAATAATTGGTCAAAGTGGGCGCTCCCGTGGACCATGAAACAAATACTGTTTCCTTCGCCCTAACATTCACTTGAGATTACTAAGGCCTCTGCAAATGGCTGACATCCCTATCTTGCTCTTTTCATTCGCTGTGTGACCACTTTACCGATAGGGGCTCTGAAAGCACCCACCGACAGCTCTGTGATGTTAGTGATAGCGCTGCGTGTATGTTTTCTGTCTACTTCTTTCAATAGATAATTGTGCTCGACTCCAATTATTGATAAAGAAAGCAGCGAAAAGGCCTGAAATGCTGCAGCTGAATGTAAAGCTAGCACTGTATGCTGGAGAATGGAAATATCCCACCAAAGGGAAATATCGTTTTAAGTGCTGCTAGGCTGGGAGTCCAAGTGCAAACGCCCTCAGAATGCGAGAGTGCGTGTGTGCGTGTGTGTGTGCGTGTGTGTGTGTGTGTGTATTTGTATGTATGCTCGTCTGCAGAATCCACAGGGAGTCTTTACTCATCTAATCACTTCACTCCCCTGAGTTGGCGTGCTAATTAGGTCTAAAATATACATCATAGTTTCCCTCGTCTCTTTAATTAAAAGTTGATGGTAGTTATTCAGCCATCAAGTGATATGCTTGGAAAAGTGTCCAAAAAGTGTGGATTAAGTGCCAGTTTCAGGACAGAAAAACACCCAATTTTATGTGGAGATGGGATGCTATATGCTCCTTTTATGTTCTCAGAAAACGTGCATCATTGCCTTTTTAACCGAGCATGTGAATAAAAAGGAATAGCTATAAAACTCAAAATGATGAAATCATTCACAGAAGAAAAGAGATCTGGCATCGGCCGCGGGGTAATTATTTCAGGCACTGAGTGCCGGAGTACATTTTTAGCATTCTGCTTTGCATTCAAATAAGCATTTGCAAGGTGCAGAGGTTTTCCCTGTATGACTTTCACTAAAGCAGGTAATGAGAAGGATGTGAAGGGGAGCTCAGGAATATGTTGAGCTGAGCATGCGACCACTCATGATGCGATAAATGAAAAGGTGGGTGAACCGAATTCATCATCATCCTCTTCTTAAGGTTAAGATAATTTTTCAGGTGTCACACCTATAAAGTAATGAGCATAAAAATCATAACTTTTAAAGCGCCTATGTGTGGAATTGTCTCATGATTTGAGTCTTTCAATTATTCTGATGGCTTAGTTACACTCCTGAAGATTTTCATATATCTCCCCCATTTTTGATACTATTTATGGCTGGCTTGGTTTCAGCAGTGGCCTCTCAGTGTGTTTGCATCCTCAAATTGGCCCCTTTTCATTGCGGAGTCCGCCTTTCCCTCGAGTGAGATTCAGATTACGTACCAACACAAGGAAGTTCCCAGGCAGTTACACATGCATGTACTAGACGTCATGTGGAAGACAAAAGCAGGTGCACGTGCACATGTCAGCAACTGTGGAAGACAGCTGGTGTCAGGCACTTGGAAGAGGAAGCATAGTTACAGTTGACTGTTTAACAAAACAATGTGACATGATGAATCCTGTCAGCCCACAGTTTGTTCGGCTCTGCTGTGATACCGCGGTTTCTCTTTTTCTTTTGCATTTCTGCCTAGTTGCTGCCCCCAGTGGTCGATACATGTGTCAGATTTGAGCTATTAATAGTCTGTGTTATTAAGACACCACCAGTCACCACAAATGTTGACAAATCAACCAGGAAGGATTGTTTTTGTTTTTTGTTTTTTTGGCCACTTGGGAGCAGCGCAACAAGCTATAGACACAATGTCTGACATGTTGTGAAGTTGTGGTGGTGATCGTGTTAGCAAACAACTGCAGCAGTGATAGTAATTGCCTTTGCGGGGCTCCTCTATTATGCATTTCTTGAATCCATAATAAAATGTAAATGCTGATTGTTTAACGCTGCGATACAAAAATAATCTCCAGTTATTTAGCATTCCAGCATGTGCACCATCTGCTCCATGGTGTTTAGCTTAATATTTCCCAGAAACAGCAGTCAAACCACTTACTTGAAACAGATGTATGTGCGTCGACATTTCAGATGTGCTGCTGTAAACACTGCCGCACGAAATCAAGTCATCATCATATCAAACGTCACGTGTATGTGGTTTTAATGGTTTGCTTTGTGTCAAACTCGAATCTCAGTCCAATAATGTGGACAGTTATTGTTCCAGGCCTCCAAACCTCCTCCTATTCTTCATGCCCTACCGGGTGACTGATGTGAGGTGACAGGTCAAATATGAAGGTACTAGAGAGGTTGCTGACGGCACATCACATCTGACCACACCAGAATGGGTCACTGTGGGTACACAAACATAAAGAGGGTCATGTTGATGTGACAAACCTGGGTCATAGAGCAACAATCTCAACGTGTGTCACGGCTGAACTCAACTAAGAACTTTCATTTTTCAGCATGAGACTAGTGACTCTGGTGACCTTCCATTTATTCCCATTCTGGTCAGAACTTAAAAAAAATGGCCCGCGGCAGATTTCATTTTCTTTTTCTTTTTCTTTTTTTTTTACATTTTAGGAAGCTGTGAGAAAAAAAAGGGGGGGGGGGGGTACATCACAAACAAACACAGGTGTTAGCTCAGGCTGCGAGGTCAAATAAAGACAGTCCACGGGGCGCTGGCAGTGACAGTAGCTCGGAGGGGGAAAGGAGGCTCTCTCTGTGCTTGGTATGCCCAAATTCCATCAGAGCCTCGCCTGTTTCACATTAACACCCCCAGAGACCCTCTCAGGTTCACACTGTGCAGCCTCAAACACTTGACCCAGTCTTGATTGATGGGGCAACATCGCACAGGGCAACCAATCACTTTACACTTCGTCAGATGCATGCACAGGACGTATGGGATTACAGTAGGACGCCCAAATCCTGCCTACACCCGGTGTTGTGTGCAGTTTGGGCCCAGGACGGTGATCAATTCATTACCAGCATCATTTATCACAGCAGGGACAGTTCCAATCAACTTTAAATCACTTAGTGGTACTTGACGCATTTGTCCCTCATGAATCTGTGGAGCCCTGTATGCAGGCAATTTAAAATCTCATTTTCTGCACGCTATTAGTTGACAACTTTTTCACTCATTTATCCAGCGCATGTTTTTCTAATCAGTCCGCGGTTTGTGCAAATGTTGGGATTGCCGTTACAGCAGCTCATATGAACAATGCACAAAATAATCTCGTCCACTGGGCTAACAAATTAAGTGGCACTGATTGCTTGCATGCAGCCATCATTTTCTGTGATATGCCTCGCAGATATGATTATAGAAAACAGTTCTGGACTGAATATAATGCTCTGACTTCAGGCAAAACGTTCAATGTGCGCAGCGTGGGTGGAATCAATAAGTCCGTCATGCACAGGCATGATCTACAACAGGGTGATCCTGCAGTAACCAAATAATAATTAGTCATTTTAACATCATGGATTGGAAGGATTGTAATTATATATGTGCATCACATGTTGGTGCAGGAAATCATAGATGAGAAGAGTGACGACTGCAGCGCACACTGACTCCAAAGCAGACATTTATGAAAATAAACTTTCCTGGTCAGAATGTTTAAAGCAGCAATCTTTTGTGTTTTTGGCCCCCTGGGGGCGACAGAGCTGAAAAGCTGAAAACACAACATTTAACATATTACCCCGAAGCCGAAACATGCAGTCGACTACTTTCACATCCAGCAGACACATATATAAACCTAGTAGTATGTAATGAAATTCAGTTGGTAGAGTACATATAATGCATCCAGTATATATCAAGAAGGCCTACCAAATATACAGTTGTCGTGTACATGAAAGGAAAAAACATTAAGGGCCCCCTTTTTGTGGCAGCACAACCACCAGAGCAAGCAGTGCTGCTACAGTTTGGTGTTTTCCCTGACCTTAAAGATTCTCGGCTGTGGGATATTTTGGTGCACAGGTAGGAGGAGAGGAACAAACAGGTGGGAGGTTCATTCGAGTGAGGCAGTGCAAAGCAAGTTGTTGGTATTTTGGGGGAAATTTGGTCTCAGACTTTGCACCGAGAATAGACGTCTTAGAACCACAATCTGTTTCGGGTGCATTGTGGACGCCCTGCCACTTTTGCAATTTCATCAAGCAAAACAAACACTATGGGGCAAATGCACAGCAATAACACAATATGCATGAAATGTAAATAAAGTAATTAAACACTGCCCAACCAGTAGATGAATTTAAATCAGCATTAAAAAAAAACTGTAGTCAAAGCAGAAACATTAATAAAGCGGCCTTCTTTACAAATGAATGATTGAATGATTCTTACAGTATCCGTTATCCACAGCTGCTTTATACTGTATGGAGAACTTCTCCTTCAGCTCATTAAATCCCTGCAGCAATAAACGTGCGTACATTTGATTTCAAATATTGCAAAGCTATCAACAAGGAGCAATAGTTAATAGTTTTTATTGTTGAATAAAAATGAATTGTCATTTCTTTTGAGATGTTTATTGCCGTGGTTGATGAGAGAATGAACATGTCACTACAGACACAATCAGCTTGTTGTTATGTACACTCGGTGGCCATTTTATTAGGTACAACTGTTCAAGGTAATGCAGTCCAATGCAACTGTTGTGCCATAAAGTCGACTTTTATGATGCCTGTAATGCTCAGTGTTTGATGACACTGTCATTGAGGTTTTAGTAACATAGTTAGTGATGGTGCTGTCCTGGACCGCATTATATTCAGAGGCGTTACTAATATTAAGCTCCCGTCGTGTATGTAAATAGGGAATACAATAGATTTGAATCAGAATCAGGCTTATTGCCAAGTAGGTTTACACATACAAGGAATTTGCTTTGGTCTTTTGGTGCATAGCAAGAAACATGGTCAATAACAGGACCGCTAGCTGCATGGCTAACTGTGCTAACTAGCAAACGGCTACAGTTAGGGCAGTCCTTCAATGTGGCCCAGGACACATTTGCGTACACACTGCTAAAAGAATGTGGCCATATGTGGCCCCGACCACCTAAGAATGTGGTCTGAGTGGTCGGATTTCAATGCGTCCTCAATGCATCTTGGGTGCATTCACACCTGTACTTAGAGCTGTCCTCTTGTGATTGGATCACCCAGGACGCATGTTGATGCCAGGCCCTTTGACTCTCTAAACCTGGTGATGGGTTTTTGCTGTGAACCATGATTTGTCATTGTTATAACTCACCCTGGTGTATGTTGAAACACAGCAGTCCTCACAGAAGCTGATGTAGAACGTCACAGAACTCAGTCCTGAAAACATCCAAGCACGCAGGTCCACCATAGCTTCGGTGGTCCACTGCTTTTGATGTCCTCACAACACGTTTACAGAGCTTTAATTTCTGCCTGTATGCAGGACTCAGGTGGACCATGACGTGGTCAGAGTGTCCCAGTGCAGCACGGGGGGACGGCTTGATAGGCACTGTTGATTGTTGTGTAATGGTGATACTGAATGTTCTCCTCTCTGGCCGGGCATTTAATTAACTGTCTGTGTTTGGGGAGTTCACGGCTGAGATTTCTTTTGTTGAAGTCACCGAGGACAATGAGTAAGGAGTCCGGGTTTGTCCCCTCCGCACTGTATCTGGTCACTCAGTGAATATACTGTATATGTTTGTGTGCTCAAACATTCAGTTTGAAGTTGAAACAACTAGTGTTTGCAAGCTGTGGCAAAGTTGTACTGCAGGTGAATCCTCCCTCATAAGAAGCTGAAAGAGGATTTTAGGCAGAGCAGCAAGATTTTTATGGGATAGAAAAAGACATCCATTTCCAATAGAAATGTATTATCATCACTGTGTGGAAAAACTTAATAGTTTTCTGCCTCCAGGCCTCCCCTGATAATTAACTGAACGAAACAATCTATAAAGGGAAAATCTCCTTTGATTGAACTTCACCATTATGCACGCCTCGATGGGGGACTGCGAGAAAGCATTGCTTCATTTAAAGAGTTCACAAGCCATAAAGTTTGAGAAGCATTGCCTTATGCCACTCCAATCACTTCACAATAAAACTCATCCAGGGCTGTAGTACTTGCTTTCAGAGCGTTTTTTTGTGACGTCTTCGCCTCCTCTCATGTCATGTGTTTTAAGATGGGCATTAAAGCAGAGAGAGGAGCAGGTGTCAGGTGTGTGAAGTGCAATACACTGATTTGAGGGTGGAGATGCTGTAATCAGTTGGAAAGCGACAGATTCTCCTTTTAATCTAGCAGAGTGGTTTTCAGCTGTTTGTCAAAGAGATGCTGAGGAGCCTCCGATGAACCTTGCAACAGAGTTTTAGACAGACTGCCAGATATTCACCAGAAAAGCTTACTGACACCACAGAAACACTAGCTAACAAGTCCAAACACTTTCACAGTGACACGAGAGACTAGGCGTACACCCACTGAGTGCTATGAAATATTATTAAAATGATATGAGAACTGATATTATACATTATACTAGATGTATACCTCGTTTTGTTTTGATTACACTAAAGAAATAAGAATTTTAGGGCTATTATAAAATCAACTCAACTTCAAAGAATTCACCGGTAGAAAACCAGACCAATTTACTACTGTTACACAGTGTTAACAGCTACATGACTTAAGATGACAGCCGAAGGTATCAGATATCATTCACAGGCTGACAGGACAAGCTGTTGCTCAGCCCTGAATGTGTGGAGATCCTGATGCCTGATACCTGATGATATGACTGGTCAAACCTGTTTACTGTCTTCAAGCATTAGCTGCTGGTCAGTACTCCGTGTGTAGTCAATTGGTTGAAATGCTAATGCTAGTGTTGTTCTGAGTGCAACAAACAAACAGGGCATTGAACAGGTCAGAACAGTAGCCAAAACCACCTAGCTGGCTGCATTCAGTGATTTTCTCCTTCCACGCCAATCAGCAGTAAAATAAACCCATATGTTGCCAACACATCAGTATAAATAGTTGTATTGTCTTCAGTTTTTATTAATTCAATTCAGAAATGTGACCAAATACTCTTTATGAAAGAATGGCGACCCCAAAAATGTCGGTTAATGATACGTGGTTCCGTGTTGTAAAATCACATTTGTACCATAGTGAGAAATGCCTGTTTGATGTGATCCCAGCAAGCAATAACTGTAGATCTGCAAGAAAACACTCAAGTCCGACCCAAAGGAGCGAGGCTGCTGCAGCTGAGGCACATGATGTGAAGGTCATGCTTATGAGAAAGCTTAATGAGAGAATATACATCCAATGTAATCATGTCCCGCGGGGCTGTCCACAGAGGGAAGCTCTGCATTGTTGTGATTGCACTGCTGCTAAGTATCGATTTACCATGTCATTATATGTTCGTAGAAACGTTCCTAGAAGGATTCAGCTTTTGCAGCAAGTTCTTCCAAATGTAATAAAGCATGTTTTGTCCGTTGGTATGTGTTTTTTTAAGCTGCAGTATGTTGACTGTTCAGGGCCACCGTACACGATGCTGTGGGATTATTGGAGCTGCAGAGTGTTCATAATGTCGGCTGAATCTCAAAGAGAAAATTGACCGTTTCAGTTGTGCTCAGTAGTTTCCTGTATAATGAGTAGTTAATTGATTTTTGCCATCACTGACGGGTAGAGTTGTACACCTTACCTTACCTTTATACCTTGTATACCCATCCATACTGTATATATCCATGCTTGTAATGTGTAATAGTATGACTACACAGGAACTGCTTACTGGATCGACACAATCAGTTAATCATTTCATTCCCATTTTCACAATGCCAAATGTCATTCACAGTTTCCAGCCTCTCAAATGTGAAGATTTGCCGTTTTTTTCTTTGCCATACATGAGAGTAAATTGATAATACGTTTCTTGTTTTTGACTGCTGATCAGACAAACTAAGCAATTTAAAGATGTCAACCTGGGCTCGGGGAAATTATAAAGAGCATTTCTCACAGCAGACTAATTGATATTAAAAATGATTCCCTGAGGATGAATAAAATCTCATAATAAAATAAGAAGATAAGAAAAACTAGCACTGCTCTGTGGTGTTTTTCTGCCAAGGACACAACCTTTTTTCTTCCATTGGGGGGAGTTTTTGAGACCAAAATATAGGACATACATTTCACAATGAGAATTCAGATACTCAATTAAAATGGTGCAAGGTAAATACAGTAGCAAATAACGAGTGCTTTTGGACATGCCATTTTAAGTTTTTCCCAAGAGACACTGTTTTTCACACTTACAGTAGCACATCTAAGGAGGTAAAACAACAACAGCAGCATGTTATGTCTTTCCTCAATGGCATTGTGGGAACAAAATCCAGTTGTTGCTCATCCTCCTCTTCATGTCAGCATGTAAAAACAGTGGAAAATGTTTCAAATGCCTCAGTGCTTAACGCTCAACAGTGCGGTCACAAGTGTGGTTTGACAAAATATCTACGTGCAGTAATTCATTTATGCTCCAGACTTCATCCAGTGTTCTGTGTGTTTTTGCCGAGCAGATATCAGCAGTGTTACACGTGTCTATGGTGGTACTTCATCTTTAAGTAGCTCATCTTTCTTATTCATTGAGGCTTTGTGTATTCTTTGACAGTGTCTCCCATACATTTGCATTATGTCTCCAACCCTGGGCTGCTTTTCCTTTGTTCTCCCCTGGCAAATGGAGTATATTCAAATTGGACAAATAAAAGGTAGTTGCTGTACAAAATCTGCTTATTGTTTATGCAGAGTTTAAACTTGGCCTCTTTTACAGTTGTGACTCTTTTACAACTGAGGCCACATCTATCTTGCTATCATAGTTGGCCTTTTATGCTAGTTGTAAAGCAAACATTATTAGCTACATGCTAGCATCAAAAGCATAGGCAGCACAGGGCCTACTTGTGGACTTCATTTTTTATTGGTGAGAAACAACACAGCTCATGTAGGAAATGCCCACAAAAAGTATTTTCTTTTAATGAAATATTCCCTTTCTCTCTGGCTGCCGTCTGGCTAACATTGCTAACATCACAGCCAGGATGGAGCATCTCTGGAGGAGCTGACCGCTCCCTGCTGCAGATAATACTCTGTAGGTTCATCAAGCTTACACACATTGTTTACACATTGTTTACACATTGCCATTTCATTCATTGTTGAAAAAATTTGTTAGAGCCACCAAGTAAATACATTGCCCATGATGAGAGCACCGTGACCTCGCCCAGCTGATTCCTGTCCACAGAAGGTTTTTCATGGCAATTGGTGGCGCCAGCAGAATAATAATAATAATAGAATCGGACTGGATTTTATACGTCGAACATCTGGTAATCTGTTGGCGGGTGTACGGTCTAGCGCTGCCTATGACCTTTTACTTTTTATAGAAAATGTATCACTTTTTAGAACCTTTCCTGTTCTGTATATAATGCAGTTTCATGTGTAATACCAATTGAAAAAGCCAGCAATATCAGAATCAGAATCGGAGATACTTGATTGATCCCCGGGGGGAAATTACACAATAGACCACAGCTGATCCACAGGAAGACCGTAAAAGGTCATACCAGTGTTTTTGCATGCTTTAGTCGCATCGATATATGTAGCATTTTGAGAATAAATAGTCATCTGACACCAGAAAAGACGAAAGCAAACAAAATGGCATAACCACATGAATCCATGTTTTTAATTCAGTAAAATAATGCTAGGCTATATGCTATACTAAGTAGAGAACTAGGGATGCTAATGTAGATTTTTTTTTCTGGCCGACAGCCCGACAAGATTAAAATGTATATTTAGAATGGACCAATGTCTCTGACCCATTAATAAATCACCAATAGGCCTACAACAAATGTTTTTTTACATTTAGGGGGGACTGTCGCTCATACAGGTGTCCACCTGTGCCTCTGGGTCATTAGCTTGACGAGGGCTGCCGTAGTCGTCTCTCAAGAGCAACATCGTGGCTATTAGTAATATTTTTTTTAACTGTTTAACTGATAGTCGGTTAACGGTTAAACGGTTAATTATAAACATCCCTATAGAGAACATATCACGAACTCCAAAAAAAGTCCCTGATAACGGCTGTAATGTGTCACACACGGATGAAGCAGGGCTGTTACTGATCCATAGACATCCAGTAATTGAGCTAATGTCACCCCACCAGTCAGCATACTTTCACAATGCACGCAGAGGCACAGAATAGACTTTGATGATTGTGTCTGACTGTGTGGTAAGACCCCCCGAAAACGTACCTGTCCCTATAATTACAGTCCTGTTCCAAACCATAAGAAATAATGACACATCAGACAGTCTGCCGTCGCTCAATAGATCCACAGACTTCCATTAAATGTGCCTCTGTCTGTCCACTGAAGCTTTACAGCTCCTCGAAGCGTATTTAAATTCAGAGCAGCCCGTACAGCTAGCCTGATGTGATGGCTGGGTAAACAGAGCGACAATAAACAATTACTGTTTATTAACTTTATTGAAGGTGTCCTGGACGGCAGCTGAGAGGACAGTGAGGAGATGGGCACTGTTTGCAGACTGCTGTTATTTGAACGGTGGCACGACAGATACAGAGAAACCTGTCATCTTTAGACGCGGCTCTGTTTTTTTTCCCCCCTTTCACACTTTAAACTACAATTATAAGAAAAGTGGGATTTTGTTTTGGGCAAATTTCGGCACCGTGCATTTATGCTTGTCTGAGGTCTGTCTCTTGTCTGCAGGTTTGTGCAAGGACATGAAAGAATGTCCCTTGAGAGAAAGCAACAAAAATTGCATGTCATTGAAAAATGGGGATCGCGCAACAAAACAATGGATGAATGAAACGGAGAGCTCTCATGTCTCAAATGTCAGACCAAAGACATTTCTTTGACATTTATTCAAACTCCAAATCCACTTGCTTTCATGGGATTTCAATGGAATGGAAGTGCTCTCGCTTTTTTCATACCATTATAACATTTGTATATCTCCTTTTTAACTAACCTAAACACCCATGGAGTTTCCTCAGATCAAGCTGTTAAATGCTATAGATTAAATTAAGATCACACTCTGCCAAGAACACAGAGGGAAAAAAAACATGAAGAAAAATCTATTTTCCATGAGCTTTTTTATGGCTGCTGCACAATGTCAGTAAGAGCTCTGAAATAATTTTCCACATGCACGCCCAACACGCACACACACGCGCACATCTCGTATATGAAGCACAGATGATAACAATACAACCCCACATTTCCTGACAGCCGTAGCAAATATATCAATTTTCCACTTGGCTTTTTTTCTGGGGCATTTTCATGAATTAATTTTAGAACTCCAGGCATTAACAGGACAATACACACTGTATACATTCTCCTACAAAGGGCTTGTTTGATCCTTATCTCCATCTTCATAGCTTGTTTATAGACTTATACTCTGTCTGTTTTCGTGTTCATAATTGCAGGGCTTCATTAACGTTTACAGCTCGGGAGGACGGCGTTTGATGGATGTCTCCTCTGTTAATTGACGCGATGGGATTTAGCGCGAGAGGGAATCTGCCCCCCGGGCTCCACAGGTCAAAAATTGAACTTCCTTTTCAGGCTGGAAACCTAATTGCTCTTGCAAATGATCTTTGGACTTCTTATACCCTCAGACGTTAAATAAATTGGATGCAGCGCAACGAGCGTGGTTAACCCGCTTTAAATAACACTTCAAAAGAGTGAATGTAAGCTTTACGAAGGATGATGTCCTCGTGGAGTCGACGGAGGGAGGTGATTCGGCCAGGAGAGGACTCCAGCTGCGGCTGAACCAAGTGGCTGTTATTGCTCAGTGATTTGCTTGTCATTCCTCTGTTACAATGACCTTAATGCCAAGAGCATACTTAATATTCATTCCTTACTTTGTTATACAGATTCTGTATATAGTAGGCGTATCTGTATTTCACGGTTACACGCTCTACGACCACAGCTCAGATATATGACCTTCATAAATATTCATCGTTCTTTACAAGGCACAAAATAGAGACTTAGTAGAATATTCAGTTATAGACTAAATCAGAAAAAGCATAGAGAGAAAATTTTTTTTTAACTCTAACACCCATACATACTGATCAAAGAACACCCAGCGGCACAACAATCAATATTTTATCTCCTGAATTGCTGTTTGATCAGACACCCTCTTTAAAGCAACTACAAGAAGTTTTTAACTGGTTATGAAACTGTCTCAATTTAATACTGATAACTCTGTATGACGTACATAACCAAACGAGACCATCAGCGAGTCGATTGGCTATTTCTATAAAGGAATTCTTTATTAATATAATATAACAATTTATGGGCACGCAGACTGGAGGAGCCTATCTTTACATTTTCCCAGGCAAAGTGTTGCAGTGAGTAGTACGTTAGTCAGTCAAAAGGAAGCAGGAGGAGGTTTCTCTTTCGAGAATTAATATTCATAGGATTTGTTGATAATCGGAGAACTACAGAATAACACAAGCCTTGTCCTTCAACAAATGGCAAGAGAAAATGCTGCATAGATGGGTGAATTCAACAACAGGTGTTTTATAATTGGCTCAAATACATGGGAATGTAGTGAAGAAAAATTGATTGGGGTCAGAGGTAAGAAAAGTCATTTATTTTACCTGGTTTACAGTGGGGCAAAAAAGTATTTATTCAGCCACCAATTGTGCAAGTTCTCCCACTTAAAAAGATGAGAGAGGCCTGTAATTTTCATCATAGGTACACTTCAACTATGAGAGACAGAATGGGGGGAAAGAATCCAGGAAATCACATTGTAGGATTTTTAATGAATTAATTGGTAAATTCCTCGGTAAAATAAGTATTTGGTCACCTACAAACAAGCAAGATTTCTGGCTCTCACAGACCTGTAACTTCTTCTTTAAGAGGCTCCTCTGTCCTCCACTCGTTACCTGTATTAATGGCACCTGTTTGAACTCTTTATCAGTATAAAAGACACCTGTCCACAACCTCAAACAGTCAGACTCCAAACTCCACTATGGCCAAGACCAAAGAGCTGTCAAAGGACACCAGAAACAAAATTGTAGACCTGCACCAGGCTGGGAAGACTGAATCTGCAATAGGTAAGCAGCTTGGTGTGAAGAAATCAACTATGGGAGCAATTATTAGAAAATGGAAGACATACAAGACCACTGATAATCTCCCTCGATCTGGGGCTCCACGCAAGATCTCACACCGTGGGGTCAAAATGATCACGAGAACGGTGAGCAAAAATCCCAGAACCACACGGGGGGACCTAGTGAATGACCTGCAGAGAGCTGGGACCAAAGTAACAAAGGCTACCATCAGTAACACACTACGCCGCCAGGGACTCAAATCCTGCAGTGCCAGACGTGTCCCCCTGCTTAAGCCAGTACATGTCCAGGCCCGTCTGAAGTTTGCTAGAGAGCATTTGGATGATCCAGAAGAGGATTGGGAGAATGTCATATGGTCAGATGAAACCAAAATAGAACTTTTTGGTAAAAACTCAACTTGTCGTGTTTGGAGGAGAAAGAATGCTGAGTTGCATCCAAAGAACACCATACCTACTGTGAAGCATGGGGGTGGAAACATCATGCTTTGGGGCTGTTTTTCTGCAAAGGGACCAGGACGACTGATCCGTGTAAAGGAAAGAATGAATGGGGCCATGTATCGTGAGATTTTGAGTGAAAACCTCCTTCCATCAGCAAGGGCATTGAAGATGAAACGTGGCTGGGTCTTTCAGCATGACAATGATCCCAAACACACCGCCCGGGCAACGAAGGAGTGGCTTCGTAAGAAGCATTTCAAGGTCCTGGAGTGGCCTAGCCAGTCTCCAGATCTCAACCCCATAGAAAATCTTTGGAGGGAGTTGAAAGTCCGTGTTGCCCAGCGACAGCCCCAAAACATCACTGCTCTAGAGGGGGTCTGCGTGGAGGAATGGGCCAAAATACCAGCAACAGTGTGTGAAAACCTTGTGAAGACTTACAGAAAACGTTTGACCTGTCATTGCCAACAAAGGGTATATAACAAAGTATTGAGATGAACTTTTGTTATTGACCAAATACTTATTTTCCACCATAATTTGCAAATAAATTCTTTAAAAATCAGACAATGTGGTTTTCTGGATTTTTTTTCTCATTTGGTCTCATAGTTGAGGTATACCTATGATGAAAATTGGAGACCTCTCTCATCTTTTAAGTGGGAGAACTTGCACAATTGGTGGCTGACTAAATACTTTTTTGCCCCACTGTATATACTGGCTGAGAGGATGTTATGCTATATTAGGAGTTATGAGAGGCCAGCGCAATTTCATATAATGCAGCTGACGTCTAAACTTTTGTTCTCAGGGTGACACTAGTTGAAAGTTAAATCTGCAGCAAATGTCAGATTTATGTCCAATTCCAATATCCAAGCCAGGAATATATGGTCAATTTTTGTTTTTTGACAAGATTTGTCACCAAAAACACTGAACTCATTTTCTGAGAACAATTAAAGCCACAGATCATTTCATGGCTATTGGTTTCATTGACCAGTAGCTGTCAAGACATATTGTTTTGGATCATACTGGATGGACAGCCCAACCAACCGATTATAGCGTCATACCTAAATGAGCATGAATGTAAATCATCAGTCATCGAAAACCGAGCATTGCTCTCTGCCACAGTGCCTTTATTGATACTACCACTGGGGGGGCCCCAACGTAGGATATTTTTGAATTCTGCACATTGTTTTCCCCATATATCTCAGATTTTAATCCTAACCCTAACCCATCCACCCTCCCAACCCCTCCCTTAGACTTTTAGTGGTGGTGTAAAGCATCAAACTCCTTTCACCTCTGCTACTGAATGTAAGCGTGCTGTTTTTCCGTCAGATCAGACAACGCTTCTACGTGTTGTTCCAGATGGCACGGACGAGCAGTGTATTTTGTCGTTTAATTTGGAGTACAAGCGAAGTGATGAATTCACTTTCATCCTTTATCCACTGATCGTTATGTGTTTGGTCTCCTTCTCTTAAAATAGACAAACAGCAGCTACACCAAGAGTTCATTAAGTCGTGTTAATTGTAGTGGATTTATCACGTTTTCAGCTGACAGTTTGGTATCTTATCAAATGATAATAGAGTGTGGTACTTTATGTGTCGCTGCAAGCCTCGACATTCCTGGCTTGCTTTTGTAAAAGAGTCTAATTTCCTTGGCTCTGCAGTATCTCACGACTCCAGAGTGGCTCCAACACAACTTCTTAGTGCAATTAACAGCTGATAACAGATAATTAAAGTTGTTTGTGTGAAACGTCGCGGCAAATTTGCCTGGGCTGTGGAGGAATATCCATGTGTCTATATTTATCTGCAAGCAAACAGTGGATGATTCCATCATTTGTTAGACGCAAAACAAATTCACATTTGTAGATAAAAATTTGTTTGGCCCTTTGTTTCCTGACGCACACAATATTACAGCAGCTCTTTCCAGTAATGCGCTGATATTTTGTTGTTTTTACTTTGGAATACTTTAGTGAGAGACAAAGAGATAACTGAATGTCTAATTGAAGATAAGCAGGTTAATGCTGAAGTCCATTAGTAGCGGCAGACAAACAAAGAAATAAAACCACAGTGGCTCCAAATTCACAGGGTTCTCATTGTTAAACCTGGATCTGAAGGCTTGATGTGATGCACCGTTTGTTCTCACTTTTGTTCATGTTGAATGTTTAATGTGGGAACACTTCAGGGACAGAGGTCGGATGAGTAAGTGCTACAAAGCTGACATCACAGGTGACAGTATATTTCTGGATGCACACAGGGCTCGTACAGTAATTTACATTCGAATCAACACAGCAGCTCGTGAGAAATGTGTTTTGCTTTGCAGCAGATTCATAATCCTTCTGTGCACCAACAATTCCCCAACTTCCCCCGTCAGAGCCAAGAAAGAGCTGGAAAAAAAGCAGAGGCACTTCCTCTCCTTTGAAAGGCAGAATAACCACCCTCTGCCTCCCTCACTTGCCTCAGCTAAGCACACATCCGAGCATGCGTTAGATCCCATCTGTTCATTTACGCGCACGATAGTCATGCTATATAATTCATACAGGTCTTGTCCCTGTAAACTGTCCCATTATTGGTCCCTTTATTTTAGTTTTGCTCAGATTGTGTAATGAAGCAGCAAAGGTTTCCATTACGATTCAGTTGACATGCCTGCAGGCTGACTGTCTCTGGATACTCTCTCTCTCTTGAACGCTTAGACTCTTAGCAAATTGTGTTTTTCTTTCAAGAGAAATGATGTATCGATCCGCAACAAATACTGCAGAATTCAAGGCTAACGAAAATGTAAACTGGTGCAGTGACAATGGCCAGTTCCTCCAATCTTAGGGTGCATGATGTCCGTGTGAATGACCGCCTGTGTTGTTGAACTCGATAAACACACCCTTTGAGAAAGCAGTTTTCAAAAGACTGGAATGAATTAACATGTGGTGTGCGGCTCTGGCTAATGCTCATGTTGAATAACATATGCCGTCTAAAAGCCCTAAAGTGTTCAATATGAAATAAATAGACATTATGAAGTAATCATGAATAAATTATGTAAAATATAAATGTCATTTTAAGCCTCCCCCCCACCCTTAAAAATGTGAATTCATTTGACTTAACTGAACTGAAGTTGAATAATCAGTCGCGCTGCCGCCATATGTTACAGATTTACATTTTGTCAGTTTGAACAGTCAGTTCTTCGTTCGTCACAAAGAACTTCCAGCTGTGGCTGCTGCATCAGAGCAGCATGCGAGGCGGCCCCAGTGGTCCATCTGTCCCCTCAGATCCTGGTGAACTTCCAGAGCATCATTACCAACTGCTTCTCAGGGTGGTGCGCCAACCGCAGAGGGCGGTGACAACTGCCCGACGCACCACCGGTTCCCCACTCCACTCTGTGTGTCTGCAGAGGGGGTGCAGCGTCGTCAGGGACACCTCTCACCCTGGCCACAGACTGTTTGCCCTCCTCCCCTCTGGGAGGCGCTACAGGACTCTTCGTTCTGGGGTCAGCAGGCTCAGGAACAGCATCTTCACTGTCACCTTGCTGAACTCTACTCCGTGCAACGACAACAATCTCAAACAATGCATGCTGGGAAGCTTATATACAGATCATGTTTCTTCAGACACTTGATTTGTCGTTCAGCTGATCATTTCAAGTCAAGACACTTCAAGTCAGAAGAACACATGTTTATAAGTTCTGTGGTGGTCTGAAGCAAAAAAGAAGAAGTTTTAGGTTGTATTAAAGGCACACTATGCAGGATTTGTCGGGTGCTGTTTGTAAACACACCATTCAGAGTTGGGCCCTCCTACCCGGCTCAACGAGCAAGAGAGGGCGCAGTGTTTGCGAGAAAGAAGCGAATCAGAGAAATAGAAACTATCTGATTGTTTCACGGCGGTTACAAAGCACAAACAAACTCTGCGACACCTCCGCTCAGCCCGGCGGGAAGGTGCCGCATTGCTGGATTTTGTGTGAATGCAGCCGAAGCGCACGCTTCATCCCGTCGGCTGTGGCCTCTCTGCTCTGTGTGAGCGTGGCCTGCAGCTCTTTACACATCCATGACACAGACAGAGAGGCGGAGGCAGCCATGTGACATGGTCGCTACATTTTTGTAGAGTCCCGCCCTCACACCCTGAGCGCCGCCACACACCCACTGCCCAAAGGTTGATGCCCAGAAACGGCCCGAACACAGCAAAGTAATAAGAAAATCCAGGCAGGGGTCAGGGTCTCTGCCGATACAGACACCAAGACGCATTCTTATTTTCATAGTAGTTTATTGGACCTTATTTTTCTTGCAATGTTTTTTAATTCATAATGGCATTTTTCCAGCGACACTTTACTTTCATGTCACCTTTCATTTTACTGTGTAGTTTTTCATACTGTCACTTTTCACGACAGTGGAGTTGTCGGCAGTCACCGCCCCCTCACCTTCATTCACTTATTTATTTAATATTGAACACTTTGGGACTCTATAGTTTGGCTAGCTGCTTGCTGGAATAATCAAATTGACAAAGCCTTCATTGTGTTTTGTTCATGCTACAGATCCAGCATAGGCAAGGCAACTTTGTTTCTGTAGCATTTTAAACATGGGGTAAATCAATCAGAATCAGAATCAGAAATACTTTATTGATCCCCGGGGGGAAATTCAAAGGGTTTCGCCTACTGTTTTTTGCTAACTAAGCAAAACAGACAGCCCACTATCCAAGTGTGTAATAGACCCGCCGATCCACGAGAGGATAGCGTGTCAGTGTCACGTTTTGCCTCTCCAAGATGTGAAAAGTACATTCACCTCGGTGTGTGTGTGTGTCTGTGTGTGTGTGGGGGGGGGGGGGGGCGATAATGCCAGGATTCCAGCAGGGGCCGATAATGCCAGGATTCTCACACAGGAGTCACACACAGGGTTTGATTCCTGTGTGAAACCAAAAGTCATCATTGACTAATTTTATCAACGTACTCAAGTTACGTCACGTATGTAACTTAACTTGTGTAACTAACGCACTTATTTTAACCCAAACCTTGATATTTTCCTTTATGTGCCTAAACCTAAGCAAGTCATTTTGCAAGCTTTATTTTGAAAATCTAACCGGACGTTATTGCTAATTTGACCACAGAATGAGAATGTGTTCACACTGACACGTTGGCCTGATATCGGGCCAAAGTGGAAGAGACTAGGAAATAAAATGGTAAGAAGGCTGACACAATAGATACAGATCTAGAAATAACTAAATAACCAAAACATTTCCCCCTTGGAAAATGTTGGAGGGAACAAACAAGATTGTGTTGAACAATTAACATTCTTGTTCCTCTTTATTTGTTTGAGGTGCGCATGCAGGTGTCAGACATGTCAACTAAATGTAGCTCGGGATCAAGGCTTTGTGGGAGAATAAAGAAGTAGGTTTCTTTAGTGCAATTCTGCACTAAAACGTTTTCTTCCATGTCCCTTCTGTGGCTCTGTAGAAGTTTAGGGGGTCACCAAAATGATCAGGAACCATCCTCTGAGGACCATGAATACACATCAGAATTAGTTCCGTTTGATGTCTAATGCAGGCTTGGGATTGGTAGAAAAGTTTGCTCGTTCATAGTAACATCACAGACTATTGATATCTCAAAATATTACTGGAGGCGATGAGTGGCGGCTCATGAAAATGTGTAAACAGCTCATTTAAAATCGCCATACTCTTTGAAAGGGCTAGGTGAGGCCTGTAACGATATACTCTCCTGCTTCCAAAGAGAAATGGGATCTTTGAAATGATATCCTTTTGCACGCCCGCAACACATCAGCAGACGGAGGAGGGCGAGAGAGGCTCGGAGCACCTCAGAGAGAGAGAGAGAGAGAGAGAGAGAGAGAGACGGACGGACAGACGGGGAGAGTGCTGTCACCACCATTATAGTGAGACCGACCAAACCTGCCTTCCCTGCAGTGCGGCAGTGAAGGGTGCAGTCACCGACATGCTCTCGCAACCCCACCCCCCCCAACCAAAAGCTCCCACAGGCCGTATCCTAATACTATGTTGTGCCTTTTATCCCCCCCCCCCCCAACACTCTCCCATTCCCATTCTGTTGACTGCGACCTCCTCCCTCTTCCGCCTGCTTCTTACTGTGAAATAGAGCCTTTCTCAATCACACAGCGCTGTTGGCCTGCTCTTTATTTCACTCATCTTTTTTTTTTGTTCCCTCTCTTTCTCTCTGGCTGGGAGCTTATCTGAGAGGCTCAGCTGCTGGTTGACTGTCCACAGAGAACCCCAGGGCCACAACAGAAAAAAAGAAAAAAAAGAAAAAGAAACTGGCAAATATAGCTACTCTTTGGCGTGGCTTTATTTATGTTAAGTACTGAGACACTTCAACTATTTACCGTAACCTCAACTTGAAATGTGGAAAACGATAAGCCCCCCCCAGCTGAAATTGAGTCAACGGAGAGGGGTGATTTTTAATTTTTTTTTATTTTATCTGTGCTGTCCAATGAAAACCACATATCTCCTTAACGTCTCAAAAAAGCCTTGTTTTTAAGCGTGTGCAGACAGTTTTTGAGACCTTTTAAAAGGTTTTATTAACCTAATATGTAGGAGGGGTTTCTCAACTCTTAAACTAGCATCCAAACCTAACAAATGACCAAATATGAGATGCATGTTTTTCACTGGACAGTGATGAACGACGCCAGAAATACCAGAAACGTACTCACGAACATAAGGAGCTTGCATGGCTACGGGATCAACAACAGCTGCGAACATGTTTCTGTCATTAACCTCACTGTGCCCGCACTCACGACAGCCTGACGTAATCCTTCCTTCTCTGCTGCTTGTATTATTTCGCCGTGCAGGAATAATAATAAAACAGGAATACAAATATCAATATCCTGAAACTTGAATGAGACTTCGCCAGAAGTAAAAAGCTAACGTTAGGCTATAAACAAACTACACAACGGTTGCATTACTTCAACGTCACCACCACTAAGCTGAACTTTTAAGAGAATTTTGATATAGTTATATAGACAGATAGATATAGAGGATAAACACAACGAGGCTGTAAAGGTGGACTAGTGAGTAGATGACTTTCTGTGTTGGGCGTGAGCATTTCTACTTGAATGGGTGTAAATGGAGTCAGTCATTCATACCTTCTTCTCAATCCACCTCCATGTATAGGCAAGGTTTCCCCACTAACAAAGAACTGAAAAGGTCAACACACTCTCACCACACTGTTGCAATACCTGAGAAGCATCACAGATGGCATTTTTTTTCCTTCAGAATCCTTTTACACATCTGCACCGTTTCTCAATACCACAATTACATTTTCAGTATTGAAAACACATTTGCAGCTCTAATGAGGAAGATGTATTTTATATACTGTAGACGTCCTCCCTAATAGCTTTGACCTTGCGAACTCATTTATCTTTAATACAACACTCGATGACGCTCAACACAATTTATTGTCGAAGATCCACGCTGAAGGAGAGAAGAACACAGGCACAATGCCCTTAGATGATTTCCTCCTCCTGAGCCACCTTCCATGTGAATCAATCTCATTGAGGGCCCCTTCGATGCCCGTGGGGGAACGGTGGTGGTGGTAGCGGGGGGGGGGGGGGGTGGCTGACATCAATACTGCTTCATTCCCTGGCGTCCAGTGTGTCAGCAGGAACAAATACTTTTTTTCCAGGAGGTGATCCAGCCAACGTGTCTGCCTCTGTTTGGTGTTTGGTGGAGGCGTGCTCCTCCATGCAGTCTACTTAATGTAGTGATATGGTTATTAAAACGTGGTTGTGCTTTGGGGTTCAGTGTCTTGCTCAAGGAGACTCGGAACATGTAGGCAGGAACTGAACCAGCAATCTCCTTACTAACCTGCAGCTGCAAACACAGAACTGAACATACCATATTCAAGCATTACTGTCCCCTTAAGGCTGCATTATTTCTTTATTTTTGACCCCTTTATTATGCACAGTCATTTGTCTATATTGCACAAAGTCATTTGATCCATTGTTCATTTAAAACTATTGATTAGAGCAGCTTCACAGGAGTAACACAAGTCACATGAAAGTACTGAATGAAAGACAAAAGACAAAATAAACAGCAAACGGCAGTCACCGCTCCTGATATCTGCCAATTAAACTCGTATTTAAGCATTAATATCCCCTTAATGGAAGAATAGCTTTCAAAACCTCTATGCAGACTGACATCAAATGAAGGTATGTTTTGAGAACATAACGTCTTGTGGATTAATTATAGACCCTTTGAATGCCAAGAAAGAAGGTGTTGGTTTTTCCATTCACTCGGAGCCAGCGTGTAGTGGCATTTAATGCTCAACTGTAGCGGTTGACACACCCACACACACTTTACCAACCCAGTTCATATCTAAATAATTGTTATAAAAATAATATTTATGTTACTGTAATTATGTTTCACGTGTCACTGCTTTTGCTTGGTCGCTGTCTTCTCTATTTCTGTTGTGACATTTTTCATATTACTTTTCACTAATCATAATGGTAAAACACGTTTTTTTTACCCCCATAAAGTGTATTTTCTTCTATTTGCGTGGATTTTATTCTTGTGTCTCGTGAGGGAAAAGAAAGTGCTTTTTCTTTTTTTCTCTTTCAAGCACAAAAACACCCCCAAACTTGTGGAGTGCACCCCTCTGATGTTGATGCACTCTGCATCTCTTTCATCTGCATGCTGTTTGAGAGCATCTGCAATAGCATCTCCTTCCTCTCTTTTTTTTTTTATCCCATTCTTCACCTTGGAGTGCGAAATGAGATCGATATAGGTGAAATCTTTATGTAAAAAAAAAAAGAAAAAAGCAATCGGAGTGCTTTCAAATGCAAAGTTTTTCTTGCTTTTCGGGACAGTATATGTCCACATGCTGATAAAAAAACGGAGATCTGGCTGAATTTGGGATTTGCAGTCTGTTATGAGCCGGCATTGACTCGGGCGTTTAGTATTCCACAGGGTCCTCCCGTTCGACTCCTGTTTGTCGTCCAGGCTTCGTCACGGCCTCTCAGGGACGACCAACAGCACTTTGAGGTTCACGTCTGCTGCGCGTCGCCATGAAGCAGAATCAGTCAGTCATTTAGTGTAACTCCTCTTATCGCTCCTCGCAATTCATTTGCCGTCACTATTTCGGAATGACTTATTCTACGGCTCTGTGATTTTAAAACCCACTTGTGAAGCTGTGGGCGTCCCGTGAATACAGAGCATACACTTTTCATACTTTTCATGAAGTAAACTGATGAGGTGAATCCAGGTGGAAACCAGATTCCCCTCCACTAAAATTAAGCTGAGCACAAAGGAGGAGGAAGAAAGAGAAGTAGATGACGTGGCGTTGAGATGTGGATTATGCTTTTGTAAATTCAGCGCGTATTTATGGTTTTTATAGGGACAGAAATCAGCACGGTCGCGCGCACACACACACACTGCTGCCGGGCCCTGAGGAGAGTGTGACACGGCATGGGAGGATCCACAGGTACACATTAAAATTAGATCTCTGTGACGGCCTCTCCTGTGTGGAGCAGGTGGTGCTGCGAGTGTCGCCACATCAAATGAGGAAAACAAAAAAACAGGAGTTCACGAAATCGCTTGCTGACCTCAGTGGCATTCACTAGGCGCTTCCAATAAAAAAACAAAAACAGAACACACTCTCCCTTTTTCTGTTCCAGCCTCATTGCTGTAATGGACTTTAATTAAATGGAGGAAGTGAAGTGCAGTAGTAGATGCAATTGTTTATTCTACATCCTATTTGGTAAAGATGAAGGCCATGCAGGGATAACAGTCTGGGCCCTCCCTCTTGGTATTAAGAGTTTAATTTCAAAATAGTCCCCTTTTACGAAAGTTGCGAGTCAGCTAATGAAGAAAAAAGAAGGCACAAATCACAAAACAGCAAATAACGAGTGAGGCCTCAGCTTGTAGCTTTGTATTCCCCTCAGAGGCGGACCATTAGACGGGAAGCAGTGGGTATTGACTGTTGTGCCTGAAGCTGGATAGAAAGGGCTTTTTAAAAGCTCACTGATTTCATTTAAAGAATAAAAAAAAAGAAAAGAAGAAGAAACGCAAAACACATACTTGTTTGTGCTGCATTTTATTATCCGCATAATGCCAGATGAATACAAACAAACAACCACCCCTCACAGCCATGTATCATTTAATCCAGGGGATCGCCCGATGATGGTGTCGGTAAATGAGACTAATTCCAACAGGCGGCGCGAAGAAGGAGATGAAGGAAAGGGCCTAATACCAATCTGAAGGAATGTTACGAGCTGATGTTGCAACAAAGTTGGACTTGCACAAAAGTAAACTAAACTGATGCGTGGCGCAAGAGAGAAACACTCTCGTGGTAATGAATAAAGGCCCAGGCAATAAGCATTAAAGAGAAAGACTTAGTGCAGCCATGGGAATCATTTTGTCTTGGTATTTACTTTTATGCCTTCAGAAGCGCCTCCTCTAAGCTCCACTTGCATCCATCTCTTCCAATTAGTCTAAGTCCTGCCGAAATATGACTTTCTGCAGCCTCCCCTCTGTAGCGGTGGTTGATGTCGGGACTCGGTTTAAGCACGGAGATTTTAATGAGTTAGTTTGTCATTAAATTAGCCGACCGAAATGCATTCATCCGTGTCATTTGCCATTCGCTGCATGGCTGGGATTCTGGCAGCGAGTGTCCACAGGTCGATAGGGAATGGTTGCGCAGAGACTTTGTGAATGGAGGGTATTTGAATGACTCGTTCACAGCCGTATACCTTTGCTGTGTTATTATAGATCATATGTTGCCTTCTGTGAAGCGCTTTGTAATCAGTGGTTTTGATCGGCGTTGAATAGATTAGCATTCTTATCTTGATCTCGACCTTTTGATTTTGGTCTTTGGAGTTCAGTAAGATAATAATTAAATGTCACAACTGCTGATGATGATTGTGCTCATTGCGACACAGCCTACCGATGAGCTACAACACAATCAGTTCATTGTTTTGTTTTTTTCAGTTATACCCCCCACAGCAATTCAAAGGCTCAGTCATATGACTAAAAGACTGGATCTTTATGTGCGCAAAAGCTACAATAATTCTCTTAAAACCCATTTTGTTGAGGTGTCTTAAACGCTGCAATATCCTGGAAATCTGATCTCCCTTCCCTGTCTGTGAACGGGAAGATGTAAATCTTTACAAACGACTCAAAAATATATAGTTTGACTTCCTAAAAAGCCATTTTCGTGAAACAGCTGGACACTGTAGTTTTTAACAAACAGGAGGAAATAGAGCATTTGTTGGGGACTAACTAAATCCGCATGGTGCACTTGTGAATATATCTAGCAGCAGGACGTGTGTGTGTGTGTGTGTGTGTGTGTGTGTGTGTGTGTGTGTGTGTGTGTGTGTGTGTGTGTATGTGTGGGACTAAATAAACCACAGTGTGTGTGTGTTCATGGTAATGAAGGAACATGTCACCCAGTGCAACAGTGTGGCTCATTGATGTGGTTTTTTTTGGACAACAATGGAGCTCTATGGCACAGAGGAAGAAGATATCTCTTTGGATACACACAGTTGTTAGTAGGATACGTTCACTGTTGGTTTGGGTGTTTTCATTAAAAAATTAATCAAAAATCATAGAATATTGGTTATCCTTTAAAGGTCCCATATTATGTTCATTTCAGCTCTGTATGTTTATTCTGGGACTCCACCAGAGCAGCTTTGCATGATCCACAGTCGGAAGAAGTCCTTATTTATCTTCTCCTGGCCCTTTCTGCAGCCCCTCAGCTCACCGTCTGTCTGAAACAAGCCGTTTTAGACAAACTGAACAACCTGCAAACACTTGAAGAGTAGTTCCTGAGCAGAGCGCTCCAATAACTCACACAGACTGAGCGGGTGGATGAGCGTCCCTGTACTTGGTGGGTGGTGCTGTGCCTGGAGCAGATGACCTGCTGGGGGCATGGCTGAGGTGACTGTATAGTTGTGACATCACAGCCTTACGGGAGTCCCAACGGCTCGTTTGTAAAGGCACAGTGTCTGAAAATGGGCTGTGTGCGTTTCTCCATGGACCGAGCGCTTTGATGCTTTCACAGTATTTATACAGCACCCAGACCTGCTTTATAATCAAACAAGACATGGAGATCTCACTGTCTACAACATGGGACCTTTAACATGCAGTACTAAGAGCTAGTTAATTTGTTGTACCTGCTATTTCTCAAAAAATAATAATAAAAAAATTTGACCTGCACTTGAATGTCAAGTAGAGATTCATGTTAATTTTGTGCAGAAATGAAGCAAATAAGGTACAGTATAGCTATTTTAGGTTCATGGGAATCTGTCATCCACACAAACGACTTGGCACAGCGAGCTCAGGTTTGTCAGTTCGGTTTAACTCAGCTCGAGTCAGATTTATCCACGCCGAAGAATGTTTTACAGTTATCCAATTGTTGACGGAACCATAGCAGTACCTGACACACAAACCAAAAAACACCCCACAGAATTGCACAGTGTGTTTATACATTTAATTGTTTATAATTTATTTGTTGGAAATGATTTATCTGTACATGATGGTCTAAATGTTGCTTTAAAGCCCTTTCTACACAAGCAGATATGTAGTTCTGGGGGGAAATACTCAATCCCTTTTTGCTGTAATGTATTTAGTTTTTTTTGCCTCTGCAAATGTCAAGATATTTAGTGGCATTAGCATGTAGCATGTGTGTAATCATAGAATATGAATGAAAAGCCTGCATCTGATAGTTCTCCTTGTTAAAGCATCCCACCAAACCCTGTGAAAAATGTCCTGTATTTTTTGATTGTTCAGTTACATTGTGAAGTTTATGGGTGCATATAAATATATAAAGCTTAAATCATCACTTCACTGTGTGAGCTGCCCACAGAGAATCATTAACATACCAGGTTATGTATATACTTCCTCCGACAGCAGCAGCAGCAGCAGCAGTCTGTCATAAAACAGCAGTCGGTGAGACGTCCCCGGCCAGTAAATGATTCTGGGAAGATGGCCTCAGAAAACAACACCAATAAGGAACAGGAATCGTATGAGTGTGCTGTGGACCATTTCAAACGAGATCAGCTTCTGTGAGTGAGAGATGTTTTTAACACAGACGTTACTCTGCTGCCACAGCTGGAGGAAACCGTAAAATGGTCCGGCTGCTTTGAAGGAAGAAAAGCTGAATTAGGGAGAATGTGCGTGGTGGCTTTGTTGTCGCCGGTGTGCCGTCCAGTCTGGTGGCAATGTGCCGTTCGGTCTCAAAGATAGAAAGAGACACTGGAGTGTAATCTGTGCTGGCTCACAGCCCGCAGCTGCTCCTAAGAATGGGATGCTGATAGTGTGGCTTCAGTGTTAATATTAGCCTCATTTTATAGTAATGCCCAAAAATATCTTTAACACGATATCTCATCAGCTTTCATAGTGATTACACATATTTCATATAATGGATCTCATTACAAGTTGGAGGCTCGAACAGTGTTTTCAGGCAGTAGGAGGTATTAACACCTCAGCCTGGTGAGGATGGGAGGACTGTTTTTTTTCTGTTATTTCTCTTCAGGAGTTCAGGAAATGTAATTTTCTCCAGCATAATTTCTTGTAGAAGTTCGAGCCCGTCGGCGCGGATTCACGCTGTTGTTGCACCAACTTATTATTTCCCTTCTTTTCGAGCGTTTTTTTTTTTACGTGGTTGCGGCGGCCCTCTGGCTCTGTCACGCCCTGAGGTGCAGCTTGTGTCGTGTGCCTCCCCCTTCAGCCCCTGGTAGGAGGAGTTTGTGTTGCAGAGCATCCAGAATGCATTTAGGATCGGCCGTCCCCCTTTCTTCCTCTCTGTCACTCCATCGCTGGCTCTCCCCCCGTACCACACTAACACTACTCATCTGCCGATTGACCATTTCATACATTTAGTTGATATATTCTGTTGCTGTCTCTGTAAATAATGTTTAAAAAAAAAAAGTGAAGTTGGTCATGACACATAACATTTGATGAAAGGAAAGGAGAGGACACGGTATTGGCCCAGTGCACCAGATAGTGGTGCCTAAAGTAAAAGTCAAACATTTCAAGCTTCAAAAGACAATAATTCCCACACCACAAAGGGGATTATCAGGCAGGGGTATTAATGCCGTACTGCTGCAGCTGCAGTCAGGACATATTGTGGACTAGACCATCAGCACACTCAGCCAGTCAGCCAGTTTCCATAATGTGCCAGGGGGCCACACGAGTGCACCTGGAAGAATTTGTTTGACCTTATTTGAAAGAAAAGTCACAAAAACTTACAATCTCTCCACACCAAACAGTCCAAGCTAACTCTATCTCAATATTTCACATTTAATTAATTCATTCAATTATGTTTTCTCAACATTTTGTCTCCGTACGTTATGGGCTTAATATAGTTTCAAAGCTTTACACTGCAAGATATGTAATTATGTCAGAGACTACCATACCATAATCCCTTTTATTTTGACATTTAGTGTCTTGCCTAAAAGCCTTCACATTTTAAAGCTGCACTCATCAATAATTCTACATTCATAATGAATCAAATGAATATCTGTAATGTTAAAAGTCACTTGCAGTGAGAAACACATTTACCATCCAACTCTGCAGTTCCTCTCCTCCGTGCACCATTTTAGCAGCTTTCAGCTCATTGCGTTGGCTTTACGACCCACAACTTCACCGTTCCGGCTCACTCTCAGCGGGCAGCTACGCCACCTGACCGGCAGGCAACGGCAGACAGGTCATCAGGTCATCAGGTCACCAGATTCATGACTCCAAATGCTAAATGAATGCTAAAGCTGAAATCAAATATTGCTCAGTGTCTGCAGTATGTGTAGAGAGGCAACTGTTTGCTAACATGTTAGCCATAACAAAGTTATAACATGTCGGTGTTGTGTTTGCTGCCCCTGAGATGCAATAATAAGTTAATGATGATTTAAGATATGTCGTCTAAAACATATTGGAATCACGCATTAAAAAAAATCCAACATGTGAAAGATTCCCAGAAATATTACAAAGGACATAATGTCCTCGAAGTCCTTGATGGTAGCTACGGCCCAACTTCCAAATGACCAAAAATGTTAATGAAAATTTTAATTAGCCAATTAATAGGAAGACCATTAAGTATGAATAATTTGGTGTGGCAGATTTTGAACTATTGAACTATTCTCAGGAGCACTTGAACGCTGAGACCCTTGTATTCTGTATTTATGATATACATATTTGTAATGTGACAGGCTAATGAAAGGTTATCGAGGAAAAGCTATTTTAATTAAGGCAGGATGAAGTTTGGGCTTTCAGTTCTTCTCAGACCTTGACTCGCAGTAGACCACCTTTTTCCTGGGTGGTTGAAGTCGGAGGAACTGTACTTCCCACGTGTTTCATTTAAATGGAAACTGTTGCCATAATCCTGTCATGGTTGGGAAGCATTCCTCTCACTTTTTAGGCACTGAGCACCTTATTTGCATTTTAAGATAGTGCTCTCATTGCAGGAACATTTCAGGGACCAGGCTGTGCACAAAGAGTGCATGTGTGCAGAGTGAGTCACAATCAGTGGATGAAAATCAGAGGGCAGTTCCCGAACCTCGGGGTTATTGGTGTGACGTCCGACCTCATTTCCAGTACTGTGAGCATGTGCATTTGTACCCAGGCCTGCACAATATGTGTAATGAGTGGACATTGTAGGGGAGCTCCAGATTGGACATCTGAACATTTTCTCTGGCGGGATGTAGATTGTGCTTTACAGTATGGCCACCGCCAGTCCAAATCACCTCCGCTGTCACTTGAAGACCTCTAATCAGTGAGGGCAGAGCCCGTCCAGGAAAGGAAAGTTCAATGGCCCGTGCTCAAGGAAAAGAAAATGTACAAACCAGACTTTTTACGCTTAATTGCAGAACTACAATTATAACCCTTTGTTCTGTGTGCTCTCCCATAGAGACTTTAAACGCAGCCGCCTTGTTCAAATTCTGGGCTGCCTTTATTAATGCCTGGCCATCTCTGCAAGGATGAGACCTATTGCAAAAGCACTGCATTAAATACATCACTGCAACTGTAATTGGTTGTATAGCTTGATGATTTTAGTAGCATAACTTGCACTTGCAAAGTCCTTATACCTAAATGAATGACCCAGTTACTGAATCTTCAGTCAAATTAGATCTATAAGGCCTCATTTAAAAGTTTGTTCCGACCTTCATAAGTTAACCTGCGTGATTGTTACTTCTTGCTAAGCCTGGCCGTGCACTCTGCAAAACAAATTGATTTGACAGTTTCATACTGCATGAAAAGCAGTATGCTGTGTGTGCTGCATACTGCATTTGTTGGTAGCATGTAGTAGAGGTGTCCTTGTGAGGTATGAATGTTGCACTTATTTTGCTTTTGTGATCCAACTATGAATTGTTGATCCTTGACTCGCTGAAATATAGTTTAAAACAGTAGGACAGGAAGGGACTAACAGAAGCCAGAATTGACCGTAGGGAGGAGCTGAGCGTCTGATCAGAACGTGTTGATATTTGTGTTTTTTATTATGTGTATATAACATCCAACAACAAGGTCGAGGTAAAAGCCTTGCTGTATATTAAACCAAGTGCAGCCATATGCATAAACCCGTGTGCTCTCACTGCAGCTCTGTAAGTGAGAGACAATTTCGGGTGAGTCAGAAGAGGCACTTCACATTCATCTATGTGAATGCTATCAAATGGAGTACCCAAGCTCATTTACTGCAAACCATGTTTGTTCTAGCGCTGTTCCCTTGGAAATAAAAGTTTGTGTTATTTTTAAAGTTCAACTATGAATCTTCGCATCTTGGCCGCACTTTTTTTAAGCGATTCCCATGGATTTTAAGACACCACGCTGGAAAAAATGTATTTGTGTGCTGATTTCATGTGCTATAATAATAAACTATAGATATCTCCCTTATATACCTCCGCAGAGACATCCGATCAAAGGCCGGACCCTCTGAGGGTTAAAAGACCACATTGGCACTGCAGCTCAGAGTGTCTCAGGCCATTTTTAACCTTTTTAAGCCGGCCTTTTTTGTAAGGTATATAAAGTCAGGGTTTGCAGTAACTAAAGAAAACTGGTGAGGAAACCACACAGGATTTTTTTCAGCAACAGAACCTTTGCTCAGAAAATAAGTGCTTCAAGCTGCTCTGCCTTCTTGAGCTATATTTTTCACACAATCAGGTGAAAAACATGTTTCATGTTTGTTTTAGAGGGACAGCAGGGTATTTAGAACCTTCAAGATCAAATCCAAGAAAAGGGATCTAATGTAGTGAGAGCCCCATCTGTGCTACATTGTTACGTGTGCCATCACTATGTTGGCAAGACAAGAAGACACTGGAAATATGCTTTTTGATGAGAGCAGTACAGGGACCTTAGATTTCTGACATTCCTATCCTGGTGATGGCACGGTGATCACTGTGGTGGCTGTGTGTGCAGATGCGGTGGCCAGTAGCTCCTTCAAACTTTGCTTGCAGTGAGGTGTACTTGAGAAATCAGCATCATTTTTTTTTTATCATTTTTAATATTTATACTCACAAAATTCAAGTAGAGCAGTTTCTCTTCCCAAAAATAAAAGCCCATTGGCATTGCTTCTTAGTAGTAGCATTATAACATTCAAAACAATGTTTAGAACCTTGATTTATACATTTCCTTGCCATAAAGCCCCCTCAATTTCAGCCAATCTTATTTTCACGGCTTTCTTCACAAGGTGTTCTTTACACATAGGGGAGAAAAAAAGTTGGGGACAAGCTTGGCAGGGTGAAGTACGTAGAAGTTAAAAGATTATATCACTTTTTTCCTGATATAGTAGCTTGTCCAGATAAGAATTCCTCTCATTCTTGTTATTTTCAGTTTTTTTTTTTTTATGCCAAATGAACTGTTTTCCCCCCCAATATCTTGTCTGAGAGGTGCCTTTGAGCATAGTGTGCATTTAGTTTTTTACAGTTCCACCTTTTGCTACCATAACAGGTGTGCCAGCCACCAGCTGATAGCTGCAGCAGGAACACAGGAGAAGTTTCAAACAAACAAAAAAAGATCATAGTGCTTTAGAAACCGTTTATTAAGTATGTATATACTGATTAGAAATGCTAGCAGAGGTTAACGTAAAGTGGTGCAGCAAAACACCCACAGCTGATGGCACGCATCAACGCTGGAGAAATAGGACAGTGGCGAATCCTGGCACCCCAGCACTCACGCCTGGACTGGCGCATGAACACCATCAGCTCGCGGCTGTGCTGTGTTATGGATGGTTATTCGCTAGGAAAGCACCTTAGGGAGAACTTTTAACAGTGCTTTAAGCATCTGATGAAGATTTGGAGATGGTGTTCTTTGTGGATTTACAGCACAGATAAAGTTTGAAAGTTAAAATACTTGCGGTAGTGTTATTGATAGTAATTCTACAGCAGAATACTTAACTTCAGAAGCTGTTTGTGAAATGTTGGGGGAGATTATCACTGATGTATTTAACGCTGGCGACGTTTTGGAGAGCCATCGTGCTTTTGGTCTTTTGATCAGCACAGACTTCGTTTCCTTGGATGTGACTGTTCCAAGGTCGTTATTATTCAAACACGTATGTGGCATGCCTCTTAACATCATGGTCTCATTGGTCTCATCGTTTGCTGACGGTCATCTCAACATGCTATCAGTCCAATTGATGATATTTTCACTTGGCTAGGAACTTAGCAAACCTTTTTGGCATTGCAACATAGCTGCATGTAGCTGAAGGAAGTGGGCTCAGTCTGGTATCTCTTTGGCATCTGACACTTTCTTTATCCTCAGCTGACGCGGTGATAGCCGGCTATCAGCCTATCATTATGATGTTGTAGCCGAGATTAGACTATCACTGTCTCTGATACATACCCCCATGCCGCCATTCTCCATATACTCCAACGCCGAGAAGGGTCTCCTATCACAAAGGGAATCACTGAACCAGGAGTAAGGCTTTAACAATGGAGAATGCAGGATTCATGTCCAGCTTCCTCCCCGGTTTCACTGTTCTGTTTTACTACCGCAGGCTAATGTCTTGACCTTCTTTAATTACACCAATTACTCGGCCATCAAGCTTTACTTTCAGCCCCAAAACAACCACCTCCATCCTTCACTTTATAATTACCAAGAAACAGCTCCAGACAGAAACACAATGCCTCAGCCGTCTGAAAAGCACTCAGCTCAATCGACAACAGCTGTGG
Organism: Enoplosus armatus; assembly: GCF_043641665.1. NCBI lineage: Eukaryota > Metazoa > Chordata > Actinopteri > Centrarchiformes > Enoplosidae > Enoplosus > Enoplosus armatus. The sequence continues at coordinate 3,145,704 of NC_092195.1, forward strand.
TCAAACTTCTTTCACAGTTTAACACACAAAAAAATCTGGGAATATCACAAGGACTACTTGTCATTCTTACTTTAAATGTTTACATCAGTTATTGCTTCAACAACAGGGCTGTCAGTTAAGTGGCGCTGGATGTGTACACCGACATTTTGTGTTGCTCTACTCAAAAGTGGTCCCCAATCCTCATTTTGATGTTGGCACTATATAAGGAATAAAGGCAAACCATGAAAAATAAAATGAATAATAGTTAATAAAGAGAACTAAACTGTCATATAGCCTTCGTTTCAGGGAAAACTACAAACCAAGCACACTGCTGAGTATATCACCTTGTGTTAATTCATGCACAAAGAGACAGCACACAAAACGTGCAGTGTTTCCGTCACTGGAAGAAAGGAAAGCAGACAACGTAGGCAGTTATCAATAGGTTTTAACACAAAACTGATTGTAAAAATAACAACAGCAGCAAAACACGATATTACTAAACAGGAATCGTACAACCATTATGTATCTATTTGGGCCAGAAAGGCAGTTTATCTAAAATGCATTTTTAACCACACAGTGCTCACTTTTGTCCAGACTAAAACATCTCACCAACTATTGGATGGATTGCCGTGCAGTTTGGTACAGACATTCGTGGTCTCCAGAGTCCTAGTGACGGCGCTGATCCTCCATTTTCAGCTCAAACGTATCACTTATTCAGTGGAATGTGTCCACAACAGATGGATTTGCACAAATTCACTCGGATGAATTGTCATGACTTTGGTTATCCACTGGCTTTTCATCAAATGCCATCATCATCATCATCATCATGTCAAAAATGTATCCAATACTTTGGTTTATGACCAAATACCTGCAAATCTGATGACATTCTCATGAGCCTACCGTGTGTTTAGTGCTAATTAGCAAATGTCAGCATGCACTAAACGGTAACCATGGTAAACATTACACCTGCTTAACATCAGCATGTGCAAACTGTTTGTCTTGTTTATAAAAAGTGAGTACAGTACTTCCTAAAGAGTTCTCCAACACACGTTCTTTGACACTATGAAAAGATCTACCTTATTTAGGCAGTATGTTTCTCAGTGTAAGGAAGCGCTGGGGTAAAGACGTGCACAGAACCCCTGAGCAAGTTCCCCCTCTACCACAGTCGAGACGGCTCTCAGGGTCAATCCAGCTACTTTGTTTGTCCAACATAATGGTCCCAAAGTAACGCTCAGTATGATGTTAATATTAGCAATTATTTTCATATACAGTGATCATTTCAAGGAGTTAAAGAGATCTTTATCAACTCTGCAAAACTGCACTGAACGTCTATGTTGAACCCTTCACCACACAGGATATTTGACCGATGGAAGTTATTGAAATGCTGGAACTTTCACATGTTTTAATGATCGCATGCCCTTGATTGTATAATTGCTATCCAGCACACGCACACGCCCACGCCCACCCGCTCATTCCCCCTTTTGACTCTGGTCTAGACCTGCTGATGCTGATCGTGGAACACAACCCTGAATCGACTCGCGAGTATCAATAATCCAAACTGAGCCACTGCTGAGACGCCCTATTGCGCCGTGCTAATAGCTTCAGGGTTTCGGTGCAGTGTCACGAAACAATCAATTAGTTATTTAACTTTCTTTGATAAGATGAAAATGAGGGAGGGGAGGGGGAGGCAAGCAAACGATCTCAGTAATGTCTTTGAACATTCTCACGGGCGTATTTTTGATTCTCCTTCTGTCTGAATTTCTTCAGTTCCACCTGGTTCCTCTGAAGAATCCTTTTATTCTCCAAGGTTTTGAATAAGAATAAGAAAATGAATTTGGTTGGTCAAAGATGCAGCTGTTCTGCCTTTGTTCTTTGTGTCCTACTTTTTTACGCAAGAACATGTCTGTCAAAATATCACCTGGAGTGACTTTGAGATAAGACACTTTTATTTTCTTTTTCAAAAGTGATTAGATGTGCTGACACAAGTTTGCATATCTCATCTGCTGCTTATTGGTCAAAGCTGAGGCTATTACTTAAATTGATTGATGTCATAAACTCTAAGAGGAGCAATCTATCACTCGCAGGAGTTTTCAAAGTATTATTAATTGCAAATAACGAAGTCCGAAAGATTATTTGACAACTTGGCTGGCTGATAAATTAAAAATATGATATGATTTGGTGTAGACGTACAACTCTCATGACAGGCTCTATAAAATTTGACTGAGATTGGAAAATCGCTGTCACAGACTGAATGTAATGTTTTCGAAGCATGAAGCTCTTAAAGCATTCACTTACATTCACAAAGGGCTCCAGGTCTCCTACAGTATTTCAGTGTGTTTCCTGTCATGGGTAATTAAGTCTGTCACCTAATCAGCTCTGCCACATTGATCGCTGCACTATTTTAACAAAGTACAGGTTCCCCACCTTGCCTTTTAAAGCACACACTCATTTAGACTCATGTGCCCTTTAAGTTATTTGCTTCCCCCGGGGACTGACTGTTAACAGCTGGAGAGAAAAAACACACTATGTTCATAAAGTAATATTACCACTCGTAAAAATCTGTTTGCATCTATAATGGGAATCTCTAACTAATGCTTCTAAATGTCCTTGGTGTGTGTGGTCTGTGAGCCAGACTGACTTTAATGTTTGCTGGAGCTGGACTTGTAGGTGATTCAAGAAAAGATTTGGCCTGAGACTTAAAGCCTGGGATTGAATAACAGGATCAACATATTCTTGACTGTTGACCTGAATGAAATCCCATGCGCCTCCCACCTTTTATGTTCTTAAGAAGTTCCTCTATCTTGCCTTTCAGGACTCACAAAGACAGCAGGTTGCCTTTTGGACTACTCCATGTCCACAGCTTGGTTGCCAGGTACCCCCATCCACAGGTAGGCCAGTGCATGTTCCCTTTAACAGTATGGTGGCAAATGATTTGTGACTGACATACTGGATGCCCCGCACAAAGTGACATTCGCTTCACCAGGTCGCCAGTCAGTCAAAGGGCTGACACATAGACAGTGGCTGTATTCTGACTCGTCTACTACATACTACCGAAAAATGCAGCATGCAGTACTGCTTTTCATAGTAGTATCCAGTTTTAAACTGTCCAATTGATTTATTGACATACTAACAATATCTAACAATATAATAATTTTAAGAATAAGAATAAGAATGCTATACTAGCATACTGTATTTCCAATACAGCCACTGCCAACCTACTCACATTCATACCTATGTGCATTTTAAAGCTGCCAATTTACCTAAGCTGTATGTTTTTGAACCGCTTTGTTAAATACAAAGTTACTCATGAGGGAAAAGCTATCATGAGCTTGCTAACGATCAGTTGAGTTGGTGTTATTGTACATTCATCTGAACGAACCACTTCTTGGTGGTGAACAAACCAGTCGTTAGTCACTAAAGAAGGGTCTAAAAGTGTTATTGTTACAATTTGTGTTCTTCAAAATTGTGACACCAAGATATTTATTGTCACTGAAAATTTATATCGGTTCCTGAAAATCCCGTATTGGTCGACCCCTAATGCGCAACATTCGTGCAGATGAATTTGCGCTCTTCTAGCCGATCCTCTGACAGAGGCATTTCCGTTGGAATGAATTGATTTAGCTGCATAACGCTGGTGTTTTAAATCCTGGTGTGACCACGCTGTTAGTCTTGGGCTGTTTGTTGTTGTTGTTGTTGGGCTAACATCGGGCCTGTTTTTAGGGCGTGAAGCTAGCTGAGGGGGTTTCATGAAGACGGCGCAGGAAAGCAAGGCTTGTTGTGTAAAGTTTGTTTTTAAATGAGTCTAACAAACTTCAAGTAGTGAAATCTGGTTTATTTCATGACTTTGGCTTTGACACCGACCCAAGACATGAAGCACCGATCACGTTCATTCACAGTACTGTGAACTTTCTTTGTATCGTTAACATGCTGAATATGAATGCACAAAATGTATAAGGCGCAACATGACATTAAACTTTAAGATAGAAACCCAGTCATTAATCATCACCCAATCTTTTCCCTTTTGTTGACTTGGTTTGTACAAGTGACATAACAGCATATGGTGAAAATACTTTCTGAATAACTTCAGATTGGCTGTGTCCGTCTAGTATTTCTGGTTTCTGGGTGTCTGCTGCTCTAATTTTATTTAGGTGACATTTACAGGGACAAATGGTGAAAATGTTTGTACCTATGAGGCTACAGTCAAGGGTCAAAGTTGTTTATTGGCTTTATTTTAATTGTGATGCATTTAAAAGCAGATATGTTGACTGGAACACTGTGCAGTGATGAAAAATATATGAGCCTAGATTTTAAATGCAGCCCATGTCAAAATCAATTTGACATCTACTGCAAATTGACTCATGTTCACAGTGCAGCAGTACAGAGGGAGACACTGTTTCAGTCTGACAGACTGGTTGTAATACTGGTTATCCTGAGCAGAACCAGGTTAGTCTGGAGGGATATGTTTGCTCACATTTTTCAATTGCAATATACAGTATTATGCCACAATACAATGTTACACACATCACATGTTTAGTGATGTAAATACTGTATGTCTCTCTCCTGAACCACGTTAAGCACTTGGAAGAAGCAGGCCACCACCTGTGGCTCAGCAGCTACTTCTACTTCCTGTTAGTTGGCCTGAAAACAATGTGAACATATGTCATAATACCTCCTCTATGGCCACAGGTGGAGTTTTCTAACAAGCTTCCTTGCCACTCCAGTAGTTACTGAAAACATGTGGAGAAGATTGGAGTCATCGTAACAGGCTGACAACGCGCAGACAAATGTTTTGTGCATAGTCCTTTGTTTGCAGTCTGGAAACTGTACGCCATCATTCATCGGACAAAATTAAAATCAAACACTTTGAATTTTCGGCTCTCGGTTCGTCCAGTGTGTGAATAAGTACAAGGCAGCCGATTCTGTCTGTGTGTTCCTCTTTCTTATTTGTTCTGGGATGAAGGAGGGGAGAGAGATTGTTGTGGGCACTTATTATAGTTATCTGAGGTGAACAAATCTTTAATATAGCCTTGTTATGCTGACATACATAACAACTTGATTTGATCGTACACATATGAAGAATACAAGCTCACTCATTTCTCCCCAAATGTCTTCGAAGTGCTCTCGAGGACACAGTACTCCTGGAGAAAACGCAGTGTTCACTGACCTCCGTCACTTTTCTGCATCCTTACCTGACTGTGGTTCCTGATGAATACATGTTCACACTGGTGTCAGAAAGACCTTCGCATTGGCACCTTGAAAACTCAAGAGCTGCTGTCTGCTGGGTCGCCTTGGGCCGGTGCAACAATGTAGAAGTTACTGTAGAATTAATGTTGTCCATTTCTGAAGAAAAGTGAAAGTTTGACCCAACACCTTTTTATTAAGCTGGGTAATAACATGGAGGAAAAACGACCTCTTTCAGCAGCAACGCACACCTCTCCCTTTGTGTCACACTGTGGTATGTGACTTGTACTTGCACATGGTTACCTTCAACTTTACTGTGTAGAACATGTCACTGAGGTTCGTTATAAACATACAGTAGTCATACTGCTTTGTCAGAATAATAGGAAAACATTCTAACAGTAATAATCCAGCACCATGATTTATCATTTTGTGACACACACACACACACACACATATATATATATATATATATATAAATTCCATTAAAGAAACATGCGCATCACTGAAAAGTATGAGGATGAGGATTTTAGAAACATGGGAGCACTTCTATGCCCTCTCACCACCCCATTTACTAACAAGAACCTCTACATATCTAATGCATAATAAAGTACCTGAACCTGTTTCTAGAAATGTACTGAATTCTACACATATGGCAACAGTTTCTTCTGACTGAAATACAACATTCAAACAAAATTGAACTCAACATTTCCTGCTGCTGGCAGCAAAAAAAAAAAAAAGGCATGTGACTGAAACGCACCTCGTTACTGAGTAGCGTTGCAGACAAAAAACATCAGATGTTTAGATGATGATAGATTGTGGAGCACTGAATGTAGCGTCCAACTCCTAATATTTGCAAAACGCTAGTTACTTTTGTGCAACATTTGGTTGGAAAGTTGCCTATAAAGCAGAGTGATTTCAGTGATCCCTGGACTTTTCATCTTTTGGTAATCACTTTTCATGCAATGCCATCGTCAGATCAAATTCAAATTTGTCCAGTAATTTGGTTTATAACCAAATACCTGAAAAATTGATGAGTTTCCCATCAGCCTCAGCGGTACTTTGTTCTAATTAGCAAATATTGGCATGCTAACATGCTAAACTAAGATAGTGAATATGGTAAACATTAGCATCGTATTTGTGTGCCTGTTAGCATGCTGATGTTAGCATTAAGCTCAAAGCACCCTCGTGCTTACTTACGGCCTCACAGAGATGCTTGCCCGGCTGTAGTCTTGTTTTGCTTTGTCTTGTTTTTTGACTGATGAAGACTCAATAAAGACATTATGGCATGACAGGTAGTCCAACGAGTAGTGATGGCAATCCAGAGAGTGGAATCTCTGAAGGAATGCTCGGCCTACATTACACTGGATAAAGAACACCAGTCTTTCAACTTTTATTTTGTAAATTTCATTCTCATTTGGTCTCCAGTGATATCTACTCTGTACTGAGCACTTTGGACGACCAACACACATTTGCTTGTTAAACCACCTCTTTGTTTCAGACAACAAAGAGCTGGAGGAATTTCCATTAGAAAACACGGTATAATAATAAGACAGTACAGGGCCGAAGGCAGCACTGATTGGCTCTGTGCATGAATCAGGATTCCTCTCAAGCTCCCAGAAACATCCCCTGTTCTTCATTTTTCTACATTCACCTCTATCTCACTGACACTTTGATGCCGTTCATTAAAAGAAACGTAAACTTGGTTTCTTGGAGACAAGGACAACGAAATTGTGAAATAACTCCTTGATATTGATGCACAAAACCTAGATATTGTATGAAATCGCACTTCAAAACTCAGGCTGCTGTCGTCTCATCTAAAGGGATTTCCTCTCCGTGACTTTGCAAAGTAAAATTTCCACCTTGTTATTAGTGCAATTAACATATTTCATGTAAATATGAAATTTACATTTTGCAGTCCATGCCCTAATGAACACTTAACTCAGTGTACTGTTGATGTATGATACAGTATATACTGCTCTCTCTGATTGTCCCCCTCCTGTAATTTGAAAAAGAAAAAAGAAAAACACATCCTTGTTTTAGTATTCAGCTGTGACATAAGGTTCCGGTTACATATTGATCTCATAGTTTAACTGTGCGCAAATTCAGTAGCTGAAAACCAGTATTATCACTCACCTCATGCATAATTTAAGGATGAAAGCAGGCCAGGTTATTACCAGGAGAAACAAAGACGTCTGGGACTCTGTATGATGCAATGACATGATTTCAGCTCCCGTATTTATTGTTACTGGCTTTTTCCATCATCGTCACCGGAGATATATTAAAATTGCTGGTGTACAACAGAATCTCATTATCACATTCACGCAAGCTCTAAACAAATTAGAATGTGATTCCTTTTCATCTCGACACAAACTCATTTTCATACTATAAACAAGAGAAATTGCAATCTTGGGGAAATAAATTGACTTTCGACACTCCTATTCAGAGGGGGTGAAATGTGGGCGATGAGCCACAAAGTGATTCACAGACGAGACAAACCGCTTTTCACGATCAATTGCTGAGGAAAGCCAGCTGCTACTGTTGAAACAGGGAAAGAAAAGCGACGATAAAAACCTCTGTTGATCAACTGAAATATCCTTTAGAGAGCAAGTTCACACATACCCACGCCTCCTTGACTTTGACTGAGTTTCATTCGTCTTTCTGAGCACTGGATGCGCTGCATCTATATATCCTTGGTGTGTCTCTACTTCAGCTACTTCGGGGTAATCATATTCCCAGATGACACCGATCACTGCCATTTTATCAAATCTAAGAAAGTTCGCTAACACAAAGTCACTTTTGTTGCTATAAATTACACAGAGTCCCTGTTTGTTTTACAATAGGCAGTATTGTCATTGTGTTGTTCCTCTCTCAAGGAATTCAAAGCACTTTTGAGGCAGGAATAAGGAGTCTCTGATGGACTGACTGACATCCACTTTGATAGATTCATTTCGCATCAATAGGTTAGATGTCAGTGAACAGTTACGGATCTCCTGCTGCCTTCAAAACACAGAAAGATAACATTTGAAACCAATTTCCTGCTTGGCTATCAGGAAAAGGAAAACGTTTGCATTTTACAGATGTATTATGTTAACTTATTTTCTCATTTGAAGTTCTGTTTAAACTCAGAAGTGCGTGACTTTACATTATCTACCATACCTTATTTCTGAATGTACGCTTACTAGCTTTTGTCACGTCATGTGGTCTTCACCGGCAACTGATTGAAGTTGGGTTTTTATGATTTACATTCTGAAAATTGCTGTGTAGACACACAATCACACAATCGGGGAAAATAGCTAACAACCCAAACGATGTTTTATTACTTCGATTAAGTCTCCTTCCTTATTTTCCTTCTTCATATTACCTGCGGCTGGCTCACACATGGTCTGAAGTATGGATGAGGTGCACACGTATCATTTGCATATTCTTCTTTTATAAATATAATGTTACGTGTAGGAAATGTATGCATAGTTTGTGTGTGTATGCGTCTTTTATACATCTGACCTTTGACCCCTTCCCACTTGATACTGTGACTGACTTTGGTCTGGTGTTCACAGGCAGCTGGGGCCAGATGTGCAAACCTGCGTGTACTCACAAAGACAGAAATGTGCACGCGCATTCTTTTCATCAGACTTACGAAGCCGCATATACGCCTGGTTCTGTTGCGTCAATCTCAGTCATCGTGGACCCAGGGCACACTTGTTGTAGACTCCCACAGTATGACATAAGTAAACGTGGAAACTGGTTCTCCAACAGCACCACTACTTCATCACATGTACCTGTAAACCGCCAGCGCGGTGATATCTCAGTCAATATTATTAAATGTCAGAAGGATGGTCGATGATTCATTTATAGAGGTCATATTGAAACAGACTTCATCCCTCATAATTAAAGATGAAGTTTAGAAATGCGCCTTTGATTGACATTTTACAGATTCGAGGTTCATTTATCATTATGCAATATGGGGTTTTACAACGAGATGCAAGCTGTAGTCCCTTCATGCTACACACAAAACTACAAATATTATAATATACTATTATTTATGGTGGAGTGCAGAGTCTCACAGCCTGAGGAAAGAAGCTGCTCTGTAGTCTGGTGGTCGGGCAGCAGACACTTCTTTATTGCTCTCCAGACGGCAGCAGGGTGAACAGGCCGCACACATCCCATGCTAGTTTGTAATGTTTCCAGTCAGGATGCTCTCTATAGCTCCTCTGTAAAGATGAAGAAGGACTTGGCAGAAGTACAGATGTTTCTGAGCTGTCTTTACCAGCATGGAGATGTGTGATGACCATGACAGCTTCTCTTGAGGTTGAGCAGTAGAGATTGTTGATGTCCTCCTGATGTGAAGTCACGCGGTCGATGACGGTGCTGCTGTCCGCAAACTTCACAACAGAGTTCTCGTCGTGGGGTTGCAGTTGTGGGTGTACAGTGTGAACAGGGAGGGGCTGAGTATACAGCCCTAGGGGGGCTCCGGTGTCGAGCACTAGAGTGGATGAGGTGTGACCGCCAATCTGAACTGCCTGGGGTCTGTTTGCAACTGGATATTGGGACTTCCTTCACAGAGTGTAGTACTCACGCCAAGAGTGCCAAGTTTGCAAACAGCATTCTGATGTAGGTGTTTCATAATATCATACTGCCATATAGCCTGCAAAAACTACGACCTAAATAAACAATGTTTTACTGAAGGGTCACGTCTGTCACCTTATATTTAATCTCCTCCGTATCATATCACCCGCAGCTATCTCGGTAGTGTTACCGATGTCCGTGTGGGGAAATGGCGTATGCATGTTTTTTTTGTGTGTACGTATTGTTTGTCCATCTGGCCCCTGATGTTGTCTGTTACAGGTCTAAAAATGTATTATGGCAACTTTCCATACTTTGGCCTCGTGATGGCAACTTGGCTCCGTGACAACCACAAGATGCAGTTCAAAGCTCCGGATTCTTTTATCTGATTTCTGACATGACCATTTGAAAACACTACCAACATACCTCTACTGTAAAGTCTGTTCATGCGTCATCCATACATCATGAATTTATCTAACTCTTTACTCCATTCTTCACTTTTCACTTTTGTCTCGAAAATAAACGGTGAAGGACATTTCTTTTCTGTGAGACTCTTTCATTTCAATAGCACTTTAGGGTTGCATGGACCTAATTGGTGTAAAACTGAGAAGCACTAAGTGTACCTTTTTTAAAGCATTCCTTTTTCTTTAGTATCTTCTCAACACATGATATCTGTCCAATGGTACAAGTATAATATTATGGGGAATGTCTAGATAGGATAATGCATCTTATTGTGCAGGAGTTTTTCAGTGGCACAGACAGGTCCTTGACTTCCGACAGAAGTAAACAAAACTGGCTTCTCATTTCAGGCCGATGATCATATTATGTCGGTTGAAATGGCCACCACTGTTGCCAGCTAGTGAAATTAGTTAATTTTGAACGCTAACTCTGTGAGTTGGCTGAAAATTTCCAGCTGACTTTTAAATGTTAAAACAACAACAGTAGGTGTGTTGGCCCCTTTTGGGGCCTTTTCTAATGTGACCCCTCACACTAATATACTTAGCTAGGCTATGACTGTAGGTCCTTAGCTCGTTAGCCCAGCATGCTAACGTTTGCAGCTTGCACACTGTTCATTCCAAAAAAGACACCAACCTCCAAACTCTTTAGATAACTCCCAACATGTGGAGAAATTCAAAGCTTGACAGGCCAGCCGTGCCTAGCTACGATTGCTAGCTGTGAGGGAGGGGTTTAGTAAACAGTCAGTTGCACCTGTTTACGCAGCATTTTCGTTACCGGGTACTTTACGAAGGACCTCGAGCTCTTTATAAAAGACAGACTTTCTCTTCGGCATGACAGCTAACTTAACTGTTAGCATACTGACTGAAGTTCTGTCATAACCGATGACCCTTGCCTATGACTCATTGCCTAGCAGCAGCCTTGACAACGACACTTTGATTGATTGACACACATACAGACACATCAGTGTTGAATTCTGACGCGTGGTGCATTGTTTATGTGTTTTAACAAGTGGAACAGAACATGATAAACGTTTATGTAAGCGCTGAAAACAAGTATAATGTAATTATTATTTTAGTTGTGGTGAAAACCGGGACATTTTAGTGTTTTACAGATATCTGTCAGGACACGCGACGGCCAGCTTGAACCCGGGACAATCCCGGACAAATCGGGACGCCTGGTCACCATATTCAAACTTGTAGCCCTAAAACTGATGACAGTAATATCTAAATGCCAACAGGACTTTGAATCATTGATCTGATTGTCGCAGTTTTTAGGTAAGATAACTTCCTGGGGGGAAAACAATATGTGTCTGTTCAACAATGGTTGAATTAGTAATAGATAATAAGGTAGTTTTGATTTCTGCCTTATAGTATCTGTACATTTGCTGAACCAACAAGGCAAGGATGATTAGCTGAATGCCATATGGTAATTATGGCACCTGAAAAACCTCACTGAAGGCTGTCAGTATGGAAATCCATGTCTGGGTTGTTTCACACCTGTCTTTTTTGTTAGATGAAGGTGTTTTAAGTTGAATCCCATAAGCTGCACATGGTTAACTGCATCATTAGTGTGCCTACTGGAATTGTTGTTCTTAACTGAATACATTCCGTCTATTCTTTCAGCAGTGAGCAGTGAGAGAATATATTGACGCCCTCTTTGTTACTGCAAAAACACTGCCAATCATTCTGAGTAAAGATGAGTCATAATTAGATGTAGACAGTACATTGCTTTGTAGATGCATTAGAAAATGCAAAAAGTTGTTCCAAGCATTAAAATGAGTTGGGCACACAGCTTCCAGATAATGATTTCAAACGTTTTTCTTTTTCTTTCTCTCCTTTGAGGCACAAACCTCCATCCTTGTTGACTCTCATCTATATAAATTGATTCCTGTCACATGGTATGAGTTATCTGGTGATTTGAAGGTCACCGGATTTCAGACAGATTCTTGCATGTCTCTTTTCCCTCATATTTTTTTTTTATGAGCTGTGGGGCGATATTGATTTGTTCCTAGTCAATTAATCATGACAAGAATGCTGTGCTCAGAAAGTGCGTCTCTAAAATGCGACCTCACAGGAGGAAGGGAAAGAGCAGAACTGTACTACACACCAACACAGTTTTAGAGGTGGATTATACCTCACAGGGGTTTAAAATAAAATGAAGAAAGTTTATCTTAACATATAGTTTCTGGCAGTAAGGAAAAAAGCGATTCTTTAAAAAGCTGCGGTGGATTCAAAGCAAGTCAAAGCTGAAATCCTGAAGAGATCAAAACCAGTAGTCTGTGTGTATAATAAGCGTAGTTTCGCCATGGTCAAATCTCCCTGCAGAAAGTTCTTTTTAAGGCTGGCCTCATACTTGAATTGAATAATTGAAAGAAGAAGAACATGGTTTGCATTCCTCGCCTCTTATTTTTCTCCTTTTTGCAGTGTAGTTTTAGATTGTACTAGCTCATCTTTGTCCGTTCACTGACCAAAGTAGGAAATACATAATTACACACAATTAGGTGGATGAGCTGGAATAGAGGGTGCATGGTGCCCAGTCATCCAGTGGGCATTTTATTTATGTATTTAAAGAAACAGTATTCTGTGAAGCAGCTCCTGATTTTAGATCTGGTTGAAACACCTCATCAATTCATTCATCCATCTTTCATCTTTTCGTTCACTTGTGCTTTAATGGACTTTCTCTCATGTGAATATGCTACGGGTCACTATCTCTGTTATTTGCTTTTTCTACTTGAGTTTTCTTGAGACCACAGCCTCATAAACCGAGATAACAAATCAGCGGCTTGTGTGGCATGTGTTTTCCGAATGAGTGGAAGGTCTTAAAAGCCCGGTGGTGGACAGATGCATCATGGTCAGAGTATAGCATGCAGGCAGAAATTGCAGCTGTTACTTGTTTAAATTGTGCTCTAAATTTCTGCTCTTGTCTTATGTTCTTTTTTTTAACAAAAAACAGTCCCATGGAGCTCTACAAAGTACACGCATAAAGATCCTGTACACACCTAGTAATAACATCTGTGTTTGGACATGTTAATACGATGTTTAAATGTCTGGAAAACGCATAGCAATCGGAATGCTATGACATTGGCCAGACCACATGTGGAGGTGGTCATTGTCCCTAAAAAAATCAGTCAGTGCGGGTTTAAGAAATTTGCCCAACAAGTTGAAAGGTCACCTAACTTCACCTCCTTCTGCAGTCCCAAGCTGCCCATCAAAATGCTACCGATGACCCCTTCCTCAGCAGGAAAAAGAAGCAGAGCCGTAGCTGATACCTGCTACCCTTTATTTAAAAGCTGTACACCTCGCTGCGTGGAACTCACTGGGATCATTTGTATGTAAGGTAGGATTTCTGTGGTCTGACCCGTCCTGACTGAATCAACGTGACTGATAGCTGAATCTCCGAATGTTTATAATGACAAGAAACACAGTATGTAATGTGGACCAGTCATGTCATGGCTGATACCTGATTTGCTTAGTAAGGTCGGTATGAGCGCTGACACTGATGCGATTTATCGGATCCTGAACCTGAATGTGCTGCATTTGTAGAGGCAGCCGGCAGTTAGCCAGCTATGCCTACCTATTTTGCATGCATGTCGGCAAATTCCAGATAATGACAACCCTATTAATACTGTGCGTGAATACAAAGGCCTCTGATCAGATATCACTATCCAGATAGACAGCTATCCAGATACCAGGTTTAAATGGAGTCTAAACGTCCATTTAGTGCAATCATGTTTGCGTCTGAACAATTATGAAGATTAGGCAAACTAAGATGATAAGGATTCAAAAGCAACAGCTTTATTTGAGACATACTTTTACATATTGTTCTTTGTAGTGTTGTGCTAGTGTGTGGTGTTTACATGGATGTTGAAAAGGAGATGGAAAAGAAGATTTGAAAATGCTAGACCTCTGTCTTGAAAGTAGAAAAACAATCCGCTGAGTGTTTTTCCTGGTTCTTTTTCTGCTTTTAGTATGTGTTGTTTGTGTTTTTGCCAAACAGAATATCTACCATGAAGGCCCTCTGTTATTATACTTTCTTCTCTCTCTCTGAAGAATGTATTTTGATTTCATGTTGCTTGAAATATCAGTCTTACGTTGGTGGTGGTGTTGGCGAGCCTCAAGCCGCTGATTCTGTTCACCTGATTCTTGTAAGGCATGCAGGAACAAACAGTGTAGAATGCAGACCAGCTGGCGACTGCTGTGCACCAATGATGGACTGTGCATTTAGTAATAAACCAAGGTGTTTCTGCCCAGTCTACGTCTGGGTCTGTTAGGAACTCTGAAAAAGGTTATTTTTTTTGTCCATGTGTGTAGCTGACTTTTCCATTGGCAGTGCAGCTGCGGGAGAATGTTCTGGACATTCACTGTGCAGACGCTTTGATCGAATGTACCAGCAAGCTATGTAAGCTGTCTGATGAAATCATACACTTAAAGATAGTTGCACTTCTGGCCAAGACAGCGGAGCTGTACAACACGACGAAGCTGGTGTTAGATGCCAGAGGCTAATTGGGAACACGTTGGTTGAACATGTTGGGCACAGATGCCCAAAAAGTCAAAAAAAGGTTTTTATCCAAACCAAACACAGCCACTCATTTCATGCTTCTTTTTCCGTTCACCTCTGGGTGAAGGTGTGATAATTAGTATAGGTACTGCATTTAGTGAGATGACCCTGGACGTGTTATCTCAGCTTCTGGCGCAGGTATATTTTGCATTTCAGTTGGATGAAAGCACCCCCTTCCCCAATCCCATCCAATCCTTCACAATTGTTTACACTTTGCTTTGTGAATGAGGAGAACTTTGTGGAGGAAGTGCTGTTTTGCAAAACACTCAGAGGTAGAGCCAGGGGAAGACGCATGTATTGAATTTTTAGATTAGTACCTTGAATTGAATGGGACAGAGCGGCCCTCGTGTTGTGTGGGTGTACAGTATGCACTGATGGAACCGTTGCCATGACCGGCGAACGCAGCAGACTGACAGAAAGCCCTTGGAGCAGTTGCCTCGCTATTTGTGGCAAAACAAATTGATGTTGAATTTGATCAGCAGCATGTTGTAACAAACTTTGTAAAACTCATTTGCCCCTGACTTGTTGTTCCAGATCAGTTTTAAAAGCTTGCACCTTCGCCATCATGTCTCCTGGCTTGTGAGGGGGTTGAGCGGAACAGATGCAAACCTGCCACGGGCAGTGCAAATTAAAGTGAAGCTGTGTCCACAGAAATATTTTTAATTTTAGATAAATGTTCCAACTCCATGCGTTATTATGCCGATTCATGAATGTATGGAGACAATAAAAAAGGAGAGGATTCCAGATAAAGGAATAACTGAAAGAACTGGAGCATGTGATACCTTTTTGCACGCACACACAGTTGTGCATACATTGCTAGTTAGCTACAGCTAACATCTGTACAGTTGTTTCTGGTTTCGGAGTCAAAAACCAACTATCAACATTTGTGTGCAAATAAAATGTTGCGAAATTTTGCTGTGTGTTCAATCTGAAAACACTGTAAGAGTTGAGTCAAAAGGCTCATTCGTAAACAGTATATATATCTCCACCATGGTGGAGACCAAAGCAGATATTAAAGCTGCACTAATCCATATTTTTAGATTAACAATAGGTAAAATTGTAAAAACAAACAACTGTGTGTAATGAAAGTTGACACTTCACCAACTCTTTTATTCTCCTCAGCTCTGCAAAGCCCCGTGTTTTGGTTTTACGGTGGACAACTGAGTGGACCATGGCGTTAAGGTGATACTGCCTATCAAGCCAGTGGGGCCAGCCACGGCTGTTTAGCCTGAGCAGACATAATGTGGATATGAGGCCGGGTCAAGCTGCAGAGTATCTACTCTTTGCTTGGGTGAGAGTGGGAGTTAAAATCAGCTTAAAAGCCAGTTAGGTCAGGACTATACTGGGTTCACCTGTCTTGGGGCCCAGTAGATGTATGACGCCACAGCCTGATACACACTGCAGAGCCTAACAGCGAATCAAAACGTCATTTAACATGAATACTGGGCTTCCAGAATGCTCATCAAAGTCTTGGTGCATTTTACTGCGTAGTGATAACTGTCTTTGTAGTTCTTCCTTGTGGAACTAGCAGCCACTGTATACATTCAAAGTTAAACCAAAAACAGCATCTCAGACTTTTGAATAAGCCCCCTCCACCCCATTCATCATCACAAAACACACAGGGACAGGGGCAACATGTTGAGGTAGTGAAGCACATCCTATGGAGAAGCTCAAGCTCTTTTTAAAGAGAGATGTGGCCATGACCAGTAGCAGCGAAAGAAAACAGAAGAAAAGGTTATGTTTACCTGAAACAACCTGTGTCTGCCTGAAGCTGTGCCTGTTACTCTGTCACTCTCACTTGAGTGTGTTTATTTACACAGAGGACATATACAGGACATCTCTCATGGCCCCAATCTGCATGAAGGTGTGATTGCATTAAAAAGACATTATAAATGTTTTTTTTTAAAAGCTGAAACAAATGGCTAAAGACATGTTGTTGCCCATCACAGCAAAGATGATGGATCATCTGGATTCTTTCTTCTTATTTTCACCTCATAGTTGTGGATATTGAGCGAAATAACTGGATGAAATGTCAGTGACCAACTAGGAAACTTGAACTTAACTGTACAGCCTGATCAACATTTTCCTAATGGCATTATGCAATATGGCAATTTTACTGTTTCACCACACCACACGCGTGATGTGAGGTAAATATTAGACTTACTGACGAATGCTAGTCTAATAGTCACTCTCTGTTAGCTCTGTTTTGGTCTCCACCTACTCCATCTGGCTCTTTAGCTGCTTAGGACTCCACACTACACTACAGTGGGTTTATCAGAGCTTTTCCATTGAAAACAGCTGCCTGCTGCAGCTGGAAACTGCTGTGTTGGTGAGAGTGATGTTCTCGGCCAGAGAACAAAAACAATGACCCAAAAGAGGCTAAAAAGCTCCATAGAACTAAGGGGAAGCGCAGAGTCTGGCGGTCATTTTCAGTGGGCTCGTCAGCACAGTCACGCAGCTTTAATGTACATTTATAGACGATGACAGCTATACACATAAACAGAAAAAAAAGTGTTTTATGTCCATATACCATATATTTTGCTTCCTGCAAAACTGTACATTGTAATGCTTAGCTCAGTGGCAGAAATGTATGCAGTGCAGCAACGTCTAACGCCTGTCTATCATTGTTACTATTACATTTCCAGTCTGTGTATGCAGATTTACTGTAGGTGGTTCAAGTCAGCTTTTCTAGCTAGTTAGGAATTGCTAATAAAATAAACACTATCTTTACCATAAAATATTACAATTCTGTTATAGTCTGGTTTGAACATTGACCTCAGCTCCCACATGGGAAACATAATGAACGACCCATCCCAATGTCATGTTCTGCTTAAATACCTTCATTCAACTGTCAATACAAAATTACAAAAGCAAAATGCTCACTTAGCGCTACTTCATTACAACTGTTACCCATAAAACCATGCAAATGCAAAGTGGTATTTTGCAAAGTACCTTGCAATTTGTGCTGCTGAAAAAGACGGCATTGATACGGTGCATGTTAAGGGTCCAGGATGAATCCCCTAATAACTGCTAGGCCTGAAAACCGAAAGGTCAACCTGATGAATCAGAACTTAAGTGACAGACATGGAGAGCAGGAGGAAATCCCCCAGGAAGATTGAGTGCCGTGATCACCTTTTCATTTGCCTGCATTATAGGAAAATAAGCCACTGCAGATCCACGAGCAGATGAGGGATTATCGTCCATGTGATAAAGAGGCCAGGATGGTCTGAGGGACCTTGAACGCTGGACGTTCTTTTAAAGGTGACGAATAATTTCAGTGTTATCCCGAGCAGGTCACTCCTCCTGTGCTGTGAGACAGATTGATTAGTATGCCTTGTCTGAGTTTTCTGAAGTGGAAATGGAGAGAGGGGAAAATACTCTCCAACGACTGCACCACTGTAACAACAGTCATCACCGCAGGCGTACGACCTTCTTTTGTGTTGTGTCTCCTTTTGGATTAATCTCACCTGGGACTGCATGGTTCATAAACAAACACAAAACAATTTCCTGACTAAATTACCAGCAAGAGTCGCCAAGGAGATGGAGGGGAAGCGTGAGTATCCGAGGGTGCCCTCAATTCATAACTCCACTCCCAGTCTGAAGTTTGAGTCGTCTAATTTCCATGTTGTGAGCGACTCAGTCAATATGAAATGGCATCTGATCACGATCAATGAGCAGAGTAACCTTGAAGAACAGCAAAGAGGACGGGAGGCTGTAGTCACTTTTTCATGTCATGTTTTAGCAAACCATATCCAAGGAGACATAGGGACTCTGCTCATATGGCTCATGAAAGAAGAGCAATTTTCTTAACAAATTACCAGTTTGCAGAGATGCATCCAAATGATGCGGCCTGAGAAAGACAATGTCAGATGAAGACAGATGAAGATGAAGTGAAGCAAAGTCCTAATTGCTATGACCTCATCTCATCCCAGGTAGCCATGTAAGACAGTTGGTTTGAAGTGCCAGAGCACTGGATGGCGTTCTGACACCGGAGGACCGAATATGAGCCATAAATGGCTGCCAAATGTAGCTGGGTTTTGGGGGTGCAGACTGGGTCTGATTTGGACTGCATATGAGCTCCAGTTAGAAGCACCTGGGCTAGATTTGAGCTGCTGTAGGCCCACGATTCTGGCAGGTCGTTCATCAGGACCTGGCATGAGCCAGGTGACCGGGCTTGCCAAAGTTAGGCTGTTGTTAGGCAGAGCTTTTTTTTGGAATTGAGGGGCTCACACATTTGAACTTGACTGGCAGCACGAGTGAAGCTTTCTCCTAATAATTCATTGACTCTATCAGAGTCAGGAACAGAATCAGCTTGGCCAAGCGTATGTGCACATACAAGGAGGTTGACTTTATGTTGCTCTCAATGTGCTAACACACACAACAATTCCACACAGCTGAACCAAAATGGGAAAAAGTAAACATAGAACTGTTATGTAAAGTACATACAAGTAGGTGAAACCAAGAAAATATGAGCCTCAGTATGAGTTTGAATAGTCCAAACTATATTTCCAACTTTCATACACAGTTATTTATTTTATTGAATCTCCAGCAAATAGAAGGTTAAAAGACTCCCCTGATTGGTGTGAGGGCTGTTACCTTTTCATTGTTATTTCACCGTTTTTTTGGCGTCTATCTACTTCTGTACTGTTGGAACTTAACGGGCCACAACTCTTCAATGCTAAACTGGATTGCAACCAAATTTGGGAATGTTGTGCATACAGCCACAAGTGTGTAACATTTCATACAATTCTACCCATCTCTACAAAATTTTTTTGACTGTAGTAAAAATGCAATTTGGTGAACAAGTTCTCCATGACATATTTAAGCATGACACCAATAGCCCCACATTGTGGCCATTAGTGAAACACCACCATACGTATTGACTGCCATGTCTCTTTGATGTAATATTCCATGGTAACCAAATTCAGCAAAGTTGTACAGATAGGGATGCTGAACAAGTCTGTAGCATTTGATACAATGTCACCTGTAGGTGGCGCTAAAACATTTGAAAAATAGCTGCAGCAGTAGCTAACAGCTCCCACGCATTTTCTTCAGGTAATGCATGTTCTAGTTAAACATCGCACACCCATAACACTGTCAGATCGATGCAGCAGAACCAGAAATATCGGCTTTTTTTTTTTATCCACTCATTCTTCCTCCTTGTCAAAACCTGGTGCCTGCCTTACCCACAATGCAACTTGATTGCTGGCAGTTCGGTAGGAGACCCTGGTGTGTCAGAGAGATTTGGGGAGCTCACTTCTTTCTCCACACCCCCAGATGCTTTTCATTTTCAAACTTGTCGAGGGTTGTCTTTATGGCAGAGTTGTATAGCTTCATGAAGCCAAACCAGCTTAAATCTCAGATGACGTTAATCGCCTCAGAGCGGAGGTGAACAATATTTTCTAAATCTGTCTCTCTACATGTGACATGAAGGTGAGCTCGAATGAACAAAAAGGTCTTTGAGGTTCAGGAAGCAGTATATAAAACACATACAATCAAACACAACAGTGAGGAATCGAGCTGTGTTGTTCTCAATCCGCTATATGTCGTGTAATGTTGCATATCAAAACTTTAGTATTAATCGAAAAACATGCACATTTGATAGTTTAGACTTATTGTATACTTTCCATAGGATGTTGTCTGTCTCAGTGCTGTAAGACTTCTTCCATTATGCTGCTGTTCACACATATCATGCTTCTCAGTCTTTTATCTCCACTTAATGCGTTCTGGTATCTGAGTTAATTTCCCGATGGGATCATTTAAGTTTCATATTATCTTTCATCTACGTCTTATCTTAATAGGTCTTGCCTTTTCCTTATTGCAATACCCAGAAATCCGTTCCCTGTAATGTCAGTCGCCTGAGCAGCACGTGTGGGAGCGTAATTCAGGCGCTCAAAGACGAGCAAATCACACTCCAGCTGACAAAAGGATTTATACACCTGATGGTGATCAAAGTGTGTACATTTATTGATGAAGATGTAAAATGGCGAGGCGGCAAAGAAAAAGAAGACCCGTTCTTGTCAGTTTGCCTTTACTTCATATTGATTACAGCACACTAGAAGCAAGAGTTTGATCTATTTTTAGACACTAGCTTTGCATTTTTGGAGAGCTCAGTGCATCATAAACCGTCTGAGTTGCATGGAAAATTGAGTTAAAATCAAAAATCCCATTGAAGGAGACTTACTGTAAGTTCTCCTGTGGTGAAAGTAAAACTGTAAATATATATATATATATATATAAAAAAGGACCTGTTTGTTGTGTAGACTGTGCCCTGCTTGCTATTCGGAGTGCCACTGTATTAAGGCACCTTTCCCAAGCAGTGTCACATTACTGATATGACAGGAGAAGGAAGGAGGAGTGTGTTTAACATATCTAACGGCCCAACGTGGGGACGTCATTTCACACACCTGTGTAGGTGAATTTCGCAGCGTCATGAGTGACGCTTCACTGGTTGAAAGGCGCATGGAGGACTCTGATGGAGGATGCTGAATATCGTTTCCTCTCCTCCTTCACTGTCACCTCCCCGGGAAGCAATTTGGAAGATGCGGAGGAGGATTTGGAGGATTTCAGCTGCAATTAAGATTTTTATTAAAGGACAAGGCTACAGATTTTACACATCAAGGTCAATTCACTTATCAAGGTGTTGTACTACTCGCCTACTATCAAAACAGTAGTAATAGTGTCTTCTGCGGTAGTTGCCATCAAGCGACGCCTTCAAGTGACATCACCAGGGTAATTTGACTGGAGACTACAACTTTTTAGCCCTGCTGCTGCCATGGCTTTGAGGATATTAAGTTTGTGTCTCATGACGTCTGTTTTTAATTTATTTAACACACTCTGGGCTTCCTTCCCTACAGTGTGTCTATTGTACCTCCATAGTGCTGCCTGTCTCCTCCTGACAGTGTCCTTCCGAGATGCACATCATCAACCAGTTGTGACTGATTTCCATGTTTACAAACTGGTACGATCAAGGTGAAATAGTACCTTTCCTCGACAGATGAATGAGGCAGCCTTGCCAACCCCCCCCCCCCCCCCCCTCCCAAACAAACAGAACGAGGCTGCTGCAGCTTTTTCATTTGCTTTCTGAAACAAATTGCACCCAAGATGAAACATAAAATACTCCATTCCGGCATTTGTTAATTCTCACCCTTGAACTGACAAACTGAATTGCCTGCATGTCAGATGTGCAACGAGGCAAATCAAGCAGATTCATTTTTTATGGCCGAGCCCTCTCGGTCAGTAGTTATCAGCAGGGAAAGCAGCTGTAGCCCTTCATTCAAATGCAGCTTTGAAATTATTTTTAAAGACAAATTCAAGGGCCTCATTGCATTGTAGTGGGAAGGAGGGGGGTGACATTTGAAGAAATGACTGTGGTGCCTCGGATAGATGAGGTCATGACTGGCGTGAACAGTTTTTTCCCGTCGTTATTCATTGATTTTTATCATGTTGGAAAGGAAATTGCTTTGCAGGAAAAGACACCCGTGAATGACAAGTATGTATCTGTTTGTGTGCTGTACACGAATCAACATCACTTCAGAGCCAATTAGTCATGACATTAACTCATCCTGCAGCCAGCATCGACCACGCGGGCAGGAGAGCTCTGTCGGTGGTTCCATGGCTTCAGCGTATTGTCTTTGTGTGGGAGACCTGATAACAGCAGCAGGGCCAGTGGAAAAATCTCTTTGCGTTGCCTCGGTGACACTGTCACAAAGTGTTTCATAATTTCTGGCTGTGCTCCGATTGTCGAATGTCCCCAAATGGGATTTGCAAATCCACCGTAAGTGAGATTCAAAAGGGAAAGAGATGCAAGAGAAAGTTGTGTTTTGAACCATGTTTGCAAAAATAATTATCCTCAGCCTGTGATGTGGGTAATTATGCAGGTAGGCTGACATTATTCAAATGAAAAGCAGTTTAGCAAAATAGTTTTGTTTATCTCTTTGTGTGTGTGTGTGTGTGTGTGTGGTACGCTCTAGCAAGGGAGTAAAACTAAGCAAAGAGGAAGGAGGAACAGCCACAGCTATGTGTGAAATAAGGGCACTTGAGAATAATGTGCTTTAAATGAGTTTGAGGAAAAGACGCTGTAGTCTCTTGGTGTGAGGTGAAAAGCAAGTTCTAATAACAATGTCCTAGATATTATGCCTGAGTAGATTTTTAGTAATATTGTTTTTAAAAAGAATCATTGTTCTTCTCATGAGCAGTTCTTACTTTAACTGAGACCCAGTTTTCTGTCTGTAGCCTGATGAAGGACTTTAAATGTGCTGAATGACACAAAGTGCTGCTACTGCCACTAAGCTTCAGCTAAAGTCATAATCCTTAACGCCGCTGTCGTCAATATTTTTATAATGTGTGAAATGATGCTGTATGGGGTCGCTCGTAGTGATGAACCTAAAGAGAAGTGATGACCCGCATCTGCGGCTCCCCTCAGTCCTCATTGTTTGTCTGTCCGTTAGTGATGTTTTCCGAGACGAGGCTCTAAAATCTCACTGTGCACGACCTGCTCAGCACCAAACAGCAGCCACACACAGTTAGCAATTAGCTGGTGAGCGTAGTGGAGCATTTAGCAGCTAAAGAGCCAGATATTCATAGGAGAGGGAATATTGGACTTACAATTGCCAGGTGGCCAAAAACACGACTCCAAATGAATGATAATGTTGCTGCGTAACTGGTAAATGTGTAAATAAACAGCTGTTTGCTAACAACAAGGATGAAAAGAGTGCTAGAATATTATACTCAAGTAAAATACATTTTATTCAAGTAAAAATGCACTTAGATAAACCAACAATAAGTTCCATTTCTATAGATGGCACTTTGCAGCCTGTGCATACAACTGATCACTTTACAGGTGTGTAGTTGAGATCAAAATTAAGGCCGAGTTCAAAGATGGGTGTGGTCCAAGCAAGGGCGCCGGAAGTAGGGAAAGGGGCCATTGAGACCCCACTTTAGGCCCCTGTCCTTTTAAGACACAGAACCATGAGAAAATGCAACAAGTTACAAACTTTTCAAGGTTTAAAAACGTCCTTCAAAGCACAGAGTTCTTTTTGAAATGAATCAAGTATCGACCTCTGGGGGCGGCTAGAACTGACTGAACTGTTACTGTCGAAAATGTAACAGAAGAGGAGCTACTGTTGTATCTTTTTACATCTGGTCATGTTGTTATAATAAGGAACGCTAAAGAAGACGTTTACACTGAGTCATGATCCAGTGTTGTCTTCTGCATCACATCCTTTCCTGTGAATTCCTTGTGCACATGCTCCCTCAGTAATGATGAAAACTACTTCAATTACAGAATAGCGTGATAGAAAGAATTTTCATAGTGGTTGCTAAGGGCAGCTCAATGTTTTCATGTTTTACATGAAAAAACCTGCAGACTTTCTGTAAGTTAGACTCACAACAGCCCGTACAGACGGGTCGAACTTCTGTCTCTGGCACAAGAAGATGACATTCGTAACCCCTCCTCCAAAGCTCTGATTGGCTCAGTCGATATTTTGATAACTGATTAATCGCCATGTTTCACACACTAAATACCAAACATGGCTTTTTTTTTGTGAGAATTTGCTGCTCTTTTATTTGATAGCAAACTGTATATGTTTGGGTTTCTGACGAAGCCAGCAATCTCAAGAGGTCACCTTCTGCTTTGGGAAATTGTGATCAGCATTTTTCAATATTTTGTTTTTGACATTTTCCCCCAAAAGATTAATAGAGAAACCGATCAGAAGATAAAGACCTAATTACAGGCGTATTACAGAATGCTTAATCTAAAGGATTATACCTTTTTAGAGGCAAAAAAAACCCCTCCTCTTTTAATTAAAACGGCAGCATGTCGATCCAGGACATCTTGTTATCCTGCTAGGATGAAACGTCAGTCTTTCCTTGGCAGCATTACCACGTGTTGAGGGCCCCTGACTGCAGGTGTGGACATTAAATGAACAGAAATTAATTATTTCCCTGCATAAGGAGAGAGCTCTCCGTTGCATATGAAGAGGGAAAAGTCCAGAGGGAACTGTTATTGATCACGCCAAGATCAGATAAACTCTGAGGCTGAAGGTTGGGGAAAACCTAAAGTAAGCACTTATAGACAACACCTCAGGGGCGAGTTTGTTTCGTTTTTATAATGGGGTTAATGTTGCAAGGTGAAAAGGGCCTTTTTTTGATCTACTCCAATGTTCACACAGGTTTGCCAGTTGCGTCAGGAATGGCAGAGCACACCAGCGAGTGGTTAAAGTTTACTCAAGGACACAAGGAGCCGGGGATATCTCCATCTCATGTTAAATGACGAGGACCACATGAACAAAACTCAAATACGGGATTGTAACTTTATCTGTCTTCCAGCATCTGTTGATGAGAGAAAACTATCATCTACCGGTCACTTCTTTTTGCTTGGTGCATTTATTTGAAATGTGCAGATGTTAATCATTTCACGCGGATCCCCAGAGAGTTCAGTAAATGAGCTGGAATTAAATGTTTGAAAAGAGAAATTAGAAGTGTGATCTAAGCGTACTGTACAACCTTAATTAATGTGTAATCCTGTAATCCTGCCTTTAATTTCTCTCCTATAATTTTCAATTAGTTCTCTGCTCTCTCCTCCTCCCAGGCAGCTGAATACATTACACGTTCGGGTCGGGGTAAGGCGAAATCATTTAGGTGAGATTACACCTGCGCTAGTGTTCCTAAATTGTCCCTTTCACCTTCTTGACGGAGGCAGTTCATGCAGTTATTACAGGCAGAATCCAAGGTGTGAAGTCACATCTGTCTACGGCTGTAAGGATATACAGAGCCTATTCATTTCTCTTTCATATCTTATTGAATCAAAGTAGATTCCAAAAAGATTAACGTCAACATGAAACAGATCTCTATAAAGCAACTTATTTACAACTACAAAATACATGTCCATATAAGTATTCACCGCCTTCATCATCACTGGTGTTAGAAGTCGCATCAGTAGTTAAATGGTGTAGTCAAGGGGTTTCAGTTGATACAGAATCAATAGTTCTGTATCTGGAAGGTCCAACTGTTGGTGAGTCAGCATCATGGCAAAACCCACCATGAAGACAAAGGAACTCTCCAAACAACTCGGAGGACAGCACAAGTCAGGCGGGGGCGGACGCAAGTCGGTGAAAATTCCTTGGAGTCCGGTTTAATAAATCATGAAGAAATGGAAAGAGTATGGCGCAGATGCATCTGCCTACAGCAGGCCGTCCTCAAAAACTGAGCGAGAGAATTCGATGAAGGAGACGAGTGAGAGAAGCCACCAACAGACCAGCGACAAACTCTGAAGGAGTTTCAAGCTTCAGAGGGTGAGTTGCTTCACAGACGCAGCTTTATGGGAGAGTGGCAAAGGAAGAAGATCTTTTTGGGGCATTTTTTTTCCTGTATTAAATAGTGCCAGCTTGGAGAGAGACAGGAAAGAGAGAGAGGGGATGACATGCAGCAGAGTAGAGTACTGCAGCAACGCCCAGGGAAGTCCTGGGGGAAAACCAGCGCAGTCTGCAAGAAATGTGACCGACTTGGGAGAAGATTTGCTTTCCAGCAAGACGAACAGCCCAGGAATAAAGCCACAGCCACACAGCGTCGATGTCTTGGACTGTTTGAGTCAGAGTCCAGATTTCAATCCAATCACAACTTTAACATTGTGGCTGGACACGAAAAAGGCCAGCGACTTCTGCAAAGAAGAATGAGACCTATTAACACAGACTCAAGGCTGGAATTGCTGCTACTGACTTGGAGGGGGTGAATACATATGCAAACTGTTATTTAGTGTTTAATTTAGTATTTGTAATTCATTTAGATCACTTTGCTGAAGTTTGTTTTCACTTCAGTGTTGTAAGACAACTCTGGTATTCCCTGCTCATTATGTGGTTTGCAGTTTAGCATAGTAGTAAAGTTGCTAAGGAAGAACACGTCCTGCAGTGTGGGCCTCATTGCAGTATAGTAAGACCAGACACAGAGGCAATTAATTTGTCTTTCAGTCTGTCTGATAGAACTACAGTGACCGGCTGCTGTGCAAATAACTCTGCTAGTTGAAGTTTGTGATAGGCAATTGAAACAACTCATTATTTGGATGTAATCTGTGTGAGAAGCCTCTCGTTCTCCATTCCTGATGTAATGAAGCGCCGGCGCTGGAAGCAGATGAAATCTCTTTCTTTCCCAGGTGCTTTGATGATTTCAAGCGAGGTGACCGGAAGAAGTACAAAAGAATATACATGACATGGTGTAATTGCCCTTTGTCTTCAGTCGGACATCCAGACGCTCGGTTAATGAAAACAGATCTGAGACACGGGGAGACAAAGCTGCTGTCGGAAAAAAAAGTTGAGACAGGTCCAGGAAAAGGCCTCGACAACCAGAATGATGAAACCGTGCGAGGTGGTTTGTTACAGCTGTACAGCTACATTCTGCCATGATGGGCCTGCAGTATTACTGGGAGTGACTTTACTGTATCTCCCGTTCTTCCTCGGTTTCGCTGAGAGCCCAGCTCTGAGGGGTTTGGGGATCCGGGGATCGAAACCCTCCGGTCACAAGCACGCTTCTCTAACCTTTAGGCCACACTGGGTAGATGGGAGCAACATTACACTTTGACAGTTAATATTATAGCTGCTAGTTACCTGCTGTAGTTGAAATGCTTTGTATTTTATTTTACATTATTCCCCAGTATAACAAATGACAGAATACACTATACGGTTTAGTTTATGAGTTTTGTCCCTATGGCTCCATAGGTCCTGGTTGAAAAGGGCTACTATCTTCAGCAGTTAGGCAGTAAACACTGGCAGTGGATGTAAAATTGTGTACTGCAGAATCACTTATATTAGCGTAATGTCACAGGAGACTAGGGTAAGCAATTACAGCTTCTCTGAAACATTTACAACATTAACACACAATATTGGCAAAGCTAACAATAAATAAATATAGTCAAACATGGCAAACAATTCAGTCAGAATCAGTATTTCTCAAGTATTTATTCAGGCCCTTCCTATCAGACGGTAACTATACTGATCCAAAACAAAACATTTCATGAGACGAATCTATTGTTTAGTGATTCAGAGTAAATGCAGATGATAAAACTACACATTGAAAGTTAGTATTAAAGCCTTTTTTGAAATGTCTTTTATGATGGTTTGTTATGGTAGTTGCATTTATTATATATGTAATACAAAGTATTGTTTTTCAGTAAGACATATCACTGAATACTGTATGGAGGGAAAATTGGAGTGCCGTTCTTCTTGGGTCGCTGCTTCAGCACCACTACTTTTAAGCATTTCATCACATTATATCAAAGCACTGTGTTTTTTTGTTTTTTTCCCCCCAGAAATTTCTAACTCCAGACTTCTCTCCTATGCAGTCCTTTGCTAAAGGTCAAGCAAAAACTAATTATTTGTCTGATGCTGCAGTAGATTGTACCGCTACGTTAACTCATTCTGACCTGGGATTTGTTTGAGACTGTCCTCGCCTGCTCGGCGGTCACGCTGGCGACCTCGGCGCGCTGAACAACGAGCGCCGCTAATGTCATCACAGCATCTTGAGAGATCCCCAGGCTTTTACAGACGGGAGGGTTCCATCCAACACTTCACTCTTGAATGTGGATAATGTCCTGCTCATCATAGTGAGTAATCCCACCAAATACATTCGTCAGTCAGGCTTTCTTTCCATTATCTCAATAAATCCAATGCGTCATATTCAGCATTCAATCAATGCCTTATTTCCTCCTTTCTTTGCAGACGGAGGCCCTTTGCCATTAAAAGTAATATAGGGTGTAATTTAGTGGAATTGAGTCGAAGTGGCAGTGTGAAATGTTGAAGCTGACTAAATTCTTCCGGGGACTTGATGGCAACTGCGTTGTTACCTACTGTGTAGTACAGATTTAAGATTGATTTTCCTTCTGCACCTTCAGCGTGAAGCACGAATGTGACATAGATTGCCCATAAGTGCACCAAAGTTACTCCAAAGAATGCAGTGAAAAGAGACTTTTCTTCTGATTCACTGATGAAAACTACTGGGAGGACAATGAAGACACTGTTCATGTTCACTGAAAGAAGAGGGTTACCAGCGTCAAATGAAATGAATAGTCTCATCTTGTTACCTGAATCCAAAGGTTAAAGTTTACCTTTGTGATAGTGTGTCAGACAAATGGAAGTGTTATTAAAATCCTCTTCATAAACAGCTTACATTTGAAGAGATCGTGATGCATTACAGAGCTTTACATAACACCAGAAGTTGCACGAATGGCTCCTCATACATTTATGCAGCCTGAAAATAAAACAGAACTGCGGAAGGATCACAGTCGGTGACAGTGTTTATTTTGCATGAAAACTCAACAACTGGCCCACATTTACAGAAGAAAGGAGGAAAACCGGCTTGCTTGTTTTTAACAGATTTCTGTTCAGAACATTTAATGAACACATTAAAATGCGTCTAATATTTTCGAATCATTAATAAGATATTCACCTGCTTTTTTTCAGTCGCAATAAACGGTAGCAGCACAGTCCATTCTTATCTAGTGCAGAACAACAATGCTGCATACAGAAAAGCAGGTTTGAGCAATGCTTTACCAGGAAGAATCTAAAGGTCAGTGTCTTTGTTGATGCTACACATGGGGCTTTTGTAGCATCAGCACAGAACAACAACAGGAAGACCCAATGTTTACGCCTGTTTCAACAACATGCAACTGTGCCATCAGTTTGATGACGGTTAAATAGTGTTTGGAAATACGCTTATTTGCATTCTTCCCGAGAGTTCGATGAGAAGATCAATACCACTCTTGTGTCGCTAAATGTTAATCAGGAGCCAGCTTGAGGGAAACTTTAGCTCAGCATAAAGACTAGAAACCATATCTTGTTTGCTTGATCTTTACAGAGTTTTGTTGTCACTCTGAGGTTCCAGGCAACCAGCAGAGACTCCAGTAATTCACTGCACTCGGCCAAGTACGTAACCCCTCTACAACCACAACTTGCCGTCTTTACAAAAGTACATTTTCATTTACGTGTTTACGCTTCAGTTTGTGTACGAATTAAACAAATGGGAAACAACATGAGCGAACTTTGGAGGGGAAGGTTCCACTGCCTCCAGCCTTTATGCTAAGGAAACCACTGTTACACATCATGCCAATCAGGCGACGGATCAGAACACGCTTTTGGAGAACATTTTGTTTGGAGGACTTGTTGGCCGATGTGCAGTCATGGTCTGTCTGGGAAAAAATATGTGTACAATATAGATGAATTAATGGTTATGCCAGAAAGGACGATTAGTCCCATGATTCCTGCCACAGGTTAGGTGGCTGACCTTCCTTTCTCACATGCTATTTGGAATAATATTTCCCAAAATTGTAAGCACAAATGCAAACCCTAATCCTACACAGCCTTGATTAAATTTCAAAGCAGGTGGAGGTGGGACATGAATGACCAGGGGAATGTGGAGTGGAACCAAGTTGAATGAACATTATTTATGTCGTGAAATAAAAAGAACAAGAACCAGCTGTGGATGCAGCGTGGGAAGAACAGCAATCTGGTGTGACCTAAGCTTCCCTCCATGTGTTTCTAATTGGTGTTTGGTCAGTTACTGTATGCTTGTCAACACTTTCAGGACTGTCTGTTAATTGCACCGAGTTAATAAGGGGGTTTCTTTCACTGGATGGCTTTGCTTTCTGTATGAAAACATGGAGGCAATTGCGCGTTATGAGCGAGACCCTTATGTGCTGGGTTTTGTTAAAATAGTTCAGTATGCCGTTTGAGTGAAGAAATGCGAATAAAGCCTGGAACGTTTGTAACGTTGAGAAATGTTTTGTTTACAGTAGCACAGTTTGGACATATTGGTACAACCTGTTCCTGGCTCAGTCTGTCATACGCACATGCTTCAAGAAGTCCCCTATCATTTCTGTGCCCAAGAAAACAAGACGAGCCTGCCTGAATGACTACCGCCCGGTGGCACTCGCCTCTGTAGTGACAAAATGCTTTGAACGGCTGGTCAAGGATTACATCTGCTCCTCACTACCCAGCACACTGGACCCACCACAGTTTGCCTACCCTCCCAACCGATCAACGGAAGACATGTGTGGAAGCTATGTGAGATTGCTGTTCATTAGGCGTTTTTGGACCGGAGGAACTTTTTCTTAGTTCCAAGAAGTCACTGCTTAAGCCTGTGTGTGATTGCGTAAGACAACAGGAGTGCATGGAGTAGAGATAGTAACCCTGCGTCTGTTCAAAGACGGTCTCTGACATCAGATGTGAATGTCCTTGTTGATCTTTCTCCAGGTTTTGATCTGGTGTTCACAGGCATCTTATGTTGTCTGTTTCCGGTGTTCAATTGGTCTCCTGTTCAGGGTCCTTGCTGTTTCACCAGTGTATTGTGACTTGGAAATTCTTACTAGATGTTTAGACAGCCCAGCAGTGATGGTCCGCAGTAATTGAGCAGAGTCTATTCTGGTCTTTCTTGTCTTGTTCTTCCTTATCTTTCATAGCACATTGCTGCATTTCTTTGGGCATTACCAGGGTACCCACTCTCAGAAACATTGCTCCATATTGCTTCTAGTCGTCAAAAACTCCACAGTGTACCTTTTAAAACATTGAGATACTATACATATATCTATGTGAGCAAGCATGGAGTGGCTAATCTTGAGAAATGGGAAGATTCTCAGTCAGCTGGGCTGGTTCAATCAATTTATAAATAGTTCATGTACGCTGCACTCTCAGAAGCCCAGAAGGAGGTTATGATTGGCCACCTGATTGATTATGTAATTACAAATCGGTAGAAGATTCGAGTAAGACATAAACAAAGACTAGATGGAGGATAGAAAGAGAAAAGCTTTACAACCAAATGAGCCAAACTCAGCACCTGGTATGCGATTAAAACAAACTTGAGGCTTGAGAGCGAAGGTCCTACAGAAAAAGTGGCAGAAGTTGATGGCGATGATGAGACCGGTATGCTAGCTCAGGCTAATAAGCGAATATGTGCTTTGTTATATGCAAAATGCTATGTTGCAACGCCACTTAAGTGTGAGACACTTTGATGCCTATTGTAGTTTCTAAGCAGCAGCAGCCAGTACACCAGTTTGCTGAAGGGGAGGCAGTAAAGCGCCAGCCATGAGCCCATAACTCCAGAGTGGGCAGGCGGGATTGATCAGTGTTAAAGACGATCAGAACTCTTTTGTTTTGTAGGGAGGGGGGCTGAAAATTATAACAGTTAATTTTTTTTAAATTTTATTTACTGTCAGTTACTAATGTGCCCAGAAGGATCCTTGCTGTGGAAGGCACAGGTGAGCTGTTGTACCACAGTGTGTGGTTCCGATAGCACCACTATTTAAACCCACATATTACTAGTGACCTATTATGCTTTTTATTTTATCAGTAATAGTAGAATAGTAAACATGTGAAGGCCACAATTGAAAGAGAATAGGATGAAACGAATATGAAAGAAGACTGCTAAAAACTAACCTAAATGAAAGTTGCGAAGCTACACTTGCTTGCACTGAATTGGCAATGATGGTGTTCGAGAAAAACACACTGTGAATAACACGGTTGTAGAGAATAGTGCACTATAGCAGACAAAGTAAAGCTATGATTATATATCTCCAGTATAATAGGTTGTGAACAAACGTGGGCTGGTCTGAGCCTTGAAACTCCCGGGCTGAAAATGACTCCCACTTTGGCCCCGTGTGTGAGTGGCTAATGCACCGTGGTCCTTAACGCTTGAACCAGTTCCATTTGTTGACAAAGCCTGCGGGATATGGTTGAAAGCTCTAAAAAAGCTAGTAGGTGGACGTCGAGTTGAGATTACTTTGTCGCACATACTGATTCCAGGGTCAAGATTGAACTGCCATGCTCAAATACTTTATTTGCCCTTCGAGTCTTTTGTCTTTTTTTTGTCGCTTTTGCTAATTAACCAGCACTAATTTGTGTATTCCAAACATTATTGATCAGATGGTCCCATTGTTCTGCCTAACATCTTGCGCTAGTGCTAGTTCAGTGTTTGCAATTTTTATTTGAAAATTAACAAGTGAAAATAACCATTAGAAAGTTGAAATATAAAAATGGCATTGTGTGTTGCATTTGTTACATTTGAAAAAAAAAAAAAACCCTACAAAAACTGTGACACTGCACAAAATTAACACCACCATATAAAACTGCAGACCCAGTGAGGTTTTTTGGGGAGGCTTAGAAAGGGAATAAAATAATGTTGTGCTTCTAGTTTCGCACTAAAAAGGAAGCTCACTCAGCCTGACATGTACTCTATCTGATACTACAAGTACAAGAACCAAAGGGCCTCTGTCTCGTCTTCACTGCTTTTCCCAACACGCAGTTTGACGCTGTGGTGACAATCTGTTAGTGAGGCTGAGAGCACACTCAAGCTTTTTCTCACCGACGATTTCCCCAGTCTTCCCTTGCCGCTTGTACTGTATTTCAGATTCATACTTATCTTCACTGCCTCTCTGTCTATGTTATACTTTACATTCCCACTCCACATTGTTAGCAAACTACGGCAGGCACTACTGTCAGTTTCAGGCTCTGGCACACTGTAATGAAGTCTGAAACAAATCGTGTTTTACGTAAACCATGGAAATCCCTCTGGAGACAACCTGAGCTGTCCTGTGAAGCCAGAAATTTACCAGGCTGAAGCCTCTGAAGTTGGATTCAATTATTACTCTCCTCCTCGTCCTCTACATTTTTAATATGTTCTGTGATGGGAGACAGTCCATTGCAAATAGAGGGTTTGTAAGTATGGCTGTGTAAGTTTCCACAGGGATGACATGCTACAGCAGGTGGATTAAAAGCACATGCCAAGAAATAAAAACTGCAGCTGTGGAAAAAGACTGTAAACCTATAAAAGACATTAATTGCAGTGCAGAACAGCGCCGCAGCATCATTAAACAATGGTATCATGCCTCAGCAGGCAGCGATTAAAATAGCCATTAATGCAAACTAATACCACTAATATCTCTCTTCTGTCGGAGTCCATTAGATGCCCAATGAAGTTAGCATGTTTCAGCTTCAGATCAATCTCAGTGAGTTAATGCTAACGAATTCCACCCCATTTTCCACTGAAAACTTCAGTGTGATAATCTCTCCAAACACAACGTTAATGGTCATTTTATCGGTACAGATGAGTGGTGGTTACTGTGACTTTATGCTATCGTTACAGTGAATTAAAGCTCATTTGGTTGGAAGAGCTAATACGAGCTGCTACTCTAGAGTTATACTCTACAAATGTATTGTTAATGGATTAGCTAAGGGGTATGCCTCTTGATAACAGGATGGCTCCAATTCCTCCTAAAATATTTTACAGCATGGGTTTTATTTTTTTACTGCTAGGTATTGCTAGAGTTAGCTCTGCCTAGACACAGTGTTATGTGACTGGCAGTTGCAGCACTTCCAAAGCTTGCATGGGCACAAAATTATCCAGGTTGAATCCTCTGTACAAAAGGCAAGCAAGCGTGTTGCTACAAATATATCTGGTTCTTTGATGAAAAATTTAAGGCTGTGAGAGAGAGGTCAAGGACTGGTACAAAACATCAGCACAGTATAAAGCAGTATTAATTCATTTTGGCTGCAGCAGAACTAGCTGTAAACATAACACTGGCATATTATCACCTTTTTAAAGTTGACCTGGGTGCTTCAGCTATATTACTCCAAACGTGACTGGGCGCGCAGGGGTTGATAAAGGCCCTCACGAGGGCATTGATGTCCAAAGTAATAATGAATAATTATTCAGTATTGCTAATTATTTCTCACAGCCTTCTCAAAGCATTCAATTCTTAGGTAAATAACAACAGTATGATTATTTATAATGTTTCCACGCGTTTCACACGAGAGTGCTATGCATGTCTGCTGCTCGACCGTTTCCAGCAGGCGCTAAAATGTCATTTTGTAGATCAAACGATTAATGAGAAGAAAATTGGTTGATCATTCAATAATGACAATAATCATCAGTTGCAGCCCTAGACTCTCTAAAATATTGCCCCCCTTAACCTTCAAAGAAATAGTTTTTCGTGAAAATACGTTTATTTGCTTTGTTGATGAGTTAGATAAGAAGATCAATATCACTTACTTGTCTGTCCGCTAAATATGAAGCTAAAGCCAGCTGACGATTAGCTTAGCTTAGCTTAGCTTAGCATAAATAATATTAGTAAGTGGGATGCTCCCCCAGCATGTACACTGGTTGAGCTGTGGCGTTAGCAGCGGCCATTTTATCTCTTTATAACAGGGGAGATTGAAACGAAGATAGGTTTGTGGAAAAACTCGCAATCCAATTTTGTCTTTGTTCAATATTGTCACTGCCTGTTAGAAAAGACTGCCAACAGGTGCCAGCTCTTCCGCCACAAGAGACAGAAAGGTTAAAATATTTTGAGTAAGACATCTCCCACATGGCGTCAAACAAGATTGATATACTTTTGATGAGTTTCCCATGGCATCAGTAATGTTACCCATTCATTTTACTGAGAATGAGGGAGACTGCTGGTGGTATTTGCCTCAGGGTGATCTTCCTCAAGCTTCCTTTTTAAGTATGATGACGTATGGAGCTAAGAATATATGCCTTTCTTTCTTTTGGAGCCCTGACAGGGACTTGGCTGGCCTTGACTTAGCTGTGGAGACATCACGCTTCAGACTGCCAGCCCATTGTAAATATGACACGCTGTCAGAGATATGCAGTCGTTTTTTTGTTCGATTAATTGGATTTGCAGTCTGAGTGTGCAGGGACAAGGCGACAGAGGAAAGCTAATACCAGACAAACATGCTGAGGAAGGTTACTTCATACCGTGTATTTAAAGTATACTGATATAGAGGACAAACACATTTCATGTTCATTATCTCTGTGTTCTGCACTGCGAAGAATAGATTAAGCAAGTTGTAAATTAAACAAACACACAAAAAACGTGTGTCCCGGCACGTCTTGTTATGCTAGTTTCCTCTAGCGTCCCAATTTTGTGTGCTCACCAGTCAATCAATTTTGCTGCATAGCAAAGAGTATTTACAGTTCATTAATGAGGCAGCTGGGGACGGGAATGCCGGGACAGAGAGCTCCCGGGACAAGGCAGACGTTTGAAGGAGAACAAGCGGAGTGACAGTGTTACAAAATGTACATCTGAGAGAGGACATGTTCGGGAGGCGGTTAGGGGTGGTGGAGTGAAAACTAAGAGGCTGAACTGAGCGAAAGCAATGTGCTTCATGCTCGAGGTTACAGCAGTGTCTTCATTATACATGTGTCTATATACGGGTGCAGGATACGTGCTTTACTGTGCTGACCCTTGGTAATTAGCACTGCTAAGCCTCAGTATAACTATAAACATTTGATTCCCAGATTTTTCTTCTCGCTGTGGCATCCTCTTAAATTCCTTTCATAACATATTTGTTTTCCATGCAAGGCAGCCAAAGCTTGAAATCTGCATCATTTGCTGAGAAAACGAGTAGCTTTGGTCGGAAGTCTGTCAAGAGTTGCTTGCTTTTCTGTCGGAGTCTGTGAAGTGCATTGGTCTCCCAGCAGGGAGGAAGCACATGGCGCCTGAAAAGAAATACCATTTCAGTGCGTCCCAGAACAACCTGCAGTCGATAAGGAGTTGTCATCTTGTCCCACCTAACAAAAGCCAAGTCTGTCAGAACCAATAAGAGTCCTCATCGATTTGAATATCCCCCCGTTTTCAGATGAGCCAACAGCAGGGGGGATTAGGAGCATGGTTGCGGCTATCGGAGCGATGGATATGGACACATCATCAGTTATTCAGAAGTAATTTGATTTAGCGACTGACAAGCAGGTCCAGGGAGGAGGTGGTGGTGGCAGGTGGGGTAGTGGGGGGGGTCAGATTAATGATTGTAATTGACAAGTGGCCAAGTTACTAGTGCAGGGAGCCGGGCCCCTTATGGTTGATGGATGTCATTTATCAGGGTAATAATGGAGGGGCCTTGGCTGGCTGGAGTTGGCTGAGGCGAAGTGAGGCAAGTTAGGGCCCCTGCAACTCTTTTGTTTGAGATTCTATGTCAAAGTGCAAGGGGAGGTCTCTCAGAGATGAAACTGCAGCTGCGCTAACATCCATCAGGAGGCTGTGGCTGTATCATTTGAAACCACTTGGCCAGTCAGTCACAGCAGGGGCTGTCCATCCATCTCCGACTGTTCCCAAGGTGTTAAGACCATCTCTCACACACATTGTGGTTTTATACTTGTGAGGACAGGCAGGAGACATGTCTGCCTTAGTAACCATGGATACCATCCTGCCTATATATCAGTTACTGATACATGAGGTGACAGAGGTCCAGCTAACAGGCCTGCTCTTGCCCATTATGAGCAGGACATGGGCTGAGGTGCTGGGCTCATTGGCGGTGGTCCGTCCCGCAGTTTTGGCCCTAATTCGACTGTGTTTGGGCTGCCCACCGCTGACCTTTCAAGCTGCCCCAAATGTTTTGTGCGTTGTCCCCATATGGACCCACCGTAGGCCAGTATTTACTCTGTTTATCTGACTGCTGCATTCAGCTCCTGTGTGGGTTTGCGTGAGCAAGCCTACACAATATTGCCCACAGTAAAGCAGCAGAGGCCCAGTGTTTGCTGGGAAACCTCAAAAACAAACCTGTTTAACTGGTCAGACTATAAATTACATTCATATGCAGCTAATTTCCATTGGCTAAGATGTTTTTGAGGAAATGTAATTTAGTATAGTTAACTTGCAAAATGTATCAGTTCTTTAGGCCATACAATAAGTCACAATATCCAAAGCCCTTAAACTAGCGTTTAATCTACAGAACCCAAGAATTAGATGGAACAAACAAATGTTGCCATTCTTAAAGGCTTGATTTAGCCTCTCTGGGCTAAAACGTGTAAAGTTAGTAAGTCAGAATGGACTTGGAGTCATCAGCGCAATGAGCATATTACATTAAACACACATTACAACAGTACAACTTGCAAGTTGAAAGTTAAGTGAAAGAAATTCCTTAGAGAAAAGAGATCATTCAAATTATTATGATTGATATGCACACCATGATTGTTCACAGCAAGTTTCATTGAAACCTGGCCTTTAGTTTTGGAGATAGATTGTCATGAACTTAAGAGATGGTCAAAGGGGGTTTTGACCAGATAGATCAGAGAGGTATGTCAAATTTCATGATAATCTGGCCAGTGGTCATCAGGATATCTTGGACCAAAGTATTGGGTCACCTGGGACAATGATACTCGCCTTCTGTCCTTTAACCCTTTAACACAGTGTGTCGTCGGCGACACGTTTGCACAAGCACACTTTGGATTACCATAATTACGTCACGATTTGCGCTATCCAACGGTTTCTGAAAGCTGAGACGTTGCGCTTTACAGCCAATATGGTGTTATTACGGTAATTGCACTCGCGCCCCTCAGTCAAAATAAGCAAGAAAGTCCAGGCGGACATTTTGAGGCTTAGGTTTTAACCCTTTAAAACCTAAACCTGGCTGTAAAGCGCAACGTCACACTCGGTGTTAAAGGGTTACACATTGTGTAACTGTCAGTGCTAGCACAGAACACCGATGTCAGCATTCTCTCTGTCTGGGGACAAATCAATAAATTGGTGTCTAGTTCTTCTTTTTGTCACTTAATGGCTGAGCTAATCTGCCAAAAAGCTTAAATATTCTTACATTTTAACCATTCTCACAATTAAACTTAATTCCAATGTTAACCCTAAATCTGTTTCTTCATCTTTCTACCGAATGGAGACTTTGGTCCTCAGAAGGATAGAAGTATAGGACATACACACACACTGACTCAGGCAGAGCATGAACAAAATGACAGCTCAGTAGAAAAAGTGATGAAAACCCTAATACAGACGGAAGCGGAGAAAATCTCCCTAAGATATGGGCTTAGGTGGGATGGAGGCTGCTGGAAATGAGAGCAGGCATTACACAACCGTGAGCTGATGGAGATGAAAATGTATCGATTGTTTTGCCTTTTTACCAGATTAAATCTAGGGGTTGTGCATCGAAATTATTAAAAGAGTCTGTACTTGTTTCACATGAGCATAAAATCAATAACCATTTCAGGCAAGCACTGTTAACACATCCTTTCTTTTAAAGCCACGCTTCCCCCTGGGGGATTTCTTTAACGCCTTATTGTCGGCTCTTTCAGGTGAAGTGTTTCTGCAGGCCTTGATGAATCAAAACATGCATCTCTTACTTCTATAGAGCATTCCAGACACTTTGAGCTCGCTCTAAGAGACTCTGAATTAACAGCATAGTTTTAAAGTAATAAAAGCATGAATGATTTATGTTGCACTTCTCATGTCAACATTAACATTCAAAAGGCCAGTTAAAAAGACAATAAAGAGAATATATAAAAAGACATTCTCTCTTATCAATGAAAAGCCTTGCAAGGATCTTTTGATGTGGGTGCTCGGCTCACGCTTTACACAAGGATGGACAGGCAGACATACACATACAGACACAATTCAACAGTATGAACACAGTGAGAGTGCCTCTGTCTACTTTACAAAGCCACATCTCGCAGTAGTGGAAGGTATTATTCCTGTTTGCCTCGAGAGCATCTTCAGTTCAGGCCTGGGTTCATCAAGTGGTTGGAAATGTTCTTCACTGGTGCGATATTGTCACTCAGCTCCCACAGTTTTTGGCGTCGCATTCGTGCAGTCAACGACCGCAAAAATCCCCCCCAAAATGTGTGATTGTAAAGTCACTGTCCTGTTCCTGGAATCATTCTGACACAGCGGAGCACCATCATGCTGGAAACATCATTTGACAAATGCTGGACTGCGGCCTGGCAGGGATCCTTCCTGTCAGCAACAATGTTAAGGTACACTGTGGTGTTAAACTGTGTACCTTTGGCACTATGGGGTTCAATGGGAGGACAAAGAGGACCCACACTGTCACCACCAGCCTGCCTGTTGATAAAAGGCATTGCCTTTTTGTTTAAATGATTTTTTATAACTTAATTTGGTTGGTTCTGCACTGTATGGCTGACAGATTTCTCAGTAGGCATGTGGTGCGTGAGGTGAATGTCTTCAGGATATTAAATGTTGGATAGCAGACGGTCTGCATGTGACGATTAATAACAATTGAACAAACAAAATGATTTCTACCTTCCACTGACGTGAAAGCTCACATAGACGTCGATGTGCTGGATCACATTTCCACATACATCGGACCACACACTTTGAACGTGATTGTGATATTTGATAGTACTTTCCATTTTACAGTGTGATCACATAGGGTCAGAGCTGGGTTAGTACCTGACTCTTGCAGTGTCTATGATTGACCCAATATTAAATGTAGCAAAGGGGCTCAGTTTTCATGAGACACTGGGGATGGCAAGTGAGGGACTCATCTGGAGAAATGATGAGAGAGGTAATAGAAGGACTGATTGAGTAGGTGGCAAACCAAATCTCTACTGTCACTATTATCATCACAGAGAGACTTTTGGTCATGCCTGGACATTTAATGCTTCTCGGTATTGGCCTTAAATGGAGGTACAGGAAAAGGTCAGTGGCTGTGGTGTTTGCCTTAAGAATGCACTTGCAATTGCTGTCGTGACAGGGGCTTCATCCAACTGCAAGTCTTCCAGAGACAAGCTGCAGGAAGCAGGACTGGAACGGGGAGTCTCTCATGGCAGTGCTGTCTGCTGGGGCTGGTGGGCTATTGACAAGTTGGAAACTCATCAGAAGAACGTTGATCTAAGATGTCAGCCCTCCTTGACTTTCCTTTCTGGCTCTGGCAGTCTATGCCCTGTGGTGTTTAGGGGTGGTGCAGTTACACCAAATGGATGCAACCTATGACTGCTCCGCCAGTCAGCAGCCTCTATCTTTGCAAATGTTTAGCTTCATGCCAGTTTCATTGCATGATGCAGTTCTGCCAGGAAGACACTATACGGATTTAGCTGGATTTTAACCCCAAATTGGTCAACCCCGTCTAACTTTAGACACAGGCCGAATTACTTTTATTTGATCTGCAGTTTTAGGGAGGTCACAATGCCTGATTAATTTCCTGATTTCTGGCATGTCTGAACTTTTGGTCGGTTGTCTTGCAGTTCCATGGTCCGATTCCCCATACACCAATGTATATGTATGTTTATATGTATATATGTATGTATTCATACAATCACTCAGCTTACCCGTTCCAAGTTTTAACCAACAGGGAGTGAACCTATTGTCCCTATCTGCATGCATTCTGCTTTTTTTATACGTGACTCACTGTCTGGAGGAGTGTACGCCTCCCTAGGGTAATGCATATGTTGAGGGCTTAACAAGTGATCCAGAACAAAGACAAGGCTTCTCTTCGTCACAAGGAGACAAACACGGTGCTTCACTCGTAAAGCTATCTACCTATGCAGACGGAGGGACAAATTTACTGCTAAAGATGCACTAATGCACAGTCAGTCTCGGAGGAGCTTCTATCTGACGGTCGCTGCCTCCCCAGCGCATGCTGTTGTCATCGGCTCATCACGTCCCATCACAGCCCATTTGCCTCTCAGTTAATCCAGTTCTCCAAACCCCTCTAAGTCTTTACACACTCAGCATGGGAAAATAGATGCATTGGCTAAACATATCAGCACAGGCTGCTGGAACAGAGGCAATCATCCAGAACATTAACCAGCACTGCGGAAAAAAAATTGAATCATTTGTTGTCTTGTACCTCAGAAAATCTTTGAATGCTCATAAAAGAAATGTCACCTAACTGTGTCAGTGAAATAGCAGTAAACGGACTATACTGTAAGACTGAGAAAGGGGAGGCATGCGGGGAATGTGAATGTATTACTGTACATACATTTTAAGTCAACTTTAGTGAAATCCTGTTTGACTTTATTGCCTCACGAAGTCAGATTTTAATCACTGTGCTCTAGATTCTCTTTTACAGGGTTATTGATTTTTCTGTGGTTAATGATTTAGATCCTAATACTGTCATCATTTTATGCCACCTTGGCTCACCTATGAGTGTCAATTGATCGCCATCAGCACTGTTTAAAACAGATTGCCAAGGCTGTCTCTGCAATGAAGCTACAAAGACAAGCATCAGCCTTTATAGTGTCAGAGCTGTCTGGCTGTCATTCCCTCCACCCCACCTATAAAAGTCACTTCTGCATAAAGAAATGCACCCATGTACCCTCTGGCCACTACTTTAATACATCTAAACAATCTAATTATCAATGCCATTACCGCCACTCTATTGTAATGGAACTAATGTTGTGGCAAATTGTAGGGAATGCCAGTTTTCATGGACACAGTTATAGCAAGAGTTGTGTCTCATCAGACTGTTTGTAGCCCCCATCAAATGTTCACTCTCCCTCTGTTTTCCTTCTATTCGCATCTCAAGTGACTCCACTGCTTTTGTTTCAGCCCATTAGCTGCTGTAGTCATACATTGCACTCTTATTGGAACTCATACCTTATCGTTAGCTGCGTACTTCAGCACAGAATTGCCAGTTTGAAGGCTCCAGCCGTTGCTGTTTCTGCTGATCAACCAGAAGTCATGGCTCCTGTTACACATTACGGGAGTCGTGCATATGAGCTGCGGGGAACATAACGAGATGAAAGAAAATGTGAAAAAGCCGAAATGAGTGTTGTGCCCCAAACCTTTTAAACAAAAGCGCATAATATGCCACTCACATGAGCCAAACACAAGGCTTTGTGAAAGGAATTACTCTATAAGCACATAACAGTTTGTAATTATATGTAATTTACTCATCCTGGCCTGATGATTCCCAGTTTCTTTTAAGCTAAAAGCTTTTGGTTTTCGTTGTATTTATTTCATCCGTCCTTCTAAACAGTTTAAAGGGCAAAACCACAGATTTTTCATATTAGTTTCTAGGTGTTGGGGAGTACCACTGCATGAATATAAATAAAGTTGTTCAGTTGGGTTTGAAAATGATTACAAATCTGGGGACGTGGAGTCACAAAGAAGTGCGCTCCTGATCTCTGCTTGAGGCTAGAGGCTCTAGGCCACTCTAGCACCTATTAGCATAACACACCTGAGTCTCCGACTGTAGTGTTGGTGGTCAAGGTGCATCGTGGGTAATGTAGGCGCCAGGTTTTGATAAGGAAGAAGAACACGTGGAATAAAAAAGATGATCATTCTGGTTCTGCAGCATCGATCTGCAGCATCGAACTGTCCATCGTGAGTGCAATGCTAAATCGGTGGAGTACTCTTTTACTCATACTGGACTCTTCTGTTCTTATCCTAAGCGAAATGGGTCAATTTTTTTTGGAATGATTAATTTGTCACCATTCAATCACCAAAGCTCTCCTGAGTCTTGGCCACTGGCATGCCATCAAAACCTCATGGGGGCTACCATACTGCTCAGCTGAATCACTTTCTGCTACTGTTCCCTGCAACTGCTGTTCATATAGCATTTCATACCGCTATCCCTACCTACGCCTCACCATCCACCTGTAGGCTCGGTGTCCATGTTCCCCATGGGCGGACTTTATTATCTTCACTCCCTACACTGACCACAATATCAAGTTTTAGCTTGTCAAAGAAGCTAATGAAAGAAACCCTCTACAATAAAATAAACAGTTGGATGGAAACTTGAGGAAGAAAGACACTTCGGAAAGGCCATATTAGGCTTTTCAGACTGCAATAAGGACCAAAGAAGGCTTTCACAAAGTTCCAAGGGGTCCCCTGAAAAGTGATGGAGAGATTAATTTCACACTGTGGACAAGGTGACACAGGTTAAACCTGCAAATTGAATTGATCAGCCGACCTGCTTCGTGATAGAGGTCTCTCAGTTCTTAGTAACCCACGTGAGCAGTGCCGGGTCTAGATTATATTCAGTCTAACTGGGTCTGGGTAGGGTACCATTCTATTGCTGCAAGTCTTTGGTCTGTCTTGGAGTGTCAATATGTCTAATACCCATGTGGATCCAAGGAGACTCGCTATCAGCTTTGATCGCGTGGTGCATCAATCATCGCTGGAGGAAAACGTGTTTTTAGAGTCAAGATGGACAGTATGAACTGTGAAAAGTATCACATTGATTCTTAGGACATGTACTGCTACTCTTTTTGATCACTGCTGCTCATTAATTGGTGGTGCATCATGATACTGCAAGTCTTGAGGGTCTAATTACGTCTGGCCTCTTTTGGATGTGGTGTGTTTGTTATTATTTTTATGCATGTTGTGTTCAGATTCCTATGGTGTTGATTCAGATCCAATATTTCTGGTCTGTGAAGACCTCTAATTCCTCCATAACCTGGGTTGAATGCGGTTCAGACCCAACATTTACCCATCAAGTCTAATAAAAGAGCAACACAGAGAGACAAAAGTTAGTCAAAGAAAGTCTCCTGTTAAAGGGGAGTAAGACAGTTTTGGTGTCATCAGTATCTAACCCTTCTCAATAGCCTACATATAGTGTGGGCTGTTGTACAAATAAAAACTGAATCATCAGGAAATTCAATTTCCCATCTTTAATAATAATGTTCTGAACCTGTTGAGTATATCATCTGGGGTTTAGCTTTTCTTATCTTAGACTTTCCTCGAAACTGTTGTATTCATAGCATGTATGTGGTTCTGTGGGAAATGACTCACTCTTACTACATCTGCGGATGAAGAGGTGATGTCAGTATGAGTGATGAACGTGTGTTGGCTCCATACATGGCAACACTGAATATCAAAGTGATCTGAGGCGTTCTATTACCACCTTATCATTTGAGGCGCTGCTTGATTAGGGTGCCACCTTGGTGAAGGAGCTCCATCACCTGTCACCCCGTATCCTCCTCTGTTCACTGTACAAATTCAGCTTCTGGTGTGGAGTTTCGGAACAGATAAACAGAAGGGGAGTTAAAACAAATTTTGTATTCATTCAGTAGAATCCTACCCAGAATGCATATTTATAATTTTACTCTGAAGCTGTTTGTGGAGCTTTTATTCATAGATTGCTCTCACTGCTGTCAACAGACTAAAATATTTATAGCTGTATTTATGACTTAATGTTAGCAGGCATTAAAAACACTTGCAGTAAGACCAGCAAGATAACCATACTCCTTAAGACCCAGTACACAAATGTGAGCAGTGAAAGCTCTGTTGGAGAAACTTCAGATGGGCATTTCCTCAATATTTTCTTTCCAATATTTTGATACTGGTAATCTATAACATTTTTTAGCCATGCTAGCGGTGTGGTTGTAGGGACAAGCATCCTGTTTACAGAGCTGCCTCGCATCGCTCTTGACTAGTACAAAGCAATCA
Source organism: Enoplosus armatus (assembly GCF_043641665.1). Lineage (NCBI taxonomy): Eukaryota > Metazoa > Chordata > Actinopteri > Centrarchiformes > Enoplosidae > Enoplosus > Enoplosus armatus. The sequence continues at coordinate 3,190,555 of NC_092195.1, forward strand.
TTAGTTATACTATAGGCTTGGGCGATATGTTAAGTTTTTCTAGCCGGCCACAGTCGGCGTTTGCCGATATTCACACTTGTGTGAAGCACCGGCAACCCCTTGTAGATTTGTGCGAGCGGCGAGTTCGCTACGCTCCACAAAGTCTCTTAGCTTTTTTTAGTCTAATAAATAAACTCACAAAACTATTTTCCTTATTAAACATACAACCATGTTTATTACAATTTAGGCCTTGTTTTCATAGCCATTAGCATTCTCAGTCATGATAACATTGAGAACGTACCCACATGGCTACCACAAAATCTGAAGGGGCAAAAAATAAAAGCCCTCAGATTATCAGGCAATTTGCCGAATTATCCACATTGCTTTATTTGTAACTAGAACTAAAAGTGAGAACACCCCAACTCGTGTTTATTGCTGCATCAAACTTCTTTTTAGCGTTGGTCACCTTGTTCCAAGATCTCAGCAATAACCTTGGTGTGTAGAATGCCATCATTTATGTTAATGATGTAAATAAAATCCTCAAACGTGCTGCACTTTCTAAAGATTATCCATCTACTCTTTTCATTGTCTGTATCACCATTTTGGCTAACATTGCTGCTTATGCTAACAACCCCATAACACTCCTATTTATCCAAACAAATGCGTAAAAAAAACAAAGACATCATTTCCTGCCCACCAAAGGAGTTTTGTCAGTAAAATCAAAATCAATTAAGCATTCAAACACCATAACCCATAGAAAATAGACCATTTTCTTGGACTGTTGTGCGTACGTCACACAGTTGCTTTTGCGAGCATACACAAACACATTCACACACTAATAATGCCTTCATTGTGTCACTGTAATTGTAGGTATTACATGCTCATGTTATACTGTATGTCAAGCAAGTGCACCACAAAAGACTCCAAACACAACTATGCTGTCTTCGTTACTTGTGCCTCAGTGACTGATGACTGTCAGTGTGTGTGAGTGGGATTAATAAGTGGACGTAGGTTAGCAAACTGTTTCAGGGGAACTTTAGTGCTTCAAATCTGATGTGACTTATGCTCCAGTCTGTTGGAGGTCACTCGTTTCCAAATGATGTCTATGCGTATTGGTTAGAAAAAGGAAATTGTTCAAAGGTACAGCAGAGCGAATCACTGATGATATTAAATAACAAAAAGGTAACTGAACTCATCTGTGACATCGTAGATAGCACTGAAATGGTTATAAAGGAAGGCACTTCACCAGCAGCGACCATTTTAGTCTGCTACTGCAAAGCTTGATAACAAAAAATCCCAATGTCTTTAGTGGCCCGCCACACACTGAGTCACGCCAGCGTCTCTAACCCCGTCTGGGTGACACTCTTTCTCACCTCTCAACCCCTCATTTCCTTGAAAATGTTCTGCACTAGTTTGTTTTGAGGTCTGAAACACGCCCCGGCTTTTACAATGTGTTAGGGAATGTAATTCTGTTTAATTAGAGATAGAGAACAAATACCAGGGCTGTGTGCCCTCATGCAGAGAGAAGTGATTAACCACTGGCTTTGTTTAAATACAATCCTGTCAATCACAATGTCCTTTGTCTGGGGTGCTAATAAGTATTTCATTGTTCAGCAAACACGATTTCCCCCAAAATAAGATGATGGATTAAAAATAATGAACTGCTCGCCTGCTCATTTGTATCCTGTGTTCGGTTGAAGTGTGGGTTTGGGGAACAAATTGATCAGTGCTTCATTTCTATTAAGATGTCTGCAGAATGTCATTGTACATTGAAGGGTGGATTTAATGACAAGTTCGAGTGAAAGATTGGTACAGTTGTGATAATGCATCCATTATCAAATGTCATGTTGCTCATGAAACCTGTCCAGTTACCTCAGTACCAGTAAAAATCCAGTATTATTTCCTCATCATTTCCTTCTTTGGTATTGTCTTTTTTAATGTCACAGCATTTTGATGAGGGAATTAGGGCTACGCAGCCAGCACTAATTAGGTACCCTCCATTCAAACATCCATCCATCCATTTTGATACCCACTCTACATATCCATCCATTTTCTACCCCCTGGACAGGTCACCATTCTCCTACCAGGCCTATCACACGTTCACATTCCAGTCACAGCACTCGGAAATGTACTATTTCAGTCAGCCATAAATAATTAGGTTAGATTAATATAAGTTAATTAGATGGCCATGTGACTGCTCATGTTTCTTTTCCCGTCTGACTTCTTTTTAGGGATTTTGCCACATTTCCGTAGCTCAGCCCTACAAAGGCAAACTGCTTTTACATATTTGGGTCAAATTGTTCTGACTTTTTGGCTTCTGTTCTGTCTTGAAAGTAATGACCATAACACAGAAATGTATGCTGTTTATAAAAGCAGGTTTTAAAATTTTGTCTCAGCTTCTGACTCCTCTAGAATTCATGTGATTTGTTGAGGTTAAGCTGCTTTGACGTCACGAATTAACTCTGTTAAATTGTAAATTAATTTATTGCAGTAATTGAAATAGAATATTAACAATAGGACAGACGTAGCAAAACAGAGTTATATTTAATTCCCATAAGGTATGGCTTGTAAACAAACAAATGAATTAACATGGACAAGAATGCTGTCGGACCTATGCTGCGCTTTTTACTCAACTTTACTGCTTCTGTCGTTACTGCTCTCTGGGCTGGTGGCATATAAACCGCCAGTCTTCCTCTGTTAGCATGCGATTCCTCTCCGCCGTTGTGCTTCAACTTACCTCACTTAAAGGATACTTATGTGTTGATGTAAAAGTAAAACTTGTCTCAGTGCCCTGCATGATGTTTTATTGCAAATCCAAGTAATGTGAAATTAATTGCACCCTGCTGAGGTGTGACCCGACCCAGCATTTTGCCACACTTCTCGTATTTTCAAAGATTAAATGTGCGCTGCTTTCGAAACTGGAATTCAAAGTTAATGGAAGGTCACAGCGTTTTAAGGAAAAGCATATAAATGATATTATGGGGACGTGACTTGTTGGTGCTTAGGAGGTGTTCTCCAATTCCCCTGCTGTGTTTGTGGAGGGCCCTGTTTCATTCAGGAGTCAGTCTGTAAATGTTGCTTGTAATTTCTTCCTCCTTACCACTAGAGAGGACAAACCGCAGTTATTTGACCTCCACTTTGAACTTTTAAAATGGAACATCTCCGCTTTTAAAATGTGGCCGTCTCTGTGCCTTCCTAGGCCCTTTGCTGACTTTGCCTTGTTTGTACAAAGTTCTGTTAGATTTTCCTTTTACCACCTTTAATTGACAGCTTGTTGGCCTTCTCTCAGACCTCAAACACCCACTGGTCGTTAAAAACTTCCACTGGAAAACTAGCACTTTAGATAGCAATGCCCCTGCTGAAAAACCCTACTCTTTAAGAGCTCAATAATAACATCCCACAGCAAAGTCACAGATAACCTTTCCCAGTTCAAAACAAACTGTCTGTGTGTTTAGGTTGATCAGTTTTACCACAGGCATCTGTGACGCAAGATGGCAAAGCCACAGTGGCATTTTTTCCCCCCCTTTCAGATCTGAATTTCCGCATTAATATGAAATGTTCATAGCAGCCGTCTTGATCTAAAGATATACATGCGTGCTCTCTTCCTATTCAACCTTCATCCCGATGCCAACGCAGCCTCATCGGGGCTGACACGCTGTCCGCTTTCAAAGCTGGCTTTTCAAAGCCTGCCTCTATCGCTGCGAAATCCAGGAAACGCTGCACCCGAGGAATTGATGTCTTTGTAGGTGAAATTCATCTGTAGTAACAATCTCGGTGAAATGGCAGCAATGCTCCCCAGACCACTGTCTGAGAGATGACATTTTGTTGAACAGTATTTCATTCCTCATTATCTTCTCATGTTCAATCCATCATCTCTCCCTTTTCTCTCTGTGATGCACCTCTTTGCTCTTCTCCCCTTCTCTCTGCCCAAAATATCTTCCTCACCTTGCTTCAGTCCTTTTTTTTCCCCCTCTCCATTTCATCCCACACGTGATTCCATTCCACGTGATTACCTTTGCCTCTGTGAAACGGGCTGCTAATACAGGCTCTTGTAAACAAGGGATCCTCTGACATGTTGAAGCCATATCAGTATGTGTTAATGACATTTCATTAGTATTAAATTAGTAAGTATATATAAGTATATATACTATATGAATGTAGTGTTATAACTTTATGAATCATGATTGGTTGGTTTGGGTCACAACACCAGTATATCGGATATATAGGATTTTTTTTTTTAAAGCTGCAGAAAAAAAAAGGGAGGCAGGTAAATGTCAGCTGTGTGAGGTCAAGATCGCATCAAAGGTTCATTCGGACTCCAGATGACAGGAAATGTAAATAGCAAGAGCATCCTAATGCTGTTTGGAATGGGCTGTCAATACACAAATCTGAAATCTAGTCCAGAATTATTTTGAGAACAAGAATAGTAAATTACAGTCACTTTATTACCCTTTCAATTGAACCTGGTCCCATTTTAAAATGTTCAGTAGAACAGAAATTATTTTCCTTTTTCCAGGGACATAATAACTAGTCATTCTGTCAAGTAATTACGTCCTTTAGACCCCCCCAAATTCTGTGAAAACTGTATGACGTACCCTGAGACACTCCGCCACCAAATTAGAAGACAATGTCATGTTCACACACAAATCCAGTAATTGACCACTAGCAGCATGGAGAGTATGGAACATGAGTTGTAGGTGTCGAACAGTTTATAGCGTTCAAAGCAAGTGGAATGCGATTAAACCGGTTAAAATGAACGAACATTAAAATGTGTTGTTGAGAGAAAGGGGAGGGATAGTGGAACACTGGAGCAACTATATGACAGAGCTGTTGGGGGGGTGGGAGTGTCAGCAGGTGGGGGTGGTGGTGTGTGTCAGGGTTCCTGTGCATTTTTTTTTTAATTTGTGAAGGAGGCGTGTTCAAGCTTACACGGGATGTTACATTGCCGTTTGAGTAATTTTTGTTTTGACGCTGATAAAATAAAAGGTATTGGTATAAGGTATATTTTTTCACTGTACCGGACATTAAGATTTAAATCCAACTTCTTTCACCCATGTAGCGGTTTGTTTACACTGTCACCGGGATGAAGTAGATGTACGTTTCCTGATTTCCTCTGTGTTTTCTCCGTATTGTGGTTTGCTAAATGTGACACTGCGTCCAAGTGAATGCAAGTTATACCCCCCTATCCGTAAATGTGTGCAATGGTGTGATGTAATTGAAAATCATTTTGTGTAGTACTGGAACTATTTGTAGATCATTAGAAAAATAATCAACAATTTTGATAATCAAGTTATCGTTAAAGTCATCTATCAAAAATTCCATATATTTCTCCCATTTTTTTCCCTGCGTTTTCACACTGTAGTTACAGTAAACTGACCACCTTTGGATCGTACACTGCTGGTCCGACAGACTGGGGTCATTTAGTTTCACACACGAAACAATGAATCGATTAATGGAAAAAAAATGTATCCATAAAAGTTGAATTGAAAACGAAAATAAGTGTCAGTTGCAGCCCTAAATCAAAAGATTGCTGAAATGAGAGGAGTTTGGTTTTTTTTTGGCTATAAAAGAAACTGTCTCATTTAGGGCAGTAAAGTTTTGTCACCTGATCTTCGTTAGAACAGTTTGGTTAGTGGCAATAACACCTGTGATTCATTAAAAGGCTCTGAGCTCAGCTGCTGCCTGTGTGTGTGTGTGTGTCAATATGCAATGAAGGCAGGTGAATTTAGGACAAGTGCCATCTGAAATTCGAGATATGATACAATTAAAATCTGTTATTATTAACTCATACTCTTATCAAGAATCTTGATATCTTTCATGGAACACAATGTGACTGACAATTTTCCATTTCAATAAAGCTCTTGATAGCATGAATCAAACCAAGAAAAGAGAGAAGGGGATTAAAAATGCGATAAGCCGCAATGATTAAATTCAATTATTCATCAAATGTTTGATTAGTTTGTCTCCAAGCTTTTTTTTTTTTTTAGTTTGTGGAGCAAAGAGAGTTCATAAGACTAAAACTGATTGGGGATCACTCAACTGGAAGAGGACCAACAAGGATAGATAGCGACATAAAACGACCCTGCTAATATGACGCATTAAAGTGTCGTTAGCCTCGTCATATATCTTCTCAGTTTCGCACCATACATTAGCCAGCGCCCCTGTCTTGCACTGTATATGCCAGAGCATTTCTGATGCATGGGCGAGCTAACTGCTGCCCGGGGATGCAAGCACCATAAAGGGAGCTTGTGACTCCCATCCTCTGTTTCTAATGGCGCTCTGCTGAACCACAAGTTGTGGCACATGCCATACTAGAGTGTTAACATAGCCGCGATAATTGCCGCATGCTGTGAGCAACGTTCGATGTGAGACAGTGTTTAAAACGCTGTCGGCGCGAGAACACAACTCTGGGATTGAAAATGCGCATGTGCACAGTCAAAACCCATCAGCACATCAAAACTGCAGAGCAGATAACAAGATTTAAAATCCATGGGGTGTCTGCACTGATCCAAGACACTCTTTGTACTGCGAGCCTGATCCGTAAGTAGATGATGTTGAGGAAATGATTGCTCTGTGGTATTGTTTCCACCCCCCCCCCCACCCTTCTTTTTCTTATGCCTCTGTTCTCTGCTGCACTTGCATGTTTCCCTCTTTCCTCTTTGAGTCACATCAAAAGCGGCCTTTTCCGCTTAATGGGCCATTACCTCTGCTCTGAGTCTCTGTCAAAAACCCCAACGCTTCTCATCTTGCCATTTCACTCATATGTTTTAAGGGCAACCAAAAAAAAAAAAAAAGAAGAAGATGAATAGTTGTGCTTCTTTCAGAGGAGCGAGGGGGCAGAAAAAAGATGGGCCTCCATTACCGAAACAGATCACATAGAAATCTTTAAAGTAGACACTACAGCACAAGTACAAGCCAGACAATTTGCAAGTTGGTCTTGGCGTGAGAAATTAGACAGGAAATTGCGCGTCACCAACTGTCGACGAACCAGCTCCTAACATTAGAAGTGAACATAGTGGATGGAAACATGCATTCAGTAGCATTTTCCTTTGCTGATTTTCAGGAAATTCGGTTCAATTTGCGCTAAATTTGGATGGAAACTTAATAATGGCAATGATGACAGTGACATCAAGTTAATTATACAGTTTTTACATGCATGCGCAAGGACCGAAGATATTTCTAAATCGCTTTTGCCAAACCTCACAGGCTCATTAATTCCCATTCAATTCAATCTTAAAAAAACAACTCTTGAGACGTGTAATTCACAAGAGGTAATACACAACAGTGAACAAGAATAGTTGAAAATCAGGCTTTATTTCTAAAAAAATAAGCTCAAGTCACTGTTTCATATTAACAGCTATTTTCTGCATCCTGATTTCCCACTTCAAAATAAAAGATTAACACAAGAGCCAAGGACCTGCAAAGTAGAAAAACATGAACGTAGCATTACCATACCTACCTGTTTAGGTTTCAGCTTCCTGCCGAACAGAAATTCATAATTTAAACTGTATCTACATTGATTTTATTTATTTATTTATTGTACAGGTCAATTGATGACCTTTCATGTTTTCCTCGTGGCGCGACACACTGTGTTACGTTTGTTAGGAAAGCACTGAAATACAATTAAACTCTTCTTCCCAGTGTCGTAACGCCGCATGATGTAGAGACCTCTCCTCCTCACGTGATATAAGCACTGAATATCGTAAGTGACTCCGACGTTGATCCCCTCCGTGACTACATTATCATGCACAGACACTGCACCCTTGTCTAGGTACACACTGTCACTGTCAGGTATAAACCTGTAATGCACGGACAAACGGGCCATTTCATGCATGGATACACGGGAGGTATTATCATCTGAACTGATGACAGGCTCAGATGCCCCCTATTTGATTCCAAGTGACACAGATTTCTCTGCTCTGATATAAAGTTGTTGGAGTCAAGTTGTAGTTCTGGCACAGCTTCACCTACTGTCAAGAGGAACAATTGTTGCACAGCTATATTTATTTTAAACAGAGTCATTTTTGCCTAAGGCCCTCATTAGGGTTTACCAATCAACATGTACAAATGTACAGACATTTGAACAATACAACCAATCACATACACACAACACAATTCCTGAATGGAATTCACACATAAATCATATTTGGACATGAATCATGTGGTTTCAGTCAAATCAAATTGCTAAAGTGACATTCAGGTGAGGAGGTCTTACTAGTCTTAGCTGACACCAAACTTTTTCCAAAATTTGCCAAGAAAGAAACTGAAAGAAATTGAGCTATAATACTATAAAAACTTTGAGAAGTCACTTTCAAGTAAGGTGATATTAAGTGTTGCTATATGCGTCATAGGAAATCTCCTCGAAAGTAAAAATAAGTTTTTAAGGGCCAATAATACAAAATTCATTGGGTCGCTTTTGCTGAACAGTGGCCACTGTGGCTTAAAGTGGTAATTACAGGATAGTGACATTGAATTTAACTTCATTTCCCAACTATATTGTCCCGTGCACTTGCGGACAACCCGTGGGGGAACACCCAGTTGTAGACCGAGACTATGGACTGATACACTAATGGATAATTGAAGATTTAAGAAAGCATGTGGCACAATATTAGAATATAGCAAACTAACACGATCAGAAAAATGAGCAGGTGACAGCGAAAGCACTCAAAATCTATTCAATTATTTTGCCTGTCCTCGGTCCAAGGAATTTGACAAATTTTTTCAGCACCACCTAAAACAAACCCCTCAAGGAGTCATTCTCAAGGTGGCTGGTGAAGTAACTCACTCCTTGTTCTGCTCAGTATGTCTTGCATTCGCAAAACCTTCAGCCAGTGACAGTGACAATGCCCTTCTGAGTGATGAGCAAATGTCAGTTCAACCAGACCATGTCAGAAAGAGGAGGCAGGTCATGTAATGTGTGAGTGATGTAGTTATTGATACATGTGGGCTTAGCTACAGAAGACACTGCATATAAGTTGGAATACAAAGAAAGTGTGAAAACTGTTACACCTGTTACATCAACAAATAGGGTTAGCCTACAGAATTAGGGCTTTGGGTGATCAGGGTGGCCTGGGATGGAGTCAAATTTCCGGCCTGAATTATTGTTTTAGTCTGCCCCTGCATTAATTTGTGCAGGGGCACAAACATGCATGCTCTCAACCGGCTCGGCTGGAGAAGGACTGCAGCGTGCATGCTCTATGAGCCGAAAAATGCGAGAGCATGAGGAAGCCAGTGGAGGGTTTTCCGGCATATGAGCCCAGTGAGAAACTTCCACAGAAATGACTCGGGCATCATCTTTGAATGCGCTATTCACTTCTCCTTAATGCATCCATGGATACAACAATTTCTCTGGAAAAGAAGTAGTCCAATGTGACCAAAACCACGAAAACACGTAGTAAGGAATTGTGCTTATCCTACTTCTTGTCTTAGTATTGATAAAACCAAATGTAGCATTACAGGAGCACAAGTAGAGACTGAACTAGATTACTTATTAACCCTCTGGCTTTGTTCAAAATCACTATCCACTCTTTTATGTTCTTTGCTACTTTTACTGCATAAAGTCTTTAACTAACATCAGTTCTTATCATAAGTATAAAATATCCATTCCTTTTTAATTTTTTAACCCTTCAAATGCCAGTTTGTTTGCACAATGCACTTGTTGGAAAACAACCTCAAAAATGACCACTTTCTATATTCTCAGTGCTACTGGTTTTCCTTGTATTATCAATAGCACAGTCTGAGATATGTAACTGATTAACAACAACACTGATTATTATGCATTGTTATTTTTGTGCAGGGAAAGCAAAATAGATAAAACTCCCACTCAACGTGTTTGTGGCCAAAAATGGCCACCTCCTGTTTGCATTCCCAAAATGCTATAAAATTAATATATATTAAAAGAGTTTTCCACTTTCACCAACTAGATTTTTTAAATTTTGCATCAGTCCTGGTCATGAAAACCAAAATTTAATTCAAATTCAGAATTTTAACCCTTTAAATGCCTGTTAGATCACATAATGCTAATGATTTATTTATTTAAGGGAGAAAAGCATAAAATCCCTTTTTTTAAACCAAATAATACATGCTACCTGATATATTTTTTAACCATCATCGCAGCTAAATGTATGTCAATAATTAGCAGTATCATTCATTTTTATGCATCATTACTTTTTTGTACAGTGACAAAAAAACATAAAAACTCCCACTTAGCATGTTCGTGGACAAAAATGGCCATCTCCTGTTTTTACAAAATGCTATACAAAATACCACATATTAAGATTATTTTCTACTTTCAACAGTTAATTTTTTTTAAATTAGAATCGTTCCTGACCATGAAATCCAAAATTTCATTCAATTTCAGAATTTTAACCCTTTAAATTTGATTTGAGAAATAAAGCAGTACTTGTTTACTTTGAACAAGAAAAACATTTATTTTTATAGAGAACAACAGCAGCATGTGTGTGTGAGAGAGAGAGAACGTTAAATAGTGTGTTTCAATGAGTGTGTGTGTGTGCATGCTCAAGGGCGGCAGGATGTGCAAACCACAGTAGAGTGGTCCTTGCAGACACACTTTCCACAGCTGGAGCAAGTGGTTGCTGTTCTTCTCCTGTAGGTGCACAGTTCGCACCTTCTCCTCATTTTGCTGGCGGTCCGTGGGTCACGCTCTGATTCAGACTGCTGTATCCCGGCAACAATGGCAGCAGCAGCTGTTGCGATTGCTGGGGTCACCAGCATGTGCCCCAGCTCTTCAAGGAACACTCTCCGTCGGTAGGTTTTAGAGGACTCCCACTCAGGATGGACTGATTTCCACAGGACAAAGGCATTGTATGCAGAGACATCCAGAAGATTGTAGAAGAGAGCCAGTGGCCAGCGGCTGGTTTTCCTTCGACAACTGTAGGTGCCAACAACCTTGTCTAGGTTATCCACACCGCCTTTGCACCTATTGTAGTCCAGGATTGTTGCAGGCTTCCTCTTTTCCCCGTTGCTGACTGCTGGTTCCCTGTGCTTTGTGCTCAAAAGAAGCACATTCTTCCCTTGCTTGGGCATGTAGGATACCGCCATGGTAGTTTTGGTGAAGGCGAAGACAGAAGACAGAATCTTCCTCTGGGGAGGTAGCTCTGGTTTGTTTCTCCTGATTGTGCCAACCAGAGCCAGTTTTCTTCTTCTGAGTTCCTCTGCCAAGGCGAACGAAGTAAAGAAATTGTCACATGTGACAGTGTGTCCTTGGAGCCCCTCTGTCAGTTGGAGTGTGACCCTCATTCCCTGGTTAACTTCCCGGGAGCTACCGGGGGGTTTTCCCGTGTAAATCTGCATCCTCCAGGCATAGGAGGTTGCCACATCACAGGTGACCCATATTTTAATGCCGTACTTTGCAGGCTTGTTGGGCATATATTGTCGAAATCCACAACGACCTTTGAATGCAACAAGCTGCTCGTCGACACACACATCAACCCCTGGATTGAACAAGAGGGGGAGGCGAGCCACCCACTTTTCCCACAGAATGCGAAATGCGGCGAGCTTATCGTCCCTGAAGCGTCCCGGGCGGGTGAGCCTGTCATCAAAGCGGATGTTAGAGCTGATCTGAGCATAGCGGTAGAGGGGCATCGTAGCACGAAATATGGCCCGTCCTGTCTTGTCACCCCACATGCCACGTGTAGCTTCATGTCTTGAGCGGTAGACGCCAGCCAGAATCAGAATCCCGATGTAGGTTCTCATCTCCACTTCATCCACATCCCTCCAATCCTCACACCTCCGCCTCCCATGCAGGTTTGTGTGGGTGCACAGCAGATGAATGATCTCCTCTGTTATAAACAGGTCAAAGGCAGACCTCAGGCTGCTGATGCGGGCAACTGCATACAGGGTGGGCCCTGGGGTGATACCAGTGGGTACTGGATTGTAGTGCAGGGTCTCTTTAGCAGTGGGAAACCACATAATTCTCCCATCACGAGACATCCACTCAGCCGCCAGCTCCTCTGTCTCTGCCACTGCTTCTACTGTCTCTGCCATTAGCTGCTCGGCCTCCGTCGCTGTGTCTGTATCGTCCTCACCCCCTGAGGAAGAGGAATCAGGCACTGGCTGATACTCCTCATCGTCAGTGGTGATGCTGCCATCCTCTGAGGAGGGTGTCCCCTCATCTTCAGGAGAGGATGTGTCCTCATCTTGGGTAGAAGATGTCTCTTCTTCAAGTGCAGAGGATTTCTCCCCATCTTCGCTCTCCGATTGCATCACATAGTCACGTGCTTGAAGCAGTGAATATGACCTTCTTGCCATCTTGCCAGAGAAAAAATGACCTGGGAGCTGTTAGGCTTACTTATAGCATTAGTATTGACTGCACCTGCATAAACACCAGGACAGATTTATAAACAGTGCCAGAGTTTGTTTTTGTTTCCCCTGTAGCTGCATCTTTGACCTCTGCAAGATGTCCTGTGATTTTTTTTTTTTGGAGAGTAGATATTTAGATGTGTAAGGGCTATTGTGTAGTTGTGTGTGGCATTTTTTATGAAGAAAAACAAAGCCACAGGTGCTTTCAACATGTGCATCAAAGCCAAGTTTTCCTGGGAAACTCAAAGCTCAATAGCCCGCATCAACAGAAATTCACTGCAACTTACATAATCATTTATTTCACTCATCTTTCAAATACATATTTGTGCTGCAATTTCACGCACAGGAACAATTCTTTTCATGCACAAACACAAATCATTATCTGACATCCTTAAGATCACACCTATGTCAAAATTGTGTCATTCATTCGTTCCATTGGCGTGCAGTAAGCCATCATACGCCCCTATTGGAAACTAAGAATATTACATGAAATTGCTCCCATGGCCAAAAATGGACAAATGACACAATCTGGTAGAAAACATTAAAAACTACAATTTGTGTTGAGTGTTGAGTTTAGAATGAAAGCAATTTTACCTAAATTGTATGATTTAATACTGTGAATAACAAGGAATTAAAAAATGTAGTTTTCATGGGTTTCAATTGGTCAGAAGTGGCCATGATGGAGCCAAGTTGTACAATTGGATGTATACAGTATATTATTGATATATTTAAAGAGCTGAAATTGAAAATTAAAAAATCAGAAAAAAATCCAGACCCTTGGGAAATTTCATTCCATATGCATTAACACAGCTAAAATGGTCAAAAAAAAGAAAGTGAACTGGACACAAATTGCCAGCATGGAGCCCAGAGGGTTAAAGTCAGATACACAACAATACATAACAATATCCGTCTAAAGTCAATTAACATTAGCCTGTGGTCATATCGGACCAAGTAAAGAGCAGGAAAACCCATGACTATTGAACTCTGACACAGAATGTGTTAGCTCTGTGTTTCTCTCAAAAAACAAAAAAAGTAATGATTTAATGGAAACCCTTTACAATTGGCTCCAATAAATCTCCAGAGAGATGGCTCTCTTGCCATCTCTCAGGTGTTTCGCATCAGTGGCTAAAGCCAGGCCTCTTCGCCTTTGTGTGACATCATTGCTGATCCTCCAGTCTCTTCCTACATGCCCTAATCTCCCAAACTGAAAGACTTTCAACATATTAAAAGGCTCACAATGCTCCAACATATAGAAAGAAAAAATGAATGAGAATGATCTAATCCCAGTAATCAACATAGATATCACAGATTCAAACAGCAACACATGTAAAGAACATGTGCTCGTTAGCGTCTTCAGCAGTCAAGTGAAAACCCCATTGGGGTCTCCTCACCCTGAATTTGTTATTCATGAACATAAAGTGAGCCTTCCTCTGATTAATGATGACTTAAGGATTTCACTCGAACAGAAACAGCTAATTGGTATTAATCCTGTTTGGGCTTACACTAAATTTTTCCATGAATTTTGCCCACCATAATCTTCCATCTTGCCTTAGCCGTCAGCCACAACATCTGGTCGCTGACAAGTGCTATCTGTTTTATTCATAGCCTCAGTGAAGAGAACAGCCTGTGTGCACACTGAACCGAGCAACATGCTCAGAGCGGACGTACCTGTGCGAACAGAACATGTGATGGAACCATTTTCAGTGTTTGAGGCAGGACTGTTTGGGAGAAAGTCAAATGGGCCCAGTATTTTCTTTTAGGCCACTGCTGCACCCAAAGGGAACGATAAACAATACTCTCTTCAACATAACTTTGCCAACACTCGGACAAAGTTACAAGTTATGTTCGTCAAAAAAGGCAAGCATTTGGCCACGTTCTTTAACTTAATGATTAGCTTTGCAAGATAAAGGTGAAGTATTTTACGAATACTTTGTATGCCATCGAGCTCGCAAACGCGCTGGCCGACGACTGCACACTTTACAAAACTACCAGTCAACTTTTCTCGCTTGAAGGAAATAACTCCATAGCCTTTTTCATTCTAAAAGACCTGCGGCGCTACAACATTGTGAATAACAATGGGTTTCCCATTGCAGTGGAGAGTCTATTTTCCACCGGTGGAGACATTAGTAACAGAGCAGCGGCGGACTCTCTCTTTTTTTTTTTTTGCCTGACTCCAGAAACACATGGACCAGTTTCTTCAAAAGACGTCAGAAGACTGTAACATGTTTCCAGGACCCGGTTAGCTTACTGCCGGATTCATGTGTTTCCTTTTGCATTTCAGTGGACTAAAAACATAAGGCAATGGTTTGGCACACTGCAGTAAGAGACTGAAACTAGTGCCTCCTTCTCTACTGTATGAATCGAGACTTGATTTTGGATTTAGAATAAATACTGGATGGAATCATGATTCTCCACGTCTCAAAAAAAAAAAAAAACCCCACCATCCTCTCCGCTGCCTTTGTCCCAGATGTGCAGCCTGCAATGCACTTTTACCAAACAGAGATACACAATTCATACTATAACCAACCAACATTTTTTTTGTAGCTAACTTACAAAATTAGCATTAACTTATTACAACTGATGAAATTTAAAAATGAAAAGCTCATAGGGCACAGGAAGTTTGCATTCTGTTGCAATGGCGTGCCCTGGATCACTGTATTTTCATGTTTTGCGATGTAACTGCTATCAAATGCATAAACCTCAGTATAAAGATGGTTACTTTCCACATGAGGACCATTTTCTACAGAGACGCTGTATCACACATTATGTTCCAGGTCTGTTTAAGGTTGTTTTCATCAAGTAGAGAATTAACAGCCTTGTAACCTTGCTCTGCTCTATCCTGCAATTACAATTTCCCCGGTTTGTTACTGATTGATGCTTTAGACAAGATGAACCACAATGAGCATTTTGATAAAGTAATTGAGTTTAAAGGTGAATATGCTCCCTGAGACAGCGACGCAGCAACCAGTTTTGCTCCAGCCTTGTATCCTTTCAGTTTGCTGCTGATTAATGTTGTGTAAGACCATATAATACAAACAAATCCCTTCACTGCGGCAAAAAGGAAAATGTCATTGAAATATGCTCTTTAATACAGACCAAATACTGGACTCAGATAAACACAAACATTTCCTTTGTCATTAAAGGCAATGCGGGAGCTGAATGTTAGTTCGCTCTGCATCTGTTCAGCGATTGATAAAAATGACTCTAAGGTCAATCAAATTAGCTTGCGTGCTTGAAGTTGCTTCATTCCTCAAAAGGATATAAATGCACAGAATCTACATAGGTTAGCTAACTTTCACGACTGCTATTGAATTGGAAGAAATGCCAATATTTGGCGAGCCGGTGGAGTTCGATGCACAGGGCACTGACACAAGAGAAAATGAGATCTTACGAGGATGAAATATTTTATGCTGTAATGCCTAAAGCTTTATGACTCCAGCAAAAAAGCTGTAGGCAGTTTGCATCCATTAACACATTTTATTGCAGGGCTATGCATATGTATAGTAGAATATGACTGGATTTAAGTCTGGCACACTCAGACGACTGCTGCACAACTTTATGTAGCATCATTTATGTAGCATGGCGAGGACTTATAAATGATTCATAAAGCTTGATCAAGCCTTTGAAGTCATAATGTGATTTTTGTATCTCTGAAGGTCATTCTGACAACTATTGATACTGTGTAGATGCTTTACTTGTTAGGTTAGAGAAGTCTTTAGCATATTCTGTGCTCTTTCGAACGTGTTTCTCTTATATTGCAACAACTGAAAGAAGCAGAATTTTACACTGCTGGTGTTCAAAGATAAATGAGTGCTCTGAGACTGAGAGTGTTTGGGAGCTTTTATTTGTACATGAAGGCAGTCAGCATTTATTGTAAAGCATGATGTGAGAAATCTTTATAGCACTTTTGTAAAAACCCTTGTTGAGCTCTCTGAAAGGTTTTAAGTGTCAGAACTTTTAGTGGGGAAAGAAATCAAATACATTTTGTTACAATAACTAATAAAAGACTGACTAGTACATTCCAGAGAAGGAACAAAAGCACAAGCAGCTATATCCTAAAGATACTGTGGAGAACTAAGGCTCTTATATAAAATGTCATACCGATTTACAGCTCGGAGCTGCTCCGCTGAATGGAGGACTGGCGTTCTGGATTTGTACAATGTTTGTCAGAAATTTTACATCCAAATAATAATGAGATGCATGAGATTGATCAGTTCTGATCCAGTAAATTCTGCCCCCACCCATCCCCAGAACATCGCCAAAGGGTGTACAGTCACTTCAGTTCACTACAGTCATCTTCTGCAGGTAGAGCTATACATGGTGAAATTACAGAACTGCAATTGTGAGAAACTCCATTTTATGGTTACTTCATATATACAAATACCAAATGGTTCTGAGATGTTAATGGGGACTATGTGGATCCATGGTCTGCATCCATTCAATTCAATTTCAATTCAGTTCAATTCAATTCAGTTTTATTTATATAGCGCCAAATCACAACAAAAGTCCTCTCATGACACTTTACAAATAGAGCAGGTCTAGACCGACTCTTTATAATGTTATTACAGAGACCCAACAGTTCCCACCATGAGCAGCACTATGGAGACAGTGGCAAGGAACAACTTCCTTTTAAGAGGCAGAAACCTCGAACAGAACCAGACTCTAGGTGGGGGGGGGGGGTCATCTGCTTTGACCGGTTGGGTTGGAGAGAGAGAGAGACATAGAGAGGGAGGGAGAAAGAGAGAGGGGGAGAGAGAGGTAGACAGACAGAAAGAGACAGAGAGAGAGATAGACGTAGAGACACAGACAGACAGGCAGAGATGTATGGCAGCACTAGCAGTAGAAATAGCAGCTATAATTATAATAATAATGGAAATATGACTGATAATAGTAGTTACATCTGTAATAATAGCTGACATTAATAATAACAATAACAGCTTTAATAGTAACAGAACTATGACTAAACATAATAACTGTAGTGATGAGAGTCAGGCAGGCCCATGGCGGCAGCAGCACCCAGGCGTACCAGGACCACGATCCACAGGAACCTGCGAGACGACAAAGCACAAAGAAACTCCGGGGGAAGATATAAAGTTAGTAACATGCATTGGACTGTAATGAATGTGTGAAGATGGAGAGGGGGAGGAGGAAAGCTCAGTGCATCATGGGAAGTCCCCCGGCAGTGTAGGCCTATAGCAGCATAACTAGGGGGCTGGTCCAGGCAGGCCTGAGCCAGCCCTGACTATAAGCGTTATCAAAAAGCAAAGTTAAGCCTTCTCTTAAAAGTAGAGAGTGTGTCTGCCTCCCGGACCCAAACTGGAAGCCGATTCCACAGGAGAGGAGCTTGATAGCTGAAGGCTCTGGCTCCTGTTCTGTTTTTGGAGACTCTAGGAACCACAAGCAGCCCTGCATTCTGGGAGCGCAGTGCTCTAGTGGGGTAATAGGGTACTATGAGCTCTTTAAGATATGATGGTGCCTGACCAGTAAGAGCTTTGTAGGTCAGGAGAAGGATTTTAAACTCTATTCTAGATTTTACAGGGAGCCAGTACAGAGAAGCTAACACAGGAGAAATATGATCTGTTTTCCTGGTTCCTGTCAGTACACGTGCCGCAGCGTCCTGGATCAGCTGGAGAGTCCTCAGGGACTTATTGGGACAGCCTGATAATAAGGAATTGCAATAATCCAGCCTAGACGTGACAAATGCATGGACTCATTTTTCTGCATCTATTTGAGACAGGATCTTCCTGATTTTTGCAATGTTACGGAGGTGAAAGAAGGCAGTCCTTGAAGTTTGTTTTTTACGTGGGAGTTAAGAGACATGTCCTGATCAAAGACTCCGAGATTCCTCACGGTGGCGCAGGAGGCCAGTTTTCTCTTTGTTGGAATTCCTTTGGTTAATCAGTGTATCTTTAGGTCAGTCAGCTGTTCGTCCATGTCCATGTCATTTCTGGTTCAGCATGAAGGAGGATGCGCTGGTAAAGCCTGGCTCACCCCATTGGCCACCATACACAAAGCACAAGCTTTTTGGGTCATTTCTACGGTGGCCCTGAGAGCTCAACACATTGCAACTTAAGAAAACACGTGAAAATAGACACCAGCAAATTAAGAAACAAATGTCAGTCGTGACAAAAGTCGAGCGCGTAACATTACATAACTTATCAGCGTTGACTTTTGGTTTCACACGGGACACGAACCCTGGCTTCCAAGGTGAAAGTCCTCTGTTGGTAACGATTAGGCAACGACAAAGTAAATGATCAATTGTACACACATACACAGAAAACAACAAAGCTGAAACCACAGAGCCTCACCCTAAAATGTGTCCAGGAAAACCGAGACATAAAAGGAAAGACTTGACATACCGCACCTTACCATAGCCATGTCTGGTAAAGTGAAAGGGTCTGCAAGAGAAGTGAAGAGCACTGTGTGCGATATAAAGGAGCAGGCACTCTGATACTGTATATATCAGGTCCCCTGACCAATAACCATCAATTTCAACTTTTAAATATATATTATCCCACCGGCCTTTTGAGGCAAGTTAAGAGGACATGCATTTTGTCACTGATTTCAAAAAGTGCCGCCTGCATCATTCACTGAAGTGACATCCATTTTGGCTTATTTATGTGAAAGCTGAAGCTGTGTCTTGACAGCCAGTGAATGAGCCACAGTTGCAAAATGCGACCCTGAGAAAGGCGAATTTCCCCCCCCTAAATATTTCTGAAATCTCATCTGCCTTAGCTACAAGCTGCTCTGCAAGCACTTAAAGATTTCCTCATGGTTGTTTGATATTGGGCACGAAAGCGCATTATTGACAAAGCACTTTGACAAAAAGAAAGAAATTAACAATGGGAAAATTGTCCCCTGACTCGAAGTTCTCCTCAGCTTTACGGTATCTTTCAGCATCTTTCCGCTCATTGTTTTGTTTTATGGCCATTTTGTTATCATACAGTTTTGGCTCAGTCTCACCACTCTTATCAGGCAGCTGTTTTCAATGGGAAACCCACTATAGACTAATTGCTCAGCACCAAATGGCAGAGAAATTAAGCAACTAGCTGGTGAACATAGCGGTGCATTTAACTGCTAAAGAGACAGATGTTCTTCTCTGGAGTAGGTAGAGACCAAAAACAGAGCTAAAAGAGAATATTGGGCTTGAGTTGGCCCTGAGAAAAATGAATACTCATGTTGCTCCTGGTCTGCTGGATGTGTAAACAGCCAACTGTTTGCTAACACGCTCACCATATAAACTGATAATAATCTCTATGTCGTTCCGATACGAGCAAGTTGCCAAAAGGTCCGTTAATGCTGTTAATGCTTTGTTGTCAAGCATATGGATATATATTGATATGATCACATGAACAATGATCGATGCTCAAATGATTTACATGGCTGAAAGCTTCAGACGAAAGGGCTGGAAAGTGGTCCTTGATTTTTTTTTGGTCTGTTGATGTTTTGCTAAGTGGCCCATTTACTATCAAAAACAGCTCCAGTGTCTTTCCCAGGTTCCTTTATCCATGAAGGAATGGCAGAAACATGCCATTGTGAGTATCAGAAAGCATGAACTGCTCATTTCTCAGGCTTATAGTGACATTTTGTGTTTCAGAACGCACTCACAGCATCTTGAACAACATGGCACAGTTTGTTTGTTTTTTTTAATCTTCAATCCCCCGAAGCAACAAGCCTCATTTTTATTTTGTTTGTTGCTTCTGACATCGGTGACACAGCGTGGCAAGCCATCACTGCTGGACCGAGAAGACATTTGTTACTTTTCACTTGTTATGGATGAGCAAGATCAGAGAAAACAAATGAAGAAGCTACGGTTTGTCGAACACTGCGACGCTGCGAAGACAATTCAGGTGACGGAGGAGGTACAGTATGAGAAGGCTTCACGCCGCGTCAGCTGGACTTTGGCGGCTGCTGCGAATTCGCAACGGCTGCTGCTTGGAGAAAGCCTCATGCAGAACAAGGGAAGAAAAGCCTCGACATTTGCGTGGACTTTCTTTTAACTGATTGATGATTCTTTGCAGAGATCTCTGCCTTTGAGAACTGCTTTTCCAGCCCTTTGCAATTCCCCCACAGGAGTTTCAATAACACGTCTGCCTCTTATCTTGACCTGTTCGCTCCCACCTTTTCCACCTCACACCTTTTCTTTTCATGCAAGTCAATTTATCCTTGAACTCCCACTCAGAGGGTGTTTTGTCTTTTGCAGCTGGACCTACGAAAAGATCCCTTGATCCTTATCACAGAGAACATTTGTTCCCACAAGTAAGTGCTTCCAAGTAGTCTTCGTGCTTGGGAGGAGCCGTGGCATCATGCAGGGGATGAAAGGAGAAAACTCTCGCTCTGAAATGTAATTCATTCAGCACTTCCCGTCAGTGCTCTGACAGGCTCTCCACATCAGCTGCAAATGAATGTGTAAAAAATTTAAAAATTGAATTCCTCAACCTTGAGGGGGAGAGTGGTGGTGGCGTGCCCATTTGCTGCAGGCAGGCAAAATGGAAGCAGAGTAAAGTTTTCACGTCGCATTTGGCTTTCCAGCAAAGCGCTTTCGCATGCAAGGCTTTGACGGCATCATGCATAATCATGATGTGTATGGCATCTGTGTAGTTTTGCGAGCAGTAAATTGGGAAACATTAAAGCCTGGTCGCACAGCACATTTCCTCTCGCACGGTGACTTTTTTTTATGGTTTCCTGGAATCTGCTTAGCCCGCAACGCTGTGTTGAAATGGCACATCATCAAATTTAAGGGTCCTAATGGTGGATGAGACACAATGGCTAGTCTTTAAGTACTCAGGCTCCCACCTCTTTTGGAATTGTCTGTCTTCAGAAGACATTTCCTTTTTTTATTCATTCCGAGATAGCTCGGAGAAACGGCTTCAACAGATTCACTCTCTAGGAGATAAAAATTCATGGCAGGCAAGATCCAGCCCACAGGCCTGGAGATTGGCATGTGGTGCACGAGTCTAGTTTAGAGAGTGCGTTCCAACTTCGAATATGAACTGCTGATGGATTTTTATCAAGATTGTTTTCCTGACCAAAAAGCGGAAAAATTGTTTTTTTTACGATTTTGAGGATGTAACTCAAAATGACATGCTGCTGCTCGTGCCTTGTGCTTTGTGTGCGTAGTGTTTTTCATCCATTCTGATGCACCACAGTCACCTAAACAGAGCTCCAGTGCTCTGAGCTAATTGTCAGCGTGCACTATGTGGAGTGACAGACAACAAGTGATACAGTGCACTTACTTTTGTTTGTTTTTATATTTTTCGGGATGTAACTCAAAGTGACATTCCACTTTGTTCACACACAGTGAACTTTCGGCCGTTGTTTGCGAGCATAGTTATTACAGTTATAGTTATTCATGTGCTGTTTGTATTGCAGAGACTTTGGAAGACATTGGCCACTTCGATCAGTTCTTCCTCCATTTTGTTTAACACTATGAACCCAACTGGTGTGAATCTCACTTACAACTCTGTCAATCAAAGCACTTAAAGCGACCAATTCTGAATAGGACTTGGTTGTGATGACTGATAGGACCAAGTTGGACCGGTTCTGTTCCAGTCTGGGTCAGTTGGTGTTGACAGTCGGCAGATAAAATCATATATTGTGTGTAATAGTAATTATGGTGTTTTAATGTTTTCCACGGATCATTTTCTGTATATCAAAGGTTGCAGTGCAAACAGGAAATGCTACTAGCTAATGCAGCATGACTTGCGAAGAAATATGATGCTTCTTCTGTTCCCAAAAAAGTCCCATTGACATTTATAGTAACGCAAAAGTCCAGCCCTGGAACATAGCATCACTCAACAGCATGTCGTGTTTGATTCCAGATGTCTAGCTAAGGATGGTGAAAAACAATCGCATGAGATGCAAGTCCGTGGGTGAGTTGAGGGGCCGCTGGAATTCAAATCTGTCTGTAGCAACGGCAGGACAGAGAGGTCTGAATGCTGTAGACGTTTTCAGACAGCAGAGGTTACAGCTGAAAAGTGTCGGTGGCTTTTATGGACATTACGATGGTGTAAATACCCCTGCTGCCGCGTTGGTGCATTTTCGTGGGAGCTGTGGGTTTTTTTCAAATCGCAAAGGTTTCGATGTCTAATAGCGAATGCTGCAGTGGATGTCAGTTTGTCTCAGAACATGCAAAGTAAATCTGATGAACGTAATGCTGAGTGAGAGATTGCATTGAGTTTCAGAAGCCTAAAATTAAAACAAAGTTTTCAGTAGTTGAAAGTTATTAAGTATATTTACTAAAGGGGGCGGGGGCACAAATGGCTAATGGTCAATGTTGCTCATTGCAGGCAGTGCCTGTACTATCTCCTATTTGTAATTATTTCTAGTTTTTCTATAGCTTCTTACTACGTTCTAGTTATTACAATATTACGAAATTTCATGGCAATCCACTCAATAGTTGTTGAGACTTTTCGGTCTGGACCAAAGTGGTGGGCCGACCCGAGCCATGCCCCGCCTTCGGGTGTGGCCATTTGGAACAGCTATAAACACCTTTGCCTTTAATAAATGTGTTTGTGCGACACTTTGTACGCACACGTTCATCTCAAGCATACCCCAACGCTAAAGCTTGTTTAGCTGACAGGTTATGTTTCGAAACAAAGACTTTTCAGGAAACTTTAACCTGCTGCAAGTGAATTACACCTGCTGCCTGCAGACGCCCATTGACTGAGTGCGGTGAAATAGAGAGGTGGTATGCTCAAGAGGACATCGAACACTCTCCGCAGGTAGACAATGTTGCAGCCCGAGCACACACTGCAGTAATTGCTGGGGAGGGGAACTCTGTGAGGGGTCCTTTAGGTATTAATTGGTGTGCTGGTAGTTTCATCTCCTTTTTCTTTTTTTTGGAAGCCGTTCCGGCATGACGCTGCATCAGAGGGACAGATGAAGGCGAGCACCGTGTGGTTCGCTGAGATTGCAACAGGAGCCTGAGACAAATATCTTCCATTCAAAGGGCACTTCAAAGCCGCGCAAAGACCGTGATGTTGATATTCATGAAGAATTTTTTTGACAGTGGCTGAGTTCGGTTGCTTTTTATTCCCCCGACCCCTCCCCCACCTGATGGATAAGCCAACTGAATGTTGCTGCGAAGAATGTTTTATATCATGCCTGAGGGGTGTGTGTGTGTGTGTACAGAGTTGACACATCTGAATGATTGATACGGCTTCAACGTGAGCATCTTCGATTGGAAAAATAAATGAGAGAAGTGGGAGTTGGAGTGGGTAATAAATGAATTTTGCCTAAGGCGTTGACGGGTCTGTTCCAGGTGGTGGAGGCAAAGGTGACAAAACATCTCATCTCAAGTGCATTATTTAAAACACATTATTTAAAAAACACAAATGCAAGGTGACACCTTCACCATGTGAATGCTACATTTATAACAGCGGCAAAAAAAAACCTGGACTGTATCTCTGTTAAGCATTCAGTAGCGTTTATGCCCCTTTATATTAACCTTTAGACTGTGTTTCCATTTATGGCACTATACTATGTGGTGTACCTTCCTTTATGTTCTCTTATGCTCCGTCTGAGCACAATGCAAACTCAAATAATGAAGGGTTAGGGTTAGTAAGACTAGATTTTGACAGTAGTTAATCCAGACTTGGACACACTGCATTAAATAATAAGGCACTACACATCCACTCAGGTGTTTTTACTTATTGTGTCTGAGTTGACCTCTTCATTGTGACATGTCATAGCAGGAAAAGCACAGGTGTAATAAAGATCATATTAAAAACGGCTGCATTCCATCTAAGTGAGCTAGTTCCAGGGTCCCGTTACTGTGCATGCTGGCCCACTGGTGTGGATTAATGGGACACTAGATGGAATTTAGCTGTCGCCAACAACTTTTCCTGCTATGACCACACCACCTGTGTAGCTGTGTATGTAATTGGGCAACTAATTGTAGTGACTGCAGATGTTAGTTTCAGGGCAGCAATCATAGCTAACAGCACAGTTTCAGTCAGATCTATTTGGGAGGGTTTGACGGATTCGGAAGAGGATTTGAGCCAGAGGAAGAAAAAAGAGATTAAAAAGTGAGTTCTATGATTACAGATCTATGAAAATGCAGAAAATTAAAGTCAATCTCAACAAAGTCCGAATTTTACATCAGAATAAGAATGAATCAACAATGTTGACATTTGTTTTACCGTCAAATTGAAACTTGCTCCTCAAAACATTGAGATTAATCTCAGAACTGTTTTGTTATGTTTCTTTCACATACTGTAGCCCTCATCTTCAATATCTGAACATAATGCTCTTTTATGCTTAAGTATATACTGAGACTTTGATTATCAAACTTTCAGAAGATCAAGAATGAACATTTTATGGACAAGCCTGTGTTTACAGAGGATTTATGCCACAGGAATAACATTTCATATACATATATATATTGCACAGCAACTTCTGTTAAGCGTAATTAGTATCCTTTGTGTCATTTTGTTAACTGTTAATAAGATATTGGCACAATATGTTGTTTTGAAATTAGAGGATTACATGTAAATTCCTTAGCCTGGGTGGTAATGAGTATTCAACTGGAACATTATTTCTTTCTCAGACAAAGAGCGATGGCTTAATTTTTTAGTATTTCTCATACTCGGTCGTAAATTAGTCTAATATGTCAGAGCCATGAAAGTTCAAACCAACTGGGGAAACAGGCTGCCCGTTTTGCAGTTTAAGAGTAACAGACTGTGCTTTAGATCTTGATTTTGTAATTTGTCATTGTTTTGTTTTTGTGCACAGATTGTTTCATTTGCATATTTTATCATATCTTCCTTTTTTATTGGGTTTCTGTTCTTTCTGTGTCTTTATAATGCTGTAGTTTATATCCTTTCATGTCGCATTCAAAACTATCCCTTGAGTATTGTCTCTTAACTAGTTGTTGATAGTATTGATTCCCCTATATACACAGAAATACGTATAAATACATTGCCTACTTTACATAGCCCCTCATTACTGTATATACCAGTGTATCTTGCAGTGTACTTATATATGCAGGCTGTATATAATGATAATTAAAAATATTTATAGGGCTCACAACAAAGTTAGAAAGTTGAGCTTCATTCTTGACCTTGGAATCGGCGGCGGACAAAACAATCCCTACTCAACCTCCACTTACGTGCTTGTTCTGGTGCTTTTGACCATATCACAGAGTCTTCATCAGCAGATGAAGTGTGCTTATTAGGTTAAGAAGTGCTCTGAAAAATGGAAATTATGAACATCCACAGTTCTATGACAACTGAGCAAACTTCATCTGCTCTTGAACACCATGTAATACAGCTAAAAGCTCCAGAACAAGCGAGTAAGTGGCACATGAGTGGAGATTGTTATGTGAGCAAAGTTACAAAGTTTGACAATTAAGAGAGAAAAAAAAAACACAGAATCATACTGAATACCCATAATAATACAAAAATTTAGGAATAAAGTAGGCCAAATATAGGACAACAAATAACCTAAATGATAATAAAGGCCAAAAGTGCGTCTGTCCAGATGATGGCCATAGAGTTTCTCAGGCATGTTGTTCCAAAGCCAAGACCCCATGACAGCTTGGTCACCTTTATTCTCATTAATAGACTTTAAACGCTCAGTATGTCATTTCTGCCGCTAGGGTTTGATGACGTCGTGGAGAAGGGTGAGATCATCCGACTTGCTGTCTTCATTGTTAAACAACCACGATTGCTGACGAAAAAATCTACCTGACATGACTCAGGCAGAAATCATTGCTCTCGGGCGAGGAAAGATATTAAAGTTTTATTCATGTTACGCTTAGTCTCTCTTATTCACGTTATGTAATATCATTCTAATGAAATAACGTTAACTTGCCATTTGGTAAGTCGACTACCCATACAGCTACTGTAGTGTTAATGTGTAACATTATGTGGCATTCAGCACGCTCTTAAAGTTATTTTTAGTATGACTGTCTTGACCACGGATAACAGCGCGGGTTCACCCCACGATTGAATTTGCCACATAATGTTTGCTACAGTGGCTGTATGGGTAGTCCACTCATCCTGCTAACTCACCATTAGATGACAGCTACTGTAGCTAACATTATGTGGCAAATGCCGTAATAACGTTACCGTACACGTTAGCTTTGTGGCTGGCCTGAGCCACTTGTCATAGTAGGGCATCGTAGTGAGCTAGATTGAAATACCATTTAAATTAGGTCTCTACTCTAATTTCTCTGGGTTTGAACATTGTTGGAAACATTTGGGATAACGCAAGTACACAACTCAACAAAATATGTAACATAGCTCTACTCGTTTTTAGACAGTTAAATGCGGAAATGTTAGATATTATACTTTTTACTCTTTATAGCTTTTGATACTAAAGAAATACTTTCAGTATGGGCAGAAATTGTTGGATAAATAATAATATTTGGGTTGGGGACACACTAGAGAATCGTCACACTGATTTCCACTTTCCATCCTGGCAATCAGAGGGGAAATATTGAACAGAGGCTTGGTAAGGACAGAGGACAGCTATAATGACATGTAAGTGTGTGTGTGTGGGGGGGGTGACTCAGACTGATATGAGTCATCAGAAAATGAAACATCTGGTCTCATTTCCTGTTATTTCTGCCCCAGCCTACTCACATTCAGCTTTACTACAAAGAACACAGTGATGCCATCTTTAGAGCCACTCCGTCAACGCCTCACTTTTAAAAGATTCCACCAGAAAACCAACTGTAGGCGTGATCCCACCCACAGTGGTCTCAGGGACGCAGCCCACCGTTATCACGTCGAATCGCTCTGTTCCCCGCTGGGCTGACAGGGAATTTGTGATGAGGAGGACAGATGAGCGGCACCATAATAAATGATAACTGGCTGCTGATCAGCCTGGGGGAGCAACACACGTCCAAGCAGCATCTGGATTGACATTATGGAACCAGACAGACATGGCATGAAATGTCCACACACACACACACACACACACACACAGGACAGGATACTGAAGCTATTACTATTTACACCAGAATGCCACCAAGGAATAACACTGGGGCTGCTGCTCAGCCCTTTTTTTTTATCTGTGACTGCTGAATTAATCCTGCAGTGCTGCACTGAAAATGAAAGATTGTGCTGTTTGGCCAAGTCAGGAGCAGGAGCAAAAGTACAGTTACTTCATAATAACAAGTACTAAAGTAGAAGTACGTTAGAGTACTGAGGTATCTACAGAAAAATCTCAACTATCTCAGTCTCTAAAGTGTGATCACAACATCCTCATGTGACTGTACACTTGTAATGTAAATGTACATGTATTTAATTAGGAACACCAATAAGTGATCCCATTATGTAATGCCTTACTTTGCCTCATTGTGTCCAATCCATGTGATGGTCCCACGTCCCTATATGTCCTCTATTTACACACTGCACCGGCCAAATCAGTCTATGGTCTTCCTGAAGAGCCGGCCTAGATTTTAATAATACATAATACATGCAGGTGACATGCTGCGAAGTCGGCTAAAACTACTTCTGAACCAGATGCTGGTCCAACCTCCTCCACTGCCGTTCAGTGTGACTGTTGGGCTATGATCCACGACCAGGACGCGCGCCTTTTAAAGGCACAGCCCGTATGCGCGTCACTCACGTTATGTACTGTCCTCAGACCAGACAACAAAAGAGCGAGGTCAGGGACGCTTTCCATCTGTCGCTTCATCCATTATTCCTTCGCAGACCTAAGACCAGCAGACCACCAGCAAATTCAAGCATAGAATACTAAATAAATTAAAGTAGTACGATAAGTCTGTCAAAATGAGTGAAATTTCTCCAAACATGAAAATTGTGCTACATTAAAACATACTCAAAAAAAGTGACTACATGGAGTAAATGTAACCTGTTATTAACCACCTCTGGTCAAGAATGAGTGATACATCGAGGAAGTGTGGCTGTTTGGTTGTACACTTGTTTTCCCTCCTCACACTCGAAATGGATCTCCCTTTTTTATACGCCACCATCAGCTTATTTTTTAATACTTTCTTGCCTGCCAGCCTCAGCTGTGAGATCACATTTTACAGAAAACCGTCCGTAATTTTTCTTCACTTTGGGTGTTTTTCTGTAATGGCACATGAGTGAGGACAAAAGCTAAAGGAGGCCCCCAAGGGCCAATAAAAAAAAAAAAAAAAGCCTCTTCCAGTACAGCCTGTGACTGAATTACCACCCACCTCCCCAAAGCCGGCTCCCTCGGCCCCGGCGGCTGGGCCTCTAATGCATTTACCAGCAGTGAGGAGGAAAAGGCACACTGACAGGAAGGAATCAGCTTTCTCAGAGATGGTAATGGGGGGAAGAGGAGCCTCCAGCCCAGTTCCAAATCCTAATGTGGTGGGCAGGGCTGCCAGAAAGGAGGCAGTCATGGTGAGAGGCTGTGGGATTGGTGGGATTATAATGGCTTTTGGAGAGGATGAGAGGTGCAGATGGGCTGTGAGAGGCAACTGGGTCCCAACCCAGCGCCGACGGTGGACGTCAGTCGCGGAGATGGCGGCGTTTCGCTCAGCAGTGCATCATAAATCCAATTAAGCTCTCAAATCCAAATTAACACATGCACAGACATGCACAGAGGCACACACAGACAGTAGAACCACACTGCATTAGTACAACAAGTACAAAATATTTGTTCGGAGAAATTCATCGATCAAATTGGCGTCTGTATTTCTCAAGTATTAACAATCCAAGTGCCGACAAATGTTTTCTCCCAACTCCGTGGCCTTCCTACAAGAAGGACAGAGTTGTTGCTCTCCATAAAGTCAAAACAAACTGCAGTTCTAAATCACGGAGATGCACAAACGGACAAAAGCCCTCAGACAGAGACTCATAAAAGTTTTCTTTTTGCACAAAGCCTGAAAAGTCTAACCTCAACAGTTTCATATCATCCGAGATCATAAACCCCACAAATCGATGCTTGACATTTTTCCATCACTGAATCTACTGCTGCAATTTCATACATTAGCTGCCAAGGCTCCATCTCCAGTGAAACTCAGAAGAACTCAGTGACGAGTTCACTGTGATGGAGTTGTGTTCTGTATGCATGTACCTACTGTAGCTGGTATTGGATTTCTACATTAATGTGAAGTACTGCTGATGCTGGGACTATTTTTTTTCCAATAAAATAATTCCAATGAAAACTGTTCACAGTGAGTACTGTGGATCCTCCTGAGTGACCACAACTAAGGGTGGGAATCGCGGACTCACGATACGATCACGATATTTTGCCCATAATAAATAACAATTATTATCATGATACAGGCGATTCCTAATTCCTAATACGCTACATCGCGATATCTGCGCAAGACCTCTTCTTCCATCCTCATGTTTGATGAGCATGTTTAATAAACATATGAATTGATATAGTTATTTTCCAGTGACAGTAATAACTATGTTTCTTGTCAGGCTAGGTGAGCACGCCCACAGTCTAACTGCACCTATGTGTTACCGACCGAGCGCCCCCCTTTAAAGAAGATGGCCTTGTGGGTTACCTGTGTTTGTGACATAGTCTAGTAAGTCTTAGAGCAGATCTGGAAAGGTAACATGCAATCGTGTGAATCACTTTTTTTGCCGTGGTGGGCAACGTTACCTCTACCAGCGGTAACACTGTAGTAGAAACCGCAGTGTTCCCAGACTTTTGACTTCCATGAAGAAGGTGGCTCCACCATCATCTTCTCCCCTGTCTCCACCATGCTGTGTGTTTACTTGTTAATCAAACTAGTTGATTGCTGTTCTCATTTCGATTGGTGTCCTCTCTAGAAGACATGAAGTAAGACACGAAGACATTCTAGTGCGGTAATGTCAAGGGGCAAAATGTGGCAGAAATCTGAGGTTACATTGTTTGTAAATGAATGAATTCAAACGTAATGTTTTCTGTCAATGCTTTGAGCAGCACAAACACAATTCCATGTACCTCCTTTGTATCGGGTTGGTGGAGGGAGATCTCAAAACCTCAACAGAAGAAGTGGTTCGTACAGGAACTGAGTCCAAATGAGTCTCCCTGACCATGTGAGTTAAAAGTTTAATGAGAGGCTGCGAAAACCACGGAAACAGTCAAAGGTGTGGCTACAGCTCTAGTTTTGAAATTAGTTAGTTTGAACCATCAGCAGACTTTTTTTTTTGTAGCTTTGACATCATTCCTATTGGTAATAACATGGTGCTCATCAATTTAAGAGAGTGGGACAGGTCAAGAAATATGAGTAGTCGGATGATCAGACAGGTTGTCATCAAACCTCCAAGTTGGCCAAACTTTGTCTGTCTGTTTAAAAAATCCGTCACAGTTTACAGACCAACTTCCTGGTTTCATTTACCGTACTTACAGCAGACTTGTCGGGGGCACCAGTGGTGGCCAAGGGGTTAAGGTGTTGACCATGAACCAAGTCCATGTTTCGCATCCGACCAGGCACCTTTTGTTGCACGTCATTTCCCATTTCTCTTCATCCTCATTTCCTGTCATCTCTCTCTGCTGTCACCTCTAAAAAAAAGGGGGATTACCAACATTTCGGGTCTCCGCGACATAATGAATGGTGATGTAATTGATTACCGCTTTGTGTTTTAGAAGAGAATCGATTGATCATTGCACTCCTTTGACATTGTCGTACTTCGAATGGACAGGGCGAATTTGATGCAGCAGAACCGGAGATTTTTGATAAAACATTTTTATTTATTTTTTAATAATTTTTTTTACATTACCCACAATGCAACTCAACCGCTAACAGTTCAGTCGGAGGTTGCGGTGTGTTATGCTAGTAGTGGCTAATGTAGCCTGGAGCCGCTAGCCTGAAGCAGAGATGGGGAGCAGGCTACAGAGGTCTGGTAAGCTATTTCTGACTCCACACCCCCAGATTTTATTCATTTTCTAACCTGTAGTCTTCAGCCCTGACCAACGCTGACTCAAGTGACATCACTTCCCAGTTCCCCTTTATCGCTATCTCCATATCGCTTGGCTGAAAAACAGTGGAAGTCTGTGAAAGAAATGATTAGAATCACAAGGTGATGCATCATTAGACATGAGCAACTCTGATTGATGAATAAAACTTCTTTTAATGGCTAGATACCATGAGTGGACGAACATTTTTGTTGGCATTAGTAAAATAAAATGTGCAAACATTCACAAAAAAAGATGACACCATGCTGTCAAGATGACACCAGTCATCTTACAGTCTGCAGATGTTTGTTATTCATATATTCCTCACCATTTTCACATGAGGTGATAGCTTCTAAAAGGCAGGAATATAAGTAAAAACGTGTCTTAAGTAACATTTTTCCAAGCCGCGTCCTGCTCTTCCCTCCATTGATGGTAATCAGTTTGATAAGTGATGACAAATGGTGGTTTTTGTTGAGATCAATTGAACATCCTGCTAAATCGCGGGGAGGGGAAAGCAGCTCAGATCTTTACAGTCAGCAGCCAGCTATTCTCCCATCTCTCACATGTCTGTCAGATTCACTGTATGAGATGCTGGCGTGCCAGGAAAAATACTCTGCTTTATTGCCTTTCCAACATCAATTTAATGTCTCCCAAAAAAACAAAAAACCCAGCAGGCTGAAAAATCCCCTCAATGCAAAATGCAAAATACATTCACGTTTAATCCCTCTGCCTCCTCTCAGGTGTTTTAGAACATCCAGTCCTGATGTTGGAAAGGTGTTTTGCATTTCCAAACCCCAAGAAAAAGGTGTCCTGTCTGTGTTACAGAATTGGGTAGATTGATTATACATGTAGGGATAATGCATTGTTAGGTAAACAACCTCTCCGTCTGATGCCTCGCCAGCACTGCAATTTAATCACACCACAAGTAAATATATGAATTCCTGCTCCTGAACACTCATTAAGGATGCTCACCATAAGGCTCCCTCCCTGGAATGAGGCATTTGCAGCTTCAGCAGTGAGAGTAATGACCATCATTCATACTGCCAGCTTTCATTGCCTGGTGGCGTGTTTAGCTACACATACTTGAGATTTGGAGGAAGGAAAGGCAATTGTATTTAATCATCCCCGGGGAGAGATTTGCCTCGAAAATCACGTTCGAGTGATCAATGGCTCATGCAGACAAGCAGAGCGCTCCGTCCAGGCATGGCTCGCCTTACATCTCTGTCCAGCATTTCTGATACCTGCTTTCATGTGTACATGTTGTTGGATGAGATAACATTATTTCAAAATAAAATGAAAAAAACGTCATGTAATGAAACAGGACGTATTAAAAAAAAAAAAAAAATCGCAATAGATTCTGTATATGCCTTAATACAGCTCAAAGTGCGACACCGGTTAC
The DNA here is from genome assembly GCF_043641665.1 of Enoplosus armatus. Lineage (NCBI taxonomy): Eukaryota > Metazoa > Chordata > Actinopteri > Centrarchiformes > Enoplosidae > Enoplosus > Enoplosus armatus. Next base: position 3,223,091 of record NC_092195.1, read on the forward strand.
ACTGTTCTAACGCTAAGCTATTCTCAAACCTAAGCCCTATATGCTTTAAACAGACCCCAGCGACCATCCACCATAAGTTGTCGTCTTGTCCAAAAACCTTCCCCTTTCTGGTCATCCCTTTTTTGACACTATCTTTGACCTACGGCTGTAATATATTTGGTTTATTGTGATCTGTGGTCTGTTATTTCCAGTATTCCTTATCTTTTTGTACATACTGATGTCTTGAGATGATAACTTATGTCAGTGTCTCTCTAAGAAAAAAACTTAAAAATCGCAATAAATAAGACTTGTACTAACTCATAATGATAGCTTAGCATCATATATATATATATATATATATATATATATATAAAAGCAGCTACAATGAATTGTTATTACACGCTTGGCAGCACTGGTGTTTCCTGGCGACATTCAAATGAACAAGACAACAACAACAAAAAGAAAAATAAATGATTGACCCCCCCCCCCCCCCCCCCCCCTTAAACTATTCATATAAAAAATAGTATTTTGAAACGGCAAATATTGGTGGTACAAGTTCGCAGTGCAAATACAAGTTGGCGCATTACCACTGCCTCCCGTTAAGCAGCCAGCCAAGGTTAGACTCATCTTTATTTCACCATGTTATCTCCTTGCACTCATCAGCAGCTCCGGCTGGATTTGACTCAGAGGCCCCGGTGTTTTGTTGAAGGCGAGAGGTCGTTGGTGGGAGGGGAGAAAGGTTTTCATGGAAAACTGATTCGGCGATTGCAAAACAGCAGCTGATGTGACGATTGATTCAACGTGTCTTTGTTGTCAGAGCACCAGTCATAGTCAATATATGTGCCGCGGCGCCACTGTGGGCGCTCTGCACCGCGGAATGGGCTTGGTGGACTTAAAAGGTAACTGAGATCATGTCCAATTGTTTTCATGAACGTGCTGTGAATCTGTGTTTGGAAAAACGGTGACTGTTATAGATGTACCTTTTTTAAATAGACAGGTATTATGGATAACCAAGGTCATTTAAACAAAACAACATACCCAAGTGTTTCCTGGGGGTGTCCTCATAACCTAAAGTTTATCTTGCATACCACATAATTCGATTCCACCTGAAACATATAGGTTCTAAAGTAGTTTGCAAGTAGCGTTTGGATAACTTTTGCTCCTGCACACTTGGGTGTTCCAAACCTTAGAGTTGCTGATTTATATTGTTTCATAAGGATGTGTTTTTGTCTGATTGACAGATCAGCTTGCTTGCCTCTAGCGGTGGAGGAAGTATTCAGATCCTTTACTTAAGTACAAGTACGAATACCACGCTGTAAAAATACTCTGTTACAAGTAAAAGTCCTGTATTGAAAATGTTACTTAAGTAAAAGAGTGTAATTAGCAAAATGTACTTGAAGTATCAAAAGTACAAGTGGTGGAAAGTTGGGGGTGTGGAGGTTGGGCTGGTGGATATGTGTCATGAGACTTTAGTTCAAGTCCTCTCACCGTCCCTCACCTTTAACCAAGCCTTTCAGTTGTTCACTGCAGTAGCCATGCGTTTATATGAGCCTTATTTATTGCAGGGAAATGAAGTGGCACTGAACGCTCCGAAACATTGTCACGGATCATAATCTGGGGGGTTTTCATAATGACCTGATATCATTATTTTGACTGGCAGCGAGGTTGACATAATGCAACAGGCATGCATGAGCTGTTGCAGCTGTGTGTAATCCTGCTGGACAGTGTAATCACTGTGCTTATGGCACCTCAAACTGCATTTGTATAAAATTGTGCCCTGCAACTTGAACTACAGTATGTGTGCTGTACTCTTTCTAGTCACTAAAGTAACTACTGTCTTTATTAATGGTTTATGGATTTAAACCATGAATACAAACAACTCTCACTTTCTAATAAGCCTTCAAGTCTGCAGTGATACATTTCAATAAATTGAAATTAGATTAGTGGTCCGACGGTGCATCAGAGGGGTCCTCCCGATGAACTAAAGACCTAACTAACAACAGAACAAATAGTGATAAACATTAGCTGAAGGGATTTGAGGGAAGTTGTTCTTATTAATGACTTATAACTGATCTATAAAGTGCCAGTGAGTTGCGGCCACACACGCGACCACACATCCAGTTAAATTTAAGTTTAAATGCTAAAAATGCACTGGTTCGTATTTCTTAAACATGAATATTTGCTGCTTTTCTTAAAGAATCTTTTGTTCATCGAATATGTTTGGGTTTTGGACATTTTTCACCGTTTGATAACGTGAAAATGATTAGTTGCAGCCCTATTGTTGTAAGATCAATAAGTCAACTCAAACAATAATGAGCCTCCGTTAACATATGCCGCTGACAATGCAGAGAAAATTGCACTTCAGTACCACGTATGTGTTAATCACTGATGGCAACAGGTATTTTGCACTTCTCTGGTAATGAAGTGTGTGTGTGTTCAAGCTCACAGCTTGACCTGAGCAGGCCTCCACTTTAACAGGGATACGGTGCGTGGTGGCGAAAGGCTCAAACGCTCCCACGGAGGAGTAAACACGGCAGCTTCTCTGAACACAGTGCACCACTGCACCTGGTCAAACACCACCTGAGGGCTGTTTCCATCTCCTCGCTTCACAAAGTTGTTTATCTCTCTCTGCAAATCTCTTGGTTTTTTTTGTCTCTCTTCCTCTGTCAAACCACACAGGCAGCATTTTTCCAGCCCCGCTGTGAATTGCTTATACCGGCCTCTCTTACTGTACTCTGTAGCGCATATGATCCATACAAATAAAGGCACGGTCTGCCCTTTCCGATTTGTATGCAGCAGGTTTTAGTCATCAGGCAGATCTCAGTAGAAATTAATCCCTCTCCTTACTCCTCTGCTTGTTTTTGTCAGATGCTGCACTTAATTGTGGCCGATTGTTCTATTGAAGAGCAGCACTCTTTATTCTTTTTGTGCTTGCTACTTCTGATGGCACAAGAGCTGCAGGAGCACCCTTCATATTCTGTCCTACATAGATGCATTCTCACAAAGCTCCCGGAGCATCAACAATCCACTGGCAGATGATCAAAATGCCTCCCCCGGTGTGCCCCCACCAACCAGCGAGCTGTTGTCAGAGAAAGTGGGTGTTTGTGAATGGAACAAATGGGTTTCACAAAGCTACCTGAGAGCTCGCAGCGCAGCTCTTTAAGCCTTCTCCGCGGCTGGCTGGAACTTTTTTTACCTTTGTGCAAGGGCGCTTTTTACGCAGGAGAGAGAAAAAAAAGAAAGATGAGACCGTGCAAGGCCACATACCCCTCCGTGTTTGTACAGTCCATCTCTTGGAGGTCGCAGGGGTTAAGATCACCAATCAGAGAATGGTGATGGAGCCCTTGGAATGAGGAGCGGCGAGAGCTTCCAGAAAGATCCAATCAAGAGTCTACAGGCCTGTGCTTTAGCCAACTCTTTCACATTGGGATTCATTCGGGTGCTTTGCGGGGAGATGGGGAGCCCTCTCATGTCAAGGTTAGAGATAGTGGATGGGAGAGCGATGGATGCATTAGAGCAGCTCTTTAAAGGTGTTAGCGCCAGCGAAAAACAAGGAGCGGCTGAATCTTCCGTTTGAGCGACATCCAAATTGGCCAGCATGTTATCCCGGAGTAAAGTCGCATCAAAGTTTTGTCCCGGGGCTGATTGACTGGAGAGAGCTGCATTTGAAAATTGTCAACGTGTCACTTTTCTCTCTCCCTCGCCCCTCCCTCCCATCTCTTTCAGGCACTCTGCTAAGCTGGACAGATTGGCGCGCCCTTAATTCCCATTATTCTATGCATTTTCAAACAGCCGCGCGGGCACCGCCACTGAATTTCAACCACGGCCTCCTCGCCGCAGCGCGGCTGTGCCTGCTGCCTACAGCTCGTATTGATTCCCAGCTTCTTCTGAGTTTGCTTTGTTGCGGACTGAGGCAAGGAGCATCAAGGGCAACCTAAAACATGTTAAGGGTTTCCATGACAACAAGTGCTAGGCTGGTAATTTTTCCTGTCAGCCGTATGTGGGAGAGGGCCGGTTGTCACAGACAGGTGTCAGGATGATGGTTGTTCCAACTCATCTATTGTCTCAGAGCTCACGGCCTCAGCAGGTCTACAATGACAAATATTCTTTTTTTTCTTCTCTTTTTATTGAAAGAAATCCACATAACCAAATATTTGATCGTCTCTTATACATCTTCTTTCTTTCCAGCAAGCTGCTGGCCAGTTTGCTGTTCAATTTCAGTTGAAATAAATGAACCCTGTGACTTTTTATTAACTCAAAATTTCAATAAATGTCAACACTTCCGTCCGTTACAAGGGATATTGAAAACCATTAGCCGGACTTTAATGAAATGTTGCCTCATTCACGTAAGGGGGTCAAGTCAGGTCCAAAATATGTAGCTCAAAATTGCAAATTTGCCTCAAAAGAGTTTAAAATCTGTACAGTATTCAACACCCTCTGTCCTTGACATGGAAAACCAGAATTACAATAATAGTTGAATAGATAGTAAACATATATATCCAAGTGCCACCAAAACGGGTCACGTCTGGACCTCAAAGAAGCAATAAATTACTACTTTGTTCATTTGAATCTTTGAAGTAACTGATTAAATACCACTGAGTCTATAACACTAATATATATATTACTTTGAAACCCACTGGATTGAATTGAATTTCCCTCTACCCACTTCATTTGAAGTTTGTTTTAGAGTTTAAACATGTTTTTATTCTTAATCAAGAAGTTCAAGTCAAGTAAAAAAGGATGCAGTTTTGGGCAGAGTAGACACGTGGATCATGTGACAGATACAGATGTCTGATTGGTTCCATTTAGGCTCCATCGCTCATCCTTGGTTTCGTCTTGAATTTCGGTGTCTAAATGTCACCAATCCAACCAGAGCAATCTTATTTTCTTCAAGATTTCACTTGTTTAAAAACAAAAACCCATCCGCTAACTTAAATGTATCAAATTTTTACCAATCACAGTTCCAGACAATTGACAACTGAACTTTCTTTTAAAGAAAAATGTAGTTTTTAAAGTTGCACCACTTCAATTTACCTACCTGTACATTTCAAAGAGGGGAGTTCAAACGGCATCGTTTCACAACGATGGTTTTCAAAGTAAAATATTTCAATGCTACAAATTCTGTGGTATTTAATTAGTGCAGGTTTGAGTGTTCAATCGTGGTTTCATTTCATTATTAGACATTTGGTTACTGACACGGTTGAAATTATTAACAGCTATTGTTGGCTTCTTTGGCATTTTGCACACAAGCTATCTCATGATCTAATAGGCAGTTTAGATCATTAGCTACGATTCAATCAATATGCTGTATGGGAGTATTTTGTCTTGTTTTTTTTATATTTATTTATTAGGAATAAGAATTACAGCACAAACAGCACAAATAAATCCACAGGACTGTGGTTTGACGGGAAAAGTCTTATGAGAAGTTCGTCACATTTAATAAAACAAGTTACTTTAGAGACACAAGGGACCATCAATAACGATGACAGCGCTGCTCTTCGCGTTCCTATAAAACCACAGTGAAATACGCAAAGAAAACCAGCTACTCTGCAGTGGAATTGGCCGGTGAGGATCAATCCATTTCCATTTGCCTGCAGTAATTAAAGTCATTTTCCTGCATGTAATAATGACCTCTGACACTTCAAAAGAAGGAGGCCTGTGGGGTGTGAGACAATCAGAAAGGAAAGTTTGTGTTTCAGTCTTGTCTCATTAGTTGGAAAAGGACGCGGCAATCGTCTTTTCTTTTCTTTTCTTTTTTTCTTTCAGAAAAGAGCTGAAAGACTGAAAGCAGAGCCCGGGAAAGAGAAAGGACATTTTTCACCTCCAGGTAATCTTCTCTTTACACTGCAACAATTATTCAGCCTGATGAGGTTATGGACAGAGTAGAGGACACACCGAAAGCCCGCCTTCAGCACTTTGTCAGCACAGAGGAAGCCTTTCTGTGCTGTGCAGCCTGAGTGAGCTTTTGTTCCAGCGCCTGTTGTTTATTCTTCCGCAAAGCCCCTGAACTCCCAGTGAACACCTATGAGGAAAACATCATTAATATTTGCTGCTATTGACTGAGAAGAGATTTGAGCTAAATGGGCTTTGCCAACCAGTCTAATCGCACACCTGAGCACAAGGCAAAGAGCAAATAACACACGGAGGGATGAAAGTGATGGAGTTGTTTCTCACAGCTGAATAACTCCTGTTATTTAATGCAGCCACATGAAATGTGAGATGCCTCCCTCGCACTTTGAACGTTTACATGCCTCAAGTATTTGTTCTTATTAGCAAGCTTTGAAATCAAGATTTCAGGGCTGCTGCACTGGATTACAGTATATTGTGTAATGTTCGTGCAATGGCGCCAACCCTAGAAGTTTCTCGAGGAGATACAGAGAGATACAGAATTGAGATTTCAGACACTGAGGTGGGGTTTCATGTGATATGTGCTAAAAAACTATTGGTGTTATTCTGTTGGAAGCTACAAGCAGCGCACTGGAGATATTTCATATCAAGGAACATCCCATCATAATAAAAGAAACACGTCTACTCATGATTTTGCGGCGTCTTTTATTGCAACACAAAATAAAAGACTGTAGTCGGCAGAGGCGGCAGTCTGCAATGTAGTTCCACATACTTCACTGATAAATCAATGGCACAGAATTCATTTACACAGTTACCTCTGTGTCTCTCTGCCTTTGTCAAGTGACTTTTAAACATCACTATCATCACATTGATTGAAGGGTGTGTGTGTGTGTGTGCGTTAAAACAAGGCAGGGAGCGTGTTGTTTAAGGTATGGGTGAGACAATGAAAGGGGATGCATGTGCGACCTGATTGGCCAACCCAGCGTCTAGGATGACGTCGTGTTACAGCAAAAAGCTGAGCAACGTTCGGCTCCCCTGCCGGACTCCCGTGCGCTGGCACCCCTTCTGTGCCGGATGGGACTTGTCCCGTATATTCACATATCTATTAGAAAAAGCCGTACATAATATGCAGTGGACTAATTCATAGTGGAGAGTGGCGAGTATGTTTACCTGTTTTTTATATCCTCTCCCTTGAGTACGAGCACGACTGGACTTAAGTGCAATTTCGAGGTACTTTGCTTGAGTATTTCCATTTTATGCTACTATAGAAATCTCCTCTGCTTCCTTTATTAGAGCAGCTATCAGTTGCTACCAGTTACTTTTCAGATGAAGATTTTACTTGTTCATAAAATATGATTGCGCGAGGGTAGACCTTGTTTTGAGAGAGGGCCTAAAACTGTGAGGTCCTATAGAATTAGATCATTGTCAGACAAGTAAGGGGTTTTGGAACTACAGTTCCCATAATTTGGGGGCTTTCGGGGATGTAATAAGGAAAAATAATAGTTAGCTGTGAGTTACAACTTGAGTCTTTAATTTATTTAATTTTGGCAAAGCGGAACCATTAAAAGTATGCCGAATTAGCTACTATCAGTTCTTGTATGCAGTGTGTACTCATGGATGTACAAACAACCACCACTGGATGACATTGACTTCAAACTTAAAAACCTGACGATTCTCAGGCAAGTTCTGGAGTTATAAGAAATATCTTTTTTTCTATGATTTCTATAATACATTGCGATGTTTATTCGCAATGGACATATGTGCCAAGACACGTGTAAGTCACACTGAGTCTAAAAATATATGTGTGTATATAATAATAGCGATGCTAATATGATACTTTGTGTTCCGATTTGAGTTGTGACTTCGAGAAGGACTGCAATTTTAGATGCAGATTGCGACAATCAGGCACTAGGGGTTTTGAAGTACCTTAATTGCCTCCATGAGCTGTGTGTCACAACATCTGTTGCTGTTGCAACAGCTGACCGCCGTGATAAGCGGGCCAAAATACAATAACTAGCCCCCCATTGTTATTGGAACACTGGCATGCACCTGTCTCTGTCACCTCATGCAGTATCATTGCCTCAAGTCTCCCTCTGTGTCAGCGCCCCCCTTCAACTTTACTGCGCATATCACAAAGCTCTGCCATAGACGAACAGTCTGACATTATTAGGAGATGCATATGAACTAGACCCTTGCTGAGAATTAATTGCTCTGGAAGATAATCGAGGATTATTTGGCAGCTGTGAGGAAAAACAGGCAGAGGTGCAACTTAAGCCGCTCCAATTACAAGCGCTCGCTTTGAAATGAGATGGACCAAAGCCGTGGCTGCGCTTTCCTCAACTTTCCATCACCACTAAGCAGCAGAATGTTTCTCACCTCCACGTGAAATTCACCGCATGTTATTTTGAAGTGGTGTCAGGACCAAGTGGCACAACAGAAAGCCTCGCTGCAGCAGAGGCAACATATTATCATTTTGTCAGCGTACGAGCACTCTGGGAACTCGTTTGTCTCCGGGCCGGGAGCCGTCATCTTACCGCAGACGACTCGTGTAAAGCTGATACTAACTCAAGTGATAGTCTCCCCGCAAGCTCTGACAAGTTCATTTGGGTATAATTACTTGCCCCGCTCAGGTATTCTGTCGACATTTGTCACCGAGACACCCGCATTACCCGATGAGATTAATTTGTCATATTTCTTGTGTTGAATAGTTTTCCTTCCTGTAAGTGATCTAATCCTCACAGCTCGGCAGAGTACGGCAGCAGAGGGCCCTCCTTTTACCTGCAGAGCTGGAGTGCTTTTTGCCGAGTGGACCTTCTCCAGGCTTATTTATGTGAGTGGTCCCTGCACCCGCAGATAACGTCATTTAGCAGGACCCCGAGAGAGCGGCCCCCCCACTTCCATTCAGACCTGACACCGGGCAGACGGATTTAGCTCCTCTGCCCTGACTCTGCACCACTTAAACTATGGGCCATTCCAGTCTCCATTAAGAGAATCGCTTCCTAATGAACCCTCTTCCTCAGGAGGAAGTGATTAATAGGAGTGGCCATCCAGGATTGCATTACCCAGCAACACTCCTCTCTGCAAATTGGGGCACACACAGGAATACAAAGAGAGTGGAGCGCTAGCATGCTAACCATCATCCTAATGTTGTCAGGAAGGCAGAGGCGGTTTAGCTGAAACAAGTGTGTGCCTGCACACTCTATCACAGCTTTGGATGTCCTATTTCTGCATCACTCAAAATGGCGAGTTATCTGGCAGTAGTTATTTACTAATCCTTTGATTCATGGTGTCTGTTTGAAGTCTAAAACCACACACATCTCAATAGCGATCACATGAGACTTACTTCAAGCACAGTGGAGATAAAGGGATTACGTTGGAAAGGATCATTAGGTCTTTTTAATCAGTTTCACTTTCACTAAAGAAGCTGCTGGGCCTCAAAACAAACCAATGGCGCATCCTTTGGAGTCCAGCGTTGTACAGTGGAACTCCACAACAATGGAAGCCATCAGACAAAGCCACAGGAGCCATATGCTGGTAACAACAGGACGCCATCTCCGACGCTTCCCCTTCCCCAGGGCTCAAATCATGCCAAACTCGGCAGCGTGTTGCCTCCGTTTTGCTTTAACATATGGCAGAGCAACGGCTGGAGAAGATCATGTGTTGCACAGGGGAGAGTTTTGACAGTCGCGCAGCTCCATTGGCTCCGAGGGGCTTTCATTTGCTGGCAATGATACAGAAGAGGATCAGGCAAAGTCTCCCTAGGGATCAACTCCATGCTGTGGAGGAAAGCTGTTTTCTACAGTATAAATCTACCGATCTATGACTTGAACACAAGCCCCATAAACTCTGAAAGGCCAAAAGGCTGCAGGAAAATACAGGTCATTTGGAGGTGCGAGGCTTGTTAACAGACTTAACGATGTGGCTCGCTGGTTCGTTGGCTAACATTGCCTTTCCTCGATGCCGTGACCTCCCAGTCACGCAGGAAATGAGTAAAGACCTTTGCCCCGGAGAAGCGAAAGGATCCGCCATCTGTACACCTCCATGGATGGTTTCATCAAAAAAAAAAGCCCGGACCCTTGACACCTTGACGAGGTGGTGAGAAAAGCAGCGAAGAGTACTCCAAATGTGGAGAGACTCCGGAGTGACAGCTGAGACTGATTACAAAGACCACCGTGGGCTTCTCAAGCTCACCTGAGCGCGCTGGCAGCCGCGCACACACTCCGTGACCTGCGGCACAGCAAGACGCAACATGGAAGAAAAGCGCGCCGCTGCTCTCTAATTCAACAACGACCTTTAGCCTGCATGCATGAACAGAGCCGAGCCCGTGATGGAAGTGACACGCCAACCTGTTGGTGGCCTCCATGCGCGAGTCGTGGAGGTCGGTCTTGCTGAGGCTCTGAAAGAAACGCTCGGGAGAGTCCATTGTTGGCACTTAATTTTCTGGTCAGTTGGCATTTGCTCTCTGATTAGCTCATTATGGTATTCAACGAGCGGCAGGCAGCGCAGCAGGCGGACCTGATGGATGTTTCCGGGCCACGAAAAAATAGCTGCCACCGCAGATGTGTGTGACAGACATTCTGGGGCATTAGCACCCCGTTAATGAACTACAAATGATGATGGCGCTGATGAGTGTAATTAGACCCATTTCATACGTACATGTTTGCCCGCAGAGAGGAACAAGCAAATGATCTGTTGAGCCCCCAGAGAAGATGGTTTTCTGACAAGGGGAGTGACTCTATCTGTAAGGCAGGTTTATAGGGCTTGTTGGTTTATCGCATGGCCGTGTGCCATATTAATACGCCCTCCCCACCCCCAACCCCCACCACAACAAACACACCCTCATTAGCTTTAGTGACGTATAAATCGAAAGCTGACACTCAAGTTATACACCGCAACGCTGTCATTCTGTGAAGTCATCTGCTTGCCTCAAAGGAAACATTAAGTAATTGTCAATTCGAGATAGGGCTTGCAGTGCTCGGTGGTCTTAACAGCATCATTTTCTGCTTTTCAATTTGGATGCGGCGCTTTACGACCACAGAAACCTGTCAAGGAAAGCTATAAACAGCGCCTCATTGCACTGAATGTTTTGTTTTAGCACCTTATGTCCACATTGAAACCCAAAGAGGAGCTTGATCTCGGACTGAGAGCACAAATTAATTGAGGAGTGCCAATCAAACGCCGTGGATCCATACGTGATCGATTGCCACCGAGCTGCCGGATGAGAGCTGCGGGGAGAGTGTAGACCAGTCAAAAACGGCAGATCTGTCCTTGGAACGCCGTGTGGGCAGAATGACTGATTTCAGTTTGACCTCCAGTGTTTGTGGCGGAGGCAGCGTGCTCTGCTTTGTCACGAACGTGGCCCAAAGTCACCCAAGAAGGTAGAAGACTCTCCATTTGACACTTCACCGAAAGCTTAGCAGAGGAAATATAGATATCCCTGTGCAAATCCTTAAATGACAGTTACTCCTCCTCTCCAAAGTGAAGTTAATCCGCTCCTCTCGGCCCACTGGTCGCTGTCTGGTACATATTAGCACTGCCTGAACACCAGCACAGGTGCCTGCTGCTGCTGCTGCTGCCGCTTCAGAATCTAAATAAAAGTCCGCTTTTATTCACCAAGTAGGTTATATAAACTGAGGGGCTGCTCTTCAAAGACAGAATTTGTTTTTGAATGTTTTCAGATGATAATGTGAGAAAAACAAGTTTTGTTCAGAGGAATACATAATATCTACGCACTTGAACATGCTGGTTTGCTAATAAAAACAAATTACATCTGGCAGACTTCTGATAACAGATGAGAAACATGCCATACCAATAAATAATGAAATGAGCAGATTTTGGCTCAAGGTTTGTTTTTTTTTGTTTTTTTATTTCATGTAAATGTTCTGTTATGATCATGATACTGTATGTTCAGTCCCCGCATATGATGCAGTTTGTTTGATTGTAATCACCATGGTCGTTGTCGCTGACACCACTGAAAACACTGATTGCAATGACACAATTTAATAAGATTCCACATGAATAAACATTAATATGTCTCTTATTAGTGCTAGTAGAAGGGGTAGGAGTAGTAGCATTGTGGGTTTTAATAATAACAAATAAAGTTTTGCCGTAATTTTTTCCTTTTTTCCCTTGTTGTATTTAAATAGAATCAATTGACTGAATCACCACATATCTTTGGTCAGAGGCAATAAAACCGTTTTATGTCACTTCCAAATAATTCTGATGGTACAATACAAGTGTTGTATTTGTAGAGTGGACTATCCCACAGACAACTGGTGCAGTGCTTTTCATTTTTTATTTTGCCATTGAAGCTTTAATGAATGAACGCGAGGGACGCTCCCCTTCCTTCTCGCAGTGAAGCCGTTGATAAATGTTCTCATCAGTTTGATCATTTGTTATATAGTGAATTCTGCTGCTTATAGCCAATATCCAGCAATGCATGGCAAGATGTTAAGTTGGGACTGTTGTATGATTCCTGTTGGCTTGCATGCTGGCTGGTTCACAGTGTCTCTGTCTCTGTGTTGTACCACTGTAGCCTGTATGCTATGCTCTCTTACACCACTATTGGCAGGACAACATCGCTGTTTCAAAAGCACAATCCTTGATCCTGGGGTATCTAGGGTACCTTCGTCATCATGGTCACAATAATAACCACTTGGTTCTGGTTAAGGAATGATCGTTGGTCATAGTTCGATTGTTCGATTGATTGGTTCATAGTCAATTGTCAATAGGAAACGAACAGCGGACCTCCCATTGTTGAAGTCCGAACTCCGATGTTTTGTTGACCCATCTAATCCCCCCCGACCTCCTTTCATAAGCAAACTTTGTTGCTCTATAATAATGTCAAACTACCTCCTCCTTTGCTCCTAACAGACACGAGTCATAATTCCTGCGGCTGCCAGAGGCTGTCACTTGAATATAAACATGTCTTTTGGGGGCACTTGCTGAGACAGTGCTTTGTTTTTTCTTGGACAAAAGTTACTGGGTGTGACCATGGAGGCTCTGGGAGAACAATTTGCTTGTTGGACCCTTACTGACACCCCATCTACCACCTTCTGTGCAATGTGTACGTACCCCGTCTCCTCCAAGTTCCCATTGTATCCAGTGCAACCAGTACTTACTATGCTGTAATAATACTCAATGAATTACTAGTCATTTGATTAAACCAACTTTATTGGGAATATGCTCCATGTGAGCACAACACAAGTTAAAATAATGAACCTCTTAAAAGTAGGTTTTGACACAGGGTTCCTCTACAAGACATGGTCACAAAACAAGCTAGTTTTTGAAGATTCCCTCAAGAATTTACAATGAATGTAATTACCAAAACCAAGAGAACCTGTGGGTTTTAGTTGCCCTCCTAGGCCCGGGAACGTTGTCCGCTTGGTAAATGAGCCTTGGGTTTGACCTGGTAAGATTGTCTTTATAAGTTTTATGTAACAGCGACCCGGTGACCCGGTGTTAAATTGCTGTCACATTTATGCAACGACATGCGCGTCTGAAGGGGTTGCTTGCCCGTTCATCTCTGTGTCCCCCAGAGGAGTAGCGGCGCACTGTTGCTGCCACAGTGACTGCCACAAGGGGGCGCCAAAGTAGAGCGCAATATATATCCTGCACATAGGGGCTGGAAAGGCTTACATATATGCTGTCTGAAATACAAGTAGTGAAAGAGGAGAGGAGAACAGAAGGGTGAATCAAACTTTTTATCCGTGCACACAGTGCAGTGTAGTACATTCATCTTAGGGCAGAGACAGCACCCTGCTCAGTGACCCCTATCCCTCTCTCTACTCTCAAACAGTAAATTATTACTGTCCGTTGCATAATTACAAGGCTAAGTGCAAGTTATTCCAGCCCGCATGCACTTATCCAGCAGACAGCGCTGTCAAAGTCGGGTTATGCAGAGTGTATATGCCGTCTTATTTCTGGGGAGAGAGGAGATGTGTGCTTAAGAGTAACATTGTGTAGGATGGCGGGATCAGATTTCCTAATCAGGCAGCAGTGAGGGAGCTTGGTGTGGTGAAACGTTAAAAAAAGGGGACAGAGAGGACAGGACGAATGGGAGGATTAAAAGAATAAGCTGAAATGTGATCAAATATAAGGAAAGAGATGAGATGGAATGGGAGCACAGACGTGGGGGGGGGCAGAGGCGTGTATTTGTGAAGAATTTCTGACAGCAGCTCATACAGCTCTTATAGGATAGGGTAATAAATCAGAAGTCACCCCACAAGTCCCCTCTATCAGTAGACTTTTCTACATGGGCAACTTTGCATTGATGGGGGAGCCAAGCATGGAGCAGAGCTGAGAGTCTCATGATGGGATGGCAGGGCTGTGGTTGCAAGATGACTGATAGGATGAGCTCCCTCAAGCACTCATGTTACACCTCAGTGGGTGGTGTTGACTAGCTGGCGGAGGCAGCGCTCTGCTGCTGTACAGCTCGGTGCAAAGGTATACTCACAACCTCCTGAAATAGAAACACAGTTCAACACATATACTGCTTTTTGCCGCGTGCTGGAACTCTCTTTATTTGTACCCCGCACCACAAAGGAGGCAGGGAGATTAAAGCGATAACCATTGGGAAGCATGGGGGTGACAAAAAGTCAGGGAACATGAAAAAAGCCATGCAAGCTGTGGTGAAAGAGCAAAGGCACAAAGACAGCCGAGGGACTGTGAGGATTCAGATGCCGTTTGATCGGTCGCAGAGTTGCAGAAATCCTCTAACAAGCTCAGCAAGCGGAGGCCGCGGACCATTCATTTTGAACGAGCCGATCGCTGTTAGCGCGCGCACGTGAAAACAAAAGGCGATGAACTGGAACAAGAAGCGGAGATGCCTTCCTACGAGCCAACACAACAATTTTGTGTGATTTTTTTCACCCAGTTGCAGATGGTCACCAGTGGATGCTGGTGTGTGAAGAATTAGATTATTTCAGTCAGTGAGCCTTTCTCACAGCAGAGTATGAAGCCAATAGGGCACTTTTTTTTTTTTTGTTCCCGAAAAAACATGCTGAATTTGTCTCTACAGCCTCTGCACCAAAGCACCTTTAAAATACAGCTCCCATGGTGCTTTGCAATGAATGATTTAATCACCAAATCAGTGGTTCTTTCATTCCTTGAGAGGTCTCTAGTGGGACCCCCAGCTCAATGATACATCTTCTGAGTGTAATTTAATTCACAAGAAATGATCCCAAGTAACAGCCTGGAAGAATGACTACAGCTTTCTAATCACAGTTTTCACCCTCGTCACTATCATCTCCCTGCAGTTCTACAATCCTATAAAAAGCTAAATAAATCAATCACACACACAAATCTTCTTACATGGATGTCTGGGACTAAAACTCCAATGGTGTCTGTCATACCGGGGTGATGACACTAATGGCTTTATGTGTCTGTGACATGGAAACAAGTGAGCGCACTCGCAGCAAACAAGGAGCATAACAACTAGTTTCCAGCGGATATTAATGTGTTGTGATTGAATCATTGGGATTTCATCTTACCTTCCGATGACAAAGCTTTGAGCTTCTGCTGCAGTCGGAGCGTATTGGAGATTTATAACAGGACTGAGCTGTGTATCCATGTCCAATTACTGCCCCCTGCAGCATTTAACAGGAATTTCTGGCATTGTGACTACATGTTTCTTGGTGTGCTTACTTCATTTGTTTTACAGTTTAAAATGATGTGAATAAGCCAGCAAGGTGCACGAAAGGTAACTGCCTTACAGGGTTACTTACATAGGGCTGCAACTATCTTTGCCATTATTAAATACTATGTTGATTAATCAGCTAATCATTGAGTCTATAAGATGTCAAAAATTGTGACAAATGCCCATCTCAGCCCAAGGTGATCCCTTTTTGTCAGACCAACAGTCCAAAACCCCAAAGGTAGTCATCTTAGAATGATACTAAAGTGTTAAAAGCAGCAAATTCTCACAACTGAAAAGCTGGCACTGACACATATAAATAAGGTACAATTATGCAGTATTTCAAAAGGAAATTACAAGTCAACCCAATAAAAAGGTTACGCTTTGGTTAAGTTTAGGCACAAAATGACTTGGTTAGGGAACAACGATCCCACGTCAAAGACCAACGGCAGACTTTGTGGCTCTATAATAACATCTCCCGACAGACGAGTACTGTTTCGGAGAACTTGATGCTGTGGGGTTTTCTGGGACGTAAAAAGCGCTGTATACTAGCGGGGAGTTGAATGAAACATTATGTTGAGAAATTCTTAATAAAGCACTAAATTCAGCCATATATTTCATCTTCCGAGATGTCCCTCCCATAACTTTATGCCACAGTGAAATGAAAAATACGTTCTAATCTTGCGTCCCTGTTAATTGCTCCGTCTCTTGTTCATGCTAAATATGTGTCAAAAATCATGTTTGAGTATTTTTACAACAAAATCCCTCTCTTCCTGTGAAACTCCCGTCATATAAAACTTGAGACTTGACTCCTGGCTAGTGTGGGCAGCTAGCAGAGCAATATCATAGCAGGAAGTACGTGTTTGGATTTCAGTTGGCAAAAAGTGTGTTTATTTGTGTTCATTTCTAAAGAATGTGCGTGAGGTCTAATTTATTCATTCAACTGCCCTGTATTTGCTAAGCCACGCCCACTTTTAAAGCAACCCAATCACAACTGAAGGATTCGATTTAAATCACTCTTGTAACTAAACCCCGTCCGCCTTTTCCGCCACACTCGGAAGTAAGTCCCATGACTGAAGCCAGCTTCTGTTTCACTGTAACTTGGTCTCAGTATGCTTAAAACAATCTAGTTCGTACGAAGCGTCATCCCAACACATCTAAAGGCAAACTGGTTGACACCCGTTTTGAATGGCCATACTTGCGGGTGGGGCAAAGATCATATAGAGGTGCAAGATGCTTTGAAATCCAAGCAGTACAAATGGGGATAGTGGCGTACTCTTTCAGACGGTCTCTTCTCAAAGGCACTCATGTTGTTGCACTCAAAAAGTGAAAGAAGTAGTTGTGTGAAGAATGAAAAAAGAAAAGCTTCACAGAAACATTCAAATTCTGCTCACTTTCACACCTTCGCACACCTGGCCAATCATTCGTGAAGGGGGCGTGGCGGTTGGATGCTCTAATTCGCAAACAACAAAACAAAAATTGACGGATGCAGCCCTTAAATTCTGTCATTGGAAAAGTAAATGGGGAAGGGAGTCTCAGTCACTATTAGATGATCTGCCGAGCACTTTGAAGCATACTGACAACCTTAACCTATCGATTTTCCAAACTATTAAATAAAATAGTATAGTAGATATACAGTGCTTGTCATCCATTGTCCATTTGCTGTTCATTTGTTTCCTGAGTAAAAAAAAGAGTCTCATGATACTTTGCCACAGCTTCCTAGTTTCACACAGCATTACATGTATTTGAACATGATGACTTCTGCTTGAAATGGCAGCCCATTCACGGGGAGTGAATCTTGAGATTATACCCACAGTTGATGCATTTCACAATGGGCAAATAAAGTATCCCTGCTGAGAATTCCAGAGGAAATATTTTCTTCAACACCTCAAATCTTAATTGTATATTCTTATTGTACTAGGGATATTCTCCTGGTACAGTATGGCAAAATCTCACATATTCTATCCATGAAATGCTCTCCCTGAGGGGTTCCTCCCTCTGGGACGGCAGAAGTTGGAATCCTGAGCAAAACTTTTTGGTGGTAAGAATGTTAAACGACCAGCGCAGGGTCCTGTGATCAGTCCAATCGCAATTCGGCATTTTCATTCCCATAAGAAGCCCTCTGCGGAGTATGCTGGCACAGAAAGGGAAACAGAATAAAAAGGGAGCGTTGGGTTTGAACTGCAATGGTGATTTTTGTCATGATTTGCTTGTTGGCCACCTGAGTCAGCATTTGTCACATCGCTTTTTCGTTACGGACTGAGTCGAATTTATCTTGCCAGTAATCTAATTTAAATGCCGTAGGAGGAGATAGTGGGCCCTGTGGCGCATACTATAATGGCCCGAGTGCCAAAAAGTTGATATTCATACCCAGCTAAAGGGACAAAGACAGAACACCGGCATTAATATTTCATAGGGTAATGCCATTTTCTTTGTATAATCAAAAGTGGTCTTATTTTGCAGTGGCATTTGATAAAGCGCTATCAAAACTGTACCGGCCATGCATAAAAAGGTAGGTCTCTGGTGGCATCTTAATTACTGTGTGAATATATTACGCCGCTGCTATTGGAAATATTAAGGGGATAGATTATATATCCCCCAAAAATGTCTTTGCCTGGTCAGGGGCTTGACTGCTCCTCTGAGAGAAAGACTTAACACTCAGATGGATTACTCATTCACATGATGAATTCATCTATTGATTTGACTATGAAAGGCTTCCATAGATGCAGGATGGCAGGATTTTTTTTTTTTTATCCCTGAAGCAAGTCGGCCTCGACTTTAGGTCCCATCAACTACTCAGCAACAATGTCAAAAAGCAGTTCAAGTTGCTGATTGCGACGTTTTTAATGTTGCCTGTTTACAGCCTCTGGTGGAAACTTTGTTCCAGAAGTTTGATTGATGACGTCTTTGTTGTTTAAAGTGTCGCGCAAGGTGTGTGACTGCAGTGCATATTGCGTCTAGATGCCGAGGAAAGGAGGGTGGGGTGGGGGTCAGGTAGTTTATTGGCTCATCACTGGTAGTGCAACAGTATTACATTCCATTTGCATTCTAATTTTGTACAAATCCACTGCTTGTTCAATGGGCCTTAGTGAGATGGATGCGCAGGTTTATAATAAACAGGGGACATCATTATGCAAATGAAGGAAATATTACACCCAGGAGTCATAAAAACGTGTGTGTGTGTGTGGCGGAGTCTTGAAAAAGTGCAGCACAACACTGTTCACTGCCTTACGCAAATGTCATTATAGTCAGATTAGAAGGCGAGGGGGACCAGGGGTAGTCAAGCAGTCACTGGCTTGGATCGCAGACTGATAGGTTTGGCATGGGAGTCTGTCTGCAGTACAGCATCGGGCGCTGATTGCACGGAAGATGTACATGGCTTTTAATAATCAGATTTACTGAGCACAAAGCAGCTCTAATTGGTTTTAAATTTTTGCTAATTGGCATTTATGGAGAGCTGCTCAGCAGGAAAGAGGGATGGCAAGTGGGGAGGCGGGGTGGGGGGCGAGGGGGGGGGTTGTGAATGAGCGGCCTCGGCGGAGCCGCTACGCTCACGGAGGCTGTCTGTCAGCTCGGTGACTCCTCTGCGGTGAAATAAATAAATAAGAATAGCCAAACACACAGTGGGAGAGGCACAGCGGCACTTAGTTAAGAGCCCCTAGTTAGTATTCAGAGAGAAAAGTGTCCATTAAGGTTAATTTTTAGTCTCTCCCCAGAGCTAGCTTAATGGACAGGCGCTCTAGCAGCCGCCGGCTCAGAGTCCCAAACTGAACTGAGCTCTGACACGAGCACACGGCTGTGTGAGGAACTTAATCTGCATCAAACAGTGTGCATTAAAGCAGCCCGGAGGAGCCTCCCAAGACTTCACGCCATGGGGAGGGCACGGCGCTGCTTTTAGCGGCTTTACAGTACCTCACATTATAGTCACAGTCCATGAAAATAAAGGCGCTAACAGAGCCTCGACACAGATTGCTTATTCACTGCTTGTATTAAAACTATCAGTCATGCTGTCACTGTTTGCTTTTAACACATTCGTCTTCATGGTCACAGTTGAATTGGGCCATATTAGTCTTTATTTTAGCTCACCGTGTTCATGTTGTATTCATACATCTCTTTATAAGCAGTGCAGCGGGGGCCTGAGGCCTGCTTGCTCGGTGGCATGGATGTGATGAATGGCTGCCAGGAGCTGGCACTGCCTGCTGATGGATGGGGGGGAAAGTATGCTAATGGCCTATTGTTTTAAGGCCTTCGCCCGCCATAACTTATAGCATTGCGAAGGCCGCAACCCCATCAATTTGTCACAACCCAAAAGTTCAGAGTCAGAAAATAAAAAGGGAATAGGGAGAAGGGCTGCCGGGTGATTTAAAGTCAATGTGCAGCCAGAGAGCCCGCAGAGTGAAGTAGAAGGTGCTGGAATGCCTGGTGCACCATATGTTTCATGCCATGTGTTAGCATAACATACAGCTTGCTCTTGTAAAATGGATATTCTGTTTATAGTGTGTGGAGCGCCTCGCCGATAAAACATCTGTGCTGATGGCTGTGGGTGATAACTCAGTGGATATGGCATTAAGAAAACTCTGAAATAAACCCGAGCAGATTATATTCTCCCTAAAAAGACAGGACCCGCACAGTGTGTCACACAGTGTGTAAATGCAGCTCGCACTTAGCCCCAGAGAAAGAGGGGTAGACTGTGTAGGAAGTGGATTTGAACCCGTCAAATTGACACCTCTTCATTTCCAGTGCCAGTGTTGTACCTGCAGTGAAGCAGGAACATCCCCGAGAGATATCAAGTGTCCGTGTCCTTGGCAGGCCTCCCTGCAACATTTATGAGCGGCAGTACATCTGTCTCGCCCGTTGTGCAGCTCTCATTATCACAGGCATCCCAGCTTTGCAAACAGACCATTGAGTTGATGTTGCGCTACACAGAGGGGTCTTTCTGTTATTTAGCCTGCCCTCATTGAATTAATGGGGTGGGAAAAATAATAGAGACCCCTGTCAGTATAACGAAGTGCAATTCAACAGCACCACAAACGACACCCTCCAAAAAGGCTCATACAGTTACATCAACATGCCATCGAAAATAGTTTCAACAAAAAAGGCCTTCATGTAGGTGTGATTTACTGCTGGACTGTTGTATTAGACTGCATTCGTTTTAGCTAGGTGGACCTAATCAACTGGCAGAGTGTATCCAGCAGATACGGTGCAACATTAGCATTCATTTGGAGTCACTGCTCGCAATAAGGCATTGTTCTCACTGTGGATCCGGTGGCCGCAAAAAGCACAGTTAACTGCTAATAAATGAATAATAAAGTTTTTTTTAACCTTTAATATAGCAGCCAAAAAAAGCTTAGTAAAGGTTTAACAATGCCAGAATAGGTAAGTTAGTGAGACTCAGTTTGTAATGCTATTATAAACAATTATAAGAAATACAATAATAAAGCAGAATTAGTCTCACTCTGCTGTCCACACTGTGAGTTGGTGTTGCATTTTCTTGGCTCTCACATCTCTGACTCTTCGACGGTTAATCCTAAAATTAGCATCTCCGGTAAAAGGGCTTTGGTGC
Source organism: Enoplosus armatus (assembly GCF_043641665.1). Classification (NCBI taxonomy): domain Eukaryota; kingdom Metazoa; phylum Chordata; class Actinopteri; order Centrarchiformes; family Enoplosidae; genus Enoplosus; species Enoplosus armatus. The sequence continues at coordinate 3,244,114 of NC_092195.1, forward strand.
GGCGTTCCAAAGGGGCGACTGCTCCCGGTCATTACGAAGAAAAGATGTCTGATACGTTCGGGAGCTTTGCCTCCACGATATATGCCTGGCCTTAAATTCCACGTCTTAGCTCTCAGAAAAATTGAATGGCTGTTATGGCTTGTTCTACAAGGCACAGCGTGTGCAAGCCCATCACGCCGCACTTGGTGATCTGTGACATCTTGACTTCATTTTTCAATTTACAACACTTTGTAAAAAAAAAGAAGTGGGAAAAGATAGAATATATATAGAAATGTCGGCTTCCACCATTGTACCCCTGTGGAGCTGCGGTGTACAAGGAATCAGTGACTAACCGGGACCATATCCAGGGGAAGTGGAAGTCATTTTGGTGGTAAATCGTGGAGCATTTCGCAGCTTTCCATTTTGCAAGAGAATATGCTGTCTTGTTTCTCCTAAATTTATCCCCTCCTAAATCTCTCACTTTCACACCTCCTTCCCTTTTTATTTATTTATTTATTTATTTCCTCCTTAATCTTTCTCATTTTATGTATTCACTGCAGACATCCAGATCTGGGCAGAATGAATGCTCCTCATTGTGTTTCTAACAGGGAACAATTTGCATAACAAGGAACATGATATGTGACATCCAAGACATTAATTGACTGAAGTGCTGCCTGATGAAAAAACACATTCTCTCTCCTGGTACTGATTCCGTGTCTGTTGTGGGATTTAAGACCTCGAATCTCGACGAGAATGAATGTAAACACAGATGATAACGCGCAAAAGCCATTCTGTGGGGCAGCTGTGACCCTTGGTTTTTCTCCCGGACCCTGCAGTAATCTCTTCCCAGAGGACAGTACTGACAATATATGGTGTGATACCCTCCCTGCGTGCAATTTATTCAAAATAACTGGTGATGTAATTTGGTAATATAGGCATGAGTCTTCATATCATTCTCTATTTCCGGACTGCAACACAGATAAGCGTTTTCTCTCTGTTGGTCACATAACCTTGAATATACTGTATATATTATCTCAGAGGAGTCTTTGGGGTTCTTTGGATCTTTTTCTCTTTATTGACAAAATGAGCTGATCTCGTTGTCCAAAGCCCTGGACTAGGTTTTTGTTATTTATTACGCAAATACTGCACTCGTCTTTGTGTAATAGGTGGTACTGAAAGGTTGGTGACGTAGTGACAATCTGCAGGGCTAGTTGGTAAGCTGTTGTAGCTGGAGAGCTGAACGCTAACACTAGTCAGCCAGGAACATGCAAGTGCAAGAGGGGGGCTTGAGCGCCACGCTAGCCTGGCATCGCCAGACCAATTCAAATTGATGCAAATTAGTCTGGAACCTCTCCGTTCATTTTCAATTTCCAAGGGGCGTTATGCCTCTGGAAGCTGCAACCAATCAGAGCAACTAGGGAAGGTAGCTAGTTCCAACAATTCGTACGGCTTCTAGTTCAACATAATACACAGACGTTTGGCATGACATGATTTATAAGCCAACATTTACCATTTGTACGTAACGTGAACTACCGCTCAGTTCGCTTAATGCTGACGCGATAGCTGATTCGCTTAAATTATTGTTGGGTTTTTGACATGAGCAAATTACTTAGTTTTTTACTTCATGCATTTTAATGCCACTTCAATTGAAGCTATACTGTATGAAATTAACTGTAAAAAGGAGTCTATTTTGTTTTCTCTTTCCTAATGGGCTCGTCCCAGCCGTGCAACACACACAAATTCACAACTAGCTTCCTCCCGATCCCGTCTCCATTTAACAAGTAAATGGATGTAAAAAGGGACCAGGACGAGACGGAATCATCTCCAGAATTACAGACAAGGCTCGGGGACAATGTGCTCGGCACAATGTCGTGTAAATGTTTGGAGAAAGTGGTAGGTTGCCTATTTACAGAATGGTTGCTAACAAGCAAGCTAATCGCTAGTCCTCTCCCCCCTTCCTGTTTACTCTATGCACCTCTGACTTAAGCAACAACATGGAGTCATGGTGGATGACTTTGGTGGGTGGTGCAGACTGAACAACCTGCAGCTAAACATTAGCAAGACGAGGGAGCTGATTGTGGACTTCGGCAGGACTGAACCTCCTCTGACCCCTGTATCCATCCAGGGGGAGGACGTCGAGGTGGTTCACCCCTACAAATATCTGTGCACCTGGACGACAGGCTAGAGTGGGCTAGCAAAACCGGGGCCCTTTACAGGAAGGGCCAGATTCTGCTTCTGCAACAAGATGCTGCAGATGTTCCATCAGTCTGTGGCGGACAGCGTCATTTTCTATCCTGCTGCGTGCTGGGGACGGAGAGACGCTCAGCAAGCCAGCCAGGAGGGCCAGCTCAGTGATGGGACCCCCTGGAGGCGGTGACGGAGGAGGAGGAGGACGCTGTCCAAGTCGGTGAGCATCCTGAACAGCGTCTCCCACGCCCTCCACGACATGCTGGTTGAGAAGAGGAGCGTCTTCAGCCAAAGACCCCGAGGTGTTCCACCGAGCAGCACAAGAGAAGGTTCCTGCCGGTGGCCATCGCGCTTTTGAACTCATCCCTGCTGTGTCGCAGTTGGGGCCTCAGTGGACTGGGAGGCTGCTGAGGTCCTACTGGACTTATAATTAAATCTGGCAAAGTGCAATACATAATCTTTTAAACATCTAGCTTATAATTTTGCACACTGTTTGCGTTTAAAGGGCATCCCCCCCCCCCCAGGGATAAATAAAATCTTCTATCTATACATCCATCCGTCCATCCATTGTGGACCAAAAAGCAGCAACACTTTTACAGTACATGAAGTGAATTAAATTTAGATGTAGCTGAGTCACTCTGAGCCTCCATCCTGCTGCTCTGTTCACTTAGAGACTAAAGTTGTTGACTATAAACTTAAAACTGCGGAGTGCAAGACGCGGTCCATCTGGAGCGCTCGCACCCCGCACCGCGTCTACTGTATCACAACATGTCACAGGAACAGAGTCCAAAAAGTACCACCGCAGACTGAAAGTGAGAATCTTACTTCCGGATGGTAATTGGAATCACATTTACTTCTCATATTTCCGCGGATAAATCTTTATCTGAAACCTGCAGATGTAGCCTCAGTGTATTTGGATACACAAATATTCACCCAAGCAAGCTGTGCCCGATGTAATTAGGCATTCCTCCAGTTTAATTAAGTAATCCCGACACCAGACACGCGCACACTCACTTCCTCGCTGTCTGAAAGCAACTCAATTTTACAGGCAGAAACATCAAGCAGCGTTTCCGCCTGTAAAGTTCCTCTTCCCATTCACATTTCTATTTATCAGCTCTTCACTGCGGACTCCCTCTATCACCGCGGCTCAGAGTTGACACCGCTTCCAAGGAGCGTGCTTCACCTCCTCCAGAAAAACAGCTGCATATTCCCCAGTCAGGATTTTAGTTGACTTTTCCACAGTGGCTTTGCATAAATCAACTTTGGAAGTGATCCCCGAAGGAGGGGGGATAGGGGGTTCACCACAGGGGCTGAAACCGTGATAAAACCCAACAATCGGTTATTATTCTTCACAACAGTGGGAGCAAATTGCAGCAAACAGCGCGCCGTGCCTGAAAAGTCGGCCAGATTTTAGCTTCTTAACCGTGGGTCATCTCCTGCGAGCACTGAGGCGTTTGGATTAGCTACTCCCACACTGCTGTACTGTGGGACCGTTACATGTGAAAAGTGTGCGTGACACAAACACACACACACACACTCTGTAGGCCTCTCTGGATACACAGCGCTGTTGATCGATATGTGCGCTGCTGGCTTTGAGAGAAGAGATACTTGGCTTGCTGACACCTACACAAAAACCAATGCTCACAGAGACGTGAAACTAAAACCTCCTCCTCCTCCGCTTGACATCACTTATTTAACATTTACATCAACACTTTACCAAGCGGCTCTGATGGAGTATGTACAGCGTGGATAACCTGTGAGGCCTTTCCAGGCTTTTCGTAGTGTCTTCCGCTGCTTTGCAGATGTATTCCGACCGATATTTTTGATTACATTTTATTGCAGTATATCATCGGGTGATTGGAGTGTGGTATACATTTAGGGCACTGGGGTGGGGCCGAGTGCAGCAAGTCTGAGAGTTTCTGCCCACAGAGAGCAGTGCAGCTGCCCTTTGTGGTTCAGTCCTGATTTACCCCTCAAGAGCTGTTAACATTGCCAAAAGAATTTCATTAGCCTGGCTGTCAGCGGAGACTTCAGACCATGGTTTGAAGGCTTTTAAAGTCTGACAAGAAGAGCACTATGAAACTTTTGATATGAAAATGGTCACATTCAAAGATACTTAACAGAAAATAACAACAGCAGCTGTGATTCCCAGAACTGCGCTTACAATGGATACATACACGTTTTGGTGTAACCCAAAGTTGTTGTTTTTTTGTTCACTTATTTATTTTTTTCTGTGTTACTAACCCACATTATCATATTTGTCACTCTTTGTTGCTGCACAGAAACTAGGATTGACTCACTTAAATGAAAGAGACATGGCCTCAAATTGTATAATGCAGGAAAATATAGTTGTTTCAGGTTTCATTCTGCGACAAGAACAGAGGTTTCAGCCTTTATCTACAAGACATATTGAAGAAGGCAGTGACTGAAAGGTCTGTGTGCTGCTTTCTTTTGTGTATTGAAAAGGTTGAAAGTTGAAAACATACCACGTGAAAGCTGAGCTATTACAGTCTTCAAATGAAGTTATTTCAGAGCTCAGCAGTGAAATTAGATGGTGAGTACTGGCTTAATTGAACTTGGTAGCCCTGATGCTTTCCTATGAAAAGCTTAGGGAAGCAGAAGTCTTTTCTCCAACAGAAATTGTCGTTTGAAAGCATAAATCTCACCTCTGTGCCGCTTGTACGTTTTACAGCGCGGTGTCTTATTCATCACATTGCAGTGCGTCGAGCCGCAATGGGTTCACTGCTGCCTCCTGCAGCTGTAGAAGTGGGGGTATTTCCCGTCATTAGCCACAAGGGGCAACAATGAGACCTTTCCAAGCTCGGACGAGCTGCACAAAGGTGAGATTCATGCTCTATTGAAAGCAGCATTTTTGGTTTCGACAAGACCTGAGGCTTCAAGGATGAAGACTAACTGGTTTGGTTTGGCAAATGTACGTCTGGTTAACCTCCAATAAAGAGCAGCGCACAGCCGCTTTCCTCCACTGCGGATGATGGATGAAGTAATAATCTGCCTATGATGTAGTCAAAAAGTTGAGCGAGTAACGTGAGGACTTTACATGCTTAATGCAAGAAGTTGTTACTGCGCATTATGAGCTTAGTGGCAACTTTTTTTTATAAAAACATGTAATAACACGACAGACATTGTAATAACAAAATCTCAGTCCTCACTTTGAGACCTTTTTCCTGTTGATCAATGTCAAAATCTAGTGTTGTAAAATGATAAATCGTGATCAATTCCAAGTGGGTTGAATATTTTTTAAAGGCACCGTACACAGTAGACTCAGTTATGTCAGTATTGCTTCGTTATAAATTGATTCTACTACTTCTGCTTGTGTTGATGCGTTGCGTGGTACAGCAAAGCTTTCTCTTGACTACCCTGTTTCTTTTAATAATAGGCTGACATGAATGCAACTTTGATGTTTCAAAGGGAGAGAAGCATGTTGCGTGAAACCTACATGACAAAACGATCCGCTAACATTTGTGGAGAGAAATGCAAAGACATTATACAAAGTTCACATCTATACATCCATAGGCTGAATTGGAAACTTGAGACCCCTTAATTTAGGTGTCAGAATCGATATTGTGAGATAAGAAGTGGCTTTGGTCCTGGCTGGATTACCAACCAGATAAAATCAGCAACTGGGTCCCCAGAACCCCAGGTTTACTGTGTGTTAACGGTTTGCGCTCGTTTATTTGCTATATATCAATTGACATGGGAAATATACGGGTATATTTCTACCTGGGGTACAATTGCACCCCAATGCAACCCCTTGACTGATTTTAACAATTGCTGCATCCACTGCAGTGTGTGAAAATCCATTCATTGGGAGTATTGGGGAAAGTTTGTCGATGGATTCGCCGTAGGGTGTAGCTGGTCCAGAGTGGTTCCACACTGAGACATGTTGCCCTCAGACACAGCGGCAGGAAGGAGGGGTCGCCTCTCGCATGTCACCTCGATATATTTTTGTTTTAATTATTGCGAGCAGTGCAGGCGTTCCAGATTATTTCCTATAATATTTTGTGTCCTGTAGTCGTGTGTGTGTGTGTGTGTGTGTGTGTTGACCTGTTGATCTGTGGCAGGAAGGTTTGGACTGGATTCAGACAGCCTCTCTAGTATGAACTTGCAGCTCTCAACCAGCAGCAGCACTTAAAAAATGTGGTTTTGCCCTGAGTGACGGCTCCGTGCTGTCAGTGTAGTTACACTGATGACTAAAGTAGCCTACGTTTCTTAACTATGCTGTTTTCATACTGTTGTCATATTGTTTGGCTGACAAAATGTCATGTGGTGCTGTCGAGATGTGATTCACAATGCTGCAAGGGCATTATGAAAGTCTTTTTCACAAACGTGTAATTAAGTGTAACTGTAATGCTGGGTTTTTATTGGGTAAAAAATGATTTAGGAAATTTAACGTAAACATCGACATGATTTTTAATGATAAAAAATTAAAAATCAGACCCCCATCCAAGAAGTTTCCTTTGGCTACGGGACCACGGGGGTGTTTCCCTAAATGTGGTCACTGTGACTCTATTGATCTTGCTGACTTTGCACTCTACACCTTCATCGTAGAGATTCAGGGAAATGAGGACAACTTCGGACAAGGTCGTATTCCAACGTAGAACATTTGTATATTAGCACAGAGAGTGGAAAGAGCAGGGGTTAATATGGGCCCCCCTGCCAGGTTAATGTGGTCATGGGATGTGTGCATGTTTTCCAAACGCCTATGTCGAAAATATCCATATTTAATATGGAAGATAAGATCCCTCAGCGCAGAAATGGGCAGTGTTACAGAAAAGGGAATAGACTCAATGGTTGAATTTACATTACCACACATAGGAAACATTGATATTGCACAGCTTACACTGATGTTGCTCCTTCAACAGAGCTGGCCTTCTTAACCAGTCTGTTAGTCTCTGTCAGCAGTCGAGATGCTGCTGCCCCAGCAGACCACTGGCTGATGCCACCACACAATCAAAAAAGGTCCTCAGGAGAGCCGCAAAAGACCTGATTCTCCTCAGCAGATGAACAAGGACCAGCCTCTCCAGGGTCTTCATCAGGTGCGATGCCAGTGCCACCGGCCTGTAACTGTTGAGGTCCTTGGGGTGCAGTGTCTTTGGCACTGGTACCCTGCAGGATGTTTTCCACAGCTGGGGCACTCTCCCCAGCTCCAAGCTCAGGTTGAAAACGTGCTCCGCTCTGCACAGGACTTGAGAGGCCTTGAGCTGACGCCATCCGGACCCACAGCCTTTCTCTCGCTAATGGTATCTGCTACACCAGCCTTCAAAAAGCTTCATCCATAGTACTCCTAGAACAAACAAAAAAAACTCCAGGGAAACAATCCATTAAAGTGGGGAAATGTCTAGATTTTAAATTACAGCAGAAACCATATCTCCGTATCAGTTTCTGCCTTAAAAACACAGCATCGGTCAAGCCTCCCCTTATCAGTACGCATGTTCAACCACCCGCTACCTTTAATATGAACAGCATCTCTTTGCTACATTAAAAACTCACTCAGCCCTGTAATAGTATTTTCATCATTCCTCCTCCCGTTCCTCCCCACCCAGGCTTTATCTCACTCTTACTCATCATCTCTGCTGATCTGTGTTTCTCAGCGTTAATGTGCATTCTACACCTCCTCCACTGACCCCGCTCGGCTCCGCTTGCCATATCCCTCCCTATCTGCACACACTCTACTCTCCCCGTAGTCCTAGCCTTAGCCTGGCCCTATTTGTTGTTTCCCCACAGACATTTTCATTAAGATGATGTCAGGATAGACTCAATTCATTCTGCATTATGTTTACTCAAGGAGATACAGGCCGCAACATCTTTCTTCTTTGTCGTGATCTTACCGGGCTCAACATGGCTGTCTTTAAATAAGTAGAAACGTGTTTAAGATGCCTAATTGAAACGTGAGAAATTGACGCAAATTGCCATTTGACTAACCTTAATACAGCGGTTCCCAACATGGGGGTCAAGACCCTCCTAAAGGTCCTGAAATAAATTTCAGGGATCACAAGATTATTAAAGGGACTGTTGTGAAAATTATGTTTTTTCTAAGTTTAAAATGTTTGCTTTTCTTGTGAAATATTGGAGACTTTTACCACTTCAGGCCTCTAAAAATAACTAAAACTCACTCTTTAGAGCCGACATATCCTGACTTTTAGTCCCATTTATGGATCAAGTCAAAAAAATGGATCTGACATTTCCCATCATGCAACCAATCGCATTTTTTCATTTGACCCTCCCGGTCTGAGAAAAGTCCATGTCTTTCAAAGTCCATGCTCCCAGATAGGAGCCACTAGCAGAACAACATCATGCTAGGCCCAGGTGCTAACAATACCACCCGGTGTTACTTCCTTTTCTATAGATAGGCATTTTTGCGGCCTATGCATACAGCTGACCGCCTTCCTCAGTACATCGTTGTTAGAATTAACCAGAAAAGAGGACAAAACCCATGAAATCCATCAAAACAATTCATTAAAACTTGGCAGGTGCAACAAGCATAAATAGCCGAACACCTCTTGCACAATCAACAGCAGAATATAAATAGATGTGGTGAGATGTCTGCTGGATGGAGAAATTTGCTTCTCACATTCAAGCACAGTAAATTGTAATCAGTTTCGTCAAAAAAGGTCAAAATTTCAATTTATCTAATACTTTGGTTTATGAAAACTAATCCCATCAACCTCATCTGTACTTTGTGTTTATTGCTAATTAGCCAATGTTAGCATGCTATACGAAGATGATGAACATGGTGCAAGTGTTTACACTTGCTTGACATGCAAGTTGCCAGCAAGTTGCCATGGTGTGCATGTTAGGGTGCTGACATTAGCATATAGCTCAAAGCACAGCCTCACAATGTTGCCATGGCTATAGACTCGTATAGTCGTGTCAGTAGTTTTGAGCTATTACTGGGAATGAGTGCTTGGCCGCCAAAGCTTGTGACAGGGAAAAAGGCCGTGCACATGAAGGTACAAGTCACCGCTGGAAGAACCTCTGTTAGCATTTTAGCCAGACCCAGCATGCACCTAATGCTCCACATGGCAACATTTTGGGTGTGTTCATGTTGAGAACTTCACCAGGAGTTATTGTACAAAGCTCCTCCAGAACCACGGAAGACGATTCGACAGAGTGAGCTGACCATGAACAGTAAGCTGACCTTGTATGTGTGTATTTAACATTAACAACAGTCCTTTTATGATGTGTGTATCAGTAATTATCAGCGCTCTTGTGCATACAGAGCATTATTGAGCTGCCATGCAGACGGTTGTCGTGGGTCACCCCTGCTGCGGTAACAAAGCCGGCTAACAGAGGGTTATTACAGGGCATTTGTCTACGGAGCGGGCTCTGTTTCTAGTTATGTTAAACCTCCACAGTTGGAGACAGTAAATGGTGCGTTTAACTTTTTAACCCACACATTCCTTTCTTCAACAGTGTTGAGTCTCAATAGATTTTTCGTAATTACTCTCCTCTGTGCGAGAACAGCATGGAAAATCAGACACGGAGAATGAGTTCTCCGACAAGGACTTTAAACGCTGTGATATTTCTTTTGTCACTCCTTTTTTTTTTCTTTTTTGTTCTGCTTTCAGACAACTGCCAGGCTTCGCCGTGACACCCTGATTGTCACTTGCATTACACACAGCATGTGTTCAGCCAGGTACTTTCTGTTAGGAGACGGGGCTCTTATATGGGCTTATAAGGTTTGACAGGAAGTCTACAGGATTTAAATATTTTTTAATATACTTCACAGTTGATATGTAAGCCGAGACAGCAGCTCCCGAACTGGGACTTCCAGGGGTTCTTGAAGGTGTTTTAGGGGTTTATGGACCTTTCATTTCTAGTTTCCAAACTTATCTCCCCACATAGGTTGAGTTCTGTAAGTAAGTACAATTTGAAGTACTTGAACTCGAGTATTTCTATTATATTCACTCCATACTTTTATTTAACTACAGTTTTTTACTCCACTATATTTAGTTGGCAGCTATGATATATACTAGTTACTCTGCAGATTAACATGTTAAAACATGATCATGCTAGCAGTGTGGTTGTAGGGATGACAATGATGGTAGGTCTGTCCGTCCACCACTGTAGTCCAGGCGGAAGTATCTCAGACGCTACAGGTCGGATGGAGATTCAATTTTGTAGAAACATTCGTGGTCCCCAGAGATTGAATTCTACTGATTTTGCCCCACTGACTTTTCTTCTAGCGGCACCAGCAGGGTGACACTTTTGGCTTTTAGTGGAATATCTCAACAACTATCATATGAATTGTCATGTAATTTGCTTCAGATATGCACCCCAGAGAATGAACCCCAGTGACTTTGGTGATTCCCTGCCTCTTCCTCTTGCGCCACCACCAAGGCAAAATTTGAATCTGTCCTAGACGTTGGTGGACCTGCAAAAGGAATGGCACTCCCATGCTGTAGTTAGTGTTGACTTATAATTAGCAAATGTTAGCATACTAACATGCCAAACTAAGATGTGCTAGCGTGCAACTCAAAGCACTACTGTGTGTAAGTACAGCCTCACTGAAGAAGACTGAGCAGTACAGCCCAAAAAACAAACAAAACTGAACTCAAAGTCCCCTTACTTGCTTTTTTTCTGTGATATCAACCTCATCCCAAGGTCTTCCTCAGCAGATGAAGTTTGCCCAGTAGTCATCATGTGACCTAAGTATATATATATATGGCGGCCTGCTATGGAACTATGGAGCTATGTCTATTACAACTGAGCAAACTCCATCAACTGAGGAAAACTGTTAGACGAAGTTGCGAGTAAGGGGACCTTGAGTTAAGTTTGTTCTTTTTTGAGCAGTTGTGACAATAAACTTATGCTTACATGTTGCTGCATCTGCAATAACAAACCAATGATCCACAGTATGTGTTAAATATGTACATGGCCAATACATGAAGTATGTATTTTACTTATATCATTTTACTTTAACAATGAAAACATTAAAACAAGAATTTTGTGCGTAACTGAGTACTTTTCCATCGTTGTATTTTTTCTTTTACTTAAGTAAAATATGTTCAGAGTGTTGTATAGTCCTACAATTCAGTACTAGATCTAGTTTGGGTTTCTGGAAGCCACCCACGTGCAATGGGGGTACAGTTTGTGCCTAATGTTTGAGAAAGTCCATTACTCATACAAAGTTACTAAGTTATGCAACTAAATAGTCCTGATTACTGCTTAGTGAGGTGCTTGGGAAATGTGCTGCTGCAATCTGCAAAAGCAGGCTTTTGGTGAAAGAAAACAAAACAATTTCAAAGAGTCCTTATATTAACTGATATGATGGATACTCAGAGAGAGAGAGAGAAAGTAAAGAGCAACATTGCCCTCTACTGGCCCGTTAAAGTGATTGCTAGAAACAACATATTCCAGTTCCTACAATGTGAGAACTGAACTTTGGGGTGTGACATAATAAAAAGTAATCTCCTCAGACTCTAAGATTATAATAAGATAAAATAAAAAAAACACCATTCAGGTTTTGATTCAGTACTACTACAGTAAGTGCAGTTTTGAGGTACATATACTTTACTTGAGTATTTCCGGGTTTTTTGCTTCTAATATACTTTACTCCTTCACAGTCATTTAACAACTATAGTTGCTACCTTTCAGATTAATATTTTACAGACATAACATGAGTTCATGTATGATACATTGCTATAGATTAAACTACCCAGCAGAATATAAAGCAGAATTAGGTCCACCTCAACCTACTACAACATTAAAGTACTGATTACATATTTATGCATCAATAACCAACACTGACAGGGGCTATTCTGCTTCATGGGTACTTTGACATTTTGTTGCAAACACTTCTGCACTTTTGGGTGTTGAAGGCAGGACTTTTACATGCAATGGAGTATTTTTTTTGTTTGTGCAGTGTTGCTGCTTTTATTCAAGAATTAAATGATCTGAATACTTCGTCTCTCCTTAAGCATGGCTGCCAATCAGAGGAGCACTCATTAGTGAGATTCTTTTTCGGGAGTTTTTCTTTATCCACATGAAGAGTTCAGGGATAGAGGGCGCAATGTGGTGAACCGATTGTATAGTCCTCTGAGACAAGTCTTTGATAGGGCTATATAATATTGACTCCAAGATGGCCTTCACTTTTGTAATTGTGACTGAGTTGTACTGTATGTGCAACTCAGTATTTTGTATCTCAACATCATTGTAATCTGACTTGTTTCAGGTCTGCCCACGTTCTCAGATCTGTAGCGCTATTCATCTTCTTTGAATCGTTTGAGCCAGAATAAAACAAATACCATATTTATCAAACATCTTTGTGCATGATTCCCCAAACATGGCGTCTCATTTCATTTGATTCAGCTTTTTAGGAAGCCTATTTCATACCCAGGGCTTTAATCTAACCACCAGCAGAGGGAGACAAAGACTGCAGTTTCTAGGAAGCTGGACGAGTTGGGATCTTGTGTAGCGATGTCGCTGATGCACACCTACAGTGCATCGCCGTAAACATGAAGCACTGTCGCTTTCAAAATGCTGGACTTCATTTCATTTTCAAAAGCAGCGTCATCTTGAAGTATTAATTCACCGCATCTGCGGAGATGATCCAGTATTTTTAATGCCGTACTACAGTTGGAGAATTTGTAAATACTGAGTGCTTAGTCGTTCCGCCTCTCCCCCAGCAGGGAGCAACATACCTCTGATAGTCCTTAAATAACAGTCCACTGTAGCTGTATAGGATCGGTTACTCCACAGGAACACATCAATATCCAAAAAGGTGGCCAATCTTAGTTCAGTGCCATGTTATTGAAGGCCATTAAAGATTGACCAAACCTTACAAATGCAGTCTCATTGACTGGAAGGCTTAAAGCCTTTTGACGGAAACTGGAATGAGTACATGCATTGTTGCTCAGCCCGCTGCCTTCCACAGTACAACAATCAAAGTATGACACAAGTAGTTTCAACAGCAAGCAAAACAGTGCGTTTAGTTTTTTTTTTTAGTTTTATTTGTTTTAGTACAACAGTTCAAGTCAACTAGCCACTGTATCTATTGAGATGCCGAAGTGTATTGCTCTTTTGCATTCCATGTGTAGGGCCCCTGTTCAGTGATGTTCCAGATGACATCCATTTACATGCCTGGCATGTTCATTCACAGCTATACAGCAAGAAGTCATGTGCTTTGAAGACAACTCCATGTTACAAAAGCGAAGAATCAGCAGCGGCACAAAACATGATCTGCAAGAGCACACCAGCAGAGTCTGGGTAGCAAAGCTGCACTAAACACCTGCATGTATAACAGCCAACGCCTTGATCAAACCTTGTGCTACTTTTATTTTATTTTTTTTAAATATACAGTAAGTGCCGAGAACAGGTGTGGTTCACAGGAACATTTTCAAAACGCACTATGAAATAGGCAGGGATTAAAGACCTATGCATAGAAACATGCTTCCTCAAAAAGGATAAGTACACACTGCTAATTTTCAAAAAGGGCAGAAGCTGCACTGACAAGCTACATATCAAATGGATTAGACTCAACAAAAGGGGGGGGGGGGGGGGTGATCCACACGTAAAACCAGCGCAAGTACACTTATAGCAGGAGAATTGAAAAAATTCACAAAGTGGAACTTGTATTTCTTATTTCAAAAAGGTGGGTAGTGAACACAACAAAAATACTGGCTGAACAAAAAATAAATCAATCTTTGGATACGTAAAAAACCCTATACAATCCCCCGTTTGTAACTTTCAGTCTTCCGAAGTGCCCTCTTTGGTTTCCTTGTTCTTTCGCACCTCCTCCAACTTCTTGTCCTGTTAAAGAACAGAAAAAAAATGAAGGGTTAACTTCCAACATCCCGGTGGTAAAAAAGGTTAAGTTCATCCATTTAACATGGACTGAAACACTGACCTTCTCCTTGAATTTCTCATTCATCGCTGCCATAAGTGCTGTGCGGTTCTCTTTGTTGGCCTCCATCTTTTGATTGAGCTTCTCTTCTGCCATCTTACTGAAGTTGTTGTTCTCCTCCATAGCTTTCTGGAGCACTTCCTTTTCATGCTCACGCTTCTCAGCTAAGTGCTTCAGAACCTCGGCTTCATGGTTCTGAAAAAGGATGGTAAAAAAAAGAAATATATATATATATATATATATATATATATATATATATATATTAGAATGTTAGCTCCAGCACATTTTCATTTCTCCGCCCAACATCCACCACAAGCACTCAGAGTTCATCAGCATTTAACAGACTAAAATGGGTTTCAGATTTAAACAGCTCATATTTAAGATGTATATTCATGTATGTTTACATCTCTAGGACACTCTGGGCTCAAGGTTTATTACAGTGAGTGCATTTTTACTTTGCGCCTCTCCTCCGCAGCGTCCAGCTTCCTCTGAATTTCCTCCAATGAGACGTCCTTCTTCTTGGGAGGAGACAGGGGGAAGTCGCCCTTGGCATCTGGGGCAGGAGTGGCCAGGATGACCTCAAAGGCTTGGCCAGAGGCGCGCTTGTCAAGCTCCTTGACCTGGATATCTGAACACACAGAAAAAAAGGTAAAGCAACACTCCAGCAATAATTTACATTAAAATCTTAATTTTAAGATATAAATTCACCTTCAGAGGCTGCCATTTTAAGAGTGCGCTGCAGGTCAATTTACCTGAAGGGGAAATATAAGAAAAAGTCAGATTAATGCGATTGTGAGCCATTGTCTGATGAGTTCATATCAGCAGATGGCTCTAAAATGAGTGACCTCTAGCGGATGTTTCACCGTCTCCATCTAAATAAGCCGAGGCACAGTGGCAACACCCCATGGCCGTCTTCAGCACTGCAAGCAACCACCGCCCATCGATCCACACAACAACGGCGCCGGCGTTCAATGACTGCATGTGATCCACACACGCACCATTGTTTGTTTTAACTCGTGGCATCAACGATATTCGGATCAATCTGTGAGCACTTGAACCGCTTCGTCAGACGAAGGGTGTGTGTGTGTGTGTGTGTGTGGGGGGGGGGGGTTAAAAGCCTACCTACCGCCGCGTTAATTGTTAAAGAACGACATCAGCCACATTGTGTTGAAACAAAAAGGCTGTGATCAGGGTGGGCACGGCAGGCAGCGGCAGGTGCAGACGGGCCTGGACTCGGCCTGCTGAACAGCCCAATACACAGCATCCCCGATGAGATTAGTGAGCACATCCGAGGGAAAAGAGGGAAATGATCATCAGGGAGCACCTGTTCCTTGCACCATGTGTTGGAGCCGCAAGGGGTGGGCTGAACATGCGGAGGGACCACGCAAGGCGAGCCCGCATAGCTGGATGATTGTAATGCCAGTAATATCATATATATATATATCAATATATAATTCACATGGGGGGGGGGAAATGACAGCAGCTGTCGTGTCATCTGGTCAAGGGGTTATTGTGAGTCTAACGAGCACCAAAAATCAAATGGGGTTGTTGAGTGAAAAAGACCCCTCCCCTGATATTTCATAAAGGCTACCAACTAGCTAAATATGGCATTTGAATGATGTTTGCTTTCCTAAAAAAAAAATGAAATACAAAAATTTTAAAATTTTGACAGAAGTAGAAGAAAGGTTTGGTGAATGCCCACACCTTGCCACACCAAGCCTGCACCCACGGTTGGCATTTGGTGAGCTGCTGATCTGACTTTGTCTTAATGCCAAAATATATATCCAGATGTCTGTATATATATGTCTGTTTCTCAGTGAGCTTTCTTGGTGTCATTAGCTCAAGCATAACAAGCAGCGGCAGCAAACAAAGGCGCCTTTGAAGGCAACGTGACGAGCAGCTGCAAACAAAGACGAGCTGACGGCAGGTTATGTCCCCACACACACACACACACACACACACACACAAAATGTCGAATAATAAAATGGTTTGCCCACACACACACACACACAAACTGGTGTAGAAGGTTTATAATTGACAAAAAAAAAAAAAAAAGGGACCGAGCCCCACAAAAATTCAGACATGAAAAGAAGTCTCCCAAGCCTACCCTCCTCTGTCTGTCTGTCTGTCTGACTGACTGTCTGTCGGTGCCAACTGTGCCCATGTCTCCCACCGTACAATAGGCTAACAGCCCGCCAACCAGCCGCCACAAAGAGCAGTGTCAGCTATTCGTTGAAATAATTCCAAACAAACACAAACGCCAGACGAGGTCGAAGAAGTCTTATTGTTAAGTTAGTCACATGCTACGCCGACATAAGTGACACACGCCATTCATAACTGAAAAAAAAGAAGGTGAAGGAAAAATTCTACATACAGTGCAAGAAAAAATACAGACTCCATTAAAATATCAAACTTGTCTCGCCTGCATCCCTTCACATCGCGGTTCCAGACACAAACAATAACTCGTGTGGACTTCTTGGGGTTACAAAGATGCTGTCTGTCTGTCTGTCTGTCTGTCTGTCTGTCTGTCACACCCACCTTCAACAAGCCGTGGACGCTGTGCTCCTCTCTCACAGAGTTTTCCGCGAGCCCTCTGCGCGAGCGTGCCGAGCGCGCACATAAATGGACCAAAGCGGGTGCCGTCACGCCGTCCGCTGCCAATCATTGGTTGGCTCCCGACTTCCTAGGTGCGTCTGGGAATTGTAGTTTTTTTTTTTCTTTTTGTGTGACTTTACGTTTAGACAATGGAACATCCAACTATTCCACGAGTCAAAAATGATAGATAGTGTTTATTATTAAAATGGTGGCAAACTGGGCGAGGCAGCAATCCATAGTAATATATTGGGAAGCAGTTTGTAGGAAAAAAAAAAAAACACGTATTATTGCAGGGTTAGGAGTCATTGTTCCCCGTTACTGTGATTGTAGTCATTGCTCCACCCAGTGCCTGATATAATGGGGCTCAGAAGTTTCACTGTCACAAATGGTTATGTTTTTAGGTTTTATTTCATTTTGAATTAATTGAAACCTACACGCAACTCAAAAAATGTGTTGCTTCACCGTGCAGAATGATGTATGCACAGGCTTTGACACTAAAAGGCTGTTTCAGCATCCATCTGCTGAAAGTGGAAGGTTTCTCCCCTTAAACCTGTGTTTCAGATGTGTGGCCTACAACAATGATTTTGTGACTAGTTTGGAAGCCACTCACTCCGTTTCAAATTGCAATATACACTCGTGGAAATAGACTTTTCACTGAAATAGGAGACAATTTTAGAGAGTAATTCAACTGTTTTGTGGAAAATCCATGTCAGACACGTATTATTTTTCAAAGCCGAGTATTTTTATGTATCTCAAAACATCGTCTAGAGGATATCTTAAAAGTAACATGGCAGCAAGTACAACTTCAACATCATTTCAGGGTAACAGGAGTAGACATCATTATGAGACAAAGTGTAGAAACTAGAATAAATAACATAATATACAGATAAAAATAAGGAACACTTATCTCACAATGAAACAAACAGGGAAAAGGGAAACAATCCCATGCACAGGGGCGTCTTAGCCTTGAGTGGAATCTAAACAGGCTCAATTTTTCAATCGAAAAAATGGGTCCCCGAAAGAGATCCCAACTTCCTAACTAACAAGCATCCAAAAAGACTAAAAGATCTAAAATTCTGTCTCTACCATTGCATCCACCCAATCTTTTAAATCTGTAAAACCAAATTGTATTTGGTTTTACAGATTTTCCGAACAGTAAATGATCCAGTGGTTTTAGATTTAGGGCCTAGATGTTGCAGCAGTCAGTGAAAAGAGACCGCAAGCTGAGCTCAAGACTGGAAGAGACCACTGTTGAGACAGACCAGGTTCAAGCCCCTACATCATCAAGCTTTGATCCCTACCTCTGACCCCTCTGGGGGGGGGGGGAGGGAAGAGAAGGAGGATGGGGCGTCAATGGGGAAAATATAATGGGATAAATGTCATCTTACGCTGAGATGATGCATGCAGCTCTTGTATGTAAACTGTGACACACTGGGACATATAAAGGTTTTGAAGGAAATGATGACATGCTGCTCACTGTTTGAGCCTCCATCCCTGGCAGACAGCAGAAAGCCTGAAAGCAAACTGTCGTACAGGAATCTTTTGTGAGCAGTCTGCTGCGGCCCGCTGTTCCTTTTTCTGCTGATACGTGTCAGTGGCATCAGCGCACACTCAGCCTCCACTGTGTAAGTTAACCAAGCTGAATTAGCAATAACATGCATGATTTAAGGGCTGGACCGCCGCACTTTGGAGGACCAACATCCTAAGCCTTTCACCTCGGCTACTTATGGGGTGAGAATGTCACGTTTACAAGATGTCGAGTGGTTGAAGGGCTGCCGCATGACAGTTTTGCATGCTTGGAGAAAGAGAAACAGGCCTAATGTCAGTTTCAAGTGAGATGACAGCCGCCCTTTAAAGGACTGGCATGACGTGGGAGTGAAGCTGATGTTGAGTTTTGAAAATTCAGTTTTGTTTCCAGAAAGCCTGGTCTTGGTCCCTCTCAGATAAAACGCTCTGTCCCTTTTAATCCGATTAATTATCAAAGAAGTGGTTCGTCTCTGTTCCCCAGAAGTTAGAGTACCTCGTGTGCTGCTGCCCTCTTCTTCTTCCTCATTTATTTATGTTCTGGTCCAACTTAGCGTTAAACGGTTGGTTTTAAGTGATATCTGTGGAAAATCTTGCCGGCTCCTGCTCCACAATTTCACACAGCTCTCTGCCAGGCGTTATGTAAATGTCAACACTTGGACTGGATTCAGCTTCAATCGACCCAACCCAGACTATTTGATTTCTGACTATTTTTAGCTTAGCATTATTCTGACGACAGGAGGAGCAGATCAGTGTTTGTTCAGTCGCGGTGATGCTGTGCCGAAAATATTTGTAACCACAGGACCTACAGTTAGATCTATTTTTACTGTTGCCATGTGGATGTCATTTCGTCTCGTGATTTAGGCCACTGATTTATATCGTGGTTGAAGGCACATTCAGCGTCTCTTCAGAGAGATAGAGAGAAGTCAGTCCATGCTGCACACTGGCGAACATGGATAACGTCCTCTCCTCCATCCGGTCACTCAGTGAAGCTCTGGCTGGACGGATCAGATGCCAGCAGACAGTCTGATTCAGTCTCACCCTGTAAAGTAGCAGAGAGTCACCAACAGGGCTTAAGCATGGCCTCTCAGTGTGGGGGCGGGGGGGGGGACATGATTACCCACATCAGCAGTCAGACATGATTCTTCATTCCCCAAAGGTCACTGGTGCAAATCCCCAGGGTCCGGGTGGGAAAAATCGAAAGAATAGCACACTCACACGGATGAGGGGCAAGGTACCTTTGAGCTCAGAAGGCACGGTTAATACAGTTGTTACTGCAGGACCTGCACAGTGGTCAACAATGTGAGAGTGCAGTTGTATTCTGGGTAGATCCCAGTGTGAATGAGTGTAATGTACATATTTCTAAAAAGAAAAAAAAAGAAAAAAAAGAATGGAAAACAGGACCAGAAGACCAAGACCACATTTTTATAGTTGCTTATGATACAAAAAGCAAGTCAATCTTAATATTCAGGAAACGGTAATCAGCTCATTTATTGTCGCTCAATAAATGCCCTAAATATTTGACTTACCCCTGGTACAGTTCAGCCATGCCAACCCTGTCAACAGTTTCTATTGGGATTATTTTAGTAGTTCCAGTTAGAGCTGAAACAATTAGTCAGGTAATCAATTAGCCGTTCAACAGACAGCTTTTTTGAAAATCGATTAATCGTTTCAAGTCATTTTTTATTAGATGCTCAACGAGGATTTCAGGTGAACCTCATACATGAACTCATTTCCAGATACAAAGGGATTGCTGTCTTTCTGAGATTTGTAATGACAGAATGTTGAAATAATCATGATTTTAGATGAGAGCACGATGTTGTCTAAACATCATTATATATTATATATATTATGTGTTACATATGCTTATACATGATAAAACTACAGAAGAACTAATCCAAATTTAGTTTGAGATATTGTGTGCTAAAAGCCATAAGCTCAACTATAAGATTCTGACAGAACATAATAATTATTATATGTATTGATAATATGTATTCATTTTGACATTAAAATGCAACTTGTCGATTTTACAACAAACAAGCTATACCCTGTTAAACAGTGGGATTAACAGTGAGGTGCTGGGACGTGGATTTTGTTCCCTTTGGAGGGAGCCGGACTACCTGTTTCCCCTTGTTTCAAGTCTTTATGCTAAGCTAACTGTCTCCTGGCTGTAGCTTCCTATTTCCTGTGCAGATATGAGACTCTCTGCAAGAAAGAAAAAATACAAAGCATATTTCCAAAAATGTCAAACTGTCCCTTTAATCAGGACCGATTCCTTTTCAGTCCATCCTCTACACACAGAACACTCTTACAGTGTATTTGCCTGCTCGCCTTGGCCACGTCTGCCGTCGCTGTTGCGCAGAATTGTTCACAATAGCATGCTAGTCGCCATAGAGCCATTTTTCACCTATCAATAGGAGCCTGTAGGGTCCTGTGTGCTCAGTCCCCGCCTGTTCAGCGTGGCCGAGCTGCTCTGTCTTACTGAAGAGGAGCAGATGGCGTTCACGGCCTGCCAGCATCAGTCTGCCCCCTCTTAACTGGATCTGTGGTGCTTCACAGGACAAAGGCGGGCGAATGAGAGACTGAGACACAGAGATGGGGAGGGCGGGGGCACAGTCCAGTGGCAGCACCAGCCAAAATTTGCAGCTGTGTGTGCTTGTGTGTGTGTGTGTGTGTGCAAGAGGATTTGGGTCTTGGTAAAATATCGGCTGTGTCTGGGGGAGCGAGGTTTTAGACTTTGTTTGTGTGTGTGTGTGTGTGTGTGTGTGTTTGTGTTGTTGATCATCTTTTCATACATTCAGCCTCGTGGCTGTTTTGGTATTCAGGTCATTGCTTTGAATTAGGAGATTTGCTTACTCATTTGCATTTTTCGATGAGTTTCCAACAACAAAACCCGAACACGTTCTGTACCTCACTTTTCAGAAATGACCCATGGTTCAGTTTGATCACCGGGGGAGGTGTAGTTTATATGTTTACGAGCTTTGACTTATTCACACTGCCTCCTCAGAAAGCAGTCCCCTGCATTGTGAAAGTATTGGGGAAACATTTTCATGCTAAAGATGGATGGTGTCTGACGAGGGCTGCAAGGGGCACATTTCAAAGCTTTGTGATGAAAGAGAGGACAAGTGGTTGCATGATGGGAAACATGGGGGGTTATTATTAATCTAGGCATCTCCTACCGGGCTGCCACTGTGTGTCACACACACACACACACACATCAGCAGCTGATCCACAGGAGGCAATTCTTCCTGAGACGGCGGAGGAGTTGGGACCCTCCTTTCAGAAGCACTCAGCCATTCTGCTGTGTGCTGTAGCTGGGGCTGGAAGCCTGACCCATTTTTTTCACAAACACAGTGTGGGCCCCCCCCCCCCCCCCCCCCCCCCCCCCCCCCTCGCATCCACAGAGGCAGCAGGATCCAATAGTGAGCAGATCAGGGAAATGGGGGGACCGGGAGTCCTCCATGTTTCGGTTTAGGAAGCCTGGCGGGCGTAATGTTTGTTCCCTGGGACACGCAGAGAGGAGGCTGTTACATGTGCAGGTAGCCAGAACACAGCAATTACACACATCCCACTGAAGTGCTGGAAGGGTAGATCAAGAAATACAGTGACATTTGCTGCTTGTGATGAACGCTGATAAGGTACGGCTGAAAAATCGCCCCTCAGAGTAATGGAACACTGAGCCACAGGGAACACGAAAGCCCTTTTTGTAAACATTGCGCGCAAGACGATACAGTATGTCCTCTGTTACCATGACGCTAAATCTATAGGGCAGTCATGTTTAAGTGTAGTGATAACTTTTATGTAACTGTTGGTTACATAATCACCAACTCAGCTGCTCTCCTCTATTGGAGGCTGCAGGCTGTCTAGAAGTGATTTCAGCCCCCCCCCCCCCCCCCCCCCCTTTTTTGCTCTGCATGTGTGCACTCTGTGTGTGTGCATTGGATGTACTGTAGTAATATGTTGTGTTGTTAAGTCAAAACAAGGGGGCAATTGTGGTCTTTGTCTAAAAGCGGATAGCAAAAATCAATGAGAATATGATATTGGGCAACATTTGTGACCTGTCAAACATGTATATCAAAGCAAGTACAAAAAAAGATTGTGTGATGAAATAAGAAAAGAAAAACACGGAATATAAACACATCACAAACCATCAATTGCTTATTAGGAAGAATACAGTATCAGACAGCAGCACCCTGTGGAACTCTTTTAGTCTTTTAGAAAACGGGGACTGTGGCATTGCTCTCCACTAAACATGGCCGTCACCAAGATAAACGGGTGTATCCTGCAGATGTGACATGACAAAGATAAATGCCTTTCATTTGCCTCCTTATGCTCCATACTCTGGACAAAAAACAACTATCAGCATCTGTATCAGTAAGGCCATGTTCTCAGGGTGCACTTGAAAAGTGTCAGTGAGGTGGAACTGAGGCAGGAGGTCAGTAACAACTAAGCGGGCACAGATGAATCTGCATGTGGCCCAAGACAGGAACAAACACGAGTGATGGTCAAAGTCTCATGTCCCGCTGTGAATAAAAGCCAGTGCAGTGAGTAGTATGCTGACCATAGAGACCAGAAGGTCTGCTTCATGTGCATGTCAAGAGTGTGATAAACAAACAGGATGATTCACAGACTTCAAATATCATAGATTTGCTTGACTGTGATCTCAGCTCACAGGTTTCCTTAAAGCTGCATTCATTGATTTTTTTGGGGGGGTCAAGCTGAAAACACAAAGTTGAAAAGTTGTTGTGGCCAACATATTGACAGATGTGTGTGTTTACACATCCAGCGGACACAGAGTAGTATTAACGTTCTTTTGGAGTCATGTCTGGCCACCCGACAAAGGCCAATAGTCCCCCTTTTAGCTCTTTGATTTGGGCTCCAACAAATCCAAAGTAAAATATCTGGCTCTTTCGCTGCTAAACGCTCCACTGTGTTCACCAGCTAGTCTCCATCTTTGGTTGCATAAGAGTCATTTATCAGAGCTTTTTCACTGAAAACTACTGCAGCTGGAAACCAGGTTCAGAGAGTCAAGTTTGTGGGCAGGAAAACCAAAACAATGAGCTAAAAGAAGGTAAAAACCTCCACAGACCTGAGGGGAACTGTGGAGTTGGGTGATAAGTCTCAGTGGGTTCAGCAACACAAGTGACACCACTTTACACAGCACATAGTCATTTTAACCATTGTTAATATGAAATGTATTGATTAGTGCAACTTTAAGTTTATTGTGGAGAATGCAGTACACATAAGCTATTTGGCTAGCTAGGTAACGGATGCAACTGGATTGTTAACTTATAGTTCTGTCAAGCTGGAAAGTGGTGACCATTCTAGACGCCCACAGCTGGAGAGGGCCCAAATTAAAAGTCCTTGTAAATACATTTTACATCATTTAAAACAAGAGAGGCCTCCACGGGGCCCAGAATTCCTAGCTACACCTTTACATATATACTGCTTTTTCAGTATTGGTTTTTAATGCCATAGCATGTGTCATCTTATGGACCATAAACACCCAGATACAGCATACTACATATAAAGACAGCACTGACCACACCAGAGCCAAGAGTCTAAGCCATGTGTTCATTGATTGTATTATTCATAATGAATGAATATTAAAAAGAGTAGACTTGACTTTTGCATACGGACTAGATATAGAGGACTGATGGATTGATTAAAGAGGACTGGCTCAGTGCTGCTTGCCTTTGCATTTTGAACCTTTAACACCGTAGTGCGAGGTATGGGTGGAAATATTAATATTAATAGTTGACCTATGAGTAAGCAGGTTGCACCCACCTGCTGACCCTTGAGGTCAAAGCGATTGCCCCGGTCAAGATCCAGATCCCCAACCTCAGCTGCCACCCCTCCCTCAGTGGTTTGCGGAAAAGCTGTCCCATTAGCTAATCCCTTGGTCTCTGCATTACTCCTCCCGAATTACCCCTCCCGCCCCACCCACCCCCTTGGTGTCGACCTCCCACTGTCCCGTCGCCTCTGTGTTCATAGTAGTCCTGTTTGGGGTTTTCTCCCTAATGAGGCCCAACAGATGGGGACTCACACCGGCTGAAACCGCAGGCAGGGACAGAGCTGAGACGGATAAACCTTTTTGTTGCAGTGGCTCAGAGAGAACAACAGTGCTCGTCACTGTACAGAAGTATGTCCAGCTATCATTAGAGAGAACGTCGGCCAGTGGCTGATATTGGCTTTAAATGACTGCATTAATAATGCATAACGGCGTTGTGTTGGCTTTGCCTCCTCAGCAATTTTTGAAAGTACACAGCTCTGGCTTAAGACAGCTATTGATTGTCATCCTGTATGAGTAAACGAATCTAATATAATTTTTTGGTGAATTTGGTGAACGTACCCTCAGTTTCCAGTTGTACACCAAGCTCAGGCAACAGTCCTGCAATAAATCCCACCTTCACAAAGGTTATGTCGTTTAAGAGAAGTGTTGATTCAACTTTATGGTCATTTTGGAGGCTGCAGTTTATGTTGTTGTTGAACTGCACTGTGTTATGCTGAGAGTTGTTTCTTATATTTAGTCTTCCCTGATGGAGAAAAAACACCTCGAGGAAACGGACTGTATGTATATCAAGAAAGCACAATAACATAATATGTAATATATCAAATATAGTAAACATAGTTGTCCATTCCTTCATTTAGTTGAATATTATATTACTCGCATGTTTGTGTGTTAATTACAGAGCTGGAGCTGGGTGGTGATTAGCCTAGCTTAGCATAAAGCCTGGAGGCTAGGGGTAATAGCTAGTCTAGCTCTCTCCAGAGTTAAAAAAAAAATGTCTCCTGTGAAGCAAAAGTAAGCAAAAAGCAAAAACATTGTGTCTCGTTTGTTTAATCTGTGCACAATCGGAAATGTAAATTTGTGTTTTTAGCAGGAGATACTAACAACAGTTTACCAATCCGCCTAGTACATCTGTGTAGCATATCAGCTGTAGCGTAGCTTGCCAGTTGGTGAGCCCAGGTTTTAGTATAGGTACAATGATACCACACTGTACCTATGGCAGCTACGTGCATAGGCTCCTAGGCTACGTCGTATGCTATGCCGTGGCTGACGTGCACCTCCTATCAACGATATCAACAGGCGCAATCCCATGCTCAACTAAAAAGCAAAACTTATGCCGTAGGTATCTCCAGTTAGCATCGACTATAAATCCAGCTTCATGCTAAGCTAGGCTAATCACCCCCAGGCTCGGGCTTCGTACTGAATGCGGCATCGATCCTCTCATCTCATCATTTCCCTAAATGTGTCATTGTCTGTTTAAGTGTGAATCATCCCTTCTTGTAGGTAATTGATTACATTTGTCATTTATTAGAATAAGATTATTTTAAAATAGTTTAAACCTTGTTTTTACATATATTGAATATTTTGTTGCCCCTGAATTAAGCCACCCAAGTCCCAATGCATTAGCACATTACTACAATATTTGTTATTCTTGAATGCATGATTAAGGTGGTTTTGCAGGACATCAGATGATAATGGTGTACAGCTTGGGCTTAAGTGTTGCTTTGACTTTTCTTTGTCTCAACTTGTTTTGTATCATGTCACAATGAACGGAACCTTTTTCATGTTTGCCAGGTTGATGCCCTCTCCGGCCAGTGTACAGGATGCTCTGCCATTACTTTGACTTTGCTTTTAAGCAGCATTTTTAAAAATTCAGCTCAAGCTCTCAGACCTCTTAACTTCCGAGTTTTACATCTTTGGTAGATGTTTCTTTGCTGCGAGTGAGAGCCTAACGCTCTGACTTGAAAATGGGAAGCAATCTAGTCTGAAAAGACGATGAAATGTAGACGGTAATACTTTGATGTCTTCCTCCATATTCATGCTTCAGATAAATATTTCATTTTGGTGTTGCCCTGATGTTTCCCAGTAATGCACTGTAGCCGTCCCAGGCACTGCCTATGGTGAAACGAGAGCCCTGCCCACTTGGGAGAGCTTGTTTTCAGCACAGTAAAAGGAGCCTGAGCCCCGGAGCCTGCTTAAGACTTGTGGGGTGGGGTTATTTAAGGGGGGGGGGGGGGGGGGGCAACCGCTGACTGAAACGTGATGCAGGGTGGGGGCATAGATGGGACTACTTGGTGCTGAATCAGGGCTTGCTGCCATCACAGGGCTCCTCTGGGACTATGATGTCGGCCCCAGGACAGAGAGAGGAGGGGAGGCAAACAAAGGGATGAGAAGGACGAGAGGGAGGTGGAGGTGGAGTGGGGGAAACCACAGGGGTGGGGGCACTGACAAAGAAGACCTGCAGAGATGATCCACAGACGGCTGCTGAAGGCCGCAGGCTGGATATCAATGGAGCCGCATTAGAGAGCTGCAAATCAGATTTCTGTCCTCCATGATGATATTAGTTTTATGACTAGAATGATGCTCGTTATTGACTTCTTCTGAGAGACATTTATTTACATGTCACTGGTTGTCCCAAACTTAGACCGCCTCACTCTTGGAAACTGACATGTTTACTGCCAGATTACTTCTGAGGTATGGCGGGAACTCTGTTTGTGTGCTGGTGAGTGATAATCATAATCCCAATCTGGGCGATTAGTGTTATCCCGACATTATCATACCAACATAAACTCGTACAAGCCAGATGTCTGCGTGCGCGGCTCAGTGCGGTTCATCTCGGAGTATTATCCCAGACTGTCCGAGCGTTTTAGTCGCTCTCTGCTCCCAACTCGTAGACATGGCGCTGATCCGTTTAGCCACGCTGCGAGACGAAGAGAACCCCATACAGTGTTCTGTAATCGATCTTATTCAACATTTTTTTTTTATTTTCTGTCACTTTTCATGTGAACAACACGTCCCAAAATGGTTCCTTGGGCACTCAGATCTCAGAGTTTTGATGCCCTGCGAGAGGTGTTTGTTGTTCCTTTTGACGGGGCACTGCAGCCAGTTTAGGGGACATAAAATACAAACAATAAGTGCTACTAGTTCAATGTAGTGCAATGCAGTTGGCAGAGTATAGCTAACAGTAAGTCCACTGACCTATTACTGTGCAATATTTATGAGATGGAACAGGGACAGGGCCAGTCCAATTAAGAGCAGACTTCAGCTGAGAGACGGAGGAGATTCAGGATTTGGGAGCGGGGAAAGTCGGTCCCTTTCATCTGAGTATATTTTTGAGAACATGCTGGAGGAGAGGAGGGCGATGGGACGTTAGAAAGGCCGGCCATGCCAGACCGCAAGAGATAGCACCACATACTGTTTGTGCAAAGTGACTCGGCCTGCGTGAGAACGGGGTCAGGCTGATGCTCGTTTCATCTTACTGGGAAGAGAGAGTGATGCCAAGCTGAGCTGTCTGACAGAGAGCTTATGGAGGGAGAAGAGTTGTACGATCCCACTGTGTGTTTGTGTGTGTGTGTGTGTGTGTGTGTGTGTGTGTGTGTGTGTGTGTGTGATGCCAGGCTTACGCTGCCAGTCTCCGCCCCGTCACTGCTTGGGTGATGTCATATGTCTGCGTGTGTTTACAGCCTTGTGATCCATCATCGCCTGGACAAAGACTGAAGCCATGGCCAAGCTTGGATGCAGTGGAAGGAAGGGAGGAAGAGGGGGAGGCAAATTTTGAAAAAAAAAGAAATCTGATGGGAAATTTACAGAATGACCTAATTTCTAGCACATTCGCTTTTTCAACCCCCCTCATTTCATGACAGTCTTGGTATCTTCCATACTTTGAGGATTAGAACGATGTTGTGGTTACACTTCTTTAACTCGACTTGGCTACTGCTCAGCAGTCTGTTCATAGATTACACAGCGAGAAAGGTCTGATCACGGTCTGTCAACCTGCCTAATTGTCAAGCACCAAGTGCTTTGACCAGATTGTTTACCACCTTACAGTTCATGTTCATTAAAGAATAGGTCTGTCATTGTATATCTGACTTATTGCCATGAAATCCAACTGAAGGACCAAAACCAACAATGTGTTGGTGTTAGTCTCTCGACACTTTCCAACTTTCCTACCCTCTCTGTGACCTGGTGACAAATATATAGTTTCATTTTTACAAAAAGGCCCAGTCATTTACGAAAACAGCTGGGCACTGTAGTTCCTAGCAAACATAACATCAAGCAGGAGGGAACTATTTTCTGCTGCGGATAAATACACGATGAGACACCAGGATTCCTACTGAAGATGGGCCTGAATGCCACAGACAGGCATTGTTGTTGTTTTTTGGTCTTTTCGTGGGATTTGTTGACATTAAGAAAAAAAATGCCTTTAAGTTGATATGAGCAGGTGTGAATATTTTGGTGGTGCACGATAATAAATGCAACGACATAGTCGTGGCTTAGGAGTTGAATTGATGCTCCAGCAGCTCCTGTACCTTGTGTTTCTGCTCTCCCTCTCTCTCTCTTTCTCTGTCACTCTCTCTCTCTCTGTCTCATGTCTTACATCTCTTTTTCTTCTCCATCCTTCCTCCTGAGGCTCCTGTGTGTTGGAAATGGCACGTTGACTTCCACGTGAAGGCTTTTCTATTCGCTGGGCTGCCTGCCTGCCTGCCTGCCTGCCTGCCTGCCTGCCTGCCTGGCATCCCCTCTGTGACCCACGTCTGCACGGCCTCAGTGGCAGTCTTATCACCCACCCTCCCCTCCCTTTCTCTATCTCTGCCCCTCTCTGTCCCTCCCCGTACGCCTCTCTTAACACTGCTGTCTCCTCCACAGCAGCTGGACCACTCACGCAGTGGCCTGGTCGTGGGGGGGGGCAAGTGAGGAAGAAAGAGATAGAGTTTGAAAAGGAGAGAGTACCTAAAGGCTGCAGCTGCGGTTCATTGACTTAGCTTCGATTGATAACAGAGCGTTTGGCTCTAACCTGTCTGTGAGAGGAACCACGTGCATTTCTCTGAGGCAATTACGTGACAATTTCCTCGAGGAAAGCCAATAGCTAACCGCTTATACCACGCTATTCAATTATGTAAGAGGAGCTTTCCTCTCTGCTGCTCTCGCATACTGTGGAATTAGAAACACACTGTCTTGTTATTTTTTGATTTGTAAAAGAGTGAACTGTGAAGAGATTAGTGTTAGCATTTAGGGCTGGCAGTTTGCTACATTCCAACGCTATTTGTAGGTATAGCTTCCACATTGACTTCTTGTCATTTTGGTTTCAGTAGAAAAGGCAACCAATTAGGGCCAACTAAGAACTACAGAGCGGGCGGGTGGGGTAATATTCAGAAAAAAAACCCCCCTCAGGTTTCTGAGATTAAAGTGATACATTTACGAGGAGAAAACATGGATATTCTCTGAGATTAAAGTGGTAAATGTACGAGAAAAATCGCACAAATTTACAAGAAAAAAACATGTCTTCGCTTTTCCTATCCTCTATTATAATAATTAAAAACAAGAAAGGTCACATTTGCACTCGCTCGCAGCTTAAAGGGCCTCACACCGTACCCACTTGACATCATGCATATGCCCCCTGTCCTCATTGCAGCCAAAGCCTTCAAATCAGTTCTTCCCCTTCCCCTCACGCTCTTAAAAAGCATGACTGCATACAATAAGGCCCAAGCTTCTCTCAAGGCCAGGTTACCCTAGCAACAAGTTACGCAGAAACAGTCTGGGGCGACGGCGCTACCTCAGAGGAGAGGAGCGTGCCTGAGAGTGGAGGTGGAGACTAACAGGGATATTTCAGCAGAAAAACAATAGGTCTCAAATGGATTACACGTTTGTGTTTAGCTTGAATAAACGACCAATATTAATACATAAACGTACCATGTGCAGTTAGATCCATTGCTATGTGTTTAATATATAATGTTTCTGTTACATAAGCTCACAAACATAATGTATTACGCACAAGTGCTTGAATGTGATGGTGTCTGCAGAGAGACAAAGAGCCCTTGGGTGTAGCGATGGTCTCATCTCCTGTCAGCAGGGATGCTGGGACGCAGCCAGACAACCAGCCAGACAACCAGCCTGCAGGATCACAAAGGTTCACCCATGGCTGCCAAACACATTCTGTTCACACGCACCCCTCGTTATTAACCTCCACCTCCACAGGTTAGGAGCAGTATTTGAGACGATCAAACCAAATCTCATTCAAAAAAGGACACATTTTCGTCGAATCTCTCTCGTCTGACCACCGAGACAGCACTGGGTGTGTCCAAGTCAAACTCCTTACTGGGTTTAAAACTGAAAGTTGTGTGCAGGAATGTGGTGCAAGAACCTCCAGATCACGATTTTAGTCACCATATCTATGTAACTTAAGGCATTTGTATAAATATTGTTGTAAAAATGGTAATTCAGCCATTTTCTTTGTACCAGACATAACAAAGAAATTCTCCTTTCGTTGTAGGCGCATGATGTGTGGTGAATGATAATTTAGTGACTGTCTCCATCTGCTGTACACCCACAGGAACTGCTGCATTATGTAACAGGAGCGTACTAACATGGCCCTTCTGGAAGGAATAGAAATATGGCATGTCTTGCCGTGTGCACCCTTCAAGTGCACCTTATACGCTGTTGCTTTACGCTTCAGGAGATTTTCAAGTTTCAAGTGCCTGGTGGCTGTAATCAAATGGAACAGAGCTGTGTAGTACTTAGCAGTTGAGGCAAACGTAGAAAAGTGTCTACTTTGTTGTTGTTATTTAATCTGTCAAAGGCTTACATTACCACCACCACCATTACTATTATAGCTACATGAGCTACATCATGAAAAACTCAGGCTTTGCTCTTGTGTATACTGATTTAGTTGACCATGCTGTGTTGTCGACCTGTAGTTACATTTGCAGCAGCAGTAGCAGGCAGCATAGCATTGATACTGTATAACATGAAATGTGCATGACCTCTGCTCTATTGCAAAAACAAAGGCTGTCTGATCAGCTGATTCAGGCAGAATAAGTTAATATTCAATAATCACTTGTAATAAACAGAAAAAAAGAAATTCCATTGACACCCAAATGCAAAACTGCTGTGGAGTGTGAACGTGAAAGCTACAGAGCAAACAAATTCAAAATGGTTCGTCCTCTGAGACCATGTCACCCTGTCTATATTGAGATATCTTGGGTTCAAAGTTAATGTTTTGGCCTGACGTTGGCGCTACAGAAAGACTCACGGAGAGTCCGAACTGAAAAGGAGTCATGCTGTGGGGAGCATGAAGCCTTTTATGGCAGTTTATCCTTTAGATCCTTTAGAAACTTCTTGCGTATAACTGACACTTTATGCAAAGTCCTTGCACTCCATTAAGTCACATAGACAGGAACCAAAAAATCCGGCACACTGTCAATCCCTTGTACTCCAAATCCATGGATTATGAATTTTACCTCATTTACCTGATGGAACCATGGACTCGTTAATCTTATCTGATGAAGGTCTGAGGACCGAGACAACGTAAATAAAGTGAGTAGAAGTGATCAGATCTTTTTGTTTCTTTCAATTGTGTAGAAGTGGAACATTTGGCCTGATGGTGGTGCTTTGACCCAACGGCTGCATGAGAGGAAAGGTCAGCGAGGTCAGCAGAAGTATAAGCAATCCTCCATTGACATCCATATCAAATTGCGTGACAATCTGGCCAGGATATCTTGCTTTCACAGTGCTGCATGTTGGACAGACTAGTCCTTCAGCGTTAGGCCCCTTCGCTTGTGGAGCTCAAACTGTATGTCACTATCATAACAAGAAAATCTTTAGTTCTCCGCACTTTCTTCTTCCTTGTGAAAACCTGGTGCATTACCCACGATGCAACTCGACCGCCAACAGTTTGGTCAGAGAGTCGGATGTGTTATGCTAGTAGCGGCTAATGTAGCCTCTAGCAGAGATGAGGAGCGGGCTACAGATGTCTGGAAAGCTCACTTTTTTCAAACGCCACATCCCCAGATATTTATTTCATTTTCAAGCTTGTACTCTTCAGACCCAACCGCAAGACCAGTGACATCACTTGAATCAGTGGCTTTGCCTCTAAGTTTGCCTTTAACTTTGGCTGACAAGTCTTGATGCTCTATCACGCAGAACTCATTCTCTCTGCAACAAAATGAGTTTGCAACGGTGACGGCTACTATGAATGAATCTGGGGAATCGTCAGCTGCTGGTACATGTAGACAAACATTGTCTACGGCCATGCTAGCAGCTCTGTGAGGCTGTGCTCAGTACGGTGGTGCTTTTGAGCTAAATGCTAATGTCAGTATGTTCTCATGCACACTATGACCACGTAAACATGCCGATAGTGTTTACCATGGGCATCTTGGTTTAGCGTGTTGGCATGCTAATCAGTGCTAATCAGCACTAAACACAAAGTACAATGAAAGCTGCAAGCAGCGATGAACGGGCTCAACGGAATGATGATTGTCACGCAAGGCTTATGTTGCCAGTAGGTGGCGCCATGACCGTGATTCATGAATGGCACATAGGCGTGACTGGGCGTGGTCCGTCAATAAGCATGTGAAGTTTGAGGCTGATCGGTTGAAACATTGCTGAGTTATTCCCACTTCCTGTTTGGCGTGCCGTCATGCGTCCGCCATGGTGACGGCATATCAACAGATCATGTGAATCAAATGATTTTTTTCACATATGGCTTGCTTCCTGTTGCCAGTTGGTGGCGCTATGACTAATACTCAATGCGCTCAGTCCTCCTCAGGCCTGTGTCAAGTTTGATGCATATTGGACAATGTGCAGTCAAGTTACAACTGCTTCCTGTGTCCACTAGGTGGCGCTAGAGAACACACACTAATTGTATGTGATGCAAATTTCATGTAAATCCAAGAGGCTTTTTCTCGGCATGATACACCTGCCTACCAAATTTCATGCATCTAGGTGAAAAATATTGCAAGAGACCCATAAAATATCAAATTTTTCACCATTTCTGATGTGTGTTTCATGACTTTTTGATCATGCTTATGCCCTCAGAGAGGCAATTCATTGGGGGGGGGGGGGGGTCCCTAGTAAGATTAGTTTTACTGATATTTAGTAAACCAAAGTATTGAACTTTTAACTGCCGGTGGCCTGGATGAAAAGTCAGGAGATCAACAATGCCAGTGGGCTTTATCCTCTGGGGAACATTAATATCTGTACAAATCGCCATGGCAATCAAGGTTTCAAGGGTTGTTGAGCTATTTGAGTCTGATCCAAAGTGGTGTAGTGACCTTGTGCTCCACAGAGCCCTGTCTTTAGTGTGGCTGAAAACACTAAATACTAAATCATGTCATAATCATTTAAATATTATCCTTGTTTCCAACATGCAGTATGTATGCCAAAATGTAAAAGGTCACCCACTTAAACTGAGGGCCTTTCATAGAAATGACTCTATTCAACACACAGGTGTATATGTAAAGCTTGTGGGTTTAATATGGCAATTTTCACCACCAGATAGAATCAACATAGGGGATCCAATCCAGCAAGTCAAATATATGCACCCCTTTGAGATCAGGACACTACAAAATACACCTCTGATTCATCACCCCCCCCCCCCCCCCCCTCCACAAAGTGTCAGATAGGCCATAGACACTTTCTCATCAGTATTAGTAGTAGTACAGAATTAAAACAGAGGCTGGGCAGCAGCACACCAGGCTTTCCTTGTTGCATTTGTGAAACATCCACGTAAAGACACAGCCATCGGCAAAACATCTTCAAAAAGAGACAATTACGGAACATCATTTCTTCGTGGGTACAGCGTGTGAATTAAGTCTGGTAATCATACAGGCAGCATGTATGACAATTATACTACAATACAGTACAGTATATATACAGTAGCAGTGAGTGGCTAGCCGACAAATGTGCACTCTCGCTGTGTTTCTGCCCCCTCCCTCTTGCATCCTATTCACAGCTCTGCTTATGTGTTGATGAGTGTGAACAGACTTCTTCTCCGTTGCGGAGAGAGCGTGCTGCCGTTTTCGGCGCTCGAAACACATTGCGGCGGTGGTGTTGCTTGATGCTTGCTCCCGTGCCCAGTCAGCGGGCATATGCTGCCGTCGCTATAAGAAGCCACGTGCGAGCAGCCTCGCGCTGCAAAGAAGAAAGAAAAACAAAAAAAAAAGCCCTGCTGGAGTTTACACAAAACTGACTGAACGCTTTTCCTGACAGTGTACAGTAGGAGTGTAGGATCTGCAGATGCAGGTCTGCAGAATGTTACAAAAGTGTGTTTTTTCTCTCTTTTTTTTTTCATTTACAGTTCAAGCAGTAAAGAGGTGTTATGATACCTCCTATTAAAACAGGAAATATCCGTAGCCCAAAAGAGTCGATAACAGTACTTCACAGAGAAAGAACACAACACAGGTTTTCGGTTGTGAACTGCCACTAGGCACATTTTCAGTTTGAAAAATGAAGAGACTTTTAAAAGCAGCCTTGAGCGGGGAAAAAAAAACAAAGGAAATCTCTGACTTTTCTCAGTATTATAATGAAGCAGTGTGAATGTTGCTGGCAGTGGGACACTATTCTCTAAAGGAATGTCTCAAGATATGGACGGCTCCATCTTATCGCCTCGCGCCACCTTAAAAAAACAAACAAATGGATCAAATCCCTGGTCGTTGTTGCTAGGATCAAAACAGTCTTGTGATGTGAGGGGTAAAACGTGTACATTTACAACGTAGATATACTGTACAACAGCCTCACATTTGAAAACATACAGTAGATCATACACGTTTAGTGTAAAAGAATGAGTGAGCAAGACCACACAAAGAATTCCCGGTTCTCTTAAATCTACAGTTTTCTTATGTCACAGGTGCCATTTTGCATCCAGCTGGATTAAAAAGCTTTGAGCCACTGCAGGCTGCTATCAAACTCCCTCCTACTAATGCCAATGTAAAATAACACACACCAATATAAAACAAAAATCAGCAGGAAATGCAAGGGAATGGTACACATTACAGTTTGACTATGAGTTTGTTTTTTTCTTCTTTTCTTTAGTTTTAAATAAATCATACAAAAATAGTAGTGTACAGTGTACAATCTGTCATGGTCCCTTTGATTCTCAGTGGAGCATCTGCGGCGAGTGTGTAACTCACCTATGCACACACACACACACACGCACGCACACTCACTGGTTCATAACTAAGTGACGTCTGACTCGTTTCAGATAGTGCTGAGTGCCAAACAGTCCTAAGCTCCTGGCTTCAGTCCTTGGGGAGTCGGTCCGTCAATCTCCCTCCGTGGCTCAGCTGCTTCGCAAACAGACTGACTCTCCACAGATAATCACTCTTTCGCCCTCTATCTCGCTCCTCATCCCGTCTCTCAGGTTATCTTTGCAGGTCTCCGGGGGAGGTAAATAAACGAGTCCCTACGATCCCTCTTTCCCCTCTGAGCTCTCTGGCGGCGCTGGAGGCTCCTCCGCCGTGGGTGACTGGGCCCCTCCCGGACCATCTGCACACAAACCCAAAAAACACAAAGCATGTTGCAGTCGCTTTCAAGGGCAAAGAGAAAGAGTTACACGCCCAAGCTATTGCTGATCAATACCAATGACCTAATGATAATTATGGGTCTAAACTTGGCACGCCGGGTAGCCACACTGATGCCAGAGTCGTGAGGAATGACTGAGGGTGATTCTGGCGTGGAATTGGCAAGTTATAGCGATTCCCACGTGGCAATCGTAGCCCAAAAAGCTGGCCCGAATGCTTCTAACTGGAGCTGATCCTCAAGTCTTCAGCCCCAAAACTTCAAAAAAGTTAGACTAAAGTTCATGGCAGGCAAGTACTCTAGCAAGACTGACAGATTTTGAACTGTGCATTATATC
The DNA here is from genome assembly GCF_043641665.1 of Enoplosus armatus. Taxonomy (NCBI): domain Eukaryota; kingdom Metazoa; phylum Chordata; class Actinopteri; order Centrarchiformes; family Enoplosidae; genus Enoplosus; species Enoplosus armatus. Next base: position 3,279,907 of record NC_092195.1, read on the forward strand.
AGGACTGGCTCTACAAATTCAGTTTACAAGTTGATTACAGGTTGAGTTGGCCTTGTTGTGCTCATTATGGTAATAATGAAAAAAGGGAACGTGTACTTTACCTTTGAGGGACAGCTCAGCCAGCTTAAGAGGCAGGTCACCAGGGTTTACGCCCGCAGGAGAGCCCAGGATGTCAGGCAGGGCATTTCTCCTCCCCGAGCGCCCCGAGGAGGCAAAGTCCAACACTGGCTCTACTTCCGTCATCTCAGGACCCCTCTGTGACGAAAAGAGGGACACGGTACGCTGTTACATTTATGCCGGTCCTTGAAAAGTGCCCCCCTGGTTTGTTACAATGTGAAAATGAGATTAAAGGACAGAGTGTCATGTTTTATAAATAACATCGCAATTAATTTAGCCAATATCTTTCTGTGCTAACATGCCGTGGAAACTGACTATATTTCAATATAAATGAAAGTTCCGTGATATTAGCTGAATTATCATTAGCTGCACATTAGCTTGTTTGTTAGCTATGTTTGTTAGTTAGCTAGCTCTTGCTAATGGGTCTGTGAGACAGTTAGCTAATAGCAAAGGAAACACAACTGTAGCGGTTACAGCACCACACACATTGGCACAAATGACATGGGGCTCAGGGTGTTTAACTCATAGCCAATAGTTAGCATGCATGGGAAAACCCAGTAAAGCAACAAACATGTGAAGGAAACATCATGTTAACATCGTTGATAGGATATTAGCTGACAAGTTACAATGTTATTGAATTGTTTGCTTGGTTCGTCCGTACGACTAACTACTGTAGTTAGAGCTAGCTAACAGGTCGCCCGGACGGCTGGATAGCTAATAGCAAAAGAAGCAGCCTTGTTGTAATGTTGAATAAATAATAATGATGTGCATTTTAGCCTGATGTATAACAGATTCACTGACATTACATGAGGCTCAGGGTCTCATTTCTATGACTGACTGAAATAAGGGTGCTTTTGTCTTGTTAGCATGTATAGGGAAAACCCCTGTACAGTACAGTAGCTAAGTTCTACTCCAAGTACATTTTAACTGAGTCGATGTTAATGGTTGAGGTCATTTTAATGGCACTCTAATGATATTACATTTGAAATGCTTGATATGAGCAACTTTGAGTAATACAGAGCACAGCAGTGGCCATTTATCTTGACATATCTCAGAAAACAAAATGCAGCTAATCTGTTTTGTGATTTGAGCGTCAAGAGAAAAGATTTATCATTGGAGCGGAGGATGTGTCTGTCTGGTCTCATGGCAACCAGCAGCTGGGGAGCCAGCTCTAGGCTACACTGGTGACAGGCAGAATTACATCCCTTGTCTCACACACACACACACACACACAAATACAGCGAGCTGCTGTTGCCATGGCAACAATACAGAAAAAGCACCACTGGCAGGTAAACATATGACTAAAATCCATCCTCTCACTATCTCCCTTTCTCTCCCCAGTCTCCCCCTTTTGTTGTGTCGCCTCGCTTTAAATAACCATACCATTCTGTGGAGCAAAATCCCATTCCCCATCGCTCCCTCTCTACAAAGGAATGACATCTGAGTTAATGCGTACTTGCAGCTGTAAACTCGCACACACACACACACACACACGCAGTCTAAATCTCCAGGAAAAGGGCCACAGGTTGCCCATCTGTTAGCCTTGAGCACTATTGTAGCTCAGCCATTGAGCTCGTACGAGCCACAGTAGTGCATTGTGGCCTATTTTAAAAATCGAATTCCATGAGCATAAACATATTTCCTCAGACGCTTTCACATCATCACATGTTGACAACTAAGCCCATGACTCGGCACATAGAGGGGGGCAAACGCAGTGGAACGGTAGCTTTTGTGTGGCTTTGTTTGATTAAAGGTGATGGATGTAGCATTTTTGAACCTCACTATATAATTATCAAATGAATTGTTCTACCTACGATCACCGTAAATGATTGATAGCCTTTATTCAACAGCAGAAATAATATTAGTGTTTTAAAAATCTATAACCACATTACCCATAAAGCGTATGTCCACCCCCCCCCCTCCCCCCTCAGTGTCCTTGGCTGTACTGTATAAGATAAACATACAGTAAGATACTAATAATTAATGCAGTAATGATTTATTGATGACAAATGCTGTTGCATATTTGATGTTGTGCCCTGTCGAACACCCTTATAAGAGTCCAATCAATAATAATAATAATTAGCTTTATTTGTATAACACTTTTCATACAAAACATGCAGCTCAAAGTGCTTTACATTTAAAAAGGAATAAAATCAGGAAACTATATATATTTATATATGATATATGATATCATATATATGAAAAAAATCTAAGTTTGATGACTCTGAAATAACATGTTAACTGCAACTAATGTCACTGTACAGTTCCATTTTACAACAAACAGCCTTCCATTTGTGCTTCCAAACATTACTTCCTTACGCTAGTTTACTCCGTTTTTTATTGGGTTTTTTTTAATGCACTTTCTCAATTTGTGCAAAAAGAATAAATTGTTAGATCATTTGAGGTTTGAGTGGAGCTCAGGGCGTGGCCTCGATGTCCTCTACAACCACTCCAATGCCAGGTGCTCTCTAGTGAACCATTCTGTAGTTGCAGTACTAAACTTGGCTTTACTGTCGGTGTTCCGGGAAGCCAGAATATTGTTCCAGTTTTCCTTCTCTGGCCTCGAATGTCAAAGCTGCTCTCCTGGATCAGAGGCCACAGCTCAACCGACAATAGGAGTCTTATCAGGGCTAACTCAGGAACAACAGGCTAAACCAGGACACTTCGCACGGCTCGCCTCTCCCTCCTGCTTCAGTCTGTCTGGCAGGCTCGTCAGGCTGAACAACTGGTCATCAATGTAAAGCTAGGATTTGTCTGTTAATACGGATAATTAAAACTAGACCTGACTGAAATATTGACTTGCTGTAATGTCAGGTCCATATTGACCCTCTGTTTCATACCAGATACTGGCCACAATCATCCACTGCTAATGTGACAGCTTTCCAGTGCGATGAGGGAGCAGCTTCAGGATTTTTAGAGTGGAAGATGCCTCAGTCCACCTTAAGAAGCTGTTTCCCCTGCTAAAACGTGTTGTTAGCCTTGTTTTAGCAGTCAGCAATGATTTAGTTGTAGCTTCGAGGTATTCCCTCTATGTAATATATTGCGCAAATATGAACAAAACATACAAAACATTGGCTTTCAGTAGCCTGGATCCGGAACTATCAGTGTCAGTAACAGCCTCCACCTAATTAGAACATCTGTTTGGTAACTTTCATTAAGCCGTCGGATTAAACATTGAACAGGCAGTGACCCATCATCTGAACAGGTTTATTTTAGTTGATAATCCAACAACAGTTTAGATGGGATTATCTTGTCAAGAAAATTGACCTAGATACGGTGATGCCCGCGCCGGCTCAGTCAGATACAGGAACAAGCCGCAGGTATGTTACGCAACAAGGTAGAGTTATAAAAGCCTTTTGACTGAAGAACTGTCAGAGGTCAAGGGTTGTTTACAGAGATGGTGGAAAGACAAGAGAACAAAAAAAGGCAATCTTTCTTCTCTTCTTTCATACTGCAAACATGTGAGAACTCATTAATGCCGCAAATTGCTACCTGGGCTATTTCTAAACACAGTGACCTCTGTAATTTAGCAGCAAATTACACAGTGCGCACTTTAAACATCCTCTATCTTGCAGGGCCACTATGTAAATAACAATGCAGCTAAAAGTATCCTGTCATATCTTGTCAGTTGGACAAATGATAAAAAAGAAGCCCTTTCATCCATGTCTTGTGTGTTTAACAGAAGAAGCCTGTTGTGTCTCTGAACTTGAACAGCCCATCACATTCAATCCAATGTTGGAGGGTAATTTTGACCACAACAGCACGGGGCCTTGTCTCCGATCAAACCTCACAGTGCCTCACAACGCAGACGAGGGCGGCTCTATTCAGAGGAAGCCCTTGCTGGCTTTTGGAGAGAGCGCCCTGCTTTTTCTAAATGGAAATACCAAGTCCAAGGTCCAAGGTCTCCGCAGACACTGACAGTGAATGGAGGCTTTCAGCACCACGGACAGAGCAAGAGAAAGAGAGCGGCAAACAGAAAGAGATGCTGAGAGCTCGATAACTTAAGACTTTGCGCATCAATGCAACCAACCGCCGACATATTGCCCCTTCTGTTGTGTGTAGAAAAATGTCAAAACCAAACTCTATTCAAGAACCTGGCAAGTGAATATTCCTTTGGTATCGACAAATGCTTCACATTTTGTAGAACTGGACTGGTGACCTTTCAGAAACAGTCAGGATCCACTCCTCAATTCAGCACACAACTAAAACCCCATGAAGCCCTTACGACAACTTTTAGAACTGGTTTGGTAGTCAACTTCTGCCACCAAGACACACTATGTAGAACAGCAGCAATATGCTAATAGTTAATAGTTCTTGATCATTTCGAAAAGACCAAAGTGAGTGCATGTAATAATTTGGCAATACTGACGCCAATACATGGGTTTTAGTACCAAAACCGAAATGTGGTTTTCTTTTAACAAAATTAGCCACGGTTCTCAAATGTTAATTGTTGTCTAAACACAAGCAAATTCATTTAAATTAAATCGGAAACTTTCTGATCAAAGAATTAGTAAAGAATAGTACAAATCTGACCAGCCAATTCCAGCCTTTTGATACTTGACAGAAACATTTTGGTTTGTACCAAAAAAGTATTGATGTTCGATACCTAGCCCTCATAACAATTCATTGTTACGTGATATTATTAATACTCTTGATTCCTAGAGAATCAGCCAGCCAGCCGGCCACCTGGAGGCAGCACAACAAGCTGTAAACACAACCAAAGTTTAAATAACAGCTGGTATATTATCAGTTGATAGCTAACCTGCTAGCAAACCGTTAATCATTTACACATCCAGCAGACACGGAGCAACATTAGCATTTATTTGGAGCCGTGTTTCTGCCCACCTGATCAACGTGAGTCCAATATTCACTCTCCTTTCAGCTCTGCTTTGGTCTCCACCAACTCCTGAGAACAAATCTGTCTCTTTAGCTGCTAATTGCACCATTATATTCACTAGCTAGCAGCTAACAGGTGCTGAGCAGGTTGGTGTACAGTGATTTTATCAGAACCTTTTCTTCCTGCTGCGGCTGAAGATGACCCAGGAGAAAACTGTGAGAGTGAACAAAAACAGTATGGATGTGATACCAAAACAATGAGCCAAAAACACAGCAGTCACACGCTCATTTGATCCATTTTTCTTCACATAAGAATATTGATTCAAGCAGCTTCAACGTTTTGTTGTTAAGTGCAGCAGTTGCTTTTATTTAGTAAACCGTTCCATTATGCTTTCTTAAATTTCCCGACATAAATAATAATTATTATGATTTGTTTTTTCTAAATTGTAAAGCTGATTTGAACAAAATAACCTTAAGAAACTCGCAAAATACATCTGTAATCAGCTACAATATCAAAACTATAATACGGGTCATTTCTGACACATGGATGGCTCTGTTGCATAAAAGAAGCTTTTAAGGATCTGCCTGCTGTACAAAACAAAAGCATGAATTAAGGTGCTTGAAAATGTCATGTCCATTACAGTCAGTGGTTATGTCAGAATAAATGTGACATGTTTTCTGCATTCTCATCTCCTTGAGGGACTGCAGACACTTGGAAACAGTGTTGTGTTTAGCAATAAACCAGGACAAAGAGCCGACAAAACCACTCTCCAAAATGGGTCAGGAAAACTCCGATGTCTGATTCTCATGCCTCAAAAGAAATTACACTTTTTACAAAAACCCATGACTGGAAAATGCACAAAATGAAATGCACAATCTCAGGCAACTCCTTGTTTTTGCTGGATTGGAAATGTATCGGATCGTGACACCAGCAAAACATATTGAATCAAACCATAAATCCTGTGATTTTGTTTTTTACCTTTACGCCTGTGTGCAAGGTGTGCATGTAGGCTGATAATCACGGAGAGTTCGGGGTGACCATCTCTCTAGGGTTATACCGATAGCCTATTGCTTGCTCACAGATTTGCAAATATATATTGTTTTAAATCATATTGTGCACTGACTAAAAAGACTCTCCACTGTACCACATGACACTGTAATCTGCTCAAAACAATATAGTTCTTTTCAGGAAACGTCTTGCAAAATGCCAGAAAATTAAGTGTTTCATAGGTTGTTTAAATGAAATAGTACTTCCGCTTTTCTTAAATTTGTTTAAAATGGTCATAAACTGTCTATCCATATAAAATACTCGTACAAAATATAAGCAACAGCATTGGCAGCTTCAGTACAAAGATATCAGCGCTGGCCTTTAAAACGCCATATCCGTCAAAGCTTTGTTCTCTCCAAACAAGAGACAATGATGGATATCAGTTCTCCGAGCCAAGCAGCCTGGCCCTGCCCGCTGCCCGAGGCTGACCTCTATTCTGCTTCTCATCAGCCCAACACTCGCAGTGTGACAGCCTCAGAGAAGCAGCCACAGTCGCCGCACACGCCACAGCTTCACTATAGTCCATACATCACAAATCAGTGCATGTAACACATGAACTGGCAATGATTGAATTAGCCATTGTTGCATTTTCCAGTCATGTATGGCATCATTTAGAGAGACGTTAAATTACAAATTGGCAAATTGTATACGTCCATCCCGAGTGTGTTGCGACTGTACCCCCTCCTATAGTCATGGCATTAGTCAGTAAGACTGTGGGGGTTTCAGGTCAGAAAACGGCCTGCCCGCCTCGACGAAGAACTGCAGGAGAAATGATGTTTACACAGCCGGCGCAGACACGAGAACTTTCAGATGAATAAATAATGCCTGGGATTAAGTCCCTCGCTATTTTTAGTCCCTCATACCCTGTGATTATTTCCTGTCCTTCTCCCCACTTTTTTCACTGTTATCCTAAAGCTTAACATGCTCTAGCTGCCATGGAAACTGCACCATTGTTAAAGGCAGCTATATAGTGGAGGAGGGGAGCCAAGGAAGAAGCCGACTATCTTTATACTGCATTGTCTTTTTTATTCTGCTCGTGGAGATGTGTTTTGTTATCAGAACGTCAGATTTGATGTTTGACATGGGATAGTCGCCGCAGGTATGAGCAAAGAAAATAATGCGCACTAAAAACTGCTTCGAATGTGGTACGTAGGAATGTATCATTAAATAAATCACTATGAAATCTGATTAAATAGAGAAGGATTGATGGAAAATGCAGCATTTATATCAAATATAACAAGATGGGAGGTGCAGTGCAAAACTATCAAGTTCTATGCAAAATACAGCATCGGAGTAAAAATGTGAACAACGGAAATGGGCTTCGCTCATCATATTCACATTAACAGGTGCGCAGGAGGTCATACATATGCACAAATGCTGGAAGGTGAAGCACGACTCTGATATCAGCAGTTGGTTTTCAAAAAAGCTGTGGGTTTTTTTTTCTTTTCCTGAGCAGCAGCAGCAGTCGAGAGAGAGAGAGAGAGAGAGAGAGAGAGAGAGAGAAGCAGAGAGTTGAGAGTTGAGACTGATCTAATGAGACAGCGTGATCACAGCCTCCCTTCAGATTTCGCAAACATCCTGGGCAGATCTTCCCGTCTTTTCTGCTGATCCGCGCAGCCCCCCCCCTTTTCTCACTATGGCTGCCTGCTTTCATGTCTCAGAAGCCGGGAGTCGCAGACAAAAATGCACCAGCACAGGGTTTTACTTTGTAGATAATTTAGGGGGAAGAATCTTTTGAGAGAGAAATCGTCAAGGTCTTGTGCCACAGGTCTGTGCATGTACAGTATGACCCAGATGATTCTCTTGGTGGGCAAAATGTCTCAAAATGTAATGCTTTAATAGGTCTTTTATTAGAAATTAAGCAGGCAATAACACCTATTTCTCAAACAATCTGATGGATGGATATTTTCTTATCATTGTTATTAGTAATATTATTACTTTTAGCGTCCTGTGGTAGTATAAATTCTGTTTCAGAGGATTTTCCATCCGAATATGAATTCAATTCTGTGGGAATCACTCAATTGGCCGTTCGCTAAACACCGTCCCTCAATCAGCAATTGTCCAAACCTAGCTTAGAAACCGCAAACTAGGCTCAAACAAAGCCTTGGAGCTTTGGAATCTTCCACATGCCAAGGCAAGGGTTTGCAGGGTGGTCTTTTTAACCTTTCCAAAAGCAAAAACATAAAGAGCAAAAGTGTCATGAATGCGTAATAAGTTTGAAATGTTAGCATGCCAGGCTAACTCTTACTACCTACAGTAGTAACCTAGCATTACCAAAGCAAAGGTTATTTGCGAACTACACATATTTGTGGGGTTTCAGGTTACCTTGGTGCAGGACTGAAACCTCCACCTCGTGGGAGCCAATGCTGCTATTTCCGTTTAAGCTAACGTTAACGGCTTTGTCCTGCTCTTTAATGGTTTTGACACCCCAGCAATTCAAGCCAAACTTGTTACCTGCGACAGCATTGCCTTTGACAAACTCCTTGGCTAATCCTCATTCTCAAACCCTTTTCTCTTGTGAAGGTGAAACATGTTTGAAATGACAAACAAAGCAAAAACCTGTTGTTTGTCCAAGTAGGAGTCAGCTTGAAACATTAAACAGTGAGCAGGAGACAGAGTTTTCATGGATTTAGCCTGAATTAGCTTGCTAGCTAGCTATAGCTGATAAGCGCTGTTGTCATTTCAGCTGCCAAAATCGATGGTCAAGAGCTAGAAAAGAGAATTCAGTTTTTGTTTACTTCCGTGTGACATTGAAGACAGAATGTTTCAAAAATTACTCTGAATTCTAAGTGGTAAATCTGCCATTGTTACCACTGTAAACTGCACATTTGACGTGCTAGATTGCAAAGTTTGACAGGCGTAGCAGATTTAGAAAAGGGTCTCCTCTTTTATTTTTTTAAATTTAGAAACAAAGAAACAAATAACGATGAATATCAATATCACAATTAGCAGCTTCATTCTGCCAAATACTGGCATTGTTAATGAACTTCAAAACCGGTTTCAGAAACTACCCACAGCACATTCCAGGCACAAGTTACAGGCACTCACTGATATCATTCAGCTATATTGTTTACCGGTACACAGGTCCAAAGACCACCTCCCTGTTGCAGTCCTTCAAATAGCACCTGAAAGCAAACCGCCCTCTCTGTAATTAACTGTGTTTAATGTGCAATAACAACAACAAGCCATTATACGAAATGAGGCCGACAAATTGCCCTCCACGTTGCCAAATATGAGACAGATTGAGCCGCTTTTCATGAGGGTCAATCACAACAACAGAACACCCAGCTATTTACGGCAATTAGCGCACTTGACAGAGAGCCGTAAAGAATGGCTGGCAGGCGGCGCTGGCAAAGGCCTCAGGGATGATCGGAAGAACAGAACATGTTGAGCAAGAACAGACCGTTTTGGGAGATGTACGACTTTTACACCTCATGTTCTGATTGAGGCCCTGATTATCAACCAATCCTGACCATGCACAGATGGCCCTCCAAATTGCTCCATTAGAAGGGCCAAACATGAGAAAACCACATTGTCCTAACCCTACAGAATGCCCCGGTGGTGGCTGCACGAGTGACACCAGCGTCGCCATTGATGTATCAGCCCAATTAGACTAAAGTGAGCATAGGCTGGTGGCCTCTGACGCCAATCTTTACCTGTTTGGTTCAATCGCAGTACTTTACAGTCGATTTTACGCATTAAAGCCGATAGGAGTACTACTCAGCCTGTGTCTGCAAGTCAGAGAAAATAACCTTGATGATGGACGTCACCGGGGATATCTGTTCTTGGGCTGTTGTTAACGGAAAGCCTGCGTTACAAACTGGAGGCATGGAGTTTGGGAAGCACGCCTGTTTACTAGGCAAGGGAGGGTCTACTGCTGCTCCCAAACGGGGTCATGTTTACCATGTTCACGAGAAGAGTCCACACGAACGCCGCCCCTCTTGTGGTATTCACAATCTTGTAAGTGCAGTATGTCAGCCGTTCGCTAGCTTGTTAAATTGTTATCCCCGGTGGACGAGGAGTCTTTTGTCGTCCGTGTTGTCTTCACACAGCTTTATTGGAGCTTGACCCATACCAGGAACTAAAAGTCAGGATAAGTCTGCCTTTGCTGCATCAGTTTTGACCGTCCTTTTTTTCGTCTGTCTCTTGCGAGTGCCCCAGCTTTGTGGAAGTGCAATACTAAATCACCGGAGTGCTCTTTTAATAACCAGAGTGATGTCTAACTATCAATCATTTAGAATGCAACTTTAATTTAGCAAAGGATAATAAGTTAGTGAGATGAGACACCGTCATAAAAGCTACATGTATTAGACATACAATATGTCAGTGTTTTGTCATTGCAGACTGTATTTATTATTTAATTAATCAATCAGATGTCTATATGGATGCACTTAACCTACATTTATTCTCTCACTTTTTCATCACAGTTCAGACAAGCATGCATAAGAGCCTGTAGTATCACTCTTATTATTATTATTAGGAGTTGAATGGATTTAAATCGGCAACAATGAAACATTACCAATTAATTCAACAGTCTCAAAAAGGCCACGGTTACATCTGTAAAGAGACAGAAAACACATAGATGTTGAGTTTACCTTGATATAAAACCAGCAGAAATATTCACATTAGAGAAGCTGCAAGCAGAGAATGTTTGGAATTTTTTTTTCTTGATATATGACATGACATGACAATTTCTGCGGGTTGACTAATAGTTCCGGCATGCAGTCCATCCAAACCCAGTAGCACCAGCTCTCAGACGCCATAAACCAGCCGCAGTAAGGCCAGGAGAATAAATCTACTGTAAGTGTCACACATGTCCGATACATGTGTGACACCGGGAGGACACTGTGTGCTGCCGTCACATCAATATTTCAGCACAAAGCCCGTTGTTTTGGAGAGTGTAACCGAGGCCGTCCTCCACCCGCGGGGCTCTCCGGACTACACCATCGTGTCAACAGCGTTGTGGCCTGGGCGGCTGCGGCTGCAGCTGCACGTGCCGCTCCCGCACGCTGGCTACCACCCATGGGCCTCAAGCGCTCTCTGACAACAGCCCCGGCAAATGGGGCATCGGCCGAGACACACAAGAAAATCGCTATAAAGCCAACACACACACACACACACTGCCACCCTGCATCAGCAGAAGTGTCAAGCTCTTGTGTTGTGTTTGTGATTAAAGCTGCGCTCAGCACCGGGGATAAAAGAGGAGCTGCAACGGAAGAGGATTTCATCTCCACCGGTGGAATTCACACTCGCCTATTCATCCTGCCAAATTCCAACATTTAGGCAGGTCCAGAATTATCAAGAAGGACTGAAATCCACATGCCACTTCCCAAACATTTCCTTCAGATCCTCCAGGAAAATCCCAAGGTGTTCCCAGACCAGACAGGACGTATAATCCCACTGCATGTTCAGGGACCAAACCCACCGACATCAGATCTTCTGCCTGTATCTGAATGTATCGTACCTAGGACTGCAACTGACAATCACTTTCATTGTGGATGAATATGACAATTATCTTCTTGATTAATCAATCAATTGATTCATCTTCTGTAAGAAAATAGTGGAAAAATGTCCTAACACCCAAGATGATGGTGGCAGATTGCTTGTTTTGACACAATCAACAACAAGACTAAAGGTATTTAGGCTGCAGTCGAACAGTCAAAATAATGATGTCCTGTGTCTTCTCCTAAACACTTTTCCTTGACCTCTATTGAAAACGTCATGATGTCACGAGGTCAGCGCGATGTTGACGTGGGTGAACATCGCCGGTTGGTGCGTCGCTTTATCTCCTTTCCTTTAGCAAAAGGGTTTTCCAGTGTACCGTATGCTAAAGGAGATAAGAAAAGAGGCACTGAAGCACCTTTCCTCAGCATCTAGAGAATTCGTCCAGCTCTTATCAGGACTAAGATACTTCCGGGTCATTTCCCTCAGTTAGGAACCTTCCTAAGCAAGACAGACCATTCAACTGCAGCCTCGGTTTATTATCACGTAAGACAAAGAAAAGTAGCAAACCCTCATAATTGCTGGGAACCAGAGAGTATTTGCAGCATATTTTTCTATCAGCTTATTAACTATTACTGCTTGCGTCAGCTGTAGTCGTGTAGCCATCATGCAGCTTTGACTGGTAGTACACCTTTATGGATGCATTATTTGATTTTTGGACATTTGGGGTAGCAGTAGAGCAAGCTCAAATCCACAACGTCTCACTTTGTGATGGCTAACGTGTTAGCAAACAGTTGCCTATTTACACATCCAGCCGACTGAAAGCAACATTAGCATCCATTTGGAGTCATATGTCTGTCCACCTGACAACTGTCCCAATATCAAATCTCCCTTTGGCTCTGCTTTGGCCTCTCCAATGCCAGAGAAAACAATCTGGCTCTTTAGCTGAGGAATTCTCCACTTTGTTGACCAGCTGGTTGATAACTTCGTCTGCCTGCCGTTTTGGTGCCGGGCAGGAAGAGTACGGTGGGTTTATCCGAGCTTCTTCACTCTTAAGATTATGTGAGAACAGCAGAGAAAAACCAAAACCCGAAAACCAAAACAATGAGCGAAATGAGACTGAGGAGCTCCCGAGGGCTCAGAGAAACCAGGGCCGGCTGATAATTCTCTGCGGGCTCGTCATCACGAGGGACATCATTAACATTGGGCATAGTCATTTGACTCATTGTTGATATAAAAATATTGATCAGTGCAGCTCTAAGTTCTGCGCCAGTGATGAAGCCCTCAAAGCTCTTCTCTACTCCTTCCAGACTCGAGACAAATCTACAGTTAATCTGACTTGGATGAAGACATTCTAGCTGATGATACTCCAGATTTCCCTCTTGCTGCCATTTGAAGATGCACATGTGCAAAGTTGCCAGGTGCAGCTGTGGAGAGGCGCCCATTGAAAGGCAATTCAAACAGCAATCGCACCTCTCACCCTCTCACAGCCTCTCCATTTGCCAATCAGCCAAATGAGCTCCTGAGATGGTTGATGTCTGACAAACCGTGCCTGTTTCTAGGGCAGACGGAATTCCGCGCAGTAATTGCAGAAGGGGGGAAACAGAGCAGCTGATTCTATTGTGCGGTCTGATACACTGAAAAGGTCACTGACCTATGGACTGAATGGATGCCTTGGGAATTACAATAAACCCTTTGTCTCTGCAGAGGAACCATCCCATCTCACCTACTGTTCCCTTCCCATCTAATCAGCATGGAGAGGCTGGCAGCAGGACAGATGACATTGACGAACCACAGTCCACTCCCATGGAGCCGAGCAGAGGCATGCTGGGGGAAGTCTATTGAGTTATGCTGCCTCTCGTCAGGCTGGGCTGCTGGGAAAACGGGCACGGAGAGGTTGAGGTCAGAGCAGGCTAACACTAGCGTTTTAGGAAACAGGTCCCCTCCGTTCCTGTTATCGTCCTCCGTCCTCTACATCTCTGCAGAACATGTCCGCCGTCCTATAGGTCCTCCAGACCCAGGTGGGGAAAGAATTGACTGACATGTTTTAATGGCAGAAAGATAAAAGTAGCCGTAGCCAAATGGCAGCCAGCCATAGGTCACAGTAAAGGGCAATGGGCTTTGCAGAAGCACCGGCTCGGACTAAACTCTTATAGGTCAATATTTGCCCGGCAAATTACTGTTTCCATCCTCAAAGAGGCGAGGCCCGCAATCAATGGGAATTAAATTTGGCGCCAGGCGGTAAGATTCTAAATGACAGGCGACGCTTGGCTGTCGCTCATCTTGCTGCAAAGAGACGCATTTGTGTGTGAAGTGAAGAACACTTTTCTTTCCTTCAGTAGCAATTTTTATGGCGGACAGCAGATGTATAAAAAAAATAAAACAAATTTTTTTTTTAAAAAAGGCCCAAACAACAGGTGCTCCTCCACTTTTAATCTCAAACACTACACTTTGTTTTTTTGTTGCTATTCTTCTGGCTCTGGCCCGCCAAGGTGACATTTTTAACTCTGCTTACATAGCTCAGGTTGGGTTGGTTGGGTACCAGAAAACTATTGAAGTTAATATTTTCATATTTAGAAAATTTGAGTCCATAAAGTTAAAGTTAATAGTGGGCAAAATGCCATTTTTTTACGCTTTTTTGTACGCAGATGGCAGTTGTGTTGAAATATCAACACAAAATATCACCCTTCAATAAATTCAGTCCAAAAACATCTGTCCCTTACATGCGTATATGCATCAAACTCTACTTTATGTGTCCATGTGGGCTCTTGAATGAGTGTTAATAAGTGTTAGACGGGGGATAAAGATAAGCTGCTCAGTAGGTTCGAGGCCACTGGAGATTAAAACAGATTTTATAGGTAAAGCAGTTACCTGTTTACTGATTACAGTGGCGGCCTTTGTTCCACTGTAAACGATGAAGGTAAAAGGCTGGCTGGGGCTGTTCGGGAGGGTTAGTGATAAAGGACTGAGCAGCCAGTCATGTCTGGCACCTCTGGGAGTCCAGAATATCCGCACGGGTGGTTGGGTGGAGGGCACGCGGTGCGATGTCATCGTCTGTCTGCCATCATCTGCGTTAACACACAGTGACATGAAGCCCCCGATTTCCAAGAAGGAGCGGGACGCGGAAGGAGAACAGATGATAGGAAGTCAGATGATTCACCCGGCCGTGACAGAACAGAGCAGGCTGCCGGCGACGACGGTGTGAGCAAAGCGCCATCGCTTCCCATGACAAAGTATTAGCTATGGGAGTTTAAATGTGACTAGAACTGAGTGTATTCCCATGACTACAACACTGCTGCGCCCCGTGCTCCGTCAAAACACTTCCACAGGCACATCTGAAAGATCCATATTGTAGTTTGCCAACCTCAGAGCTATTGGGCGCCTGTTCATCTAAAACTCTCGTGTAATACATTTATATTACAGGTCAACTTAAAGCCGTACTAATCATTCATTTTTTGCTAACAATGGATCAAGTTGTTATGTGTAACGTGAAAGGTGACGCTCATATCAGCCTAACTCCACAGTTCCCTTCAGCTTTGCCACGCTTTTGGCCTCTTTTAGCTAATTGTTTTGGTTTGCCCGTCGGTAAATTCGCGGTTTTGGTTCATTCTCACCGCTCTCATTAGCCTCATTTCCAGCAAACTATTTTCTTAAGCAGAAAAACTCTGATAAACCCACGTCCAGCACCAAACAGACAGACAGAGTTAGCATTTAGCTACTAAAGAGCCAGAGATGCGAACGCGTTTGCCCGTAATAACGATATGAGGTGTTAATATGTCAATGTTGTTGTTTTCACTGCTTGTTCTACTGTCCATGTGACACCCCCCCCCCCCCCCCAAAAAAAAATACATCTTCAAAGTACTCCATTTTTATTACATTAAATGTTGGTACTGTATATCTAATTGATGTTTTTCTAGTGGGTGTTTCCTCGGAAAGAAATCACAGCAAGTGATGCGTCTTGTGATCCCAGTTTTTTTTGGAATAATCAAAAGAAGAACTCGGAGGTTAGCATGAGCGGGAACGGCCACCAAAGCAGACCACACAAACTTCAACTGCAACACCAAAAAAAACAAAAAACCAAAGGCAAATAAAGTCCTAACATTGCCCCCGCTGTTTGATTGACAGGTGATCACTGCATCGCAGAGCACCGACACCACGTCTGCCAGCCACTGAACTGAGACCAAGAAATGAGACTGACTTTCACAAATGACCTCATGGATATGTAATTAACATGGGGTGAAATCATGAAATTAAAAGGAAGTGCCTCGGAGCTAAAATGAATATTTAAAAAAAGAAAATAGGGAGGAGCTGCTGGTCCCTCGGCAGAGCCAGGCTTCGTTTTCCCTACTTGGCATTATGTATAACATTAATGGTTCGTGTAAAAAACAAAGAAAAAAGGATTACGACAGCTACGCACAGACAGACAAACCAAAGAGTGTTTTAAATTCCGTGCTTTTTGGGAAAACATTTTCTGCTCCACATTCACCAAAGCAGAAAGGCTGAGGCGTGTTTAAGGGCCTTTGCACACGTGGAGCTGGCACTCGGCTGAATGGGAATAGATGCTTTCGTAAGGATAAGGACACGACGGGCTAAAAACACACACACACACACACGTACAGTTTGCCATTTTCTACTTCAGGAGTTTAGAAGATTTAAGGGTTTGCCAAATGACCTTATACTATATATCAGGCAGTTAGG
Source organism: Enoplosus armatus (assembly GCF_043641665.1). Taxonomy (NCBI): domain Eukaryota; kingdom Metazoa; phylum Chordata; class Actinopteri; order Centrarchiformes; family Enoplosidae; genus Enoplosus; species Enoplosus armatus. The sequence goes on from NC_092195.1 coordinate 3,296,048, forward strand.
GTTGTCAAATATTGTTTTTACTACAGGTTGTAAAGAGGTAAATTATGTCTATTTTTAGGAATGCACCAAACCACTGAATACTGGGCCTCACTGTACATTTGGCCTTCAACAAAAACTGACACTGGCTGAACCAACTTTTTAACTCATTCTACTTTCTGAAAAGTCACGTGGGGCTTTTAGTGTGAAATAATATGCTTCTCTGATGTTATCACAGTTGGTTTTAACGTTTCAAAATTTCAAATGTTAGTTTTAGGCCGATGAATTCTGACCATGGCTTGACTTCATCATTCATCATATCCCATCATATCATGATCATCATCTGAAGGTCACGGTTCACGCACGCCCAGGTGCCATGGAGCTCTCTGTTGGGAGCCAGTGGCATTCTCCTTCCAACAGCTGATGCACACAATGCTGTGACCCCATATGGAGGTGACAGGTAGGCTGCTGGAGCGGGCTGGAGCCTGTACTGTCGGCCTCTGTCTAACATTTGCTCAGAGTGTTCACTTTGAACAAGCCTGCCAGCTGGTGCCAGATGTGACTGGTGCTGTAGATCACATGAGGAGGGTTTGTTGTTGTGATCAGTTCCAGTGCAAGATAATGGCTCCTGCACGCCTGTAATCTACTGTGCCCAGCGGCTTCGTCTCCAGCAGTCACTCCTCTGTCTGCTCTGCAGCTCTGGAGCTCTGCAGCTCTGGAGCTCTGCAGCCAGCCTGGTGTCCAACCTGTGGAGCAGAACAGGTGACAGGCAGCGTATGTGCGCAACGACGGACACTCACCAACTGATTTCAGAGCGCTTCGCCGAGGAAAAAAAACAAAATAAGAAACCCAAGGAGTCCGAAGTTGGAACTAGCCGCCGGCCACCATCTTCTGCAGGGACGAAGAGGAGAAAGTGCGGGGTGTCAGGGGGTCCGTCCGGTGCGACGCATTACACCGCTTCATTACAGCCGATACCGCTGGACCCGCGGCATAGCGGACTACACAGCGCCGACACCACACGGACAGCCGAGCGCTTCACTGTGCGCTCACCCCCCCCCCCCCCCCCCCCAACAGCAACAGGGAGGAGCGTCAAGGCGCACGCGCTTAGCCCGGAGGATACAGGAACAGAAGGGGTTTGGCCTTCAAAGTAAAATCCGAACACATAGAAGAGAGTGGGTAAAAAAACTAAAACCAAATGGTATCAGCACAGAAAACTAAATATAAGTCACTCATACCGCAAACATGACATTTACAGCATAAAACAAAATGCATCTGTGTAATGGGAGTGATAAGAAAATTTTGCCCAGACCTACAGACTCATGCTTACTTAATATACTGATTTCAAAATAAATTAACTTGGTAACATTCAATATAAGATATGGCATCCTGCTATATAGGCCTGAAAGGTAATAGTTGACCATAGATATAGATCATTTTACTGGTGGCTTTTCTGTATCGGCAGAAGCTCTCACTGAGTAGTGTTAATAACAACACTGTTACAGCTAAACAGAACATATTCATCTAAAAAATACCATTTATCTAACACAATGTAATGCTTCCAGAACACAATCTTAACTATGTTTTAAGTTCAGTAATTCAGTGACTCAAAGTAGATGACAGATTTATTGTAGCCTATTGTGCGGTACAAGTATTATTAATAACATCACGACTAATCTTCAAATCTTTTGTTTTATTTTGAAGTCGCAGAGGTCCAGCTTCCTTTCCGGTTCTCGCCAGCTCTGACTGTTTTGTCTCGCCGCCGCTGCTCGAAGGTTTGTACCATTGTCTTGTCTGTAAGGGGTGCACCGCATCTACACGTTCAAATATTAAGAAATGGAATCGTCTTTTCACCTGTCGTTTGATGGAACACAATCACTCGGTTATTTATCCTATCTCTCCTTATCTCCTCCGTAGTAAACGGATAATAAAACCAAGGCATACAATGTACTGTAGATACCGCCACCTTTTCTTTTTCTTTTTTTACATTCTCACTGTTTGGTTTTGTGTAGCTTATCTCATTTGGAGATAAACAATGTACAGTGCACCATTAAACCGCTGATAAACCTGCCAAACACGTCACTATGACCTCACTGCCACCAACGGGAGAAGAGCCACAGGGTAATGACAGGGGACATATTGTGCTGATTATTCTATTCGCTACTGCAGACACAGGGGCTCCTGGCATTATTGTGAGAATATCAAAGCTAAAGAAGAGAGCGGTGGCCACAGGTGAACTCCTTCACTGTGTTTCTGGAGGTCTGAAGGGCAGACACAAACAGATGGAGGACCCCCCCCCCCCTCTCTTGCTTTAAACTCACTGTCTGACCTTCATTGTCGCACCTGTTTACTCACTGTGTGCTGCTATTGGTGAAATTAATTCATATCATGCCTATTTGCTTGTGACTTTGCAGCGGCCTTATTGTGCACGTGTGCTATTTGTGCTTTTCCCTTATAATTTCCCTTTAGTGTAATGTAAATATGTTCTCATACATATCACTTAAGGCTCTTATTGTTCAGCTGTGATGTGTGTTCACTATTCCTCTTGATATAACTTCACTCTCGCCACATAGTGTACAGTGGAAATGTGTCATGTCTCGCACCTGTGCGTGCATGCTATCCACACACATAGCTGAAAAGGATAGGTTTAATAGAGAAACCCATAGCATGTTTATGTAACTCAACACGAAAGTTATCATTTGTCATCATTTGCATTCTTCTTAAATACATAAAATACAAATCTTATCTAGAAAACATAATGTAATCATAGAATAGAGGATAAGAGAAGTCAAGTGGAAATTTGTCACCGTTTAATAACTTTCAGACAATACAATACAGCAAAATAAGCAAAACAAAATATTATGACTTACACTGAACAGAGTCAGGTTTAAATGAAAAACCCTACTAGTATCCTAAGTGTCACACTGTTGTGTTTATTCATTAAAAAGAAGGTAAAAAAGATGGTTACAACTTTGTGCAACACTTTTTCAGGTGCATTACTTCCACCACGGTTCTGGTCCTTCAGCATTCTGCAGTCTTTGTCGTCCTCTGGCCTGTGTGTGCCTCCCATACGTATCCACTGAAAGGATCTTAGATTTAGGAGTTTAGAGGACAAGCAGTATGTGAATCACCAAGTATGAATATTTCGTACTGATGAAAACATCACGACTGGAAACAACATGACTAAAATGTCCTTGTGATAACAGAATAACACAGAATACAGAATAATGACTTTATTGGCTCAGCATGGTTATTGCAGGACATAAAGTTTCAATAGAAAAGGTTTCAATTCATGAAAAATAACGATAACAACATACTGTATCTCCAGAGGGGAGAAAATACACCAGTAGCACATTGGCTGATTTGCAGACTGTAATACCGACCAATTTGTATTTTTTAGATAAAGCCAAAGTTTTGACCACCACAAACACACTGTAAGGAATATTAAAGGGATGACGGTGGAAATAAAATAGCAACAATACAATTAGTAATGAATGAGTAAGTAAGGTCTATTTACAGAGCACATTTAAACACAGCTTAAGCTGACCAAAGTGCTATACAGAAGGACAATAAAATACACAAAGGGAAACAAACCAATGGCAACAACGAACAACTAAGGGCAAGTACAGAACTGTAGACAAGGCAACAAATTAAAAGATTAGTGGTCCAAAAAGGCCAGGGAATACAAATCTTTAGTTTGGATTTAAGAGCAGAGGTAACAACAGAGAATAACATACATTTCCAAATGATTTCAATTAACATTGATTACAACAGACATGTCATGCAGTGTGATAGGACATACAGTAAAATATCAACTGTTGTTGCAAAAACCACTGGCAATAAATAAAACCATATAACATGGAGTTTCTCTGTTATGCTGGTTGGTTTAAAATGAATTGCTTTTGCTTTCTTTCAGAAGGTGACACAGGCATGACCAGTTTAGTGAAATATGTGGTTTTAAAATTAAATATAATGAACATGGCCTTTTTCACCCGAATTCCATGAAACGTATTTGAGGTTGAGGTATAGTATAGTGTGTAAAGTGGTCAATGATAGCACCATAATAAAGAGATGGTTTCTCTTTTGCGCATTAATATCCAATTGGTCAAACTTTTGAAGTGACGACTGACTAAGCCAATCACAGTCTGGGTGTTGGATTACAGAGCGCAAAACTGAGAATTGCAACGCCCTGCGTAAAGTAAACTCACAGATTCACATTTCCAAGTGTACCCAAACAATGTCGGAAGTACGATGAATGTGCCGTTAAAATAAAACTTGGAACGTCAACGTAGACAGGGTCTACAGCAAAAACGACAACAACAACACGTGCCATAACACTCCGCGGATTTGTTGTATTCCACATGCATATTTGCCAACAAACGCATAAGTAAACAAACTGAAATAATATCATGTCCCGTCATTGTGCATACGTACATTACATAAAGCTTTTATTTTGAAGGAAGCAGCCGGATTTCCGTCTGTTGTTTAGAACAGACTTGACTTCGCCATTTTGACTCTGTTTCTTCCTGAACTTTTCAAGCTTTTGCGACTTTCCTCGGAATTGTGAATTAAACCAACATGGGGGCTTGTTTGGCAGTGAGTTCCCTTGCCAGTTGTGTGAGTATACATTTATCGCTTGTGGTGTTGCTACATGATATACGTAAACTTGTACACTTTCTTGACTAATTGAGGTTAGATTAACGGGTTGTTTAGCCAAGACAGCATGACGTTATGTCGATGATATTGACACAACGTCATGTGAAAATATTTTACTTCTGTCTAGACATATGTTGCGAAGTTACATGTCTCATGTGACATTATTCTTAGTAAGTGAATACTGGTTACTAGTTCAATTCGGCATAACCTACACCATATAAACCAGGTAACCTAAGACATTAACAGCTAACTCTAGCGTTAACATACACTCGTTCTGACGTTTTTCAGTTTGTTCCGTCTTCCCCTGGTGGAAAGTTGTGAAAAATAAAGCGACCCAAACATTTAACGCTAAAGTTGACACACGTGTGCCGCTTTGATAAGTTCAACGTTATACCCAACTTTTAGACCGACTTGTAAAATGTTGTAAGTTGGCAAAATGGCGTTCTTTGAGGCGATATAATTTACCGAAAGACAGGGTGGCAGTGAATTGCCAGGTTTCTGACAGCGGGGACGTCTGTGTGCTGTCCTTTGACTTTACTTACAGTTGTCTTATGGGGTCATGATGTTAATGTTTTGGAATTACTGCAGCCAACATGTAATATGAACAGAGTGTAACGCTAACCTGTGTCTTACATCTGCAAGGTGTTTTCTAAAGAGGCGCAATTTCCGGGGTTTACGCCCTCCTCTTTGGAGTAGGGCGTCACTGTACTTGTTGTGCCCATCATAATCATTCCCGCCTTGATTTATACTGGATCCTCTTATTGTGTATTTACCCCCATTTGAAGTCCTAAAGTTTTATTTTTAACAACACAGAGTCACAGTATAAATATTTGAGATTTTTGATACTGTTAAAATACTTTTTCTAAAATATGCCCCACCTAAATCACAGGTGAAGTCATAATTTCAAAGTAAATTTGAATGGAGATCATCTGTTTGTAAAGTGATTTTCGGACAAATACTGTATATCTGGAATATCCAACTGCTGCTTAGTCAACTTCCAATCAAAAGCTTCATAATAAGATCCCCAAAACAGGGGACGGGTGGACACTGAGTACTCCTCAGGACAGTAGGGTCACTAATAAAAGATGGAAGAAAGTGTGGCGCAGCTGTCAATCTGCTTCAAGCGGGCTGTCACTTAACATCTACAGGGATTCAACATCAGGGCTCGGCATATGTGGCAATTTTCGATCCGAGCGCCGTTACGGTCGCCTAGTTTCAGTACTGAATCCATGACGTTTGTTTGTTTTTTTTGATGCCTTACTTTGAGAACTATAAACATGCTTTTCTGCCAAACCCGTTTCTTTCATTTAACTAAAGAAGCTAAACCTCTCATATGTTAGGCAAACACAAGCAGCCCTACCTAAAGTTAGTCATTGGCAGGATTCTGGTTTGATACCCAGGTTTACAAAAGTGCCTATGCGCTTTATACGTGAACTTTTACTTGTTATTATCACTATGAGTTCTTGTAATATTTTTAAGTAAAGTTGTGTAGTTTTCGTATTGACTGTTTTTAGGATTATAGTTATTTGTTGCCATGGCAGTACGGCATAGGCCAGTCTGAACTGTGGAAACTGGGTCCTTCCCATCATAGCAGCAGTGTTTACACCCAAAGGCTCGTGTACTCTGGTGCCTACTCATATTTAGTGAAGGATGGCTGATCTCAGCTACAGTCTCTGCCTCAGTGCTTCACACACCTCTCAGCAGTCTGCATCTGAATCACGCAGGAATCCTCTGTGATCCGGTTCACAGCGCAGGATAAGAAACCGAGAGAGAGATTTGTGATGATGGCTGCTCTAATCACAGGCTTGATTACTGCCACAATCATCATTTGTCTCCCCCTTTTCTAGAAGCATGCAGAAGATGGAGAGAGATGGTTGCCCTGACAGCAGACGCAGTGTTATTTGTTTTGTTCTTTCAGTCGTTGCAAGCCACGCATGCATTACCTTGATTATCCCACACCCCAGAGCCCTGTCCCTGACTTTCACAACATATGAATCTGTATGAGGGCCTTGCTAATGCTCTCCCCCGTCTCTTCTGCAGGCGTCCTGTTTGTGCGGCTCGGCCCCCTGCCTCCTGTCATCATGCTGCCCATCAACGTACAACTCCACCATGAGCCGGCTGGCCTTCTCCTTCCTGATGCTGCTGGGGACTCTGGTGTCTGTCATTATGATTCTCCCTGGCATGGAGGAACATCTTAAAAAGGTACATTAGATAAGACTAGATTAGATCACATTTAATGGTCCACACAGGGCTGGTGCATCAGGCTCTTTAATCGTTTCATAAAGCCCAAGTATCATTATATTTTGTCAGCCCACGTGTCATCTCCAATTCAAGAAAAAATAGGAAAAAAATGATTCAAATTGGTTTCATACGGCCGTAACCCAGCAACAGCAGATTTAATCGTAGCCTGTCTTTCACCTATCATTTCCTTTGTCAGATTCCAGGTTTCTGTGTTGGTGGCACGACCATACCTGGCGTAGAGAACAAGGTGAACTGTGACATCATTGTGGGCTACAAGTCAGTGTACCGCATGTGCTTCGCCATGGCCTGCTTCTTCTTCCTCTTCTCCATCATCATGATCCGAGTGCGCAGCAGCAAGGACCCCCGAGCCACCATCCAAAATGGGTTCGTACTGTGCACTGCAGCCAAAGTACCACACGTGGATGATGAAAGCGTGCTGCGCTCTGGTGGCCAAACACGAGCACTGCACCTCCTAAGATTGTATTTACAGGAGATAAAAACACGCTTGTTCTGTACGTGTACTTAAAATACCCTTTTTTTTCTTCTCAGTTTCTGGTTCTTCAAGTTCCTGGTGCTGGTTGGGATAACTGTGGGAGCTTTCTTCATTCCAGATGGCATCTTTAATGCAGGTGTGAAGCCAGAGTGAGGACGAATTTGATGTGGCAGTTTTTTTTATTGCCAGTGTTTTTTTTATTTTTATTTATCTAAACCCTCCAGCAGCTCACACACCGTCAGGCAAAGACGATGCTACACTGCTTGGTTCAAGTGTTAAGTCTACGTTAGGGCTTGATATTGAACCTCAATAGTTGATTAAGATATGTTTGTATCACAGAGTATAGAAATCTGTCAAGAACTGAAAGCTGGCAATGAATGCTTGCTCAGATTTTTACTTTCTACTACTTGATCAGAAAGTCTGTAATGTCAGTCCTAACTTTCTATTTTAGATGAAGCTGAGATTTTGAAGAAGAAGAAGAACTGCTTGTGTCTAGATAGATTAGATTTACATTTATAGAGCTGGCCTCTTTAGTTAAGTAAAAAAAATGCTTGTATTCCACAAAGTAAGTTATATCCTCTGTCTGGTCTCAGTGTGGTATTACTTCGGCGTGGTGGGCTCTTTCATCTTCATCATCATCCAGCTCATCCTGCTGGTGGACTTCGCCCATTCCTGGAACCAGTCCTGGTTGGAGAAGGCAGAGAACGGGAACTCCAAGTGCTGGTTTGCAGGTAGAAAGTGGCAACAGGCCCCCATATATCTCCATAAATAAAGTCAATTTGACTATTGCAAGAATATTCATGCATATGTGGTCAGAACATTGCACAGGAATGAATCCAGGTCTGTGTACCAGTGTGTTAGGGATGAATTTACAAAATTCAATGACTCAAGCTACATCAAATGCACCGTGTCAGAACTGACTGCACTCCATTTGAGGTTTAATGTGGTTGTCTAATGCCTTTCCTCTTTGCTCGCTCTTTCCTCGCAGCGCTGCTGTCCTTCACCATCTTCAACTTTGCCTTTGCTTTCGCCGCTGTCGTGCTCTTCTATGTGTTTTACACCCAGCCCGACGACTGCACTGAGCACAAGGTCTTCATCAGCCTCAACTTCATATTCTGCATCATCGTGTCCGTCGTGGCCATTCTGCCCAAAGTTCAGGTAATGCAGAGACTTCAGAAGACAGATGTTAAAGTAGGTATTTATGGACTGATATTTTGTGCCCTAATCCTTTGTGTAATCCTCTACCAGTGATGTATGGGCATTAGCATAAACAAGCTAATATTTAGTTAACATTTGTCCTAGCCGTGACCTTGTGTTATCTCTGTGAGGACAAAATTACTTGAGCAATGAAGAGAGTTTGGTTTTAGCTGCATTTATTTTCTGTCTCATCCCATGCCATGTCTCCACAGGAGGCTCAGCCCAGCTCAGGCCTGCTCCAGGCCTCCCTCATCTCCCTCTACACCATGTATGTCACCTGGTCGGCCATGACCAACAACCCCAGTAAGTCCAAGGAATCACGGAGCAACTGTATTTTATTCAGAACTTGAACCAGGATAGCTGACTTTTGGGAGGGAGTATAAAGAGATGTCTCACCCCGCCGCTCTATTGTCATCTGTTTACGTGGTTTTCTGTGTTTCCGACCTCAGACCGGCAGTGTAACCCCAGTCTGTTGAGTTTGGTCCAGCCCATCAGTCCAACTCCGCCACCAAGACCTGCTCCACCTACCGCTGCCCCTTCAAGCGTCCAGTGGTGGGACGCCCAGGGCATCGTGGGACTGACCATTTTCTTGTTCTGCACTCTTTATGCCAGGTACTTAACTGTTACTGCTGCTGGTTTTAGGTTTCATGTCATCATGATTGCCTTTACGAGAACATTTTTAGACTAAGTCACACATACATCACTGACTGCAAGCTGCACATTTTTCCTGTTGTCAGAAAAATGGCAATACATTTAATAAATCAGCATTGCTCAAATGTTGCAACATTTAGTAAGACAATATTAATTCAGTGAGGGGGAATACAACAGCCCCTTTAGTAACCTTTAAGAGAAGCACCCAAATGAACATACTGGAAGTACACTTTCAAAAGCAGCCAAACTGCCTTCAGGCCCACTGATAGCGTTGTGCTCATACTGTCCAGCATTAATTCATGTCATGACTTTGGCGAAAATTAAAACAGTGTCTGGTTTTTTTTTCTCTGGGATTCATTTGCGTCTGGAGATTGGGTTGTTGGAGGTTTACATATAAATGTACCAAAAAAAGATGCATTCAAACTCCACTCAAACCAGTCTCCTCCAGCATAAAGAAACATTCAGGATCCAGGTCAACCTGGAAACACACAGGATCTTTATTGAGAGGATGTGTGACGTAAATATTTCAGATGCTGCCATGTCGTGTCGTTTGTTACTGTACGTCAAGATGACTTCTTGTGCTCTCGCCCGCCACAGCATCCGCTCCTCCAACAACACCCAGGTGAACAAACTGATGCAGACCGAGGAGGGCCAGGGTCTGACTGCTAATGTCGAGGCGGCGCCAGGGGAGGACGGAGTCCGACGGGCCATGGACAACGAAGAGGATGGGGTCACCTACAGCTACTCCTTCTTCCACTTCAGCCTCTTTCTGGCCTCCCTCTACATCATGATGACCCTCACCAACTGGTACAAGTAAGTATCTATTTGTTGTTCGAAGCCGAGTCCTTCAGACAGGCCGTCTTTCTTGCAGCACTGACTTCTCCCTGACTTTGCTCTCGGCTCAACAGGCCCGACACCGACTACCAGGTGATGCAGAGCACCATGCCGGCCGTTTGGGTGAAGATCAGCTCCAGCTGGCTCGGCTTGGCCATTTACCTCTGGACCCTGGTGGCCCCGCTGGTGCTCCCCGACAGAGATTTCAACTAAGCACGGTGAAGTCTGCCAGCATGTGGCCCCAATCCTCTTGCCATTTGCACCTTGACGAAGCTTTAGTTACAAATTGATCCGCTCAATTGTTTTGATTTGCTTGCCACATTTAAAATAGGAAAATGAAATGGTAATGAAGCCATCGCACGCGTTTACCTAAATGTTTGTGGCTGGAGTAATGCAGGAACATGGGATTGTTTAAGTTGAGCTTTAATCACACATTCCAGTTTTTCCACCTCAGGTCAGGTTTTCAAATGTTACAAATATTTTGATTGACGTCACGACATGCCTTTTAGGACAAGACCAAATGAAACTTCATTGATCCCTGTGGGGAATTTGTGTTTTGGCTTTGATTCACTACATTTACGTTAGTTGTTTGTACTTTATTGTTCCCTTTTAAATCAGTTTGATTTAATGGAAAGGGGTCCACATTTTTGAAGATTGACTTTTTTCCACTTCTGCATTTTTATTGCTTGTGCTAGTGCCCAGTTTTATGACAGTGCCTTATTATATATTTCACAAATTTGTCATTCAGAGGGACCATTTTTATATCTTTAGTATATTCAGTTAGCGATGTAACATTGCTTCCTCAATACACTGTATGTTTACTTTTCTTTATAATCAATAAAGTTCTGTTTAATGTCTTGAATCAGGGTGTAGGAAACACTTCTGTCCTGTAGGTGGGGCTGTGGTCTGACCTACAGAATGGGACTGTTTCTTTTGTCGGAGATGTGCTGGATTTCATTATGTAGAATCAATTTGGACATGTGTGGTGTAACATTTTGATAACCTGGTCTTTTTGAACATAATACTTTGTGAATCGGTCCGTGTTTGCTCCATATAGGGCAAACACAATGTCATCAAATGTGGTCTGCAGGGATTTCCAAATGCTTCACTGCCCTCCCTCCCATGCTCACATGATCCTGCTAAAATGTGATTTATTGTATTCCTTCGATGCAGGACTCCCCCGGTGCAACACACACACACACACACACACACACACACACACACACACACACTTGGCAAGTAATGTAGAGGGAATGTGTTTTTCCCCTATCACAAGATCAGCATGAGCAGGGGAGTTGAACACAACACTTCATTATACTTGGCAAAATTCGTTCTTGTGTTGGGGTAGAACGACAAATGATCGGCCTCTGAAGTCGCGCGGACGTCTGGTGGCAAATCTCAGAGGCTATACATGCAACGTTACCGCACACACTTCTGCCCACGGAGTCACAATATAACGTTTCCTTAAACATGACTTGCCCTGCTCGTTTGTCATTCTCCATTCATATTCCATTACAGAACAACCAGATGGTAGATAAAGCTGCAGTATATGCATCAGGTATGTTTTTGCTGTTATTTATGTCATGGTCTGATGAGTGAAATGCATTGGCCAATACTTCTAATGCACCACATCAACCGTATTGATGGATTAAAGTTGGGAGACTTGCACAAGAGAAAGATAAAATAGAAATGATCACGCTCCCATAATTTTCCCACAATGCCACCAATAGTATCTTTTCGTTAGACCTCAGGAATCAGTCTGAGCCAGTGTTCCCTCAAAGGTGAAGGGTTTGTTGACACACAGCACATCAAGCAGGCTAATGCTGCATTTAACATTTGGTGCCTAATGACGTTAGATGCAGGGACACCCCTGCTACTCCTCGGCACTCTCCTCACACACTCCATCTATGAACGGTAGATGTGTGCCTGAAGTTGTGATTTGACCCGCATTGTTGTGGGTGGCAGTGACAGTGGTAGTCCCCGGCCCAGCTGTGAGCAGCAGGCTGACCTAATGCTGTTATGTAATGCTGAGTGAGGCTCTGATCAGTTGCATAAGTCAGTTATAGGAGCATGCTCTCACTGAGGGATCACCACGCCCCTCTGCCTGTTGAGGTTTGGTACTCTGGGCCCTGCCCTGGGGGACCGTTGCCATCATCATCATCATCTTCTTCATCATCATCATCATCATCAACAGCCATCGCACCCCTCCTCCTTGGAGGGTTCCAAGCATCTGGCAACCAGGTAGAAAAACAAGCGACGTGGAGCCCTGAAGGTTTTCAACGGGCAGCCCCAGTAGTCTTCATTAGATGTGCTCCTCACACTCGTTGCCACAGGTGTAAGAGCGTGAGGACAAAACGATGTCAGCATGGTTGCATATTCCTGGAACGCGATGCTGGGTGTGATCAGATATTAGAAGGAAATATGTTACATTTGAGATTGCAGTATTCAAATCAATAACATAATTGATCAAATATTTGTTGAATAATTGATGAGTACAACTCTTGATGATTCTAATGAGACCACATTAAGAATGAGATCATGTTCAGCTGATTTTAAAAAAACAAAAACAAACCCCGAAACAATTGGGATCTGTGATTCATCCTCTACCGTTTTAATCTCCTGGTGCTTCTACATGCAGTTGGAGAGACTTCCCCACCCTGACAGTCAGAAGTCGGTGTGAAAAGCAAAGAAGAACCTGTCATTATAATAATTTCACTAAAATGTAGGAATAACTAAAGCACGTTTAGACCTTTTGGACTCACAAAGCAGCGCAGAAATGTGAAGGTTCTCCTTTTCGTTTTTATGTCTCTTACTGTTAGGGGACGGGGTCTCGCGGTAGTGCGCGTGGGTTTTGGGCAGCAGCGCGTTTGTCTCGCGCTCCAGCTGTGGCGGGATGTTGGCAGCGTCAAGCTAACCCGAATAATTCCCATACGAACCGGAATTCGGGTGATTTTATCTTCAGAATAATTGCGCAGAGATGCGATAATGGACAGGTTTTGATCACTTTTTATAAGCACACCTTCCTTATTCACTCTCATGATTCAGGATATTACATAACACATCACACATGACGTTATAACCTTTAATGTAAGTGATGGGAATTCACTGAGTTTTAAAGTTTATTCCCCATTGTGTATGTATGTCACCTTTACTGTGTTTCAGTAAATGCAGGAAAGGCCGTTGTTTTTATTGACCGCAAACGCCCCCTCCGTTAGTTTTCACTACGTTCATTGACTAATGTTGAAAAAGTTGTGCCCGGAAATGCCATCTTTTCTGTTTACCGTACAGTGACAATGGTGATGCTAGCGCTGTGGTGAATTGCAGCATCAACTTTCAGGCGGATTCACTCCGTCCCGCTACCACGGGAGCATCTGGACCGGACCGCTCGCGTTATTAGCCGGTAACAACTAAGCTACTTTTCTGTAACAGTCTGATATGAAGCAAAAAGCTACGGCGATAGACCTGTGTTGACAGGTTCAGGAACCCGATATCAGCAACTGGAGGTGTTATGATGAATTAGCATAATTACTGTTATCTTGAGGTACTGTATGAGGTGTTGCTGAAGATGCCACTATCAATTTCGCTACAATTAAAGAGGGCGTTTCCGGTTTAAAATGTAACCTTTAGCTATCAAAACACGACGCACTGAGCGATGGTCTGACCGAAAAACAGTTGAATGTGGCTGTATTTACAACAGAAGTTAAAGCTACATGTTTACAAGTGCCCTTTAAGAGAGGGAGACCATGTATTGCTTTAGTATCTGAGCTCCACTTTTTGTCATCACCCCAAGGCTTTTGCCTTTCCGCTTTTATTTTGAACGCCATATCTGAGAGTTTCCTGTCTCGTCTTGACGAACTTCGGCTGACTCGACGCAGCTCGTGAAGCCGTGGCCGCACCGCAGAGAAGTGAAGTTGAGCATCCTGCAGGTAATGTAAAGTCATACATGCTGTCAGTGACGCGTTGTTGGAATTATTACCATGTATTTTGCAGCTTTGTGTTGTTGTAGCAGTTCACATGGCGTGGCAGGACGGGTATTAATATTTAGCACGTTTTTTGTCGCTATTTCTTCGGAATGGTAAGATAAAGCTAGCTAACGTGAAGATGGACAGCGTAACCAGAGCTAAGAGGGAATGTTCTCCGGTTTCTGTAGTGTTTTTGGCTAACATGTCAGAAGGGTGTTAAGCTACTTGAACTGGTCCTGGGCTTGTCCATTCCCCAAACTGGCTTCATTCATTGTCTGTGAGAGGGAGGAGGAGGTGGTGAGCTGCGACAAGTCAGTCAGAATGGGACACAACGAGACAGGAAGTATATTGATTTCTTGTTCAAAATAAACGTCTTGAATTTGTCTCATGTTGTAAAACAGGCACAGGAGGTAGCTGGTTGTGTAGAAGGTGTGAGGTGGCGTTAAAAGAATATATTAAAATACAGAGCGGGCCTATTGCTGAAACGCTGGCATGAGGGGAATAGCCTGGTTGTGTGGTGTAGTTTTATTTTGAAAACCGTGAATTTGGAGGCTTTGTTATTCCTGTTAGCTTGACGCTGGTTGTAGTAGCAGAACTGCATGGTTCGGTCTTTGGCACTACGTAGAAAAACTGGAGTAGTCTGCCTCTCCGTTGCCCAAGTGTTTTGTAAATCGATATTGCCTTGTGCTGCCACTGTCGTTGCTTTAAAACACAGGGGTGCAGGTATTTTGTGTCTCTAATAATTGGTGCTACCGCCTGTTACCCAATTACACCATTTTAAAATCCCTAAATGAGACCGTTTCCACGCAGGTGTGGATCATCTTTTGTCATGGCATTTGGTCATTGGCTATTTCATTCGGAAGCTCGTTATGTTATGTGGCACTGGGCTACATCACCGCTAAGCGCCCCCGTTTGTAACATACCAGCCTCCATTCAAAAAATCTGGCACTTTGATATATTTTATTAATTCGTCTGCAAGCGCGCATGCCCGTTTAGCAGCATGACGTTTTTATAAATTATTGCTAATTTTTTTTTGCGAATATATCATCCACCAAATAGCACTTCTTTTTCCCCCCAGATTTTACTTAGTCCAGATATCTCACTGTCCACTCTTATTTTGGGGGAAGATCATTGTGAGAACCAGTGGCAAAGGTTCACATTTATTGCATTTATGAATGCCGAAATCATAAATAGACCTTCGTTATTCAGAGAATACTATTATTCTAGTGTTCTTTGATATATGCATCTTGTTGAGGGGCATGTTAATACTAAAATGCGTCATTCATTAAACGGGATTTGGCGTTGCCGTTTCCACACATGCAACAGAAAACGGAACCCATCAGCTCCAGCACTGCCTGCTTAATGCCTTCCTACTGCTCGGGCATTTCTGCATAACCTGCTTGCAAGGAATCCAACATGACATCATGCGTGAGAAACAGTACCACTCGGGGCGGATTTTTTTATTTATTTATTTATTTATTTACTTATTTTTTGTGGCCGCAGGATCAAATCGCCGATAATATTACGTAAGCACAAGTGAGCTTAAATTGGTGGGTTGATTTGGATGTCGGTGTAGTGGCCAAGTGGATAAGCTTTAACGTCCCATGTTACAGTGGATTTCGTCAAAAAAAAAAACAACAACCGTGATGTTTCTACTATTTCTATCTGAAATAAAAAAAAGACAGATATACGTGAGGATGTACCTACAGAGAGCAAAACAAAATAACCTACTGTACAGATCAACCCTGAAACACTCGTCATTGCAATAATGCCCACTGGATTAGAGGGCATCTGAGGACAGCTGTGGCTGGCAACGTTGCTCTGCTGCAACAACACTTGACACAACAGCCCCCCCATTTCCAAGTGAATGTGATTGGTTTATCATCACATTCTTCTTCTTCTTATTATTATTATTATTAGTTATTCTCCAAAGGCACACAACATTACTTGGCACAAAGTGGAGCTGTATCTGTAAGGGTGTACAGTGTTTGATCAATATGACACATTGTTATCATGCTACCAGCTAGGGAGGAAGGGAGCATCGGTTCTGAACAGATGATAGTTTTCATGACAGATTCATCCATTGATTAATTGGGATAATCTTTAAATTGTTTATTTTTTCCGAGCCAATAATCTAAAACCCAAATGAATTCAGTTTACAATGATATAATCAGAAACAAGCAGCAAAACCTTACATTCAAGAAGCTGAGTATTTTCCTTGATAAATGATTGAAATGATTAATAGATTATCAAAATTCCGTTAATTGATTTTTCTGTTGATTGACTAATAGATTAATTGACTTGACATGAGTTTTGATTGATTGTTTTAGTCTTGTTTAGTGTGACATATTCCATAGCACAGACATCATATTATATGAAGTGTAACATGTTGATTGGAAGTAATAATGCTGCGCTATGGCAGAGAGTATTGCTGTCACAGTGACCAAAAAAGTAGCTCAATTCCTCGTTGTAATGAGAAACTTCTCGTTTGTAGATATTTTTCTTTAGATCCTTTTCACGTTGGAACAAGATATTTTTCCTGTTTTCATTTTTTCACTTTTACTCGATACCAAATTATTCATTTTTTACAAGAAACATTTCTTGTCATCACAACACATCTCATTATCTTGTTACATCACGAAACGTCCAAATAAACATACCTCCTTAAAACAAGCTTTCGTCGTTCTAACATGTTAAGTTGCAATTTTGTTATAACAAGAAACGCCCAAATGGTGATAAAGCAAGAAGATGGAGCGATTGTAGCCTAATGAGGGGTTTAAATATGGTTTAAGTTTTATTTGATGCGTGGGACACTGCCGATTGAAGTACCATCCATCCATTACTGTTGCGCAGGGGGGCTGCAGCAAGTCCCAGGGTGCACTATACGTGTGTATTTTCGGTTATTCAGTTTGCTACATACATTGATACGCAGATATTTAGCCTCAGGAGGTACAGTATGTGGTCAGGAAGGGTGGACAGGTCTTAGAGGGTGGGACACTACATTGGTGCTGATGAGAGAGAGAGAGAGAGGTGCATTTAAGCAAAGCGTCATCCCTGAGGTCAGTGACCGTATCTGGTGGTGGGAGGGTAGGAGGTGTCCCTCTCATGAAATACTTGAACAGCTGCGGTCCGGTATGCCAACACTGCACTGACACCAAATACACACACAGTGACTATGTGCTAGGCGCACGAACAATTGTTTTTCGATTACTTTCATGATTAGTCGATTAATCGCTTAGTCTATAAAATGTGAAAAATGCTCATTCCAATTTTTTACCAATTTACCAATTTTTTGTATTAATCGACTAACCGTTGCAGCTCTAGTCGAGATCATCATGTTATACAGTATGTTTATCAGTCATATTATATGACAGTGACAGCGATGGACCTTTGTGCTTGTTTTAACACCATATGCAAGTGTCATAACAACATATCAGGTTATAATGACATTAAGTGACATGTTGTTATCGTGACCATTTAATGATCATGAATCATTTAATAACGAGGAAATATGTCATAATAACGAGGAAATATGTCATAATAACGTGAAAACGACCTTGTTCCAACATGAAAAGGATCTCTTTATAACGAGAAACTGAGCAAACATGTTGTCGTGGTGGCAGCTCAACTTAACAATGACTCAGGCCAGAGTGAAGTGATTTCTCTCTCATTGCTTTTTTACAGTAAAGTCTTCGTGTTTACAGTATCCTGTCACTGGAACCTGAGGCCGCCTGTCAGTGTGTCATGTTGTCCTGCTGTCTCCTTCTGCAGTGACAGGGTCAGAGTTTTGTCACACTGCGTCCTCGACGGGGAATTTCTCTCCTCAAAGGCTCGGTGGCCACAAGACTGTGGTTGTTTATTATCATTTTGTCATTCCCCCAGAGTTGTCCTTCACCTCAGGAAGGGCTGTGCAGGGGACACAACAAGACACTACTGTATGTCCCAGCAGTCAGATCCAGTGCTGTGTGCCTGCATCAATCACTCACCCATGATGATGAACAGGAGGCAGCTCCCGCCGTTTGTTGTCGTAGGACGGCCAGTCGGTCGAGGAAACATTGACCTTGTGTATCACAACAGTTTGGAAACAGAATATATTCTTCACGTAATAAATCTGTCTGCCGTGTCCCTGAAAATACACATATTTAGAGTAGTGTCATCCTCCCAGCCCTCTTTGACGTAGCACGCGACCCCAGCCACCCCCTGAACTCTGATCTATCTATCTATCATTGTTTTGTTGGTTGGTATTGCTTGGTATATTTCCCTGAGATAAGCAGTCAACCACGTATTTTCTTCCTTGGGTTTTATATCGACGAAGTTTGGCTTTCTGTTGATGCTGCTTATTTGTCTCTGTACAAAAAAGACCAGAAATGTGTAAAACAGCCATTAGAACTGGATGAAGGTTGAATCATTATTGTTTTATATCAATAGGTAATGAAAAGTAAAGTGAAAACTTGATGAATATTTCGCATTCTGTATAAGCAGTATATTCATTTATGCAATGTCGCTTCGTAACCATTAGGGCTGCGTCTTACGTTACTTTACGTCATCGATTCATCTGCTGATCACGTCAGCACTTTTATCTTAATTTACCAAGCTCTTGACACCATCATGGCCGTTATCGGCACTGTAGTTCCTGTTAGTTTGTTATGGATCCCTGTAGGTTAGAGTTGCCTCTATCAATCCTGATGTTTCGTGGGTGCTAAAGTGGGAGCATAATGGCCTTATTGTGGCACCGATAGGCCCGAAGCCCAAATGGCTTTCACCGAGTTTGCCGCTTGAGCCAGAACGGTGCGAGTGTGGTTTCTTGGACACTGGACACGAGCAGTGCGGCTAAAAAGGCAACCAGTCTCAGAGTTATCCCTGTCCTGCTCTTAACACATACAGTGGTGGTATGGTAAACATTAATGCGGTGCGCAGAGTCCCAGAGTGTGTCCTGAAGTCCCACGCCGTGCTGTTGCATCACGAAATGGCATACGCTCTCGTTTTCTTTTTTTCCACGGCCCCGTCAAAGGTCCCTCTGTTCAGCCAAGGGCAGTAGAGCCGAAGAGGACAACATTGATATTCATGCAGCTTGTCCTTATGGAGTCACCAGCGGGCGCCTCATCCCTCAAATGTCAGTCATTACAGTGTCCTTGGTAGCAGGTGAACTGTGAGGGCACTTGTATCTCTAGAGCTTCACTGAGGTTGTTCACATCACTCTTCCCGGCATTTAGTGAAGGGAGGAAACGGCAAGCATCGGAACATAATTTGAACAATGTTCCAGGAGAAATTGGAATTGTCCTTCATAACCCTTTGGAATGTATGGATGACGGAAAATACAAAATGGGTTTCACTTTATTCCAATGGTAACCACGTCAGTATTCGGGCTGGGTATCATTAGGTCAAAGTCTTACGTTACTTGAGTTTCAGTACAATACCAACAATGGTACCTTTTGGCAATACCTTAAGGGCTCAGTATGCTTCAAATAAAGTGCTTGTCAGATGGTCGAATACCGTCTGAAACCCCGACCCCACGCCTTTCCGAATTCGGTCAACTACGTCGTTTGAACTACTTCCTTTTAAGCACACCCTGGCCTTTGTTTTGATTCTCAAATCAGCAGTCGTACAGAAAGTTTGCCCAAGTAGAATAGTCTAAAATTGGTAACATTCTAATTTAAATCAAACTATCCGATCACAGAATAAGTTAAGAAGAATAGGAATCTGGCCAGGGACCTGTTCCAAGAATCAGGTTTCGTTTGTTGACTGGATAACCTTGCTGAGTAATTGCGCCTAAGTGATTTTTCAGTGTTTGCCAGCAAAGTTATCAAGATAACTTTCTGTATTTTACAGTTTATAATACTCAATACTCAATTTCTCAATTATTCGATTCATAATAAAATTGTGAAAAATGCCCAAATTGACACATTTAACTGTATTTTTTTGTCTGACCAGCACTCCAAAACTCAAATAGATTCAGTTTATTGTCATAGAAGAATAAGGAAATCAGAAAATGTTCACATCATCTGATCATCTGGAAGCAGTGATTTCTTTTGGCAGTTCGGCTTAATAAAATGATGACTTTCAGCTCTTCTCTGTGGACATATACCAAACACACTCTTAGCGTATAAACTCTATAGTTTTCTAATGTTCTCATCAGGAAACACAGTCAATGGGCATGTGTCCAAGCAACCTCTGAGTCTTAAGAAGCCACTTCAGGACATCACTACATTCATTTTGACCATCCACTACAATTTAAATAGGAAGTAGGAAATGACTCACCATCCCCTGCTGTGGTTACTGTACATAATGCTGAACTTGCATTACTCTTATTGGAACAAATCTCTCTCTCCCAATGCAATTTATCATCAAACTCCACATTCTTGCCTTCGAACCCGGAAAATCCCATTTTTTAACTCTAAGCGACTACAGCAGTAATAAATCATCGATTCCTAGCTCCAAAAAAAAAAAACCTCGTGTTTATGATTTAAGATGTGTCATGTAACCGGCACACGCATACACACATTCATCCACACGTAGATAGCGGTGACAACATTCCAGCTAGTCATGCAGCAGAGGACCCTAGGGTGGCCCTGGTCATCAATCATTAGGACTTCCCCCAGCCGCAGAGACACGAGCTTAAATGTCAAAACTGCCGTAAGCGAACAGATTTCCTCCCCGCCGGCAACCGGCCTAAGACAACGGGAGCGGAAATTGACTCTCATCCTTGTTAATGAAAGGATACACTCCTGTGTTTGTGTGTGTGTGTTTACGTCCTTGCCTACGCATTTGCTCGCCCAAGTGCGTGTGCGCAGGAGAACATGTTGGCACAGAGCTTTCACGTGTGCTTTGTGAGCACCGTATGCTCGGGTGTTAAGTGTTGTGTTTACACGCGGTGCGCGTGCGTGCGTGCGTGCGTGCGTGCGTGCGTGCGTGTGTGCGTGTGTGTGTGTGTGTGTGTGTGTGTGTGTGTAGAGGTGCATGGCGAATCAGAGCATGTGTGCACTCGCTGCGAGTTGTTAGGCCCTTGGCTGAGCTGCAGCCCTTTGCTGGAAGGGGTTGGATGCCGTCAGTGACCCTGGAGGCGAGCGTATGGACCCAGCTTGGGCTGCTCCGCGAGGTGGAAGGGCCTCTGGTTTCTGCGACCCCCGTGGAGAGAGCAGCCTGTCGGGCAGACGGCCTGTCAGCTGCAGCTCTCATTCACAAATCACCTAGTGGACACACACACACACACACACACACACACACACACACACACACACACACACACACACACAGTGTATTCACATTCATGTCCAAGGCTGCCCCTGCTCTCCGAAACATGATTATTATTGCTCCTACTGATTCTTCTTATTGTGATATCATAGGTTTAATCAAGATCATTATGCAATAGCCCTTTTCCACAACAGACTTTTTGACATGTCGTTACAGGAAACACACAGGTGTAACTAATAACATTAATAATGGCTGCATTCCACATAGCTGTACTGGTTCCAGAGTTCTGGTATTGTGTGTGAAGGCTCACTGGGACACTTTAAAGGAACTGAGCAATAATGAATGTTATTGGTGTCAAGTCAAAATGTCTGCTGTGAAAAATGTCTATGGTCCAAAATATGGCTACAGCTAGCCATTATTTTCACTATGG
Organism: Enoplosus armatus; assembly: GCF_043641665.1. Lineage (NCBI taxonomy): Eukaryota > Metazoa > Chordata > Actinopteri > Centrarchiformes > Enoplosidae > Enoplosus > Enoplosus armatus. The sequence goes on from NC_092195.1 coordinate 3,317,676, forward strand.
ATTCATATGTTCATACTTTCTTTTTTTTTTATTCATTATCTAGTCTAAAAAATACTCTTCACATTTTCCCATAAGCCCCAGGTCAAGTCTGACAAACCCAAACCCCAATGATAGCCATTTTACAGGTATATAAAAAACAGAAAGGAAGCAAATCTATGGCCTTTATTGACTGTTAAATGACCAAAAACAATGATCATAATCAGAGTTGTTGGCTATTAGTTGTCAATCCACTAATTGAATAGTTGTTTCAGCGCTCCATGTTTTATACTTTCCAGAGACTGGATGCAGCTCTTAGTGATTTCATGAAATGATTCTATTTTTCAGACCCTTTGCATTAATTTCAAATATAGTTGGAATATTGATCAGGACAAAACCAGACACATTTTAAAATGCTGTCACGTTCTTATATAGGTTTGATTTACACTTGATAAAATAAATGAACTAAAAATTCAACTTGAGAGTTTCATTCATAATTCTTTGTTTAAGCAGTCATTTTGGTGCGTGCAACAAGCTGCAAACACAACATTGACAATTTATTAACGCATGAAGTTGTCAGTGTTGGTGAACAGTTGCCTATTCACAGATCTGACAGACATGGAGAAACATTCTTCTAGCTCTGTGTTGGTCTCCACTGACTCCAGAGGGAAATGTCTGGCTCTTCAGCAGCTTAACGCTCCGCTGTGTTCGCCAGCTAATCGCTAACTGTGTCAGTCTGCTGTTTGAGGCCCGGCAGGTGACTCACACTTATCAGAGCTTTCCCACTGGAAACAGCTGCCTGCTGCTGCTGGAAGCAAGGTTGATGAGAGTGAACCAAAACAGGGAAGTTGTAGGCCGCAACACCAAAACAATGAGCTGAAAGACGTAGCCAGACAACTTTCATAGGTAGTTTGGGGTGGCACGGAAATGAGTATCCGGTTCAGTTTGTTCTACGTGGCATGGTGCTGTACAGAGGTCAGATTTGTTTGCCTATGGCCAGAATGTGTGTAAAATAAGCCCCTGGTAGTCTTGTGGATATTGAGGCAATAAGAGAGAGACAGTGGCATATTATTTACTCACTTTTTTAAAATTGATATTATTATCACTTTCAGTTTTTATCTTTTTAGCTTGTGTCTGAATCTTACTTTCACCTGACAGATTTTAGATCACCTTCCTCTGGAAGCTCATTGGACCACATGTCTGCCCTTCAGTAATATAGATCCATTCATGAAGAAGTTAAAACCATTTGTCAATATAACGTCTTCCTGGAAATTACACTGCAGGAGTGACTTTTGGGCTTATTCCACATCAGCAAAATTCAGCTACGGCATGTGTTTGATCTCCCCTGGCAGTGAGTTCCACCCAAGGAAAACAAATGAGCGAATATGGTGGTGTGTGTGTGTGTGTGTGTGTGTGTGTGTGTGTGTGTGTGTGTGTGTGTGTGTGTGTGTGTGTGTGTGTGTGTGTGTGTCGGGGATGGGGGGGGCTCCTTTGAGCTTAGGGGAATGCCGGAGTCGGGTGATAATTCTCCCCGGGTTCGTTATCAAGAGTGACACCATTCACATCTCCCATCATTTGATCCATTGTTTATATAGAAATATTGATTATGGCCGCTTTAACGTAGCATGCAGCGCTGCACATATAGTGTACTCTCTGAGGGGAAAGTATTATTGAGTGCAGGGAAGCAGATCGGAGTGCATCGCACTGACGTCCACACCACACTGCGTGTCCTCCTCCTCTCCTCCGCCTGCTCCTGTTGACATTGTCATCGTGGATCAAGGTCACGCTTCCTCTGAGCGGAGGGGACTGTATGTTGCTAGACTGCAGGCTTTTGTGTTGCGTAACAGCAGTTGTGTCTTATTTTTCCTGGATTTGTTCCACGGTAGCTCTTTTGTCCATGGCGATGGAGACTGCAGCGCCGATGTGATTGCAGGCTCCGCCCAGAGCCCCTGCTGACTCAGCTGGAGCCGACAGGTAGACCCCAGTATCATCGGCAGCCACGTCCCAATTATTGCTTTGCATCGCGGGTGTGTGTCAAAACATTACGGCTGCCTACAGTAACACTAGCCTTCTCCCCGTCTCTCTGTGTGTGGAGGATATAGATTCCTGGACAGGCGGGCTCTTTGGCAGACTGCCTCATCATCCCTGTCTGTTGACTCACTGTTGGTGAAATAAGAGAACATATGGCTGCTCTCCCACTGCATTACATCACCTTGAGATCCAAGCACGTTGGTTTGAATTTACAAGCCCAGCTCAAGACAGAGCAAAGCTCACAGCGCTTGGATGGGTTTTATCTGAGCTGTGTTTTCCACAAAGGCCGGCACGCTTGCCTCTGAAATGAACTGCGTCTTAATGGAGTGGCTGCTTTTCTTTTTTTTTTTGCGTGAAATAAAAGCAGGTTGGGATGTACTGTTTTGTACTCTGTATCCTGCTTAACCCAGCGCAGATGCATCAGGCTCAACTGTGTTAGTATTGATCCATCTGAGTTATATCACATCATGCAGAGTTGCTGTCCCGCTGCATGCGCTCAGGCTCCTGCGAAGACTCTGCATGTGGTTGTTATCAGCTATTCACTGGATTCCATTAGCTCCCTGATTTGGCTTTTCTCTCTTTCTCTGCACTCGTGCACTTCCTCTGCTCTGACATAGTGATTTGGTTTGAAACATCTTCATGGCATCTCATCCTCAAACACTGTCTCTTCTTACTAAGGCCAAACCAGTCATTATATGTTTATTTCCAACTGGAGAGCTGAAGTATCACTAGGGCTTGGTATGGAAGCGCAATACTTCTTTTGGTACAGACCAAAATATGTGCCCAAAAAAAACGGTCCATAGTCTTTATTCTTTAATCAGATTTGAAACCTAACTTTCTTTTGTTTAGATAGCATTTAACGTTTTGAGAATGAAAGTTCATTTTTTGACCTGCTAGTTTGACAAAACAACTCAAGCCTCCGGAGCCATCAACACGGATGAGAAATCCTAAAAGTGCTATGTTTGACATCACGACAGTTACCAGGACTTTTTACTCCAAATTCAAACTCACGTTCGAACGTGGGAAATAAATTAAATATTTGACCTGTGACCTGTAACGATTGGAAATGTTCCAGTTTATTCGCGCAACAGACCGTTTTGGAGACGTTTGCCTTGTAGTCCAGCAGAGGCACTCTCAAAATTCACTATCAGCTTGACCTGTTGCATGCCTCGTTGACCTATCCCTAAACTAAGCCAACAAATACAAAGGGAGGAGGATGCCAGCGAGCAAAGCCGTGCTGAACGTGACACTGAAGCATCTGAGAAGCAAAGTGTGGAAGTGGCCAGCAAAGATAAGGCTGTTTAAGACACCAGGAACAGCCCAGTCTGACTGCCTAGTTTTCACTGTATGGGCTGTTAGTTTCCATTAATTTGAACTTGTGACGGCCCTAACAGCTGCTGAGTCAACAAATCCATCTCTGTGACAGCTGAGCGAGCGCCATCCACTGATAAAGACCATGGTGCAGTGGAAATCTCAAGAAAAAGCTGATGAGTTGACAGTGAGTTAGAATTTTGTAAAAAAAAATAAATAAAAAAAAACATTTCACATGGTTAATGAATGAAAAGGGTTTTGTTGAGATACATGGTTGTATTTAATAAAGTAAGGAATCAGAATCAAAACGGAGCAAAAAGACATTTGACTGATTCATGGGTATCACAGTTCAGGGCTGCAGCTAACGATTACTTTCATTATAAATCAGTTATAATTTCCCAGAGCCCACGGAGATATTTAAACAACTTATTTTATTCGACCAACGCGCTACCATGCAAGGAAAGCAGCAAGCCTTCATTTGAAAAGCTGGAAGTATCAAATGTATGGCAATTTGGCTTGAAAAATTACGAAAGCGATTATTGAAATAGTTGCATTTCAGTTTTGTACTGACTAATCATTGCAGCTCTATCATAGTTGTATTGAAGGTGTGTTGTCCATGTAGTATGGTGGTCAAGTAGAATCTAAGTAGCTTGTGTTTGATATAGAAACTAGAGAAGGCAGAACTGCTCTGGTGTTAGCAGGTCACAAGAATGTAAAAGATACTTTGCGCTCTATCTTACACCCGGCCAGCAGCGCAAGCGTCATTGCTAGTTTCCAACCGACGCAGTTGTCATTTTCCCGCCCAGCACCCTCGTTGTGTAAGAAGCACGTGTGCTTGCGCCCATGGGTGTGTTGGTCTTACAATGAGGTCTGGACGGGCGCATTGTTGGTGCATTGCTATCTTGAGGCAGAGCCATTGACCAACAAAAACCTGGTCTAAAGTGTGGTGCAGTATTTTCCTGCTATTAGCGCATATGCGCCCCCGTGGCACCGCACGGTAGAATACCTGACATTTTCCGTGAGGGGACGAAGGCTGGGACCAAAATAAAGTCAATTATCTCTTATCAATCACTCAGAAGCTCTGATGTTCTGAAGTTCTTATATCATCTCATTTAGGCCTACGATCTGTACAGCTACGAACAAAACATGTTTCATTGTTTGAATTATTAAGGCCGAGAAAACCTGGGAGTTAGTGAGTTCAGAAAACGTGTGCAAGCAGGTGGAATTCATCATGTCACCAGGTAGTTTCCAATCTTTCCGTCCCCAAGAAGTCCAACAAATATTGATAGGCACAGTCTTATGGGATGTCGGCTACTCATTTGGCTACAGACGTGGCCTTTAGCAGCACGCCTTTGTCATCACGATGGTGGTGATGAGTGTATGCAAACAGTGTCACAGTTTCAGTCAGCGGCCTTACCAAAACCCACACTCACACCCTGAAACCACAAACGCTCGCTAGGAACAGCCGATGTGGGGACATATATAGCAAGTGGCCGGTCATTTTTCCTATATTTAGCATTTTGACTATTTCCAACTTGTTTTCTCTCTGCTTGCACAATGCCTCCCATTCTATGGCGCTTTGTGCCTCTTTCCTTATCCCTGATTTGGTTGGCTGCTGCTCTAAATAGATGCTCTCCCCACTTTTTTTGTAAATGAACCTGTTGTCAGCGAGCCTCGTGCTATTTTTATGTGAAGAGTGATGTTCGCTGTTTAGCTATAGGATACACATGGAAAGACAAGGAATCTCCAGTATTTTAAACAGAAATACTCCGGCTTTGATCGAAATATTATGATCAGAATGATTATTGTGAACTGTGTCACTATTTGGAAGTCACAAGCACAGCGTGTGGTCGGTTATTCGAATCCTTTCCTCTGCTGTTTTTATAATTCAAGGCTTGGAAGTGTCGACTTTTATCGGCCTGCGTTGCTGACCGAGGGACTGCAGGAGCATCAGCCAGTGTCTGGCACAGCTTCCAGCGGCCTGTAAGCAAGGTTTTTCCTGGCTCAAAATAGGGCTTTGGTATTGGACCACCCGTGCAGATCAGTATGCGGCGTGTGATTGACTGAAACTGTTCAGGGATTGGGTAACGCTTTGGTGGTCCACGCTGCACATCTGTCAATGCACATCAGCTTCCTGTAAATATTGACATGGATAATGTTATCAGTATTTCTTTCTGATACTGAAATAAAATACACACAGTGACAATAGAGTTCTTCTTTCACTGGCAGACGATTTGTTTGCTGCTCTCGGACGTTGCTTTGTCCAGAAACTATGAGGAAATGGCAGTATTGCTTCTGTGTCACTAACACTCAGATCATCTAATGGACACTCGAATTCAAAGATGATAAAGTAACTGCCACGGGGACTATTTTTGACCGGGTGCAGTGACATTCTGAAGTGCTGCCATCACTGATCCAGGCTTCTGTTTCCTGGATCAAACCCTCCAGCCTTTCCCATACCAAGGCCCAGGTAGATAAAATCAGAATTCCATTTCTTTTTTTTTTCATTTTAGATGTGCAATTGTCATTTCATAATGCACACAGACCAGCGGTCCGTACTTGGTCGTAGAGAATACAGAATTCAAGTCAAAGTGCATGGAAACACAGCCCTGAATGAATGTATTTGGTTTGAATTTCCCTTTAGTGGGAACCCAAAATAAAACCCTGGCTGTGACCAAAAATAACAGTCACGCCTTAGCACAGTGAGCAGAAAACTGGCAAATAAAAGCAAAAAATCCAACAAAACAGGTAATGTATCCCCATGTAAATAAGTGCTTTGACTAATGAGAATGTATTATGAAGCATGGTTTGTAGAATTGGGAGTTTCTTGGAAAGGCAGTGGGCTGGTAGGTGTGTTACGGTCGCAGTGGTGTGGTGCACAGTAAAAATCTTAATTATTGCACCTTGAGCACACACACAGGCCTCTTTGGTCCATAAAGGTACATTTGTACATACATGAAATTAGTATGTTATTGGAACATTTGGTAGTAGGGTTTGAACCAGCACCACCCACCACAGCTGAGCTGTGCACAACATCTGTCAACATGGTCTACTGTTGGAAGTCTGGCCGTCCCGCAAACCTGAGCCTAGTCACTTTTTAGAGCTCAGATGGCTATTTCTCTCCATGGACTCCGTAGCCTACCGTGTGTTGGTCACACTGCTGTTTTCTGTGGCCATGAGGGCCGGTTGAGGTTCAGAGGGGCATCTGTTCCGTTGTGGTTGGCGGTTTTATGGTGGAGGGGGCGGTCTCTGGTCTGTCTGTGGCTTGGCGTCTGGAGGGAGGCAAGGTGACCTGTGGTTATGGTTGTATGTTGGGATTTACTGTCTGAGTTTAAACACGTATGTACACACATACTCGTGCAAAAAGGTAGACATCTACCTTCTAGATCCAGACTACTGTTATTTTTATAGCCTGGTACATACACTGTACGTGTTCTTTGCTGTCTGTACTCTGAACTCACAGAGTGTGCTCCCACAGAAGTGTCCTACATCAAACATGCAGTCCCACATTTTCAAGAGACTGTGATTTCATTTCAGAGGTCATTAAGTACCACGGCTGACTCGGTAAAGACCACCCGGTACTGTAGGAGGCAGCGGCAGTGACAGATTCCGCTGTCTCGTGGTGTTTAGGGGCCATATGTGAAGCCCTGGACCGCTGGGATGCTGAGGAGGACACTGCCTGTGTTTTCTCTCCTCTGACAGGTGGCACGGTGCCCGGAAACTCCCTCTGTGGCACTGCAGGATGGAGCCAGCACTGTCCCAAGCTTGGACGCTGCTGCTGACACTCCACCACCAACCAACCGGGGTCCGACCAATGTATGTGTTTGCCAATACTGGCCTTTTAGGGGAAATCAGATATTAAGGTTCGTCTCTGACTACAGCAAGTCAGTCAGACGTCTTAAGTAGAGAAATGATTTCATTGTGTTGGTTGTTGGACTTCTCAACTGCATGCAGATGTTCCAAAAACAACGGGACGTTAGTTATTGGAGTTTAGCTCACTGATTTGGCCGCTTACATCAGCAGCAGTGGTTGTGAGGCACAGCTCATGGAGGCAATTAAGGTACTTAAGCAACTTAGTCAAATCTAACCACACACACAGACACGATACACACATTTTTAGATTCAATGTGACTCACACCGTCAGAGGATATATTATCTCTGATGTCCATCGTGAATGAACGTCCATAAATCTGCTTAGAAATCATAGAAAAAACACACTTCTTACACTTCCAGACCCTGCCCGAGAATCATGATGTTTTTAAGTTGTCTTCAAAGTGATCCGGTGACAGTTGTCTGTACATGCGTCGGTACATTGCAAACAGGAACTGCTAATAGCTATTTCGGCATACGTTTAATGGCACCAGTTTGCCAAAATGTGAATAAGTTGTTTTGATTTGTCTGAGGGGACAAAGGCTTTGAAAACCTGACCCGTCCTTGTCCTGCTATGTCTGTTCTAACGTAGATCACTGTTGGAGATTACCCGGTTGATGAGACAGACAATACAAAATTAAGACTTTACTGTGAAGCAGTGTTGAGAGAGGCCTGACTTGACATTCACATACATGCTTTTGTCATGTCGCAGTTTTACATTAGTTCACACAATAGCCGGTGATGGCAGCAGTACATAAAAAGACGGATTAAGTAAGATCTCCTGTTGGCGAATATTATACAGTAAGTCCAAAAACTACAATACAAACAAAACCCTTTCAATTTCAGGAAAGCATTACTGTGTGCTTTTTCCCTTAAAAGAGCCTTTCTTCTCCGCCACAGGTTTATATCAGCTTTAGAAGCAGGATGAACGCTATTCTGCAAATAAAATGGTGGCTAAACTGGAAATTTGGCAGATTTACCCCCCCTACATCTGCATCTTTAAAAATAGCCCATCATTTCTATTCAGCCGCTGCTAAATGTTAATGTATTGTATGGCTTGAGGTACAAAATGAATTCACAGTGTTCGGTTTGGCGAAAAAGAGGACAGTATTGTGAGACCTTATCTTTTTGTTTCCATCCCTTCCTCGTCCTACATTCCTAACAAAGAGAAATATTCCTGTTGAGGAAATGTGTTTGGTAGCATGATGTTCACACTGTGACAAGGCCATCCAGACAAGCCCCAGCTGCACACAGGCAAACCTCCCCTGTGAAAGAGCTCAACACTGGCAGCTCTGTCACCTCCAGAAAGGGCTGACAAGTGGAGTAAGACCGATTTACTGAGCCAATATTAGTCTTCATCTCATACTCAAATAATATGACAACAAACCAGAATATGTTGGAAGCAAAAACCACCTTTATTTTCAGCAGATTTAGGCCTCAATAAACAGTCATTTGTCATAAATGGCAAGGTGTTAAGGATGTTATTTGTAAAAAAAAAAACAACTTGAAATGACCAAAGTAACCTACTTATCTTGCCATGCAAAAGTTAAATATTGGGTGTCTTACGCACACTACCGTTCTTTATTGCAGTGGATAGCAGAATTTAGCAAAAATGTATATATATATAATAATTTATTCACAGTTATTAGCCATGTTTATTTTTGAACAGACAGTCAAATCCAATCCGGGAAGATTCTACCACCCAGGGTGGGGAAGCAGAGTTGCCAGGTGTTGCCAAAATCCAAATAATTATGAAATCCAGGATGATCGTATTTTTGGACAAACTATAGTACGCTCATCCAGACCTTGGCCCCCCAGAACTGAGTTTGCAATGTGTTTGAATTCGTGCCACAGAACTTCACAATGCGTCAGACCAAGTTGACTGCAATGAGCCCTTACTACAGGCCTACACGACAAGACAAACTATGCATCCTAGCATGTAAGTAAACAGGTTACAGCGGAATCATTTTGTACAATAAACTATACCAAACTGGAGGATGACCATACTACAGCTGCAACTATCTTGATAATCCCGTTATTCCTCAAGCAAAAATGCAAAACATTGTCTGGTTCCAGATTCTCATGTTTTATGTGATAGCAAACTGAATATCTTTGGCTTTTGGACAAAACAAGACATTTTAAGACGTCTCTGTAGGCTCTAGGAAATGGTAAATGGACATGTTTCACTTTTTTCTCATATGTTTGGATCCAAGACAATAATTGGACGATTAATCGATAGTGAAAATAGTCATTAATTGCAGCCCTAGACCATACCAAACAACACAGTCTGACACTTAAACCTTGACAGACTGTTGTGAAACACAGTCAGAAAAGGTTTGTAAGAGATCATGAGTGGCGTCACTGGCTGTCTCCTGAGATCTCAGCAGAGATGTGATTGGATAATTTATGGCAGATCCAGGGTCAGTTTTCCATAATGTATTATTGACAAAGTTATCGTATGGTGAATAATCGGGCGGCTCCATATCATTTCACCATATGGACCCACCTAAAATTATATAGTCGTAACTTGAGAAGCCATCAGGCAGATAATATAGATCTGGCTTGGACAGTTATCTCATTAGCTCAGTAGCAGTAGAAGCTAGCACCTCAAAGGCAATGATTATATAAAATATTAGCAACATTTACAGTACCAACATAGCAAAAACCATTACATTGCTGGACATAAACGCACACTACGTACCCAGAAACACTCAGCCATTAGCACCAACAGCTAGCTTGTAAGCACATATCTAAAAAGTGCAGTGTGGTTTACAGTGGGGAACTTAAATACTTCCCAAGAGATAAACCACCAAGAATGTGAGAGCTAGTATGACGATTAGATGCATATGGGGACATTCCTGTTTCCACTGTCACTGCAACACAAAAGTAGCCATTGTTCACTTGTATTGTAATTTATATTGTTTTGGATATTTGTCATGCAGGAAAAGCCAGTCTTCTATAGGGTCAGCAGTGTCTAAACGTAATTAGCCGTGGTTACACCGGCACCTTTCCCTCTCATACCATGAGCCCGCTGCAGTTTACATACCAGCCAATCAGATTCACGGATGATGCAGATTTATGTTTGTTTCATGTATTGGTATATGCCGCAATTTTTCGTCTCTCCATGCTTCATGCCATTATATTTTCACAATTTCAATTGCACTTTGTCGCATTTTGTTTTTTTGATCCAGCAACTGTTCCACCTCAGCCGAGCCTAAAAACTTTTTTTTTTTTGAGATTGAAATTATTGATGGCAAAGTGACTCTTAAATGAGCTGCTTCAGAGGTGACTTTTAGGGTCAGGTAACGGTCTAAATCTGCTTCAAATGCTTTATTGACAAGGGGGCTTTCAGGCCAAATCCAGCGTTGCGGCAAAAACACCAGTCCACCCATTCATTTTGAATGAGGGTAGTGCATTTAGGCTGCAGCGGTGGTAACTGTGGGGGGTTCCAAAAAAAAGTTGAGATACATTCGACTTTTGGAGAAATGCAACCCGACGTCACGCTGCGGCGGCCAATCACCTAGGCTTCCAATCAGACTGGAAGACGCCCATGAGGGGAAGAACCTTGTTTACGATCACTTGTACGAGCCGGCATACTAGCAGCCCGGGTCAGGGGTTAAAGTTCTTCATCTTCTCTTTAAACTGCTATTAAGTGCATTACTGCCACCTTCTGGATTCAGGGGGATTAACGTTCACAACACAACGTCACACAAATGGGCCACGTAGTGACACTCCCACACCGCCACACAGCCCTGCATTAATCGCCGCAACCGCCGGATTCGGTCTGAATGCAGCCTTAATCCAGAAATGTGAGTATCAGAGCTGGGCTTCATATAGCATTTTCAAATTTGAAGCCCTACTCAAAAGGACTCTCTGTTGCCTGGTGCAGGATGGACAACCTGGGCTCTCTTCCATTCCCCTCTCAGCTTCCCCTTTTCACGCCCGGCCAGATGAGCGGCTGACCGCCTGCCTTCATCCCACCGGCTGGTATTCCCTCAATGCTCCACATGTCTCTCGGCCTGCTGAGAGGGGAGGGGGAACCCGTGGCATGAAAGAGCAGAGAATGATGTCATAGCTGCCTGGACTCGTTTCAGCCGGACCCCTGGCGGGAGCGTGAACGCTGTGCTGTGGTGTGTGGACATTCTCCAGAGCTGCTCTTAAAAACTGGATCCCTATGCCCCCCCCATCCCGCGGGTCCTTATAGGTTTTCAAAATTTTCCAGGGTTTTTCAGCAGCAGCAATAGCTCTCCACCTATGCAGGAAAATGAGCCCTGAATGAGGAAACTGTGTTTTAAAAATATGAAGTAACACCCACCCCCCCAGTCAAATTAAAGCACCGTCCGCTCACCCTGCCCCTTTACCTCTCACCGCTTTGCCAGCTGTGCAGCCCGAGACCACTGCCAAAAGCAACACAAGCTTACGTCAACTTCCAAATAAGGAGCTGCTACTTCACTTTGACCTGCAAGAGAGACACTAAAGGGGGGGGGGGGGGTGTATGAAAGAGGTGGAGATAGACAGAGAGTGTCCCCTCCTCCTCATTCATACGCATAATATACTCAGCTACCTGTTTGTTAGCCCAGTGCACGTAGAGCGGAGACTCGATTACCCCTCGCACTTCACCGTCACTCTCATTCATCCTTTCTCTCACTCTCTCTCTCTCCTTCCTTGCCTTCACCTCTCCCTGGCTCTCTCTCTGCTCTCCTCCTTTCCACTCATTCACAATCGGAGGACAACACCACCTGCTACCAGGTAAAAAAAAAAAAAAAAGAAAAAAAAAAGCCATTGATATCCTTTTTTTTGTCATCTGCTGTGATTTTTGATGTGTGTGAGGTGATGTGGGTGACGTGATGCGAGGACTGGTGGTGGTGGGGGTGGGGGGGGTTCTCCATTCAAGTCTTTGTTATTGCTAAAGGGGGCTGCTACATCATTGAGCCCGTGAGTGGTGGGAGAAGAACACAAATCATTTGCAGAGCATATTTTTTGCCGTTTTAAACATAAGCAGTCAGTGCAGCTTCTGCAGTGAGGGTGTTTGTGTGTGTTTGTGTGTGTTTGTGTGTGTGTGTGTGTGTGTGTGTGTGTGTGTGTGAATGTGAATGAAGGAGAGGGAGAGTGCATATAGTTTGTGGGCTGTGTATGTACTAAAGCTCATTGCTCAGACTGGGAGTGAATGAGCTCCCTGTGTCGTGCATCCAACCTCCTATACTTGGCATGTCCTCCTGTGGACTTGGGGAGTGCTCCCGAGGTGCACGCGCACACACACACACACACACACACAGAGGAATAATGGTTGTGTGTGCACTGACTCCCAGAGGGCTCTCCTCTGTCCCTGGAGAGCGCCGCTATCAGGCTGCTGATGAAGCTGCGCTCTCTGACTCGACAGCATTTGCTAATTCTCAGCTGACATTGTGGTGGAAACACAACAACAGATGAGGGCATTCACAGTGTCGCTTAGTTCACATGAGTCTGCAAAGATGATGATTTAGGATGCCGGTGAAACAAGTCCAAATTAGCATGCTGTTTTCATTGCGTTTCATCGTGAAACAAAATTCCTACTTTTTGCCTCAGCTTCAATTGCCATTGTTTTAGTTGGAACCTCATTTTGGAAATGGCTTAGTAAGTAGCTTATATTCCAGCCAATATACATGTTTTCACACATAGATCTGTTGTATTTGCCTTTTGGAATACTGCATCTTTTTCATTTAAAATGTTGCCTTTTTAGGTCAAGCGTAATGTGAAAAAAAGCAGAATACTGTAGTTTCGTTTTTCACGGAGACTGGTCCAGTGTTCTTTGTCATCCCCATGTACAGTATGCACTTACTGGTTCCTCCTGAAAGAATGGAGGAGTATCAGTGGAGCTTGGATTCAAGACTCCCAAAGTATTGATTTTTTCCTTTTGAGATGTGTACCGCTCTCTCCTCAAAAAAGCCGTAGCTTCTAGGAGGGAGGCACCTTCGCCCGCCTCGCTCTCTCCCTCCCTCTGTAGTCGGTGAGGATGCTGGAAGATAAATTTAGCCCTCCAGCTCTCCTTCCATCTGCTACCACATGGTTTAGGGCCGTTACCATAGGAACCACCGCTGGGTGCCCATTAGTGTGAGAAGAGGAAATTGACAAGATTTTTAAAAAGCCATTTACACAATATTCTCTTTCTGTGCGGTGTGTGAATGGACACAGCACTTCACAACTTTATGTAAGAGAGTTTTTTTTTTTTTTTTTTTACTTTACATGAGATGATGTGTTTTAATACCTGCACATTGTAACTGTAGGCCCACACTGCAAATATGTACCCTGCAATCATCGGAAAATTACTTTGATTTTGTTTTTGTTTATGCACTGTAGTATCCTGTTTACAGATTTTAGGGTACTGCTCTAAATACAGAAAATATTTTTACTGTACACGTTTCTCATTTTCATGCCAAATATTCCTTGTGAGCACCAGTCAACTTTCTTTCCCCACTATAGGCTCTATAGGCTGGTTATTGGCTAATGTTCATGGCAGACATTAGCAGGCTGGTGTGATTAGTGGCATTAATGATGGCTGCATTACATTAAGGTGTGCCAGTTCCATGAACCTGACTCTCTGGTATGGCTCACTGGAACACAAAAATGGAACAAAGCCATGAATTGCATAAGATATGTTAAAACATCTGCGGATAAAAAGGCCTGTTGATTTTTTTTTTTTAGAGAGGATGACAGTAGTTAAGGAGATGTATTGACTTTTGATGGAATGTTGCTGTAGAAGGATGCAGATATTCAGTGTTCACTAAATGCGCAGTTTAATTTGCCCTAGCAAACAGCTGTCTGACTGTAACGCTGACAACATTACACCTAGACGTGTGTTTTCTAGCAGAGCCTTGCAACGGTTCACCTAGAGAGAATCACAGAGGCTGAGAGCCAAGGACGGGGGTGGGGGGAACAGGATCCGTGTGGAGAGAAGGGTTGAAGGAAAAAAAAAAACTGCCTGCTAAGTTCATTTGCACCATGAGAGGTGCAAATGATCAGTCTTTAGTTAGCTCTGGAATAAGTGTGACACATGCAAGTGTAAATGAGCAGATGCATTGCATGATTTTAAAAATGCCACTTGGTTTTAGGTGCCAGTTCTGTGCTGCCAAGTACTATTTGAAATGTATTGCGGTCCAGTCATTGTCACCCTCCTGCAGAGTATGCGGGTGCTCTGAACGTCTCGCAGTCTGAGCTCTGAGGCGTTATTTTCAGTTTTCAGTTTCTGACTCTCCTCCAAAAACTCTTAGTCCAGTTACACTACCTGTCTGACCTACATTTAACACTTACAAGTCTCACTGCAAGGGATTTAGGCCTATGACAGTTGAATGGTCTCCTGCAAAGGACAGATATAATATACCTACCTGTTTTTTGTTATAAAGAAAAGTAATGTTGGTTCACTATCCAGTCAATACTGGCATATAGAGTACACTCTTCCCACAAGTTAAACCAAAGATGGTTATCAACCTGTTATCAGTAATTTGGATATAATCCAGCAGCTTTGCCGTCTTCCACCAGAACGTGGGTGTAGAAACCAGCTGGTCAGTGCGTGGGATGCCTTGTTTACTGTTTCAGTATACTGGCACAAAAAAACATTGGGAGTTTTCTTCAGTATCTCCACTGAGTCACCTTGTGTGTGCACTTACAGCTACCGGCCATTTTGGCTTGGCCTTTTTAAGTTTCTAAAATCACAGTGAATCCGACAAAATGATCCGCACAATGTAAAGTAATGAAGCAGGTAAAGCTTGCGCGCTGTACTGTAGCATTGTCTGATGATTGGGATTTTGAAGGAAGCGTGGTCTGATACTGGACGACATAACATGTCAAATATGCTGCATTAATTATCACATGTTGAGACACTCTGCCAGGTTCACATGCCACAGTCTCTTGTTAATCCCAGTGTAATTAATTATACAGAAAGAAAACTTCAAGCAAAGCAGTTTCCTTGAGACCGTAAAAGACAAAGGTGCTTTTATGTCAACAAATTTTAATGCGGGTAGCTCCGTCCCCAGGTGTATTTGCTTGTGAAAATGACAAATTCTTCTTTTTTTATTTTTATTTTTCTTGCACTGACTTGCAGCCGGAATATCTGACTCATTTTATGGGAGTGGGTGGGATATGTAATGCTGTCCAACAGAACGATATTGTCATCCACTGTTTTGAAATAAGTAATGCATGGTTGATTAGAAATCATTGAAGACCGTGACAAATTATGTCACTAACTATGCAGTTACTGGAATGTTCCTGTCACAGTCTTTGGACATATTGCGTCTCTCTGGGAGTGTTAGCAGAATCATAATTTTTACTTGCTGCAAGCTGATATATTTTTATGCAAAAAAAATTACATAAACCATTCTCATTTAAAAATATTCAACAGCCAGGGGAAAGTGAAAGCTGAATGTTATGACGCATACAGTGATTATGTAACACATGGAACCTAAATATCCATACAGGGCAAGCGGAGGGTCCGAGAGTTATCTGTGCCTTGAAGTTGAATTGTATGCACTGTTCTATATAATGAGTTGTTTGTCTTCACAGAGCTTGATGTTGAGAAGACAGAAGAATCATATGTTCAACTGAGTCAACTGAGCATCAGAGTGTGTGGCAGCAAGACTGGCTGAGTGCTTCATGATGGGATACTTTAGGTCAGCATGGCAGAGGACTTCCTCCACAGCACATGACATATCACAGCTGCATTCTTTGATGCCGCCGTTCTACATTTGATGGCATCATTCTGCTGTCAAGCAATAACGTTTAAGGAAAACAAGTGAGAATTATGAAGCCTGACAGTCAACTAAAGTGGATATAATTTGATAGAATTCACTCACATTAAACCCATTATCCAGTTAATGATTTGGTTCAAACTCTTTAGCCTGGCACAGGCAGACACATCCCACTTGTCTACCTGAGGCTGTCCTTCCATTTTATGGAGGCCTTGCGTAGTCGCCTAACGACTGGGGAGCAGTCCGGAGGTCAAGAGCATTGTCAACCAGAGTCTCCTCACAGAGGCCCACCTAAGTCTCCCTCCCAGCCCCATCAGCAACAGCAAACTGGCTCCCCGAAGCCCCATGGCACACAACAGCAACCCAAACAATCCAGAAGACAGCATCCTGAACGTAAACGTCTCAGGCACCAGCGGCAGAGCACTGACTCAGATACAGCGCTGGAACACAAACATGAGGCAACAAAAGCAACCACAGTGTCTAGTTTGTCACCAGGAGTCCCACCTTCCTCAGCAGGTGGCCCCACCCAGTCTAAACCGGAAACCCAGGAGGGCACCCCAAAACAGAAACGTGAGCGTAAGCCTCAGAGACCAGGCAAATACGTCTGCACTTACTGTGGCCGTGCATGTGCAAAGCCTAGTGTCTTACAGAAACATATTCGCTCCCACACAGGTGAAAGACCCTATCCCTGTGCCCCATGTGGCTTCTCTTTTAAGACTAAGAGTAACCTTTACAAACACCGCAAATCGCATACACACAGGGTGAAGGCAGGTTTGGTACTTGGGGAGCCGAGATCTTTAGAGGAGCAAGTCACTGAGTCAGAAGATGAAACCAGACAGCTATCATCAGCATCTTCCCATACAGAAAGACAAGGCAGTGAAGCCTCAATCAAGAGTCATGAAACAGACAGGGCCAAAGATTGCACTGTAGGAAACGATGACTCCTACGCAGTGAAAAAGAGACTGGCCCTGCGTCTGAGTAGAGGAAAACATGGTCCTCGAGACTCATCTGATGAAAAGACCTCATCTCTAATTTCAGGGAGCAAAGGCAGCACAGAATCAGGCTATTTCTCTCGCTCTGAGAGTACTGAGCAGTCACAGGACAGCCCCCCAAACACAAGTGCCAAAAGCTACGCAGAGATCATCCTGGGCAAGTATGGGCGTCTCGGACACCTACAGAGGATGTCTCGGCACCATAACCAGCAGCCCTCTGGTCAGGAGGACAAAAGCATCCCATTCACAGTCCCCAAGAAGCAGGTCATTGACCATATCACCAAACTCATCACTATCAATGAGGCAGTGGTGGACACTAGTAAAATTGATAGTGTAAAACCAAGGAGATTTTCACTCTCCAGAAAGAATAGTTCAGAGTCTCAAAAGAGTTCATCTATGAAAGAACCTCTTATTCATAGCCCTAAAGCTGGAGATCTGGGCTATAAAAACAGTGGCTCCATCACCATGGGAGTTCCATGTGAAAAATTTCATCATCCATCCCTAAATGTGGAGCAGCCAGCTGGCCAAACATCCACCGCCCCTCTGGTGAGAAGTCATTCAATGCCATCTGCAGCTAGTTCATTTGACGCCTCCAGTGGTGGCCCCAGTAAATTCCGCTTAAGTCAGTCCTTTGATGAACGACAGCCCTCTGAAACGCAGGCATCCCGTCGTTATGGGATGCTAAGACGGCAGCCAGCTATTGAAATCCCACTTGGTGCCGAACTTACAAAAGAGGAACATGACGTTTCTCATTCATTTTACCCCGACAGTGTAAACACTGTGCCTGACCACAAGCAAAGTCAACCGCAGCCATATGAGTGTGAGGCCTGTGGCACTGGATGCAAAGATTGGGAAGGTTATAAGAAACACAAGCAAAGCTTGTGTTTAGCACATCATCCCAGAAATGAGGTGGTAATTAGTCAAATGGAGTGCTCACAGTTAATTAACCATGCAGTTAGAGCAGGAGCTTCAGCAATACGTAAGAGAAGGAAAGAGGAGAGTTTTGAATTTGATGACCCCTCTTCTCCTTCATTACCCTCTCCTGACCTCCTGTCAGGACAGTGTAAAGATGAAAGCAATGCAGCTTATGAGGGCCCCAGAAGACCTACACTGCAAACATGTTCAGTAATTCAACACACTAGTTCATTTGAAAAACAAGAATCTTTGTGCAATGACAATCAAGGCACTGAGGCAACAAAAAAGTCTCCACCTCATGAAGAATATCAACTGGTGCCTCAGAAACAACCCCAACAACAGTCGACAAAACCAACAACCCGAAAGCTGGTCCGCCAACACAATGTGCTAGTTCCAGAAATATTGGTCACAGAGGATTCCAACATGAGAACAGAGACCTCGATAGAGCCAACCTCCACAGCAAAACATTCAGAGAAAACTGATGAATTCCAGTGGCCACAGAGAAGCCCGTCTCTGGCCCAGCTCCCTATTGAAAAGCTGCCCCCAAAGAAGAAGCGCTTACGTCTAGCTGAGGTTGCCCAGTCCTCTGGGGAATCTAGTTTTGACTCTATATCCCTGCCCCGCAGTCCTAGTCAGGACAGTAGTGCATCTTATGCATCCAGTCGTTCAACATCCTTTGAAGAGTCAAATAGACCAGACATGGAAATAGCAACATCGACGCCACTGAGGAGATCAAGAGCTCCTCACATGTTGACAGTGCCAGGGTTGCATCAGCACAGAGAGATGAGACGCTCTGCATCTGAGCAGGCGCCTCATGACCCACCACCAAGTGTCCTAATGGCTGAGACCCGCAGTAAGTCTTTTGACTACAGTTGTTTGTCCCCTGAGCGCTCTGCAGTTGGCTGGAGGGAAAGAAGAAAATGTCTCCTTATGAGACACACTGCCATCAGAGATCCAGATGAGGAGGAGGAGGAGGAGGAGGAGCAGTGTACCTTGCCGGGCCGTAGTCCTGAACATGTCAGCCCTAACACGTCTTCTCAAGCAAGCCCAACCTCTGTGTATTGCAGTAGGTCCCCTACTTCTCCTTTATCAGGTGACACAATCTTGCATAATCCAGTAAAATTAAAATGCAAAGAGATCTTCTCTCAGTGGAAACTCAGTCAAAATATTCAGTTGACAGGCAGCACAGAACTCTCTCTTACTCACTGCCCATTTGTAGATCCTGTAAAAGAAGAGGTGCCTCACATCCATACAGGGCAGCCCCCTCCTCAAGCACCACAGCTCTATCCTACACATGGACCATCAGGAGCAGCCAGAGCTCGCTACCTCCCCATGTCTACAGGGCTAAAGTTAGAGATTCCCTCACTACATGATGATTACTCAGAGGTTCGAGTAAGTCAATCCCACATCCAGCACTCTGTCCCTCACATCACTTCCAGTCTGGAAGTACTGAGGCCAGTCACATCTCCAGCAGTAGCAGTGCGTCTCCAAACAGACACCCTCACTCTAGCATGTGCCATATACACCACGTTGTCTCAGTCCACCTCCCCCAGGCCCCAGGAGAAGGTTGATGCCGGTTTACACAATATAGGTATCCCATCAGCTGAATACAGAAACCATAGAAGCATAAGTCCAGACCTTCAATTGTGGTCTGGCGATGGCCTGCGGATATCAGGCTCAGGGAGCAACAAGCGCATGCTTTCCCCTTCAAACAGTATAGAGATCCCCCATGAGTCACAGCAGCAGCAGAAACGAGTAAAAGAGGAAGAGGAGAGGGAGGTGGGATGTGTTGACAAGGCTTTGGTGGACACATGCAATCAGGAAATCAAAAGGGAGAATCAGTCATGTCTACCCAGTGTTTGTTCTCCCACCACACATGTTGGACCATCATTCCCCAGTCTGCTGTCCAGCACCTGTAATAGCTGGTGCTATTTGAACTACATTAAACCAAACCCCTCTGCTCTGGATGAACAGAGGCCCTCAGTGTATTCATCGTGGTCCACTAGCGGCTATGACCCCAACCCACCTGGCCTCTCCAGCAAGACAGCTCTCTCTCTGCTGCACTGTAAGCAGAGGCTCAGTCCCTCCATCTACACTATATCCCCCATGTCAGTCAGGACAAGTGAGTCAATGGAGCAAGAGGACAACAAGAGGCCATGCTCCACTGAGGTAAATACAACACTAACCCCTGATTACAATTGTCTGTGCATCTGTAAGATAGCGCTGTAGGTAAAAGTTGACCACCACAAGAGAATTTCGATGAATTCTACTTTTATTAGGCTCATGAAAATGTAGAAGGACACGGAAGTCTGAGACAGGGTAGACATGCAATAAAGGGTGTGAGTCATATTTGAAACCAAAATTCTACATTGAGATGGTTGGTGCCCAGGGTATCCAAGGAATCCTGTAGACCAATTCAGGTTAAATTGATTCAAAGGTCTACCTGGCATGGTTTACATTCTCGGTAGGTTAGCATAGCAAGACTCTTTTTCTGCTTTTTCCTTTGGTGTACTGAGTAGAAGGTGCAGCAAAGGGTGGGTAAGCATTGAAAAATTGTATCTTTGCAATTCTTAGGGTAGCCTCAATCCCCCAAAAAGGCAGGAAGATACTTTGCCAACTTTGTGCAAACTTTGCCAGCACCAAATTTATGGTGATTACCTGAGTGAAAAACTCTTTACGATGACACCCAAAGGGGAAAAAAATATATATGTGCTTTAAGAAATGCTATTAAACACAATGTTGTTCAATGAGAATTCCCAATTTTTGTCTCCCTGGGCATGCTGGAGCAGAGTTGGTGAATTTGCCCATGTCTCTTTCGAGTGTAGGTCTACAACAGCCAGTCGTACTGCAGAGACCATGAGGGAACGAGGAAGGGACAGCAGTCAGCAGATGACAACAGGTCAAACAGAAAAGAGGAGAGGGGGGAAGACAAGAAGAATGAGGAGGAAGTACAGTCATGCTCCAGAAATAAACCACCTCCCGACGTTTGGATCCCTGACAGAGGGTGAGTATGAACTTTTGACAGCTCAGCAGTAAGATGCATAAGAACGTTGGCTAATAACATTCAAGTTTACTGGTGACATGTTGTCTATAATTACAGCGTTAAATCAGATGTACCTCATTACTTGTGTACCTCATTAGTGGTGAGGGCTTGCGTCACATATTGTGGTATGTTGTGGAAACTGTTGTCCGTCCACCATGTTGGAGAGGCTAAGGCTTGGCTGTCTGCACCAACAGAGCCCGTCTGTTGAGGGGCTGAAGCCAGGAAACTACTTAGCTTCCTTTGCTCCTGCAGAGATTCATTTACACCAACCATCACAGCCATTCACATGGAGCGACAGCACGTTTCACTCTCTTAGACTGACACCAAAGGAATGAGTTGAAAATACACAGTACATACATGTACACACATAGCACATAAAATGAGTCATAAAATGGAGCCAGCAGTGCTGAATGGAATTTGGCATATATTTTTGCACATATATGCATATATACACTGATGGAGGACAAAAATGATTATGTGTAAAAATATATTTCAAAGTTTATATGAAGGCTTATGAGGCTTCAACAGTCTGTGTTAGACAAATCAAGTGGTTATCTCCCAAAGTTAGTCTTTTTAGTACAAAATTCCCTCTTTTCGTTACCATCCCTCCACTGCAGCTCAAAAGGTGTCTGTGGAAACACAAAGAGGGAATCTTACACTAAAAAGACTGTAAATTTGGAGGATATCTACTTGATTTGACTTGACTCAGACTGCTGAAGCCTCATATAAGTATGAGCAGGTGGAATGATTCCAGAAAGCGAAACCTGTTTACATGTTTATACGGGGCACCTCACTATTGTTTTAGAGAGACTTGAGAAATTGTGAACCTATCCTTTAATTGAGTGTGTATAATGCCAATTTCTTATTTTAAAATAATTTTGAGGCTAAATGGATTGGAATGGACTCCAACAAGGTTTGATCTGGGGATTTTCTGGCCCTGACTTTGGCCTGTCAGGCTTAACAGAGGTTTACTAAGCTTAGTAGGCTAATATAAGTGGATCTAAGTAGTAAACTCAAACTCCTGGATCCCACTGTTATTACTTCTAAATTGTCATGGAAAAAACTTGTTTCTGATTGGCTGGCAAAACTGTATAACAGGACACCTCAAACGAACAACAGTTTACCACTGTTCTAAATCAATTAAATGGTTTATTAAAACGTGAGAAACAATACTTCTGCTTAATGCTGTATTATCAGATAACAACTCACTGAAATTGACGTAACAATGTGTTAAAACAAACCATGGACAACTTGGTTGAAAATGGGTTGTTTTCCTTTGGTAAGTGGCAATAGCATAACCATGCTTGCACACCCCCAGGTGTCCTGTAATAGAAAATAATGGACTCGGTGGAGGACATGTCACTCTGCTTTGTGTTTTTTGTCCCTGCGTCACGGTTCAGGACACCTTGCTGTGTATTATCCCTAAAACAGACACGCTCTGTACCTCTGATACCCATCACAAATAAAAACTGCCTCGCTGCGATGCAGGGGAGTGCAGAGAAGTGCCATCTGTGTGTCTCGTTCTGGTTTGGGAGTGTGTCTGTGAACAAATCCCTGTTGTGACTCATGTTGACGCTCATCACAGCCTCCCTAAAAGAGTGAGTCATCCTCACGCCTGCTCGCTTTCTCCTTCTCTGTCAGTTCAGTCTGTCTGAAGGGACAAAAGACCACTGAGGCAGCAAGGTAGTCGAGCGTTGCCATTTTTTCTTGCCGGCCTAAGGGAAGGCGAGGGCACCTAGACTCAAATCCTGGGTGTAAATATGTGCTGCGTGAAAAGCCTATGAACATAGCTGCTGTATACTGTAGAGGTATAGTGTCCCGGCATGACGGCGGAGTGTTTCTCTTTCATTAACCCGAAAGTTTTTCAAGACTGTAAAAGCCACCGTTTATGATAGCTGCCGAGTTTATCCAGCCGTGAAGCCTGTAGTGAAAATAGAAGAAAAAACAGCCGATTATAATCAGAGGGATTGTTTGTCGTAGGAATGTGTTTTCATTTTCTGTGTTATTTCATGCTTATTTGGAGCAGCAGCTGGTCTGGGCCAGGGTTTCCCTCCCTCTCTGGCCTGTTTTTATTGGCTAGCTGCAGCAGACCCCGGACCTTGGGCCACATCGTAGGCTCCCCCTTGTTTGGACTCGGTGGTGGTGTGAGCTGTGATGGGGTTATAAGGCAGTGGGAGAGGGCGGGGTCTGGTTTTGGCTTATGAAAGCTGCTCTGTTGAAGCTGAAGTGGGTGCCTCGCTGAGGGACCCTCAGTGTACATGGAGGGGAGGACCCCGGGCCCAGCTGCCACAGTGTGAGCTCCCTGTGTAGCAGAGGCCAAACAGATAGTGTACTTGCACTGGATAAATACAGGCAGTAAAAAGCTGCTTACAGGTGCTAAAGGGCCTGCAGCCTGTCCGTCAGCTCCAGTTACACTCGTATTGATTGTGACTATCATCCTGAGAGGAGCAGCATCAATAGGCACCTGACAGGGAAATGCTCTGAGGACGAAACTGAAACCTCTTGCTCTCTTCACACCTACAGATCAAATGAGAAGTATGCTATAATGCACGGAGGAGGGGGAAGGAAGTGCCAATGTGAGGATTGTGGATTCCAACTTACAAAGAATACCAGTGTGCCGCAAAGGTGCGCCCATCACATCACAGAATCCCCACCATATAACTGCAAACACTGCAACGTTTCTCTCAAAGCCAAAGGTAAGGATGGACGATGATGTCAAAACAAAAAAAAAAAAGAAGAAGAAGAAAGTTTGTGGTGTCCATGTTCACTGTGCATCCCGTATTTATCTTTTACAGGAAGCCTCGCTGAACACCTGAGATCTGAGGCGCATGGAAAAGACACCTGTTGTTACCCAGATGGCATAGATGAAGGTATGCTATATATATTCTATCTGATTTGTAAATAACATGTCCTGTGCTCTTTTATTTTTGTACTGATTTTGCCATATCAGCTTATTATTAGAGCCCACATTAGCTTTATAGCACATTAGCTTTCTGGTTAATATCTCCTTCATCTATGGGAATGGACACGTCGTGTGTTGCACCTTGTTTTTTTTGGTCAAGCAACCAAACCAATTTCGACTGGGGGAAAATGTTTGCAGGCTACATGGCTAACTAACTAACTAACTAACTAACTAACTAGCATTCAGCTGTAGCACATTGAACAGCTTGTTGACCTTATGCATTTCAGCAACAAGGAAGTGCTCCACACCGATGATATGTCTTTTAACCCCCCCGTCTGTACCCGAAGTGGGAATGTGCCGCTTGTGATCACCTTGCACCCACATTTGATCAAATATCTGAGCAGTTTTATAATCTAACATACAGCGTGAATGACTGACAGAGCTGGAAGAAAATGAGGGACAGTCTGACCAACATCGATCAATATTTGCATAGCATCACTAATTAGATCACGTCTCCACCCACACAGCACCTGGATCAGCTGTCAGCGGTCATGTCACTGTCATAGTCATGGTGACTGGTCAGAATATGTTGATGTTTATCTTAATTTGTGTTTGTAACAATATGATATTATAACTGAAGTCTGAGTGGCCATTCAAAGTGTGTGTTAATACAATATATCTACAGTGAGCAGTGGAGACTTAATTGGTTAATTACACTGTTACACACAGTCCAATTTTCCATGACATCAGCTTATTATTGTGTAACAAGATTATTCAAAATAATATTATAATAAAATACATAGTTGGGTAAAAGGTTCTATCTTAATTCACGTTGATAAATCAGATTCCAGACCAACAGAGTCAGCTGGTTTAGTGGTCATTTGTGAAAAATTTAGGCTGTTTAGGGGCGTTGGGTTAGGCTTAGGGGGCATAGGGCCAGGCCTGGCTCCAGTGGAACTTGCTGGAGGCTGGTTAAACCTGCATCCTGAGAAGTTGGCGTCAGAGCTCTTGAAATTGTTCCCCATAGAAACATCAAGCTGCTGCTGCAACACACCGTAAGCTAGTTGTGCTAGCTGTGAACTAGTTAACACAGAATGTTCTCTCAACAGTAAATTTGAAATTCACTTTGTCCACAAAACGAGATATCTTTTGTGATTTCAGGTACTGTCTGCTTCTATACTTTGCCACTTTGATTGAGCGTCAACATTTCACATTTGTTTGAAGGGAAATGCAAACATTGGTTAGCAGCATATCAAGATCTTGGGCGTACAAGATGGAAGATATGTGGGCGAGGGTTTGCCTCGAGAAACATGGGAGAGGCTCTTATACGTTACACCCAGGGAAAAAATGTACTCAGCTGGAACTAACTGGCCACAACACAGCCCACTTATGCCAACACACTTTCATACTAGACATCTCTACACATTGGTGCAGTTAGTAAAGTCAAGACACAAAAGTTCATTGAAAATAAAATGCTTTTGCGCAGTGTTTCTACAAGAATTGTATGCTTGACGGGGTAGAAAAAATAGCCCAAATTAGAAAATCACTTCTGAGCACTGTAGATGACTGGCCAGTATCAGCCTGGTCCATTTGATATTGAATTATTTTTAGTTTAGAGTTGGTTGTTAGAGAAAGTTAAACGAGAAAAATGTGTTGAAAAGTGAATTTATTCTTGTCCTAGGAGTCAGTGAAGAACACTCAGATAAACAAAAAGATCGTCAGTACTCCGATCAGGGGAAAAGTGGACATGACGAGGAAAACAACGCAAAGGACGAGGGTGGCAGACATGACGAAGACAACAGGTCCAAGGCAGGTGAAAGCTCTCACACTGCCTCCTCTGATAGCGAGAAAACTCGTCCAGGGGGCCAGCCGATGGAGCCTGAACCCAGCCAGTCAGTCCCGCTTCCCCCCGAGGAGTCTACACAGAAGAGCTCAGCCAGCGCCAGGAGGGCCCTGTTCTCCCGCAGACGCCTTGACGCTTCAGCGTCAGCGTCCTCCGGGGGCTCCCGTTCTCCAAGCGCTCAATCCCCGATTCCACGGAGGGAGCCGTCTCCACCTTCACCCGGGCCTCAGCAGTCCCCTCTTCCCCCTTCCTCCCTCTCCCCATCCAGTTGTCACATCTCCACCTCCGCTCTGAGACCAGTCTCCCCTTTTAGAGGACTTTCTCCTGTAATAGTCCAGTCCCGCGGATCGGAGTCCTCTGGGCCTCTAGGCTCTCTGGCAGACACCTCTGCTCAGTGTCAAGCCTGTATCCAGCCAAGTGACCCACCGTCTACGGCGAGACTGGTGAGTCACTTCAGCTTTTGCTTCAAAAACAAACATGACACAACATCTTTTGCAGCATTTTCATCAGTTTTCAACGTCTAACCTAACCCAGCCATTGTTTCTTTTAGTCTGAATCTGCCCTGATGCCCTGTTTTTGTCGTGTGTATAATTAACGCTGGTCAAAACGTGGCTTTTGTTCAAACCGCAGTCTTCACTCACCTGTGACTTGATCCATCTCTGTTAGTTCAGCATACAGTTTAAAATAAATGTGTGGCTCAGTAAGTCAACATCTAGAACCAATATAGATAGGCTGGTACATATGAGGGTTATTTTAAAGTTGTACATTTATTGGAAAAGGAAGGAAAAGGCAACTCTCTTGTTTTATATCACTCAAACCAAGCCTGCAGCTCCCAAACCTTAAAATAATGCAGGAGAGCACCCAAATAGACACAACATGTTTTCCCTGGGCAGCCGCTGATAAAATCAGAAGCAGGCCGATCGTTAAATACCAGAGATTGGAACCACATGTCGCCGACGAAAACAACGCGGGTGAATATCTCAGTTCACCCCAATAAAATGAAATAAAAAACACGTTTACTTGTTGTTATGTTACGGTGTAACCTCACCACTTCCTCCTCACACTAATATAGGTCTCATAGGAGTAGATACTAATTCACATTCTCTACAGGGTGCACTCAGACAGGTCTGTTCACATGTTAGCCACATGTGTAAACTGGGTGGGTTTTGTAAGCGGAGACTGATGTGTACATACAGTGTGTGACCGTCTGTAGACCTGCTACTGTGAATATGTTTAAAAAAGTACCACACTTGACTTTCTTTATATCCTCTCTTACATAGATTTTAAACACACACATTTTTTTTTTAAACTAATTTTAGTTATTCGATTATGTCTCAATATTATTTTGCACACCATTCTAACACTGTCATTTACACCGGCGCGATATCAGCCCGTTGGCTTATCATAGATAATTCGCTATCTTTGTATTATTAACAAAGGTATTGCATTGTTTGAGCTCATTTCGAAACACTGACGCTGTTACATAGTTTGTCCAATAATCAGATTTATATCGGTATTGGCTTTAAAAACGATACATTTCTGCTGTAAGATGCAAGAAGTCATGCTGGAATTTGTTTTCTTTAAAGGGAGACAATGACAACAAGAAATAACACCATCTTCCTTTTACAGATGAAAAGTTTAATTCATAAGCAATAAAACGCTCCATTACTCTTCCATACACGCAGTGGTTTTATTGCTACAGCCTTACTTGGCCTGGTGTGACCAGTTGCTTATGGTGGCTAATGTCAGCAAATGTTGGCAAACTGTCTCCCTACTTTGTCTCTTCTCTCTGCCTACTGTTACACTATAAACAGATAAACATTTGAATCATTTTATCAAAAAAGAAAAACACGAAGTAAACCCACAGGCTGAATCCACATGTCCACCCTCCAGTCTTGTGCACATCACCGCATCAAGTCTGCAAGGGCATCAGGTTGTAAGGGGATAAAATGCACCGTTAATATAGGACTTTGTTTCCATGGATGTGAATTTAAGCTTGATATATGCAGGGTCTCCTGCTTTAAATAGAATTACAGAGACACAAAAAAAACAGGTACACATGCTTGTTTCACATCTGACCTCTGACACCACTGTTGCCAAAAGTGTGCTTTGTCGCACCTGTAACCACACCCAACAGTGATGTCACGGGGTCCTGGAGTACACCTGTACATCACTGCAGCAAGGTGGGAAGTTAAAGCACTGGAGGTCAGCAAAAACAAGATTTTCAAGGGTTGTTAAGATGCTCTTTAAAGTAACGGACTCAAGAGAATCACCAAATCATCAAAGTTGAAGTGAAATTCAATTTATCATTATTCTGTATTTGCCACTTGTGACCACAGTGGCTGCTCTTTAGCAAAAGTTAGTCTTGCTTTAAAAGGGAATTAAGTAACAAATGAATGCACCTCTGTAGGTAGCTTCAGCTGCTTATACAATGCCACACTTAAAGTTCCCATGTTGTAGACAGTGAGATCTCCATGTCTTGTTTGATTATAAAGCAGGTCTAGGTGCTCTATAAATACTGTGAAAGGATCAAAACGCTCAGTCCTCGGAGAAACTCGCACAGCCCGTATTCAGAAACTGTGCCTTTAAAAACGAGCCGTCAGGACATCCGTAAGGTTGTGATGTCACAACTATACAGTCACCGCCCTCAGCCACGCCCCCAGCAGGTCATCTGCTCCAGGCACAGCACCACCCACCAAGTACAGTCTGTGTGAGTTATTGGAGCGCTCTGCTCAGGAACAACTCTTCAAGTGTTTGCAGGTTGTTCAGTTTGTCTAAAACGGCTTGTTTCAGACAGACTGTGAACTGAGGGGCTGCAGAAAGGGCCAGGAGAAGATAAATAAGGACTTTTTTCAACTGTGGATCATGCAAAGCTGCTCTGGTGGAGTCCCAGAATAAAAATGTAGAGCTGAAATGAACATAATATGGGACCTTTAAACAACAGAGGCAGCTACTAGCTAATTAGAATGACACTTAAAAGAAACCGAATTGAACAAATCAGCATGCTGAATATTCTTGATATTATTACTTAATTAATTAGCATGTGCTTGTGTTGCTTAAGAAGGAGGCTTTTTAACCTCCAGAAATAAAATGTCCTTCACTATTGGTCGCTAACTCATAGCACCTTCCCACCACCTTTCATTTCTTCTTGACTTGTTGTAGTCTGTGGATGAGGCTGGTCTGACCCACATCACCCCACATCCCACACGGCCTCGGGGAACCCCCAACCTCCTGAGTCACCTCCCCCTGCACTCCCAGCAGCCGAGCCGGTCCCCGAGCCTCTTGATTCCCATCGGGGGGATACACATGATTCAGCCCAGGTCCCTCCTCCCCCTTTACAGCCTGGTGAGCAGCCCCACAGCAGCCACACTTAACCCCGCAGGGACGGGGACTTCCTGGAGACTAAGTGAGGCTCCAAAGGGAAGGTTTTCACTGCTGCAGTGCCGGGATACTCTCAAAGAGACGGCGCCCAGCAGCCGAGCCAGCCCGCCGGCCCCCGAGGCATTAGGGGGGATGTCCAGGAGCAGCCGATCAGATGCTCTATCACGCAGGAAGAGTCAAGGATGCTTCGGCGTCCAGCAACTGTCGAGTTCCGGGACAGAGACGAGGCATCCAGAGGTAAACACAGACGCGCACATTACAGAGAGGTGTGTTTACCCCGAGACCACCCAAGGCCAAAAAAAGGCTCCTTCCTCCCAGACACAACTCTGATAGGAGGGAGAGTCTGAAGGGACAGTGCAAAGGACTGAAAGTCTAAAAACCAGAGTCTGTTGTAAAAACACAGAAGAAAAGGCAAGAGCACTTCAGCACCGCTTCTGAATGACGCTATTATGTAACTATATGAATAATATATATAGACACTATGTTAGATATGCAGTAAGTTTTGTAAATCTTTTTTTACCCTCTTGTTTGATGTCATCGGTGTTAATTTATTCATGTGCTATTATGCAAATTCTGTACTATATGCAAAAGCAGCTGGAATGAAAATAGACGAAGTTTTAATCAGTTTCCCTATTAACCCCTTTGACAGCTCTAATATACTATTGCTGTGTTAATGTACTGTATTACCAAAATGGATATAGAAGGTACTACAAATATTTATTCACCCCGACCAGTATTTTGAAGTGCAATTTTATGTCAAGATTGTGGTTTGAAATGTCATTCTTAAAGGCGCTGATTATTATTATTTGTCCGTTTTTTTGTTGTTGTTGTTGTCGTCTTTGTTTGTGTTCAAAGAAGCAGGGTTACGATCACCTCCTTTTCTAATGTCTTTAGGAAAAGAAGTTTCAGATCAAGACATTTGGAGTGCACTGACAAATAATTTGATACCCAGAGGACACCTGTTTCACGAACATGGTAGCTACGGTACAGTTTTTTTCATAAACAGATACATGTATTTTTGTGTTGTTGCTTTTATAAATGATACAATCACTCTTGTCATGTTCATGTTTGCCATTAAACTTCTCATTTTTACAGATTTATATTAAAACTGTGTTTCGCGTGAGCTTTTTGCGTTAGATACTGGTCTTCTTTTCCAGTGGAACGTATGGTTTTTACGGATGAATGGATGAATGGATGAACTTTGGATTCAACCCTGGCTTTTCAGTCTTACAACAGGCCAGGCCTATTTCAGCAAATCAGGCTTATTTTCAGGAAAGTCTCTTTCATAAAGGAGGTTTGAATACATCTGACCTAAGTTAACCTAAACTGATCCCTCCAGACTAGCTCGGCTAGTCAGATTTAGCTTCACCCATAGACTGTACAAAAGAAATGGACGTAGCCACCGTGACGTCACCCATCGGTTTGTGGAGTACCGTTTTGAAACCTCGAGATCGGCATTTTGGCCGTCGCCATCTTGGTTTTTTGTAACCAAAAGTGACCATATTTGGACAAGAGGATGGAACCGGGGATCTGAGAACCAGAGGACATACGCACACCTACCTATACCGACAACCTGACTGCACCTGGCTCTTGGCTACGCAGTGCAAAGTAGCTGCTAAGAAAATTAGCTTGTGATGGTAGCGACTTGTCAATCAAAAGGACCATAATTTACAAAATGAACATCATGCTGTATTGAAGAAGACTTGAAACTAACGATTGAGACCATGAACTCATGAGGAAAATGTTTACTGAGGTAATAAATCAAGTGAGAAGTAGGGTCATTTTCTCATAGACTTCTACACAATCAGACTTGTTTTTGCAACCAGTCGGCCCCTGCTTGCCATTATAACGAATGCAGGTTTAAGACTCTTGCGCATTGGCTTCACTTTTCAGGCCCGGAGGTTGGTGCTTGGCTTTACCTCAGGCTTAAAAGAGTGTCACAATCTGCCAGACTGAAACACTGTGTTTCCTCCAAAGTTCCTTTTCAAAGGTTCCTCTTTAATGCAGCACTGTGGACATGAGACAAATTTACGTCACATACAGAAATGAGATGCAAAATATCTGCACAGTGTTCCAGCCAAAATGTGTACTTTTAAAAGGGCGCTGTGATTAAAATAAAGCTAATCAACAGTTTCTTCCTATGTCTATATCTATGTATGTCTGTCTGTTTTGTTGGCTCATAGTAAGAAATGTTCACAATTGTTTTCCTCTTTAAATGCCATTAAATAAAATGAATGAGCCATACACCCAGAAATCCATAGATTCAAAATGCAGACATTGGCAGATAGCCTTTCTGAAGGCATTTACACAGTATTTTCACCATGTGGAGGCCGTTATTTACTTGTAGGAACCAAGTCAACATAATCCACCTGAGAGAGAACTGTTACATTTTACTCTCCATACTACATGCACTGTTTAGTATGTGTTGCTTTGTGGCTGCAAACGTTGCAGTTTTGTCTTAACATGCAGGTTTTTGTCTCTGTGCATAGATGTGATGAGTGCTTGATGTCTCAATTCTCTGGTTCAAAGTCTTTGTGAGACAGCTTTGTGGAACACACTGACCCCGGATTCAGTTTGTTTCCCGGACAGGATTTTCACAGCGCGCCTCGTGGTCAGACCCGCGAGGGGCGCAGGTTTCCTTCACGGTTACAGATCAAAACGTGACAGAACCACCTCCTGACCAATCAGCAGCGATGGAAAATGAAGTCACTGTGCCTACAGGGTCCCAGGATGGACATTAAAGTGAATAGAACAAAAGAGGGACGTCCTTACATGCCACCAGAAAGTTTGTTTTGCATGGCAATCTGTTATATTGGAAATATAGTCAGTGTTTACTGTCCAAACAGTGCTCCACTTCTTTACAACATCCTGCTGTAGTATTTAGTTACAGTATTATTTTCAGCTATGTCTGTTGCTGCTCCTTATGTTGTAGTGCTGTGCTTAGTGTTTGTAATGCTTGCCTTACTGAATCATTACCATTTCCTGCTGCAATGGATGAATGTTTCTCCATAAATACACCGTTCAGGCTGTGTTGATGTGGCATAATGACTGGACATTTCTTGCAAGCCCTGCCCTCTTTCGCATACACAAAACCATGGTTGATCGTAGCATCGTGAGACCAGTTGTCCTGATACCTCAGAGGTTACGTTGGGATACTGAGTTTGGAAGGAGATGTCTCTGTTGAATGTTTCAAATGACACTCCGTACTCCATCACTTCCATTGTATTTGGAGAGGAGATAGCGAATGAAACCTAAACTACCTGCATGTTTTTTAATAAATTGGTTGGACTGACCCTTTTTAAAGAGCTTAAAAATGCAACGCACCTTTGTGGTCTTTTAAACACGTTTTCAGCGTATACTGAACAAACAGCTCACTTTGTCCACTCTAACAACAGGGTTCATAGTATCACTTCTGTTCTGGTCTTTTTTTTCCCTCTGTGCAGTGTTTTCTTGCATCATGTCCAGGCACAATCAGTTTTATTTATTTATTTTTATGTTATAATATTCTTTACAAAAAAAAAACAAAAAACTACAGGAAGCCAAATGTTGTTTTCCTGAAGCCTGCAGGTGCTGTGCTGATGAATGTGGCACCACCCTGTGGCTGTGGTAAGGTTGTGCTTGATTGTTGAAATTCCTGCTTGCTCTCAGAATGGAAACAGTCATCTTACTTAAAGCCTGTTATATGGCCTGCTTCGGTTTATTTAGTCATTTCCTTTGTTATTGACATTGACCTTTTCTCCTCTGTGCTCATAAAGGCAGCCCGCCTTTTGTTTCCCAGAGCTGAAGATGTCACATGTCACCACTGGGTGGCAGGAGAAGGCAACTTTAAGTCCGCCTCGGCTCCCGCTGCCCGTGCACTGAAGGGGATGACATCACACACTGAAGGTATTATACTGAAACCCCCTCCTGTAATAAATCTTCCCCGGAAATGACACACATACAGCAGGAATGATCAGATAGGGGGTTGGGGGGGGGTTTATAGTTTTGTTTTTAAAGTGAAACATGGTCAACAGCAAAGAGCTTTCCCCTGCAGGAAGGTGATCGAATGTGTTGGATGCCACAGTCTCCATAGCTGCGGAAATAACAAGAGCCAAAGACTCCCTTGAAATTTGCACCTACACAATGATACAATGATGAACGAACGATACACAATGATAACCTACAGCAAATTATTAACTGACGCACTGTATTTCTAAAGGAGGGGTGCTGCGATGAAGTTCCCTCGATGACTGTGACACAGCAGGTCATGCAAATGGGTCTCTAATCTTTCTCTATTTCTCTTATCCCTGATTTACAATAAAATTATACATAGATTGTATCACAGAGATTGAGATCCTGAGCTTTTGACCGTATCCCACAGTCTTCAGTCAGTGAATGGAACTTGCTCAGTTACATCCTTTTCATATACGGGAGGTTCACAACCCCCTGACACAAGAGCAAGCTCCACTCGTTGAGGACGGTCGTGGGATACAACTGAGTTTGGAATATTTTATCACAGATATTTGTTCCTGTGTACTTTGTTTAACATAATCTGAAGGCGTTAGCATTCGCTCTAATTTCAGTTGCCGTTTCCTTACTCACCTATAACACGAATGGTACAATATCACATATTTCTTAGTCATCACATCTATGAAGAAGAAGCACAGAGTCACATGACTCAGAACTTCCATCATCTATGTTCTTGTTTTAATTGATCTGTGTGTGTGTGTGTGTGTGTGTGTGTGTGTGTGTGTGTGTGTGTGTGTGTGTGTGTGTGTGTGTGTGTGTGTGTGTGTGTGTGTGAATCACTGTTCCGTGCTCTTCTCTCACCTCAGACTCCATCAATGGTTGCCAAGTTCGCTTCCTGGACTTGCGCATTCTTTTCTTTCTACCATATTAAGGAAGAAGGATGACATGTTGGCATTCTTCCCTCATGTGGTGTCACATTCCAGACAGTGGTGATGATTTCAGTTTGAGTCAAGGTGAGCGAGCCCTGCTGCTCATCTCATACAGAAAGTGTGTTGAAAATAAATCACCTGTTCGCTAAAACCTGTCCCCATCATGCCGCATTAACGTATGTTGGCAGACTGGATAAAAAACTTTAAATAGTGTAAATGAGCTACTTTTGTGGTGTTGTGTATTTGGAGCGGTTAGTTAAGAAGTGAAACCGGATACCAACACACTGTGTATGGTGTAAGTGAACTGAATCGATTGTATTGGTGTTGGTGCAGCCATTTTGCCACCGGTTTGTTGACACTTTTGTAGTTCTTTTCACCAAGTGAGAGAAATTGTTGCTAAAAAAAATTCCTAAAATCTTATCAGGTCTTATATATTAATAGGCCCCTTCATTTTAGACAGTCTGTTAAATGTCGCTGGTAGATTCTGTCTGTAGCTAGCTAGCTAACTAAGCTAACGTTATGAGTCAGTTGAAAACTTGGGCTGCCCCTTTTTATGAAAACGCCACAAAAAAGGTCTTGTGTATATATACTGTTCGTAACATACATAGTCACAGGCTGAGGCTAAAGGCTAAAGCTGAGGCTAAAGGCTAAAGCTGAGGCTAAAGGCTAAAGCTATGTCCCTGAGAAAAAGTCAGCATCCTCACCAGCTCCAGTACTATAAATATGGTAAGAAAAACGTAACATAAGACTGTTATTTTGTTCAAATAACCTTGTTTGGATGTTAAGCTCATACTTAGACAAGCAAGACGTTTGATTTATGCTTTATTGATTGTATTGTATTGTATGACAGTATGTTTCACTTGTAACGTTAACACAAACAGAATGCCTTGTTATCTTGGGTAATAGCGGATGTGCTAGTCATGAACGAGGCTTTTTTTTTTTTTATGTAGTTAAACTGTAAACCCAGAAAACATAACGCTACTTACTATAGTTAATGATATGCTAACTTT
This sequence comes from Enoplosus armatus, assembly GCF_043641665.1. Lineage (NCBI taxonomy): Eukaryota > Metazoa > Chordata > Actinopteri > Centrarchiformes > Enoplosidae > Enoplosus > Enoplosus armatus. The sequence continues at coordinate 3,352,547 of NC_092195.1, forward strand.
TAGCCTCGAAAGGAACACAGGGTTAGGCTACTGCTGAAGGTAGTAAGCTAGTTAGCTGGACATGCTATGCAGCTAACATTAGAAAAGATAAACAACACTCCAAAACAGGGAGAAGATATTATGCTGTTGCATGTCATGATTTCTGAATTTCCAATTGCATAACGGCCTTCGAACACACCTTTGGAAGCTATTCCCTCACTGTCCTTGATGTGAGCACTTGTCTGCGTGTTATTGTGTCACAGTCCATACGTTTCACCTCATCTCGGAGGAATTTCAAAGGATTCTGCCATCACGGCTCCTCTATTTGTTTATCATCGCGTCGCTTCACATTCCTCCGTCGCCCTCAGCAGCGGGCCGGAAGTGGGGAATAGATAAGGGCACATTTTTGACACCGTGACTGCAGAGTCACTGTGTTCCTTTGCTGCCTTGTCTGGAGAAAGCAGCAGGGGAAGGGGAAATGAGGGGGAGGGGGACCTTTTAGATTAAGCGTATTCCTCCAGTCTGCACCATTGGACAAATATTTGCTCTAGATGTAGTATTTTTTTTTTTTTCTTTCTGCATTGTGACATCCTTTGGGCATTTCCCCCAGCCATTAACCCCTATAAACTATGACCTCACACTTACACACACATCTGCATGTTTCAGCAGTGTTTTTTCCTGTTTCTGTGGGTGTCTCTTTCTATCTTCAGAGTTCCCGCTGGAGCTCTGATGTAAAATTCCTTGACATTGGCAAGACTTTCCGTACTTGAGTTAAAGCTCTTCAATGGCCTAAACAGTTGTACTCCTTGTCTGGTCTCTACTCTGGTTGGACCTTTTATGGTAAAGAGTGTGTGAAATGAAATCACCTGAAAAATGACCCATAGAAAATTCACCAAAACGCCTTGGCCTCCTGAGAAAATATATTAATGAACTTGTAACACGTCGCTATTCCATGATTTTCCAGGAATTATTGTCGTCATACAGTATTTGCGAACCAATAAGAACCAATAAGTTTTCCTGATAAATATCAACGCAATACAGTTAAAATGTGTCATGTTGGCGAGGGAGGTTTGCTCTTCAATTTGACTTCAATTCCACATCTGTTATGTTTTAATTGTTTTATAATAGAACACAAAGGTTAAAACAGTTTCACACAAAAAAAAAGTTTAAAGAATGGGTCCTCTTTGGAAGCCATAGCTTACATACATCTTCTAAAAAGGCATTTAAGAAAAGGGATGCATTGTAGGTGAGTTACAACAATAAATACTAATAGATGGCGCAGAATATAGTATATTAAGATGTTTAAATGACAAGGGAAACATGGGTAATAAGTACATTTCATAAAAAGAAGTCTACACAATATGCAGTGTGTAGTACATGAAAGGAAAATGGACATTTTTATGAAACCGGTGTCTTTTGTTTACAGTAGTCTCCTGTGTGATTGGCCTGATATGGAGCCTTTAACGCCACGCTGAATTATCTGTGTATTCAAACAAAATGTGGCTGTCAGATTTGTTCTTGTGTCTTCGCCTGAGTTTCGTGAATCTTAATTCGTCCTCATCCATCCATCCTTTTATCAGATGCACATAGTGCATTAGTTCCCTATGACTGCACATACCTGTGGATTTGAATGATATAATGCATTCTATAGCTGATAAGAGGCAGGAGTACCTACGGGTGTTTGTCGTAACTGTACTGTAATTGTTTAGACTGTGTGGGCGGCCGGGCTGTGGTCAAACCCATGATGTCTGTTTTTGTCACTGGTTTAGAGATAGGCAGTGTAAACTGACATTGCGTGTGTGTGCGTGCGTGTGTGTGTGTGTGTGTGTGTGTGTGTGTGCGCGCGCTATATGCCTGGTGGCATGCATGTGGGTTGCAGAGAGCTGATGTGGCAGGCGGCTGCGTATCTCTTCATGAAGGTCAAAGCATGTTACACTCTGAGGTATTGTTTGTGTGACAGTGCAGGGCCGTGTGGGGACCATCGTGCCATGACCTCACCTTCCTGCGGGGGGTGCTGACAGCTCCCCTTGACTTTGTCATTCTCATATCAGCCGCATGGCACACGCAAACCCCTCTGGTTCTACTGCCGCTGCTCATCTCTTCCTCTGCCGCCTCCGGCCTCATCCTGCAGGCCCAACGCCTCTGGAAAAACAAAAACAGAGAGACAAACACGAGGCACGTCGCGGCCCCACATGACCTCCTCCTCTTTGTGGCAATCCTCTGCTGCTGCCACTCTCCTCTCACTTTTCTGCGTGACAGACTACAGCCTGCTGTTTTGACAAAACATTGTTTTCATTGAGAGAGCCAGTTTTGAGATTCCCATTTAGAATTTGTGCACAAACTGTACACAAACAATGAATACATGGTAAATACAGTATGATGTAGTTGCATGTATTTGTCAGTACTTATAACTTCTTCAGGCTCCCGTAGCTGGTGAATAAACATTTAAATGACGATATAATATAACCCATTAATGTTGTCATGATATAAAATATGTCTTCATATTTTCTATTGAGATAAAATATGAAATATGTGTTATTGTATTTATTAATGAAGAATTTAAATACTTCTTTCATGACAACTGATGAGATGCAGCTTAAAACTGGTCTCTGGCATTACCAGGCTTCTAGTCTTCCTCCTCTTCAGTTATTTGTCTGTTTTTGTTTTTTGTTTTTTTTGGATTACCTCATTTGTTTTTTTCCCTTGCCACAATGTGTCTTCCATTGTGTTTGCTTTTCTCTCACACACATCCACATACTGGCAGATTGAAACACACACTCATACAACCTGAGTACAGTCCACAGAATTCCTCATTTTCATCTCAACCAACTTTCACATACTTCTTACTTACTGCACTCAAATTCAAGTGTGAATTTTCTTTGAATTTTGGTCTGCTTTGTTCATCACATCTGCTTCCAGTTTGGTATGTCAGTCTCAGTTTAGGACATTCCTAATGTCCAGTTTAATGTCCAGTGATGATCTAAGTGGCTTTTGGCCACGGCTACACTCTGACAAGAGTAACTCTAAAGCACAAACACTCAATACTTGTATGTTTTTGGTATGAAAAATCAAATCCAATTGAAATATATTGACTATTAGCAGAAAACATACATGCTCTTTAATCCAAAATCCACGACCTGTAAAAACCTCAGTATTAGTTGATCCCTCACATGTTCTCCTTGCCCTTCTTGGCCTTTTGGGGGCGCTGACATCACTGTGCGCTAATGTCACTGCTGGAATGCGAGGAGGTCAAGTGGAATATGTGTGTGTTGTGTAACAACACTGTTCTGCATAGACAGACGGGTACACAGAGGTAGGAGGGGCCATCATGATATCACCCGCAGGGGGGTGTATAAGTAGAAGTCCTGGCAGGAGGTTGAACACAAAGCACCTGTTGCTGCTCCCCAGCCTCAACACGCACAACTGTAGAGACTCGTCGACACCTCTTGGAGTGTGTAAACTGACTGCTGCTGCACTTACACATCAGGACATCAGGACATCAGACACGGGATGATGGCTTCCTTAATGTGCAAGACACTGACTCTATTCATCATCTGCATGGCTCTTCAAGAGGGTGAGTATCTTTTTCGGCTTGGGATTTTAGGGTGTTTTAAAAATACTCGTGACTATTTTTTTCCCGAGATTTTTGTAGGTGAAATCCAGAAAGAAAACATTAATTTGCTTTCATAATATATTACCAGTTCTTTCTGGACTGCGATAGATAAAGATTTTAGGGTTTGAGGCTAGCCAAAATAAGCAATGTTAAAAACCGGTAAGTAGAGCACAATTTAGTTTAACAAAAGAATTAAGATGCAGGTATGATGCAGACTAATTAATTCTATACTTTTGACTCTCTGCCAGTCACCACAGAAAGTACAATACAAGACCTGGGTTCAGCCTTCCAGGGCCTTATTCTCCTTTGATAAGTCATTACCGCAGCATAATTGATACGACCACTTCTGGCCAGTTTGCAGGATTGTTTGACTTGGACTAAGCTCCTTGACTTACAATATGATAAATATGTTTCACTATTTAACTGCGGTTTAGTGGGTGTTAGCCTGCCAGCTGGACTTCTTTGTATTTACATGTGATAATCACCAACTCCACAGTCATACTGCAGAGGATTAGTTGGCGCTTTTTAATCTCGGGATACTTTGTGTTTTTCTAGGTTGTGGACTCCCCTTATCAGATCAGGCAGAGCTGCCAGCTCAGGCTTCACATCCACACCGCGTCAGGACCAAGCGCTGCTCCTGTAACAGCTGGGATGATAAAGAATGCATCTACTTCTGCCACCTGGATATTATCTGGGTCAACACGCCAAGGTGAGGCTGCAGAGCACTTTCAGGCCAACACTCAGAAAGATGCATTTGTTACAAGACTGGGAGATTGAGTAAAACCCCCTGACCATAATCTTAACCCTAGCCCTGTTTCCCCGACGTTGTTATAAGAAGTTTTGTTTTCCTTTACAGTAAACTCCTTCCTTACGGCATGGGAAGTCCCCTGTCTCGTCGCCGCCGACGTTCAGCTGGGCGTTGCGAATGCCTCAACCCGGCCGATAAAACCTGCTCCGGCTTCTGCTATAAAAGGTGAGCGCAGCCCTTCCTCCTTCCATCTACCTTGACCTACAGCAAAACAAGACCTTCCCATCACGTAACCTCCTTGCTAGATAGGATCAAAGTGGCTTCTGTGTCTCCTCATGTGTGACAAGCCTGAACAGTACGTTGATGTAGAGGACGAGTCAGAGACGAGGCAAATTGATTCAGTCTGTGATAATGTCACTGTGGTATAGGGGTAGTAGTCATAGTGCAGAGAATGGCCCGCATTTCCTTGGAGGCCTTGACAGAAATCACACAGGTTTATTAGCAGTGCTGCTATTTCAGGGAAGTTCTGGTAACCACCAATATGGATTAGTCACCATCTCTAGACGTTATCCTAGGTGGTGTTTTAATGATGCATTCCTGCTTATAAGGCATCTAAAAATATATTAGTTTAGAATTCCAAGGAAATTGCTTGCAACGCTGAAATACTTTTGGTTCAAGTAACGTAATAATGCAAGACGAAAGCCTCAGTTTGTAGAGGTTTATTTCCCTGAGGCATTGGCAGGCTTATTTCTTTGTTTTAATCGTTTTGTTGTATCTGTCCACAGCTCAGAGAATCCAAGGACTAATGTCGTGGGTCCACTGGTCGACTCTATGAGCATAAACAGGAACAAATATCTGGCATCTTTCAGGTAAATGAAGAAGAATTTATGGATGAACCTTTAAATCCATACCATGTTGTGTTTGATGGTCATTTCTAAGACATATGGAGCATAGCTTACCTGTTTCCATTTGTTTTTTCTTGCAGAATTGCGGTCAAGTCCAACATGGCAATCGCAAAAGAGTTTCTGTCAACATACAAGAACCCGGGTAGAGCCAACAGGCTGAGGAGCAGAACAAGGAGGTAGAGGACTGAGCAAACAACAGAAGCCACTTCAACTTCCATGGATTCAACCTCCACGGACCGGAGACTCCTCCAGTACCAGGGTTTTGTAACGTGTCAAGAGTCTTGCCAACTCTGGCGATGAGGAGGTGGAAAGATGGAAGGCTGTGGATCAAAGATTTGATCAACCAAACACTGGCAGCTCACCAAGGCAGCAACCCTACGGCAGGAACTATGTTGGGTGGAGGCATTTAGAGTCATTTCTTGAACTCTCATTGAACTTAACAACAGTCAACACATGCCAAGGAAGGATCGATTTAAAACTAAGCACATGGAAACTGATGTCCAGGTTCCAATGACTAATTAGTCACTGGTCCGTCGTCCTTTGGTTTCTTTGGACAAAGCACTCCTGTGACTCGTCTGAATGAACAGTTTTAAATCCACAACCCACCTACACTGAGGATCATAGGATGATTACATATTGCAGAGGCATATCAACTCTGTATTCAATTGGGGATTGTTTGTCAATGTTTACTCAAATGATCTTGAAACTAAACTGCTGTCATTGCTGACCTTTGGTTCAGTTTAATATTCCTCTGTATCAGAGCTGGAATCTGCTGTCCTGCCTAATGTTTATGGCAAATGAATAGCTTTTTAATTATCGGGCAGTACTTGAAAATGGCAGCTTGTTCACTCTTGGGGCACATTGCCTAAGTGAAATGAAGGTCGTCTATTTGGGATTTATCTAACAAACAAGTAGCTTTACACAAGGTCCATTGTCAGCTCCTCTACACACACACATATATCCAGTATACTTTCTGCTAGCATAACAACTACAGTAGGCCTATTGTGTTGGCTCGAATGTTTATTGCATAGCTCCTGTTTAATGTTTTGATTGAAGATAAGCCAAAAGGTTTCAATGACGTGCAGCTTGCCAAAAAATGCAGCAATTGTTTTTCTCCCCTGACAAATGTTCACTTAATTCCTCTGTAATTAGCCACTGGGAAATTATGACTCTCGACCTGCGTTATGCGCTTCAAAAGCTATTTATCTGCGGTCTGCACTATTCCCGTGCCATGAATCCATTCACTCCATATGCCCTGGTTGATTGTAGTCAAGTCATGGACTCATGGAACTATAATCCTTCACTGTAACTCCGAAAATATTCGTCCTTAAATATGTCAGTGCTGTATATGATGGAGAGTTTACCGGCTTAGAAGTTTACTATTAAACGCTGAATGATAGCGACTATTGTAAATAGAACAATTAATTTATTCTCTAACTTATTCAGAGATGTATTTATATTTGTATGAACGATGCACTGTATGAGGAAATAAAAATGCAAGAAAATATTCTGTCGCAGAACGTTGATTTCATTATTTGACTTATGATGTCTAATTGCTGTGTCACTCACTGGAACCTCTGCTACATATTGCATGTTCCGGCAAACACTGGGATTTTTTTTACCTGTTATTTGAATGTATTCAATACTGATATGACAGTTTGCACTAACATAAAAAAGCATTTAATGAGGTTCCACCGTGGTTCATGATCACTCCCCTTTTCAAGAACTCTTTTTGGAAGAAATTCTGAACTTCTTCTCGGGACAAAGATGCTGATGCTGTACACATCATACTACAGCAACTTAGTCACATATAGTTGATGAGCACAGACCATAATTGTTACAAACCCAATGCTTGCCAGACTTAAACAGAGGAATAAGAATAAGAGTGAAGACTTTGGGTGTAAAACTGCTCTCTACACGTTTGACATTAGGGGTACTATACAAGAGCATACAGGTTTTTAAAAAGGCCCAACATTGTCATGCAGCAGAGGATTTCAGTGTATAAATGATTTCCTTTTTTCCTGCTTTCACCTAGTAAGAATCTGAAATGAAAGAGCGTTTATATATTGAAATCAAGATATATTTCAGCAGGCTTTATGAATCTGCTTCATAAACATACAGATATGAGAGGGAAAGGGAGAGAGACTGGAGGAAAATAACAGAAAGGACTGTCATACAAGTACACCGCCACAAACAGAAGGCGTGTCCGTTGCTAGCTAGCCGACAGCTAACGTTTTAGTTGGCTGTTGGGGCCAAATAAACAGCAAATGGCCCAGCGGTCAATTTCACCCAAATGACCAGAGGTGAAAATTTTCGTTTTGCTTTCTGAACGTACCTTTAAAGTGCTGCACAACTTGCTGTCTGTCACCAGAAATTGATGTTCTTGAGTGGGTCGTGATGATGCAGGATGACAGTAGCCAAAACTATCCAATCAATGACTTGGTTATATACAAAAAGCCAGCGTGTACACAACTGGACCAAATGAACCAAACTACAGGTGTGAAAGCGCCTTTGGACAATTCACCTGCTGTGTCAACAAAACCTAAGGGTGCAGCCAGGTGTAAGGCTTTTTACAACAGAGTGGCAGATCTGACAGATGATTCACAATTTGTCAAGTGCCTCAAATTTCTGAAAGATTTGCTGTGCCAGTCTCATCCCTTTGGCTCATCTCTCCACTTTCCTTGTCGCAGTATAGCAGTTGCCACAAAGAAAAGAATTTTGACTGCATCATTGGTCATTGCTGAATGCATGTTGCTGTGGCAAAAGACTACAGGATAAAATAGAAGATGGGTTGAAAGAGAAACCTGTGGAGAATCAATGCATTTAGGTGTAGCTGAACTTGAGAACATGAAAAGCATCTTGCTGAAACCTCCATAAAAGTGTGACTTCAGTATGAACCGCGGTTCTGTATAGAACCAAATTGATGGCTTGTCGGTGTAACACGATATATATATATACAAGAAGGGGTTAGCATGTTGCTGTCAGTAAAACACTGGAACGCCTGAAGCCTTCACTTCAGGTGTGTCTTTGAAGTCGTGCCTAACATTTAACTACAAAACAGGAACACGGTGAACCTGCTGAGAGCCAAATAAAGTACATTGGTTACTACAAGGGATTTCTTTGTCCGTAATGAAACATGCGGTGGTTTATCTCTTCATGGTCAGGAGTCTGTCCCCTTGCTGCTCCATACGCTGATGTTTACTTTAGATAGGCTGTTCTGCAGGAGGGACGTGAGTGTTTATTGCAGAGGATGTTGGAGACTTTTGTCTTCCAATTATCTGCAGGACGTCCTAGGTTACAGGTCAAGTGTTTAAGGAATGGCGGATAATAACGATAAGTGAGGCATTAGCACCTTTCAAAGTCAGCCACAGGTTATTCTGTTTGTGTTTAAATGTGTAGATGAATTGGCTTGAGTTTGTGTTTGAGTAGGACTAGCAGAGGAGGTGATGTAGGATGCAAATACAAACTAGGCCATGCAGCAATAACATGCACCTGTGTCATTGCTTAATGCAGCGACTTCCTAGTTATTTACCCTGACGTCACTAAGAACTCTCAGACCCCCCAGCGTGCGCTACAGAGTGTGAATGGCTGACTAAGAGTGTGGAATGAAAACAGGATGCTTTTTCTGCATTCCTGCCGAATTCCTTTAGCGCAGGAGAGAGCCGGGAGAGGAAAAGCAACAAAGGAAAAACAGGAGCATGTCTGCTGTTTGCGCAGGGAACTGATATGAGCTGGATGGGGGACTGAGATTGCAGCCTTAATCACGTCCGTTGTCATAACGCCAGCTGCATTGTTTTGCTTTGTTTTAGTCCTTATTCGATGTTGTTGCCCCAATTTTTTTTTCTTTCTTCCCCGACGTGCTGGCTGATGGTAAATAATGACTGTGTGATTATAATTGTTTGTGAAAGTCTCCCCGGGCTCCTGCCTGTTGTCTTCGCATACACTCATTTAGGGTTAAGGCATTGTAACCCACGTTTCATTGCTTACTGTGCAATTAAATAACTTTAATATAACTCAATGACTCTAAATAAGTAACTATGGACTATCTGAGAATGACTGGGGTGGGGAGGGGGATTCAATCTCATGTTTTCTAAACTGGATTTAATCAGGTTGTCTCATTTGTGATTGAGATCTTGTTTGCAAGAGAGACCTGAGAACAAGAGACATTCATAATCAGACAACCAGCGTACAAAAACAACACAAACAAGGCCAGACAACCAACAATTGAGAAAAACAAAGAGTCGTAAAAAAAAAAAAAACATTAGATAATAAAGCTTTAAGGAAAATGTCCTCGGCCAAATATCTCAAAATATACTGGGTTGAGTAGGACTAGCAGTGGAGGTGATGTAGGATGCAAATACAAACTAGGCCTTGCAGCAATAACATGCACCTGTGTCATTACTTAATGCAGCGACTTCCTAGTTATTTACGATGACGTCAGTATCCGTCATTCCTTAAACACTTGACCTGTAACCTAGGACTGTAATCGAGTACAGCCTCACAGAGCTGCCAGCGTGGCTGTAGACTCCTAGTCTTGGTTGGTTGTTGATAGTCAGTAAGAACTCTCAGACCCCCACCATCAACAACCAACCAAGACTAAGCAAGCAGATCTGTGAGGCTGTACTCGATTACAGTGCTTGACAACATGCTCACAATGACAATGCTAACATGCTAAGCAGGTATAATGATTACCATGTTCACCATCGTAGTTTAGCATGTTAGCATGCTCACATTCGCTACAACACAAACAGCTAAGGGAAATCCATCCAGTAGAGATTTCATTAAAAGCCAAAGATGTCATTGTCTGGGAACCAGAAATGTCTATACATGTCATGGCAATCCATCCAATAGGACCAACCAACCGACGTTATCATCCCCAGTGCCATGCCAGAAAAAGGCAAAGCATAAAGAATTCAAGATGGTCAAATTGATCTGATTAATTTGAACCCTAATATATTGCTGGAATAATCATTTTCACAGTCGCCACCAATGCGCAAATCAGAAGTGGAATTAGCAATCTGAATTTGAATTGTAATATTGGCCAACTTTAAATGACATATTTAACCTTTTTCCCCCAAAACCTTTTGTTATGATGATGAGAAGAAAGTAAAAGAGGAAACGATAACATTTAGTGTGATGGGAAAACTAGATCCCTGAAACCAAAGGACAACCTTTACAACCCACTGTGTCCACCAGAACCATCATTTGCAACTATATCATTCCTTATTTTTTTAATGAAATCCTGCAAGGGAATGCTGAAATGTAAATGTGGGTCAGACTACGCTCCCCTCTCCCCCCTAATAATTTATGTACAGTCCCTTGGTGCAGTAGAACATGATAGAAAAAAACCAAAAGAAACATTCAGATGTTGGCATCATTACTTGGACTAGATGTTTTTAACTTGCTCTACTGCAAATAGTAGCAAACATATATTACGACATGTGTTATGATATTGCCTGAACACCATAAAACTTAGTGACACGTCAACTGTTTTTGTGCTTTCGGTTGCTGTTGTACAGGTCCAGCCCAAACTGGCGGAGATTACAGTAAAAGCCCATGTCGGTACATTCCTCCTCTTCCTGGTTTTGTTTGCTGGGACCGGAGTGGCTCGTGGGACAGACTGGGGACAGACTGGCCTATCAGCACCGCCGGTCCAAACATGCCTGCTGATACCAAAACACGAAGTCTAGCCGTAACCAAACAGCCAGGACCAGCAGGAAGGAAGCAGGCTTGGTCAGGGAGAGAGAAGGAGAGGTTGTTTCATTGGATTAATGTGTAACTTTCCAGTAATTTCAGAGCAAGTGTCTTCAAAGAGCTCGCAGCTCACAGTCCAGTGAGAACAGTTACGTAGCTGTTTTGAATAGCAGGCATTCCTGGATGCTTCCTCACCAAGTTCAAAGGTGAGCCTCATCAAGCAGCAGCAGCAGTCTAATCATTCAAAGACAGAAGTGCTTAACAGCATGCGGTATGTATATTTAACAGTATATGTGGTCAGTGTTTCTTTTGGGAAATGACCTGTCTGTCATTGTTTCTTGCAGAAATGGCCCCAGACTGCCAGACATTCTGTCTCCTGCTTTAAACAGACATTTATTCCTTAATACAACTCGCTGGCATGCCTGCACTGGATTGCATTCTTCACATTATAGTCGAGATTGTCATCGCATCTTCTTCTGTGTCTGGGCACACGTACACCAGATGCAGTGATAGCCGCTCGCATTGCGACAGTATAAACAGTGTGTGCAACTCTGTAAACAGGCGCTGTCCTCTGTGCGACACTGCAGATTGAAATCTTAATTTGCCATTCAGGCACCTGACGATGTCCATCTGCTATCAGGCAGGTAAATGAATGGCGGGTGAATACGTGATGAGCTGTGGCAGATCAGTGTGAACCAGGGAAAAGGGATAGTGTTCATATGCACATGTGTGTAGATGACTGTTTGCATGAACTTATCATGACTGCAGTATGTGCGGATGCAATCATAGTTGCAATCATAGTCGTGTCTCAACTGCATACTGTGCGTATTAAAGGCACCCTGTGGAGTTTTTGCGCTCTGGAGCAAAATCGATTGATACTTAAAAACAGACGCATGGGAAGAAGGCAGTTGTCCTCAGGGTTTTCTTCAAATATTTTTTAAATGTTTCAACGATAATGTTCTATTGCACTTTATTGTCAGTGCGAGCAAAAGAATCAAGAGGAGTGAAAGAAGGCTGAGAACCAAAAATGTTGGCTGCTTTCCCAGTTAGTTTTCATGACAACTTTGTCTCGTTTGGAAACATCGTCAGTTGCTCGCTAAGCCTGGACATCAAATTGACCAACGTAATGGCAAATGTGAGTGCTATTCCCACCAAAGATCGGCCATGTCTGCGTGGAACAGTTAGGGGCAATGACGAGACATTGTCTTTTTTACGCGTTCTTCTTCCTTGCCAAACCCGGTGCCTCAATTACCCTCAATGCAACTTGACTGACAACTGTTTGGTGTTGGGTGTGTTATGCTAGTGATGGATAATGTAGCCTCGGGCCTCTAGCCTCAAGCAGGTCTGGTGAGCTCGCTTCTTTCCAACTCCACCCAATAGACTTTCCAATTTTAACTTTTATTTCACTTCTGAAATAGCTGAGAGGTGACAGAAGACAGTATTGAAAACGAATAGAAATGTCAGTCACGGTGAAATAACAGCACACCAAACTGACCGAGTGGAATGACTAAGTGATCAGTGGCCTACGCTGAACACCCATTACATGCCTGACTGAATGTATGTGAGGTTTGGAAAGCAGTGACAGCTCACGCTGATTTGCAGCTTCCCCTGCCTTTATGATAAAGTCAGTGAGGAAAAACAGTGACAGCTACTGCTTTCGTTTTAAGAACTCAGAGGACATTGAAATCCACTCCAACCCAAGCGGTCACGCAAGGCCACGTCTGTTTACAAGTTATTTTACACGTACGCGCTCTTAAATAGACCAAAGGTAAGTTCAGTTTGACATTACGCACTGGCCTAATAGGGACCAAACTCCTCTGTGAATGCAGGACGGGAGCATGACAGCATGAATTAACAATTTGCAGAAAGTAGATTAATGATTAATACTCACACACACACACACACACACACACACCAGCAACATCATGCATTTGTGTTTGGGCTTCAAAAACAACAGGACATCGCCTGACTCATGTAATGGTAATGCCATTGTTAGTGTCACCTACACAGACGATCGCCAAAAAAGGAAGTAACTGTTTTGCATTTCTACCTGCACATGCAGACAAACACGTTGGAAGTCATGCGATAAGAATGCCTACCTCCATTCCTCTCCATATGGGGTGTCCACTCAGTTGTTTATTAAGTGCTTCCTCACCTATTCCAGCCATCATGCGGGCCATAAATCTTCCGCGCCCTCCCAGCACCTCAGCGAGAGGGAGAGAAAGTGAGCGAGTGAGCAGTGGATCAATGTAATGCAATGTATCTGCTCATTAATCATACTGAAAGGGACAACAGGCATGCAGTGCTTATTTGATTTCCTGGAGAAGCTCTAAACCCCCACAGATCTCGCCTCTCACCTCATTTAACAAAGCAGTGTTTGTTTGCCCAGTGGAGGAGGCGAACCTCCTTGCCGCTCCCCTGATACTAAAGTACAGAGCGTCACCTTCTCAGAATAGAAGTGACGGTCGTGGATGGTTTGACAGGAATTCTTTCTACTTCAGTTAAACTGCTCTGCATATTGATTCATATCATCAGCAGAGTCGCTGAAGGTGTAAGCAAGTAGGAATGGGATTTGCCGTGTTTGCCATACCTGCTTTTAACTTTTTTAATCACCGCTATCTGTGAGGAATGCCGTTTAAAACGATGATGAACCTGGATGTCCCGGTGACATCATTCCTTACAGATGAATGTCCCATAACAGAGAAATATACTAATACGCTAATAATTGGAAGAAACTGGAAGGTTTACTCGCTAAGGCTACGTAGGTAAAAGTGAGCCAATGCAGGAGTTTTATTAGTTAATAAGTTAAAATATAACGCTAGCGTTACTCTATAGTTTTTCTCATTATCAAAGACCAAAACCAACCATGCATCTGAAAAGTGAAGCCAATGTGGAAGTGCCTTTAACCTGCATTCTTCCTAATGGCCCGCAGGGGGTGGCTCCACTGGTTGCAAAAAGATGCCTGATTGTGTAGAAGTCTATGAGAAAATGACCCTACTTCTCACTTGATTTATTACCTCAGTAAACATTTTCCTCATGAGTTCATGGTCTCAATCGTTAGTTTCGAGTCTTTTTCAATACAGCGTGATGTTCGTTTTGTAAATTATGGTCACATTTAGAGTCAAATACACGATAAAGCAGGGTATGCTTTAGGGCATGGCTACCTCATGATTGACAAGTCACTACCACGGTGACCTGTCAATCAGGATAGCAGCAGTCGGTTGTAGAAGACACTCTTCCGGCAAGTACATTTACAAGCCAACTTTGTTTGTTGGCGTAGCCATGAGCCAGGTGCAGTCAGGTTGCCGGTCTAGGTGGGCGTGTATAGTGTAGTCCCCAGCTCCACCCTCTCATTCAAATGTAGTTACTTCTGGTTCCAAAAAAAACAAGATAATTAGTAATTATCAGTAATTTCCCAAAACATCTGGGCACTGTAGTTTTTAGCAAACGTTACTCAAATAGGTGTAAATAGTGCATTTGTTGTGGACTATTTTCAGCTGCGGATTAGTACACATTTTTTGATCGAGTGAGTATTTCCAGTAGCAGGACGGTGTATGTGGGACTGAGTCAAAACAGGCTACAATGTGTGTTGATGGTATGAACAAACGTGTCACCCAGTGTGCTAGCATGGCTTGTTGATGTGTTTTTAAATGTGTGGACAACAAGGAATAAGATGTATCAGGCTTTGGAAAAGCAGATAATCGTTAGTGTTATACTTTCCTTTCTATGACATGTCAAAATGTTTGCTGTGAAAAAGGTCTTACAGTCACTCAAAGAAAGTTCCAGTATGATAAGATCACTATATCAGGCAAAATAGACATATGCACTTTTTCAAGGAAAGCTGGTCACAGTTTCATTTTCATGCACTTATCTGGGAAGGCGGCAAGAGCAGAGTCAAAACATGACGGCATGACATAATATTACCCAAGCTTTCAGTTTTGATTTCAGGCAACTGTCAAACTAAAACAAAACTGTAACTATTCTTTTAGACCTAAAAAACATAAGAAAAGTTCAATATTTTGAAATATACTTACTCACTGTCTTTCCTAGAGTGACACCAGGAGATTGATATCTATCTCATGTCTGTGCATAGTTGGAGCCAGGATGTGGTTAGCCTAGCTTAGCATCCTGGACAGAGGAGGGGAAAATCTAGCCTGGCCTTGTGTTTGTTTAATCAGTACATGAACAGAAATGTGAAATCAACTATTTGTAATAGGGGGAGTTGGAGCTGCTTTATCGCAGTATTTCTATACAGCATCGCCGGCTATAGTGCCGGTTGCCAGAAAATACAAAAATTATTTATTCAACTATAAACAAATGTCATTTTTATGTTTCGGTTAATGTACAGGTTAAATAAAGAGAGATACAACATGTATCTCACGAGCTTCAGAGGTTGCTGGTAGCTGTTTCTTTTTTTTACCTTCAAGCCAGGCTAGCTGTTTACCCCTGCTTCCAGTCTTTTTGCTAAGCTAGGCTAACCATGCCCTGACTTTGGCTCCACAAAAACATGATATAGATCTTCTCATCTCGCTCTCATAAAGGAAGCAAAGTATATTTCACAGAACGTTGGAGTATTTCTTTACTACAACTACTACAGTGGGCTGTCACCCAGCATACTGCGTTAATGTGACGCAAGGTATTCATTTTCACTGGATAAACAAACAGATCTCTCGTCTAAGGCCTGTTTCTCCCTAAACCTGTGCTTTCCAGGGGGCACCACCCTTTTGCAGAACACAGGATACCGTGACCCACATCTCAACTCATCTAACCAAAGCTATTACCTCGGCCTCAGGCCCTGCGCTCGCCTCGACGCAAACATGCTACGGCCCATTGAAGATCAGAGGATGGGTGAGCTTTGCATGACCATGACACATTTCACTTGTGCGGCCCACTCAAACAAGCAGTAAACCCAATTAAGCAGCTAACCTCCAAACATTAACACTGCCTTCAGGTGGTATATGACTATGACTCTCAGCGTGAGTGCAGCAAATGTTTCGCACGTTACTCTCTAATCTTGTTTTAATGTGACCAAGATTCCTTCCTTTTTTTTTTTCTCAGCTCCCCTCCTGGTTTGATTTGTCCAGGTTCAACATGTCACTGATCCAAAAATGTGGGAGGTAAAACCATGATAATGTCCTTGTTCACAAAGGAATGTAAATTCCAATGGGTAAATTCCACCTCAGTCCTAGACACTAACATGTCAGCATTGTACATGTGGGGGAAAACTGATCTAATGGCCTGCTGAGAATGTTTATCCTCTTATAAACATTACAAACACTGGCTCGGCCTTCGATCTTATCAATCCACACCCTCACAAATTCCATAACTTCAGACACCTTTGTTTTATTTTCTAGCCTAAATATATCTGACACTCTGCAGATCTTTGGGTAACTAATTATAGTCTCAGGAATCTCCCCTCAAAACAAAGACTTTTGCCTCAAACAACCTTTTTTATCAAGTTTCCATGATGCTGTAGTTCTTCTGGGAGTGCTCTCACCCTTAGCTTTATCATGCTGGGGATGCCCAGGACCCCCGGGCCTTTATTCATGATGACGGGAGAGGGGGTGGAAGTGGGACAGGAGGATCCAGCTGTGGATGACAGTCACTGTGCCACACAATATGTTACAGTGTTATGGTTAGAGTTAAAGTTTTTGTGAAATATTTGGTTCTAGAGTCTTGAGTCTAGAATCGCAGTTGGGCTAATTGGTGAACTGCTGTGGCTGCTGAGCTAGCAGGCCAGGCCAGCAAGAAGTCTACCACAAAAACAGCTGATACTCAGTCAAATAAAAGTGAATGATGCGACACAGCTAATAAGCTACGTTAGCTCCCTCGAAGGCTGCTTTCTATTGGAATTTGAGGGTCAAAGTTCACCAAAGTTGAATTGAACAAGAAAAAGTCTTGCAAGCTAATTCACTAATCCTGTGAATGGGAGGTCTTGCAAGAAATGTAATGGACAGTAAATGGAACTTAAACTCAGTTTAGCCACGTTTTTACAACGATATGAATCTTTTTGACGCTGAGAGTATTCATAGTGATTTGTAGTCAGTGCTTTACTGGACTGGAAAGGCGTTCAGGGAGTCTCCCTGACCTTATCCCTCTCATAAACCGAGCCAGGGACGAGGAGAAGAGTAATCAGTCGATGAATCAATAAACATTTTGGTCATTTATATCAACCTGCTCTTAGTTATGTGATGTCTGGTTCTTTTATTAATTCAGGGTTTTCTGCCATTGATTTTTTATTTTCATTTTTAGCTATTTAGCTTAAAAATGATAACTGGCTAAAAGGTAAACCTCCATGTTATTTAGCACCACGTCACTGGCTATGGCTGCTTATCACGTGAAATCTCCTTGGGCCTCTCCAGTAGGCAACAAAGATGTGACCTTCTCCACACCTACTGTATTTTGTCCTGTCTGGCATTACAACAACAGCACCCTCGTGTTCTACTGATGGACACTATTACTTGAATGCTATGACAAGACTAGGCAGCATACCGTGGTAATGATCCCTCTGACCGACGCTGCAATGCATGACTCTTCTGTCCACCTGTCTAGCCATCATAAAACTGTGTTTGCGTTTCTGTGCAGTCACATTGCTGCCTCTTGCCTCCATGAGTACACAAACAGACGATGTGTCATCGCTGACAGACGGATTTTGCGGAGAAAACCTCGTCTGTGAGACATGACCTTTCTGTTACATTAGCTCAGGTAAGGCTTTTGTATTTTTCCTGAACCCTTTTAAAAGTTATGGAAATGTTTCTGCAAAGTACTGTCCACTTTGTAACTGTCCTCTTATAGTCTTCTGTTTGAGCTGTCAGATAATAAAAAGCCTGAAAAAAATCTGCTGTCAATGTTTTACAATTGCTGTAAAGGGACTGTGATGTGATGCATTATCAGCTGATTGCAAGTGACTTTTCCAGGACCTGACTTCTGATGTTGATGCTCTGTGGTCCCATGTCAGCGCTCCATCAGACGTTCCTCTTGTTTCCAAACGATCCTGTCTGCACAGTCAACAGTCCAGACAACAGGTAGAAAGTCTAGACAAAGAGAGCCGTGTGAGTCAGTTTGGGGTGAGGTTGCATCACGTGAGGTTCGTATCATTCTTTTGATCCCTTAAAGATTGTAATACCAGCCGCCAAGCTCATAGACTATCCCAGTCATTTCAAATTCCACTTTCTCCTATCTATCTGAGACACATCTTGACTGAGCTCATTCCCCACTTCTTCAGGGTGGTTCAGTACTGTCAGCTGAGCACCAGATAGCCTCTAAAGTGGTACCGATTTCTTGTTGAGTGGCCTGGATAAGAATGCAAAGAGGGATGCTAAGACAACTGCAGCGGCCCTATCCATCAATACCGCCCACTTGAGTGTTTTCATCCCCAGACCAGGTGCTCAGACTTGGACACCACACCTCTGCGCTCCATTCTGTGATGAAGTCAAATGAGTGTTGAAACCAGACACAATGCCTTATTTGTGTTCTGTCGGCCAGGTTTTTGTTGAGCTGATGCTAAAAGATTAGGTGTCACACATTTATATTTTCACTTGCAACTCACTCGTTTTCACGGATGCTTATATTTCAATATTGACAGTATATTTCATGCTGCTTATCTATATCTGTTTAGTTATGTTTTCGTATCGCACATATTTTTCATTTGTCGACGGACCCACAGAGAACGTTCATTTGACTCGTTTCCCTCCAGATCCACGCAGTGTTTTAGCATCTTTTCGCTCAGTATTTTGACATATGGCCCACAACTTGACTATTTTGGTTCAGTCTCAGCTCTCTCATAGTTTATTGGACTTAGATTCATCATCGAAGGACACAAACACAACTCCAAGTGAAGAAAATGTTCCTGTGTGTCAACTGGATGTGTATATAGCCAAATATTTGCTAACATTTGCCGTATTAATGTAAAAGATGATATGTCAGTATTGTTTTTACAACTTGTTTCCACTGCCCCCACACTGCTTCATGTGATTCAGGTTTAGCTGTTAACAAGATGTATGTAACGTGTTAAAGTAGCTAAAAGTACTCTAACATATGTTATATTATTGCATACAGATGCATTAATGCGTAAGTTTTACTGTTGTAGTTGCTTGAGGTGGACCTAATTGTTACTACTTCACATGCAGTCAATCTGTCAGTCATATTTTATAAGCTCATTATATGTTGTACGTAAAATCTTCAATTGTAAAGTAACTAATAACAGGAACAGTCAAACTTTCTCCAATCTCAGCTCCCACTTCACTTGCTGATTATATGGCCTTCCCATCCCATTTAGGCGGTAACATTAGGAGTATATTGTGGCCTAATTTGCACTGAAATAATCAACAGTATTCTGTATTTTGCTGTATTGGATAACAGCGTTATTAGTTCATTCGGTACATCTCGTAATGAACCTGCGCGGTGATTGATGGGGAAGTGGTATTCAGCGTCACTCTAAGCTGTCGCGGATTTATGTCGCCTGCAGGTTCTAAAGGTCAGTAATGTGGGTTATAGTCATGAGTCACCCTTAATCTGTTTTTCAGGATTGCTTGGCATTGGCTTATCTGCTGTTTGAGTGAAACCGTGATACAGCGGAGTATAATCAGCCTCTGTGTCCACAGTGATGAGCCTATTGTTTCCCTGTCTGTTTCCTGCAGGGTGACAGGAGGAAAGTGTGGGCGGCTCTATTATCAGGACAGTGGTTTCACCCTTCGTACCAAATATAACCCACATTTGTGTTTTTTTCGCTGTTTCACTTTTTCCACCTTTATATTAGGGTTATGAGTGGTTGGTTGTTATTCTTAAGAGAGAAACGCTGGTCCATGGGCAATCATTTATTATAGTAAGCACTACTAAGGATTAATCTGTTGATGATGATGAATTAGTTGCAAGTACATGTACGCATCTGTCACCATTCTGCAGGGACGGATGGAAATACCGCCATGACTGGTGCAACAAGTCAAAACCTTTGGGTCTGAATTCATCCCCAGACACAAAATATTGCAGGAGGTTTTGAAAACAAAACAAAATATTAATGAGATACAATAAATACAGCCAAAGTACTTACTACTACAAGCACATTTACTCAAGTACTGGACTTTAGTACAGTTTGTTTTTGTTTTTGGTTAACTGTATTTTAGTTATTCAAAGGCTTTCCAGGACTAGGAGGCTAACAAAGGACGACGCTAACTATGCCAC
Organism: Enoplosus armatus; assembly: GCF_043641665.1. NCBI lineage: Eukaryota > Metazoa > Chordata > Actinopteri > Centrarchiformes > Enoplosidae > Enoplosus > Enoplosus armatus. The sequence continues at coordinate 3,372,666 of NC_092195.1, forward strand.
TTAACATATTTAGCTGTTAGCTTAGCTCACCTTCAAAATAGCTGATAGCCGGCGAAACAGTCTATGGCCATTGCTGTTGAGGGAAGCTAGTTACTGTAGCTAGCCTGCTAGCTTTCCAAGGTAAGGTATGCCAATTGTGAATGAAAAGTCACAACAGTCGAGTTAATGTCTAATTTTTATGTTTGGACAACATTTTGTTTTCCCTCCACAACATGCTCCAGTCCAGTAAATCTGAGAGTCATCAATGTGTAATGTGTGAGGAAACTAGATTTGTAGCTCTGTGGTTTTCCTACATGCCATTATCAGTCTCCACACTGCAGACCACGTGGTTACTACGTCTATTTCTCCAGACCTGCTTGTAACCAGGGACACTGAGAGAACAGGAACATCTCCCAGCAACACCTGAGCTAAAACTCCCATCCTCCTCCGATATCTATTAATGCGTGTAACGTTCTGACATCTGACAGGTGGTTGAGTGAGTCGAGCAGACATGAATCAGCGCCTTTCCCCTCCTATTCATCCACAGAATTTATAGTCAGATCGTCCAACTTTGCCGCAGGAAATGAGCGTCTAAAAAAGAGACACGACAAAAGCTGAAATACAATCCTGCTGGCTAAGTATAGATTTGAAGACGTGGGCGTAGCTAATCAAACAGCACATGCATTGTGCAGATTCTATTCGCCGTGAAATGGTCGGACAATCAAGCATATTTATAGTTAGCCTTTAAAGGGTTCAGAGACGCAGGTTTCCTCTGTTTGTTCGCTGTGTCTCAGTTTAATATGTGGGTGTTCAATGCAAGATCCCAACGCCGATTGGCAAAATGATTCTTTTTAGGAGGAAATGTACCCGTGATGGGATGTTACGTGACACGACGCTGAACCTGCCTCGTGGAAAAACACCAGAAAGAGAACATGTACAAGATGTTCAAGAACAATGTTTCTGCTGGTTGGGGATTTTACTGTGAGGTCGGTCAGTAGGAAACACTGTGACTGCGATCGTAACTCTTGATACATCTTTGCAGTGAAGCTGTGACAATTCTGAGTCTGATTGTCAGGCTAGTGTCTTCAGCGTGATGTAGCAGAAACAAACTGTAATATTATTAATTGTATTATTTTGTTGTCTATTTTTTATTCTTTTAGTTTGTCCAACAGAAACCAGACCACAGGGACATTTCAGCATGTAGTTATGAAGGACTTTATAGTGCATTTTCTACCAGTATGTGGTCGTTTAAAGTTGTGTGCACATTTCATTATAGTAGAACATTGTGGATTTGATATATTTTCATCTGGCAATTATCCTGAGAGTTAAAGTTTTCCATATAATGCCATTCAACTGATAATATAACTGAACTCCTTTCCTTATCTTCTATTCATCTAGTTATGCTGTGTTATACTTCATGGTGTATGTACTGTGTTTATGTTGATATGAGGGTATGCAGGTTTGATTTTAATTTGTCTGTTTTGGTGTGCTTTTTGTCGCTGCTAACTACTTTTGGTATGTCTTTTTTTGGTTCGTGTTTGTTGTAATCGGTAAAAGTGGCAATAATATTATAAACCTTTTTAGAAAACGATGTGACAATGCAAAAAGACAGACTTTTAGAAGACATTTAGAAACAGAAACACAAATTGCGAGTCTAATTGAGTGGGTCACTGTTGCAACCTCGGCCATCTACTGAGCTTGGCCCCCCTTTTAAACAAGTGGAACCAAAAGTAAACACTTAATAGGTGATGTGAGGGCGCATATAAAGGTGTAAAAGTTCAGAAATATAAAAGAGAGCCAGACCACTGAATGCTTCCTGAGTGCAGGTGGAATGCGCACACGAGTGTATGATAGGGGTTCAGTGATATTTGGTGGAAAATGCGTTGCTGGGGCATGATGAATTAAATTTGATGGACATTTGCCAACTTGAATGCATAAACAATACAGGCCTGTAAATGCTGTTAAGTGTTGCTGTCAGCAGCAATCTTAATGTCCCAGCACTTTAACAATCATAAGAGATCTGGCCTCGACCAGTGACCCAGCAAAAACACTTTGGGATCAATCAGAATCAGAATGAGAAATACTTTATTGATCCCCTGGGGGAAATTATACAGAATCATAAAAGATCATAAAAGAGTACTATAATTAAATACAGTAAGAGGGTGGGAAGGCCAGACGAGACTGGGTCCACCTAAAGGTCACTGGCAGGCTTTGCTTTTGTGTGACTTTTCCTTCAGACCCAACGATTCCTCTCAGGGAGTTTTCAGCAGAAAAAACACAACTCCAGACTGGGAATGGCTGTGGCAGCCATTCTCACAGCAGGCAGCGCTGTATGGTGTGTTTACTTCCTAAACAAAGGGCACATAAATTGTATCGGGAGTTACATGAATTGAGCTGCTCCAGTATCAGCCCTAGCATCGGTGCCTTGCTCTTGGTTTACTGCAAACATTCGAGGAGTGTCTGGAAAAGTATCAGAAAATGTGTTTTTTCTTTCTTTGCTTCTTCTTTGTTTGAGTTTGATTAAGAAATTTCAACTCAACAGCACATGTATATCTTGTAAAAGGTAAAAAAAAAAAAAAAAGTAAAAAAAAAAAGCCATAGCTTTGTTCAGATGATTCCTGGATTGAGTTTTTGTTTCCAGACTTGTCGGGGTAAACTGTATGTCTTTACCAGCCCAGTAGATGGCAGACTAATCGGAGCCACTGATCTATGGTGCACGGCCTACAAAAACATGCACTACATGCTCATGTAGTTCAACAAATGACCAGAAGAGATCACAGTATTCAAACTTTTTGATGGCTGCACCGTCTGCAGAAATAAAAAGCAGTAGAGAGGAGAGCAGAGTTGAATTAGACCAACTTCAGCTATTCGTGCACTGACAGAAAATGTGGAAAATATTTTCACTTTCTAATGCACAGAAACCACATGAATATTCCAAATCTGACCTTAACCTCTCCTAGCACATGTTTTACTGCATATATTCAGCGTACAATGCCAAAAGGAACTGAAATACTATTGAATCTTGATCTCACTATTAAATGTTTCTCACTGCTGACATCACCACAGAGGAAGGGCTACAGTGCTATTTCTGATACATCTGAGAATTCTTCCTTAATAATGTCAACATCCCCTGCGGATTTGCTGCGGTCAAATGCAATTAAATTGAACCGTTGCAGTTTTGCATCACGCCTTGGGATAACTGGCAAGTCAAATTTAGAAAGAAAAATTATCATCACATTATTCAAAAGCTGTTCAACAAATACACTTTTTTCAAGACCTCTTTTGTACACATTTTTTTTGAATTGAATATTCATGTGCAAAGATTCAAGGGTCCCATATACAAGCACTGTAAGCATAACGACTGCCTTTCCCTACCTCTAACCGAAATATTTTAGTTGCCAAACTTTAACCACATCTTAAACATGTGTGATTTTTTTCTTTTTAGCCATGGTCACAGTCTTTACCAAACCTTGACCAAGAAACGTCATCCACTACGGCATTCATAGAGCTCAGTGGGTCACGTGGTTCCTGCGGTGGCGTGTGTTCAGAGTTTTTTTCTCCAGGTGGGGGGGAAGCAGCCACCCTGCTAAGAAGTGCGCATGCGCAACAGTATTTAATCCTCCTACCGAGTTAACGTCCAACACCTTTTGACAGCAATATGTTGACAAAGAAGTTTTGAATACAACATTTAACGGCTCTCTTGGCATTCGGTGTAAAATTCAGGCGGTGCTTGCATGCTGTTTGTCTTTTAGGCTGCTCCAGAAAGTTACTTTTGTGACTTTATTTGGGTCAAAAGGTAGTTAGTGAAGCTAGTTCCGCCTTGCCTGTGATGGACAGCAGCGACAAGTGTCAAAAGTAATCAGAGGTCAACGAGATACGGGAAAATCACGTCTCCTGCCGTTGGGATACATTTCCACACAAGCTACCCGGTTACTAGGAAAGGTGAGTAATCAATGGTGATAATACATAGGTCTTTTTGAGCTGGAACGACTAGTATGCGCTAATTTATGTTAGCTAACAAAGCTAATGCTACAGTACAGGGACAGTAGCCACCTGTTGCTGGCTTTAAATTCTTTAGCTAGCTGTAGCCGAGGATTAGCATTATGAAAGTAACGTTAGTCTCGGTAATACGTTTCTATCTTTAGCTCTCAAACCTAGTTTTAGTTGGTCAAATTAGAAAAGAGGAACAGCACAGCGTGACCGAAAAGCAGAGCAAAGGGCTGTATTTAGACTGTGTTGCAATATGTGTTGTTAACTTTGCCCTATTAGCCTCTTATCCGCTACCTAGCTGCAGGTTACCTGTCTGACGTTAGCTTGCTAGTGTACGTGTAACGTTAGCTAGGGCGATGCTGAATTTCTGAACACACCTAACTAATAACTTATTATGACCTTTAGTTGGCTGCCTGTTTTTATCAGGACACTTAACCACTGTGAGAAGATTAACATTATTATTTTCAGGGTTTTGTAATTCCTCTAACTTCTTCTAACTTTCCCTCGGACCTGAGCTTTACAGTGACTGGAGGGAGGCTTCAGGTGTAAACTATTCAGCTTCCAGGGAGGCAACTTTCCTCTCTGTGAAGCATTCCGCTGCATTCCATTCACAGGTCCGTCTACTTGTTCCAACAAGCACCCAGTGCTTTTAGTACTGGCTGAAAGCAGCATAATACACCCACAGGACAACACAGACTCATAGAAAGAGGGAAGACAAAGCAGATGCAGCTTATTGTATTTGTTCTAGATAGGCAGCATTGTAATTAGGACAGCCATGTTATTGTGCTTTGTATGCAGATAGCCGTGGATTGTTGCATCTGACAGGGATTACGCCTCTCTTATCGAGCAGAAGAGCTGGTGGTGCATTTCCTCTCAGTCTAAATACATGAAGGTGGGTAGCATTTTGAAATTAAGTTGAGAGATTGATGGTGATGGGGCATGTCACAGGGGATTGGCATTGATATTCAGAGGATTCAAATGGTGGGACATTGATGCCTACGGTGGCTCTTAACTGTGATCTTGTTCACAATAACACCGTCTTTGGTAGATATCCAACTGTTGTCTGAAGGTAAATTTTTTTAATTCAGCCAAAGAGGTAATGCTTTTGGCCCAATTTGCCTGCTGCATTTGGTAAAACAAGCTCCTATGGTTGGTAGAATAGAAATGCATAGAAAGAGAGCATTTGAATATGGTGGGTCAGTGTGGGACTTGCATAATCAGATGTGTGTGCCATTCTCAGCTAGCTGTTGACAGTGGTTCATTGAGATCCATGCAGCTTGCTCCCAAACAAACTCCAGCTTGGTTCTTAATTTAGTGATTGCCAAGTTTGCAGAATGAGCTTGGCCCAATGGCTGATTGTACTCTCCTCAGCTCTGCAGAGCTCTGTCCCTTTTGATCTGATGAACTGGGAGTTCTTAATGGGCCAATTGGGAGCTTGCAGTGAACAAAAAGGGTTGTGTAAAATGTATGAACTGCCAGTGCAGTGCAAACAGAGCACAGATGATTTGAAACCTTGACATTTCAAAGGAATCCTATCCATTAAGCATGTTAGCTAGAGTATGAAATGCCTCTGACATTTTTAAGTGTATCACTCATCATTCAGCAATCTCAGGAGTTATTATTGCTTTGCTAAAATAATCTGTTATCATAAAACATCACTTTGGTTTCATTAGAACGGAGTAAAATCTACATAAACAAAGTCTCTTTACGGTTTGGATTGCTAATATTATTACAAAGGAAAGTGTCTTGGACTTGGTTTTATAGTTGTGTGAATAAACACTGAATTCAGAGGTTGTGGTGAGCTGTTGCAGTCTTAGATGAGGTGTGTTTTTATTTTGATAGCTAGCCTGGCTGTAAGCTTTTCCAATTAGCATGATACCAGTTGACATTGGTGGTTTGCATACCACTTGCTGGCTTTCCAGAGTGGGCTTAGAGTTATGAGAGTGAATTGCACACTGGTTACCAATGGCTTCATTACTCATTAGTTGTTTTTCAATAAGCATCAGATTATTGCTGAATTGCATTGCATTAGGAACAGTTTAATGATGTTTAAAGAATGTGTGAATAAGAATGTTTGTTCAAAGTTGGGTGCTAAGATATGGTAACTACAGAAAACAAGAGGTGAAAAATGTATTTTGAAGAGGAAATCTGAGAAAATGCAGATAACACCATCTGGTCTGATTCTGATTGTCTCGGTTCTTGCACGATTACTAAATGTGTCCATTAATATAAAATATTGATTGGAAATCTTTTACATTCTAATATTTTATTGCCTGCATTAGCGTTATGATGCAAAACATAATTGTCAGCCTGTTCAATATCAACCTGAGTTGTTGTTGTTCTGTCATATATATATATATATATATATATATATATATATATATTTTTGTTTTTGTTTTTTTTTTTGTTTTGACATATTGCATTGTATTTTTGCAAAAGTTCTTCACGCAGAAAAACTTGTCCTTGATAGTTCATGTATGCCCTACTCAAGGTATTGCAACTTCTGTACAAAGGTATGAGGGCTCATGTCCATGTAAACACAAAGGCGTACACTTGCACTCGTGTGAAAGTACTGAAATACTGTTGTTAGATTCTGTTACCAAACCTGAAAGTCTGGCTGTCATTTTGCCTAGTGTTCTTTAAATAACATACTCTGTGTGCTTTCTAATGCTGAGATAGGCCTTGTGGGCTTGATTCACAAAGACAACATGGAAGCAATGACTTGAAACCGGACATAAGGTAACTCATCGGGCACACCATCTCCCCCTCAACCTTTGGATGCTCTGTAGAATAATGACAGGACTGGGCGTGAACCTTTTGTGTGTTTGAACATGTTCACGTGGTGCCCTGAGGGCTTCAGTATTACAGTTACAGACTGAGTCTACTGGCTCAGCTGCTTTAGTTCACTGGCTTGTATGCTTACACAGCGGTGCACATTAACTCACCTCTGTGTCGGCTTTGCTGCCAGCCTGCTCCAGCTAGTTGTTGCCCTCCAGAGCTGAAGCTTGCCTGGGCCCAGTCCACTGGGAGGATATTTGAGAACAGAATTGGGTTGCAGTGGTGCTGAACTTTATCTAGTGAATTATTTGTGAGTGCAAGTGCGTATCAACTTCTCTCTCTTTATGGTTGGTAAGGTTGGAAACTATATATAATAACTGGATTAAGGCTTTTTTTAAATGTTAAGAAATAGATATTTTGTGTTTTAGAGCAATTTATGCCACAAAATACATTTTCTCAGCATGCAGCAACTGTAGTTCCATCAGTTTTTCTTTTACACATGCCCTGTTATTATTGACTATGCGTGCATGTACTTATTGGAAATGAATCAGGATCAGCCTATTTATTGCAGTAGTCTCTCATTCCCAGGTAAAACCAGGAAATAAATGATTGACTGATGAGAGTATGTATGTTTTTTTGTCTGGGCTAGATTGCTCTGTAGCGTAGTCTGCTATTTTGTCAGCTCTGCCTCTACAGTTAAGTCACTTAATGGATTTAACTGCATTTTAATAAAAATGTCCTGCAGCGAGCAGTTGCGCTATTTAACACATACATTCATTATGGTCTATGTACTGAAGTACATGTAGGCACTGCTCCGAGTCATCTGCACTGTTGATGATTGTTCCTGTGGATATTTCGTGGACTACCTGAGGGTGATATGTAGCAGTTATACACACACACTAACACACACACACACACACACACACACACACTAACACACTAGAGTAGCGCACATTAGCCTTTTTAAACGGGTCATTCGAAATGGTGTACAGTACAGCTATGTAGTCCTGATTGCAGCTGTTAAGCATGTGCTGTGTGTACATTATAGCTCAAGACTTGTCAAACCAGTTGGACTGAACCAAAGCTGACCAGGAAGGGGGTTGTTGGCTGTTAGCAAGCTAAAACTAGCTGATTTAAAAGTTCAATGCAGAGTTTCTTCAGTTTGCATGTGAGGTAACTCACTTTTATTGGTCCAACAACTTGGTTGTATTTCTATCAGTGGCGATGACTATCTCTTGTCAAAAGGATCTGTGCTACAATCCAAGAAAATGGCACCCACTAAAACCTTATCTAATAAACTGAGCTTACTCTGCATGTTTTCAGGCTAAGGTTTTTTAAAAACACCCAGCACCAAGAAGGACTGTTACTTTGTGTCCTCCTGTTTTATGTTCTTGTCTGTTGGTATATTTCACAGGAGTGCTGTTATCACTGTGCTGCTGATTTGTCCCGCTGGAACCAGAAGACACAGCCACACTGCAAGGACAGCGTTTCTGGGGAAGATTTATCGACAATCAATGATCTTCAGTAGAAGTAAGTTGGCGTAACAAGACAACATTTTGTAGCACAATAAAGTGACTAATATTGGCATATTGTATTTTTCTTTCATCATGACTACACTTGAAAGAGAACCTGTGCTTTATCAAAACACCATAAGAACTTGGCCTAGTCCACCTGATAAGAAGGTCAAATACTTGCCTGCCAGGCTACACTCTCTCTTTTATACTGCAGTGTACACATTGTGCAGCCGTATTCAGTCACACAGGCTGGGTTTCACCAGTTTGTTGTCAAGGGACTTTTGGCATTCCAAAGTGCAGCCTGATACTACTGTTAGGACCCTCCCCTTTTAGCATCATGATGTAGCCGCACCTACTGATTTTGACCAATCACAGGCAAGGCCATCATTTGAATAGTTACTGTGAAGCTCACTGGGGGAGACAACACAACTTGTCTGTATGTTTGTCAATGTCAGCTACGTATCTGTGCTTATGATCCTGATCCTGATCTCTTCCCTGCTGTTTATCATCTTTATTTCCTGTTTGAGAGCACTTTGTTCTGAATTGTGGTGAAATGTTTCATAATGGCCATGAGAGTTTGGACAATATTGCTCTTCGATGGGTGTCAACTTTGATGTGTGATTGACAGGTCATTAATCAGCTAATTAAGTTGTGACTTGAACCCTACAACTACTATTACAGGAGAAATCTGGCTGGATGTTTCCTAAGAAAACAAAACAATAACATATTACTATTGTTGTTTTTCAATATTATTATATTATTATTTAACAAAGTGAACTAGGATTAGGCTGTTTCATAAAGCCAGCAACTGACGTTGAGACCTGATGAATTCATTTCCATGGGAACATTGACCAGTTATACCATTTCAACCTCCCTTATGCTTCACTGAAGTACGCCTGGCTTAACTGGTAACACCCCTCAGGTGAGCTTTCCAAATTAACAATAAATTAGCGTTAATACTTGCTAATTACACATATTTTACTGTGATAGCACAGTAAAATATATGATATGTTCAGCATTTAAACCAAAAGGCTCCACTGTGTGACGAGTTTGAGTTGATAATGTCTCCACCTCTTGGAGAGGGTGAAATGATTTCTATTTCCCAGACCTTCAATGATGCTGCAGTGCCGTGGTTAGTCTGTGCATGTTTTGTTGTACGTTCTGCAGTTTTGTATTCAGATATGCAAATCTATAAAGCTGTTTTAGTTTGTCCAACAGAAACCAGACCACAGGAACGTTTCAGCATGTACACAACATGTGCGCCTGCTGCAGTGTATGAAGGTTTTTATGGTGCATTTTTGTTTACCAGTACAAGGTCTGTGAGGAAGTGGTGGCTCTAGTTTTCTTGACTAACAGGGATTCCCTATCTGTATCTAGGGCCTCTGATTGGCTGAAGACATATGTCGGGTAACCCCTGTGCTGGAAACGCTCTTTCATTTTAACAGCTTTAGACTGGAAATCTAAAATTGGCCATTTGGAATGTAGCGGATGAGCTGTTTAGGGTGATTACTCTCAGCTTTTAGAAGTGTGTTTCTGCTCCAGGGTTTACGATAAATTGTTGTCTCTATAGTACTGATGTTTCCCTTGTAAAGTGTTCAGTCGAGAAGGTGAAGAAAGATAGGTAGCAGTAGAATTGTATATATTTCAGTCAGCTCTCCTCTATTCCCTCTCCATATGACCACAATATCATCAGTGTATCTTTTCCACAAGGCAATCTCGGACAAAAATGTGTTTTAGAGTGGGTTATGAATGAATTTCTCTTCCCACAGACCCATAGCAAGAGGAGCATACAATGGAGCAAAAGCACTGCCCATGGCTGTGCCACGAGGTTACAAGTAATAGGAATCCAAATACTTACAGAAGTCCATGGTGAGAATAATTTCTGACAGGAATTTATGAGGAGGCAAAATCCCATACGGATGTTAATTGAGATGGTAGGTGAGAGCATCCAGACCTATTTCATGTGGTGTGCATGCGTACAGGCTCTGCACCTCTAAAGATCCCGGCTTGGTCTTATTTGAGCTCTTTGATAGTTTTTAGTGTATCAACAGTGTCCCCAAGCAAGGAAGGGAGACTTGAGACAAATTTCGACGAAAAAGTCAACATATTGTGACAGAGGCTTGGTAAGACTGTCAAGGCTTGCCACAGTGATAGTGTATTTAAAGCACTCAACCAGCAGGAAGTCTTTATTTTTATTGTTTGTTGTCCAACCCTTTTCAAAGGTAGAATCAATATACTCAATTTGGTGTTTGATATTTTTCATTGCTCGAATTGTATTGCCCAAAGCCCATAACCACAACTGACCTGCCTTCATCAGCTGGGCAAATAATGATCTCTGTCCTAGATTCCAAGCTGCTCAGAGCTTTCAATTCAAATTCATTTCTACAGCATGTGAAGTCTGGCATATTTCAGCTAAATCTTTTCCCACTAATATGCTGTGGGTGAGTCTGGTGGGATTCAAGAACAAAACTTTCTTTTTAAAGGGAGTTGCTTCTCTATTTGTGTTAGTGTCCATGTTTAAGTCCCTACTAACAGCCTGGCTGTTTCTGAAAACAACTTTCAGTTTAAATGGGTCAATATTGTTAGTTGGGGAAGGGGTCAGACCCTTACTCGGCACAGATCTTTCATCTGGAGGGAGACTGGCATCAGAAATGCTGAGCTTGTTACGCTATGCACTGGATTGTTGTGTTGAACCGATTTAGTGCAAGTTAACATAAAGCCGGTGTAATTTCCCAGGTGACAGCACCAATCTTTCTGTTTGTTTACGTATTTGGGTGAAAAGTTGCTGAAGGAGGCTGCATTTGCAGGTAAAGTTGTCAAAGGGATTCCTCTGTACCTTCACTGCTCATTGGACTGCTTGTTGTGGGACATGTTTGGGTCATTTGCATTATTTACATGGAGGTCTTAATGTAATTTGCACATAAGAAAGGTTTAGTTCTTCAGAACTTTGGTGTATTTGAGTTTTCTGTCATTTCAGATGCATTGCATTGTAAATCACTAATATACCCATATATAAATATCATGATTCAAGATGAATCAAATCAACTTTCATTTTGGGTCCTCAACTCTGTATTCCTATTCTCCTCGACACTGCAGCCTCACTTTGAGAGTCATGCTGAGAATAGTTTTTAAATGGGTAAATGGCTGATAATGTCTTATTGAGACACTTTTCTTCACGTGTCAGTAAAAAAATACAAAGTAAAGTAAGTAAAGTAAATTCTGAATTAAGACTAGTTGATTCGCCTTTTAGTCTGGCAGGATTCAAAATGGATTTCCATTTAGTGCGAGAGCTAATTAATGCACTATTTTGTCTTTGCTAACACAACAGAGCTTTTGTTCAGCTTCAGTCTGCCCCCCATTAGCTGCAGAGAACATCCAGTCTATTGAAGTGCCCTGAGAGTCTTTCATAGATTCACTGAGTAATAATGGGAATCTGGAGTCTTCAATGATTGGAATAACTAAGTTCCTGTGAAGTTAAACTTCAATGTCTGCTGCTCTGCGGTGCCATAGTCGCCTAACTACGTTTCGTTTCAGTGATTTATTTATTTATTGTATTTGCTTTGAATTAGGCTAGATTATTTTCAGAGTGATGACAGGTGAGAGAAGTAAAATATTTGTTTATACTGAGTCAAAGAACTCTTGTAATAAGACACAACCACCTCTTATAATGAAGTAATCTGTTGTATTGTGTTATATTATTCAGATTCGCCTTATACATTTCACAATAACCCCTTTTGTTCATTTTTTTCAGGAGCTGCTGACTGCTGAGTTTTGGACACTGTGATGGAAAATCCTGGTAAGATTTTTATTAATACTACAATTTATGATATATAATTTGGGGTTTGTATAAAAAGTACAAAACAAACCTTTAGAAAACCCAGTATAACTTGTGGTTGAAACGTATCATCTGATTCAAAGGTTTGATTTCGTGTGTATGTTGGCTGTGGTGAGACTGACGTTATCTCAGCCTTAGTATCATGATGACAGAGAGTGGTGAGTCAGCAAAGTGGTGTTAGATTATGAAGCTGTCCACCTAGGGGGTTGGCCCTGTTGTGCTGTTGACACTGCAGCTATCTGATTGGCCCTCACCCAGAGGACACACCTGTAGGTTAGCAGAGCCTCCGGTTTCTCTCACTGCCACTCAGGGCCTTGTGTCTATTTCACCACCGGCCTCGATCATTGACGACCTCAACATACCAGGATCTTTGTTCCTACGCTGAGCTGTTGTAGTGTATTTGTGCCATCTGTGGGAAAATACCTGGGATGGCTGTTCAGTCTGAATATATTTGTGAGTAAACCTGCTTTCTGTCTGTAATGTTAAATGTTGAAGATGTACATTTCAGTTCCTTTTTAACTATAGTGTTTGTTTTTGACTGACAAAATATTCCTCTGTCGAAATAATAGTAATCGAGGCTACTCGGGCCATGTCAGGAACAGATTAAGGAAGCTTGATCTACTCATCCCTGCCTGGCTCTGCAGCCAAGCAGTAAAAATAAACTGCACTTCCTCCTCGGCTCTACTCTAAAAGTGATGTGTTTCTGACATAAAGACGTGGCTGTTGAGCAGCTGGAGCGCTTTACATGTCCTTGTACTTGGATCCGAAAGGGTATCCAGCATGTGGGCTCGCGTTATATTATATTAGTATTTGTATGTTTTCATGTTGTCATGATGACATAGTATGATAGTAATTTTCTGAGTCATCAAGTTGATATTTTTGTTCTCATCAAGAGCGGTTTGAGAGGTTTGCTGCTCTTTGGAGAGAGTCATGATGAGTCATAGGTTGGAATATGTCATAGGTTGTGAGAGAGGGACTCTGTTTACTAATGGTCTCCAGGATAGCTGTCCCAAATACCTTCCTTGTACTAAAAGGCTGACTTGTGGACTTTCATTCCACACATTCCTGTGTCAAGAGTTGTGCTCCTGTGCTGTAGCTTTAATTGGACTGCAGAGGGAGCAACAGTGATGTAGGATATTATGAAGTCAGCTTCTTATGATTTATTGAATGTCCTGAAAACACCAGGATGGTTTGCTCTCACTTCTTATCAAACCTCTTCTTATTTAGTCCTTTTTTAAAACAAAGTTTAAGTTTCTTCTCTAATGCAGTCGCAGTAGCTTATCACAATTTATGGGAAGCTCTTAATGTCTGCACTGTCTTGTCCTTTTAAGTAGACTGCGTTGAGCAGGTGTTTTCAACAAAGAGCTTCTGAATTTCTCTAATTGTAAAGACACAATTCCAGATTTGCATTTCTAAAATCAATGCCAATTAAGTTGTAATTAAAAGCATTCGTACCCAAACGTGAGGGAGGTGTAGTTGAGGGATTGTATCTGTGTAGCTGTAAAGCAGAGTTGCTAATAATGTAATGAAAGCGTCATCAGTTTGCACATGCATTTCATAGTTTAAAAGGACAATCCCCGGAGAGTCATTGGACACCTCCACTGTGTCACTTCCTCCTCCTCTGGCTTTGAGCTCCACCTTGGCATGGCTCACCTTCCACTTCTCGAGTTACCTCACCCCGCAGAGCCCGCCCCTCGCCCTTCAGGGAGTAGTGTTTTTGTCTGTGAAATGGTGCTAGCCGGGGGGGTCCACTGCATTGCAAATCCCTCGAGGCTTGATGGCTGGACCGGCCAGACCTCAAAGCTCGCCCGCTGTGAACTTTGCCCCTGAAAAATCTGCTCTCAGGAATGAAAGGCATCCAAGACTGCTGGATTACCTTATTGGCGTACCTTATTTATGAAGTCAGAGCTCCAGGGAGGGAGGGACCTAAGAACTTAGGCAGTGAGTGTGTTTGTGTTTTTAAAGCGAGAGAAGGAGGAAGGAAGGGAGAGAGGGAGGGAGAGACCAAAACACAAGCTGAAGGGAGGGGGAGGGCGAGGGCAAGACTATAGATACAAGAGAGACTAAACGACACAAGTGAGCAGTCAAGACAGTCTTGAGTAATAGGAGCTCTATGTCTGCTTGGAGAAGAGCGAGGTGGCTTTAGGTTTTCCCCCCCTGCCGCGGGCCTCAGGAGAGGCAGGGCCCGGCAGGCCAGTGGGGATAGGAGCCGTAGCATGGGACACAGTGCTAGCAGTGAGACAGTGGCCCAGCAACCAGCCCAACACAACACGGGTGAGTCGGAGACATGAGGCTCAGCGCCAAATTGGTGCCTCGAACATTATGGCGGATTTTTAGATGGTGAAACGGCCTGGCCGGCAAGTTTGCATTTGTGTAGAATGGAAAGCCAGCAAGAGATCGCAGTATATGTGAGCAGGTGCTCTGAAAGCAGAGAGAAACTGGATGGCGGCAGGCACAGACAGGTGTAGAAGAATGCATGCAGATGGAATGTGGTGATTGTGAAATGTTCAAACCACACAAACTTCTCTCTGTCTGCACGCAGCGCTCCATCTCCCTGTGGTAGCGCTTCTGAAAAACAAGATTTGGGGGTACAAGGCACCAACTGACACCAGCTCCCATGTGGATCTGGTTGTTGTTTTTACTTAAACAACTCAAGTCAGCTTGGCTTCTCGAGTCATATCATAGTCCATGAGTACAGTGAACCCTAAAGCCGCCTGTCTCCCTTGTTGAGCTAATAACTGTTCAAATGTTCAGAACCTGTTTTTGCCGTCAAAAGCAGGACCCTGTCTCTATTTGCACACCTATGGTTCCTCTTCAGGATACGGCTTGCAGATATTGGAATCCTGCATCTATGTAACACAGGCCACCCTCTGTCTGTCACCTCTTTTCTGCATAATATCGCAGCCTTTAATTTGCTGACACTACACTGTAGGTCACAGCCTTCTGTTGAAACGCTTTTCAACACTCGTGCCTAAGTAAAACAAGTAACACGAGAACATCCTCTTCGTTACATATTTGCTCTCTGTGCAAAATGTATTTTTGCCTCTGGTGTGCTATTCTGTGTAGTAGGTGTCATGTGATTGGCATGAGTCATATGGACAGCTTGACCAAAGGACTGCAGGGTATTGCATTAGTACCGGGTTGGTGCAGGTTTCATGCTTTTATCAGTCTTTTAAGTTTGAATGGCTTAACATTTGCAGAAGCCTGTGTTGTTACTAATGACTTGTTTTGTTGAAACAAACTGTTCAGTGAGTCAGTTTATAAATGCATACCCGAGGCCTGGGTGTTGGCGTAAAGTCTGAGCATTGTAAAAAAAAAAAAAAAATCTATCTCTCATCTGTTTGGGGTCGGTGCCTTTTAATTCTCTGGTTGTTCAGTGAAAAGCAGCCATCTCAGATAGTCATGCTCTACTGTAACACAAGGTCACCACATCACACTTTGCTTCTGTTGCAGCCAAACCCCATCAGTGCTCTCCCAGTTCACTGTCACCCCTCCCAGTTTAACACCCTTTCGTGTCTGGGGAATGCGTCAGGAATAGCTCTGAGAGTTCACTGACCTCTGTATGCCTGCATTTCAGCATGGGATTTCACGCATACATGCAACAGCCTGCTTTTACAGTGGGGAGACAATATAATCTATGGAGAATGACTTGTTCATAAACAAACATTGTTGCAAGAGTGGGTCATGGGTTGAATGCCAGTTAACCAGCACTTAGAAATGTGTTTTGGCAAATTGTCTGACTAAACTGTAGGTATATTGGCCAATAAAACTGCAAAATGATTTGATATGTCTGTCTGAACAGTCTTGACACATTAACATACATGTATGCTAAGCAGACTAACTGCATCGGCACAGAAAAACAGAGATCATACCACAGGGGTATACACAGAGTAAGGTCCAAAAAACATACCCCAGCTTATTGACATACAAACCTTTTGAGTAGCGTAGAAACCATTTAAAAAGGTGGTCAAGGCTGAAGAATACATCTTTCTGTCCTGCCATGTGATACATGACACAGTGTAGCATTGCATTAGTGTGGACATTTTCTCATGTTTGTGCCCCAAGTTGTAACTAATCCACGAGTTGATTCATGTGTTGTGCTCTTTAGCGATGGCACCAGAGTTGAACTGAACACGCTTACACCAACAGTAATGTAACCCAGTGTTTGGGATAATCATGGTCAGCAGTTGCACCCTGAATGTTATAATTATTGTTATTATTATTATGTTATTTAGACTAAGAATATTAATTTGAAATTAGTTATGTCTCATAAAGCTAGACCCATAAATCTGTCCATATATCGGCCCATATTCGCCTATTGCAGATATATTGGTATCTGTGTTTATGTTGGCCGACAAGTAACAAAAACATTTAGAAACAGTGTTTGTTGACAAGTTAATTATTACACTTTAAAATGTCTTGCTCAGTATTTATATATTACACACAATTAAAAACAACAACAAAAACAAATCTAAGGGATCCCAATTATTCATCAATGAGAAGGGCTGTAGCCTTTTATTAAGTTGAAAACTAAAATGTGATGCCCCATTCCCTTGACAACAAAGTCTTACCAGTTTTTTTTTTTTTATTTAAGAACATGTAGGTGGTTAGGGGTGAGTTGTAACTCATTGTCGTTTCAAATTTGGCAGATCAGTTTTGTCAGAGACATTGCAGGAAGTAACAGTAAAAGAAGCACTAGCTGGTTTAGATGAAGAGCTGCAGTACAGGGGCTTACTGCAGGCTGGAGGAACTATGTGACATATGGAAAACTACTTGTTTTGTGTCCACAGCTTTCGGTCTGATTGTGGTTGCCCACTGTGCATACGGCACATTGAGCTCAACCGTTTGGAGAGCAGCCAGCCACTGAAACTACACACTTGGACAGAACCAGTGTCTGCACTGTCAGCTCTTATATTCCTGATTGATCAAATTCTAGTCGATGATTAATACATCATGCATTAATCATTAATACCTCCATTCAATATACAGAAAATATTATTTTTTTTCCCAAAGAGCTTTCCTTTCTGACTCATGATACTGGCTACATTTATCTCTGACCTTGGAAAAACTCATCCTCAGGACATGGGTTTTATAGTGATTGTAAAAGGTAGCAATCCACTGTTAATCCCTCAGTGTGTGTGTGTGTGTAGCATGCAATATCAGTCAGTGTTTGGTAAGACATGTTACCTATTCCTCTGTTAGATATTGTTCAGCTGAAATCAGTCAGTTATGGCTCAGGAAACCGGAGATTCCATCTTTTCACCTGGTTTCACCTTTTTCACGTCTTGCCTCTCTAAACCCAATTTGCCTCGCCTTTTTAAGTTTGTGTTCCCCATTCTTTTTCTTTTTTTGCAACCTATTAACCACCGCCAATATTAATATTCAGTCCTGTAGTTAGATTCAAGTCCACATGACACAGTTGCCAGCCATGCCACCTCTACTGCACACATTTCATTTTCATCATAACTGGATGCGAGTTTCCCCATTACTCATGCCACGTTCACACTGTCATAAAAGCAGTGTAACTGCTCTAATGATAAAATGAGCTCACCTGTCTTCCTGTACATTCACTTGTGAAAAAGTGCCTGCACTTAAAACACAGGCCTGCCACATGGCTCTATTCTTGCTGCCATGCAGCACATTGTTGTGTAACTGCTGCCATACGACTCATCACCCAAGAATTATAATGGTGGTTTCACACCCAGTTATTGCTGTTTTAGGATTTTCTATAGCGCAAGACCAACGTAGGAATTTTGACTCATGGTTTCTGTCACAAGTTGTGTGTTTATTTCACATTACTCTGGTTTAAAACAAGACTATCTAAAGTTTTGATATTGCTGGTGACCCTGTCAAGTGTGAAGGATGTTACATGATCATATACCCATCACTACTATGGCAAAAATCACATTAATTCACACCACCCTGTAAATAATACCAGAAGAAGCCATGCCCATATTTCACTGTCTAGCTCCTTTTATGTGACTGATGAGACAGCTAAGCAGGCAGTAAGAGTGGAATTTGGACTAACCTTCTTTTGAGGTTCCGTCCTGTTATTATGGCAGATAATTGAAGCAGCAGCTTAGAGCTGGAGCCCTGCCCTATGTATGTACATGCATACCTGATCAGGAATCTAACCATTGTCACCGTTGCAGCAAGAAAAGTGAGACTATTTTTATTTTTATTTTGGATTATTGCCTGTGGATTCTCAGGGATTAGAGATGAGCTTTCATATTGCATTGCTAATACATCAGGTTGAAATTTGCCTGTATAGCAGCCAGTTATGATGGCATAATATCCGACTTATGTGTTGGATATTAATCTGTGTATTTATATAATTCATACATGCTCATTGGTAGTCTATAGAAAGCCCTTAAAGGGATATTTTTTCATTTTTAACTTGGGGCTTATTTACATTATTTTTGCGACTGTGACAAGACTTTGTCACAAGCCCTGCTCTGAAACAGAACTGTAGTGTTTGCTGTAGTCACAGGCCACTAGCACTTGTCATCCGGATGAGGATTTAGTAAGACTGAAGATTAAATTCCACTGTGCCCATTTTGTAACAGAGGCTTGCCAAAAAACTCTGTGATAAGCTTAAAGAATATGTGTGTTGGCCAATACACCATAACAGGGACTTATCAGTTACATTCACGTGAGCACAGTGAACTGTTCTGTTCTGAAAAGCAAAAGGTGTATATCAAATGTGTGAGCAGTGCAATAGATGCTAAGGTTCACTATTAATAAAATGTTGTTTGTTTATTTAGATCCCCGTTGGCTGCTGTAACGGCAACCGTAGCTACTCTTCCAGGGGTCCACAGTTGTTGTTCAAGCACAGCTTTTTACACGTGTAACTGACTGTTCAAGGGTGTATTGTCTGTGTGGATCTCTTTTTGTGTTACATTGTTGGAGATTGCTTTGGCCTTCTGGCAACATAGAGACATAGAGAAACGCGCCTGGCAAAATAAGGCCTTGAATAAGTGAAATTCCTTTTCAATTTCAGTTTACTGTAATGTGCAGAGAATTTGCACAACCCAGCATGACTGTTAGGCTGTTAAATGTCCTAGTTTTCGTGTCCCAAAGAGGTCCTGGAATAAAACTCTGAACACTGCTACGACTACAGTTTTTGATTCTCTGCAATATTGGCTTCAATCAAAAAATATTTTGCACAAGTGAAACTCTGAGTCATCTGTTGTTTGCCACTATGTCATGTTCATGCAGATGATGAGGTCGACCTGCAACACGGCACAACACGGGGTGAAGAAGGGAACTCTGGTGGGGGATCACCTCCAACCAAACGCAAAGGCAAGTTCTCCAAAATGGGACGGATCTTCAAGCCCTGGAAATGGAGAAAGAAGAAGCCAAGTGAAAAGTTCACTGAAACATCGATAGGTATGCTGAGTACAAGGGCTTATTATTTTCACCCGTTGGGTTGTGTTGTGTGTGTGCATTATTTAATGCTTGATTTATTTATATCTTTTTTTTCAGCCTTGGAAAGAAAGATTTCTGTTCGAAAAAGTCGCAAAGAGCTGATTGAAAGAGGGGTTCTAAAGGATATCCCCGAGAATGGTAGGTTGAACTTAAGTTGTTTTTGTTAAAGAATATTCTATGGATGAATTGGCTCCATCTTTGATGAAACTTACTGAATTTCACTGTTTGTATCGTCATGGGACAGAGAGCAATGATGTAAACCACTCCAAAGCTCCACCAGTGAAAAATGGGCACCCTGTGCCAATGGATGTGGACAGGATGTCGGAAGCAGGGGTGCGAGTGCGAGGGGAATCTGACATCAAGGTGAATCCCCTCAGGCTGCCCCAAGCAGATGAACGTCGAAGCAGAGTGCCGTCCGATGCCTCCCGAAGCAACCGGGCACCTCTGGATGTGGACTCCCACGCACGGCTTTCTGTGGACGTGGACAGACGAAGCCGTCTGCCATCAGATGTTGATAAGAGAAGCGGATCTTTACCCCGAGGACCTCCACAAGATGATAGATACCGCAGAGAAGAGAGGAGAGAGGGCAAGGATGACAGGGAGGACAGAGGAAGAAAGAACAGGGAAGATATGGAAAGAAGGGACTGGCGAGAGGAAAGGGACAGGGATGGAGGAGTTGACCGAAGGGAAAGGCGAGAATGGAGAGATGACAGAGAGAGGAGGGATGAAAGAACAGAGAAAGACAATAGGGAAAGGAGAGATCGTGACGAGAGGGAAAAGAAGGATTGGGACGAGAGAGAGCGCAGAGATCGTGACGAGAGGGAACGCAGAGATCGTGACGAGAAGGAGCGCAGGGATCGTGACGAGAAGGAGCGCAGGGATCGTGACGAGAAGGAGCGCAGGGATCGCGACGAGAAGGAGCGCAGGGATCGCGACGAGAGGGAAAGGAGAGATCGGGACGAGAGGGAGCGCAGGGATCGTGATGAGAAGGAAAGGAGGGACGACAGGGACAGGAAAGAAGATAGGGATCGGCGGCTCGAGAGGGAAAGGAGAGAGAACAGAGATGATAGAAAAGATGACAGAGACATGCGAGGAGAAAGAGATGATGGGGACAGGAGAGACGACCGAGACAGACGAGAAGACAGAGATAGGAGAGATGATAGGGACAAGGGGGGCGACTGGGCCAAGAGAAATGATAGGGAGCGACGAGACGAGCGGGAAAAGAGGGAGGAGAAGGAGAGGAGGGAAAAGCCGGAGCCTCAGCGGTCTGTGGACGACTCGCGGCCTATAGCCAGGCCCGTCTCAGAGATGGACTTGCGGCCTCTTCTACTGAAGAGCTCCTCGGAGGACAACAAGAGGGTTCGTCCAGCCTCAGAGGCTGACAGGAGGAGTACCCTGCCCAGATACATCCCAGCCGCAGAGTTCAGGGAACGCTCAGGTAAGGCGTCTCTCTTGTGCTGAATTAGACTAGCTAACTAACTTTTCAACCTGCAAGTTGGTGACATGCAACGGTGCAGTGACAGTTAAGAAACTACTTGTAAGAAAGTTGATGGTTCTGTTGTCATTTCTCAGAATCCATGACAGGGTTGCCAAAGGAAGTCAAGTTATTTTGGCACACTTTTTAACTCTTAATCAACTTTAAGTTGATTATGACATTGTAAAACACTATGAAAACTAGGTGATGCACTCAAACGTGGCCCTATTTTTGCCAGCTTTTGTCATGCAAAGAGAACTATTTCTGCTGGGGAAAAACAAAATAATTCATTTTCTCTAACTCCCCTTAACATGTGTGTTTCTATTGGTCCTGGTAAAGATTGAGCAGTGATGCAGAGTGCATGTGCAGCTGGAGCTACCTCCAGAGCTGATGTGAATCTCCACAAAAAGCTTAATGCATTTTGGAGACTACAAGAAGTATGATTGTGTTTTCTTTCACGTTTCCGATTGTTGATAGTGAAAACAACACGGAGCAAGATGAGAAAAGGCTCTGTAATTTTCCTTGGTGTGACTTCACACAAATTGATATTTTGTGACCTAGCAAAGCCATTGTTAGAACAAATGTTCTCATGACGATCCTGCTCTAACTCACAGTCAAAAGAAGAATGTAAACATAATCAATTCAGGTAAACAATGATTGCAAAGCATTTGTGCTTTGCGATCTAAAGACATTCCCAGTGCAAGCTTTCCCATCATACCCCCGCATCTCAAAGTGAATGAAAGGGTAGGTTCCTCAGTCTGTGCAAAAATGCATTCCTAAGTTTATTGCAGCTAATATGAGACTGTTTGAGTTCAACAAATCAAGTGGGTATCTTCCAGTGTTGCTGTCTTGTTGGTACAAAATTCCCTCTTTGTGTTTCTATCCCTCCATTGCAGCTCAGCAAAAAAAGTAAGATAGCCACTTGATTTGATTAACTAATACTGCTGAGGCCTCATATTAACTTCACATAAACTTAACGATGACTAAACGAGAACTGTGGTATTTTAGGAAGGGAACTTTTAATGACCAATAAACAGGAGGAATGATTACACCCAACAAAAACAGTTTCAATACACATGTATGCATGCGAGTATTGTTTTTAGACACACTTGACAAACTGTGAATCTGTCCCTTTAACAGTAACTTGTTGTTTGGCATAATAATGTACCAGTCAGACATTTATTGTAGTGATGGTGCTAAGGCAATCTCTCAGTCTCAGAGTGAATCCGATCCGCATTCCTAACAGGGAAACAGAGCTGAACTGCATGCTAAGCCTGCCTCACTATGACAGTTGAAACATCGAAGTCACGAAGTGCAGTGATATCAAGATGAAAAGCAGCGATTTGACCAACTTTGAGTCTGCCAGTACAATGAGGAGAGGAGGATAGACTTTTACTTGACTAATAGAAATGATTAGATAACAGTGTATGTGTGTTTTTGTCAAACCTTTGGCCAGTTTTCCTTTTAAATACATTATACTTGATAATAATGGGCATGCATACGTCCCGTCTCTTGGGTGCTGCGCACCATTTTCCTCGTAAACAGTCAAGTCAGTGAGTGTTTTTGCAATGATGAAACACCAGCATGTGTACAAACCAAAGTCTACTGTGAAGGCATTTTGTGTAAATGATTGAATTCTGTCAGGGGTTATGATGCTAACGAGCCTCAACGAACTGAAACTGTAAATATCAAGCTTTGATATGTGGATTTAGGTGAACATGAAAAAGAGGGAAGAACAAATCATTAGGACCCTCTGTGCTGTCTGTCTGCTGTGTGTGATTGATGTTACCTCTCATCCTCTAATGACTGTAGAGCCTTGATCAGAGTTGCTCTCAGCTCTTCCTTCAGTGTTCGCCTGTCTGTGATCACCCTTTTGTGTTTCCCTCTTACTTAGTTTGCAGTAGAAACCTTGTTGCTGTGACCTGTCCTTTTTAATGTGTGTCTTTGTGTATGTGCCCTCCTCTGTAGAGTCCGCGGGTGTCCGCTTCGCCCCTGACCCTCATCCACCACGAGACTCTCCTCCCCCACCTAAACAGGCTCTGCTTCCCCCTAAATGTCTCACTGCTCCATCCGCTGAGTCCGGCAGCAGTCTGACCCCCCCCTCGTCTTCATCCTCCTCCTCTTCCTCATCCTCCTCCTCCTCCTCGTCATCCTCCGCTGCCGCAGCTGTGGCCAAGCCACCGAGGACAGTCTCCCTAATAGCTGACGACCCGCCTCGACCCTCCCTTGCCGCTCCTTCCTCCGCTGACCCTGTCACGCCACCCCCTGTCCCTCCCCACGCCAAGCAGCCTCCCGTCCCTCCACCCAAACCCACCAACCGCAACAGCAACCCTGCACTGCTTGGTGAGTGTGTTGGCGTCTTCTACAGGACGCATGAAATAAGCCTCTCTCTATAAACAGCTGCTTGGGTCTCTATGTGTCTTTCTTTATACTTTTGGTCAAACAACCTCCAAAATGTTGATTTCAACAAGGCGCAGGGAAACTGTGTCTTGAGTCTTTGAGTAACAATGGTATCAAATTTCATGTCAAATGCTGGATTTAAACAATCCCCTCCACAGACCACTCGGCTATTCTAGCATCTACTGTTACAGTGTTTCCCATAAGTTGAAAAATGTGTTTGTGGTGGTGGTCATGTACCTGTGTGGACATTTGAGAGTTAGGAGCCTGTTGTATCCGCACTGCGTGAGGTCAGTCATACTGTAGCTTAGGTTGAACATAGTGGAGGAGTTAAGCTTTAACTTGGTAAAAACATGTTGCACCACACAAGTTAGTGACAACATAGAGTCAAGATAGAACTTTTGGAGCAGGTGTAAGTCATTCCTTATTATCTCTTGTCATGGTTAGCGAGATGGGAGAGCCAGACAAAGTTTGTCTTCAATATTTTTAATATTCACACAGGAAGCACCCTGCCTGTGACAGACTACACCTCTTTACAGATATGATGACACTCACATATGCGCCCCTTATAGTGCTGTTCAGCTCCTGTAATTTTGAACAATAGAGGGCACGAGTGTGATTTTGATGCTGCATTCACTTGGGAATTGTCACTGACAACACTTGTTTTGTTTTAATAACATTATCTCATATGATGTTGTTCTAATTAATAAATCCAACCAGTTTTTAAATGTTGGCACATTTGGACCCTCAGTATCTTTTCCCATGAAGGTTTATCACACAACAGTCCCACAAAGCATGAGGGACAGTGTAGGTGTGTTAATTTCTGTCAGTAGTTGGTAGTAAACGTCTCTATCTGCGACAGTGTTTTGATTATGGTCTACTTGGTTAAATAGTTCAATTGTCATTATTCTATTTATGCTACAATGTGGTTAATTCAGTGTGAAACTAATTAGTTACAACGTAGCAAGTAGTGTTGACTTCACACATAAGCTCTTAAACTTGTGTTCAGCCAGTGCAACAGGCTGCAGTGCATTTATGACCTCAGGTCTGATTATGGAAGTCATTTATTCAGCCTGAAATATTCTTGGAGATCATAGGCTCTTTCATTCAAACAGACAAACTGTTGTGAGGTGTCGGTTAAGCCCAGGATTTACTTGGTATGTTGGGTGTGCGAGGTTTCGTGCCCACGCCTAATTCAAAGATGCAGATGTTACTTTTTGTGTGTTGTCGTGGGGCTGTTTTGAGTTTTCACAGACTTGAGGTAAAGAAGCTGATCACTTTTAGCCCTTCCTCAAATCTAACCGTGAGCTGAGTCTCTCAGTGGGGTTGTGGCTCGTTGCTGTGTAGGTGCTTTCCAGTGTGTTGCTAGTGAGCACAGCCACCAGTCTCTGAAGAGAAGACGCGCAGTGGCTTGTCTGTGCACCTTTTATGCGATGCCAGCACTTCTCTGGAGGTTAGATAGAAACTGATTGGCTTTTAGTATTTCGTATCCTTTGTCCCAGCATGCCACAGCTGCTCTTGCTTACAGCCCATCCCAGTACTGTCTCTTGGCAGTGAGACATTCCACTACCATTTGTTACGGAGGTCTGTATAAGTATGTTACTACATTTCATTTGAAACTGTTACATTCACAGTCTACAGGCGTTTGTCTGGAGAGTGTCTCTGTTTCAGAACCCCCCCCCCCTTTCTTTCCAATGTGTTCATATATGTTGAATACATCATGGGGATTTTTTATTTTATTTTACATGAACACATTTTACATTTGAAATATCAACTTGTCAATGCTCCCTGGTGGAGAAACTCTGTAAAAGTGACACTTACTTCAAACCTATTTTGACATTTCTGTACTGCAATTTTATCAGCTGACATGTACTACATCTGCAACATAAAATGATCTGCAATACGCTGATATCGGCCATTATATTGGTCTAGCTCTAATAGGCTAATAAGCTGAAACAAAAAAAGGAATGGTGTTTCCCTGTGACTAATTCCCTGGAAGAGAACTCTTTTACCATAAAGACTTAGCAGTGATGTTAGACAACTACAAAATCCCAGACTGCAGTGGTACTTTTTGCCACTGGGATGATTTAAAAAAAATTCTTATATTATGTTACAAAACTGAGCTATTTCTCCACAAAAGTCTAACATCTAAGAATGGACGTATACTCTCTTTCTGGACAGTGTAAAAACCAAGACAAACATTACCCAAAAACACCCACCTGTTTTTCTCTCCCAGCTGGGAATGTAAACCCAGCCCTGTCCCTGACATCTCCACTCATTTTTGCCAGCTTCCTCATTGAACAGGGGCTGTAAGCTCAGGCAGCCTTGTTACTGGACCAGCTGGAGACGCCAGAGTGAGCTCGGCCTGTACCTTTCTCTACCCGTGTACCGGCAGCGGCGCAGCGCTGGCCAGACCTGCTCAGGTACCCAGCGGGGCGCCACATCTCAGTCCATCTTAATAGAGCCTGCAGCCGCACATGGACTACCTCACCTCCCATTTTAACACCAATACCGCATCGCATGTGTATTGCAGCCGTCGGAGCTGTCTTAAGCTCAACTAACTTAACTCTAAACGCTGCCAAGAGAATACTGCATGGAAATTGGATGGACAATCTAGTGTGCTGGAGTGCATTGAACAGACTGTTGCGGTTGTGTGTTAATATCTGTGTGTCACCCTCCACTGACTCAGCAACCAGCTCAGCAGCAACAGGAACATCATCTTTTCTCCCCGACTAAATCTGTTCTATTTGCTTGTTTTTGTTAATGAAACTAACTTCACCCTGCTACAGACTGAATGTGCATCTTCATGTGACTGCAGGTTGTGTTTGTGAGCATCAGTCTAAATGACAAGTATTGATTAATATTGTTGACTGGTGTTTTAACAGCGGAGCTTTCGCAGCATGGCAGCGGTGTCATCATAGTGCCAGCACCCACTAAGCGCTCTCCACCGACACCACCAAAGAGGATGACCCCTGTCACCAAGCGCCATTCTGTGGACCCTTCTCCCTCTACTCAGGTCCCAGAGTCTCCCTCCACTGACCCGGCCTCTGCCCCCATACCGGTGCCTCCTGCTGTCCTTAAAGGAGATAACAACGAGGACAAGACAAATGCAGCAGCTCCTCAGACCTCCACCGAGCCTCTGCCTCCGCCACCGTCCCACATACCTCCGTCTCCTCCCAGGGTCCAGTCGCTGCAGCCGCCCAGCTCCTCCTCCTCTGGCGCTGCGCAAGCTGATCCCCCTAGTCCAACCACTGAGCCTCCCAGCCAGCCTCCAACCATCCCCCTTCACATCCTCATCCAGAGAGCCCTGGCCAGCCCCGGCCCCGCTCAGCCCAACCCAGACAGCTCCCAGAGGGCCCACTCACTACTGTTTGAGTCTCCTCCAGATTTCCTGGCTGAGGCGGGGGGTAACTCGCGGCACTCTCTGCCTATCACCATCGAACCTCTCAGGCTGTAAGTGTCCCACATACTGTTCATTACATTCTTACGTAAGAAAATGTCCTTGCTTTGAAAGCTGAGAATGAAGGGGAACAGTTGAACCCATAGTTGAGAATTTGTGGAATTTTTGCTTTTGATTTGGTTAAATTCATAGAGCCTTACTGAGAGTAAACGCATGGCATGTCACTTGTAGTCACATGGACTCACAAGGTAGGTAACTATTGACGGATACAGTTTCAGTAGCCTGACATACTGTTGTTCAAGTTTTGAGAGTGAAAACAATCCCTGAAACGAAATAAATCAGTAAAGCAATTAATCATCCCAAGTCTTTTGATATTAACCGTCGTAAATCTTTTTTAAAAAGGCACTATTTTCTGAGATTTTAAAGACCAAATGAAAAATGTATTAATCAAGACACTAATTTACAGATATATCCATAATGAAAACAATAATAAATGTAGTCTGACAGTCGAGCATTTTGGTTTTGTCTGAGTTATCTAATATGGTTCATATTAGTTAGAACACATGAAGATATTTCAAAATAAGAGTGTCTCCTCACCCATGATTGTTTTTGTTTTTTGTCTTAAGTACTTACTTGTACTTAGTTCCTGTTGTTACTTGCACTACATGCTTATGCCTAATGACCTATATTGTAGTTCACTTGAAAGTGGTCTAAGACCTGTATTTTCAAGCATCATCCTCCACAGGCCATGCAAATTATTCTTGAATTATCTATATAACATATAAATGTATATAGCCAAAGTGCAAGAGCTTCAATTAATTATTCAGCTATCAGTCACAGGACAAAGTGAAGTAAGACATTATTCCACAAATAACAGGGAAACATGTTTAAGAGACATAACATGCTTACTATCTACTATCTTATCTACCCATGTGGCACCATCGTCATGGTGGAGGACAAGAAATACCAAGAAAGTAATAAAGGTGGCTTGGTGTGCTGCAGGAGCTGCGTCAAACCAAAATAAAGATGTAAACTTCTCTCTTCAAATCAGCTTAGGCAGGCGTTATTTCATGGAAGTAGACTGGTCCCGGTGCCAGCTGCATTTGGATGGCAGTTTGTTGCTCTCTTTAATGCATTTATTAGATGTTCAATACATCATTTGAATGTAATTGGCAAGACACAGCGTGAACCTCAAAGCCATCAATTTACACTGAATGTTGTTGTTGTTGTTGTTATTGGATGTATTATTATCTATAGTGGCAGATTTGCTCTGCCCAATTTCAAGTAAATATGTATAATTAAAAAAGACATACGACTTTGTTTCCTGGGCTGTTGACCCGAACCTAGTCTGTTGCAAGAGAGCAACACTCTTCAGTCAGCTAAATAAGAATCCTGTAGAGCTGTGCCTTGTTAATCTCTTCAGTAAACAATTGAGCTTTATTCCCTCACCTGGCAAAAGGGTTGCAAAACGCCTGCGCCTGTACCTGATAGTACTCGACTGCATACCAGATTAGAGCATCCGGGCAGATTGTAGTTACAACACGCCTGAGAGTATTCCAGTTTATTCTCAAGAAATGACGTCCGTACTTGTTTACAGGCCAGAAGACGACGACTTTGACATGGAGGAGGAGTTGCGGAAGCTTCAGCCACAGAGGCCTCCTCGCCAGCCCGACCTGGAGCCCCGCAGCAGGAGGGGTCTGGTCGGAGACTACAGAGTGAGCGTCATCCCTGAGGGTGGAGGCCCCGGGGACAGCGAGGAGGAGTCCGACTCTGACGGCCCCATCCTGTACAGAGACGACGATAATGATGATGACGATGAGGAAAGCCCTCCAAGTAAGTTGGTTCTTATACTGCTACATTAAAGTGATATGGGAGAGATGGTCGATACAAGACAGTTAAAAAAATACCACTGTACTTTTCTTCACCTGGTAGTCACACCTCCAAGTCTGGTTTTTGAAGTTGACTTTCTCTCGCGTCCTGCGTTCTTCTTATATTGCATTCTTCTAACTATAAGAAAATGTCTGTAAACAAGTGCAGGAAATGGTGCCTATTTCACATAAAACCAACTCAATTCTTTCTTCTGTGCCCTGATGAAAGGAGTAAAAAGGACAAAACTGCAATTAGTAGATGTATCATTTGCGATTCACTGAGTAATCCCTGTTTTGAACATGTATTTAAAGCTTATATAAATCAGTAAAAATGCATGCATGTTACTAAACAGTTTGGGGGAAGGATGAACCTGGTCACAGTCGGGGAATAAACAGATCTCCAGGCTCTGCTAAGTAGACACATGAACGTAAGACAACAAGGAATGTTAAGTGATGTTTGAAGAAAATGAGTGATAATATTTAAATTACTTTAAATAAAACTAAACTAATGCACACATTTTGCCCAAAATATCAATCTGTTCTGGCTGAAATTAAACTTTCCTGATGGGATATTTTCAGGTTCCATCACTTTGCTTTTCTTTTCATTTATGGTGCAGATGTTGTTTGCCACATGCATATATACAGAAATGATATGGGTTTAAGAGGGACGTGTGCCTCCAGCAGCAGCTAAATCAATCAAAGTTTACTTTCTTGCACGCCCTGTAGAGAGTGTGCATGTGTAAGTATATGGGTCGTATGTGTAACAGGCGGGCTGGCAAGCCGTGTGAAGAGGAAGGACACATTAGCCCTGAAGCTGGAGAGGCAGGAGAGGCAGGAGCGAGAGGAAAGGGACGCTCAGGAGAACCTCGACAACATGAGCTGGCACAACAGGGAGCAGTGGGTGGCACTCAGGAACAAGATCGGCACCACGCTGAACCGGTAAAGGACTCTCATCATATCAGCTGACTGATGTGCATGAGGATGATATACATCTTTATCCTCAAACTGGATGTGTTTGATGGATTACACACATTATTTATAGTGTCATTCATACTGTTTGAGAGGCTCTCCATCCAGTCCAAGGCTAAACCACCCTCACACTTAGTTTGTCCATTTTTTTTAATTTTTTTTAAGAATGATCCATATCAGCCTTTAAAAATGAGTAGTCAACAGTGTTCTGTGTGTTCAGGCGTCTGAGTCAGAGACCAACAGCGGACGAGCTGGAGCAGAGGAACATCCTTCAAGGTAAGTCTCTTCCTCCATCCATCATTTCCTCATTCAGGTGTGTTTATTTTTATTCCGGTCCGCTGCAGCACAAGGTCAATAAACACACTTTTCATTATTCTTATCCTTGCTGAAATCAATAGTCTGCATTAGTTATTCGTCCAACCCCCCCTCCTCCCCCTTGCTTCAGGCATATTGATAGCCACTAAACACACAGCTGTTAGTACAATATTGATGCTGATTTGAATTTATTAAGATACTATTTCTGATTTGAATAATGGTACAGCTCCAGGGGCCAGATATAACCCCCTCCCCACATAAACTGGTATTTCCAAAGAAGAATGTGCGGTCAGAATGTGGGTTTTCTGGAGGGAGTTCATGGGATATGGTAATGAGGAGATGGATTAAATAAGGTGACGGACTGAATCAAATATGCCATGAAGGAGAGACTGAAACTGATGTAATGAAGCCAGTTTTCTGTTCTGTTACTGTTTTGCTAACAGTTGATTTAGACATTCTCTGTACATGTAATCACATGTTTAACAAAGCTCGATAATGGAGACAATTCAGAGAACGACGACCGACTGTCACGTCTAATTAACAACAACTTGGTTTTAGCAACTAGAGTCATAAAACACTACGGAGGAGGTAAAATGTTGAGTTGGTTTTGGTTTTTGAGGCGGGAAAAAAACAAGCTGCAGAAACATGACATTACTATATCTGTACACACTAGTTATCCACCAGTGGAACAGTGTGTGTTGTGCATTTGAATTTACACAAGATGACAAACTCATAGTTAAGAATTGAAGTCTAGCGTTTTCTTACACATACAAGAAAGGTCTTAATCAGATTTTAAATTTGAAAAAAGAGGGCATTTGGTATCAGATTGGGTCTCTAGTCCCTGATAGCCGAGTTCCCGGTCTTGGAATTGGTATCGGGGAGAAAAATTTGGATTGGTGCGTCCCTAATTCATAAGCAAACAGTTAGTTAAGGGAGTATCTACCCTCATCTATGGCTAACTGTTGGCAGTGGAAATCAGGCTTTCTACACACATGTTTATTCATGGCATGACAAATGAATCCTCCCTTGTTAAAACAACGCAAACATTAAGAGCAGAGTGCACCAGCAGACCGAGCACAGGGAAAACCAGCCTACTGCTGTGAAACGTCAGGAATAATACTTCTCAGAATCTGTCAGCGCGTTTTGATCCAGGGTTCATACCACCACGCCGCGTCCCCCTTGTCCTCGAACGACACGGCCAAGACTGCGCTCCTCAGCTGCGGTAGCACAATGCGGCGCCTTGTGCAGAGCGAGGCGGTGATTAAAGATTCCAGTTACGGCAGCGTGCCGACAGCAGCTCGGGTGAAATCTACCTGACTGGCTGCAGTGTTTCCCTCTCTTATGGAATGCCTCCTCTCCCCGCAGCCAAGAATGAAGCGGATCGACGATTGGAGAGATGCGAGATCAAACGGAGGCTCACCAGAAAGGTCAGCATGCAACCAAGTACCTGCAACATACACTTTCCAATTATTATTATTATTATTATTATTATGAACTAGAGTCATCTAAGACAGATCTGACTCCACGTGCTCCTGTTTGCTCTGCCATCAGCTGTCCCAGAGACCCACAGTGGCCGAACTCCAGGCGAGGAAGATCCTGCGTTTCCACGAGTACGTCGAGTCCACCCACGCCCACGACTACGACCGGCGAGCGGATAAACCGTGGACCAAGCTCACCCCTGCTGACAAGGTGAGACTCCACTCATCCTCACCTACACACAGAGGACATTACACTGACTTTCGTTCATTTCCTGAAGCCTCCTTGAACCCTTACCGGTACCTTAAACCAAGTCTTCACCCGTAAAATGTAATGATTTGCATTATGGGGACAAAAGAAAGGCGAGTCCCCACGATGTGACTGTGTAAACAGGTTTATGTCCCACACACATTCAGCTCGCGTGGCTCAGAGCTTCTTATCAAGAGAGAGCCTGTGCGTTTCTACTGTGGTTAACTCTGTAGAGGATTTGCATTCCAAGCAGCTTCGGTATCGAGGGAGGAATCCCCGGAATGCAATGCAGACGCTGCTTTAATGGCTGAGTTTTACCAAGGCAATTACCTGGTCCAGCGAAGCCCAGCAACTATGTAGGAGCCGAAATTCTATGTATGTTGGAAGTGACATCATTTTCAGTCCATGTTTAATTTGTACAAAAAGTAAAAACATGGGTGGTTTTCTTTTTTGTTTTGTTTTGTTTTTTTACTTTGTCTGGAACATTAACCATCAGCAATAATCTAAATATCCGTGGCTTTGATCCCACGCTTCCTTTCTTCTGGTGCTATAAATAGATAAAACCATTTCGGCTGAAGTGCTGTTCCTTTCATGTCCCCTCTCAGGCTGCCATCCGCAAGGAGCTCAATGAATTCAAGAGTTCAGAGATGGAGGTTCACGAAGAAAGCAGGATCTATACCCGGTCAGGCTTGTATACGGCGCCCATCAATAATTCACCTCAGCTGTTCTCCCAACTTTATTCAGCAGGGTCATCAATACTTTAGTAGTTCTGTTTTCTCTTTTGAAGAATTTCCTTGTCTCTTATTTACCTTGAAGACGTTTGCGGCGATGGAAGGTCTAGAATAACCTCTTGACCTTTTCCATCTCTTTCTACCAGGTTCCATCGGCCTTAGCTGTCCCCGCTGACCAGTAAAGCACTTAGACCGGGAGTCGCGAGGAGGTCCAAGTCCCTCTCCCCTCTATGAACTGACCGTGTGGCCCATTTGGTCGGTTTTTTTACTGAGCGCCTGCCTGCTGATAACTGGAACCAAAGCGAGAGAAGCCACAGACCAGTTCGACCTGGCGGTTCTCAGACATACTCCAGTTCTTAAGACTCTGGAATTCAGGACAAGAGGAGTTTGTTGGTGCTGTCCATGTTGGAGGTACCTGGTGCCAACACTACAAGAGCGAGAAACCCCACCCCCGCTTCCCTCTGCTGGGGGCTCAGAGAGGGTTAGATTGAACTGAAAGGATAACTGTTGGAGGGTTATCACACTGTCTCCGTCAGGGGAAACCACTCACCATGCCTTTACCTGCCTTCACATCATATATTTTCTCCCTTCCTTGCCAGAAGAGGAAGACCACGCACAGAAAGAGATCCTATTAACACTGTCGATGGTACCACTGAATTATTCTGGAAACACTTTGTGTTTATATGTTAGGTACTACAAATGTCTCCCTAAAGGTGCCGCACAGCACCAGCCTTACTCCTCACATGATCCTACACCCTAACTTAAGGTTCAGACAAAATGTGAAAGACTTCCCGTACAAAACTGTAAATGTAAATCAGCTGTAAATTTGATTTGAATCAACAGTTTTGAGCTCTGCGTGTAGACCCTCAGAGCACTGATTCCAAACTAATATCTGAAAGCGTGCATCTTACTGTATTTTCTTGATCATTTAAATGATTCTCACGGAGCACATATCACTAGATAATTTTCTAATAAGGCACCTTATGTTCCTTAATTGGGTGTGTAGAAAATGTAAAAGTGTTGAGCCTCTAATTCTATGTTTATAATTGAATTATCCAAGCAGGAAAATGTACATATTTTTATTTTCCTGACTGTTTTAAGATACTTTATATATGCAAGTCCATAGTTGGCTGCAACTGTATAGATCAATTATGTAGATTTGATTGACTTTATATTGTACATCCACAGTAACGCTGACATGTTTTAATTGTAAAGTATTTCTCAAATGTTATTTCCAAGTAGCAATGGCACAAAATATTTCTCTTCTTTTTTTTTTTTTATACAGAGATCTTTAAAATGTTTTTTGCAAACTACACTGTATAAATGAACAATCCACTCAGAAATTAAAATAACCTATGATTTTCATTTCAACGTGGCGTGATGATTCCAGTCTCGAACAGCCAGTCTGCCCCACTCTTCCTCATTTTCATCATTCTATCTGCCGGGGGAAGAGGAGTGAATGGTGAGTGCATGGCCTCTTAAAGTGGCCAGATGAGGGCAGTGTTATATAAAAGGTGCCGATTGACTCACAAAGCAGTCACCACCTCAGTCTCAGTCAGCCACAATCCAAGACCGTGGTCCAAGACGAAGAACCCCTTTTTTATTAGAATCATTTCTTCCCTCACAGGCCAGGGGACCTGTGTGGTTTGAATGTCTCAACAGACGAAACAAGTGCAACTGACACTTCTTAAAACAAACGTGGTGCCTGTCCCTTTAACTTCCCCCGAGATGCCAATTAGCAGTCAGTCCACAGGGACGCAAATGTCAAATGATTATCAAAATGATCAGAGGGACGCATCTTTTTAACCTGACGAGTCAATTTAGTATCCCTTCATTTAGAACAGAGACTTCTTAAGGACTTCTCTGGCTAAAAGCTTCCTCTCAGAGTTCAGTCTTGATCTTAGAAACAGCGGTTGATAAAACCGTTTCACCTCGAGGTCCATTGAGGAACTGTTGTGGAGCTTTTGATCATATTGCATGATCTTCGTCAGCAATTCTTCCCCATGTCAGGAATGAACTTTGAAGCTCATCACTTCAGGTTTAGTCTAATAACTTCACTGAGTTTCAGGTTGGTCTCCTAATGCCAAAATGTAAGAGCAGATGTATTTGAATATATTATTAAAGCTAAAAGCTGCATACAGACCACAACATAATCCTCTCTTCACATGGTATCGGCAACTTTATCAATAAAAGTGAGTGAGAGTGAGAAGTGCTCCCGCTGTCAGTAATCATTAGTAATAATGTCGAAACCAGCAGTGATGATAGAATGCGAATCCATAAGGCCTCATTTGATTCATTTTCTTCCTCATCGCTTGCTGTCATTTCCATCTATTACAGATGCTCCACTTGAATCATTTTGAAGGCTGCAGCATTAATGACTGAATACTGGGCGTAATCTCCGACAAGATGGAGTCAGTCATCAGCGCTTTGAAATGAGCGGCTGGCCGTCTCTGTGGTGCCTGATTCAGAGCGAACCCTACTAGGTCAACCTGTGGGTTCGGTAAGGTGCCTTCGAGCCCCCGCAGGCTGGCTTGACGGAATCCTGTAATTACATTGAACTCTGAGCGTGTAGGTTGTCATCAACAGATCGCCAGAAGATTTCATCTCTAAATTAGGTTAGCTAGTTATCACACTGCCGACCTGTTTGCCCCCGTGGGACACGTGTGGACTTAATGAGAGCTGCCGACATCTTGGCCAGTAGCCTGAATGCAGCCAGAAGACGGAGCAGCTTGTGTTCTTAGCCGTGCCGGCAGCTTTGGGGTGGCTATGTCGGTGGGTCAGTTGGTCCGTTGGTGGTGACGGCGAACAACTTACTTTGCGTCGAGCGCCACCTGCAGGTCAAAGTTTCACCTGTCCTTAGAAATATCCCAACATTTACGGGATGGAGTGGCACAAAATTGTGTACAGACATGTATAGTTCCTAGACGATGTCTCCTAATGACTTTGGTGATCATCTGACTGTCTTTTCTAGGGCCACCATGAAGTGTGGTTTGTGGCTTTGAGCGAAACTATTGAATGGATTCATGCCCCCCCTCAAGATTAATTGTAATAATTTTGGTGATCTCTTAAATTAACATAAGGTCTACATTTTAATGTGCCCTATTCTTTTTGTTCGTGAGCAAACAGTACTTGCTAACATACTAAACTAAGATGAACATGGTAAACATTATACCTGTTTAGCATCCGCATTTTAGCATTGCCTTTGTGAGCATGTTAGCTTTCTGACGTTAACATTTCCCTCAACTGACTATGCCTAAGCCAACATTCTCTATAACGGAAGATGACACCTTACAAGCTGCGCCAATGGTATGAAATGGTGTACAATAGTGGCTGTGGTCGCCTCCTTTTCGCCTTATTTTGCCGCTCGTTTTTGTCTTGATTTCTATGTCTGGAAAATGTCATTTTAGTGTCTTTTGTGATGTATGTTGGCATGCTGACAGCAAAATGATACCTAACTAACCCTACCACGTCTGTAGACTCTTGCTCTTGTTGAATTGTTCCTTTTGTCTCGTTGTTAGTGGAGAAAACAGAATGGACAATATGAGGCAAGCAGCCGTAAATGAATCAGAAAAGCATACGTTCGTGACCTTTTCCCTCTTACAAATTACGAGTCGTACTAATTCATGAATAAGTGACATCACTTTTGACGGGGATATGACTTAGGAAATGTGGACACAACGTTAAGGCAGAATAATTGTACTTCTCGCTTCATCAGTAAACCTCCTCAGGAATTACAAAGCAAGAAAAACAAAATCAGAAAGCGCATGTGTTCTGGGAAAGCAGCCCCGCGCGAATGTGTAATTAGCCATGAATTCTAAATGTTGAGAGCGACTGTGTTTGTTTCTGAGTAATTATGTTCTTTCAGAAAAACCAAAAAAAGAAAAAGAAATTGTGCGCTGAACTCGACTTCATCTCGGCTATGAGCATTGAATATTTATGACTGCGCTGGGCCGATGAAAATTTTATGTCCAATTTGTCTTTCCGGGGACTAATTGATGCATCAGGCTTTAGTGGCAGGCAGCTACATTTACGTAACAAACCTCCACCAAGCTCCAACCACAACATCGCATCACATTTATGACTCCCTAGTCAGATCCCAATGCAAGACCCGGGGGTTTTAAACACGGAAGAGATTCATTTGCTTTCCTGTGATGGTCACGTCCCGGCTTGAGGGTTGTCATAATCAGATCCCAGGTTATAGGGCTTCACCCTGACCAGCTGCTGCTGCTGCTGCTGCTGCTGCTGCTGCTGCTGCTGACAAAGCACAAAAGAAGACATAGCTATAAAGACGGAAGCCTAGAGGAAAGCTGCTTTTGAAGCAGCATGGGATGGATAAAAGAGGCTGTGGTGGTGGGAATCATTAGAGGACCCCAGGAGTCTCCGAGGGGTAATGCTGGGGGAGGAAGCGGGCCGCTGATGCAAGACTGTAATTACATTTTGTGAATGTAATAAAGCCTGCTGACGCACTCCGTCGCCGCGGTGTGCAGGGACGTGGATGCAGCGTGGCCTTAGAGCCGGAGAATGTGTTCTTGCCAGATGATGAGGCGCTTTGTGGCGAAGGCAGATGTAGATGGAGGAAGACTAGAGCATGGAACACGGAGAGCAAAGATCAAAACACACCAATTTAAAACATGTCCTCCCTAGCAGGGTCTCGGCGTTTCCCAGGTAGGCTGCGCGGTTCTCTTGAACATCCTCCGCACCTGCCTGGAATGTAATTTGCAGGGGATGAAAGAATTGCATTGGATCCTCCATGGCACCATTACACCCCCCCCCCCCCCCTCCTGTGATTTTACTGCAATGAATAACGTTTCAAGGCCCAAAACCGATCGGTGGCGCAGGACACAGCCGCCCACTTTCACCGGTAACATTAGACTTAACAATTAGTTCAATTAGGTGCTGAGATGTTTGGCTGCAAGCAAGAGCGGGAAAAAAGGTCAACACAGCAGGGTAAAGTGATAGCTGGTGCTGTTATTGTTTTTTTTTGAAAGGTCAGATGACTTCATTGCCCAGAAATCAGGAAACACAATACTGGGGAAAGTGCGCACTCCTCTCACCTAATTGTCCTCTTCGGAATGACGGGCGTGGGGGTGGTGGCAGTTAAAAGATAATGGGCACCCATTGCCGAAGAGCCCCGTCTTCTCGGGGACTATATATGCAGATATGCTGCTGCTGTGTATATTACCTTCTCCTCCATGCTGCGCTCCCACTCACCACAGCTATTGGTACGAAGAGCTCATATAAGGCTTTAAAAGCTCGTTGCATGTTAATCCCTCCTGCACTGTGCTGAGCTCTCTCATAGCAGGTGGTTTTCTCTGAGCGAGAGCTACACTGCACTGGATACTGGAAATATCGCCCACACACTGGGCTACAGTTTGGACCTGGATCAGTTAACTGAGGCTCAAATGCAGACCTGTCAATGGTGAAAGCTTTTTATTTTCTATGCTCTGCTATTCTGTGCACAGCGTCTCCATCGCGAGGCTTCCATTTGCCTCCGCTTTCATCTGGCTGCTGGAAACTTGCTCCCATCCTGCATCAGGCTCATGAAGTAGTAAAATGTGGGCTTGAAGCACTGAAAGCTTGAGTGTTTATACAGACCCTCTCTCCATAATGGCCATGCTGCTTCCAAACAAAATGGATCTCCAATGACAACCTATCAGCTCTGTCACAAGGCGGGGAACACTTCGCTGCCCTGCAGCACAAATTGAATACAATTCACAGAAGTGCAAAACAAAAAACCCCCCAGATTCATTTCATCTGCTTCAGCCTCCAATTTTATGCTTATATTTTTTTGATTACCTTTCTTTTCAAAAAATCTTTACCCATCCCATGAGCCCCTCGGTGTATTTACCGCCCGTATTGTAGTGTCGTTGATGCCCCCCCCCCCTCCCCTCTGTCCCCGCTTTAAAAGGCCAGGGGAGCTGCAGGAAGGAGCTGAGCTCTGCTCCAACAAGCGTGATGCAAACTGTGGCGTAATTAGAGGACTGCCACCGCATGCCTGGCAATCCAGACTAATTAGCAAAGCTTTGCTGAGTTCTCAATCCGCAAGGACCCCGCAGGAAGCAAACAAAGACCCTGCTATACTCACTGAGGGGTAAACAGATGTATAAACGTTGTTGATTCACTATCTGTCTTGTGACCGAGACGTCCCTCTGGAGAAAGGAAGCCGAGACAACATGGAGAGCAATATTGTCAATGCACAGTATTTGTAACCCTCACACCACCAGCTCTGCATTCATACGCCGCCTTGAATTGTCCCATGACGAGAAGTCTTGGAATCTCTCCCATCTCTACCATCCATCCCGTGTGGCGGGAACTCGGCTTAAGTCCCGCGCGCTGCATTTTTCGTGGCCTGTTGTTTCACATGATGTGTGACATCAGACCAGAAATTCGATTGCACTTCATCTTCGTCTTTCCCGGGCTGCATGCAAATCAAAGTCGGCCCTGCTCCGGTCCAGAGGATGGTGGTAATGCGCCTGAAGCTGTTTGGTAACTGCCCAAAGAGTTCTGCAGTTTAGTTACAACAATAACAGCTCGATTTAATAGCTAACAGCTAGCCATGAACCAGCACCAGCACTTAGATAAATTGAATTGGAAAAGGAGGTTGCGCTTCAACAATTTGATTCTCAGTGGAGTGCTAGACCCAAAATCCAATATTCCAAAAAATGGATGAAAACGTAGCACGTCTCAAATTTCCAGGTCGTCACGTTTCTCTTGTTTATTTGGCTCACATCACCATGGATACATTGTACTAATGACCTACGGGCAAGAAAAAAAGGTTATTCGTCTTCGCCCTCGCCCATACAAATCGGTGCTCTCTTGCCCACGCAGATCATCGGTCGGACTGATCTGCAATCAGATACAACGGCTCGGTGCGCCGCCTGTATGAGCGGTATGAGTGTATGTGCCGAAGTTGGAGGCGGTTTAAATTAGGCAGCCAAACTACCTCGGGAGGTGGCAATTGGATTTCAGTGCTTCTTGGATGAAATTTGCACTTAGCTTTTTTGACATCCAATAGCTATCTGATCTCAAGAAGAAATGGGGTCTCTTTTGTGGTCACTGTGCGGTGGAGAGCCTTCAGTCTGCAGCTTTTCATTCCAATTTTTGATGATTTCAGTGATGACTCCCCCCTCCAATGAAGCTCAGCGCAAGTTCAGTTCGGAAGACTATATTTATGGCTCATTTATGCCTCATGTATATATATATATATATATATATTCAGCTCACTATGGACGTTACCCTCTCTTATCCAACCAGATCATCATAGTGGGGCTGTCAAAACTTAAATCTGTTCTGTTCTCTCGCTTGCTGTCAGTTGTCATTTCAACGTCATTTAAGGACAGTCCTCATCAGAAGCAAGGTACCCCCCCCCCCCCCCCAACACTATTCAGGGCATTCTTTTAGGACGGGACGGGC
Source organism: Enoplosus armatus (assembly GCF_043641665.1). NCBI lineage: Eukaryota > Metazoa > Chordata > Actinopteri > Centrarchiformes > Enoplosidae > Enoplosus > Enoplosus armatus. Next base: position 3,412,482 of record NC_092195.1, read on the forward strand.
CAACGTGACTTCATGCAGCACACACGGTCAATGTGACCAGCACCACACGCGGACCACATCTCCCCCATGGTCTTCACGACCTCATGCCCCACCCGTGTTCATGTGATCCCATGCATCACCCATGGTCAACGTGGCCTCACTGCGATATGGCCCCGTGTGACCCCGTCATGGCAGCATTTTGATAAAATAAGTATACTATTTTAATTTTTCTTTTCAGCTACGTCTTTCTCTGACTAATCTATTTCATATTTTATTAGAATCCCACCACGGCCTGGTAAGGTAAGCCTCGAGCATATTGTGCGGTGGAGCTCACTTTCTGTCTTTTATTCTCTTATTGTCTTCTTCGTTCTTTCTTTAGTATTATTATTATTTTTCCTTCTTCTCTCTCTTTTCTTGTTTGGGGGGCGTCCTAACTATCTCACGGCTCACTAACACATACGATGGCGCCACGATGGGGTCTAATCCACTTTTCACATTCTCTTTATTTGCTCGTGTCAATAAATAATTGTTCGCTCATATCAAGTCTTCTCCCGATTGAACTCGAAAGAGTGCTAATCAGTGGGTGGTGGTGGTGGTGAAGGGTGGAGCGCAGTGTATCTGCTGAGGCCAGCTGAACCTTTTACTCTGCTTCCACTCAACACAGATTTCCTGACTGTAGCTTTTTCAGTATGAGTAAAGGCATAATTAGCATATTGAAGTTGCTTAGATAATGGCCGTTCAAATTAATCTGTGTATAACATCATCCAGTAATTTTCTGTCTAAAGGAAGCGTCAGAGAAGTATCATCAGTGTCTTTTTTATTATTATTATTGTTTTCCAGACAGATATTTGATGCTCATAGTGCAAAACTAAACATTGTGCTGATCTATTTAACTATTTTAAAGCCATGTTCCCACCCTGAGACGTCTATATAGTTATCATCCTTAAAGGACAATTCTGGTTCATTACAACAATTGTACTCAATTTTATTTGCTGAGATCAGGGGACGCAGCAGCATCATAAGAAAATCAGGCTGAACTGTTTGCTTGTTTTCAACCTGAGTGGTCATCTCACTGCTTGTGTTTATTGGCCGCATGCGGCAATGTGGCAGAGCTGTAGCATCTTTGTTCTCGGCATTGACATTATGAGTTCAACGTTGTGAAACAGAAATCATGGTCAAAGCTGTAGAAGAATGATATTTTCTCGTGATTGCAATTGCTGCAGAGAGGAAAATGCACATCCCAATGACAGGAAGTGGATTTTAATCTGGTATGACACCTGTGTTGATGACGTATTTCTGATTGTAAATTCCACTGGTTTTGAATAATTCAATTTGCTGTTTCATATATATATATATATATATAAAAAAAGACCTTTTGTATTCAATCACATCACTACTCATTATGTATGATATTAACAGGAGACATTATGCGTCTTAAGACATCACTCTTTGCTCCAGCTGATTGTCCAAGCTGGGACTTTAGCCTGTGTTAAACAATATTTTAACCTACATTTAGTATTGTATAGTCAACTTCTTTGATGAGTAGTAGTGTATTGATTTTCTCAGCGAAAGCCTGATGTGAACCTGATCAGCTGGTCAAAGCTCATTTTGCTGTAATGACCGACTTGCTGTAACATTATGGCTTTGTTATCAGTGAGGTGCACAGACTCAACCCGGTTTCTAAACTGTGATATTAAGAGTAAAATGGAGGGTTGATAAAAATAAAAAAAAAACAGTGATAAAAGCATGATAAAGAGAAGTCATCAAGTTTTTCCGAAGATAAAAAAAAGGACAATTTCCTGAGGCAAAAAGACATTGGACGTTTCTTGCACTGTGTCACAGTGGCCAGTTTAGAGTCAGCCCGTTTTTTCTTTCCATAGCTTGATCCCTAATGGTCATGCTCTAATGGGATGCATTATGAATCAGACAGTCTGTGATTGTCCTCTGGAGGATTTTTAACACATCAAAAAAGGCAGCAATGAAAAGAGCTGGCGGAATGCTTTAAGGGTTGAGGAAAGGACCTTGCCGCTTCTTTGCTTATCTTCTTTAGTCTCGGACACATATAATAAGATAAGATACTGCGATTTTACAATTCCTTCTTACAGCATCTAAAAGGCAATGATGCTGCATGATAACATAGTGTGCTGTGGAGGTTTTTAGCCATGCTAGTGGTGTGGCTTTACCACTGGCAACATCGGTTGGTTGGTTTGTCGGACGGTTGGTCCAAAACATCTCAGATCAGATGGATTGTGACATTTTGTACAGACCTTTGACTTCGATGACCCCCTGACTTTTCAACTAGCGCCACCAGGAGATTGACATTTTTGTTTTTCTGTGAAATGTCTTTACAGCTATCGGAGGGATGGCCCTGAAATTTGGTACGTACAATCGAGTTCCTTTAGGGCCACCACAAGGTCAAATGTCTCACTTATTGAGTGAAATATCTCAACATCTACCAAAGGGATAGGCACAAAACCTTTTACAGACATTCATGGTTGCTAGAGGATGCATCCTAATTACTTTGGTGATCCTCCGACTTTTCATCTAGTGCCACCATGAGGTTGAAATTTGTGTTTTTGAGTGAAATGCATCAACCGCTATTGGATGGATTGCCATGAAATTTGGTACAAACATTCATTTAACCCACAGGATTAATGGGTGATCCTGTGACATTTAATCTTTTATCCATTTAACCAAAACTAATGATATTCCCATCAGCCTGAGCTACGCTTTGTGTTTAGTGCTAATTAGCAAATGTTAGCATGCTAACACACTAAACTAAGATGATTAACTTGGTAAACGTTATACTTTATGATCGTCGGCACGTTAGCATTGTCATTGGGAGTGTATTAGCATACTGTTGTTAGCATTCAGCTCAAAGCATTTTGCATACCTCTCCTTAGTCTTGTTTGCCTATCATCTTGAGAATTCTGCTTCACATCTTTCTTTGACCTCGTGGTATTTTCCAATGAGGTCAACGAAAAGCGTTGATGAAAGAAGAGAGGATGTGACCCACCTGTTACTCGTTATTTCTGTCTCTGTTCAATAGATCATACGTGGTCAGCAGAAAGCATTAACGCTCCCATGAAAGTGTCCTCTCCATAAGGCCCAGTGCAGATAAAAATGCCTGAAGCACCTGTTTCGCTTAGTAGCTCATATTTTAAACCATTAGCTGTTTTATTACTTTCGCCCTACACACCTTCAAAACACCATGTCAAATTATCAATGACATAATCTTCAAAGAAGAAGTGTCCCGGAATGGTTACAAGCTAAAAGGGTTTTAGCCTCATTGATAGCACAGAGCAAAGTGAAAGCGGGATTTCAGTTATTGCCGTAGTGAGATATGTAATCTGAAAATCCCCGTGGTGGAAGTGTGCTTTTTTTTTTATCTGGCATGAAAACACATTTTTCTTGGTTTCTGGGAAATGGAAATGACTATCTTTTATCTCTTACATCATTTAGTTCAATTTATACCTGTAATTGAACCAAAGGGGTTAAAAAATTCAAAATGATTTCATTTGTTTTTCGGAAGGAAAAATGTCACACTTTATATATATATATATATATATAAATCTCATGTAAACCTGAAAATAATCACAAAGTTTGAGGATTCAGAAACATTTAAAAACACGAGACGTTATGACATGTAAAATGAAGAAGAAATATTTTGATTCTGCACTATTTTTAGGTCAGCAATCAAAATATCAAGCTATTTACCTATCTTATCTAACAGTAACCGTGTACCGGCCTTAGTAGAGTTTATTCATTTTTGTGGCTGAATCAACGAATGTGGTCAAATTTCACTAGCGTTGTTGCTAACTAAATATTTTAGTGAAACAATGTACAATTTTCTGTGTACGTAGGTTGATTATGGCATACTTGTTTTAGCTGTGAGGGTCCAAGCCCCTCCACCTCTAGTAAGGCAGTGGAAGAAGCATCACTTGATGGCCAATGCACTGTCCAGTATTGGATGTCCATCGAGTGGAACACTCTTAGTATTTATGTTTATCCTAATATGAATACAGAAGTATGTAGCAGAAACTAGGGAAGGTTGTAATGCACCTTGGACACATTTTGTATTACTCGTGGCTACACTTGAAATGACTAAATCTGCATTTATCTCAGACCGACAGCTGACCTCGAGTCTTTCCAGAATCACGTACTCATGTATGCCACTCAGCGTTCCACGTTCAGCCCACCTGCATTTGAGGCCAGAACCCTGCCCGCATCCCTGTGTGGTTGGTCCTTGTGGGACAAGGGACCGGGATCAGACAGGGCTGATGGAAACCTGATGGAAGCAAACAGTAAGTTTGATTATTTTAGGCCATATTCACATGCTCGTTAAATTAATGTCCTCAAGCCTGTGGCCATGGAGTCAACACTGGGGAGGGGGACAAATTTGCTGGGCAGAGGTGGGTAGAGTAGCCAAAAACTGTACTCAAGTAAAAGTACTGTTACTTGATGTGGATGTGACTGGAATTATGTTATTTCAACCACTGATGGCCTTCCTCGGGTTAAGGTAAAGAAGTGAACATACACCTGTATGCATTCATCACTAATATTATACTCTACACCAATAAGTAAAGATTTCCTTTACAATTACATCGGCTTGTTGTCTCCTATATTATATTATGGTTTGGCTAATAAATCAGCAAATCATGTGCATAATAGAGCATGTCTGTTATGTCAAAAAGTAAATATAAAGAGTTGTTGCAGTGTCCTTAAACGTTGATCATTTCAGTATGGATGTCTGAAGTTAATTAGGGATTAATAAAGTACAACCGTAACCATCATAATTAAAAAAAAAGAAATCGATGCATTGTTATAAAAAGACATGTCCAGATATTGTGGCCAAGGCTTAAGAAATTGTTGTTTTTATGTACATATTTACAAGTAAACTTGGGTGGGTGGCAGGTTTGCTCTTCTCTCCTCATTTTCTCCCCTCGCCTCCTCTCCCTTGGTCTCCGGTCATCAGGTCTCAGGTCTCTCCTCTTCAGGTCTCTCTCAGGTCTCTCTCAGGTCTCTCCTCTTCAGGTCTCTCCTCCCGAAGAGGAGAGCAGAAGAGGACAGGAGAGCCGATGAGATGGCCGAGTCTTCTCTGCTCTCCCGTCATCTCCTCGCACTCTAGTGTCAACAAACAACAATAACTGCATATCTTTCATACTTATTTCAGGTACAGGAGACTCTACAAGAAGAATGCCAGACGATACGAGTCTCCACACTCTCAAGACAGAGAAGACGTAAGGCCGCATTCCAGATCTGCAGGCTCGGATTCTCCGGAAGAGGCTGACTGACTGACAGGGGAATGCCCAGAGGAAGGTCGCCTCGCCCCGATGACCAGAGAAGGTTTGGTCTGCTTCCCCCTGTACGAGCACCAACCATAGAGGAACTCAAGCGAACCCAAGTCAGGAGAGGTCTTGGTAGGTAAAACACGTACTTGAGGCTTGACTGTGTGTATGACACCAGTTAATGCACAGATAGAAACTATCCTTTCTTTTCTTCATCACTCGGTGCTAAAAAACTAGTCCACAAAATTATAACTATATTTTTTGTCTAATAATTGCGATTCTCTGCAGTGCCCGCTGGAGTAAGAGTCACGAGTCACTTAATAGTCCATGTTATATTCTTTATTATTTATGACTATTCACTGATATGTGTATTGCACACGTTATTTTCTGCATTGCTTTTCCATTCAGGCCATTGCACTGCCAAGAGTTATATTGCATCGATATGTTGAGAATTACTCGAATCTCAATACGAGTAACAATTATAAAATAATGAATTTAATGAATCCCCACTTTGGTTCATCAACTTGTAACAGTCACCTTATTGATTATTGTGATATTTATATTCATATTTTTTATTTTTTTAAGTATTACAGCAGCATTATTCATGTATAATTCAACTTAAGTATTTAATCTACTTGGAATAAGTTTTTTCCAGATTGTGTTTAACTTGAATTATGCTGATAATGTTGTGTTTTTTTTAAATTAAGTTTATTATAAAGAATCTTCATTACCGTCATCAGACATATTAGAATGAAACATACCTACAGTAACTCTCCAAAGTAGTTGGTCTGGGACAGGTTTGGACAAGGTCCCCTGAGGTTCCAGTAAATATTGACGCTAGAGCCTACAGTGATACTTGTACTGGTAACACTGTGCTTCCAACTTTGTCACAGTTGTAACAGTTTGGGGAAAGCTCCTTCCTGTTTCATCATGATAATGCTCTTGTGCACAAAGCCAGTTCCATACAGAAATTGTTTTCTTCTCCCAGTTTGGTGTAGAAGAACTCAAGTGGCCTACACCCTGACCTCGTCCACACCCAGCACCTTTGGGATGAAATCGAACATCAACTGTGAGTGAGGACTTTATCACCCAACATCAGTATTGGACCTCACTAACGTTCTTGTGGCTTATATACAATTTTGATCTCATTTTTGAAGAAAATAAGTTAAGGGAGGGGCAAAATACAGACATAATAAGAAGGGTCTCAGTTACAATAACCTAAATCAGTGGTCAGTCAGTCGGCCCCTAGGTGTCGCAGGATACAGAATCAGAATCAGAATCAGAAATACTTTATTGATCCCCGGGGGGAAATTGTACAGTACCGGTGCTCCCATTCAAGAGTAGAAAGTAGCATAATTTAGAACTAAAAGTATGTACAAAATATAAAGATAAGAAATAGAAAATAAAAAATATACACATTTACAGTATTTAAGTGAACAACGAAGTAAAAAATATATACAATAACAATGTATATGTATGTGTATACATATACATATGTATGTATGTATCGCACTGAAGTGTATGACTATATATGTATTGCACTTAAACATTTAAGAATAAATAGTGAGGTAGTATATGAACAGGTGAAGTAGGTCCAGATTTCCAGTCTCTTCCTGAGTGTCTGACACTATGAGCATAGGTTAGCACATTATATAAGGTGGGAAATATCTATCAGAACGGACTATAAATGTGCTTAAATATAGGTTAGCACATTATATAAGGTGGGAAATATCTATCAGAATGAACTATAAATGTGCTTAAATATAGGTTAGCACATTCATTCAGGTTGGAAATATCTATCAGAATGGACCATAAATATGTATGAACATAGGTTAGCACATTAAATAAGGTAGGAAATATCTATCAGAATGGACTATAAATATGCTTAAACATAGGTTAGCACATTATATAAAGGTAGGAAATATCTATTAGAATGGATTAAAAATGTGCTTAAACATAGGTTAGCACATTCATTCAGGTTGGAAATATCTATGGTGATGGACTAATGATATGTATGAACATAGGTTAGCACATTATATAAGGTGAGAAATATCTATCAGAATGGACTAATGCTATGTATGAACATAGGTTAGCACATTATATAAGGTCGGAAATATCTATCAGAATGGACTACAAATGTGCTTAAACATAGGTTAGCACATTCTATCCGGAAAGAAAAATATCTGGTTATACAGGTTAGCGCATTCTGTCAGGTTGGAAACTTCTATGAGAATGGCATAAAAATATGTATAAACATAAGTTCGTACATTCTTCCAGGTAGAAAATATCGATCAGAATTGTCTAAAAACATGTATAAACAAAGGGTAGCACATTTTGTCAGGTAAGAAATATGTATCAGAGTGGAATATAAATATTAAGGTTAGTACTGTAGTGGGAAAATACAACACATTTCTTTTCTACCCTGAAGAGTTCATTTATGGTCACAGACATTTGCCTTAGTGCCCTTTGACTCTAGTTAAAGGACTATAGCTTTCTTTACGTTTTCTTAGCTGTGCGTTATCAGTTGTCTGGCATACCTTTTATTGCGGCTTCGTTTCCTTCAAGGTAATGATTGTCAAGGAGAGTGACATATGTCTTACGAGTGTTCACATGCCTTGCTGTACATGCTGTATAAAAGCAGACCACTCTGAGAGGCAGTACGGTCAGCCGGGCAGGAGCGACTGAGTTGCTGAATAAAACCACAAGAACTACTCCCTTGTTGCCAGTCTTCCGTTTTCCTGAAATTCCCACGACAAGCACGTTCTATCAGGTAAGAAATATCTATCAGAACGGACTAAAAATGTGCATTAATATAAGTTAGCACATTCTGTGAGGCAGGAAACATCTGTCAGAATGGAATATGAATGTGCTTAAACATAGGTTAGCACATTATATAAAGGTAGGAAAATCTATCTCTCAGCCAGTAGTCCAAGACAACTCCAGGCTCATCTTTTTTTTTTCTTCCTGAAATGTCCTTGCCCAGCTTTGAACGCATCATATATTAGCTCAAAGTAGTGGCAATCAGACGTGTTCGTCATAAATGTCCATATTTCAATCAGGAGAGACTAATTTTAAAATGGACTCAGAGAGCTACTCATGAAGCGAATCTATGTTACAGCACAATATAGAAGAAGCTGAAGAGATAGGAAAAGCCCTCAGTGATTGGACCCCATAATGATGTGATTATCTTTCAAGGGGGTAATCAAGGGAATAGAGGGTATAGCTTCCCTGGTTTCCTCCAAAGGTAACAAAATGCACCTATCAGCACCTCTACAAAATTACACATTACAAAAGCTCTTACCTTTTCCCGCCCACTCTGGTGACTGACTGATGCATGTTTGCCCCTTGGGGCTTACTGCCTTTGGATATTATTCCTGCTGCATGCAGTTTGGTTGATAGTTAAGTCAACTTTTAGAGCTGTTCGTGTGAATAATTTCTAATAAATACTTTTATCCTGCAACACCAAATACTCGATACATTTAGAGGTTTGCACTAGGGTCTAGGACTCCAAATTTCTTTTTTTGTATTTTGATCTTTTTCATGCCATTATTACTGCTACATAATGGATTAGTTTTGGATTTAAGGAGTGACTGAATGACTGATTTGCTTCAGTGTTTCTGTGGCTGCGATACTGAATATCTTTCATTTTTCACCTGCGAGCCCACATGAAGCGAGTCTGCAAGGAGTGAAATCGACTGGATGTTGCGAAGCAGTGTTATTGACAACGGACCTGTTGCAAATGAGAAACATAATAATGCAAATTGGACCCTGCATTTCATTTACATCTTTGGTATGATTTGGGCTCTTTGAAGGGATCCACTCAGTCGTATCTTTGGGGATATAACAGAATAAACACTGGGGCTGAATAGATGTCAGCTAATGAAGAGCTTTCAGGTAGAGAGCTTTGAAGTAAACTAGCTATCTATTAAGTCTTTAGTGCTGTGCATGTATTATGTCCCATGTGTTAATTGAACATAAACAGGGAGGAACATGACAGAGAAAAGAGTCAGTGAATTGAGTCTCTGTGATCATCAGCTTTACATATGCACATGAGTTTAGCTCCTCATCACTGCTCCGTTAAAAAGGAGATGCAACGGCTCAGCACACAGCACCTCAGTTCACATTTAAAACGATTGCATAATGATGCTGTCTTGTCTGCTCCTTCCAGCTAAACGTGACGTCACACAGTCTCCACGGGATCACAGTGTCCAGAACCAACATATTCTGAGCACACAGAGTCAACAAGCTTTAGCCTTCGACATAAGAGGATCAATTCATTTTTCATTTGACCTGCCGATATGACGCCTACAGGGGACGAGTGATTAATACTCAAATGTATTTTAGGTTGAGTGTCACTTTAAGAGCAACTTAAAGGGGCACCCGAGTGATTTAGTATTTTACTTCCAGAAAGTTGGGGGACTTGGGAAAGACAGTTAAAAAAAAAAGAAGAATGGTTCAAATCCGAGCAGCAGAGGCTGAGATATCCTGACTTGTAGTCCTGAGTATGGGTCAAGCTCCAAAAACACTGGATCCTGCATTTCCCATGATGCAACTTGACGCAACCTCCCTGCCTGGCGAATGTCCATATTTTCCTAACTCCATGCCTACACGCAGATGACAGCGGTAAAACCCGCGACGGCCGTGATGGCTGGACGCACTCCAGATTGGATGTGCACAGCATTTTACGTGAGCTTACAGTATATGGTAGGTTTCGAAAAAAAAACATTTAAAATTGTTATTTCTTTTTTTAAATGTTCAATGTGTCTTGGGTTCAAGAATTTCATTTTATGTTCAAGTCCTCTGTTTCGTCTGGCTACAAATTTGCCATTTAGCAGTTACAGAGAAACATTATCATTCATCTGTTAACTTGTAAATGTGTAAACTTGTAAACTTGTAAATTATAGTTGTTTCTTTATAACTGTTGGTATAATTTTTATATCTGTCTTTATTGTTTTTTATTCATTATATCTTGATTTTTCTTACTTATGTTTCTTGCTATTGCACTATCCCGTTTGCTGCTGCAACACTGCAAATTTCCCCGCTGAGGGATTAATAAAGGATTATCTTATCTAGTATTTGGAGTCGTGTCTTTGGTCAACTGACGAATGTAGTCGCTGACTGTATCCGTCTGCTGTTTCGCGCTGAGCAGAAAGTGTACAGTGGGCTTTTAGAGCTTTTTCCACTGAAAACAGACAAAGTAAAGGTTCGGGCTGGACAAACGGGCTGAAACTGAGCTGAAACTCACTATGAAGCCCCGTAAAGCTGAAGGGAGCTGCACATAATTCTCTTTAGGTTCATCACTACGACCGACCCCTTCCAAGTTGAATCCCACCCAGGTGCTCTCTAGGTCTTTCTAAGCAACTGAAGTGTAAAATGAGTCTTTAGAACAGCAACTGCAAAAGCTTTCATGAACTGGTTTGCTGGTTTTAACACTGCTGTCTTGTACCAGCGACAGAGAGTATCTAGCACTGTAGCAGTTATGTATCATTTTAGTGCTCTACTGTCCTGCAGTATAGCTCTGTTACAGTACACTTCTATATCTACTTTCTCTGTTTTACATACCAATACATTGTTTTCCATGGTGCGTCAACCCTCAACCTCTCCGGCTAACCCTAACCCTTGACAGATGGTCCTGAGTTACGCTGTGGATCTCTGATAGTTGATGGATAAATACGCGTGACAGTGATGAATTACACTTGTCAGGCATAAATATGCACAGTATATATGGATTAATATGTGTAGGCAAATAAATCCATATATACTGACTAATGTGTGGTTCTGACATGCAAATCGACAGCTCTAATGAGATCCTCTGTCGTGCCTGTAGGGGTCACAATAAAACCATGGAGGGTGAAACCATGAATAACTCATTACTCGCTCATTACTCTGTTTATATAAATCAGATGTCTTTGCTAACGTGACTTCCATCAGCATTTTTTTTTTTTTGCTAGCAGCGACACACCTTGTCATTACTGACTGTAGGCTGTTAGCGATAATCATGGCTGCTGTCGCGTACATGATCTTTATGGAATCATTAGATCCTGCTCCGCTTTTATAGCCTGCTCTGAAGAACATTACATCTCCTTAAACCTCTTGGCTGTTGTTAATGTATTCTGAGCTGAAAATGCCTGTAATTATCTTGGCTGCACTAAACGTTCTCGCTACTGCGGGTACAGACAGTCGACTGTGCCAGGAATCAGAGTGCGTGGTGCTTTATTTCATGATTAATGTTCACCTGATAAAACCCTGGGTGACCTGCACACATTAGACAAATCTATGTCCCATTTAAATCCTTTTATTTTATTGTCAACCAATCAATTATCATATTTGCTTTCCACCATTTTAAGTGTGCGAAGTTTACGCACTATATGCTGCCCTCATAAATTCCCACAACAGAACAAAATTTAGTAAAAAACAAATCTCACAAAGCAATGCTATAAATTACAGTCATACAATGCTACACCTGCCAACAATAATCGTGGCTGTATTAACCTACTAGGATGCCCTGGGGCTAAAGGATACGTCTTGTAATATTCTATATTTTTTTTATTGTCACCAAATCCAATGAAAAAAAGATAACTTGGAACGGCTGGTAAATCTTCTTCCTCTGTGCCTTAGTGCTCCACTGTTGTCCAAAAACACACTACACGTTCCTTCATCACCATTAACACAGTTTATTTTGACTCAGTCTCACATACACATTCCTGCTGCCCAAATATTCACTACAACACCAAATGTGGATTAATCCGCACCTGAAAATAGTCCCCAACAAATGATCTATGTCCTCCTGTTTGAATAACATTTGATAAAACGTGCCCACCTGCTTTAAGAAATGACAGAGCCTTTTAAAAACAATAAAGTGATATATTTGTGACCTTTTTTAAGACTTGCATCTTAGCAGGACTTGGGGGTACTAACACAGAATCCGCCCCGCTGCAGGAGCATAACGACGGCCTTCTCTCTGAGCTGATTCTGGTTCCTAGTTTCTCACCCTGCTTGATCTCAGCACAGCATTTTACACAACTGACCATAACATTCTGTTAAAACGCCTGAAGGACAAAGTCGGGCCTGCAGGGCCTTGTGTTAAAAAGGGTTTATCGCCTACCTGAGAGAAAGAATCCTTTCAGTCAAAGCAATGGCCATACAGAGTTAGTACTCCTCACTTCAGCATATAAGGCATAAACAATCACTAAACACAATCTTTGGTTAACATGTTTTGTTTTTTTTAGTCTGGTTTACATCATGACATGTTTCCAATTTGAGTGCATGCTTTTTGGTGAACAGTTAATGGTCACAGGTGTATCAGTGGTTTGAAATGTGTTAGTATAGTTTACCTGGTTTTCTCTTTGTTTCTCCACATGCTGCTACTGCTGCTGCTGCTGAGTCATCTGCCCAAAAGATGAGCTTCTTCTTCTTCTTCTTCTTCTTCTTCTTCTTCTTCTTCTTCTGCAAACCATCTTAAAGGTGCATTACTGCCACCAACTGGACTGGAGTGTGGAACAAGAGATTATACTCTAGATCAGGGGTGCCCAATATGTCGATCGCGATCTACCGGTCGATCGCAAAGGTAGTGTGGGTAGATCAAATGGCATTAAAAGAATAGACGTCAGCCTATCATCCATCCTCACTATGAAGTTTGTCACTTGATTGACATACAGGGCAGCCAGTCTGACATCTGATCTTTTCTGACACATGGGTCACCACGCATGCGCGTACAAGCGCGCCAAGTGTGGCAAAACGCGTCCCTGGCTGATTCCATTCAGTGCAAGTCATCAGAGTAAGGTAATGACAAAAAATGTACAGAGTTATATTGTGCAATATGGGTTCATGCAGTTATGCAAGGTACACCAACATATATTTTACATATAAAGAATACTCAATATATTTATAAATAAATATATGTTTTGCATTTTTATAGTGTGTCGATCATTTTGACTTGGTCATTTTATAAGTAGCTCGCATGCTGAAAAAGTGTGTGCACCCCTGCTCTAGATTCTTTGAACTAAACCAAAAACTTAATGTCATCGTAAATCTTGCCTGCTGTTTTCCCCAAGAGACCTGACAATGAAAAGTCAAGGTGTTTTGCCTTCCTTAGCGACTGAAGAAGGTGATTCCTCTTGATAGTGTATTCTCTACAGTGAAGGAGTGACTTGACTTTGCTAACACGTTGTTGGTTTTGTCTTTTTACATGCTTTATTGTCAATAAAAGGATATGGAACAATGGGATCCTTATCCTTTATAGCTTAGATTTTAATGTAAGACAATTCAAGACAGGGCTGATATTGTGCAAGCAGTGCACACTCCCATGTTCCCGGACAAAGTTCCATTTAATTAAACTACCACAGTCCAACTGTCGAACAGTGAAGCTCCGTGGGGCCGTTGGGTCAGTCGCTTCCCAGGCTGATGATCCAGCCTCGGTGATGGTTATTGTGCGGAGAATAGGGAGCGAGCCGTTGAGGGAGCGATGTCGTTACTGCAGACACAAGCGAAACAAATGAAGCGACTTCTGTGAGTCTTAACAAGTAACCACACTGAATTAAATCTTCATCTTGGCTGCAAAATTGAGTGTCGCTGAATATTTACACAGAATCAGCAGAGTATTCACTGGCACTGACGCTGTAAATGCGCACGGCCACAGCTTTGTTTATTTTAATCCACTGCTGCTAATTAAGACCGCTTTACCCCACAAAAAGGAAGGCTGCTGTATATGTGGGAGATACTAGGGTTTATGAACGCTGATGGCACCTCTTCTGTTAAAAATCTTTGTTAGCGTCTTAGCGTTAGACAACTTGCATTTCCCTTCTACAATGCAGCTTGTTTTGCGTAAGTAAATGAAAATACTAAGGCGTGTTTTCAATACTTAGTTGACAACAGACACTACAATTGTAAACTTAAAGTGTCTGCTCCGTACAACAGCAGAGGCAGCAGAGTCACAGCACTGAGTCAGAGTTCGCTCATCACGCGGCGAGAGGAAGGAGAGTTGACCGACAAGATGGTGGATTGGGTGTGAAAGCGAAAAAAAGAATGCATAACCTCGTCCAAATCAACGGAGGATCAAAACCCTTCTATATTTCCCATCCAACCCAATCACTGCCAACACCCAGAGGCCCTGGCACAGGTGGCCATGCCTTAGGGTGGGTTGCAGGGGCTGAATTAGCTAATTAAGACAATTAGTTATAATGTGTTATTGTTAAAATGGTCACATTTACCATCCATGTGCTGGAAGAAGTGCATTATCTACTTTTGCTGGCGACAACAGACTCTCAAAACACAAAGGAGGGCACATATTGTGACAGCAAGACTTTTTCCCTCTGCGGGGTGAGGAGGCTCAACGTGGACTCCAGGATGCTCTACATTGTGCACCATCGAGAGCACCGTCATCGAGTCCTGACTGGTTGCACCGCCGCCTGGTATGACACTTGGACCCCCGCACAGCACAACACCAGGACAAAGCTAATATCATCCATATACATGGACGTTTGTGGATGGCAGCGCCCAAACTTTTCCTTGGCCTTTTCAGCATAAATGTCACTGCGTGTAAACTGTGTCTCTTTTATAATTCTTTATCATTACAATTTAGAGATGACGTTTAAACCACTTGAGGATCTAAAGCTGTAAAGGGTCGAGCAGTCAGAGTTGGGGGGGTGGGGGGGGGGGGCAGTTTTAGAGACATTCGACAAATGTGGTGGGAGTACATAAAGGACAGGTACATCACTTTTTTATGACTGTGAAAAATAAAGTTTTATATCTCGAGGTTTTAAAAACTTTAAGCTACTCATATTTCTCAGTTTATCCAGATGGGTGTTGGGCAGGAGGGGAGATTAAGTCTGATGCTCTCTTCTTCTTAGTGGATAAAAAAAAGCTCTTCAGGGGCGGCTTCTCTAATTCTAACTGGGAGGAGGATTAATAGCAGCAGAGGATAAAACCATCTTGTGGAGCAATGTGAAATTGAAAAAGCAGTCTTACCACATATACACGCAATCGGCAGGAGCAGCAGGAGCAGGTAATGATTACTAATAGGGATGCTCCAATCAGGTTTTGCTAACTTTGAATGCTGATTTTTATTTTTTCAGTCAGCCCGGGAGTCAATTATCAACCCAGTCAGCACCGACTGAAATGATGCATTCTCTCCAGACTCGGCTATATAACAATACATCATGTGAATGTGCACAGCGAGCATAGATGGTAACAAATGGCTGCATATGAAAATCTATGCATGTGTAAATCAACAGAGCCACTGCACACGACTGGGGATTCAATGCCTTTTGCCGTGGGACGTGCAGGAAATGTTTTCATTGTGTCAGCAGTAATGCTCCTATGTGACACGTAACGTCGGCTGCTGCAAATTAGTTTGTGTTTCTTTTTGTGTGTGCGTACGTGTGTGTGTGTGTGTGTGTGTGTGTGTGTGTGTGTGTGTGAGACTGACTTCAGATGTTTGCATGTGCATTCATTTCGATCAGGCAGTTCAAGCAGCGACTAGCTGATCCCTGGTGACATTTTGAGTGGGTGTCAATCAGTAAAGGATGTAATTGGAAATATGGCAGTTCAACAAGGACTTAATGCAAGTATTAAAGCGGACACTCCCTGATTATGTTACACTGTAGCACACCCAAATTCCTAAACTCGATAGTGCCTTTAGTCAACACATTCAACAAAGGTACGATGAGCTTTGAAAAGCGATGCATTGTTATAGATTGAACTACCCAACAGCAGCCTTACGTTACATTTAGGTCCATTATGGCGCGTTGCTATATGTCACATCATCACCACCAACTGTTGATCAGTGGAATGTTTTTGGCGGGACTCTGTATCAAAGAAACAAGTTAGCTGGATGGCAATGCACAGGATCATTTTAGCTGGTGACCTTCATGTTATGCTGGTTAAGTCATTAGCCCTGCTGCTCCCCCCCCCCCCCCCCCCCGTTTTATTATTATTAAATATCTTTAGCATTATGAGGCAACATGAGGACCTTGCACAGTTGTTAACATCCTTTTCAAAGCGATTGACAAAAACCCAGTTAGAGTTCAGGTTTTGGTCCTCAAAACATCAAGCTCATTCAAAGAAACAACACGACAGACAACTCAAAGATGTAGCTTAGCATAGAGTAGCTAACAGATAGCATGATTGTAACCTCAAAGTCATGAAAAATGTACAACTTGACAGTCAACCTAAGGAACAGATTAAAGAATGTGTGCAATGAAGAACATAAAGCTGATTGAAGGTTAACTCCTGTTTTTTTACTGTACTGGACAACGCTGCAGTTTTTATATTCAACATATAGCCAGCGTTAGCAGCTTCCTCTCATTACCTGCACGACCAAGCACCACAACTTAATGAAGGGGGAGGTTAATGAAGGCTTTTTAATGGACCAGGTCCATGCAGATTTAATACGAATACAAGATCTAAATGTCACTGATACAGACACCATTTCCTCCTTTTCAGCGTGCCATCTTTGACCTTCTTCAGAAACTCTTCTGATGGAAATGCAGCTGTGGCGGCCCTCCCTCCCCTGCCCTGCCCTCCCCGACTCCCACCCACTCAGCTGCAGCGGCACAAATGGACGATGGCATTTGAGACAAAATGCGGCTCGCCTCTTGACATTCCCTTTTCATTTTGCGTCTAATGATTTCACTTGTGATAGGAATGTTGAGTCGGCGCCAGCTACTCAGACTCATTAGCAAGAGTCCTGATCATTAGGGTGGATCTTTGAACTGTGAGATGAGGCGAGCCATGGTTCACTATGGGTGAGTCCACCGGGCTCAGAGTGGGTTTCTTTTCATGTTCTCTGAGGGAAGTTGCAGACACACTAAATGGATTTATTTCTAAACCATCCTTCAGCTGATGTTTGTCGGTTACAAATATATGAATAGGAGCTGTGAATGGCTGCCCAGAGATTAAAGGCATCCCGGGTGCAGAACATAGTGTCGAGCATTCCCTTTATCTTTCACACACAAGAGCTGCTTTATTTTCTCCATTTTCTCTACAACTCCAGACCACAATATCCACATGAACAGTTATCAGATTTGTTTTCTTGTATTTCACAGGGATTTTCAGTTTTTATAGAAATGTGTACAACTGTTAAGACTGCTGCTGGAGGATCATCGAAAGAAGTGGAACCTGCAGAGTATCATGCAAAGGAAATTTCACTCTTACCTTGTGAAATGTGACAAGTGGTAAAAGCCAGCTGAACCAGGTGGTCTATTGTTAGGCATTGAGAAAAGAGCTTTCCTGAGTTCTTCTGAGGTTCTGGGTTGGTCTGGTGTGTTGGCCTGGTCTATGGATAGTTTAGGAAGTTCAATATTCTCAAGAAACGAGTGGATACTTGATATCTTTGATTGCTGTAGTCAGTGTCTTGTTCCTCTTAAGCTGACTGGCGAGTAATTGACCTGTCTCGTCATTGTGTTCTAATAAGTTCAGTCTTGCTCTTTGCGTTAGGAATCGTGTCTTTTGATTTTGTATGATCTTTTCCAAAGTAGAGATGGGGATGTTTCTGGAGCGTTGTTCAATTCAAGGAAGGATGCCCACTCTCTGGAAAGAAAGTTGTTGAAACCTTTGTCTGTTAGGACTGAGGTGTTGAACCACCACCTACTTGGAGCTGTTGGGTCAGTTTCATGCACTTCGTTGAAGCTGACTGGTCCATGGTCTGAACAAGTGGATGGATTTCAGAGTTGTTGATTTGGGATTTAACAGAATCAACTAACTAGGAAGTGGTCTATTCTGGAATAACTTTTGCAGGAGTAATACGTAATGAGTACATTTTAGGGAACATTTGCCTCAGATGTTCTGATGTTGTGAGATGTGTTTCCCATAGAAGGCAAAAGCTGGGGTTCGTTCGAGTTAGATGAGTAAGGATTTTGGTAAGCTTTGAGTCAATGTCCCAAATGTTCCAACTGTTCCAACAATAGAAACTGTTGCCACTAGAAAAAGATTACTGTAATCTGACATTTTCTTTCTTTCTGACTATTTAAGATAACGGTGAGGAAATAATATAATACAATAATTCCTTTCACCTTTGACACTCACCAGTTGACTACATAATGAGGCCACCTCAGGTTTGGAGAGGAGAAAACACACATTGCTGCAGGTTTTGTCTCTTATAATGGAGAGGCGGACAGGCCATGGTCGGCCAACTGGCAGGCAGGCCCGTGATGAGCTTCTCTTTTGTGTCAGCACCCATAGGGCCACTCATGCGTTCTGTGAAAGCCGCCTCTATCAGCACCGCCAGCCACACACAGGCCAGGGTGAAACCCTGTATGAGTCTGATAAGGTGGGCAGCTAAGTGTAAGCTGCGGGTTAAGCCCCGTCATTATGTCCACATGCAGTCTACTGTAAACGATGAGGCCTATCTGCTTTTGATTTCAATCCCTCACAGAGGTTAGCCACGTGGATTAAAGCAATTTTCAGTCCGACAGTCGTCACGTTCTGATGGCTGAGGCCCGAGCTGGTTGTGGACTGGCAGGGCTTTCTGTAGTAACTTCAGTTGAGCCTATGACGAGGCTGAAACATGGTGCCGCGGTTTTAAAGTTTAGATACGATATGTGGCAGCACTTATCTTTCCTGAAGCACCTGAACCTACACAGGATATGAATCCAGTATAGATTTACATACGGAGCAGGATTTAGGACATCTTTGCATAATCTAAATGTGTTTAAATCCAACTGAAACTGAATTGTCTAGTTTGTAAATTACATTCCCTGTCCTCTCTTGATAAAAAACAAGTACACAAGAGATTTTTTTTTTCACGATCGCACCCCTGTCTGGGTACACTACACAGAAAGCAGTGATTTCTAGATAGAAAAAAACCCTTTGCACGTGGCTGATCGAATCATTATTTTGCTGTGATGTAGAGAACCCAAGTGAAACAGAACTTTGGGGTTTTACTTCCAAAGTAAGAAAACCACATTTAAAATTATATTGAAATTTGTAATACTGCAAATGATCTGGTTAATATAAGAATACAAAGAAATGTTTTGGGCATATATTGTTAAATAGATCCACAGTCTGATTGAGAATGTCATCTAAAAGGGTTAAAAAGGCATTTTTTAAATTTCATCGCGACTTTAACAACAATCTTCATTTCTATCTTTGCCTTTGTGACTGGCGTAGAGTTAATAAAAGTCGTCACAGTACTGAAGAGTAAGTATTCATATATATATATATATATATATATATATATATATATATATATATATATATATATATATATATATACATACATATATATGAGTACAATACGTTTCCAATTGAACTAGAGAAGGAACAGTGGAGCACATGCAGCCTGTGCTTTAAGCCTTCTTTTCTCTCCCTATGGCAGAAGTATGAAAGCCAAAGTAAACTGAGACAATTTCAGCCAGACTCCAGATCAATGAACACCCAGGTTGAGACCAAAACTGGACTAGCACACAGCAAATGTTCCAAGTTTAATAAGTCTGGATCTTTTTTGTTGTTGTTGCAATTACATGGTGTTGATTGGTGTGGTGGTTGAGGTGGCATGGCCGTCTAAAGTGTTCCATCAACTCCGTGGGGCTGAGAAACACTGCCTTAGTCTTGAGGTTGCAAGGAGTAAAAGTTGAAGTAAACGCATTATAAAGAGTGAGACCATACCTCCCTAACCCCCGGGATTTTGCAGGAGGGGTTCTAATGAAAATGTGCGAGTGCCAGTAACCTTGGGAGTGAAGTTGAGATTAATGGGCCATGTCAATGTTTTTCCTTATTCCTTTCCTTATTATTTGCTACGTTCTACATCCAGTTACATCATTTTCAAATGTATATGTGAAAGGCTGTAGTAAACAGTATGGACCTGTAATATGGGGAAGTAGCTGAGAGAAGAGAAGACTACCACAGACGTTGCCTGAATGCCTTTGTATGTGTCCGACTGTGATCTAATTCTCCACACATTGGACATGCATTATTCATCACTTTTTGCCCATCTCTAATCCTCCGACACGACTCTTTTTTGCTAATACTGCACCGTTCTTTTAGAATCTCCACACAGAATGAAAAGAGCATAATGTCATCCATACTGCATGTAATGGATCTCTTGTGTACGAGTCCTGATCTACAGTGTTTTCACTGAAGATCACAGGTGCATACCTGCAGCTAATGAATGTCTCTGAAAGGCATCTAAACTCTAAAGGACCCTTTCTCCACCCATTTCCGTCAGCCTTTTTCTCTACATATTTGGTTATTCGGTTGTTTGGCTCAGCTTGAGCTACTTCATGTATGGGAGGAAAGCACTCAATACCCACTTTGCATTTGGAGAATGGGTGATTCTTGACCCATTCTCCAAATGCAAAGTGGGTATTGAGTGCTGTTCAACATTCAGTCGAGCAGATAGAAAGACAGATTTGTGGATTTTGTTCCTTAGTGGAGAGTGGTACAATTAACCTGAGAGTGACAGAGAGCAAACCATTTGAAGACAGCACACATTTACACATTTAAAGCCAAAAACTATGCTGCCGGAGTTATCGCCACTAACAACCCTCTCTTATAGAAATTAAACTTTTATACTACATGTAAAATATGTTTTGAAAATACGTGCCGTGTGAACCCTTTTCCTCTAATGCCACTATCAGGTAAAAACTTAAATTTGTCTAAAATACGAAACACTTTATAACCACATACCTGCAAAACGAATGGCATTCCAATCAGCCTCAGCTGTCCTTAGTGGCTAGTGCCAGTTAGCAAATGTTAGCATGCTAACACACGAAAACACACCTCATCCTTGTTTGAAACACTCTACAGCTCTTTGCAGTACTTGTTTATTGTGACCGCTGTGCACCAAAATACCAAGGAAAATTCCCTGGACGTGAAAACCTATTCGGCAATAAACCAAATTCTGTTTCTGTTTAAAAAAAAACATTTATCAGGCTCTAGTTTTTACAAGCGGGAATCATCAGGAAAACAAATGAAACACATTGTCAGCGAAGATATTTTCAGATGCATTCTGTATGAACGTTTTGTGACTTGGTGGTGACTCATTCATTAAAAAACGTTTCCTAATTATGGAGACAAAAGGTGATTCAGGCGTTACATTCCTCCTCTGTTGCAAATCGGTAGCATATGTCATTTCTAGGAGACAGGGTTGTTCATCAGGACCTTGGGAGTTATTATGACAGCAGCACAGCACCACCACAGTATCCTGCATATTAGAATAGAACTACTGTGGAAAATCGGGGATATGAGCCCCCCCCCCCCCTGGCTATTATAGTGGCCAGCCCCTGGTTAATCTGCAGGGAGGCTTCTCTGTTGTTGTGGATGGAGCAATCAGGATAATTGATAAGTGGCTGCTAGTGAGGGAAACCTCCATAATTAAATTGAAACTCATCAGTTGCGGTGCCACCGGTCTCCATGGCGACTGCAAGATGCTGGTCTGAATTTGCAGACGTGGATGTTTAATTTTCTGATAGCCGTGGATAGCACGCGCTGAGACCCCGAGCAGCCTTGGGCCATCTCCTTTGTGTTTTTCTGAGCGCCAGTGGATAAATGCACTTTGCAGTCCAATGCCATGAGGGACTATTTTGAAAACACTCTCCACTTTTTCAAATTGAATCATGGTCATGCAAGATGGATTATTCCATTATGAGCCCAATCAGGTTCAAGAAAATATTATGCTACCCCATTTCCAGGAAACAGTGACGCACAGTTAGAGACACACAGCTGCTGCATTAGAAACATCTTTATTCCACAGAAGAAGAAGAAGAAGCTAAAAAGTAATGTGTTGCCACTGCAAAAGAACTAGCTTAGTGTCAAGTATGATCAGCACAATTCCCCTACACACTGTACTGCAGCCAGGGGTTATACAACAAATGAGCATCTTACACAAATGTACAGTTATTTATATTCACGCAGGCTTTTCAGTATTCCGTTTACAGTGTGAAGCCGTCTTTTGTCAAATAGAAAAAATTACAAAATAGTGAACAACAATAATGCAAGGTCAGTTACAAAGAGAAGCATACGCGAGCTGAACGAAGGGAAGAAGACGAAAGGAGGAATCCGTATGTGGCTCCTCCCTCTGCTGCCTCACCTCACTCTCCCACCCTCCCCTCCCATCTCCCTATAAAAACTGTTCCACGCTATGTAACTGAACAAAATGAGCCACAGTCGATGAAAAGAACATGACAAACCAGGACTAAATTACTAGTAACTACCGTACAGTCAATTACTGTAGTTTGCTACTGCCAGAAATCACATTGATGGTTGATGTCAGAAAAGTTTCAGTTATTTACAAGACACATTTTGGTGTATCTATTAGGGGTGGGGGGAAAAAAAGCGTATTTGTACCATTCCTTTAGCTTCCTCCATTTTGGATTGAGGTCTGCGACCCTCAAAGGTCAGCACTGTCAAAACAGCTTGCTATTGGTCAACGGCAGGAATTCACAGATCAAACGTCACAGTATTTAAACTTGATTACATTAGATTTCCTTTGCCTGTGTGAGTGAATCCACTAATTGCGGCGATTCCGTTGGAATGAATTGAGATTAAATTAATTAAATTAAAATATTTTGCCATTTTAAATGTGAGACTGGGCCTGAACCTTGCCCTTCAGTATGGGGTGGTTGCCGTTTAGGGGGAGGGTTTGGGTTAGATATGCGTAAATATAACAGCAAACACAAAGCGGTGGGGAAAGCTGATGTTTCCGAGTTGCATCGTCAACTTTTAGAATGGTAGCTGCTAGAGGGCTTAACATAGTGTATGTGGTACTGGTTTTACAGTTGGAAATCACAAATTACTTTGCTGATTTAAACTGTTTGTCAGTACGCACATCAGTGAGCATTCACATCACCGCTCCAACCCTGTCTCTTGAAATGACCTTTAATGTCCCAGAGCTTTGCTTTGCCAATGAGGCTTTGAGGGATGTGTTACTTCTGCCGGGATTATGTTGAACGGGAACTAGTGTCGTTGTTCTTTACGGGGAGGTGAAAGCAACAGGACGTTGACACCTGAGACTCCCGCGCGGTCGGGTTTAGGCGACAAAAGACTGCGTTTTTCCGTTTACACGTTAATAAAGTCAACGCGTCACGTCTCATGTTTCAGGTCGTTGTTGACCATGATGTTCCTCAAACCTTACCCAAGTACTGCGAGCTCAAAATAGACTTGGTGTTGCAAATTAGTACTACGTAAATGTGATGTATAGGACTTTCTACTGTCATTAAATTACGTGGTTTGAGATATTGGTCAGCCACTTTCAGTTTTTCTTCTCCTAAATGTTGCTCAGGTGGACTTTCTGATAGAGCTCATTACAATTTGAGTTCTGTTTGCCTTCATGAATATAATTGACTTTGCCATTTTGTTCCACTGCGTGACATTGTGATGAAGAGCTGCCAGGGAGAACATTACAGATTGACGGTTACTGCTTGTTTTTCAATAATGAATGATAGTGAAGGTCAAAGGGCACGGGGGGGTTGACCAGACTGCCAACCTCGTTAAGCTTGAAATCTCTTCTGCCATAGCAAAATTGAGTGACCAGCATTGATAAATAACCCTTGGATACCTATACCTATACTTTGTTACTGTCACTTTGTGCAACAAGGTGATCAAATATTAAATTCGAGACAATTACGACAGTGACAACGTCTTTTATGTAACTAACTAATTTCAAATAATGACAAAGCAAAGTCTGCTTATACACTGTGATGGACAGATTTGCGAAAATAACGGTAGCTGGGAGAGATCCTGCACACCCGACAGATGCAGCACTTGGTGAAAGCTAAGCAGAGGGCGGGTATATACAGTACACTTTAAATCACCACTGTCATTTTAAGAAAGTAAGTAGGAACGTGTCACACTGCCAACATCTCAATCTCTTACTGCACACAGTATAGTAAATATTTATTGTCTCTCTCCCTGTCTCTGTGGATAACTCCGTGGTCAACTCACAGCCAAAGACCTGAATCTGTAAACAGAGCAGAAATCCATTTCCAAGCTTTCCTTCCTCTTTTTTTTTCTTTGAGCCACACGAGTCGAAAGCATTGTGGTGAAATATTGAGATCCAAAAAGTATAAAGAAAGCGTACAGAATCACAGGCACACCTCATTTTAACTGCGACTGAAGCCAAATTTGTTCAAATGCAAAAGCTTTATATTATCTACAAATTCACATTTATTTACTTCTCTTTCCTTTTGCGTTTTTTCGAGTCGAGTCAATTTTATTTATGCAGCCCAGTATCGCAAATCTTTCCTCAAGGGGCTTTATAATCAGTTCATCATACGACACCCTCATCATCTTTGATGTATATTCAGTTTGGATGTGTTTTTATCTGTCCCGCTTTTCCGCAACGCTAACTTAACATGTCAACATGAATCAAAACTATGGCATATTTTGACATGTTTGCATGTCAGCACACATTAGGCTTCAAAATCATCTTTCCACATGAGAGCAAATTCCAATAACCTCTGCATTATTACCTCTGACATACCTCATCTGGTATGCACAGTTGAAATGGTCGTTAGCTTCGCAGCATCCATTGATTGACGTCTCCAATTTGTTTGGTGTCAAGATGGAGCAAATCAATTACATTATTGTGTTCAAATTCATTTAAAATGCGGATCAATATTCTTGAAGCAGTTTGTTTGCCGACATCAGGACAGGCATCTCTATCTACACCGCGATGAGGCCGCTCTCATTGCATTTGTTTTAAACAATGAACCAATAAGGTGAGTGGAGTGTTGTGGCTGCCAACCGTGTTCTTCGGCGGCAGGTTGATTATTCTTTAGTGATTCTGCTCAGAGGCTCTCTGCGGGCTTGATACCACCCATGAAAGTCAAATAGGTGAGCACAAAAGAAGTCCACCGAAATCCAAGCTTCAGAGGTGCGATGTTATTCTGGATTTTTTTCCATCTGAGCACAAAACCAACTTGGCTCGATATTTACATTTTCAAATCCATGGAACATTGAGCCTCAAATCTCTCTTCTAACAGTCAATTCTTCTTCAGACAGAGTCTAAAGTCTAAAGGGGAAAAAAACAAAACAAAGAACAAGTGAGTCTTTATGCTGTAAAAGAGAAACAAAAGAAAGTTTGGCTGAATACCAAACTAGAATTCTCCTCTTCTTCATGCAGAGAGTGGTTGACCTTGTTGTGCAACAAACTATTCTGCAGTCCATCATCCAGCTGTCGGTGGGCATCAGTCGTGTGATTCTGCTCGGTAAGGCTCATTTGTTTTTTGTTGATGTTAAAGATACAGATGAATAAGTTTTCTCTCCCCCTCAAAAATCCTCCTTTATCAGCAAAATCTAATTTGTTTCTTTGAATGTACAAGTAAGTGTTCCTTAGAAGAAGTCAAATCAAAGAGCCCAGTCTTTCACACTTCTGTCTTTTGTTGCCCATTTTTCACCCTGACAGAGTCAGTCTGTTTTATTACAATGCCCCCTGAAGGATGGTGTCAGAACGATAATACACTTTTTGCATCATCAAAAAGTCCTGTACTCCTGTGCTCTATTCCTTTGGGCAGACAAATCATGAGCTGGAGCCACCACCCCCCCTTCTGCTGTTACTGTCTTTGTAAGGTGTCAATTTCCTGTGAAAAACATTCCACTTTGTTATCAGAACTTTAATAGAAAAGTGAGATCACAGTGAAACTTGTTTTCCATGATCTTTAGCTATTCCTTTGAATGTCCAGCATGCCAGCCAAATTGGAGAGAATAAGCGGCATGACTCAATACTTTGAGAGATTGCTTTTCCTTGTGAGGATCTCTCAAAACTCTGTTGTGGAGATCTGCGTGACCTCTGACTGCAGATCTTGCTGGATCCTCCTCGAGCGAGAGCTGTGGGGGACCCAGTCCATGCCTAGTCATGCTGGCTTCTTCCCCGCTTCTGACGGAGCGCAGACGGACACCGGCTCCCTGGTGGTGTTGCGGCCTCTGGTCAGACTGTGCTGCTCCACGCGGGTCCGACAGGGAAGGCAGAAATCCCTGAAGCATCGCTTAAAGTTTTCATCCAAGAACGCGTAGAGGACAGGGTTGAGGCTGCTGTTGGTGTAGCCCAAGGCGATGCACAAGTGCCAGCTGGCTATCACGAAGGGGTTCCTGCTGTCAATCTCCACCATGGTCTTCACGATGATGAAGATGTGGATGGGGGTCCAGCAGATGATGAAGGCCGCCACTATCACCAGGACCATGCGGGTGATGCGGCGCATGTTGCGGTCCTTCTCCTTGGAGCCTGAGAGCAGACGAACGCTTCTCAGACGCAGGATCATCAGGCCGTAACATATGGTGATGACCATCACGGGAACCACAAAAGCAAAGATGAACACGCAGATCTTTGTCACTGTGTCCCAGTACCAGTCAGGGTCGGGGAACTTCAGCATGCACATGGTTTTACCTGGAGAGAGGGCAGGTAGAATTAGAACGAATGTGTTAACGTAGGGTTATGGTATCAAGCAGGTTCAGACGGATTCTGATTTGAGGATTTAGAAAAACTAAAGCTACAGAGAAACATCTGAACTCAAAATACACACTTCAACCCCAAAATACTACTGTTGTTGCTGCTGTGCAAATTACAGACAATCAAGATCATGTTCTATCCGAGTACAGACTGTTCAGACCCTATCGCCAGGAAAGAACGCTAATATTGGATGATTACTCTCAGTTCCATTTCAAGTCTGTGTAGCCATAGTTTAATTAAGTTAAGGGAAAGACGGATTTTGGCAAGCAAACACTAATTGCAAGCGTGTGATGGGACCCAAACTCTGGCCTTCCACATGAAAGTCGACTTCCTCGCCCTTATGCCCTGTTCACATATACAGACACAAAGTAGCAGACTCTCTCCGGCCTCTGTTTAGCATGAAGCACATTATTTACTCCCATTGCCGCTATACTGGCGCACAACAAAGTACTTCATATCCCAAGCAATGTTTTTCCACATCTGGTAGCTCATTAAAAAGATATCTTATTGAATGGGGACGGAGTGGACTGCAACGATCCACCATTTGAAGTATTTTTTACATAGCTGAGTTGCAGCAGAAAACAGCTGTGCTTCTATTTCCAGAGGCGAAGCAAAAGAAGCGCAATTGGTGCGCTATATAAAGGGCACACTCATTTCTGATTTGGCACTGAACGTTGGCACTGAACGTCATGTGTTGCCGATTAGTCCAATATGAACATACCGGGCTGGTTTTTCTGAGGCAGTTATCTGTTATGCACACTGTCTTCTTTTTTTTTTTCGCAGAGATTCATTAGAACGATATTTTGACATTGACACTGATGAATTTAACTAATCTAGGCTCATCATTCAACATGCCTTAAAACTTCAAGCAGATACAAAAAAAGATATATGAGGACTTTGTAACTCTGGGCGAGTAGGAAAAGTAGTACAGTTCCTCCCCTGAACTACTAATGAAAATCTAATATCACCCTTGGTTTCAATGGAGGGCTATTGGATAAATGTTTCAAAGGCTTTTCCGCTTACTTTGAGGATCCACAATGGATCAATGTCATGGGTGGGACTGGATTCATAATCACCATTATTCTTGCTTTTCCTTTGTGTTCCATGTAAGCTCTGATGAAGGTCTTAAGGACCAGAAGCTTGGCCTTATTAATGCTAATTATGCAGATCAAGGCATGTTGAAGTGTCTTTTCTACGGTGGATTTCCGTCTGTTCTCTAGCACTTTGGCAAAGCTTCAATTCTTGCAGACAGTTCATTCTTGTACTAAACAAGAAGACTATGATTAATAATGAAAGATAAAGTGGAAGAAAGCAACATCCCACCATTATCTGCCACTTTGGTCACAGCCATGATCATAATGGGAACCCCAATCGCAGAGGACAGGACCCAGATGAGCACGTTGATCAACTTGGCCTTGACCGGTGTCCGAAACTCCAGTGCCCTGACTGGGTGGCACACGGCGATGTAGCGGTCCACGCTCATCATGGTAAGGGTGAAGATGCTCGTGAACATGTTGTAGTAGTCGATGGCAATAATGAGCTTGCACAGGACTTCCCCAAACGGCCACGTGTTCATGAGGTATTTGGCGCTCTGGAAGGGCAGCGTGCTTGTGGCCAAGGCGTCGGCAAGAGCCAAGTTGAAGATGTAGATGTTTGTGGCCGTCTTCATCTTGGTGTATCTGTTTGGGATCACAGAGCAGAGAAAAAAGCGTTTGCAATAAGCAGCAGCGGTAATGAGAGCGGCTGGCTATGGAAGTCTCTGTAACGGGAAATGGGGATTTGAAAGTGATATTCACTGTGTTTTTATGGCTTAGATCAAGAGTTAATTCCCTCATGCTATAGATGGTAGAGCTGCAAATGTCTAATGCTGATTGTTCACAGCTTAGATTTCTTTTTTTTTTTCTAAATTGGCGATTTGAGATAATAGTTACAATTGGCTTATTGGCCTCTCATCAAGCAGCCTACTTACATGGAAAGCACCAGAGGTTTGTAAAGAAAATACGACTGCTATTGAATTGAGGTTCATATATATTATATGTGCTGGACCCTGCTTTTAGCTTTTTTTCCCCCAAGCATTTGAAGAAAAGAAAATAGGTCATCAAATATGGTCATCAGCACTGTTTTATTCGGTACAATATCGACTTATTGGGGTCAGAAATTCTCCTCGAGGGCATAAGGCTTATTTACACAAAAGGCTTCTCTCATCGGAAACCTCGCATAATCTATTCATACTGTACATAAATCTCAGCTGATTTAATTTTCTAGGAGGTAGCATCATTTTAAAATCCTTGCATCCAAAGTACAGTCCGATTTACATGCATAGCGGACTGCCCAAAGGAACAAAAGGCAAGCATTGGGGACCAGAAGAGTGCAACATTTCAAGATATACTGTATAATACATAATACAATGCTGTATGAATATATCACGAGGTTATCTTTTCTTCTCTTTCAAAACTTTTAATGATAAATAATTGGTTAAATGAACAAGGACGGTAGATTGCGTAACAGCCTGTGTACCTGGCATTTTAATGGGAAGTGGTGCAATCTTTATCGCTCTTTTTCCATTGGAATACACCCAAGCCTGATGTCTAAGTGGAAATATGTATTGATTTTTCTTCTGGTCATTTTTCACATGGGCAGTATACACAATAACCCAGGGGTCTTGGTGGTGGTAGTGATAGGAGGGGGCTGCATATTTGCAGCATGGTGTTTCATTGACAGCCAAGTCCAGCACACAAGCAAAAATACCGAGTTCTTAGATTCGCCCATATTTGCTGGGTTTTTATCGGGCTAAGCCAGTTTATGAGGGACTTTTGTGTTAACGTTCCAGTTGGTGGAACTGATTAAAGGCTTATTACTTGCACACAAATGAAACCTGGTTTGATGGGTTTGTGTAAAATGAGTACTGCACCGTGTCTTAAGTTGCGAATACCTGCTCCAACTGGGGCAGTCGTGGAAGTCAATCAATAGAAAGAGGCGGGAGTTTGACACTGAAACAGAGAATCCATACGAGCAAGGAGGAAATAATGTGCGTGTGCATTTTTGGTGTATGCACAAAGGCAAAGCGTCACATTCAAGTGATTCTGATAAGGTTATTAGTAACTCTTTTAGTTGGTGAGCTAGTATGCTAGCTTGCTAGGGTGCACTATAGCTTGGTTGGGCACAATGTCAATGACGTTAGTGAGCGGGTTAGCTTCAAGAACTGCCTATAAATGTAACAACAAGCTGTCTCTGGCCACTTAGCGGTTGAGCTCTCAGCTCTCAGTCTATCAGATGACACTTTGATGATATATTACTGACTGAACTCTGCGGGCTGATAGCAGTTTTGTCTGATTTAATAAATCAGTTTGATGTGAGCATAGGCTTCAGCTGAATCAGAGAATATAATTACAATGACTGCCGCCGAAGAGTCCCATCAGTTGTTCCATTATTTACCATCAGGCCTCCAACATCAGGCTCTACATGGCATCATCACTAGTGTCTCCTCCAGCTGAAGGACAATCTGTTTCACATTTACACATTTAAAATGAGCTGTACAACATAGAAAGAGCATGTATAGATGGTATGATTGTGTGAAGAATAGGCCTTTGATAGCAGGAAAAGAACACGTAATTCATAGCTGCTTTCTATTCTGGTGTGGATCTCTGAGCGTTGCTTCACTGGAAGAGCTGCCAGTGAGCCAAACACGGCTTTGCTAATCTGATAGATGGAAACATGGTAACACCAACATATAGGCCTTCTTGCGAACCAATATTACGACAGAAGACTTTTTGCCAATATTTGTTTACATTTTGGAAATTTAGCACCATTGTAAGTATGCCAAATTAGCTTTTAGCAGTTCCTGTTTGCAGTGTACCCATGTATGTACAGACGGCTGTCAGTGGATTGCTTTGATACTGAAGAAAACTTAAAAGCGTGATTCTTAGGCTCTAAGTTCTGATGGATGGACATTGGAGATAATGATATCTTAGGGAAGTGGAAGTCACACTGAATGACATCAGCGTGTGTCTCAGGTCTGAATATTAAGATTTTACTACGAGTACGATTTTTGACTCAAATTCACCTCACACAGTGTCTTTGCCTTTCTTACGTTTCTCCCTCCGCACCTCCCCTTCAACTGTCCCGTGTCCCACCATGGGGAGGCTTTTGGCTTTGTCCTGCTGCTGAATGTCCATGCCTATTACGAACCATATCCTGTAATTTTCCGATGAAAAATGTCATCCTCTAGTGGGGCCTTGACTCTGAGGAAGGGAGGGATGTCTGTGAATCAAGCACAATATTAATGTGATGCCTTGAACCCTTGCAAACCACACAAAACCCATAAAGCAGCTGTTGCTTAGGGAAGAGATAGGCTTTGATGACATTTTTGGAGTCGGATGTCAGCTATCTTATGAGACAAAATTTCAACTCTAGTCTCATACAGTTAACAAAAACTACTCAGTTTAATTTGCATCTCAGTCTTTTCCAAGCATTTGATCAAGCACCTAAAGCCCGGCTTTTGACATGGGGAGAGGATTATGTTTATCGTCAGAGTCACTTTCATTATTGAACTGTGATTCCAAAGAAATCGCTTTCCCCTCTCCCTAATCCAAGCTGACAAGATAGGCCCGCACACAGGGTATCCCTCCCTTCAGTAAACAGGAGCTGGATTGAGTGGGCCTAGATCTTATACCACCCAGTCTGGCATATTGTGGGGATTAGAAATTAAATGGTGGAAAGGGGGTTAAAAATACTTACTGTAGGGTCTGTTAGACCCCCAGAGATATTATGTCACACTCACACTGGCGCAGAGGCGCTTAGTTGGATACCAAAGAATCGTTAGTGTAGCGTAAAGTAGGCAGAAGTGGCAACGGGGGAGGCTCTTTTATCATTAATGCAGGAGTCTGGGGTGCATAATGCACCTCCTCTCAGCAGGTGACACATGACGAGACTTTAATTTCACACCAAGCAGTGAGAAACTGCAGTGAGAAACTGTGGCAAGGAGCTTTTCCATTTCCATGCTTTAGCCTCTGCAATCACACAGCTGGTCCTGAGGTTATTTTATGGTTAATTGTTCAGCGTATAATTCTAGATAGAGGTGAAAGCTTTTAAATCATAAATTAGGCTCGGAGAAGCAATTATGTGTCAAGAAATCCAAATGCAACGTGCTTTTTCATGCTACAATGAAGCACGTTTTCCTTTGGCACAGTCGCGTTTAATCGCCCACCTCCTTTTTCCTTTTTGTCCCCTCAAAGCGTGGAGGCTGTCATGGCTGTCCAATCCCTTCCTCCTCACACTCGTCCTTTGCCGCATCAGAAGAAAGAAAAGTCTCAAAGCCGCACATGACTGAAGCCAACAGGGACGTACTGCCTCCACTGACTGCGGATAGTATTGACCGTCCTGACCTCGGGTGTCCGTGTGAACAATTTCTACCAGTTCACCTAGATAAGTGCCATTGATCACAGTCCATCACTACTGGTTTGTCATTCAGCTCATCATTAATTACATGCTGTCAGCATTATGTAAATCCCACCTAACCAGCCGGGGTTTCAGGAGTACTCTATGATTCACCAAGGGATACACAGATCTATGGAGGTCCGAAGCCGACAAACGACATGTGAACGCATCAATAAATAATACATTGTTTAAAAATTACAATGCAGTGTAGAGAGACACATACGTCTTGACACTTTTCCTAACCTCCACTCAGTTGATAAATCAATGATCAACTTAATCAAGTGAATTTATTTTACTTTTTTACTTTGACTAGATTGTTCTGTGGGGAGCAGCAGTCTTTTCAGTGTTTTCACTCATTTGCTCCAATGATGTTACACACACACACACACACACACAAACCCTGGATTACAT
This sequence comes from Enoplosus armatus, assembly GCF_043641665.1. Taxonomy (NCBI): domain Eukaryota; kingdom Metazoa; phylum Chordata; class Actinopteri; order Centrarchiformes; family Enoplosidae; genus Enoplosus; species Enoplosus armatus. Next base: position 3,444,978 of record NC_092195.1, read on the forward strand.
GCTCTGGATGTACATGGCCACGGCCACCTCATTATCATAAAAGGATTAGGGAAAATGCAAAGTCGAGAAATTAGGGAGTAGAAAAATGATTAAATGTGTGCCAAGACCAAAAAGTGAAAGATAAGTTGAATAATAATAATTCTAAAAATGACGTTTTAATTTATTTTATGATTGAAGGTTAAAGTATAAAGATTTATACCTCTTTATACACTACTCTCCTGTGTTTCCAGGGCTGAAGGCTAAAAACACACCACTCACGCTGATATAAATGCTGAATACAAGCAGTGAGACACAGTGGCCGTGTTGACTCAGCCCGGGAAAATAAACAGACTCACACACACACACACACACACACACACACACACACACATAAACACACAGTCACGCTCCTACTGGTCTTTCCAGCCAAATTTCCCCCCCCCTGTCCCTAAAGAAAAAAGCTGTGTTGGCTCATGCTGTAGCTTTATCTTTTGTCTTAGCCAAAATATTACCATACGAGAGTGTCAATGGACAGTATGAGAACGCTGTCCACGATCTGCCCTCATCGTAGAAATGGAACAATAATGCACGAGAATCAGCTCGGTTAAGAATCCACTCTCTCACAAACCAGCCCGGCCTTCCACTCGCTGCACATCGAACTGATTTCAAATGGAGGCCACTTGATAATAAATTGCATGAGCACTGAGCCAGTTTTTATTTAACAGGTGTGGCGGCAGGAATAGGAGCCGAGGTGGAGGGAGAGGATAGCTGGGAGATAAGAGGGGCCTAGAGCTGCTGACCCATCCTGCGTAACTGAGCGGACAATCTCCCGAGGTGTCAGTGTCGGCCTCTCCATCGGCAATCAGGCCGAGGGCTCTCAACGCTGCGGCAGCCCAATGCCCATTTCACACTGACGCGAGCATCCGTGCAGGCTCCGCTATAAATGGAGTGTGTGTGCATTTGAGTGTCTCTATCCAGGAATCTAAGTGGGGAGAAGTATCTAAAATTCATGACTGTTGTCAAATTTATAAGCTGCCTGATGTGGCACGCAATGAAATCATTTTCTTAAATCAAAGTTATAATTACTGTGGAAGCTAGAAGTCAATCGACAGAAAATTAAGTAATTTATCAAGAACAAATATCCAACATTCCCTGGTTCCAGCTTCTCAGATGTGAAGATTTGCTGCTTCTCTTTAAATATAAAGAATATCTTTGGGTTTTCCTGGGCATTTCCCACTATTTCTGACATTTGAGAGAATTGCATAACATAATGGACAGATTTATGAAAAACAGAAATAATTGTTATTTGCATCACTAGTCGTAATCTTTTTCATTGCATCGAACTCGGGCTGCAATTAACGATTCATTATCAGTTATTCTGCTGGCCATGTTCTCAATTCCTTGATTCAATTGTTGGTGTGCAAGATGTCAGAGAATAGTGAAACCCTAAGGGGGCGTCTTCAAATAGCTTGTTTTGTTTGACCAACAGTCCAAAACAAAGATGTCCAGTTTATTATCACATAAGACAACGAAAAGCAGCAAGTCCTCACTACTTGAGGAGATGAAACAAAGGAATGTTTGGCATTTTCCCTTGAAAAATGACCTTTAACGAATGACATTAACTGATTATCACAATGGTCACCCATTATTTTCCTGTTAAGGGACTAACCCATCAATCAAATGCTTGTTTTTTTGTCTCCAACCCTATTATTCATTACAGTAGTTTCCATTGTTACTGGCGGAGTCCGCCTTTCCTGTGTGAGATTCAAACTGCGTACCCACACACAGGGGATTCCCAGAAAACAATGCATGCATTTCCTGGACGTGATGCGGAAGACAAGAAACCAGGGACACTGTTGAGTGCCTTCGTTAGTCTTCATTTCACATAATTGGCATAACTGGCGAGTCCTCTCTGTTGATGAGTTGCATTCCCAACAGAGGAGTCTTTGTTTGTTGCCCCCAGTGTGTCAATTGGACCAAAAGTCATTGACATATATTATGATCCAAATGGGCTTTTTTGTTGTTGTTGTTGTTGCCTCTTTAAACACACTCAATGTCATACTGTACACTCGTAAATTTGTATTTAATTTATACAGGGTTATTTGTATTATCATGTATTGTTGCGACTGTGGATATAATGGAAAAAAATTATCTTAACTCAAGCGTTTCTGGTGCTTTCAACCACATCTCTCAGTCTTCCTTAGCAGACGGAGTTTGCTGTCGTGCAGATAGCTCAGTGACCCAAGCGTGGAACGATGCTCACATTATTACTAATAACACATGATTATAGGTCTATCCGCTGAGGAAGACCATGAGATGTGACTGAAAGCTCTGGAAAAAAAGTGAAGTAGTGCAGAATAAACCCACCTTATTTTCTATTTTGGGTATTGTTAGGCTTATGAATCCATAGAATGCATCCTAGAAAGTTTTGAACTCTAAAGGTAGATAAATGATTTCCATGTGGGGGTCAGTGTACTTTATATTTATGTGTCGCTCCCTGCAGAGTTTATAGATGTTTCACAGGAGATAATATATCCTGACGGGGATGGTTAATGAGCTCAGCTTCCCTCGGCCTCCATCTCTAAGGGTGGTGGTGGTGGGGGGGGGGGGGTCTCGTATCAGTGATGAGTCCTATCACTCACACAAACACGAACGCCAGGTGAGTCGCTGCGCACAATTCGTTTCCCTGCCTTTTTCGCGAGCTCTCATCCATCTCCCTTTCATCTCCCTCTCACCTCCCTCCCTCTTTCTTTTTTTGTCCTCTGTGCCTTGTTTTTCCCATTATTCTCACCGCAACTCCTGAAGGGAAATTATGGGCATGAGTTGTAAATATTTATGATTTTTGTTCTTGGCTCAATATCCAAAGATTGCCACTTGCAGAAAATGGGTTGTTTGTGGCTTTTCCTGTATTCAACTCTTCACCTTCTCTTTCTCTCTCGGCACTCTCTTTCACGACATATACAGTCAGATAACACCGACAGCCATTCAGACATTTGCTTGGATCTAGTGGCAAAGTGGGCGTAGGCTTTATTATATTGCTTTTAGAGCCGAGGGTGAAGGGCAAACTGTAGAGCTCGGACAGACAATTATACTGCAAACCATTTTACTCTTTTACAAAGGCTAAGTCTTCTAGCCTTAAAAACCTTAGAAAGTTTGAAACTACTGACTATAAAAGCTTCACTAAAAAAGCAGGGCCGGCCCTAAGCATCGGCCGTATGGGCAGTCAAGCAAGGGCGCCACCATGTGGAGGGGGCGCCGCGCCGCCACGAAAAAGAAAAATCCAGGTAGGTCACCAAGCAAGAGCACAACACTTTGAAATATCAGCAGCAGCATCCAAGAGGAGGGGGAAAAAAACACTGGTGTATAGGGGATGGCCGTGAAGCAGCTGGTTCCCTCATTCACTCATGATGAAGAGCTCCAAGCCGTCTGGTGCACCGAGGAGAAAGCGGAAGAAGGACGATAACGAAAAGAAAGCCAAACACAGAGGTATGTACATTAATATCAAGAAAAGCTAGCAAGAAAAGCTAGCTAGTTAAGCGTAGCTAGCAGCTAGCTAACACCCCGTCCGGAGCCCCGGCCACTTCACGTTCTCGGGCGGCCGAGTGACGTCGCTTCCCGACCTGATGTCTGCCTCGGCCCAGGTCCAAAGAATGATTGTTATGTAACAAGTGGAATAATAAAATATAGACCCCCTAGAACCAATTAAACGTTGCGCCGCAGGGGGGGGGCGTTGATTCAGTCACGGTGTGAAGGGTTATAATAAAGATAAATAAAGCTGGCATGGGAAGATGGATCAGCTACCTGTTCTTAACCTGTTGTCATCTATTTGGATGGAAATAAAATACTTTTGTTTATGGGATAAATGGGATATATTATGAGACATTTGTGGGATTGACATGCATTCACACATATACCATCTATTATATCATTTCCCAGATGAAAACCTGGGGACGGCCGCAGCCCAACACTGCTGCCGGGGAAGGGGGGTCAAAGTCAGGTTGCTTTGTTTATTTTGGAGTTGAGTTATCGTTATAGTATGTAACCACCATACCATGGTGTGTAACCATTTTAAGATACTGATACATGCTTTACTCCCTCCGGTGGGCAAAGATGTATGTGACGTGTCAAGTATGTAAAAATAAAGTGGAATATTTTTGTTGTATAATTTCTTTTGTGCAATATTTTATATAGAGTGACACATTGAGTGCTTTTTTTTTTTACAGTTGCTTTTGCCCATTATAGTATTTTTTGAGGCTATTTAAGAAATTGGTATTTAATTTGTTTCTCTTATATTTTATTGGGAGGGGATTGTTTTCATTGTTTGTGTGCAACATTTGTACTCCATCCAACCAATCCAACATTATTGGTTGAGGGCCGACATAGTTTACTTCACTGTTGCTCAGATAACATCAAGCCAACAGGAGCCTCTACCAGAGGCAACTGTGTAGTTCAGCACAGCTCCAGTGAATTTGGCCGCTCAGCTTTCTCGATTGGAACGCTCTCAGACATAACCAGTCACGTGACCATTAACCACAAGTGAATAAAGCACAAAACACATTCTATTTCATTTTTTTTCTATGAATGTAGCTGAATGTCTGAATTATAACATCTGATGCCGTAATTCTTTTGTGGATTTGCCTGCCCAGGGACTGCTGAGGAAATGTAGAAGAGTCTGGGACAGTCAATAACCACTGTCCCTGCTAAATAAACAAATATCCTGAATCCTAAACAGGGCTGCTGGGGCTGGCCCTGCACTAAAGAGGCAAACACAGAACAGAACTTTAACCAAATCAGAGACCAAATAAAGACTAATATTGGGACTGAGCACACAGCAGGGTATTCTCTCTGGGAGGACTTGCAATCCCATCAAACCCAGTGGACAGGAGTGTGCAGCTGATGGTCTGTGTGAGCAAATGGGGACGCGCCCCTCTCTGCCTGAGGCGCAGCTGAGCAAGACTGAATCGAGAAGCCGCGTCTGAGGCAAGAGGTTCGGCCCTCCTCGCCATAAAACTTGCACACGCTGTTGCTCCGCGTGGAGATAAGGAAAGAGCCGTCTCATGCTTTATGCAAGGGAACGTTGCAGATCACTAGTTTGGGATGCACATAGTTCACACACAAATGCAGCCAGGGATGCATGCCGGCACAGAGCTCCCCCGTTGTTGAAGTTAAAAAGAAAAGAGTGCTCTGTATTATTAAAATAATAAAATGTGCTCAGCATATCAAATATATCCACGTCTGATATTTAAGGTCTCACACTTCCACAGTCATGGAGACTCGTGCACACAGCCAGAAACAGAGGGTTGGTAATGGGGCAATAGATGCTGTTTCACTTACAGGTTTCTGCACAAAACCATACACTTCCTCTGTATGCAGACTCTTTTTCCCCTTTTTTTTTCATGGCGTCAAACCTTTCTGTTAAATTGGCATCACTGTTTTTGAGAGTGTATTTAGTACTTTCTACTTACTGGGGAAAACAGTAAAAGCCAAATTTAGACTTTGTGTCAAAGTGCATCCAAAATGTGTCAAACTGTGTGAGATCCTCAGTAAAACTCCCTGACACAGGCCTACTAACACCGTAATAGGTGCAATTAGGCACCCTCAGTGAAATGACTGCAAGTACAGGAGGAAACCAACAATGTTTACCTGACCACCCCGTACATGACGAGGACGTTGCCCAGGAGTCCCACCACGCAAATGACGGAGTAGAGAGCCGTGATGGATATGGCTATGATCATACCCCCGGTGCTCCTCACCGGACTCTGCCGCTCGGTGTAGTTCTGCAGCCGGTCGCCCATCAAGCCGCTCTCCTCGTCCGGGAAGGTGACGTTGAAGGGGATGACGGAGTAAAGGTCGGACAGGGAGAGCTGGGCTCCCGGGACCGTGTACGGCTCCATGCTGCGGCCGCTGCGGCGCTGTCCACTCTGCCCGTGGTGCTGAAAACTTGCTCCCACACTATTATGTGGAGGGGAACTTTATTTTTCTGGAGAGGGGAGGGGGGGGAGGGAGGGGGGAGCGCGGGTCCGACTAAAGGCAAGGAGTGGACAGAGAGTGAAAGAGTTTCCTAAAAGAAAAAAAAGAAAAAAAATGTGTGGAAGCAGAGATCCTCTGCGTAAAAGAGCTGATGCGGTTCCTCTGCGTTCTATCCAGATAGAGGAGGAGGAGGAGGAGGAGGAGGTGGAGGTGGTGGAGGAGGTGGCCGCTCAGCAGCGGTCAGCTGTGTCTGTGTGCTCGAGCTGTGTGCACACCTCTTATATCACTCCAAGATCCCCCGCGCGCTCTCTTATACCCGTGCGTCGACGTCAAGGCTGCGCGTTATGCGCGTCAAAAAGGGACTGGCAAGGTGATGGGCGCACCGTGCCTGAACCTGTACAGTGAGGGAGTCCTCACCTGATCTGGTGTTTGTTTGTTTTTTAATCTATAAATCTGAGCGCTGAGATAAAGAAAGAATCTCACTTCTGGGAGAGTAAAAAAAAAAAAAAAAAAAAGGAATACCCAGTCATAAGCCTTGTGGCATCATTTGGTCCTCCAGGTTCTGCTATGAAACCATGGTGTAGTGGACATTTTAAAGGCAGCTGGTACAAGATGCAAGGACTGTGCGCGCACACACATACGTTAAATTGATGTGTCTGCTTACAAGCTGTGAAAATAATAAACTCAGCTGCCAACAAACAAACAAGTCCAAAAATCAATAAAGTTCCCACTGAGGTAATCTAGGGATGATAAAAAAAAAAAGGTTTCACAGTGTTTCGACTGCGATGGGACAGAAGGCAGCCGGCATCCGCAGTCCCACCTTACACAAACAAAAAAACAAAAAAGTGCAGTTCTTAATGTCACTTTAAAAAAAAAAGCAAATAAATGAGGCGGTGATGAAGTATGTTAGCCTGCAATGGAGAAAACAATCGAACCACAGCAGGGTCCATTTAGCGCTTTCTGTCATCAGCAGACGGAGCCCAGTTGTTATGGACTTCAATTATGGAATCATATATTTTTCGTATTGCCATTTTTCTGGGTGCGTTAAAGGGTTACAGAGTAGGCTGTGACACCCCTTGACAATGTTTTTGCTGACCTCTAGTGGTTTAACTTTTCACCTTGCTTGCAGTGACGTACAGGTGGACTCCAGGCCCCCGTGACATCAAGTTCAACAGTCATCAGACGTATAATATATAACAATCGCCTCATTTGTGGAGCAGTGTATACCTCGAAAGGGGACGGTTAAATACAACTGGATGGTGACACACAGCTAATAAGCTACGATAGCCTCCTCCGTGTTGGACTCTCCGGCTCTCCATTCCCTCAAAGGTCAGCGCTGTCAGGACTGCTTGCCGTTGGTCAATGGTGCAAATTTGCGTGTCAAAGTTAATTAAAGTTAAATTAGACATGAACATTTTCTTTGCAGATTTATTTTGCCCTTGCGAGCAAATCCTCGGGTCACTGTGATCCCCTGAATCCGGTTGTGACCCGTCCTTTCAAGTAATGGGAATGGGGAAAACTACAACTCCAAGACAACTGGGAAAACTCCATCAGCTGATTAAGCTCTGGGACAGCTACTAAATTGACCTTTTTCTTAACTGCTGTTTTCCAAAGTCAAGAATGAAAGTTGAACCTCAGGAACACAGCAACGGCAAGGAAGTCATTATTGTGTATCACCTATACAAGCTCAGTGCCACGTCCGATTAAAAAGAGCCCTTCTGCAGGCCAAGTCCGTGCATTGGCTACTGTGCATCGTGACACCCAGAGTGCCTTAACACATCACATCTCTGCACTGTCCGTCTGTAGGATTGATCAAAGTGAGCCAGAAGTTCAGGCAAACAGCAACCGCAAGTGTTATCTCCCGGGAGGACCAAGGCTGATCGATCCCGGACGACTTCCACTTCCCCTCATCATCTGATGACCGATCCGATGTGCCTCCTGGCAAAATGAAATGCTTCGCAGATGTACTACCTGTGCTGGAATTTAGATGGGCCATTAGGCGCTTCAGATCCATGCCTCACCTTAACCACCCCTAACCTCTCCCTTGACCGCAACACGTCAGCTGGCCACTTCCGCCGCCTTTCCAGAACAATATGTGCATGCGTCTGAGTGTAATGTGCATCACTTACTCCAGCTCTCCTGACTCCCACCCTGCCATCACAGTGTAATTGAACTAGCTGTTTCTCCAGCAAGCCTCTTTGGCATTTAATTAGTGTTGAGTTTTGCTCTCTGTAGTACACTTTTCATTTGCTTTATGCTCGGCGCAGTTCCCAGAGTGCAAACCTTCCCAGAGATACCACCTCAGTTCTTAATTACCGCTAGAGGAAATGCCTTGCGAACACTGATTAATTATGTTGTTGTGCCTTCCACCTTCTCCGCACACCTGCATTTCTGCTGTGTAATGTTCGACAATCCAGTCCAATAATGGAGGGGACACCGAGGGACAGGACGTATCAATTCTCGTCCCCACTCTTAGTGATTGAAAAGTGGACTGTGACTAGCTCAAATCCCCCAGGCTGGAAGGTAAAAACTGGCTGGTAAAAAGGGAAAATCGGAGGGAGGAGAATCACTATTCACTCCATGTGCAACTGACCTGTTGATGGACCCTCAAGCAAACCACTTAAACCTCAATTCACCATCGCGGAACCACTCGTCTTTAGATTTCTCCGCATGCCGAAGCGGTAGAGCGATGCTCAACATTTTAAGAGCACGAAGGTGGTGTGTGTTTCAGCCTTTACAAAACCAAACAACAAAAGCGTGAAGAAAAGTGTTAAGAACGGATTACACTTGCTAACCTGCTCTGATGTGAACTGCAACTGTTAGAATTGTCCAGCAAACTGTGTATCATTTACCCACTGTGTGGAAGCCCTTCCTGGAGCGGCTCTGTCCTGCTCTTAATTGGATTTGGGGAAGTTTACACGCTAGCAAAATCAGCAACGTTACCCGAAACAGTGTGACGTATGCCAAATACAGTTAGTCCTCATCCTAAAAGTTAAAATTAAAAACATACTGTTCGCAAATACCGACAAATAGGTAGGCTAAGCATCCAAACGGGGGTACTTCAGAAGCTTTAGCCTCAGGCTTTTAGCACAATACCATGTATGTAGCCATGAAGTGCACATTTGAGACCCTTTTTGCAGGATTCCTGTTTCAAAATGGAGCTAGTAAGCTTAATTAGCTAGCTTGTGACATGACACATGTGAAGCCTACTTTTGTCTGTCTGCAATCATTAATTGTGTTATCATTTTGTTGTCTGTAAAACTGTTATTATTGTAAACTGCATATGTACAAGTACTCCAGTACCTGCTCAGTTAGAAGACTTGTGTTTTCCCTGGCTGCTTGTGAATTTCTACATCAACATGTGCAGCATGGAGCTGCCGACAAAGAGGCATGAATAAATAAAAACACTTAAAAAAACCCTGAATACACTGGTCCATGTTAAAGTCCAGTGTACCACAGCGTCTGCGTTGCCCCTGAAGGGGAGAGACGTCCTGTCACACAGCGCCCTGCAGGCTGCAGCGAGTAAAAACGAAACATTTCAACTGAACACCTGTATGTCCTGGCAGCTCACGTCCCTCGTGGCGTTCAGTTATCATTCACCCCTAAAATCCCCGTCTTGTTTAGCGAAGGCAAAAATCAGCGAAGCAACTGAAGAATGGTCACGGCTTACGAATTTGTCAGGGGAGTCTCTGAGGCGCGTACTCAGAGGTCCTGCGACTTCGAAACCATGTTGGAAAGAAATAGAAGCTACAGTGCGAGACAGCATTCCTGCTTCCTATTAGGATTATGCTGAAAATGCCATTGATTCAAGTTTGAAGCTGCGCAAGGTGAACATTTTGTGTTATGACGTGCCATCTTGTCAGAGTGAAACACAAAAAGGTGGCTGCAAAAGGGGGGGAAAAAAAAAGCACCTGATCCCTGTTAGTTAGGGTGCAATGGAATGCCGGTGTGTCAGACTTGGTCATTGGCAGTAAAACACAGAAAGCAGCAGACGGGGAGTCCTCCACGGTTTGGTGATTTTGGCAATCTGATACAAGGATGGCGAATTCAGTTAGATGGTCCGTTTATCAGAATACTGATGATTATGCGTAATGATGTCAGCCACCTCATGCCACCGTCGACATTTCCATGCACTGAAACGTACGAGGCTTCCTGGAGAATGAACCCTTTCCGTTTTGGCTCCTCAAAATGTACAAATCAGTTTGAAATTGGCTTTGAATATTCACGGTCCAGGAGGATGAATGGTCACCTGTACAAAAGACCCAGTCCGTGCATTGTTGCCGTGAAATGTATTCACAGATGTGGAAGTCATTTGATTTTAAAAATGAACGTGATCTATTGTCCTCATCTTTTCAAATAACAAGGAGGCGCTCCACTGCAGTAACGTGTCACCTAACTTCCTGTCTTCACCTGAAGGGGGAATTCGTTACGCTGCGCTGGTTGACTTGTGCTGCTTGTGACTTGTGTGCATAAGCAAATATTTGAATTTGACCATAAAACCCATAGCAAAAGGACTGGCATTAGGGCAAGCAACTGGGCAGTTAAACCCAGATTTTACATGTCGCTTCAGTATTAATAAACACAAGGTAAGCTCTTTGATGATGACGCCAGAGCTGAGTAACTTTCCTCAGACATAACAGTTGCTGAAAAGTCCTTCCTTGATAAACAAAGAAACTCATGGAATGTTTACTGGTTGATATTTCGAAAGTTCAAATTAACTTGAGTTTCATACCTGTGTTTTCTTCTTCATTCTTTTTAGATTGGATTGCAAACTATCAAACTCAGTGAGAGGACGGATTGCAAGTATATTGCAATCCCTCACTTGACAGGCTGCGCACGTGCCATTGCAAACTACCCACTCGAAGTTTTTATATAAGAGGGGTCTCGCAACCTCGTAACATTTCTTTCAAAAACGATCAAGCTTGCTTCATGAGACAGTTCACGGGGACAGAGAAAGGGACCGTTGGTTGATCCTTTTGAATTCGGTCTGTTATCTATATATTCTTTACTAATGAAGTTTTTCAAAGATGGACAAAGGTGCAAAGGTGCCTGTACTGCAGCTTTAACGTCAGAGTTTAGGTACAGGAACACATACAGAAAAACTCAGCCATTTTTTTTTTTTATCGTTGAAAAGTCTTTATTTCAGTGTCTTGTGATGCAGTTTACTGTCCTGTCGTGCTGCCAGGTAGTGAGCATCGAATTTAAGATAAATTACTGGCCATTCTTCACTTTTGCAGCAGTAAGGCTGAGGTGTTGTTCTGTAAGTGCTGATGTGTGTTTACTGTCTTCGATCTTGGTGATTTAGAGTTGGGGGAACACGGAGCAGGCAGCAGGAAGGGAGATTTTTCGAGCCCGGGCGATGAGCTGTTCTCTGGAGCCTCTTGACTGTATTTAACCCTTGGTATATATATTCTGGTGGTGTGACAGGGAGGAGGATCTCAATGTGACGGGTGCACATGTTTCTAAACAGATTTATCTTTGTGTCATCTCTATTTCCTCGTCTCTGTGCAAAGCACATGGTGTTTTCTATGATTTCAACCACAAACTTTGGTCCTACTCCTTCTGGACTGGGACCCACATTGAAACAGGTGATGTGGTGCTTGGTGTCATCTCCGGTGTCGTTCAACTGAAAATGAGGAGCTTTCTGGAAGCCTCTTCATCATCAGCGGCGGAGCAGATGGAGGGGTGAGGAGGGAAATGTCGAGACACATTAGCTCCAGCCTTGTTTCCCTTCACACTCTTGGAAAAAAAAAAAAAAGAAGACGTTAGCGGAGCTGGATCTGTTATGGGGGCTGGGTTTCTGCCACAACATATGGTCTGTGCTGCTGGTCTCCCATTTTCCGCCAGGACTTTTCAGTCGAGCAATTGTGCTTTGAGGCAAAAAGCAATCATGCAGTCGAAGTAATATTGCCTCTCAGCAATCGTTTCATCTGCGTTTTTCGGCAAATTTGCAGACTGAGTGGATAACATTTTCCTGTGAATGAAGCTGTCAGGCTGAGGAAACTACCGCTCTCTGGAGAGAAAAGCTGCTGTCTCACCTCTGCTGCAGCGTGGGACAGCTTCTCCAGGTTTCAAGAAGTCAAAATCTATTTCTATTGTTGTTGCTTGGCCTCTGTCTGGGTTGAGAGTACTTTTTACAGCACCTCATATCTTCCTCCGCCACCTCGCTCAGCTCAGTTTGCCGCTCTGTGCTATGTCTGTGTCAAGCATTACATTTCTTACTTCATGTAAGTGGCTAGTCAGAGATTTGATGGCCGTTACACTGAGGGTGTGGCGAGCAGCAGAGGAAATCATAACCATGTCTTTGCAAGGACATGAAGCAGCATGCACCAGTGGGCTGCAGCTGACACAATGGCCGCCCTGCCGTTCCCAGTTCCAATGTCAAAGCATGGCTCTGGTTTGGCCCTCTTGGTTTGGATCCGCACGCGGCCTCTTGGCATCGCCGCTTTATTGACGATTGCGGTGCCAAGCCCACATCTGCTCTCGAAAAAAGTATGGCATCCAAAACGATGCTGGAAAACCGAAGAACATTAAATTAGTTTTTCAGATTGCGCTCAACAGGGGCCATAAGCTTTAAATAACAGTCACAGTGGTGGGTGTCGTTTAGAAATCAGAGGAAAAAGGCTCTCCTTATAACTTCAGTAATATAGCAGCGGACTTTCCATTATGCCTTATGCAAAAAAAAAAAAAGGCTAAAACAGTGATTTTTGTAAATGATTTCTTTTCGTTTGTTTGTTTCTGAGAGCAACTTCATTTTCATCAGAGCCTCCGCCCATTACATACTCAGCCTCCAGTTTTAAAGCAGCTATAATCGATATTCTTATATTAGCGATGACTCCTGTGACTACTTGAGCGTGAAGCTGGTCGCTCATAGTGACGAACAGGAAAGAGATTTATCACCTAATACTGCAGATAAACCCAGTGAACACGACCTGACCAGCACAAAAGAGCAGACAGGCAAAGTTAGCAACTAGCTAGTGAACATAATGGAACAGATAGATCCAGATCCAGATATAACTACTGCCTCCGAGGTAAACAGAGCTAAAGAAAGAAAAAAGAGTGAATGCTGGACTTCCATCCATCAAATGAATACTGATGTCGCTCCATGTCTGCTGCATCTATAAATACCATCTTAAAAGGCGATAATGTGTGGCCGTTGTGTTTACAGCTTGTTTCTGCTGCCCCCAAATGCCCCAAAAATCAGTTTTTGCAGGTTTAAAGAAAAAGCATGCAATTTGGCTCAATGCCGTTCAGACTTTTTTTCCAACAGTTGAAATCTTCTCTTCTGTTCCCACTATCCATTAGCACAGACCATTAACAGTTACGCAGACTTGGAGCTCAGTTTAGACTTGAGTCTTTTTTCCGATATACACACATACAGGCCCCGTCCACTTCAGGTAAATCAGAATACAGGTACACCAGCACATAGAGATGGTAGCTTAGCATTGCACCCCTAGTGTGCAGGGAGCATGCCTGTGTGTATGTACAATGAAACAGTGAGGAGACGGAGCAGGATGCAAACAGGAGTGAGGTGAAGTTGGAGAGAAAAACAACAGTGTTGTTCTTTTTCAATCAACTGTCTCCTCTCATGCAGCCACTCCACCTCTGAAGCTTGCAATTGTCCATGAAAGAGATACGTGGGAGGCAGTTTGGAGGACAAAACGGAATATAAATCTAAAACTCCCAAGAACATGTTGTGCCCTGTTTATATTCCTATCAACCCGCTGACTCCAATACAGTGAGGTGTGACTGATGGTGTGGAGAGATGTTATAATGGATACAGACGTGCTGCGTATTTACAGCTCCAGCGCTGCTGCACAGAAACACCACAACTCTTATTTATCTCTCCGTATCATTTCGCCTGGCGTTCCAATCAAGTGTTTTTGGCCTCGGCACACTTCTCACCGCGGAGGCCTTAAAAGAGAATTTTTACGAGATAGAGAAACAAAAGTGACGCTGCGAGCAATTGGAAAGTTGGTAAAACAATGTTTCTTCACCATTTCAAAGCTCCATCCGTCCCTGTTTCAAAGGAAGAGTGGTTTGGGCTCAATATGGTCCTTAGAAGCCAACTGTTGCTGTATGGTTGACTTGAGGGATTCGTTTTTCTGTGTCGAGTAGCAGCGGAGTTGTATTTCATTCGGTTATATTGCAGGGTGGGATAAAAAATTCAGTCCGCAGCAACACTGACATATTTGTGCTCCTGAAAGTGATGTAATTGTGAGTAACTGGACCCCCCCTCCCAACCCACCCACCCCCTGAGGTGTGCTTGCTGTTCCGAATACAAGAGGAGAACAAAAGAGCACATTGCTGTTGTTGATACACCTGAAGGCAACATAAAGCTTTGATTAATGTGTGGCATCGTATCACTTTGTTGGTGGAGGAAAATACAAAGCCCACAGAGAGAGAGAGGCGGTGTGTGGGGTGGGAATTGATTGGGCTAAATACGCATCAATGATAAGCAGGCTGCTCTCTAATCAGTAATAGAGCCAATTAGGCAGCTGTCTTGGTTGGGTTGGTCGATGAGATAGAACATTATCAACCCTAATAGCTTCTCTTCAAAAGTCCTTTCTAAGTGCCCAAGAGCAATTATGGTCTTTGAATATGTTTGGTTTTTGCCTTCTTTTAGAGAGGTAACAGAGAGGAGGGGAGAGTGACTTGAGAGAAAGAGAAAAGAAGTCCTCTCTGGTCGCAGCGGTGGTCGTCTGCTCAGTGCTTTCACCCCCTGGAGGAAATCTGATTGCAACACAGGCGCTGCTTCTAACAGACGCTGTTTCAAACAGATGCTCCTGGAGAAAGGTGCACTGTTGAATTCTCCGATTACATTATCGTCCATTTTAAAAAGGCACCACCTTTCCGCCTCTGGAAGGGAAGCCAGCTGTTCCTTGTGCTGGTAAATAACAAGACTAAAGGTCTGGATTTATAGTTTACTGTCAGATTCCACTCACCCCACTTGCACCACAGCAAAGCTAGTGAGATCAGGCTGTAACGTGCTTTAATTGTATTCCCCCACAGTAACTGTGATGTGTGATGTACAGGGGGGGGGTTACATCCAGGTAACTTCTAATTCGCCTTGTCTCATTACTGAGGATACTACTTCTGTGCAATCATCATGTTTACATACTTCAATTAAATTCTATAACCTAGACCTTAATTTTATCAACAAATCACTGAAATGATCCCGCTGCCTTGACCGGGTCCTCACTCTCCTGAAGCTACGCCGTAACCCTTGAATTCAAACCTACCATGCCAGCAGCCACAGGCGTCTTTGTGAGGCACAGCGGTGCTTTGAGGCAAATGCTAATATGCTAATATCAGCATAGCAACATATAATGGCAATGCTGACGTTTAGCAAGTATAAAATTTCCACATCTTAGCATGTCATTGCGTTCGCAGGTGTTAGCATGCTGACCTGCTCATCAGCGCTATACGCAGTGAAGTTGAGAATGTCATTAGTTTTGCAGGTATTCAGTCATAAACTAACGTATTGGACAAATGAAGAGGGATCACCAACGTTGTTGCAATTCATCCTGAGGGGAACATGAATGTTTGCGCCAAATTTCATGGAATCCACCCAACAGTCGTCAAGACGTTTTACTTAAAACCGCAAATGTGAACCTCATGGTGGCGCTAGAGAATAAGTTAGGAGGTCATCAGTAGGATCCATCTTCTGGGAACCACGAATGTCTAACCTCGTGCCAATCCGTCCAGTAGCTGTTGAGAGATTTCACTGGATAATGAGGACTCTGACCTGCTGTTGCTGCAAGATAGAAGTCAGGGGACCTTTCATGGCCATCCATCCCATAGTGAGACATTTCAGTCTGGACCAAAGTGGTGGACCAACCAACCTACAGCACCATCCCTAGTACCACGCTGCTAGTGTGGCTAAAGAGTCAAACAGTGAATTTTTTTTCTCTCTCTTCTCTTGTACAGAAGGCCGTTCAGCTTTGCCCTGTAACCTTGATTATACTGTGCTGAGGCCTTTAAGTCTGAGCTAAACATCAGTACTTAGAGTCCATTCAACTAGCAGACTCAGCAAACTTCAAATATTGACTGCATTTCTCTAACCGTATGCCGTTTATGTTTCAGTGCCCTAAAAGCTGCCCCCCCCCCACCCGTCTCTCCCTCCCTAGCCCCCCCTCTTTCTCCTCTCTTGCACTCAGGCTTCTCTGTGCTGGACCTGCAGCCGTCCTGGGACCTCTCTCTCTCTCCTGGCTGTCGGTGCCTCATCTAGCCGTATATATCTGGATATTCATATTATTTTTAAGTTTTTTTTCCACTCTCTCCTTTCTCAATTTCTGTTTCATCGTTACCAAATGAAGAATTCGGCTCCATTTCTTACTGGAACTACTACGTGTTTAAATGTGAGTGAACAGAGGGTCCTGGCAGTGTGTCTGGCCCTCAGGCCACTGACTTGGCATGCCCGAATGCAGTCTGTCTCGTCCCCCACCTATGGGACAGCAGAAGACATGGCGTTCCTTCTTGGAACGGACTTCAAGCGCTGCAGGTGGCAGGGATAACCCAGGGCAAGTCTAGCCTGTCTAGCCGGCATCTGTCTCAAAGCAAAGCATTATTTGCCTGTTGGCTGCCCGATGCAGAACCCCTCTGAGTGGAGGAAAAGATATGATTCACAAACTGCTGCTACCCTTTTTAAGAGCTTTGTCGGCAGCAATAAAGCTCGGCTTTCTTTTGCAGATGAAACACTAAGTAATGAACTGATAAACACTTGTTAAGCGGCGTAACGTGAGATTATTATAATACAAGTCATTTATGTGATTGTGCCTGCAACACACAAACAACTCTGTATGTAAAGAGAACAACTAGTGTCAGTGCATTTTCTTGTCAGGCTTGATTGTATAATTAAACTGTCTGGACCATAATTAAAGTTCATCCGACTCGAATAAAAACCATTTTCCATCATCGTCTCGCTTAATTGAACTTTTGTAATGTCTCAAATTACATCTCAAGGGATAATACAGAGGGACCTTCTGCCGGCTTTAAGAATACTCCTCATTCATTCATTCTGAGTTCCATCTAGAGATCAACCTGCACAATCTACATGATAGAAAATAAACTACAGCTTATATTCTCAAACAACAGCAACAAAAAGATGCTCAGAGGTACAAGAAAACTGCACCGAGAGAAAGCAAGAGAAAAGGCATCAGGGATGAAGACTAGCTGGTCCGTTTGGCAAATGTACACCTGGTTAACCGCCCCACCTCTGTTAAAGTGCAGCTCGCAGCTGCTTCCCTGAGCTTTTCTGTGGAGCCATCTATACCACCGTTTGCCTTCATCTGGGCGTTGCAGATTAGAAAACAAATGTAATATAGGCCACCCACAGAGGCAAGATCTACTGACATGATTGCAGGCAAGGAAACCTGGTTTCTAGCCATGTGTTGATGTCCACAGACCACTGACTGTCTGGTACACTGTACAGATCAGTGTCCATTCTGATGGTTTCTACTTTCGCAAGATATTCATGCGTTTTCCTCTCGGTATAACAGCTTTACACATTCATAGCAAAGTGACTGTGACTCATTTTGTCTCCCCACTTTTACACTTACTAAAATGTCTGAAGCAGTGTTTTCTCCATTTCCAGCTGCAAAACTCCACTTGAGAGAGGAGAGGAGTTGATAATAGATTCACCCGAGTCACCTTCAGTCCTGACCACACGCTCAGAGCAATAAACGTAACGAGCAGCAGCCGAGTGACTGCTGGACTGTTGTTGTGCAGCCTGAGAGGACTGCAGGCTCGACTTGGGGCTGAAATAACAACCTCCTTCTCTGCATTATTTAATTCAGTCACGTGTGTCTGTATACATGTACATTTATAGAATTCTCGAAGGATTAGCACAAGGATTCTCATTGATTTACTGTGGCTCTGTTTGTACCTCATTTGTGCGCGTCAACACCAGCCCCTATGGGGGGGTAATCAAAAGTTACTTCCAGTATATCTTCAAATTCAATGCAAAGCATCAGATGATAAGATAAAACGCATTATTATACTTATCTACGTTATGAGATATCATGTTATACTATATCAGTACAATATTATATTACATAATATAATATCTCATATGTGACCCTCATACACTACACTAGGTGTCTAGTACACTGTACTTTGCTGACTTGCAGCATCTACTCACACTATTATGTCACTGGTCGTGGGTACAATTTGTAACATTGTAAATTTGACGTAAGTTGCTCTTCTATAGTTTAGATTTTATTTCTTTTTATTCATTTGACTTCTCATTCATTTTTCATCTTACTTTTTCTTCTCTGTCTTTGTGCTGCTACAAACGGATTTTCTCCCTGAAGATCAATAAAGGCTCTCATCGAGAGTCACAGGGGGGGAAAAAAACAACAACAACCTCCTCCTTTTCCTCTGGAAATAAGAGACATACAGTCATTTCCAAAGTGAGAACGAACGGCTTATCAGTTCAGAAGACTATTGAACAATCTGTGACGGTATTACAAGTTGGAACAGATATGCTTGTACAACAAAGCCATAGAAGCGGGTGAAACTAAAAGTCAAATAAAATGTTTGGCTGATGTAAGTCTTAATTATATCTTCCACTGGCTTTGACTTTAATGTCCCCTTCCTCCTATAAGGTCAGTTGTGAAGGCGGAAGAACAGCGTCCTGCTATTTAAAGCATGACCTACCTGAGAGTCAGAGTCACAGTGGTAATTACAGTCCTGCAGGGCTTCTGCATGTTAACCACTACCTGTCAACAAGGCTGGATAAATTGGCTTTTAATGCAGGAGCGTGTTTCGTCCTCCATATAGTAGCGCGTTTTAGTTTGTGACTCACATGATGCTCTGAAAGAAATCCGAGACATTTGCGGTTTTGAGTGAAAAGTCTCAAGAAGTGTTGCATGGATTGCCATGAAATTTGTTACAGACATTCATGTCCGCCTCAGGATTAATGTGATTACTTTGGTGTTGCACTGACTTCATGTAACGCCATCATCAGGTCAAAAATTGAATTTGTCCAAATCTTTAGTTTATGACCAAATAACTGCAAAACGATTAACTTTCTCTTCGGCCTCAGCTGCAAGTCGCGTTTTGTTTAAATGGTGTTGGAAGGTGCGCTCGGTGGGTGCGTTAAATGCTGACACACAAGTCCCCCACATGCACATGTGTACACATGCGGTATATTTCAGGGTCCCGGTCTGGTAATTGGTGTTACTTTAAAAATTAGATTGCCTTTGAATATTGAGTGCATGGCCACATGATGTCTGTCTGCAGACGCCGCTTGCTGTGAATACTATAAAGTCATACGTTACAATTTCCCCACAGGCAAAACTGCATATTCAATATCTAGTACTTGCTCTGGGTTTGATTGAGGCTTGGACCTGATCGCTTGCTCCCTCTTAGTCTGTTACTTTTAGTGAGCCACTGGTCCTTTGCAAGGATTCAGGGAGTCTTCCAGCATCATGCACTTTGAGACCTTCTCCCTGTAATGAGAGCACACCTCTTGTCTTTGATTCTACAGCGCTCAGCGCAGAGTCAGATTTCGGGTTAAGAGTGTCTCACACGCACGCTGCTAATGAGACACCCCTGTGGCTGCACCGGTCCTCCGTCTGCCGCCGTCCTGATGAGTTTACCTGCTATCCTCTCTGGGTGTCGACTACAGAAACTGCTGCACAAATTGGTCATTAATTTGCTTTCCTTTCGCGGCTTCTCTCACCTGCAGACGTGAATCTTAAATATTCTGTTTTGGGTGTATAGTTGTCTAAAAGAACCGTTGGAAAAAGAAAAAAAACCTCATTCGGCTATGAAGTTAAGAGTGCAGACTTTCTTTGTGAATTTTCTGATGGAGTCAGCAGACATTAATTTGAAGACGGGGAGGTTTTACAATAACCGAATAAGTCATTCCTTGGCTGCCATCTTGCTTGTAAAATAATGTGATGACCTTAATGAGGATGATGATGATGATGAATTGTTGTGTTGGAAGGAAGCCCTTAAGTGTGTGTGTGGCAAATGTGTATTTTCATAATTCATAATTGCCATTTCTGCTGATGTGGGCGATGATAAGCGAAAGTCTTGTGAACTGTACATCGCCAAATACAGTATGAATCTTCTCATCTAACTGTCTCGGCAAGAAAGCCAACGAGCATGTTTCTCAGCAACTTTAGTGTCTGTTCAAATGTTCAGACTACACTTGAAGCAAAGTTTAATTGGGCACCATTACACACAGCCAATGTCATGGCAGGAACCAAAAGAGTTGAACATTCTTCAACTATAGTTGAAAGAGAAGAAAAAGGAGAGAAACTGAACTGGTAAGTTTTGAGATCAGACAGCTAGCCAGCTGGCTACAGCTAATGTGCAGTTGGTTTACCGGCTGTTTGTCGAGAAAACACGGACATAACTTCGTGCGAATAAAGCAAGAAAAAACAAGCTTTGCGTCATATCACACATATAATGTAAAGTCATGGTCCAGCTCGAACAAGTCAGCCTTTTTAAACGCCACTTAGTGTCTGCTAACGACAAAGTGACCATTTCTTCTCTTGAAAGACCCTTTGCTTGCAGCAGTGGCCATACTGTGAGCTTAATGGACTGTAAAATGACTCGCACAATCAAGTGGTTAAATCAAGACCCCTGCTGCAACACTAAACGGTGGACACTGAGTGTATACCAGCGAGCTCCAAAGACTTTTGTATCTCACATGAAGTGGGGCGTCACTGTGCTGCATTGTATCTTTCGTTAGGTTTATGGTGACCTTAGGGACCTCGGCTGGCTACATTTAACAAGCGATTACTGATGAGGAGCATGAGAAAGTCGTCTACATGAGCCTCTGCAGAACTAAAGGTTACACCCAAGAGCATCGACAGCCGTGATGGATAGCGTCAGCTGGGCTGTGCCTGCAGCTCGGTCAGTGAAAGGAAGAGTAGTAGTAGTAATAGTATATTGCAATACCAGTCAGCAAATGGCTGAACAAAATTCATAGACATTTTGCACAACTTACAAGCCTTTCATAACTGACATGAGAGAAGAAATGCAGGGCATGTAAAACAAAAACTCATTCTGTGTCAATGAAACGGGCTGCAACCTGCAAATTAGCGGCAGAAATTACGAATCTGTTTGCTCATTGGAAATGTTTTGTTCAGTTCGGTTCAAAGACTCATAGTCGCTGACCGATGCCATGCAAAGTCAAAATTGTTCAGTTGCAACAGCTAAGGGCTTGCCTTCAGCCAATTATTCTCTCTCTATATATTTTCACTTTGACATTCTCTTGGGAATGAATTCAAATGAATGAACATTTTAAGTTGATCCCAAGATAATTTGACAGGTTCCACACAGAGAAACACACATGTTGTAATGCAGTAGGCCTACGTGTAAAAGGCTTTTGAAATCACATTTTCTTTTATGGTCATCACCGCCTAATCTTGATCCAAACAACACTTCCGAATCATTATGTTCAACATGTTGTAAAGAACCAGTAAAACATCAGTGATTGCACCAACAAGACAAACAAAAGAACCTATTACTTGAGAATTCCACTTCCACCTCAAGGCTCTTGTTGCCATGGCGAGGCTTTTGATGATGAAAAAAGATCATCACCATTATTGCTGCCTCTGCACTTGTCCTTGGCAAATCTACCATTTGCTTCACACTACGGTGGTTTCAGTTTGGAGACAGGCAGTGGTAATGTTCTTGGCAGAGGACTGTATTTGATGAAAAGCTTTTATTTCCTTCCCTTGTCTTGTCTTTGTTTGCCACACTGTGCCGCTTCGGTGGCAGAGAAAATGAGGTTCAAATCAAGAGCCAGCATCTCCTAGTCCAAATTCAGGAACAGAGGTGGTGGTGAAAAAGACGAAATCCTAATTGCATAGAGAGAAAAGATATTTGAAGGAACTATGGCTACTATTCTTTTCTTTGCCTTGTGGCTGCTGAGGCATGAGACAGCTGCTGGCCTTAAACTACTTTTATACTAGAGTGTGACAAGGTTAGGGATGTGCCATAAAAAGAGAGAGGTGGTCTTTCTGAAGCCATATTGGATTGAAATAGCCGTTGAGATGGGATCATTACATTTCACATTGTCCTGTTGGAAGATTACTGATTATCCCTGCAGCTCAATGGTGGAAGAAGTACTTCAGTCAAAGTACCAATATCTTGTAAATGTACTAAATGTAAAAACCTCACTGCAAGTCCTGCATTCACAATCCTACTTAAGTAAAAGCACCGACGTATTATCAGTAAATTGTACTTGTACTGACACATGACTATATTTGACATCGTTAGATTAGTTAATACTGATGCATCAATGTGTAAGCAGCATTTTACTGTTGTAGCTGGTGGAGGTGGAGCTAGTCTTAACTACTTTATATTTAGTTTAGTCCAGTGGTTCCCAATCTAGGGGGTGGGGCCCCTCCAAAGGGTCACAAGATAAATCGGAGGGGTCGAGAGATGATTAATGGGAGGGACATGGGCATGACGGACACTCTTTAAAACTTTGAGTTGGATGAGCGTTTTCTCTGAATTTTGTTTTAGCATTTATCAACAAGCTAACGTACATGTCTGTTGAGCACATTATCACAACACTGAGAGTCTACAGCCGCGCTGGCGACTCTGAACACCTTTCTTCAGAAGCAGCACATCTGCCAACCCCTATTTATTTTTTTCTAATCACCAGCCTCATGTGCTCAGCCACTGCGGCAACAGTAATTATTTCCTTCCTGTTCCTGACAGGAGTGAATAGTTCAGCTCTGCCTCACGAATCTCTCGATCTGTGTATTTGCCTGCAGACGTGCGGCCATTTCCTCCAAGCGTGACTCTAGTGCGGTGTTTAAATGTCCAAACACAAGGTCCTCAGATACACTGCGGCTTCGGTGTCATCCCTCCAGAATTGGGAGATCGGCCTCATAATCTGCTACTGTGTTTACAACCATATCTCATTATGAATCAGGTCTGTGGTCTTTTTGAAAAACTTCCTCTCTGCTCATTTGTGAGGACTCTGAACTCAAACGGGGCTCTCTGTTTCAGCAGAGCAGAGCACTGTGTAACGACTGGTACACAGGGGAAAGGACAGGTGATCAAAACCAGGCAGACAGTAGACAAAGGGGACACTAGGGAATCTCTGGACCGCTTGCACAAAGGACAAAGATGAACTGGCACAGAGGGGAGGGGAGAACACAGGTTAAATACACACAGGTGAGAGACTAATGAGGACCAGGTGAAACTAAACCGGGCGGGGCAAGCAATCACGAAGGCGGGAAACCCACAAGGGCAGGAAGTGAAGTGTCTGAAACGAGAGGAGAGGTAAGTACTACAAAATAAAACAGGACATGTGCCACACAAAACACAGAACAAGACAAAGCTAAACGGACAGGACGAGACGTTACACACTGCTTTGTACTTCCCAGTCTCTGTGATAACTCATTTCGAGTTATTTGGTTTACAACATAGCCAGTCATATACTGTAGGTGTCGACACTGACACGTTTTTCCGTTTCTGTTGTCAGACCCATTGGATCAGAGGGAATAAATGCTACGTGCTAAACAAGTTTCAAGTTCCTTTATTGTCAGATGCACAACACTGACAGCAAAGCAGCCGTTGGCAATGGAATTCTTAATTCTCAGGCTCCCTCCGACAGTGCTCAAACAATATGTATAAAAAAAAAAAAAGAATAATATAATATGGATAAAATAAAATAAAATATAATACTGTGCTAGACAGGTGTATGGTAAGGATGAAATGAATACATTGTAATGTAGACAGGTTATGGACAATAAGAGGATTTTAGACAGGCTGTGCACTCATAAATATATATATATATATATATATATATATATATATATATTCCTTCTCCATCCTACGTATTCTTACCCCATGAATACCTGTTACTATCTCGACACCTCCTCTGTCCTTCTGTTGCTTTCTGCAGGTATTTCTGCCTCCGGAGCTGTAGAGTCTGCATCTATGATTGCGAGCCACCTCCTGCCCCCTATTAACTATTATTATTAATTAGCAGCCTATCCTTTACTCTGATATCTCTCTTTACAGTCTGGTATCTGCTGCCTTCAGGAGTGACGCGGCGCACTGTCAATGACCGTGACACGGCAGATCCGCTGGTTCAATCTTGTGCAAGCGCGTCAAACGTGTTACTATAATGAGTTAGTCTACTGGAAAATCGACAGGCGTGTTGGAGACACAAAAACATTTCACACAGCTCAATGAAAAATTGTCGATCAATTAAAAAACCATATCCTTAGCTCTTACTGAGATAATTGTTCTGATAATATCAGATAATTATTCTGAAGTCCATCTACTTTGGAGCATGTTTGGAAAGAAACCGTTTCAGCGGGGGAAAATACAGAGAACAATGTTGCTGCCTTCCGAGATCTTTGGCCTGTAGCAGCAAAAATAAAATGTCGTTATAAACCATATGTTTCCACAAAAGACGAGTTGGGGGCAGGAGGTTAGCCACACAGAATGTCTAAATTGGTTCATCCATGGTTTGCATCCTTCCTACCAACAGTCAACGTTGGTTTCTTTTAACCAGGACTAGGAGGACTAGTCATTCCCTAACCTTACCCAAGTATTTTCAGTTTTAGAACCTTGACCATAGAGGAGGAGGAAAATGGTCATGAATTAATGTAATAATTAAAGGTCATATGGGTTGTTACGGGAGGCAATGGCAATCGGACTATTTTGTCGTTTAGGTGTGACTTGTGGCCGACTGCTTGCAGTTGCACAGTTAGTATTTGGCCTTTGATGGTGATCCACTGTCTCGGTTTCTTGTGGCTTCCATGTTCAGCCGCTATTGATTTTGCTGGACTACCTCGTTTATTAGTGTCAAGCTGAAGGCTGTGGCAGCAGAGACACTGCTGGTGATGGATACTTGTGTTTGGAAGTAGAATAAATCTCCCAGCTCCTACATATCCAAGCTGGAGATTTGATCAATCGATTAACCAGACAAAATGAAACCAGCGCTTATTAGAACCAGAAACATACCGTATATCTCCTGTTTCACTCTCGCCCCGGCAGTCTGCTAATCCAGTTAGTCCGTGCAGTCTCATTAACGTTCTCCAATACAGACTCATCCATCACTCTGTTTAGTCCCATAGCAAGCCTATGGCCATATATTATTTATATCTTCCTCACCCAAAGACAAAATTTACTGTAGTCTGATCGGGCTAATTAAGATTCTAAATAAGCGTGGACATTTTTTCATTGGGTTTCATTTGCTGTCAGAGAGGAAAACGGTGAGACCTGTTACCTTCTGATTCAAACAAAAGACAGCTGTCAAGGACCAAATCGCTTCTTATATATTGTAATGGTGATTTTAACTGTCCCTGCTGCACCCATTGGGATGATATTCATTTGGGGTAGAGGAAAATAACAGTGTTGTTTTTAGCCATGTGTGGCTTCAGCCCAGAATGGTCAACTATTGGATGGATTGCCTTGAAAGTTATATACAGACATACAGACTGTGGTCCCCAGAGGACCTGAATCCTAATGACTACAGAAATCAGACTACAACTACAGAGTCATGTCATACTTACTGACAGAAACACTGCTTTCATTCACTAAAATGGTATGCCCCAAATCCATGCTCTATACTAATTCTAAGCAGTGTTAAAATCCAACAGTATGCATACAGCTTCTACATTTCACATTAAAGGTCTTCCTCCTGCTCAACAGACACAACCCCACCCTTTATTGGTAGGCTTTACTGTTAATAAAGTGTTGAGTATTGAGACAGTAAGTTAACGGTGATTTAAAAAAAAAAAATCATATGCAGTCAGATTGGTAATTGTAAATTAGACTTATTTTTTTTAGCCATGCTAGGAGCACGGTTCTAGGAATGGTTCAGTCAATCAGTCAGTCCACCACTTCGGTAATGAAACATCGCAACGTCTGCTGGATGGATAGAGGTGAAATTTTGTGCAGATATGGTCATTCATGGTCTCCAGAGGTTAAAACATACTGACTTCCCTTGACTTTTTCTGTAGTGCCAACGTGAGGTTGGCACAAATTTCACGTCCCCTTCAGGGTGAATTGTAATAACTTTGGTGATCCTCTTACTTTTCATAGTGTCGTCATTGGGTCCAAATTTAAATTTGACCACTACTTTGGTTTATGACCAAATTCCTGTAAAAGTAATGACGGTCCTCAGCTGTACTTTGTGTTTAGTGCTAATTAGCAAATGTTTGCTTACCCACTGAACTAAGAACTATTGTGGACATGGCAAACATTATACGTGCTGACATCAGCATGTTAGCATTGTCATTGCATGCATGTTATTATGCAGACGTTAGCATTTAGCTCAATGCACCGCTGTTCCTGTGTACAGCCTCACAGAGCCGACTAGCACGACTACAGGCTGTCAGTCCTGTTATGAGATGAGCAAGTTTTAAAGAGTGTCCTGTAGCATATTTCTAGCCGACAGTGGTAAATCTTCATCCTGACCTCTTCCACTTGCCCTCTCTTTTGGGTGATGGTGTTGAGTTTGGGTGGACCGGCAATTAACAGGCTGAGAATCAAATTGAAGAGGCAGACAGATAGTATACTGTGTGGCATCTGTCACCCTTAGCTTGCAGTCCAATGCCGTAAAGGTTGAGGCATCCTTGCAAAACAACATCCATATGGAGAGGCTGCACCGCTGAAAATCTCCCTGGGGACACTATAACAAGCCTTATTAAAAACAAATTCTGTTGTGTGGGGGAGGCCTCCACTGGTGCCTCATGAATTTAATCATATTACGGATTCCTCCTCTCTGGACCTGAATGAGAGATGAGTTGGGTGCTCATGGAAAATGTGTCCCCAGGTCATCATCAGGAGCATCATCAGTTACCAATGGGCTGATGCGAGACCCGGGGGTTTAGGCTGAAGTTGCAAATAGCCAATATTTGGTCGGATTTCCAATGGAGGAACAAAAAGCAGAGCACGAGGGGACACCACCTGAGATTATCCCTCGTGAGGAATACAGAGAATCGCCACAAGCACATATAGACGCACTGAACTTTAAAGGACCACAGAGCAGTAGGAACCATAACCTGTCTATGTTTTGGGCTGAAGTTGCCTTCTTCTCCGTAGCAATATACGGACTGGACTCGTCTTTTTAAAAAAAAATTTTTTGATTAAATATAAAAAATAAAAAAATGTATCTGCCCACCGGAAAAATGCCCGGAATGCCAGATCACCAGTCCAGCGCTGGTCTTTCTGGCCCTGCTCCTTGAGTTGTGGCTCATCTTGATACTTCCATGTCGGTTAGAAGTCATTCACACCACAACCACGTCTACATGTGGCCTTGCAAGTTGATGACTCTGCTAGAAATGGCTGGCCTTCCACTCAATGAGAGCAATTTCCCTCAGGGGTACTGCCCTATTAAATGCATATTTAATGCATTTTTATGTTCAAACCAATATGAGTCGCAGTGTGCCGCCAGGTTTGGCAATAAACAACATTACGTAGCTTAGCGATATATCACGCTTCCAGGAGCCTAGCACGTGAGAGCGCCGCTAAATGACTTCACCTCCTCCACAGCGCATCAAGGCGGGATGGGCTGTGGATGGTAGCGTGTTCTGCCATTTATCACAGGAGGGAAGTCCAGCAGTCCTGCAGCGTCATCAACTTGCAAACCATGCCACACTGATCTGCCACTGAATACGCAGACAAGGGGGACTAACGCTGTTGTCAAGATTCAGGCCGATGTGTTAGTGATTGGTTAGGAAATGGAGGCAATGTTAGACTGAAGATGGAAATGTAGTGAGGAGAAGTCAAGCTTCAGTTTGACTTTACTTATTCATTGATTAGTGACTAATGTCCGTCTCAGTTTGTTTTGGTAGACAGATGATAGCAACAAATGCTAATAGCTTTAAAAACCACACCTTTCAGTTCCCAAAAGTGCAACCTCGCTGAACTGGGCGGAGACAGACTCATCACCAGACCTGTACAAGAAACTGTCACTCCGTCTCTGATTTCATCATGATTTGTACAGAATTTTAATAAAATGAATAATTTTTCCTGCTCGGTATATTTACACAAAAGTCAAATTGCATAACATTTCATCCACACCGTCCCAATGAACAAGCAAGATATCAATTGTTAATTAGTGAGTTTTAGAGTTGCCGGTAGGTGGATTCTTGTTACCTTTGGTCAAGGTCCTATTTCCTGTCTTCAGGCATACTAACTGTCTCCTGGCTGTAGCTTCATATTTGATATTATTGCATGTATCTAATCTGTTGATAGTGCCAGGTTTCAACAGGGGCACTTTGGAGCCTATCCGGCCTTGGCTTTAGAATACATTCTACCTCTGCGGTTGTGCTGCAAAAAAAAAAAAAAAAATATTACACAACTTTAAACACTCATTTACAGTCCTCTGCAGTCTTTTCACAATTGTACCCATTATGCTGGGTCAGAAAATCATACCCCCATTCTGCCTATTATGAATAGCCTCAATTTTTCTTCTATTACATTGTAAGCCCATAAATTGTTTAATATGTCATTGGGGTGGCATATTAAAGTCTCTTATTTTCAAAACAATACAGGACTTACGCAACGTTGTATAATCTCTAAACCCCTGTTTGTTTTTATATTCGTCCCATGGCATCTGCTGCGGAATCTTAGAAAGGAAAAGGCAGATATTGGTGTGTATGTTAAGAGCGTGTACCTGATTGTAATTATGTCGATACAGAGATGAGACAGCGGTGAGTTTTTGCACAGGTGCTCTACATACAGTACCGTGCAACAGTGTGCAACATGTTTGATTGATATCCAATGCTTGCTAACGGTGAATATCAGCTAACACTCTTCACCTGTAGCCTTAGCAGCGGAGAGCTTTCCCTCCTTCATTAAATGGCCTTCATGCCAGGCTTCCTGCAGGGCGAATTAGTCACAGAACTCCTCCTTTCACATGTGATGCACTGGACAATACAGTACAGTACACCGCATGTCCTAACATGTCTTTACACATGCGTATGAATGAATGAATGCATGGTGTCAGTAATGTAGCAACAAAAGAATCAAGTGAGTCAACCAACAATTCAAGTTCCTGTTTTTTTTATTCATTTCACTCTTTGGGCAAATAAATCCTTTAAAGCTGAAACAGAGGTTGCGGATGATATTGCTGTAGCTTTCGACAAGACGCAGGGCAGTGCAGCTTTATTTATTGATGAGGACCCGAGCCCTGTTTACATCGAGCTGCCTTAAAATAGGGATGTCAGACCGAGCAGTGCGATGGTTTACTAATTATCTCTCGGGCAGGACTCACTGTTTGAAAGTTAATGGGCTCAGATCAAACTGGCTGTACTTAATGGGGTGCCCCAAGGTTTTGAGCTTGGCTGGATTTTATTTTCTCGTAATATGAATTATTCAGGTATTAATGTGCATGGAGCCAATTCTCATAGTTGTTTAGATAATACGGTTTCACATGGCTGCAGATGTTCTCTCTTAGACGCGTTCCACAAATGAGTCTGCCTTCTAAGGAATAGTTTCACATTTTGGGGAATATGTTTATTTGCTTTCTTCGTTTGAGTTAGATGAGAGGATTGATCCCACTCTGATGTCCGTACGCTAAACATGAAGCTAGAGCCAGCCGGTGCTTAGCTTAGCATTACGACTGGAAGCAGCACCTCTAAAGCTCACTGTTTCACACCTTGCATCTGGCTTGTTTCATCCATACGAACATTTAATAGAAACCGACTCCACTTTTGAAATAACTCACACACACTTTTCGAAGTTTCTGTTTATGTGCCCCTGTGTGTCCTGCGCAGTGGTCTGAACCGTTGCATACGCTAAACTAAGTGGGAATTTGGGAAATGAAGTCAACGGTTTACTTCATTCCCTGATGACTACGTTTCCCAGATTCCATCTCTGTAGCACGTGAGTTGCGTCTCTTCAGTGAGACGTCGGGTCCTGCGACAGATGCCTTGTAAGTCACTTTCTTCAAACAAAGATACGGTCGCTCAGAATGTTTTGTTGCTTCCACCCAGCGCGTCATTTGTAGATCAGAAGGTCCCGGACCACGGAGAGTTTTGCTGTTCCGGCGGGTCGGAGGAAAAGTCATGGAACGCGTCAAAAATCCACAGTGCCTGGAGCACATTGGACAACGCCTCGGTGCTACACAAAACTGTCATCAAAAACAAAGCTTCATTTGTCCTGTTGTTTCCCTTCCCGTCTGTGGGCGGAAATGGAATTAGGGAAAGTTCCAAAGTTCTGTTGACAACCATGAAAAGCAAGCAGGCAAGGAACTGCATTAAGTCACGCTCTGTTTCAGTTCTATGGACAACCTCCATACTTTCCCCCCAATTTAGATAACATCAAACATTACACAAAATGTGTTTACAGAGTGACAAAGGAGGTGCTCTTGAGAAAATGTTATGTTTGTGGTTGTAATGAGATTAAGCTTCGAACGATCATCTTCTGCTGCTGACTGAATCATTGCTATTGGCAAACTTCTGTCCTGTCTTTGCAAGCGTATCATTTCACATCTCAGTTCATCTCGCGTCATTGTCGGAATCATGTTTCTGCTCCAGCCACAAGTTAAATCACTGGAGGTCAAGGCAAGATTTTCATGTGGTTTCCTGTTGAATTACTCGTGAAGTGTCTATATGTATCCAACAATTGACATAATACAGACGAGCATAATATTGTTTCCATGGAATCAGTAATTGTCTTGACTTTTGAGACCCCGAAGTCTTCCATCATGCCAACAATGATCCCCATCCCATAATTTTGTTAACTTTATTTTGCAGGCATGACAGAGTGAAGAACCCTAATTTCCCAACTCAGTGGCGGTGGAGCGGAACGAGCTGCTTACCGAATGAAAACTCCTACCGACTCCAGCAGGTGTTCAGCCTGGAGCCTGAGGAGCTCTGTGAAAAAACGTCTCCCGAGCAAAATGCAGCATTAGACCTGGAGGTAGCTGTGCAAGACGTTTTTCTTTTCATGTGTCGTCCCAGAGTCCCATTTGTGTATGTGTGCTGTTATTATTGTGCATGCTATTAAAGCTCCATCTTTATAGAGACTGAATTTGTTTGTTTGCTAGTCCTCCCATCTACGTTCAGTGGTAACATGC
This sequence comes from Enoplosus armatus, assembly GCF_043641665.1. Lineage (NCBI taxonomy): Eukaryota > Metazoa > Chordata > Actinopteri > Centrarchiformes > Enoplosidae > Enoplosus > Enoplosus armatus. The sequence continues at coordinate 3,475,948 of NC_092195.1, forward strand.
TGTCTACAGATTGTGCCTGTTGCGCGAATGGAACTGTGGCAACCATCAAAACACATTTGTTTTTTAGATTCTCCTTTCTTTCTTTTTTTTGTCATGTCAGCAGGGCCGTACTGTGGATGATTAGACACCCAGCCAAGCCTAACTGTCAACATAGATCCCCGTCCACGGACACCACCAGTTAGACAAAGGTTGGTCAAGGTTTTCTGACACTGCTGGGTGTCACCTGTTATTTAAGTTGCGACACTCTGACCTTCTAGGACACTTTTGCCATTTATCTGGATGGATGGCAAAGGCCTTGACATTTTAGCATTTTTAATGGTGAAGTCAGAGACCTTAAAGATTCTTAACCATGTGGTACGTCAGCAGCTTACATCAGACGCTCATGGAGAGCAGATAAAGTTAAACTCTTCAAGCTTTCCGTATTAACAATGGGTCAGATGTGTAGAGAATGTTATTTAGAGCATGTTTCAGCTCATTGTTTTGGTTTACGGGCCCCAACTTTGTGTTTAGATTCAGTCTCACCGCTCTCATCATTGTCATTTGCTTTTTTCAGGCTCCAATAAACCCACTGTACACTATCCGTGTAGCCAAAGTGAATATTTACCGACTGACATTCATTGGATGGCTTATGTTGCACCATGTCTGCTGGACATCCACAATAAAGTAGAGTGAGGAGTTGTGCCACGAAAAAAAAAGATGAATGCAGCTTTAATTTGCATTGATGTCTTAAATGCTACGTGTAAGAAGAAGAAGAAGAAGAAGAAAAAAAAAAAAATCATATACACCCAAAACAGTAGCAAACTCTGCAAACCCTGGCAACCCCTCTTGAGGCTACAGCACATCACTGCTTCTATAGTGAAAAGTGCTTCTATTACTTCTGACACGGCTACTGCTTTCTGAGCCAGACACTCTTCATTGCTTTGACACAGAATGCATTCAATGGCTACATCTTTCTACAACACAACACACAATGACTGTCAATTAGACTGCAGTCCGCTCCATTCTGCTACATCTACATCTAAAAAGAAACTCCACTGATCGCCTACTGTCGTTTTACAGCTCAGGACGGTGTCACTTTTCCTTCCACCTCGCTCTCCATTCCTCAGCGTCACAGAGGAAATCTTCTCCTCGTGGGGGTGGAGAGTTCATCAACGCCAGCCACAAGATCAGATGCCCCTCTTGGACACGATGATTACTGGATGTCTGGACATATCTACAGAAGATTACCCGGGATAGATCACGCATCAAAACGATTCTTTCTCAGGTTTATTGCAGCTTTTTACTTGTGGCCAAATGCAGGAAACTGATGTATTTCTATAGATATCCTGTACAAGTATGTATAGTGAATATGTGTAGTTTTGTATTGCATTATTGCACTTACTTTCATTTCATTTTGTGCACTGGGAATCCCTCTCGGCAAAAATAGCAACAAAAAAAAAATAAAGCCCACTGAAGATATACATATTGCAGCATTTCTGATTAATCTCTGTGGCATTTACTGTGAGGCAGCTCAATCCATGAATTAAAGAGAGTGCCCTTATTTCTGTTGAAATGGAATCTTGGTTTATGCTAAATAAATAAAGTGTGTTGCTGTTGGGAGACACATGCTGTCAGTGTTGTGGTAAAGCGGAGTATGAAGTGTTTTGATGGCATTTGGGTGCATTTTGGATGTTGGATTAACTGTTGTGCTGAGCTGCACGCCGGTAAACTATGTGAACAGTTTTGAAACGTGCCGTTTGCAGTTGTTAATAAACTGAAAATCGTCTCAGTTGCCTATGTAGCCTATTCAGAGATTTTGTCGTTTTTTCACTCTCCTTTAAGCTCTGATTTGGTCTCCACCACCTCCTGAGGGACAAATCTGGCTCTTTAGCTGCTAAATGCTCCACTATGTTGACCAGCTGACTTTGCCTGTCCGCGGGTTTATCGAGCGCTCCTGCTGCTGAACAACTAGGTTGTTGAGACAGTAAAGTTATGGTCTGTAAAACCAAAACAATGAGCTGAAAGATGCTAAAATACAGCAGAGTCAGGTGATAATTCACAGCGGGTTGGTCACTTTGAGCAACTCATTTGACCCATTGTTGACATTTACATTTGGAAAAGTAAAAAAAAAAAAGTACTCAATACTCCATTAAAATGCCAAACTCTGTGGACAGCCTCAAAGGAGAGAAAGGTGAGAGTCATGTCTTTGATCATGTCCTCTCCATTTACACAGGTGGACTGAGGCTAGCAGTGCAGCCATGGTGCCCAAGCAGATGTTTACTAATCCTCCAGCGCTCTGAGAGACACCGGGAGCTGCAGCAAGTTCCCGACACCCAGATGTGATCAATGCCGATTTACAGCCTTCCTGCACTGCAACGTGTTGCGGGAGCTGGAGTTCCCATTTAAGTCAATTATGGGACTGTTTGGTGCAGAAAGGACAGAGCTTTGAGTCACTGAGCAACCAAACATCACTGCTTTCATTTAGACATTAATCATATGTGTCAAATGTGTCAAAGTGTCAGATATGTGCTATTATATTGCAATTAATACGCCACTCTAATTGGTTTGTCTTCACTTTTGCCTGAAGGTGGAACAGGAGAAAACATACATCTCCATGAGACAAATGGAAAAATGGAAAATGGGCGATCAGACCAGTCAGTCAGGTTCGGACACAACAAGCTCAAGTCTGACCTTAAAACTGATGCAAATTGTCAGGTTTCCATCCAAATGTGACGCAAATCGTAGCCGAATTTCCAGAAATTCAGCAAAATAAAAGTGCAAATGAATGTACGTTTCCATCCACTGACGTACATGTAATATTAGGAGTATAGTAAGAGGAAGAAGGTGTAACAAGATGACGTTAATAAAAGAGCGACAGTGAAATCTCAAGCGATGGGAAACCATGATGTAAACGTGGTATTGTGTGTTTCACATATCATTTTGAGGAAGGTTACAGTCACCAACTTTTCCACCTTTAGCCAAGTGTGAAAACTTTATTTGACCATATTTCAACTTATTTTTCCACTAAGTTTGTTGTTGGAAACGTGCATGAAAATAGGTGGATGGAAACGCACTTACTTGATTTTTAGCTGCGCGAAAACGACGTGCATGTGCCATTCAAAACGGCAAAGAACTCTAATATCGTTCTTAATACTCAGCGACATAGTGTACATAATAACACATAATAGTGACATGTGGGTTTAAAAAGAGCTGGAGCAGATTTGAACAGTTCACAATTAAGTTTGGATAAATAATAAAAAGAACACTAACACAGGGTCAAAACATCCCAAGGACGTTTTCTACTCTATTGCGTGGGAGCCTTATTGACCCCTGGTGGGTCGACTTTGACCCGGTGACTTTTAGAGTGTGTGATGACACACCACCTGAGAGGCTTTCTCCCGGAGCTGCGCTGTTTGGCCTTCTCTCTGTAGAGAAAGATTCGTCTGGTTCTTCAAAGTGCGCGGGAGCTGTCAGTCTTGTCTGTGTTCTGGTCTGTCACTCCGCATGTGTAACCCGTCTGGCATTTTGCGTAGCTCGGGGCTAACACCACAGTGGAGATGGAACATCCGTAGGACACGACAGGATTTGCTGTAAACAGGGTTTTCCATCCTTGCTAAGTTAACAGACAGTCCCTTTGATTTCTAAAGACTGTACTGTTCTCTGTAGATTGTGCACAGTACAGATATGGAAACAGTGTTTAAGCGTAAGACTACTCTTTCTAGATATTATCTCCTTCTACAGCACATTTTCACTTATTTATAAAATGGCTGATCCATATCTCTGAATCTTCAGGTCTGCATCTTTGTGATTCTCTCCTCTGCAGTATATATGTGACAGTAAGGCTTGGATATTTCCACAGCCACCTATTCAGCTGTAAGCTACTCTACTCTGATGATATGTGAAAACTTTCTTCACTCTGTTTGCCACTAAACTCTGTTTTCCAACTTTTATGAATAAAAAAAAAAGCCTAGATTTGCGTAATTACCTTTGCACACACTGCATCATTTCCTCTTCATGCTGAAATTTCAGCTTTTTATCTGCCAGGAAGGATCAGGCCCAATTTCCACACGCGCAGAAAATATTATATCAGACTCCGGGATGCAAGAAAAACAAGCCCTGAGTCTTTCTGTGCATCTTTAATTCTTAGTGCTCGCTCAGATATACAGCCTTTCTTCAGACCATGCAGGGTCTCATCATCACATTACATGAGGTTGGCTGGCCAGTAGCGTGTGATTTAGTTGCTAATGTGAGCCAACCTGAAGGAATAAATTCACGAAATCCACCTGAGTTCAAAGGCTAAATCTGAAACACTTAAGTCGATGAAAGTAAAGTAAGTTTAAACTTTACATTATATATTCTCAGATGGTCAATGGTCTTTACTTACACTCCGTTCTAATGATGCGACTCGATTTGGTAGGGCTTTAAAGTAGTCAGTGGTTACAAAGAACTTAAGGAGGACTTCACACGTGTGGCTGGTTGTTTCCTTGACACCAGCCATCGTCCTTGTCTTGTCCTCTAAATATATGTGTTTTCGCACTGACCTAAATGCTGAGTTGAACGCTCGTCAAAATAATGCACAATATTAAATAAATAAAAATGACATTATGAATTAGCGTGTGCAGCCTTACAAAGATGAAGGAATAGAATATGTTAGTTTCTGTTTCTGCATCCTGTGTTGATTTACAGAAGCAACTAGATAGTTGATTCAGCATGACACTGACATTGTTGCAACAGGAGCTTACTGGCCAAACTTGGTAGTAGTTGTTGAGCTTGCTAAGGGGGCATGTGATTGGCTGAAAGGTGAGAGGGCGGAGACAACTGTCATGACATGATTCATAATAATGAGTTGAGGTTTATTCATTTCTTCAATAAGTTCACAAATTGTTGGTTCGTGTATATATTTGACACAATTTATGAATACGTTTATTTATTTCATGATGTCTTTTTTATTTATTTACTGCTGAACACATTGATCCAGTTCATTTCACAAGATTTTCCGAGGCATTTTAAAGTACCAAAACAATGTGTGTGTGTGTTCGCACAGCTAGAAATGTGCTTCTGCTTAACTAGAACATTTCCACTGTTGAATTCCACATTTGTGCTGCTCATTATGGTGCGACACTATATTTCTTTTAGGACAGGAACAGTAGACCGACAGCAAATATATTGATGCATTCAGGTTCACATGGTTATTTCCATACAGACACCCAGCTCACTTGACTCTTTCCCGGTCCATCGTGAGATTTATTCAGCCAACACCGTTTCATTTGACCACCTCTCCTGCTGCATTGTCAGGCTCGCACTCTTCATGCGTTTCATTTCTGCTCTGACTGATTAGAATTACTGAGCTGTAATGCTACCAATCCTTCACACTCTGACAGCAAACCAATTTCCAGACCACGACACGACACGACTTCATTGGCCGACGCTGACAGAGACGTGCTGATTGATACAGACATGTGACCCTCGTGATAGCTCCTCACAGTGTTGGGATTCAAGTCTATCCTTTATACCAAAGTGTTTCTATGCATTGAGTAGGAGACAGCACTGCCCATGAACTGGTTGTTAAAGGGCTATTTTCATTCTAATCCAAAACTAGAGTGACAGACCTAAGCATCATGTGGGCCCTTGTGGCCACAGCCAGCCCTCAGCAAGAGACCTCAATCATCACAACAGCAGGAAAGTAGAGCGTGGTCTCCTGTGATGGCACAGTCCAGACATCCACAAAAAGACATCGTCCATGTCCAAGGACAAGTAAAAGTCCTTGCAGTTGAGAGCTGATTCACACCCTCGAATTTTAGGGGCCTATTGCCAAAAAAAAAAAGCTCTCAACTTGAGCCTTTGCTGCTGGTGTTGTTTATAGTTCACAAACCGGTCTGCAGAAGAGAGAGCAGACATGCATTATTTAAAGCCCAGTGAACCACTTTTCATATTTCTAATGGACTTCCTGAGACTGCTATCAAGAGTTACGTCAAAAGGACTCCACATTCACACAAAATGCGATCCTGAAACCCTCCACTGTTAATCTTGATTGTGGCCGTACACAGAAGATATTTCAGCAGGGTGCAACTTGCAGGCTGTTAAAATCCAGAGTCCCTCTGACTTTGCTGAGACTCACCTACAGTATATACTAAGGTCAAAAGCTTGTTTATTGGCTGTCGCTTTCCTGACACACATCTTACAATCTCCTACGAGCCCAAGAAGTCCTCCAAACTAAATGATAGATTTGTTGCTGACGTTGTCATTACCATCTGACATCATTTGTCAGGGCCTTCCAAAGCCGGTAAAAGTGGCCGGTCTGTTACATGTGACCGCTACCACCTTTAGTGTTGAGCCGGGACTTAGGAACAGGGCTGATATGATCTTGTCTTCTCATATTTGTTAAAAGCCTGCTGCGTTTTGTACCTTCTGAAGGTGTGAGGTAGTTTTTTGGCTTAACCCTGAATACAAAGAATTACAATAATCTAACTGAGATTAAATAACAGCATGGACGACCTTCTCGAGATCAGGCAGAGAGAAAAAAGGCCTGATCTTTGAGATGCTCCTTAATTGATAAAGGCATGATTGAACAACGTTTGTCATTTGTTTTTCAAATGAAAGGTCACTGTCATATATCACACCCCGGTTTCTGACTGCAGGTTCGAAATTTGAAGACAGGGATCCAAGGTGTTTCTGTAAAATAGGGATGGACTTTTTACGGAATTTCTGACAGTCAACATAAAAGATGATTAAAATTGCCTTCTTCAGTGGGTTTTAATGTGATACAAATTTGTGTGTCATCTGCATAACAATGGTACTGGATTTTGTGTTTATTTATGACATGACTCAGTAGTAGCATGTGCTGTATATCAGAACAACAACGGGCCAAGGATGGGGAACACCACAGGTCAGAGGGGGGCCACTGAAGAGGAGGCATTACCCATGACTGCCGAGAAAGTACTGTTAGAGTAGTGTCCCTGATGCCAAACCTTTTTTCAAGGCGATCCAATGGAATAGAGCGATCCACAGTGTCAAATGCAGAGCTCACATCCAGAAGAATTAAAATTGCCACAATCACCGGCATCAGCTGTAAGTAAAAGATTGTCACTTTGATGAGAGCGGACTCAGTGCTCTGACATGCACGGAAACCTGAAAATCGCGGAACCAACACTGTTAAAAACCTCTGCTTTAATTTGGCCATCGTGCCCTATAGAATGCACAGTGAAAGGGCCTCAAAGCTATTGAGCAAGGCAGGTTGGCTGTAGTATGGAAAAGAAGGGTCAACGGTGGCATGACCAATCTGGAGTTTTATTTCATTTATTTTGGTTGTGAAGGATGAAAATTGTTCACAGATCATTGGCGTGGCTTCAGTCTATTGGCTAGGAAGACGGTTAATTACAGATTCAGTGGTTTTGAAAAGAATTCCGGGGTTATGACCGTTTGTTGTTATGATGTTAGAGTAATAGCAGGACCTGGCTTCTTTTACTGATTTCGGATAGGTATATTTATTCTTTCATTTCCAGACCATGCCACAACACGACTCCATTGGCCGACACTGACAGAGATGCGCTGATTGATACAGACATATGACCCATCGAGTATGATGCCCCTGTTCAAGGCAATGGCTGTTCGGACACAAATGTGGTTTCTTTCTATGTTGAAATGGGCCATGTTTTCCTCTGACATACTTGATTTATGGTCATTATTATGTGTAGATGCAGTGAAGGCCTTACGGAAGCTGTCGATTGAGAGCTTCGACTGAGGACAAGAGCAGAAACATAAGTAGCCACTGTGGGAGCAGGAGGTGGGAGGAGGGACTTAAAAATAGCTTTGTGGTCAAGAATCAAACCAGAGGACAACAATGTCCAGGGTGTGTGTGTGTGGGGGGGGGGGGCTCCACTGACTGAGTAAGATTAACAATGTCTATAAAATCCATAGTAAAAGAGGAACCAGAGGGACAGCATAGATGGACCTAGAATCAAGACTCAAAATGAGGCATAATAAAAGCTAAAAGATCAGAACATTCCTGAATAAAACCAGGGTTCGATTTTGAGGGCCTGTAGATTAATAGTGGGGCATTTAGCAGCTAAAGAGCCAGATATGTTCCAGAGCTAAAAGAAAAATGTAATACAGTAATTATATTCAACAGGTAGCCAAAAACGTGAAAAAAAAAAAAAATGCTGATGTTGCTTTGAAACTGCTGTATGTGTAAAAAAGGAGGCAAAAGTCATGACGTCATGTCCGGGCTAGCCTCTGTTACTCAGTGCAGTCTCTCATTCAGCATTTCATTCATCAGTCTTATCTGAAAAAATAAGAGGTTTTACTCAATAGCAGATCAGAGATCAGGGAGCCAGTCTTCTTCAGGTCAGAGCCGTGTTTGCACTCTGTATTTCTCCTGAACATTACTGGCAGCAGGCTGCTTGATAACGAGGCTGCCTTCTTCTCATCTATTCACTGCCGGCCAACAGGGCCTGAAGAATACCTCCCGTTTGTGTCTGCCTGAGATAAAGTGACCACTATAGTGATCACAAAGAACCACACTTGAATGCGAGGGTCTTTGTCTGCAGAGTAAACCCACCACTCATCTGGGAATTCATTCTGAAATGAATAGGATGGTTGGGTATTGGAGGATGAAAACGGCAGTTGGGGATAATCATATGGAGGACAATGGCTGAGGAGAACAAAGGTGGAATGGCCGCTTAGAACAACAAAGAAAAACGGAGGCAAAGGTGGGTAAAAAGCCTAAAGCCCAAAGGAGGAAATTGCCAGAGGAGAGTAAGTGGTGGGTAAAGGATGAATATATATAGAAGGTGCAGGGAGGGTGGACAGACTGTAAAGTCTGGCCTGGCACTCTTTCCAAAAAGTGTTGAGTGATGAAAAGTGCTTTGAAGAGAGAGCGAATGCTGAGAGTTATGGTGGCAGGTGAGCACCTTAAGGCAGTGGGGCCGCTTGTTCGTAACAGCTCATTCACACCGATGTCTCCTCTGCCCTTCGTAATAACTGCAGTGAGGCCGAAGTTATTAAGATCACCAATGACATTCAAGGTCCCTAGAGGATAAATTCTAATGGCTGTGGTGATCCCTTGACTTTTTATACAGCACCGTCATCAGGTCAAAATTTGAATGTGTCCAGTACTTTGATTTATGACCAGATATCGTGCTAACAGGCTAAACTAAGAGGAACTATCTGTCCTGCGAGCTGAAAAGATGTCCCAGACTGGTTATTCCTCTCTCTCTCTGTCTCTCCATCGTGGAAATCAAATGAGTTTTGCTTGTGCTGAACGTGGAATTGTTGGTGATGGTGTTGGTGATGATGGGCAGGCATTGTGATGGAAGGTGTCAGTAACTCCACCAGGTTAACAGGGTTGTGTTCATAGTTGGATAATTGAAACGTTTGTTTTTTGAATGGAATGTCTCTTAAGCTTAGATTTTGAGTTGCTGACGGATTCATTCAGCAGTCTTTTAGGCTTTTACAAAGTGGTTAGTTTGACTCTCGCCTTTCCAATACAATACAGGGACTGCAGAATGGAGAAAGGAGAAGCAGCCTAAGAGGGAGGGGGGGGGGGGGGGGGGGGTGTTCATATTTGAGTTATCAGCAATGGTTAAAACCTGAACCTGAGCCAGTGAGGACAATACTCAGATAGGTGAAAACTCAATAACACCATTTCGTTTACACACTACAGTACACGGAGCATGCAAGTATTTTATATTTGATATTCCACCTCCACACTCCGTGTCCAGGATGTTTCTGCTGTCAAAACATCATCCTCCTCCCTATCGATCCTTTCATTTTTCTGCTCAACTTCACCTAACACTTTGCTTGCTTGTGGTCAGGCCTGGAATGTCTGCTGGAGGGTGTTTAATCGATCCCTCAAGACCCCTCCGCGCTAGGCTACATTTCATTCACATCATCACTGTGACGGGGAAGATGCTCTCTCAGCACCTGACTCTGGGACTTTTAACTCCACTGGGCCTCTTGTTGTGCAGTAAACCAGTCACAAATCCTGATTTATTGGCATATCTAAAACCACGAGCTCCACAACTCAATACTTCAGTAAACTGAGTTGTTGATCACTTTTATGCATACTCAAACCAACTGCTGAAGTTCAGCAAGAGAAAAATAGGTAAAATGACTCACTTCTTATATATTGTCACAGTGATGAATGAACTTCTAAAAAGGAATGCAAATCAATGAAAGGTTTGGGAGGTCGGCCTGTTGGTCGATCTGTCATGAGATGAGATTCTTTCAAATCTGTGAAATGAGCATGACCTTTAAAAAGGTGCAGGCTTACGCCATGTTGCTGTTGTTACACCTGCACACAGCACATGTGCAGGTTAACTTCTCAAGCATCATCATTTTGGAACGTGCCTTTGATTTAACAAAGAAGTAACAGGCCTGTCATTTCATGCCGATAGCAATCACAATAACAACTGTCGCCAGCAGAGTTCAGCTGGTGTAGCAGCTGCCTCATTTTCATTTCAAAATCCACAAACAAAAAGGCATTTTTCGTTTTCCTGGTCAGAAACGGCAGATACAACATTTAAAAAATAAAAAGGACTTGATTTTCCCGCTCGCCTTCGAACTGTAGCACTCAAGAATAGCAATAAAGTGAAATAAACAGCGTCTGAAAGGCCCTTTTTTTCCGCAGAATTTGCAGCCTTTCCGCAGGTGAATGGTTCTTCTCTTCCCACGCGAAATTCTTGAACTCAATAAGTTCATCTCCGAAGGCTTTGTCCACGTCATCTGCCGCCGGAATCGAACAAAAACCACCAAATAGTCCATTCAAGTCCCTTTATGCATCAGTGCGTTTAGAGCGACAGGGCAGCAGCCAGTCAATGATCACTTTGTAGGTTTTCCCACCTTGAATCGTTTCCTCATTCTCCGTGGACTCATCCGCAGAGGTTTTTCTGCTTCTCGTGGTGAAAAGAAGATCTCTGAGTGACGCCACAAGCAGTATCTACGTTTATATCACTCCTTTGCAATGTGTCACTTGTGGCTTTGAACCAGCACTGTATCCCATAGATTCACCGTTACTGCGGTCTCCAATTGATCGAGTTCACAGCAGAGCGCAGCTGCCTCGCACTTGGCATCATCCTTCTCCTCCGCATTCCCGAGGCCTCTCTTATTGCACTGTAGTTTTCTCTGAAAGCTTTAGTGGAGTCAACTCTACGACTCCATCTAGTACTGGACAGTGGTTTTAGAGTCCTGCTGATGTTCACATCCTTGCTGTTAGATAAAACGCATACAGTGACTGAAATCGCTCCCATCTTTACGGCTACCGTCAGTGCTGTTTACACCGACAAGATTAAGTGGACTTCCAGCACAGGGAACATAATGAATCAGGGGGTTACCAGCCATGTTACTGGCATAACTTTGTCCCCGGCAATTTGACAAGTCTAACTCCAGATCATGAACCATTCTTATTACACATTCCGAAAAACTCAATTTGCGACATGTTGGCTGTTGAATCCACGACAACTGAGAAGTACTTGGCATGCTGTCGTCCGGCTGCGATCCTGGGCTGGTGGCTGGTTGCACTGAGCAGGCTGGAAACGTAGACTGCCTGGGCAGGTACTACGATCTGGCAAGGTGGATGTGGCAGAGCTGAGTCTTCACAGGAATCTTGATTATAGGATGGGATGCAGCCGGTGGGCTCCAGCACACCTTTCTCCACTCAGACAGTCACTCAGGCACAGACACGCAGGGAGGAGGAGAGACAGGCTGTATTATTGGAAACCGCCCACTATGCGAGCAGTACGCACTGATTTGGCCAAAATATAGCACGTAGTATGCGGTATGCAAACACAAGCAAAACATGCAGTGTGTCAAAAACACCTAGATGTCGTACTGATCTCCAGTATGTGTCGGACCAGTCTGCCTCAGAGCTTTCTACTGCAAGCGAGGAAGCGGAGGCAGAGGTGGATGGCATTACTTTCTCACCCATTAAGCAAATCAACTCCTCACACAGTAGATGACAGGTATGATGTCGTCCCCCGTCCCTTTTGATCATACTCCTCTATGTGCTCTCTTAAAAATGGATCAAACTGCGCAATAAGTTCCGGCAATCTGGCGTATCGCGGCCACTTGATGATCCCCCCCGGGGCTTAAGACTCTGCAGTACAATGACAATAACGATTCTTGACGTGACTTGAATATCCTGCGTTAGGGTATATAAATCCTGAATTAAAACAGTTCTCATCCGGAGTGGTTGGCAAAGACGGCCAGACTGTGTCCCTTAATGGACCTGTGTTAAAAGTTATGGCAAAATTATCTTAACTCAAGGTCCACTCGCTAGCTTTCTTCAGAGCTCTCAGCCTCACGTCACAGCCTTCACCAGCAGAGGTTGTCATGGAGTTGGCTCGGTTGTCATCAGAGAGCTGACAGCTGAATCTGCAGCCCCCCCCTCGGCTTTATGGGGCGTTATAGAGAGTTTAGGCTCGTTGTTTATCTGTCCAGCCTACGGCTTTGCTGTTGTGGTTCATTCTCACCGCTCTCACAGCGTTGTTTTTGGACGAAAAAAAAAAGCTCTGAAAAGCTACTGTACACACTTTGCTTAGTACCAAACAGCAGACAAGACACAGTTAGAGACTTGCTGGTGAACATAGTGGAGCATTTAGCTGCCAGAGCCAGATATTTCCCTCAGGAGTTGGCAGAGACCAAGTGGCCATAAACACAACTCCAAATTAATGATTATGTCGCTCTGTAACTGCTGGATGTGTACATAAGCAACTGTAAGCTAATGTAAATAAAAAGGAGATGAAGTGTCGGCGTGTTTACAACTTCTTTCCATGCCCCCCCCCCCCCCCCCCCCTGCCTTCAGTACGTTCATGCTGCTGTTATGCATGCGGGGGGGGGGGGGGGGGGGGGGGTGGCAGTCGGCCCTCAATTACACAATCTCCCTGTGGAGTCTAAGCGCCAAAGACTTTCTGTCAAGACCTAATTATCTCATATGGTCTGTTTTAATGAACAATTATCTTCACTTCATTCACTTGCCACTGCTGATTGAAAGGATGTCGTCCTGCTGATAGGGACGTCTGAGCAGAAAACACTTCTATGTGTTATTCTAGACGGCATGAACAAAACCCATTGTGTTGTTTCATTTGGAACATTTGTGGGGTTCTACATACATCATCGTTAACATCATTATAATAGATGAAACTACACTGGAATATAAAGTAGCTCAAACAGCTCCACCTCGACCAAATTCAACAGTAAAATGCTTCCTACATACCGAAGCATCAGGGATATCTTGTATAGACGATAATAAAACACCCACGGGGTGTTGCCTGCATTATGAATACTTTTATTTATGAAACTTTAAGTACATTTAGCTTATGAAAAACCCATGCTTTTTAAATAGGATTTCAATATAATTGCTGCGTTCACGTAGGTAAAGGACCTGAATATTTCCTCCACCAATGCTCATAGGCATAAACAGGACAGGCTGATTGGCTGAGCTACTGTAGGGTAACACACGGTATTGAACGTGATAAGAAAGTGTAAAATAAACCCAGAGCTGACGCACTGATACCAACCCATCTGACCACACGCAAGATATTGCGATCCTCCATGTCGAAAGCTGAGCTGAGATCAAAATAACCAGATTTGGCAGCGAACAATATATCACGTGTAACCTCGAGCAGAGCAATTTTAAGCTGCGAGAAAATACGGAAGCTGATAGAGGGACATCCGATAAGAACGATTTAGGCAGACTTGATGGGAATAAGCCTCTGGACACAGAGTATGTGGCGGTGTAGGATTCAAAGGTTTGTTTCACAGGTTAGCAAGGTCAAGAGAGTGGAAACAATGTTGTGCTCCCTTGACTCAGGAAATAAATGTAGCTAATTCTACAACAGCACTTGGGAAGCTGTGTGGAGCAGTACAGATCAGAGTTAACAGTCGCGTAAAGGACTCATGTGAGCCTGGTTAGAAAGGTGGTATTTATAGGAATCTCTCACCTCATCAGCCACAGATTGACAAGCAGACATCTTCCTCTTAAAAGGCTGACAGATGATCCTTTTGCACATATCCTCTTGTTAAGCCTCTGGGGTTGTCATTACGTAAGGGCAGGGACAAAGCTTTCAGTCTTTTATATCTAAAGGTGACAGAGACGCTCAAACGCCATGTCAAGCGAGGGCTCCCAAGGAACACAGAGGCGCTGCCAGAATCAATGAACAGAAGCTGTGGGGAAGAGTGTTATGCAAAATCATGCCGTATGCAAATTCTCATCATCTACATAAAAAGCCAGAAGAAAGTACAAGACATGGATATTCAGCACCATGAATCAGCACTGTGCCATATAGGGACGCAACTGCTGATAAGCCTCAAAAGGCCTGAATTAGAGAGGTTTTAAGGCCTGTAAAATAAAATGTACATATGGGAGTCTTGAAATTTCAACGGTGAAGAAACCAACCAAGTGAGACGGAGGAGCAGATGTTTCCGTAAACAGCGGGAAAAATTTACAGCCAAGCTGTGAGATAGTCGCACTGGATCTTGATACCTGATGCACCTCAGTTTAGCATTCCTTCAAAGTATCCAAAGAAAACGCAGCAATGAGGATAAATAATGTGGGTACTTTCGTTCTGTTTAACATTCAATTAAAGCAGACCTAACAGAGGCTTCCTTAAAAAAAAAGAGAGCTTTTTAAGAGCCCTCAATGAATGTAACTCAGGAGACATTAAAGTAAGTGGTTTACTCTGTCTTGTTTCATTCTACAGCAGAATGAAAAAGGCCCCGAGCAATTTAACTTCATCTTAGCCAGATTCTTTGTGAATTCTTCAAACTGCTGTATCTCATCAGGAAAGGCCGTCTGTTGAAGAGAAGTACAGATCTTACTGTTATATCAGATATATTAGATATACAGTATACAATACAAATATATCCAATCTGCTACGAGCGAATCAATCATTTTCTGTCGACGCATCGTTGCCGCGGCGGCGTCAGAGAACTCGGAGGTCTGGCCCGGTTGTTTTTTTGTGTTGCTCCCATTGGTGTCTGTTCTGTCAAGTCTGTGTAATGTTGGGTGACAGCTCCAGTGCTCAAACCTGCCAAATCAATCTTGGAAACCTGCGACGAAACCCCTCATTAAGCCTCCTGATATAACACTCGGAGGTTCTGAGCCGTTTCAATATTTCCAGAGTATTTCTCGTCTTCCCAGCTGTCCGCACAGACCCGTCAGTTGTTGGAGGGGTCGGTTTTGATCAGGATAGATGAGTCACAGATGTTGACGTGGTCATTTAGGCGTGACGTGTTGGTAGTCCGCGCATGAGAGCACTGCATTGGAACAGACAATAGCTTCGGTCTGCACTCTCCTGTTCGCGTGGGCACGGTGTTGCAATTTGCCGTCACCGCGTGGTTTCCATCCAGTTGACAACGTTTTGTACGAATGTGGGAAACTCATCAGTTTGTTGGCAGAAATTGACGATATTTATTCCAGCTGAATTCGGAGTGTGTACAGAGCCAGGACCGCGGGGCAAATATGGATATCAAGGGGTAACATGCAGCGCCTTGGTGCTTCTGCGTGTTACCACCTGATATCCACATTTTACAACAGACAGAATCGGAACAACCTGAATAATCTAAAGTTAAACTCATGAGCCACCATAAAAGAGGGAGATGTATGCGCTCCATGCAGAACAATGTCTTCTTGTGTTTACAAAATGGATTCAAACACTGGATACAAGAGCAGCAGTGTGGGGGGGGGGGGGTTGTCTGGGGCAGGTCTCACATGGTAGGAAGGTAATCGGATAACTAAGCTGCTAAAACCCAGAACCCCATCAAATTTGCAAAATAACATAAAAAAGTTTACATTATCCAGTCATTAAATGTGACACATTAGCCGTTAGTCCAGCAAGTGTATTCGTGGCATGACTCAGTCTGCCCTGGCAACCTCTCCCCCAGCAGAACATGTTTTTTTTTTTATTTGTCTTCTGGGCCCTTGGTCTACTTTCAGCCCCAGGAAGCCTTGACGTTAAATCGCGCTTGAATATTAACAAACTGTCAAGCCTGCGTTTCGTGTGGTGGGAGTAAAACTAAAATCGTTGCACGGCTGAGGTGAACACGTGGACACTCACCTGAAATAGCTCCAGGAACAAAGCATATAGACCGACAGACCACATCAGGTTCATGACTTCAGAAACAACGGGCAGATAGTGGGCCCCTTATTGATCTATGCCGTGTCCTCACAGCTATTTCATTTTCTCACCTATTACGAAACATCCCTTGTTATTAAAACTTCACACCTCTGTCCAACAGCTGCTTTGCTTCCGCTGTTGTTAACTCTTGTTTGCTCTTGATGGTCCACTCTGCTGTGGAGGCTTATGTGTAATTAGACATGCCCTTCACCGTTTCAAACCAGTGACTTATTTCCTGCAATAAGTGATGCAACGTTAACAAGCACCGAAAGGGGAAATTTTACTTGATTGCTGCAAGTAAAATAGAAAGTGTGTTCTAATGCATTAGCATGCTTATTCCAGCGAGACCTTATGCAAAGAAAAGTAACAGGAACTGCTTATTTATTCAGAGCCCGTCAGAAAAATACCATCCGAAAAGACAGGCCTTCATTAATAATGAAAGGTTGTTTGCTGTTAAAGTGGAGTTTTTTCAACCAAAGAGCATTCGGATCCGGTAACATTTAAGCGTATTGGATGTTGTATCCCATATTATTGTGTCCCAATATGCAATGCAAGTCCCTGTAAAAGCTGCGGACACTACGCATGGCGCTTGGAGACGCCGACAGGGACTCATATTTCCCAATAGGCACTGACCTTTTCATCAAGAATGAGCACGGAGGCAAGTGAGAGTGGGCTGCTCCAATTAAAAACCAATCCTGTCAAACTAAATACTAACACTCGGTGCCTTTGAACGCGTTAATTATTGTGGCATTTACTTAACTCCCAGCCTCTTCATTCGTGTTCATTTTGTATTCCCTTTGTGCTTTCTCACCTTGTGGCAACGCTTTTGCTGTAGAGAATGCACTTTTCTTTGTCCGGAATGGAAGTCACATGCTTGTTGTTTTCTGCCTGTGGTTCCATTGTATTCACTCTCAGTCGGGTCTTTGAAACGAACGACTCAAGAAGTTAAGGCAATTCGATGTGCCATTATCCTGTAATTGTCACTTGTTCCCAGAGTGGACACAATTTGGAAAGGTTAAATAGACTCACTTTAAAACAAAGGTGAATGCTTGCTGACTGGTTTTTGAAAATTAGGCGGCCCTGACATTGTATCACCTTGTGTTAGCAAGCAGCAACCCATTGAGACAGACGTGCATCAACACTATCATCCCTTTTTAAAGGGGACCTATTATCCGGCATCTCTCGTTGAGGTCTGATAAACAGTAAGTTCATCAAATTCAGTGCCTCATATCTCCACTCTCCAAGCTAAGTTACTGTAGCCGCCATGTGCCGTCGAGGGGTTGAGGACGAAGCGGTGCGGGCCGTGCTCAGGGCTCAGAGGTGTCTCCCGGCCCCTCTGTAGGCTTCAGGGAGTTGACCAATCAGAAGAAAGTTGGCTTTTAGGGAGGGAGGCCTTAAAGAGACAGGAGCTAAAAAAGGCTCGTGTCAGACAGAGGGTGAACTGAGGGGGTGCATAAAGGGTCAGAATAAGATGAATAAGGACTTCTTTGAACTGTGAATCATGCAAAGCTACTCTAGTGGTGTCCCAGAATAAAAATATAGAGCTGAAAATGAGCAAAACAGGTCCTCTTTAAGTCCAGTATTCTGATCTTAGCTGGTTTAGTCTTCAACTCTCAGCGCCTTTCGCTTGCTAGACATTTAGCTTACTGTTTGATACAGGGAAGGTATTGTCAAGTGGTATGGAGACAAGTGCAGGATTCCAAGTGTGGAACTCCATCCTTTCAAACGCAAACCTGCTTTCTAGCCGCTTATCCAGGTTAGGATCTTGGAGCGCAACAGGGCGGCAGAGCAGCCAACCTTTCCCCCCGGCAACTTCTTCCAACTTTCCCAAACACATCCAGGCCATCTGGGAAATCGAACCCCATCCAGCCTGAACCACTTCATCTTTACACCGAGGTCCTCGATGATTGCTGAGCTCCTCACCACATCACACCTCCAGCTGTGTGAAACACTGCCAGAATGAGGATCAGCACTTGGAAATTCTGAGGCAATGGTTTGGCGATATCAATAAGCCCAGTCTGCCAACCTTTGGCTGTGTTGCAACAAACCACCAGCCGGCTACTTTCGGACATTTTCCCTTCAGAACTTGAGAACACCAGAGCTGCGGTCAGATCTTTGTCTAATCACTCCGAATGAACAGAGCCTCCTGTGATGTTTGTTTATCCAGAGCGACAGGTGAGTGAGCAGCCACAGACTCCAGCTGGAGAGGTACGGAGCCATAAAAAGCAAGATGGAATAACGCTGGCCATGTGTGCAGTGACAGATTTGTATCAGACCAGCAGAGAGGCAGATATGTGAGGGATGTGGAAAAAGCCCAGCTGGCTGTGTTGTATATGCCAGTGTTTTGTAATGCAAAAACTGTTAAAGCAGTACACAATTGATACTGGTATGGTTGCTGTTACTATAGCACGTAATTTGGGGTGTTTTTCTGGCATCTTGCGTTGAATTGATAATGATCCAAATAGCTGGTCCTGACAGAAAACAGTTACTGACAAGTGTTTCGAATTGCCTGCACAGATGTTCTGTCACAATAATCACGTAATGATGTTGTTGCTGCCTGCTGAGTTTGATGAGAGCTGTGAAACTGATCCAAAATCCTGGGCTAAAGTTGCAGGCCGTCAAATCAAAACAACGAGCTTAAAAGGTGCTAAAACGCTCTGCGGAGCTGAAGGGAGCCGCGACGCCTTTCACATCACACGCAGTCATTTGATCCGTTGTTATCATAAAAACACTGAAGTCAGAATTGAGTTTCTTTCGAGGTAAGGTAGCGACCAGGCGAAGCCACGAATATGAGCGTTAATGCTGACCTCAGTCAAGTTGAGTTATTTTTTTCATCACCTTCCTTGAAAAGAATGCGACAGTAAATTACCTGCAGAGCAATGACCTGTCAAGGTGATGCTAGAAACCTGTGCTGGCGATGAACAAGCCAAAATTGCTTTTTTGGCATCTCATAATAGCAAATTCTGCTGAAAGAGCGCTGAAATGATGGGAGCTTAATCAGATACTGTGTAACATGCTATTATGGCCGCTAATGATTTATAGTTAATCGGCGTGTGGGATACAGAGAGAGCCATGAGAGCTTGTAAGCAAGCACCAAATTGGATGCCTGTGCAACAAGTCTGGAGCCCATTGGCTGGCTACTTTTTTTCAATTACTCGGCTACAAAACTTTAATGTGAGAACATTACACGTCTGTTTCTCAGAGCAACGGTGGCATGAAGGATCGAGCAGCTGAACCATTTGTATCGGTTCAGGTCGGTCTTGTACTCCCGGACTCTTGGATTAGTTCTGTTGGTGATGGACCCTGCGGAGAAGTGGCAATAACTCCAGAAGCCAAACCACACAGTTTAGTTCCAGTCTGTTAATATAGAGCAAAAGACCACTTCAGACGGTGAAGTCAACAAAAAGCAAAAGCCAGCAGCTGGAGGATAGTAGTGTTTCATATAACACAGCATTTTCCAATAAATCAGGCTGCTGTAGACTTTTTGAGAACAAATATCCAACCAATCAAACACACTGTAGAGACCATTTTCTGCATGGAAATTTACATGTAACACTGAGTGTTCACTCCACAGTTAAGCACATGATGAACATGATTACACCCACCTGTCCCACTTCCACTGATGTTTGTATGTGTAAATAGACCAATTTCAAGTGATTATACGCTCAAGTAGGGGGGCAGGAGCAATGCAATTTTACAGATGAACCGTAACAGCCACATAATGAGCCCTCATGCATACCTTTTGAAGGAACAAAGTAGTTGCTGCTAGTTAAAGGTACAATTTTGTACCAATATAGCGTCAGCTAAAGGTGCAGTACTCTATTCACAGCGAATTAGTATAGGTGGGTAACTAACTTACTAACATACTTTAGTAATCCGGTGCAAGAGGTTTTAAAGGGTGTCTGTCAAGTTTATTGTGAAATATGGACAATTGCATCACCATTAAAATTAAAAAGAAGCAGTTTGACTTACAATTTCTGAGAATATCATTATCTCTGATGTTAATAAACCCTAGATAGGCTTAGAAATCATGGGGGGAAAAGTTGCTTCTTTTCAGAACTTGCCTGAGAATCATAACGTTTTATCCGGCGATCATTGTCTGTAACTCCATTGTAACACTGCATACAGACACTACAGCATGCTTTTAATGGTGCCAATTTGCCAAAATGTTAATACATATAACTGCCCCAAGTGTTGCCAAGATTTTGGCTGGGGGGGGGGCTGGGGGGGGGGCAGCAGTGTCAGACTGTTTAGAGTATATATATGAGTATAAATGGATTCATTTTATTAGCAGTTCTTATATCATCTTTTATCTACAACTGTGAATAGCGAAGGATTGCTCTCTGCCAACAGCCTCAAAAATTCTATAAAAATTAACATTGGATACTTAATGGTACCAGACACTTTGAAACCCCATAAAAGTTTCATTTCACAAAAGGCCACGCCAACCTCCAGGGTTTTCTGTTTCCTTAAAAGATATCCAACTGTGCTGTAATACTCCCTCTGAATTAGAGCCACATCTTCTCTTCTCAAATGCTGTTTTAAGTAGGGACTATCTGAAGGAGAGGGGATATCTCAGAGATAAATAGGCTTTCTGATTATTTTGTCATTCGTAGGTTTTTAAAAAGGTTACGGTATCTATCAGATATAATGGGACACTGGTAGCATATGGTATTGAGAAGAAACACAGGTGTTGTTTTGATGCCGTGGCAGTCAGTTAGATTCTTGTGCTTTGCATCATCACATCATTTTGATTAGTTGGCTTCAGTGGAAACCATGAAGGGCATGCCAGGTCCTCTGGAGTATTAGCATTATTTTTCCACTGTTTGTGTCTCATGAATTTAACATTTTCATTTTCAAGTCATTTATCTAACATAACCCTGTCGAGGGTTGGGTAGCTGTACAAAGCATGAATTTAGAGTATGTGGCCGTCCCAAGAGTTCATCTAATCTCACTTAAAAGTGTCCTCAAGGTCACTCATCCTATTCCATCTTTGTTTTCCCCCTGTATTTAGCATGAAGCAAGACCGTTATGCCTTGTGGCAACCTGCATTTTCATTGTTAATTGAAAGCTGATGTTTAGAAACCAACTGCAGGCAGAGGAGCAAGAAGCCAGGGATCCTTTCTTCTGACAAATCTTCTGTCTCAGTTATTATGAATGCATTTTCTCTGCTGGTAAAAAAACAAAAAACAAAACAGTCATAAAGTGTCAGTGTATTAGCTTCATTTGCATACACCTATTTAACTGTGAGTTAAAATGTTCTTATCAAAGTGAATATTTGCACAACGAGAACAATGCTCCAGAGGAACTTTGAGGGAACGTCTGTATGTGCACGTCATGCACATGATGCCATTTTTCCAAAGCCAACGGAAATCTCTGCGGTTCAGTGGAATAGCACATTATTGTCACGACTAAGTTATCAATGCACACAATGTGCCAAAAAAAATGGGTGAGCATTCCTATGGAAACCCAGTATTAATATAACATTTTGTTTTGTCTTCTCATTGAGCCCTGCAGTGTGTATCAGGCTGTGCTGTCATAAATCTACTGGGCCCCATGACAGGCGGCACCATTCTCTAACTCTGGCTTAACATACTTTTAAACTTCCCTTGCATCCTACTCTCACCCAAGCAATGAGCAGACACTCAACGGCTTAGTCAGGCCTTATATAACATTGCATCTGCTAAGGCTAAACTGCAATGACAGGCCCTACTGGCTTAAGAGGTATCTTCGTCTTCACGGTAAGAGAAACTTTTCGTGACCCGTCTTACAAAGGAAACAAGACTAGGTCGAAACCTAGTATATGTCTGGACCGTGTATGGTCAATCTCCACCATCACCGGGTGCCATCATCAGTATGCTAGCTAATACCAACCATCTACAACATGTCAAGCTAACTAGCATGTTGCTATCACCGGCATCAAGCACCAGAGCATACACCTCTGTCTGTTTTATCCCCAGCTAACACTGTCAGCTAAGAGCATGCCAGCCAACAACAACAACCAGCTAACAGCATCTTAATTTTACTAGCATGCTACCTGAGACAACAAACCAATGATCTTCTTCAGCTACCTCGCCTCAGCAAGCACCAGAGCATACACCTCTGTCTGTTTTATCTCCAGCTAACACTGTCAGCTAAGAGCATGCTAGCCAACAACAACCAGCTAACAGCATCTTAATTTAACTAGCATGCTACCTGAGACAACAAACAAATGATCTTCTTCAGCTACCTCGCCTCAGCAAGCACCAGAGCATACACCTCTGTCTGTTTTATCCCCAGCTAACACTGTCAGCTAAGAGCATGCTAGCCAACAACAACAACAACCAGCTAACAGCATCTTAATTTAACTAGCATGCTACCTGAGACAACAAACAAATGATCTTATTCAGCTACCTCGCCTCAGCAAGCACCAGAGCATACACCTCTGTCTGTTTTATCCCCAGCTAACACTGTCAGCTAAGAGCATGCTAGCCAACAACAACAACAACCAGCTAACAGCATCTTAATTTAACTAGCATGCTACCTGAGACAACAAACAAATGATCTTATTCAGCTACCTCGCCTCAGCAAGCACCAGAGCATACACCTCTGTCTGTTTTATCCCCAGCTAACACTGTCAGCTAAGAGCATGCTAGCCAACAACAACAACAACCAGCTAACAGCATCTTAATTTAACTAGCATGCTACCTGAGACAACAAACAAATGATCTTATTCAGCTACCTCGCCTCAGCAAGCAACAGAGCATACACCTCTGTCAATAATACCTCCAGCTAACACCAACAGCGAACAGCAAATGCTAGCTAATAACAACAAGCTGAAAACATGTCAAGCTAGCTAGCATGTTGCCTTCACCAGCAGCATGTTACTCAACCCACCAGGCAACAAACCAAACAATTAACGAGCCAACAACAACCTGCTAACAACATGTTAACCTAACTAGCATGCTACCTGAGACGCCAAACAATCTTCCTCAGCTACATCCCCTCAGCAAGAAACAGAGCATGCACCTCAATAATTCCACCAGCTAACAACGACCAACAACAGCTAGCCATTACTGGCAGCGTACCACCGAACAAACCTACCAAGCCTCTTCAGCTTCCTCACCCTTGCAAGCAACATACTTCTGCCTATAACCAGCTAACATCATCAGTTGAAGGGTTAGGGGTTAGGGATGTTTTTTATTGCCCTTTTCACTATATTACATGTCATAATGTTGGTTAAATACCAAGACATCGTTGTTGTTGTTGTTGTTGTTGTTGATATTGTTTGCGATTAACACCATTTCAATTCTAACAACTTTTAAAGCAGCTTAAAGGCATAATCCATAACCCGCTCCACCATGTCTCGTCAATACTGTGTGTCTAGTTTTCACAGTGGATTTGGAGAGAAGCCTTCAAATAAACCAACAGTAAGAAAGCCACTCGTGTCGTGCCTGTGCTTCGAGGGAATTGTAATCACAATTCAAAACAGGGGATTGGAGGCTGCCATTGATGGGCTTCATAATTACCATCAGGAAAATGGATTTGTAGTGTGGGCACAGAACAAAAACATACAACCGGACACACGTACGGTGTGTGCAGTTTACAATTGCAAACTACTTTTGATATTGTATCCTGGTTGTTGATTGGTTAGGGAGAACATACTCCTTTTTATTTACAGGCATTAAAAAAAAGGAAAAATATCCTCCTGCTCCAAAATACAAACTCCACATAGAAAAGCCCAGCCAGTGCTCAGGTTTGAGGCGAACTTACTCATATGTGCAAGTAATGCTGCTAAGTTTTTCCGAGATATTGATTATTTCTGCTGTACTCAATTCAACATGACTGAGGTGTGACGTGCATTAGCAAAACTATTTAAATTAGTTTTCACTGTCTTATTACTGGCTGACCTTTTCCCATAACCTGCCAATGGTTCACACTTTCAGGAGCACACAGGAAATGTCAGCGCATCCTGCAAGATTTTCCCACCTTTTGTACAGATACTGCTGGGTGTCTTGGTTTAGCTGAGAGTATTCACAGATACTGAATAATTGTTTTGCTCAATTACTATATTAAAAAAACTTCAAGTTTTACACGTGTACAGACAGAACTGTATTGACAGCAGGGTGCAAACTCATGAGACTGTGGATGTATAATGCAGCACTTTGTCGCTTTAGCTGTATAAATACTCTAGCCTAAATCACTAAATGGGGTGCAGAAGAGTGAATCTGGGAGTCTCTTGGATCAAATTAAATTCTGGTGCCAGATATGTAATACTGTTCTTCAGGAAAGGACTCTGTACAGATGAATGAACCCTTTGACCATAATTACGCAAAGGCGACCAGCCAGTTTGGTAAATATAAACGTGTGGCGTGGATTGAACTGGCATCACACTGCAGGATCTCTCTGTGTCGAAGTTTAGGACCTTTGGGACTCGATCACTTCGTGCCTTCATGTATCTATTTATGGTGTTCTGTTTGTGTTCCTGAATTTCAAGCTAAAGCATTACAGATGCTCCGGCCATGACCTCATTCTCTAACACAGCCCTGCTGCAGTCGAAAAAGCACTTAGGATTGAGTGGAAATGCAAATGGCAGCACTCGCCATTTGTCTCCACAGCACAGTCTTGATTTTGCAAATGAACGGATTAGGATCCTAAGGCTCGAGGCTTGAGTACAACATCCCTGAGTGATATGAGTCACACAGTTTATTTAATAGGTGAGCCGCCATCTGGTAAGGTAGAATTGGTGGGCAAGAACATAGTGTTTATTGAAAATATTGCCTCTTAAGTGAACCCTAGTTCATCTCAGCTACTGAGTCATCGATGTTTTATATAATTTGGGCAGACCATCATTTAACCCTGGAGGGTGGCATATTTTCGACAGGTTCATTGGTTAAAGCAATATTCAGGTGAAATAATGTGACCTCCCTGAGATCAATTCCATTGGACACTTCTGGGTATAACGCGTCTGAATGGTCGCATTAACACTGGGGCTCTGCAGGCATCACTGCCACGAAATGGCATTAAATGCCTCAGCAAAAAAGTAGACTTTTCAAAAATGTTACTGAGAAGCCATTGAATGCCATTCAGAAGAAAAGCTTCACCATCTTCTCTAAATGATTTAGGTTTCCGTTTTTGCTGGAAGGCAACATTGTTCATTTAAAGATGACAAAAACAGCTGCTCACAAAACTGCTGTCTCATCCCCAGTTTTTTCCTTTTATGTTATGTGAAAATGATTGACAACGTTGTCCTGGGGGTATTTTTCACGTGTTAGCCTGTGGACGTTTAGCATTTAGCTCATAGCACTCCCAGCATGACTGTAGACGCTTCCGTTTTTTAGTGTAGATTATTGGTAGTACCTGCAAAGAATTAATGCATCTGTGTACCTTGACCTTGTCTGGTCATTTCTTTAACCCTCACCCACCCTTGGTTGGTCTACCTAAGTTAATACAAATACAAATATCTGTTATAATAACTGTTGGATAGGACTCCTAGTGACTTTGGTGATTCCCTTGATTCTTCCTCTCGTGCCACCATCAGGTTGTGGTTTTAAATTAAATGTCTCAACTATTGGGTGGATTGCCGTTCAATTTGGTACTACGGTGATCCGTGCGCCATCATCAGGCCAAATGTCAGCACGCTAAGACGCTGAACTATGATGGTGATCATGGTGAAGATTCCACCCGCCAAGCATCGGCATGTTGGCATTGTCCTTCAGCACGGCGCCATCACGGATGTGGTTAGCGCGGTGAAGTCGGCATTTGCCTCAGAGCACCGCTGTGAAGCCTCACAGAGCCATCAAGTTTTAAAGGATCGTTGTTGGACTGCTTTAACGTTAGGAACACATCGCATTTATTAAGGTTTCAGTTATACACTCTGCTGTGCATTGTACCGTAATTATTTTTGTGGAAAGGTGCTATAAAAATACTGAGGAAAAAGAAGAGAGTCTAACCTAACAATGTTAATATTATCTTATATTAACATAATGTTACATGTTCATATTCATGAAACCTTTCAAGTGTTAGCAGGCTTTGAAAGTTCTACGTGATGAATAAAACAGTGGATGGTAAAAAGTTAACGGATTATGTCCATAATTACATGGATTAAAAGTTCTGCCTCCTTCTGAAGGCCAGGAATCTTTCTATTGTTAATGAGATATCTACTGAGGACATACTTAACACTGAGATCTTGCCCAACCGCTGTAATAAAGCCGGTGATCAGTAATATATTTGGTGAGTATTTGGCATTTTATCACTCCCTCGAGAAAAATGTCCTATCTTTAGCTGAACCCATATTGAATCAGAGGTCAGGGTCGTGAGGTTCAGCGGCCCCCAGAGGTGGTAACAAAGGCAGATTGGTCCACTTCCCTGCTGTAGCAGTAGCTCTATAGATGTAAGAAATGAAATATGCACTGCAGTGCACCTTGCGAAGAATGATTCTTGTATTGGTGGTTTGTTCAATATTTAATGTCAGACAAAGAAAACATGTGGGACTAAAGGAGGCCCGTACGTCTGCTGTGTCTCCTCACACAGGCACAGTCGGCGTGATCAAACTAAATCAGCACGTTGAAATTCGCCGGGCCCAGCGTCGAGGTGTGAGCATCGAGGTGTGTTTAATTGGTGTCCTCGGGTTTTGCCAAAAAACCAATCTAGCACACAGCTGCAGTTTGTTATGTGGGCCGTCACTGATTGCCTGGAGCTGACAGCTGAGATGCATACAGCTCAGTGTGAAGCCCATTTTGAAAGGCAAAATCCAACTCCTACGCAAGAGAACTGGAGACAATTCACTGTGGCAACAAAATTAGTCTTATTGGATAGTTTTCCACTGGAGGCTTGGCCTAAATCTGACTGATAACCGAGACTTGTGCCATAGCCGAAACAACAAATAGACTAAGCAATTCCTTATCACCTCTTTGTTAATTTCCCCATTGCTTTTATCAGCATTGCGTAAGAGACGATTCAGAGAAGATTTGTTATTGTAATAGCTGAAGATTATAATTGTTTTTGGCTGCCAGCTTTTAGGCTTGTAGTTACTCCAAGCAATGGGATTACTTACAGAAAGAAAGATAAACAGCGTCTGCTGGTGCTGTCACTGCCAACAGCGTTGAGTGAGCAGCAAACATAAAACACAGCTTGTCCCTTAAACTTATCAGCTGCAGCCATAAACGGGTTTTTACCGTCTGCAAATACACACAAGTGAAAATCTAGTAATGATTTAGACGCTTCATTCCCCCAAGCCATCACCAGCAGTGTTTAGGAAAACAGACAGATACATGTGTAAGCGTTGTTCTCCCTGTCTCCGCCGCTCTGAGATGCATCCCAGTCCAGGTTAACCAGCACAACCAGTGCTTTTATAACCACCAGATCACTTGTGGCCACCACAGGTGATGGGCCTTAAAGAATATCCAACATGCCTCAATTAGCCCTGATCGATCCGAACTCCATTCAGAAAACAAGCATTTCAAAAGTTGTTTGCTGATCATCTTGCAACCAGAAACGCCTGTAGCCTGTTGGTCAGTTCTGCAGAGAAAGCCAGTCATAAAACGAATCCAGAGGTGTGTTTTCCAAATCTGAGCCAACTGAATAGTTCCCTGGAGCGCTGCAAGGTGTCATTATTCTACAGTTTTCTGACAACATGTTCTCCAGCTCTGGGTGGAAGTGTGGCCCCAACCCCAGGTGATACTGAGAATGATTTGGCAACTCTTTCTGCGGAAGAACATTGACATTCTGATTGATTCTGATTGGTTCTAAGAAGCTTACAGATTACATTCAGTGCCTGTGGTTTTTAAAACGACTTCTTTCTACTATATTGCGCGTGGCAGCTAGATGGGTAAGGCTAGGTTAGATCGAGGCAATGGAGCAACACGGCCACACCAACGCAGTCCATTGCATTTTTATTTTTGACTCTGCAATTTTCCATTCGAGTGCCGATGTGTGCAGAATTCCTAAGGATACCGGACTGGATTTAGTTAGAAAAGGGCAAAGTGGACAGGAAAATACTGTCAGTGCACTGCGGTGGAAAATTACAGAGTTGTGTATGGATGATAACCAGTGAGCCCAGCATGTGAGAAAAACCCTGTATACTGGAAAGAAAAGGTATTAAACTTAAATGAACCAGAGTGAGATAGTCAAGTCCATCCAGCTCTGCTTTGACCCCGCTCTCCAGAAATCAAAGGAGGCAATAACTGAAACCAAACAACCCAGAGGAACAGACAGGGGACCTCGATAGCGGACATGAGATTTCCAATTAAGCAAACAAAATAGCATACAGACCTGCTCCACCTGCTGTGGAACAAAATAAACTCAGACTACCTGCTGCAGGAAAAGGAAAAAGGTTGCTGAAAGGAAGAAATAAGATTTCTAATTGGACTTTGTAGATTGCTTCTTCCTCCAGTTGGGGACGACTGTGTCCTGGTTAGCTGATGGGCTGTGCTTTTCATCATGTGCAGAATTTTGACCTTGCATATTTAGCATTTATTCCTAACACTGCTGTTTTCATTAAACTGCTGCTCAAGTTTATCACAAGTTTCGGAAATCTTAGCAAAACAAACGTGAATCGGTGCATGTTTCTATCACTTACCATGGCTTTTTGCAAGCAGGACGTGACAAGATTTCATAATTGCTGCTGATCCACATGTACCCTGTGCTGTTTCTCAGCTCTCATCATGATGAAGAGGGCAGCGACAGTGAGCCCTGGAACAGTGCGTAGCAATGATTTGCCTACAGCAGAAGAAGCCGAAGAATTAAAAAAGAAAAATTAGAAAAATTAAAAAGAAATTATTTTGTTAAATATACTTCTCCCGAGGGGTCAAGAATGAACCCCTATGCCACAAGAGAAAAATAAGCAATAATAAAACTTAACTCCATGGAATCTCTCCTGGTGTGATTCAGGAATCAAATCTATTTCATGGAGGTAAATGTACCTGCCCGCCACGCTAAAGACTCTCTGGTCTTCTGTTTTTTTTGTTGTATTAAAATCATAGCAACTCCAGAGAGTACTGATGGGCCGTTGTTGCCGTCATCACCCTCCCATGACCTCAAGGTCGCTTGGTGGAAACAACTGTGACCTCCTCTTTAATAATGTCTGAGCTCAGCGTTCTGCTTTCTGGTCAAAGAGTTACATCACCATTGTTGTATGATCGCCAAGCCTCTTTTCTAGATTCATGAGTTATGTATGCTTATACAGATTTACAAATTAAGTGTACATGGGCATATGTAATAATTCCATTTTCAAGGGAAATGAAAGAAAAGAGTATTGGGGTAGCATTGATAAAGAAGTATCTCTGAACCTGTAGTTCAAGGGATGGAGCATTTCTACTTGCTTGGATCACCATGAAACTGTACATCAGTACAAATATCTGCTTCTTTGATAAAAAAGTGAAAAGTTTGATATAGATGTCAACCATAGAGGGTACATAAAGATGGGCGACGAGTGTCCACTTCCTCCCGCTGTTCAAAAATGAAGCCAAAATATCCCGGATACGGCCGCTGATGTCATGTGGAGCCGGAGTCTGCGCAGTGGTGATCAAGGTCCCGCCCATACACCAGCCTGACCCAATCACGAACACACCACAGTCACTCACAGCTGTCAGTCATGACGTCTCACCCCGTCTTTATAGCATCAAGGAGAATGCCGACTGAAACAGTCGCCCAACGGGCAGACTTATCCCAACAGCCCACATCCGGTGAGTCAGGCTACTATCTAGCTGACTGCAGAGCTCTACATAGAGTAACCATAACGTACGTGTAAACTTTTACCTGATGCGTGCTTACTGTGTTGAATCTAGCTGACCTGCTATGGTCACAGCCAGTGGCAACAGTCAGAGAGATGAAAGACACTGAATGAACCCTGAGGATGAACCTTGAAGTCAGCCTATGCAATCCCTCTTTGCAATAAAGCCTCATGTATAATGTAACAACAACAACCAAGATGAACAACCATCAAATGTCAGCTCAAAATGCCACAGAAATGTCTCCCTGAAGCCTGACTCGAGCATCTGACCTTGCACACTTATTTCAGTACTCCTTTGTCTGCGATAAAAAAAAAAACATCTTTGAAAGTAAAGGCAGCTGCACACAGTGAGTGACAGTCCTGGGAGGTACTTCATTATTTATCAGGAGGGGCCGTATCACCGCCAGGAGGTCGCGCCTTATATCCAGAATGTTAGCGGAACATAGCAGAGAGCTGCCAGTTAGATGACAGTACATCACATGGACTCCGGTGGCTGTCGGGGATCTTTTCCAAGTCAGGACATGAGCAATTTACAGTACCATTTGTGCTGCAGGATGCTGCGCTGGGCCAAGACTGGACTGCTGAGCAATTAAGAAGAGAAGCGCATGTATGCTTCAATCACCAAAATGAATTGATTCCAAACAAAAGCACAGCGTGTCACTGGCAGAAGGGGGGGGGGGGGGGGGGGCGCCATGTGTGTGATGGTCTCCTGTCAGCAAATAAGCATGGATTAATTAAAACTCTGGCTGCCCTATCATAATGTCTGACAGATGCACAAATACGTGTAAAAAGTGTGGTTGTTGATGTGACAACGTGCTGAATTGAATGAAGGAGAGAGCAGCAGTCTGGCTTTGTATTCTCGGAGGAGCAGTGAGATCAATAAGGCATCTAAAATCAGTGAAACCCGCCTGATCAGCTCCGAGCAGCAGAAATCGCTGCCGAGCCAAAGACCTTCCAAATCCCTCTGAGCTCTGCATTGTTGCCTTTTGTTTCCCCCAGAGGCCTCAAGGTATCTCTCCAAATCCCCGAGGGTACGCCCTCATCCCTCATTCCCATGGCTTATCCATTCTCCTGTACCCGCCGCTGGAAAATCCCGGAGGAACGAGAGCATTGTTTGTCACTTTGGAGCGACTGTCACTTGCCTTTCTTTTTCAAGAATAATAAGGTTTTCAAAAATGTCTCAAATCACCTCCCTACTCATTTTTCCTTTCTCCTCTGCTTATTATCTCAAAAGCAACAAAACCTCTCTTTTATTTCTTTTCCAATTCGCTATTGCATGAAAGGATAAGGCTGTCGACATTCTGTTGTTCTAATTGTCGACAAATTCCATGAAGAGACCAAACCAACAGTGAATTAACCCTACTAACAAGATGTCTGTGTAGCCAAAGCCTGATGTACTGTAGCTCAGTGGTTCCCAGCCTTGCACTGGGTGACATGGTCCTTCCTGTTGCTGCAAATACACACAGTCTGAAAAGAGGTGCACTATGAGCTCCCGTTGGTGCGATGTTTGCTCAAAGGACGAAAAGCCTGCAGTCACAGCCTCCTCCTGGCTGTATCACACTGCCCCCCCCCTGATCTCGCTCCAAGAACTAGTAGTTGCGTGAAGGATGAAAAAAGAACCGCTCCCAGCGTCGGAGAGGGGCTTTCAAAGGCTGGAAGATGATCTGTCGAGCACTTCGTGTGAAACATTCTGAAGCATGCGATCAATATTTCTGTCCAGTCAAGCCCGACCTCTCTCTCAAGCTGTCCGGAGAGTCCTGCGACTTTACGGGTCAAATGTCAAATCAATACTAAAGAGGTTGGATCAATTAGTCCTTTCCTTATTGAAATGAATGGGGTATGCCATCCTGTAACATTTTAGGGGCAGAAATGTAATCACGACTGCTTGCCTTTGGATCCGTTGCGATCGTGATCTACACACAGTGACTCACTCTTAAGGGGAATGCGAGTGCACTGCCACCTAGGCACCAAAGTGCGGAATAAACATGAGTCTAGTTAATGCCACTAATAGGAGTCTAAGTGCTGTGCTCTGACACCATGATTGCGCTGACCGTTCGCAATGGCGTGTCAGCAGAGATAAGTCATTATTTGTTCGGCATAAGAAATCGTCTGCCATTACTGTGCTCATGTTAGTAACGCTGCGGTGGGCTTTTATGATTTAAAACCTGCCCGACCTGCTACAGTGCACTGTCACCAGTAATTGCCATTGATGTCTCGTGGGTCCCTAAAATGAGGCAAAGTTAAAAGGCAACATACCGCTGAAACTCTCACAGGTCTCTCACATCGTTGCTTCAGTCTCTGTTCCCACTTCATGGGACCGTCAATTGAAACGTCATTTGTCTGGATAAATGAAGGGGGAACACACCACACTGTCCCCTCGGCACTCCAGTCGGCTCCTCCGCTGCTGCTTCCCCTGAGTTTAAAGCCTGACAGACGGCTGCTGCTCCTACAAAGATGTGAAGTTGGAAGACAGAATCTCTACTATTTAGTTTTTCCCACCAGGGGAATTGAATTCTCCGTCCACCACAATGTCACTGCCCTCCCGCGAAAGAGCGGCTGGGGGTCTCCGGAATGATATGAAAGACTTCTCGGACTCTCGAGTCCGCCAACTAAAACCCTTCGTTTTCGAGCCAGTGGATGACATGAGAAGAAGCGTGTGCTGCACATGACAACCAGGAGCCTTGAAGCAATAAAAAAAAAAAAAAAAAGACAAGAATAACTGACAACACAATGTTTTTCTATTAACTCCCTCTCAGATTATGTCATTTACAGCGCAGTAAAGACCGTGCTATCCTCCAAGCTCTTAAAATAAAATGCCGAGTGTTTTCTTCATATATTTCATGCTGCAGTTGTGACAGCATTTCTTTGCCAGCTGAATCATTTTAACATTTTAATAAGAGGTGCACTCGCTCCTCTCACTCGTATCATTTTCCCTTTAAACTCCATGCATGAAATGCCACACATGGTGACCATGAGCTAATTGGTAATAACTTTTCAAAGAGTGACTTGACCGAGAATTGCCACCAAGCAGCTCTGTCAAACCATAGCTTTCATTACGTATTCCATGATGGACGGTGTGGGAGATGCCTGTGGGGGTCCCTTACAGTCTATACAATAAGTGCATGTGCCATGGAGGATGCAGTATGTCAACCAGCTGCGTCCAAGGGGAAGGATTTCGATGACACACACTAGTAGCAGGGAAGCTAAGAGAAAGTGCAGAAGCCACCCTGGGCAGTCATAATCACATCAGAGGCGCCATTATTCTATTAATATAAAGAAGGTGTCCAAGGTGGCAGCTTACCTGTCCCCGGAAAACACATTGATTGGATCAAAGTTCACACACATTACTCTACCCCTTCAGAATGGAAGTGGCTTATGTTTTATGTGTTGCATTATTGTGGCAGATTATCAGTGGACAAAGAAACAAGCAGCTTTGCCGTTAAATGTCTGCCGTCACAGAGGATTGTCGGTAAGAAATGCAAGACTAAGAGTCTCCGCTAGTCTCTGTGGCTCTGTGAGGCTGTGATTAGGCACAATGGTCCTTTAGCTAAATGCTAACTTCCACAATAACCAATAGCCGACACACTTGCCACGCTCACCATCTTAGTTAAACGTGTCAGCATGCTAACTTGCGCTAAACACAAAATGCAGCTGAGGATGATGGGAATGTCGCCTGTCATGCAGGCATTTTGACATAACCAAATAAATGGACATGCTGTCCCCTGAGTGAAAAAAAAATTCAGAAGGACGTGTCGGTGTCTAATAAAGCCTTCAAACCGGACGCAAATAAATTAAACGTGTTTCTGCTGCAGGCTGTTGTTGGTGTGAACAGGCCCTTAGAAGTTGGCATGTTGTTTACCAAAAGCAATCCCTGTGTTGGTATGAAACATGAAATAGTGTGATAATATTTCACAATCTCAGCAATATTGACTGTACTATTGCACTGCTTTTTGCCCCGGCGTATATAATTTACGGCTTTGGCATCTGAGCAACTGAGGTGAAATCTACAGCAAGTCGGGCCGACTGTGAGTCATCAAGCAGCTGTGTGATATTAGCCACTGGCTCGGTGCTGCAGGGAGGATGGAGGGGAGGGGTGACTGGGGAGCTGTGGCTGACAATATTCCACGTCGGAAAGCAAATCAAACGACTACACAAAGACACAAAGTGACCACAAAGAGACCCAAAACAACTGCCTACGAAGCGGTCAGTCTGGGGGTCTTGCTCTTGTGTAGGAGGGGTTGGGGTGGGGGGGGTTCCGTCGTCTCATAATCTGTCCATGGTTGTAGGCTTTGGAGCTACAAATTGTTGTAACTATTGTTGTAACATATTTTTGTAGGCCAACCCGGAAGTTAGCGGGAAGTAACCCAGAAAGCCGGTGACAAATGATGGCAAATCGGTGGCAAATAAAAGTTTATGATATTTACATGTTTTGTTCAGCAAGATCAAATTTCGCAAGTGGGGCATCTACTGACTTTGTGTCGTAGAACAAAACATGAAAATCTCTTCAGCTTGTGTTGACCACAGACTTCATTTCAGGCATCCAACCAAAAACCCATTCAAAAAACCCATTGACTTCCAGAGGAGGGAACCGGAAGTGCGACAAATGCTAACTCATTTCCGCATTTTAGGACTCATTCCCGCAGCTCTCCATTAGTGCCTGAACCCAAGCTTCAAATTTGAACCGGACCGCATTTTTACCCGTGACAAACAGAAGCTTTTTTTTTTTGTACCGCAGGTTCCCTCTGTTGGGCGAATTACGCCGAAAACATAACAACAACAAGTAACACAGGCCTCTGTGGCGCCTGTGTTATCAGGATTTTTCGCTCACCTAAGCTCCTGTCAGATGAGGATGCTGTGTACACATTAAACGGCGTCTGTGTTTGTGGCTCTGTAATGGGGCATCGAGAGCAGGGCGGAGTGGTCCAAATGAGAGGAGTGGAATGGCAACATCAGGACGCTAATTAGGCAGCTTGTTTTGGCTGTAGAGTTTGGAAATGAGAATGCTGAAGGGGGGTCTCCTGGGTCCAGAGTCAGCACTGCTTTGACAAAAATGAGCTACCTACATCCTGCCAGGAGCTAATCAGCCTTGCCTCTCTCTTCCCTCAGTGTTCTTTTTTTCTCTACAAAGTAAGGCTGGCAGAGGACGGCTAGAGATGTGACATAAAAGATTCAATTTCCTTTGTGTCCTTTATCCGGCGTATGGATTCGGCAGTGGAAAACTGAGAAGGTTCAGGATAATTCAAGAGGATTTAATGTCACAAGTTACTACAGGTGCTGCGCTGTGCGTCTGACAAAAGCCTTCTAAGGAAAATAAGACACTCCACGGTACACTTCCTGAAGTAAATACTGTTCGATTGAGCCAGCCATGAGTTTGGGCTGCCACTCTCACACGAGGTCGAAAGGCTACTTCACTATTTGAATGTGTGAATGTGAGGGAGAACAGCCCCCGGGCTCAGATCTCATCTCCCACTCGCTTGGCAATCCAGACGAACACTTATCAAGCCCCTCACTCCAGTAATTGAAATGCATGACCAATTTCATTGCCCATATCTGTAATCTTTTTTCATTAGAGGAAATTGCTTTTTGATGGAACAGGCAATTTTATCATGTAAGGCCCGTCCCATGTGAAATGTGGGTGAAAGTTAAAGATCAGTGCGGATGCTGTATATATTACAAAGTTATTGGAAAAGTGGTCATGTTTGTGGCCTTTTCACATATGATAAACAGAGCCCAGAGGGACGGCCACGAAGCTACGGATCGGTCATGTATTTCGAGCATGAAAATAAATAGTGTTTTGTTCCATGTAGTGCTGCTGTGCACTGATTGCTCTTCTTTTTCATCGTCCGGGGTATATACTCTCTCACGGAGCGCGGCGCTGGATCGGGCTGACACATAGTCAAACTAGTCATAAAAAGAAAATATCACATGTAACTGGAAGGACGGCACGCAGCATGATTTATGGGCACGGTCGCCTGGGCTCAGGGACAAACACCAAATCTTCACAGCCGCGTTACAGAGCCGACTTGTTGACGGACCCTGGTGGTGCACAGTCTTGTTTGTGTGTGTGTGTGTGTGTGTGTCGCTGTGGGGGATGTCTGAGTCATTCATCTGTCAGACAAAGAGACAAGAGAAACAAGAGGGCGACTAACAGGTTGTTTATGAGCTGCCAATTAGAGTGAACCCTGTGAAATGACACTGCACTGCTGCCACCTAGTGGCGCCTAAACATACCTTTCTTCTTCATCTCTTAACATGTTGCAAGGCTGCTTGGGTAAGGGGAAAAAAAACAAACCCTTATCCATCCATCATCTCTGGTTTGGAGACATAAAATCCTATATCATATGAAGTGCAACTGAGCATCATAAAGGAAGACATATGATTCGAAACTTACATACACTTCTGGGATAGACTCATAAATGTCTTACGCTCTTTCTGTTCGCTCTCTGTTGACTTTGAGTCATTTACAAGGCACAACATATGAATGACTGGAAGAAATAAAAAGGAAATTGTACAATAAAAGGCAGGTGGAGCAAAAAAAAAACAAACATTTCTACGCAGCACCAGCAGGGGACAGTGATGCCACATCATAGAACATCTGGCTGGACCAGACACCAGGAGCATGAGGGGGGGATGGAAAACTCATACAGTCACATTTCTTCTACTCTGCATTAGTCAGTCCTCAGGTAGATCTCATTCCTTTTGCTGCTCTGCAAAAAAAGATCCTGTGGAATGTGAAAATGAAGACTGTATCACACTTATTATGCCTTGGAGGTAAATCCAGGACAGAAAAGGTTCCATCCCCTCCTGGACTTTCTTATTTAACAAGCCTCAGTGACAGATGGTTTCTATAACCTGCAGCTACAAAAGAATGTCTTCTTATTTCTTTCAAGAACAAATTCGGTCATCTCAGGCAGATGTCTCTTTTGAAGTCTAATTGAAAATAAATAATTGTGCTGTCCAAAATGAGAAGACAAGAAGAATAGCTATGGTAAATGCTTCATCTGGAGGGATAAACCCACTCAGGGGCCCCCGGCCAAAAATGAGCTGTAGGTCACTATTGATACCCTGCACCACCACCACCACCACTTTTCTGTGCATTGCACTCTGTTACCCTGATATAGTAATTTACTGGTGCTCAGTCCCAAACAAATTTGCAATTAATCAAATAACCATAAGCCACAGAGACAGTGATCCTGGAACTTCTGGGGGGCCCTGATGGTTCAAAGGGTCCCCTGGCAGTTACCCACTTTACCCTGTTGGTAATCCGGTTAGGAGCTAATAAAAAAAAGCATAATTTTCATTCAGTGCCTCAACTGCTTATAAGTCTTCAGACCGTGTCGGTTGGAGCTGAAGTCTACAAGTTTGAAGTTTGGTGTGTGAACATTTTTTACAAATGTTGGTGTCTAAATGAGTAATAGTTGCCATAAGTTTTGGAATTGGTCCAGTAGATCGCCTCAACTGCCTCCAATGTGCTATATGAATGAACTTGATTTGATTACTTCTACTACTACTACTACTTCTATATATGTTCTAAGGATTAATACTATAATTTGGCCCCTTTAACTGTTATTTCGGGAGGTAATGTTAAAGCTTGTGATGCTACAGTGACTTCCTGGTTACTCTTTTGTTTGCTTTTGATTGGACAGTTGCCTGGCGAACAATTTACACATTGCTGAAGGCATAAGTGACTAACTAACGAACCGATTTAGTAAATCGTTAGTTTCAAAGTAGCTAGCAGTTCCCAAGAACTAAGAAACAACTGTGCAACGCAATCCTGAAGAGACGAAAGTATCCAGTAATTCAAACAATCATTTAATGAACAAGTGACCCTTTAGATTTCTCTTGCAACCCCTTTGGGGGCCCGACCACTGGATGAGACGACAACATATAAATAGTAATAAATATTTCAGCAATACATAGCAAAAAAGCATCGATTCTATAATAATATAAAATTGTTGCAGAACGCTCCTGTTAACTGTATTGGATTTAACCACCGGTTTGTTGCTCTTGGTTTCATACGTTGGCATGCAGACGCAGGCTGTTGTTTTCTGTTGTGGCTGGCATCAGTGCTCCCTGCAGGCTGACAGCTGATGTGCGCTGGAGTGACAGGCCTGGTCAGGGGTCAGCAGCAGGCCAGTCGTCTGGGTCTGCGAGAGACTCTTGAACTCTCGGGTCGCTCTTTGTCAGCGACGGCCCCTCACATGCCATGCACTCTGCATTTCATAACCATAAATCTGTTTCTCTCCTTTGTTTGCCGAGGTCTTCTGGTAGACCCCGTACACACTAGAGGCCTGTTTTCATCAGGACAGCTACGAGATGTTGAACAGAAGGAGCTGCGGCTGGTTTGCAGAAAGTGTTGTTGTTGCGTTTTATTTGGGCACCCCTGTGGATATATTTGAGAGAGTAATTGTAGGCAATCAGTAATTCTCAGTAATGCTAAAGAAGGTCAAATTTCCAAATGCAATGTTCTTTTTAATACTAACCCCATCCACATTCAGCCTCTTGACACATTTTTCCTGAGTGCTTTAATATTTATCTAATATTATGAGATCAGAAGACACCAGTCTGAGAACAGCGTAGGGCAGAAACAAGACAGATCAAGCTGCCCAACCCCTCATGGCTGAAATCTCCTCATTACTTCTAAAACGCGATCTTAAAGCTCCTACAAGGAGTTTTTAACTGGTTATGAAATTCAATACTGGTGACTCTATATCACCTATATTCTACACTCGTGCTCCACGAGGCGAGGGGGCGTGAAACACCACTGCTTTCGTCCACAGGGGCCACCAACATCAACACACGATGAAAGTTCCTTGTAGGTGCTTAAATCTGCACAAATAAAGGCACAGGTTTAAATGAACTGAATGGTGAATGCTCGCACCAAAGACATTTATCACACTCAAAGTAAGTTCTCAGAACAGGAAATTGTCCCTAAAAACCTTTGAGGTCCCTCAACGAGCATCATGACCTGAATAGAGTAACTAATAACTGAAATTTATATCCGCTGGCGGATTTCGGGGGTTTTATTTTGAAAAAAGTCCAAATGATCAGTTAAGTCATTGCTTCCACCAAGTGCATTCACAGAGAGAGAGAGAGAGAGATTGACTTTAAAGGATGCCATATGTTCCTTCATCACATCGGTCCCACAGAAGTCGCCGAGGCCAGATTGGACCCGCCGCACCAATCACAGAGCAGAACGGGGCTGATTATAGGGCAATCATTTAAATGGTGGAGATGACATCAGCAACCAGAAACTGGCTGACTTTATTTGGTCTCGCGGGGATGGCAGCGAGGAAGGCCCGGCCCCAGGCACAATGACAGACTAGGGTAAAATGGGCTCCGAGAAGTTCTGGTGATAGCAGATGTCATTTCAAACAAGGCGGAAAGGGGCTGGAATGCACTTAATGGAAGGATGAAAATTTGAATTTATTTAGCAATTATTATACAGCCTGTCAATCTCTTTTCACGGACATAAAAAAAACTCCGGTTGTAATATGGCAGTAGAAAGTAGAGAGTCGTGTTCATCTCACTGTTGCGGCCAGAGATCTATTGTAGTATATTTCTATACTTTTGAACTTCCCCTGGCACGAACTCTTCACCTCAGCTCTGTTCATGGCGTGTTAGGCTGAAATACATAACCCTGTCCTCCTCTTCTTTGTCCTGTCTCTCCTCCATCTCCATCGACGTTTCCCCCCGCGCCGCCACAACGCTGTCCTACTCTCTCTCTCTCTTTTTTTTTTTTCCCGAAAGCCAAAACCACAAGCCTGTACTAGAGCTGCAGACAAAGACACAAACACAAATTGGCAACCTCTGGGTCAAGCCCGCATGATAGAGACAGTCTCAGTGGCTGGAGGGAGGAATTCAAGAAAACGGACAAATACAGTTTTATTGCTACCTACCTAAAACAGTTAATTACATATGGTCGCTGATGTGGAATCTTTTCTGTAGGCTGTCTGTGAACAAACTCTGTGGTTCTTTGCAAGCTGCCTATTTGACCTTCCCTGTGCATTTCCCTCACACTGGTAGCGCTACATCGACACGTGCTGTGAGCCGGGCACTGAGGATATTCACAGGCAAAGGGGACAAGGACCTTCCAGTTTAAGGCAACAAAAGACCCCTTGATCATATTCACAACAGCCCCCTCAAACGTTTCGTTCGTGTGAAAGGCTGGTGAAGAGCACCACTCTTCTTGACACCATGCATGGCCCTCTTATGCTCCGTCCTCACTTCCATATTGTGCGAACCGGTGCCAAACTAAAAATACCGCGTGTGTGCTTGTAGCTCCACTAAACGGGGTGTCAAAACAGAGGGCTGCACATAGGACCCATGTGTTTGCTGTTAAGGCGCGAGACAACTCTGCTGTGTGTCAGAGGAGCAGCGAATAAATGGAGGAGGAAGCGAGATGGCTACTTCCATCATCGGCTCCGGGGGGAAAAAAAAAAAACGTGTTTAATTCAGAATGTTTAAAACTTTCATAAAACACCGTGTGGATCACATCTATAAGCATATAAGTGTGAGACACATATATATATATATATATGTATATATACACTATATATGTAGCCTGGTTTACATATTTTGTCATATATCAGATTTAGGTATGGGATTGTTCCCTATGGAGAAATATATCATAAACCTCATCAGACTGCATCCAGAGGACTTTGTTAAAACTTGAGTTTCACTCAATAACATTCTGATTTAAACTTTTCTGTTTGTTTTTTCTGGAGGTAATGGTGGTGAAAAAGTTAGCAGGGGTTGAATTTCTCTTTCAAGCTCTCTTCTTTTTTTTTTCTTTCTTCACACAACTCATTCCACGTGCAACACCACGAATGCCTTTGAGGAGCGACTGTCAGGAAGTGTCTGCAGTTATTCTAGCGCAGTAGGTAGACGGCTAAGGAGAGGAAAAAACTGTTTTTGAAACAGTTTGTCCTGTACGGCGGTGACTTGTGAACTGGGTGAGTGGGACCTGAAATAGTCGGATGTGCTCTCTCTCTCGTGTGTTCGGAACAGGTATAAAACTCTTTCGCCTTTGGGCGTGTTTGGATGGGAAGACCTTTCTGGCTTGAGCACATCTTTGTATTTGGTGACTCATCTCTAGAATTGAGAAGCATCCTTCGGTAAGCAGAGCCCTGCTGGGCGTTTGTTTCCCTCTCGTGTCAAGAGTTGAGTATCTGGATATCGATTTGCAGTCAGGAACAACGGACCTGAGGCCTTTTCTCTCTCGGCCTAATCTCGAGAAGGTCAGTTAGATTATTCTAATTCAGTGTGTTCAGGGTTAAGCCAAAGAACGACCTCGCCCCCTTAGCTGGTACAAAGCACAGCAGACAAGATCATATCAGCCCTGTTTCAGCCTCTCACTCACTGGTTACCAGTCAGTTTTGGAGTTGATTGACAGCCTCAGATCCTCAGGCAGGGCTCTGCTGGCTGTTCTTGAGTCCCAGTTTAAAACTAAAGGCGATGGAGCTTTTGCAGTCAAGGCTCTGGAACTCCCTGCCTCATTATCTGAGACTTAGAGAATCAGTGACATCTTTTTAACTCACTTCTCAAACACCACATTCACTTCCGACATGTCTTGTTTGTTTATTTAAATGTTCTGCTTTTAAATTTCTTCTACAAATAAAGTTCATTATTATCATTAACACAGCTAGACATAGATCTGCTACTCTCAATTTCTAGAATTGCCAAGAATCCTGCTGTTAAAGAAAGGTTGTATAGGTGGGTTGCATCCTCTGGTTGTGCTTCTACAGTTCACCGATTCTTTGTCTCTTTGTGTTTGGAATACTACAACATATCTACGCATATTATCACACATGTCAGCACTTCCTGTACGCACGTGTGCTTTTCGTACGTAATAATCCAGGACTACGTCTGCGGAGGCCAGGAAGCTCCAGTTAGTGTAAGCCAGGGCAGAGGAGATGGAGCTGTGCCACTGTGCTAATGCCTACTTGTGCTCATTTCTCAAGGCGACTAATCTTGCACTGGGGGAAACGGACCCTGATCCACTTAACAGGCTGAGAGGAACCCTGTATTGTCTCATCTCTCCTTGTCATCACTCTCCCCCGTCTACCTCTTTGTTCTTGAATTATTAGAGAGTATCTACATTTATTCTGTTACATACCAGGTCTTGATGATTTACAGATACCCGAAAGCATAAGTAGATAATAAGTGCTTGAGATTGAATCATTATGGTCTGTTTGGACTTGTGTGAAGGTCCAGGTTTCATTCATCTATTTTCGGCAAAGCCTCTCGTGGATTTAGATGGAAGCTAAAAACAGGATTCAAGTGAACAACCTTGGACAACCTCACACATTGACACAGCAGTGAAAACAGACGCAGGTTAAGGTAGAGATGGCCATTCCCTGGAGCGGAACGGTGGAGCTAAAGAGCCCGATATTTATCTCAGGAGTTGGTAGAGATCAAAATAGAGCTAAAAGGAGAGGACGCTTGGTTTGCAACTTTATGCACATTAGCATCAAAAGCTTTGGTAAAACAATGTGGCGCTTCAGTACAAAAAGCTTCACATATGCTTTGGTCACATACATGCAATCCCCTGGCATCATAAACGCATGCCATAAAACATAAAAAAAAATGTGTGCTTTTCTGAACGTGAACACAGATGCTATGGTGTCGCGCGTTCACACACAAACAATGGGAATGCGGTGGGTTTCTTTCTTTGTCTTTTCAGACATGGTGGTTCACTGCTCATGGTAAGTGAATGAAGTGGAAATGTAAAACACATTATGTCCTGTGCATTAGAGGATGTTTCCCAGGGAAAGACCTCAGGGACAACTTAGAAGTTTGAACTTCTTTAGGAGGCCAACTTTATTTATGGTTCCTTTATGTCCTTAACAAACCAGAAGTGTATAATACATCATACTGACCAACAAGACGCTTCACGCTTACAACAGCTATTCCATGCACTGGCTATAGGCCGAATCACTGCAATGTTATGTCAATCATCATTCTTTGTCATTTAGAAATGATGCTGATTTACCACACAGACTAGTTTAATCATAGCCTTGTGTTGGCAGGCGTGACGCCGCTTACAGTCGCAACCACTGGGACAAGCAATGAAAGCAAAAACCCCTTTCATGAACTCCTCAAGTTGTTCTCTACTCTGACTCGACACCAGCGACTAAACTCCCCTTTTCATTTTCGTAAATACCCAAATCGAAGCTGACACTTTATATTTGGTCCGTATTAATCCAGGAAACCAGGACCAGGAATTTTCCACCATAATATATCCCATGTCCCTGTCGTGTGGTTCCAAAGCAAATAAAAGCACTGAAAATAAAAAGGGAATAAAATAACTGCACGCGTGTCTTTTGTGGGTATTCATGCGCTTGGCATGTGTGAGCTGTGTGATTTCATGCTTGGGTGTAAAATGAAGCTTTAAAGTAATGGAGGAGCCTATTTTGATCAAATAACTTTACCATCCATCAGCTCCTGTGCCATGTCCTTCCTCGTTTCTTTCTTTCGGTCCGCTGCGGTTGAGAAACAGATATATCATATCTATCAGAGCATCTCTACGGTCCTTATCTCAACATACCGCCATCATGTTTTGGCTCGTTTTCGAAAATACAAGAAAAAGCCTCTCAGCCAACGCGCCTCGCGAGCGTGAGAAAAACATCCGCTTTGCTTATCCTCGTGGCACAGTGTAACGCGGGTGGAACTGTGATCTGTGCTTTTTCTGAATGCACTGTAGCAGTGAGTGTAAACGAGTTCTCTGGTTCAGAGTCAAGGGAAACAAGCAGATGTATCAAATGAGGCCGCCTCGGCTTAAACGTCTCATTTAATGTGGTACAAACTAAGGACAGGGTGCTATTGGGTGGTTCTGGTGATTTGGCGCAAAAATAAGTCAATATGTAAGTCATATTGTACTAAACCTCTGGTGAGCCGTCTCACATATCAAAAAAAGCCAATAAGCCTAATAATTACTTTAATGTAATGCTATGTTAAAAAAAAGGGGGTATGTGCCTGAATTTACACT
Source organism: Enoplosus armatus (assembly GCF_043641665.1). Lineage (NCBI taxonomy): Eukaryota > Metazoa > Chordata > Actinopteri > Centrarchiformes > Enoplosidae > Enoplosus > Enoplosus armatus. Next base: position 3,519,739 of record NC_092195.1, read on the forward strand.
CCTTCAGTAAAAGGAGAAGAATCTTTTTAAGTCGTTCTGATTGGCTAGAGATGCTATGCTGGTCTTGGAGTCGTTAGTCAACCTCTTAATCAAAAAGTAGTTGGATGAAACAATATAATAAGAAGGACGTAAAGAGACAAAGGCAAGTAGCATGTAGCATAAAACATGACCATGAAGTCCTTTAAAGCTGCACTAATCAGTATTTTTATATTAACAATGGATCAAATGAATATCTACTATCTAAATAGACAATTCATTATACTATAAGGGTCACTCATAGTGACAAACCCACAGAGTCTGCAGTTCCCCCCAGCTCCACAGAGCGTATTAGCATCTTTCAGCTCATTGTTTTTGGTAGCAGGCAGCTGTTTAAAGCTCTGATGCACCCACTGTACACTGCACCAAACAGCAGAAAAAGTTAGCGGCTAGCTAACATAGTGAAACTAGTGGCGCATTCAGCAGACTTAAAGTCATCAGGTGTACACAAGCAAATGAAGCAGTAATTGCTACAACACGTCGCATCATTTGTCAATCAGATGCTTTGGATCTCCTTTAACTAGCAGCCGACTCACACATGAGCAGCACCATGTAGTCACGAACGAGCCGGGCTTTACAGTCGTCAGTCAGCTGCAACACAGACAACATGACGCTCTGGTCGATGCAGAATGTGCATCCAGCATGTTCCAGTGTGCAATCAAAGCAACAACGTCAACCATGCACTGTAATGTCAATTAAAAGTGCCCACATTTTATGTTTAAGGTGTAGCTCACTTCAATTACAAGAGAAAATAGAACATTTTCTCTTTTGCAGATAGAAGAAAACATGACAATTTATAATATAGAGAATCTGTATGGCAACTTTGGAGGTGGATGGAATTTTGCTTGTGGTGTGTCTTTCCAGGAACTGTCTTGGTTACACAAGATAATCCACAGACCTCGCTCATTTGGACTTCCCTTGTCCGGATGGAGGGTCCAAGAGTGATGTCATATTTTGTAAAACCCTTTGAGGCAAATTTGTGATTTTGGCCACTATAAATAAAAAGTACCAGACTATTTTCTTTTGAAAGCAAAATACAGTGAAACGTGTTGATCTGTCAAGTCTGTGGACTATCCTGAGAAACCACAACATCTTTTCTGGAACGTTTTTTCCAATGTTTCCGAAGCTTTGAGCACCACAAACGAAATTCCATTCACCTCCATTACTGGGGTCGTGCCAGAAACCTCTGTGGCCGATATCTTAAAACCTGGCAAAACAATCTTTGCAGCACTACAGTAGGAGTTAAGTGGGGAAAATATGTGTTTTTGCCATTTAGGTGAATTGACCCTTTCACTTCTGTCAGTCATTTCACCTTGCAATAGTTAGCAGACTGGCAGAAGGGAGCAATAAATGATAACGAAACGGCGCATATCTCTGCAACGTGACTAGAGCAGTCATCATCTGTTATAAATCATGTCATCAGATCAGCTTTACAACTGCGAGAGAGGGATTGAAGAGATTTAAGAGTCTCTGTAGCTCTACGTTAGTCATTTTCCTCTTCATGGACATGGACTGTGACAGTGCCACTGTTTCCACCACCGTGACACAATGCCCCCCTTCACACGAGGTCGCATCTGTCTACCAGTCCTATCCCACCTGCAACGCCTCAAAGTGCATTTCTGTAATTGGCGATGACAGGGAGGGGGCACAGACGCGCAGAGAGACGACACAAGTGGAAATAAAACAGTTGCTGAGTGGCGAAGAAGTGGAGGACCATATTCGCCTTAGGAAATCACGCCTGCTCCACTCCCCTCATGTCAGCCATATGCTGGTGTTCCTCTCAGCCTGACCAAACGCTTCCAAATTCGGCTCGCGCCAAGAAATCCGAGGAATGTTAATGAAAGGGCCTCTGAATGAAGGCGAATGGGGAAATGCAAAAATGACGGAAACGGTGAGACGTTAAAGTCAGGTCAAGAGCATATTTGAGAGGTCACACACAAACCCTCTGCCATGGGCTGTTTTTTTGCTTCACACGCTGCCAGTTTAGCCTAGTCGCTGTACAGTAAAGGTCCACTTCTTGATTACCCGACAGCAACAATATTAAAAGGTTATCAAAGATGCAAACAGATGGAGATATTCCCTCGCCTTCATACTGCCATAAAATGCTGTGCAAGCTCTGACCCGCTGTGCTATTACGTAAGCCCTGGGCATAGTTCAGCAATTATTATTTTCCTATTTTTCACCCACAGAGCCGTGGCAGTAAAAGCATTCAACTGTCACAGTAAAAAAAACCTTTTCGGCAAACTGTAAATGCCTAATAATGTACACTAAAAACAGTTATTTATATTATACGGCTGGTTGGGAGGCCTGCTTGTCGTTAATAACAGGCTGGTGTGTGTGTGAGTGACAGTGAAGGAGGGCCAAGGGTTTATCCAGAGATGAATCATGTCAGAAGACATATGAGATCCAGATGAGATTATGTAGAAGCCAAACGACACACAGAATATCCAGTGAAGGAGTTTGCAGAGAGCTTCTATAAGACCAAACACCGTTCGCCTTTACGCTGTTATCTAAGAGTCATATCTCACACAAAAACATTTCAATCAGAACATTTAAAATACATTTCCACCAGTTATATTTTACGTAAAGGCTGACAGTAGCCTTGCATGTACCACCTTTTTCTGAGAGACAGCTCCACCCCCCCTCCCCCAAAGGGACAGCAGGTTAATGACGTTAACACGGATTATACTGTAATGTACATACATATGGTAGTGAAGAGATGTACCTATGCAGGAGCTGTGAGCACTGCAGGGCTAATCTGTTCTGTACTATGACCCACTGCTAATGCACTGCTTATGCTTATACACATAAGAGCATTTAAGACGGGAGAATTGCAGCAACCAGCAACACCAGCAAGATGACCAGTGGCTAATGGCTAACGGCTAATTAGCTACTTCCCAAGGATGAGAACGTTTTTGGAAACAAGGAGGGAGATCAAATCGGGGAGTTTAAAGAGAGGCGCCCTCGTGAATGTGTTTAAGTTCCCTGGGTTTTTTTTTTAAACCAGAAGTGACAAAACAGAAAAACAGAAAATAGTAGATGGACATTTGGGGGAAATGCGTTTACTCGCTTCCTTGCTGAGAGTTAAATGGGAAGATCAATCCCACTCTCAGGGGACTACTAGTGTGTGTATGGGTTAAACAAACAAAGACACAACAGCTAATTGGTGAGCTTTAGAGTTGCTGGTGGGTGGGGTTTTTTTTTTTTTTTAACTTGAGTGAGACTAGCTGTTTCCCCTTGTTTCCAATCTTTAAGCTAAGCTAGGCTAATTGCTTCCTGGATTTAGTTCCATAATTACCTCAGTGTCAAGCGGTTAATTCCCTCCATTTATATTTGTACACACATTTTACACTACAAAAACCACAACTTCAAAATGGGAAACAATTCATATGTTATACTGCAAAAGAAACCACACTCATTAACCACACTGTACTTTTGGCCACGTTCAACCTGGAAGAAGGAAGAACTATTGAAATGTAACGCCAGCACTGCATTTGTTTTATCCCAGCCTGGCTGCAAGAAGCATTTTACTTCCACTCACAATGGATTCTGTGTTTCTCATTTTCCTAAAAGGACGTTTATTATAGTTTTTGAAGGCCAAAGCAATTGCTCCATTAAAGTGTGTTTAAGACCAGAGTGGTTATTTTCTCAGTGTGAAAGCTCTGCTTCGCTCTGCAGGATTATAAAGAATAGGAATCAATATTTGAAGAAGGTCTAGGTTGAATTCCTGGCTCAGCTATGAAGTTGTGGAATGGCGAGACGGAATGAGGTATGCTCACGCTTCCCCGGGTAGCCACTGTTGAGATGCTCTTGAACAAGTTTATCTAAGTGCTACAGCTTTAGAGAAGTTGCTCAGAGGCCCATAGAAGAATGTAAATATGAATAATAAAATAAGTTGTTTGTACTTAAAATGTAAATGATCAGTATCCAAAGCAAAATAGTATTGCCGACAAACCAAGCTAACCTCTTGTGAGTCCTGGTCCCCGGACCTTCTTAGCGCCTGTATCATGTCAGTCCGTCCAATACTTCCCTTTTTTGACCAAATGCCTGCAAAGCCGACGGCATTCCCATTAGACGGTGAACATGAGCATTAGCATTCATTGTGTTTGGGTTAATAGAAGTACGCTTTCTCTTTTGTAAATTGAAGAAAAAGTCAGTGCTGGAAGTTATGTGTACATTTGTCTCAAATGAGTAAGAAATTCAACAACGTAAACCATTTTAGGCATCCACTTCACTTTCATAGAGTGGAAAGTTGTAGATGCCATATTCTTCTGACCTCGCTTATGTTCTGTAATGCATCAACAGCTCGTCTCTAGATGCGCTGTACCCTTCTGTGCGTGCCGACTCCTTTGATCGGAAGTCCAGAAAGCCCCAAAATGAAAATGTATATGTTTGGTGGTCGCTGTAAGTTATTATATGCAATGTTTAGCTGCTACAGTATATGTCCCCACCCACCAGCGGTCTGGCCAGACATTCTACGAGATATTCCATCACTCCAAGCTCATTTCATTTTTCCACTCCTCCCTGACTTCCCAGGCCTGTGACACTGTAAATAGTAATCCATGAGGCTTCCGTCAGCCTGAAGATTGTGATTCCTGGAGCTTTCCTCTCTGTTTCCGAGCATTCCTCCTTTTGATGGTCGCATTGGCGTTTATGAGCACGGAAAGTTCCTACCTAATTAGGGCTGTGATGGGGAAAAGTCTTTGGGAAAGAGCAGGCCTGTCCACATCTCGAGAGCGGCTGGTGCACCGCAGGAGGAGAGGGGGGAAAAAATGGACATTTTCTTGCGAGCCGTTGATCCGTATCATGGCTGTATGAACCTGACTGAGTGCCCGTTGGAGGGCTCTGTCTTGTTTTGTCAAGGGGCTTGGACAGTGTGCCAGTTCAATATGAGGGGAATCCAGAAGATGACCTCAGATGGGGGGGGGCAGCCAGACATCACCGCCACTTCGGATCTCTTTGTCCCCTCCGAAAGGCCAAAGGCGTTTAATAATCTGAGCCTTGTACCAACAAGCACTCCCTCTCGGTTGAGACTGGCTCCGAAAGTCATTGATAAAGTGAAAATGCCTCCAACCCGAGAGTTTATTAGCCATGGGCTGTGTACAAAGGCCCGGCTGCCCTGAATGGAAATGATTAACTTGGCTGGCCCCGGGTGATGCTCGCCCATGCATCCAGTCTCATTAGTCGGCACCGTCTTCCTGTCAGACCCGCTGCCGGCTTACAGGCACAGCTCCGGGGAGCAGAACGACCTGTTGCCGGGAAACGGTGACCCTGTTAAACACCTACAGTACGAATTAGGAGTCGGCAGAGAGGAGACGAACAAACAGCTCCGTGGAGGTGATGAAGTGTCCAGGGATTCACACAGGACATGGAGGGTGAGATTGTGTCCCGACTGCTGAGCAGTGTGACAAATTACTTCCTCCGTTTTACTGAAAATATTACAGTTACGGGGATGGAGAGATGTGTAAGCCCACGTTAAACCACCTTTTATTCTTAGAAGTGAGTGACAAGACTCGTTGCCTGTTGAAAGGAATAGTTTAGTCATGCTGGTTTTATTTCATTTTCTCTGCCTTTACTGGTACTCTCTGCTGAAAAATAGCCCCCGCTATGTAAATATTACAGGAACACTCAAGCCCACTTGACCCCACTAACCCACTAAGGAGCTCAGGTGCAAAAACGAGCTGCGGGCCCCTCTATAAGATAGGGAAAAATGTAGGAACCACCTTAAGGACCTCATTATTTGGGTTTATAGTCTGCTTTGGTACTGCATATTCCCAAACAGATTCACGATTAATAACATCACCACACAGCATTAGGGCTGGCCTTGCCCAGTTTAGAATCCAGCCTTGGAGACACTGAATCTGGAAAATACACGTTGCTGTTGACTTTTTCAAAAGTAGTATTTCATAAACAATTCCATTTGCGCAAGCTGTATTCAGATGGACGGGGAGGAAAATGTCAGAGACGGACTTCTCAAAACCTGGACTCATGAAGGCCCCCTTTACACTGTGCGATTTTGGGCCATCTGAGAGAAAAGTTGACGTTTGCTAGAGAAACGTGGCAACATCTTTGGTCGTCAGTCCAAAACTTGAGACACGTCCACCAAAATGTGAGCAAAACGTGACAGAAGCTGTTGGCTTTGCACTGCAGTGCTACGATTCACAATGCGTTCATTGTACAGTGTGACTTAAATTGATATCATGCGACAAGATTTGATTCGACCCATCTCGCACACGCAACAAACAAACAGTCGTTGCCGGACAGACTGCAGGTGCTTTAAATCCAAAACTCTGCATGGCTTGTATTTCTATTATTGGCAATTTGCCTTATAGTGATCAACAACACAATTCACTTTCTTGTATTTTCCACAAACATGTCCAAGACTTTTGTTATTCCAGTGTCACAAATGTAGAGGGGGAAGTATTCAGATCCTTTCCTTAAAGGCACTAATACCACACTGTAAAAACACTCTGTTACAAGTAATTATTATAGTAACAAGTAAAAGTATGATCAGGAATATAGGGTTAGTATTAACTTTTGTCCAACAAATAGTCCAAACCTCAAAATTATTCAAAAAATAAATGAAAACTATTCAAACAATCACAAGCAGCAAATCCTCACATTTGAGAAGCTGACACCATGAAATGAAAAATGACTTTAACGATTATCAAAATACTTGCCAATTACATTTTCTGTTGATCGATTCACTGACTGACTAATCATTGCTGCTGTACTTTCTGTACATTATACATTATGTTACATTATATTCCAGCTGTACAGTTTTTGTGTTTGGTGTGCTGTCAGATAATTGTAGTGGAGTAAAAAGTAGTAGTAAAAAGTGGTGTGAGAAGAAGTACAAGTACTAGTTCTTTTAAATCAAGTTTTTATTTACTCGATTCTATTGCTCACTTGTTTTGCTTTCGGGGATACAGACACTTTTTTCTTCAATTTTTTCACTTATTTTGAGAACATTTGGGTTAATATTGCTGTTCTACATAAAACGAATCAAATTTGTATTTTAGTGAGCCAGACCACTGTACATCAATGGCATTTGATAGTCGCCAACCATTTACTGAAATCATACAGTTAAATAGCTGCTATTTTCAATGTGCGTTAGGGTTACATTAACGCAGTATTCTAGTTTAGATTTATCACCGTGGAAACTGGTCCACACTAGTCTACCGCTGGTTGATGTCGTCCAAAAGTAAAGTGTAAATATGTGCCTGTATGTGTGCGGAGGTGGGTGTTGGGTCATGTGTTAAACCGCTGCAGCCGCTGCGTGATTAATGGATCTGAAAGGTAAACAGTGGCAGATCTTAGGGACGGTATTGAACAGGTGGGGTGTTGTTCCCTCGCTCACAGCCTCCAGAGATCTCCCTGCGGATATCTGCCGCTGCTGAAGGAATTTAACGCTGTGGTGACGTTCCTTCTTCTAGGAAAAGAAAAAAAAACTCATAAATATGCTTTCCTCCGAGCCTGCTGATCATCTCTGGTCTTTTTTTTGTTTTGTTTTTTTGTCTGAGATCCAAACTTCCATACCACGCTCAGTCTAAAGTCACGATTTCCCTCTCGTCTACGTGACAGATGTGTGTTGTGGCTGCAGGGGTCAGAGCGGTGTTGAGAAATCGGCTGGGTTTGACGGGGCAAAGGCCACTCGCATGTGCTCTGCTGTCGGGCGGCATAGCATCAATCAAAGTCTCGAGACAGTGGGAAAACACCTGCAGTTGTACTTACTCCACACTCAAGTACTTTGCCACAGTATCCGGCAGCCGCTGCGTGTTATTAATGGGGTTGTTTTCACCTGCTAAATGTTACTGTTCACTTCAGACACAACATGAGGACTTGTCCTTGAGTCTGATGCACCCAACAAAGGAAATCTCCCTGTTTATGAGGCAAAATGCATGACCCACACAATGTCCACACATGCTGTCGAAATACATGAACACCTCCAGGTTCATTCCTCTAAAGGCTGGAAATAAGAAAATTGAACACAGAAAACCACTCTGTGTGTTGTGGCAGTCAGTGGTTCCAGTTTCCATCTAATCCACAGTGGAGCTATAGAACTCCTATTAAGATGATTTACTGTACGACACTGTGGACATACGGTATTACATTTACTGCTCTAATAAAATTTGTCTAACATGGAAGTTTGTTTAACACCCGCACGATAATCTGACTGCTCGTGTTTCTGTCCCCCATCTGACTTTTCTCAGCAATGAACTTGAAATGTATCATCACGAATAGAGCTGATAGCCTCGTTGTAATAAACCCTGTAAAGTCCCTTCAAGCGAGCCAATGTAACTTTGGAACCATTGAAATAATAATAAAAGGTAATGATGAACTTTATTTACGCAGCACTTTTCAAAAACAAAGCTTACAAGGTGCTTCACATGGTTGAACCAGGATTACAACATTTCAGGACGGCAACGAGATCAGACAATTAAAATACCAATATAAAATGTAAAAAACAAAAAAGCCAATATTAATAACATGATTTAACACCGATTCTGCAAGCCTCGGATCCTCAGGCAGGGAGTTCACGCAGACCCCAAAACCTTTAGTCTCGAGCTGGGACTCAGGACCAGTCAGCAGAGCCCTGACTGAGGATCTTAGGCTCTGGCTCATTGGGGAGCAGCAATTCAGCAATATAACTGAGAGCTAAACCCTGTGCAGTGCAGTAAAACCTTAAAATCAATTCTAAAACTGACTGGTAACCAGTGAAGAGAGGCTTAAACAGGATAAGGTCAATAACGTATCAACACTGCATCTATTTAAAAAGTGTGCAAACATTAGCCACTAGTAGCTACTGGTCACACCAGACCAAGTGAGACTGCAGCAATGAAGCCTCTGAGTGTATTGAATTGAGTAAGGTTGCATTCTGTTGCACGTGTTCGACTTCTCATTTGTTAGAGGAAGAGTTAGTTATGTTGCTTCTAATTTAACATATATGTTTTAACGTGGACCCTTGATCCTGTTCCATTTACAGATGGCTCAGTTAGTCTCAGCCATGATGAGATCCCAGGAACTGCAAGGCAATCAGTTCTGGTCAAACCATACACTCTTCATGTGATTTATGATTCTGAACATTGTATTTCAGTAGTGTTCTTGGTCTTGGGGATTAGTTAGGACAACAATAAGGCAGTCAAAGGATCAAAAGAGGGAGAGAGAAACACAAAGAGACAGAAGGACAAACAGAGGGGCTCATCAGGGTGTCATCACTCTCCGCTGTAATGACTGACATGTGTAAGCTATTAGACTCTGGTTTACTTGACAGGAAAAGTGTTACTCAAGTGGATTGGGGTTGGGGGGGGGGGGGCTGCTCACCACCATCACTACCACCAGGCCAAGTGTAGCAGAGAGGGCCGCACACATCGCCCAGACATCTTCCACGACAGACCGATTCTTCTCCCGAGGCCTCGATCAATGCTTCGGCCCGTCAGATTGTGGAAACTCCAATCAGCCGCCAAAGGAATGTTTCCTGACTGACAGCCCGAAGCGAAAACCCGATGTGGCCCCCGCTCTGCACATGAACGTGTTGCAAATCATCCACAGATTATGACTCAGTCCTATCGGGAGATATTTTTAAGTGGCTGTTATTTTGAGACAGGACATCAATCACAAGGTGGAAAACAGGGACGGGAAGAATAGCAACTGTTCTTGGTCCAAATAAAATGATCGGGAAGGCAAACTTTGTGACCCTGAAACAATGAGTGCTGCTTTTCCACTCCACGAGGAAACAATGTGATTGAAGTGAGTTCAGTGGCGTTTGTTTGCTGACGTGTTCCCTGCTGTCATTGAGGAATCAATAGGCACTTTAAGATTTAAGATAAATGGGTCACACACACAAAAAAACAAAAAACATGGCGTCTGTTGGTTGGACGGCTACAAGGCTACGCTTCTGTCATTTCTTTGAGAAGTTTGTGAAGCCAGGAAATTTATTTCAGGACACTTTCTTGGCGCATGAAGACACCCTGCCAGAACCCCCCCTCCCCCCCCCCACACACACACATCTGTGTGATATAAATGTTAGCTCAACACTGCAGAGACGAGAAAATGTACAATTTCAGTAACATTTCTTTCCACCTTTGAGTTAGCTCAAATCTGTAAATTTGAACTGACTAAGAGGTTTCATTTCTAATTGAATTTGATCTGATTTGTCTTTAATACAGTAATAAAACAGCTGGTTCCTTATAAATAGAAACCTTAACTATTGCAGCTTTTGCTGAATAGCTAGCAGCCACATTCAACCTTTGACCTGGCTTGAAACTGACAGACCTATCCAATTACAGTGAGTTAATAAAGAAATATGAATGAAGTGGTTATGATATTCAGCGTAGAGGAGTCCGATTTAAAGGAAATGTAACCCTCTCTTCACTGATAACCTTGTTATGTGTGAGGAACTCTATGTGCTGATTCGGCTCTGAATATCTAGGTTATCAATATCTAAATATTAGCACCTTAAGTCCAAATCCACAGTTCTGACTTAGTTATCCAGCGTTTAGCTCCAAGTTTCTTCAAAATGTTCCCAGGTTCTATAAGGAGATTGGCAGTAGCAACCCTTCAAAGAGAGTGATAAGACCTCCACCACACAGAAACACACACACACAATAACGGCTCTTACAAGGAGTAGAAAATGTATTTACAGAAGGTTATTCATTTGCACTTCCAAAATGTACCTTAACATATAATTGTTTTTCTTTCAGCAAAACATGTACAAGAACCTCATTTCTCAATAAACCACATTATAGTCTGTTAGTCTTTAGTCTGTTTCAGTGTCCCTTCAATAAAACTGATGGTTGGGCTCTGAGATCTCAGAAAAAAGAGATGGAAAAATGTGATCCCTCTGAACAAGATTGCCTTGACTAGGCTCCTACCACCCCTCAGGAAGGCGCGACATCCAAATGTCTCCAAGACTCTCCCAAGCAGCAATGATGGTCCAAGCAGCAACAAGGACAGCTCCAATGGTCGACAGAAAATAGTCCCTCAAAAAAAAACAGCCTGCACACAAGTGTGCAGAGCAGTCAATATATAGTCAATTTTCACAGTTTCAGTACCTATAATATTTCTTACTTTGACATAGAGAGCATTAACAATAACAAACACTTCTTTCTCCTCCTTTGAAGTTACAAAATAACACGCATTACATCTTCCAACACACGTTAACTTAAAACACTTTTCAAATACACACGTATTGCCTACACGTGCTTAACTAGCCGCGCACCGTTGCACTTCGTTTAGCCGCCAGGCCGCCATTAGGCAACAAGTGCTAGCGGCTAAATAGCACAGCAACACACCGTGCTTAGCGTGCATTAACATATTTCAATTACATCCAACTGGTTTTGGTTTAGCTTAATTCATTGGGTAAAATGTCACTAGCAAAGTAAAATAAAATTCAAACATACCATGCAGAACCGAAAATGCTAATTCATTAGCTTGTGCAGCTAACTCACCAGGATAATAAGTAACGACGACGGAGTTTTTTCCACGCCGACAACCGCTCTTCCATACAGCCACGCCGCAGCACAGCAAGGGTCTCCCCTGATAAACACCGCCAGCTTCACCTGTCCAGTCCCACGCCAAGTGTCTCGCTTCGCAATCTTTCTCCCCGTCTGCGAGTCTTCCTGAGTCTAGCCGAGCTTCTTACACCTGCCTGAGCTACGTGCTCCCCGGTGACTCTGCGTGTGCGTACGCGGGGTAAAACCGAACTTACACGCTGCCTGCGCAATTTTACTAACGGTGCATTCAGGGGATGCGCGTAAATCTGGCGACTAAAAATAACCTGGGTTACAGAAACATGGAGTGAACCTTGTAAATCTGTTTCGCCTGACTGAACTGAAGAACACAAGTTAACAGACTCACTCACTTTCGTTGGGGCTCACACTGGGCTAGCTGTTTCCCCATTTTAAATCTTTATGCTAGGCTAACAACTTGTAGCTTCTTATTCATGCCAAGCAATATCAATGGGTGTTTTTACAGTGGGCAGTGCTAAAATCGCTTCAGGTCACGTGTCTTGCACCAAAGGGATATTTCACCCATGCATGAAATATGTAACTTTGTTGAAAGTTCAAGCCACTATTTTCATTAATTGACAGCACAAACCCTCTCCCCACTTCAGATTGCCTTAAAGCGTGCGTGTCAGCGCCAACACTAATGACAAGCACACACATTCTCCTTGATATGAACCTCGACGGCAGTTTCAATTAGCCGCCTTCTCACTGTACTGTGCTGTTTTCGTGACGCTGGGACAGCCAGCTTAAACCCTCTTGTTAGGTTAAGCGCTCAAAGCAGAAAGTATTTTTCCAGTGTAAACACTACCTCCCAAACGCCTGGCTGCAAGGCGAGAAGATAAGCAGCAGTAATGATAAAATGTCCCAGAGCTCTTTGTTCTTGCTGGGAATGCAAGCGCCCAGGTCACAGCGTGGAATTTACAGATTTGCAGAGGGCTTGCTCTTAATGAGAAAAAAAAGACTGCTGTAAATCCTTTGGCAAATTTAGTCGTGAAACACAGATTAGGGTGGTAATCAGCCATTATCACTCTGAAGACAGATTATGAAACGCCAACAAAAATGACCAAAGGCTCTTATGGTGTTAATGAAAGTTGTAACAAACTGGGGATTGTTCCATATTTAGCGAGCTGAAGCTTTTAAGAGCGAAATGAGGGGAATTATATTTCTAATGTACACTTCAAAAAGCACGTCACAGCATGAAGGACACGCTCACTCAACACTTTTTAAATTAAACTTCAGATAAAGTGACTATTAAGCACCATTACCTAAAGGTACTGGATAATTACCACTTTCATTTCCCCCCTCAGGCCTCCTACAACTCGTCCGACTCGCGGGCCCCTGCTCTGCAAACACTTTGAAGAGAGAAAAAAAAAAAAAAGAGATGATATACTGCTGGATCCACAGCTGTATGTCCCCTCCCCATCGGTTTCTGTAGCAGGGCTGCAGTCCCCCAGAGCCTTCCGACCCTCACTCCTTGACCCCAGTAGGGAGCTTAGAGCGCTGCTGGTAGGATTGGGCATGAAGGGGGATTTAACAGCCACTGGCCTGGAAGGCAAAGAGGTGTTTCATATAAAATTGTCCCACATGGCCATTATAACATCTCCCCCCCGGTGAGTGCTGGGAACTCAGGGGAGCTGACAGCCTGGCAGGGAGGCCCAAAAAGTGCATGTTGACAAAATTCTCTTCTCCACAATAGCTCCCGATGTTTGCTCCAACTGGAAGCTATATCACAGAGCTTATACAAACAACAGGGGGGGGGGGGGGGGGGTAAGTAAACCAAAGAGGCCTACTGTACTGTATTTAGCCGTACCCGATGCCATCCACCTCCTGCACGTGCTGTATAGACATGAGCGCACTTCCTCCGAAAGCTTCAATAACAAACCATCCAGCTAAACGAGCGCCTGGTACTTTCCCCCAAGATCTATTGGCATTTTCCACGATTAAAGCCCCTAAGTCTCTGTAATGTAATCACATTACCGCCTAAAGGTCTGTACTTGATTGCACTGAACATTTTCCCAAACATACTAATGTCAGCTGGCTATTCTCCCCTTCTGAAGTTCTCAGAATCTCGTCTGCTTTACACCGAAACGCTTTGCCCACTAAGTGTTGGACCTAAGGAGTTCCTTCTCAAATGTTTCTACAGATCAAATAACCCTTTTTTTTCTCTGGTAGTGGTATCTCTTTTGAGTCATTTCAGTCTGTTTTCTCAAATGAGTGCAAAAGTCTTTCAAGAAGCCGGAGACACAATCCACACTTGCACAGGGCAAAGAAGAGGTAATTTCGGGTGACGAATTCCTTCGCTATGATAATTCTTTCAATGCTTCCAGACATGTGTTAGCCTTAGCCTTCTGTCAGCACCTGTCTGCCCTTCTTTTTCACCCAATCCAGCCGGCCGCCATGCCACACGGAAACACCGTCTTCGCCCTGACATCTGCTGTTATTTCACATGGGGCCCGAAATGTGTTCGGAAAGAAAAGGGAAGAAAAAAAAAAAAAAGAGCTAGGAAGAAATGGAGGCAACGTTACAAAGGCCTCATTGTTTAAGCAGTCTAATTGTCTTTTCATGTATTGCCACGGTGAATCTCGGAGACGGATGGCTCACCTGTTCTTTCCATTCCGGCTCTCTTCTTGGATCTTCCGGCCAGCAGACCGCATCCACAGCCGCTCCATTATGGGGGGAGGAGGACATGGAAACAGAAACTGAAGGAGGGTCAGGTCAGTCAGTTTTCAAAACCTTCTACACTGCTCCATTTAAAACCCTTAGAGGTTGTCTTCAGTATCAATCCCAATGTATGTGTCCATCAGTTAGACGTCTAAGGATTCTTGACAGGTGTGAAAACTGTTCAGTTAAAGCTAAATGAGGCTTCAGCAGTCTGAGTTAGAAAAATCAATTAGGTATCTTCCAGAATTCCAGAAGGAGGGGGGGGGGGGGGGGTAGCTATAAGAGGGCATTTTGTAACCTTAAAAGATGCCCACTTGATTTGTCTAATTTGGACCGCTAAAGTTGCATATTAGATTCAACCCTTCTTATTTGACAATGGACGATATTTGAAAGTATAAACCAATCTTTAAAGGCACTTTAGACGGACTAAAGGGACCGTCTCCATTTTTCCCAAACCTTTGTCTCCTTGCACTGGATCTCTTTATGAAGGCCGATCGAAAGGAAGCTGCTGTCCGACTTGCCGGCAGATCTCAAGCACAAGCAGTGTCCTTTCTCAAGGGAAGCTTTTTGTGAAAGGGGAACTCCAGCGATTGTGCAGATAAAGGTCAGTTTACACGTCATGGGGAGTACCACTCAGCCTGTGAAAAGGCATGATGTTGTATGCTGTCCTTTGAGCTTAGACTCAACAACATCAGGGTTACATCAGCTTGAGCTTGGAGAATATAAACTTTCAACAGAAAGCTTGCACTACAAACTGGAAGCTTGAATAAAGTTGGAATTTATCACAAAGGGGAAAGTCTTAACCAAAGATGCTATTGGTTGCATTATGGGAAATGTAGGATCCAGCTTGACCCGTACTAGATACAGGCTTGTCTCTGCTTGGCATACTAAATCTCGTCTTCTGCTGCACCAATTTTAATGATTCTCTTTTTTGTTGTTTTATGTCTTTTGAGCGTCCCCCAGCTTTATGAACACACAATACTAAATTGCTGAAGTTCCCCCATTATTTTATCATTTTAATAATAATTCCATTCATATGTATTGTTTTAAGTAAGTAAGTTTTGGCTATTATTGCATGGAAAACACAGGAAATACATTTGGGACACATTTCCTTTGGGATACTAACATTGAAAGTTTTTGTTTTGTCGTTTTAGTCGCACATTTTTCCTTATCAAACGGTTTGACTTGTTAAACTTTTCCATGACATCAGAAATGTGCTCTTAATTTTCCCACAGAAAAGCATTAGATGGAGAGCCTGACGTGAGAGAGGGAATATGATTTTAAAAGTGTGTGAGACAAATGAGGACTTCAGCTCCAGCACTTGAAGGCCCTCCAACAAGCAGCCTTAAAAGAGCAATAATGATTGCAGATATAATTTGGTAAAGATGGGAGTTCCTTGACGTTGGGCTCCGGTCTCAATTTGCGATGCTGCTTGAATGTTTGGCTTATCTTTCTGAAAAGAGGCCAATTCAGTTCAATAGCCTTCGGTACTGAAGTCTGAAGTGTGTACAGAAGGCTTGTTTGCTTTTATTGACAATAGATAGTGTACAGTGATAGGAGGGGGTGATGACATGCAGCAACAACAACAACAACAACAACAACAACGTGTCTATCTCCCATCATTTTACATGAGGAAGGCTGAATATTAAAGGATAAGTCTGGAAATATTCCGTATATCTCTTGTTGTCAACGGATCTCATGAAAAGCCCAAAACCATCACAAAATGTGTCCTACTAACAAGTATTGTCGTTGTGTTCAAAGCCTGGCACACCTTAAACTAAGCTAAAGCTAACATGTTTCTCAATGCACAATGTTTACCACCATTTAGCATGTTAGCATGCCGCCATTTGCTACTTAGCACTAAACACAAAGTACACTTTGCGGCTGTTAGGAACATCATTAGTCCTGCAGCTGTTCAGTAGTCATGACATCTAATGACCAACATTATTGCAATTCATCCCGAGGGGCACGTGAGTGTCTGTACCAAATGTCATGGCAATCCATTCAATAGTTGTTTAAATGGGCGTCCGGTAGGGACTGACTGAGGAATGGTTGGTTTTGGTCTTTTCATTCGATTTGTTTTCGCAGTGAGATAAATATAATCCCAGTATTATCCTTCAAAGATGCAATTGGAATTTAGCAGTTTCCTGGTGGGTTTGATGGCTGAGGTGCACCTGCAATAATGTACACTTTACTTTTCCACTGCAAAGCTGCACCTTCTTGATAATCAGAGGAGCTTTGCTTCGTTTTGACTGTATGTAACCCAAAATTCAAAGTTTCCTTTTGAACATGGGCACTTAGATTTAAAGCGTGGAACACTTGAACCACTCGAACTGGCTTCCCGTCTATTTTTGTAACCTGTTGTCTACGGGCTGCCAAGGAGTGTGCCAGTATCAACATGCTTAAATTCCACTAAAAATTCCAGGTAAATGGCCCATTCACAAACAAATCCAGCATGTCCTGGCCTGGTGTGAGCCTCCTCCTTGGCCCTGGAGCTAATGCAGCAGCACGCCGTGTTACTCAGGTGGGCTTGCACCTTGTTTTGTAACTGTATCTTCTTGGCGGCTGGTATTGTGTTTTGCGGTGTCCTGTGAGCCACGGTGCCATGAAGGCGCTTGCTTCCCGGTAGCACTCCGACTGATTGGACAATGGAGAAGCCTGGGAACTGAAACACAGTAGGCAGCCACTAGTGGAAACCCTAGAGCTGTGATCTGCTCCCAAGTCACTGCCTTGTTTTTGTCGTTATAGTACCCTATAATGTAGATGAGCCTTCCCACTAAGAGTACTGTATGATCTAGCTGTGCCTGTGAAGGGTAAAAGCAGAACACGGTTTTTCCCAGTGGTTCGCCTGGACATGACTGAAAACTGATTGACTGTGCAGCTTCTAGGAGGATATAGCCAGAGTTGAGATATGAAAAAGTGTTTGTTGTTTTGCCAAAAAAGAGAATGAAACATGGTTTTATTTTAGCAGAGTTTACAGACAGTATTTTGTCAGTTGTCAGTTCAAAGGCGCTTCGACTCGAGCATGCCTGCCATGTGTGTTCACTTATACAGGTCTTACTTCATTGAAAGCAATTCAAGGAAATCAACCCCACACAACTGATAGTCACAACTCACACAGCCTGCAGCTGAACCAAGGCCGGATGAACGAATCAGTGACTGAGCTCATCGCCCAACAATGAGTTAATGGTGCTCCAGAACAAGACAGCTTTGTCATTTTAAAGCTTTATTAGAACTTGGGTTCTTTTTATTCACAGTTAAAAGGTAGATTTGTTTCTCTACTCTCAACTTTTGGGGTTGCAGCCCCAACAATTTCTGTCTGTCTGCCGTCTTTCGGCCTGTACCAAGACTTCAGGTGCTTGTTGTTGCCGCTGCTGCACTTCCTCGACCGCCTCTCTCCTTCTCAGAACAAGTTGACAGAACTAGTAGTCAAGGGGACATTGATGTATATCATACGGTGTCCACTACGGCGCCTTGAGAAGCCAATCACTCGTGTCCAATTGAAAATGAATGGGGGCGAACTTTCCTCTGCAACACACAGCCGTCAGGGGGTCTAACAAAGCTAAAGTTTGCTAATCCGGCTTTATAGCTCACTGAGTAACCGAAACAAAGGGCCTGATCTCCGTTTGCACCACCTCAACTCCATCCGCAACTGTCCATTGTAAACATCCATCATGACTTGCTGTAGTTTTTTAAGACATTACATTTACATTTAAGATGCACTTTCGGTTTGAACTCGGTTTGAAAAAGAAGAGGTCGTTCAGACAATCTGGATGAACCCTTGGCTTGTTTACAACCAGTCCGATCATCTGACTGCGTTTCTCGCCTCAAAACATTATTAAAGGGACGTCTCTTTAACAGCTTTGCAAACCAGCTACGAGCTATAATAATACCCAGGCCCAGGTTTTTTTTTATTTTTTTTTATTTTTCCCTGGATGACAGGGCCTGCCCGGTGCTCTGGTATTCATCATCCATCTGCAGAGCAGAGAGGAATCCCTGGTATGACACAGTGACACTCGTGTCTGGCCGTACAGCTCTCTGTCATCTGTTGCATTGCTGATATTGGCATGGGGAGAAACAGACTCGCTCGCGGTGCTGCAAACTTTCCTCCGGTGTAAATCCCTCTTAACTGTTGGACTTGTCTGAAGATGACAAACATTTAGATGTGCACATACACACATGAGAAACACATAGACAAGCTGGGTGATTGAAGATCTGGGACTGAGACCGGGGTATTTCCTGAGGCTGTGATGGAGGAGTGGCCTGGCTTGTCTCTGCTTGGCAGCTCTCTGTCCGTTTGTCTCAGTCCATTTGCTAAACTCCCACCGGCACTTCTCTTTTCTATGGCTCATGACACCTTTCCAAAATGACAGAGAGGAGATCTCTGGGGGAGATTAAGCTGAAATGCCTCATGCATTTTGCATTTCTCTTTCTTTGTTGATTCTCAATCTCAGTCTTGGCGTTCTCTCCTTCCCATCACCACCACCTCTCTGTCTCTTTCTCTCTCTCTCGCCGTCTCTCTTTCAGCTCCATCTGAACGAGTGCCACACTCCCACACAGTGAATGCTGTGAGCCACACATACCCTGTGACCCCGCCCGGCCACTGTGCTATAAAAAGCTAGTCAGTTTTCATCCAAACCCATGGAAATCAGTAGCAGCGCCAGCCGCCACCCTTACTTAACCCTCCAGTCTACTTCCTGCCAACGACCTGCCATTTGTGCCACTGTGCGAGCTCTACAGAGTACAGAGTGTTGTGAAACTTTGCATCTATTATGATTTTATGCAGTGTTGTTTTTAGCCAGCCGCCTGCACTCTAGATAGCTGCGCAAACAGCCCGTGTAGTCATTTTTTCCCCTGCAAAGTAAACAGGCAGCAGTCTTCCTTGAGCAATGCTTATCTTTTGTTGTTCAAAGGAATCCCTCTTCAAAAAAAGTTCAAGTCGAGTACCTTTCATCTCTCCTTTTTGTTGTTTTGCCTACAGGTAATGTTCATATTCGTGGGGACAATCCATCAACTCCAGACAACTTCATGTCACGTTGACTACTTCCAGAAAGGTCACTTTCTCTCTTTCTCGCTCTCTCGTTTTTTTTTTTGTTTTGTTTTTTACAATGGTGGAGAAAGTAGTCACATCTGTTTCTTAGGTGAAAGTAGCAATTGCACTCAGTAAAAATACTTTTCAAAAAAGGAACAAAAGTAAAAGTACTCAATGGGCAGAAAGGCCAGACATTGCTTTTAACCATTTGGACAAAATTATAAATAAATACTGAAATGAATCACTTTCCACCAATTCTTCCACCACCAGGAGCTTCAGTCACCCAGAATACATAGGAGCCATAACACAGTAAGTGTTGTGACTAAAGGTAGAAGTTCTTTTGAAAACGAATGTAGGAAATCACCAACTGAAGTAAATGTAGACGAGACATTGTGAGGCAAACCAGAACAGTAAGAGAGGCATCATCACAAAACAACTCCTGGAATTCAGCGACGATTTATAAAACGTGGATGTTTCCGCGCTGCAGCCGCCTGATTTGTCCTCTTGGTGGGACACAGTTGAGGTTAAAGGACGCCATGTTACGACCCAGCTCTCTGGGGGAATGGGAAGCAACACAAATTCAGTTATTCATTGACTGGATTGGTTGGAGGTAACGACAGCAAACAAAAAAAGGAGGCGAACTATGGAGGAGAACGGGCCGGCTGCTTAAAACAAACACTGAGGCCGCAGCACAGCAGCTAATTAAAGTTTGCTAAGAGAAAATAAATGTTGCTCACACGTCACCGTGGGGGGGGATTTGGGCTGTGATGTGGGCAGTCTGCGAGAGGGGGTCAAGCTTTGAACGGGAGGGAAGATGGATGTAGTGGCGGTGGCTGAGGGCGTGGAGGTCCTGAAATGAAGCGGTCAACCAAAGGCCTGAGACAACATTGTTTATCCTCCCTTTCCTTTAATTTGGGACTTTGGTTGGCCATAACATAAGCATAGGTGTACGCTAATTCACATAGAATAATACATGGTTGGCCATAATCACCCCAATCCTAAAATATTCTTTTGTGTGTGTGTGTGTGTGTGTGAGGCAAGGAACTCTGACTGACAGGACATACTTTATATACTGTATCTTGTGATTCTATGGGTGGTGTGGTATATAGAGTTAAAAGTGGGTCTTCAGTCAGCTGATGAGACAATCTGTTCTTTCTTAAAGCCAAACACATGGAAGAATGTTCTCCTCTTTCCCTCTGCTGGCATTTGAACGTCTCATCCAGCTTTTGCTAAGTATCACTTTTGAGCGTAATGACAGCGTTTCTGAGCGAGCTGAGTGCGTTTTATATCGCAGTGGAAAGACGACACACTGTGAAGTTCAGTGTTCGGGGCGAGAACACAAGATCCTAGTCTTCCCTCCGTGACCATACGCAGAAAATGTATGGTCACGCTTCCTGCATTCAGTCACTTTCTCGGGTTAGTGTGTGGACAGATTAATGCAGAGGGGAGTGCGTTTTTAGAGGAATCTGGGCAAAAGACTCCAGTGAACTGTCAG
Organism: Enoplosus armatus; assembly: GCF_043641665.1. Taxonomy (NCBI): domain Eukaryota; kingdom Metazoa; phylum Chordata; class Actinopteri; order Centrarchiformes; family Enoplosidae; genus Enoplosus; species Enoplosus armatus. The sequence goes on from NC_092195.1 coordinate 3,540,470, forward strand.
AAAGGTTTTCTTTGACATGTGGGAGCATGTGTCAAGATCTTCAAGGAAGATTCACTTGTTTCTTGTTTTTCAGTTTTCACCAATATAGCTAGGTTTAGAGACCTGTTTCCTTTTATGTTTTGCTGTGGCTATCTTATATTCCATGGTTTTATATTTTGCGTTTTAAATGGTTTATTATTGTTGGTTTTATTTGCATGCTTTTAGTTTGAAATGTACTCGTTGCTTAATGTGTTCATGCGCGTTAACTTCCTGCAGCTGGGCACGTGACCATAGTTCCACTAAATACCTGCACCTTGTGATGGACATTGCTTTTAACCAAGTGGACACAAGGGTGTAGCTGCAGGAACTGTGGGATAGTGCGGCCGCGGGGAGGGAACACAAAGGAGGCTCGACCGGGGAAGAGAGCGGCAGAAATCAAACCCCTGCCAATTCTAATATGTTTAGACTCAAGTGCAGCCCTGGCCTAGTCTCAAACAAACATCCTCAAGATGTAGACAGATTTCTTTTTGAGGTTTGTAATAAATTATTGTTATAGTGTCCATCTCCTTTGTTGCTACCCGATCCAAAGAACCCTTAAAGTCCAACCCTTTCCCTTAACATTAGCACTGCAGATGGTGATAGTTTTACATAAGAGTCCAAGGGGACACATAAATACAGGCCTCAAACAATAGTTCATGGTATTGGGAAATGACCTCTAAAGCTGACTAATAACACATTGTACCTATTTTGTTCAACTCATACAGAAAGAGAAATGTAAAACAACTATTTGCAATTTTAGTGGCAATTACCTGCTGGACGCAACATCCCAAAGTCTTGTCACAGTGAGGTCGTGTACCATGTTTGGTGCCATCTTGCCTGTTCAGAAGCAAAAACCTCTGACCTTCAACCGTACCTGGCAACCCGTACCGGAGCGGCACGTGTTGGACTGAAGTACCAGGTGGACGAATGAACTGTTGTCCTGCGAGAAAGAGCTCCAACATGTAGTTTCAACATTTATGTTTATGCAACTTTAGAGTTGCATATATTTTTTGCACTTTTGGACAAAGCCAGGCTGTTTTGCGGTTTATGCTAAGCTAAGCTAAACAAGTCTCAACTCCAGCTCCATACTTCCAGTATATATTTCCCACTATTCATGTGGTGATTTGCATTGCCCATTTATGGTTGATTGTGGCTGATCCACATGCGCACATTTCCAGGTCGACTGTGAGGAGGTAACAGTAAACAGACAGTGTTGATGCGAATCATGTTTCCTTTCCAAGTAGAACCTGATCCACCTGCAGTGCGACACAGCATGTCTGGCCTTTCCGATAAGATAATGCCAGTTTTTTATTTCCCTGTTGTTTCATTCATTGCTACTTGTTTCTGTGATGTCCATGCCAAGAGAATAAAAAAAAGCGTGGCTCTTTTTGCTCCACCCACTGAGGTTTACATGAGACAATTATTACCAATTATTTCCTGCCGCAGGAGTTTTTAATCTGACAAATGATTCGAGAACCAAAACTTTTTCTAAAACAAAAAAAAAACCCAACTTGCTCTAGTTTGAGAGAATTTGAGTGATCAGTTTATCTCTGCCTTGAATCGTTTCCCCGTCTGGCTTCACTATTAGGACTGAGAAACAAAGATTTTGTTTGTTTGTGTTCAGCTGAAATGCTCGTGACAGCTTGTGGTGAGATCACGGATATGTAGACGTTATCTGCTCACTAGTTACGGCCAAGCACTTTCTCAGAGGACGGTACAGGATCTTTGTAGGAGGAAGCGATGGGATTTCACCCCGGGGATCTCCTCTGGCATGTGTAGACACACAGAAAGCAGAATTTCACAAGAGGCTGACGACAGCCTGGGACGAACTGGTGAAGTGTCCGCCTGTTAGATTCTTGTTTACTTGAAAATTTTACAAAGTTGTCCGGGACATTATCACTTTTTCAAGAGCTTTTTCTTTTCTTTTTTTTCTTGCTTTAAAATGAACCTGATAGACCAAATGGCTTTTGGATACTGCAGCACTTTCCTACTGACTTCTCCACTTGGCCCCTTGATGCCTGCATTTACTCTTTGAGGAAATGTTCTGTTAATCCTGCACTTCTGTAACTTGCTGAAATGGACTCTGCTTTGTTGTTTACCAAGCTGGAGGGGGTAATAATGCACAATCTTCTGGGACATAAAAAAAAAAAGAATTAACTAAACTGAACAAAAACCCTTTTTCCACCTGATACCACTTGTACCTCAGAACGTTTCCACTGTGTTTAATAAAGTACTCACCTATTCCTGCTTTTCAACACTCCCAGATTTACAACCCCTCCTCTGATGACTTTTTGGAGTGTGTTTCATATCCTCTCTGACCCCTCAGCTCTTATTACATTTGCAGTGTGCGGTGGTTAAGTTGTTAACTGGACGCACGGTCACGCACGGCTCCCTCCGAGGTTGGATAGAGTCAGATCTTCAGGGGACGGCGGGGTCCGCACGCCTCGACGATCATGGCGTTGCATATGGCAAAACTGTTTAAGCCATAAAAAATCATCCCCATCCTGTGTTCACTGAAGCAAATGAAAACAATAATTCTCACTTGTGCAGGATCATCACAGACCCAATTAGGAGCCAAAAAGTGCTCTGAGTCAATAAGCAGCTGGTTATGTTGCTGTATTTCTCTAATATAAGATGCTGAATACGAAAACAGATTATAAGAGTTGTTAAAAATAGAAATGATGGAAATTAGCCTCTATCTTAAAACTCTAAATGGATGTTTTTACCAATGCTTGAGTTGAAGATGGATATTGTATTGCTATAGCTATGAATGAGCCACTAGGGATGTGGGACTGGGTCAGGAAATACCGATGTGGAAGGCAGTGGCTCTCCGTAGGATTCCTCTGGCTGGGAGGCCCTCTCTGACTGGCCAGGTTGGAATCTGCAGGAAGGAGGAAACAGGTCGGCTAATGCACCTAGTGATCCCTCTCATCAGACTGCTGCAACCTTTCAAAGGCAGGGAGGGAGGGAGGGAGGGAGAGAGACAGAGAACCAAATACCATTTTTTCCCAGAGAGGAACTAGGGCTCAGCATTCCTGGCATTGCCACCGGCCTCCAAACAATCCATACTCTATCCTGTGTGCGCCGGGGGAGTGAATGGCCGCAGTGTGTGAGGCTCACAGGCCCAGTTTGCCCAGCGAAGGGAGAGCAGCCAACCTCGCCGGCGCACTCAGAGCCCCGGACCCAGGCCCAGCCTCCGACCCCAGTCGCTAAGCCAAACACTGGCATGTCTGAGACGGCACTGTTGAGCCACCGCACAGGCCCGACCGCTGCTGAAAACACACTCCAGAAAATAAACAGGCCGGGGCCCCGAGAAGAGCAAATATTTGATCAATCGAGAAAGGCGAAAAAAAAGAGGATGAATGTGGAGAGGTGGTGGAGGAGAGAGGGGAGAGGAGGGAGGCAGGGGTGGCTGGAGATGAAAGGAGCCACCATTGTATAAATCAGACTTGGGAAGGTGAAATGCAACTTGTGTGACTGGGTCATGAGTGTTGCAAGTAATAATAATAATAGACAAAGACATATATTAAGTATTTGAGTGATTTTAAACTTAATGCAGCTGATAATGAAGCCAACACACAGAACTGAGAATATGATGATTGAAGTTGTAGAAACAAAGAAAAAATATGTGACAAAATATGTGACGTGTGCACTGGAGCATCAAAGTTCATCTTGACCTTGAAAATAGTAATTTTTTTGTCCAGATTCTATAGAGCTTTCAACCGCTTCTCATGGCCTTCATCAATGGATGGAGTTTCCTCTGTTGTCATGGCAACGGCTCAGCTGTCATCACCTTGTTGTCATTCCACACTCACTCAGGTCACGTGGTCACACCTGAGCCGTCGACGAAGGCCATGAGATGCGGCTGACAGTTCCAGGCAAAAGCTCGTAAGTGGACCTTAGGTTAAGAATGGAATGACTATCTCCAGCACTCTGCTGGATCTACAGACTGGTGTGAGACACACCTGACAGTCAAGTTACGTTCCAACGACACCTAGTAACAGTAGCCGGTACAACAAAGGCAAGAGGGACAGAAACGATTTGCGTGTGTTTGTGTAAATAGGTCAATCATGTTGGACAGAGAGCAGCGATTATGACTCAGCTAATCTGCGTGAGTCATTGCGTGGGAGCTGAGTTGACGCACAGGGATATGTAACACCAACGCGTCTAACATGCCTCTTCTGTTCGCCAGATCCGTCTGCTGGCTCGTCGCCATCAGCCTGGGCTGTTTATTTCACAAAAGGAGCGTGCTATCCGTGAAGAAGGAAATAAACATCCTTTGTGCATAAGAATTAAGGCGATCATCCCACCTTGAAAGGGGAACATGAAGTAGGCACGACTTGAGACAGGCGGCACTTTGATCATAAAAAAAAACATTTTCACACCTGGCTGAGACCTTAAGGTGACTGGCCTGAACTTAACTATTAGCTAACCTTTTTGCTGAAAGTGGGCTGTCTAAATTCCCTGTCTTGCCTTCATGTCTGTGCGTATGGAGCTGGAGCTGTAGGCTGCATATTCTTAGCCCAGGGCTATCCTTAGCCCCGTTTCACACCGGCACCTTTTAGCCCCGTGATTTCAGGGGATAACCCGTCTCCAGAGCAGGGCCAGCAAGCAGTAGGCTAAAGTCGGGGTTAGTCCACAGTGTGACGTGCTCATTAGTGAGCATTAGAGGTGCTGGCAGATGCATTTTCTTCACTTGGGACAGAGCCAGGCTAGCTATTTTCCCCTGCTTCCAGTCTTTATGCTAAGCTAGGCTAATCACCTCTTGGCTCCAGCGCCATACTTAATGTGCAGATATGAGAGTGATATCAATCTCAGTGTATTCCACAAAATGTCAACGTGTTCTGTCAATTTTCTACATCGGTGATCAGGGATCTTGTGCAGGAGAAAGTCCCGTCAGATTACACTTCACTTTTTCATTTTGGTTTGCTAAAAACAGTATATTTATAAATATTGTCTTTGGTGCTCGTTGCGCTTCACCAGGGATCACTCAGCCAATCAAATTACGAGGATGACACTGTGAGGCTTTGTTTTCCGTAGACCTTCGTCTGTTGGTGGAGCTGTTTTTCATCTGTTCAGCCATGGAAGTCTCATGCTCATGTATGGAAAATGGAAAAGCCTTCATGGCCTGTCTGTATCAATTTTGTGTTGCCATATTTCAGCCGGCCCTCGAGAACAGCGAAACAGATTTTGTGCAAGTGAAAATGACACAGTTATTACTTCAGCGTGTTTCTGGGAGCACAGCTGATTGCATAATGGGCTGTTTACCTTACGATCGACACCAACGGCTTCATTCCTGGCTATGACGGATTGTAGGAAAGTAATTACCCTTCAGCTCTTGACAAACGGACGCAGCTACACGGCCGATCCGAAGTTTATCTGACATGTGAACCGAAGATGTGATTTAACGTGCCTCCGAGCAGATCCAGAACCCTCGGAGGTTTTTGATGGAAACAGAAGCAGGCCTGTCCTTCCCCACCTGGGCAGATCAGATGTCATCCCCCCTTTGCTTCCAGCCAGCCAGACTGAAGCCCCTGCCTTGTGGCTCATCCATCAACCTTCCTCGCCTTCTCCTCAGCAAGGAGCCCTGATGCCATCACCCGCTGAGCCGTATTTCATAAGGAAACATCAACACTGCCAGTGAAACGTTGCTTCTCTTTGCTAGTCTTTATATACATCGTGTAACTCTGGGAAATCCAGTTGAGAGGAGAATGAGCCCCAGTGCTAGCAGGCAGGAGGCATATGTATAATGCTTAAAATAATATGTTTTATGAGAGCCGGCTTGCACGTCTTATACCTTCCCAGATTCCAGCGTCAGGATCCATTGAAGCAAAAGGTGTAATGTGAAATCTTACACATACACACTTACCTGGATGATTTCTTTTGGGGTCTCAGGGAGAGCATATTTCATGCTCAGGTAATGAAAGTAATGAAAGGCTGGGAAGAAAAATCGGAATAATTCCAAATCAAGCAAACATCCCTACAAAGCTTTCCCAATTTTTATCCCCAGCTCTCAGACTCGTGGTTGTCTTTGGACCAAAACAAAGCGTCTTTTTTGCCCATCCTGGCTGCTGTCTGCACATCATTTGGCTGTGGTTGAAATCAGCAGACAACCAGATGTGCTGAGGCTTTATTTTCTTTTTTTTTGAAGGGGGGGGGGGGGGGGTTGTGAGTAATAAAGTGGACCTCATGGGGAAGCATGGTATACCTAGTCAGATTATTATGTAACACTGTTATATAAACTGTCTGAGGCCAACTGATAAATGCCCACTATACCCACTATACAATGGCCACTATACAATGTTAGCCCAGCTGGGTGGATTGAAGGGTTGGCGTGTCTGGAGAGTCATCAATCACTTGGGGAGAATTTACACCCGTTGGTTATTCGAGTGGAGAGCTGATGTGGTCAGCAGTGGAACTGTCTACTTTTGCTGATTTCACAGGCAATCAAAGCCAAGAGGGCTCGGAGCTTTAGTCACTTTGGGCTAAGAAGATCCATATGCCAGGAGCAGGGGCCAGACTTTTCCAGGTCTCGCCTCTCTGTTTTCCCATGGCCCCCACAGTGGAGGAGCCTCTCGCAGCGTTAAAAGGAACAGCCCTCCCTCCCATCCTCCACACCCCTTGTTAACAGTCACTGGTCCCATTTTGTACAGTGGCCATCCATATTTATGAGAGGAGAGCTCCTCGCAGGGGCCCAAGGGTGACAAACAGTGTGACCTTTCAGAGGGCCAGTGTTTACTGTGGCTGTCAGGAAGCCCGTCGCATAAGGGAAGAGAGTGCCCCCGCCCATCTTCCTCTAAAACCAAATGAAAGCAGGCTGGTGTTTGGCCCGAGCAGATGTTGGTATGATACCATTCGTTTTTGCCTTTAGATGAAGCTCTGACATCGGCTCCAGCAGCTGTGTGGAAGCCTGTGAGCTGAAATCACCCGTTTCGAATAAAAAAAAGAAAAAAAAAAAACCCTCCGTGTGCCATTTCAAGACGTGACATTTCCATTCAGCAAATCTTTCCCAAAATTGTGTCGTGCGCTCACACGGTGTCTCTTTTTGTTTATAGTCTACACCCTCAGTGGTTTGGGACTCTCTCTTAAAAATACAGTTCATTATTTTCAGTCTGGGAGTGACTCAACAGAATTCGGTGCTCAGCCGTCTGTGTTCCAGCCCTTATTTGTCATGAAAACACAGACCGAGGCTTCTCCTCAGCGTCTGTAATGTTGTCTGTCACTCACTAATTTGTTCAAATGAGTGAGAGCAGCGGATGCATATAAGAACATTTCTGTTCCGCTTGTTTTGGAAAAACAAATTCAGCTACTGAAAGAATGATACAGTACGGGACTGGCCAGGAAAAGTATGACTTGCTTGACTTTGTTGATTGATTCATCACTGAGCTGGCCTTTATGGGGTGTTTGGTGAGATTTTATTTCTGTCCAAAGTTGATTTATATTGGTTTCTCTGTAGTTTTATCGCGTTAGAAGAATGACATTTTATTTCTCTACACTACAAACCGAAATCAAAGTTCTCCCATAAGTGGCGCAGATCTTTCACATTTTGCTCTAGTATTATAAGGTAAAATGGACCGTACACTTTAAGTGTGTCTTAATATGCATTAAAGGGACATTGTTCAATTCAAGGGAGAAAAGGTCAGATTGGAGCAATTTTCTAAAAGAAAAAACTGTGGTTAACGGTTCATTCTTGAAATAGCAGAGACAAGACAATCTCACCACAACGTCAATTTAGTAGCTGTTCTTGAGCTTTAGATTATATCACAACCTTGTCATGGAATTCTAGATGAATTCAAGATTTTCATCTTTTTTTCTGAGCACTCTGAGGTATACCAAATCCAATTTTTCTATTTCTGACTGGCATTTATTCCATTAAATGTATTAACACTCACTTGTTACCTCTATATAGTCGCCTGCATTGTCAGTGGTGGAGTCCGCCATTCCAACGCTGGCGTTTACGTGCACAAATGATTCCTGGGAAACGATGCAAGCCCATGCTGCAGGACATTTTGAAGACAAGATTTGGTGCAGATAATTTGTACGTTTATGTCACGTACTGACGTAAACATAATGATTGTAACGAGCAGAACAGCCGGTCCCAGGCATTTTGAAGAGGAGAAGAGTCAACTTCAGATTTTGGTAACTCAAAATCTACTCAAGAATGAATCACATATATCATGACTTGGCTTGCTAGCCCAAGTGAACAAACGCGGGGTGAATACATTTGCAGATTTTTGTCGGTAATTGTACTTTCACATAAATGTCATGTCAATTTTCACTGCTTTTAATAGAAATTCCCCAATAAACGTGTTTTTTGGTTGTTTTTTTTTCGCATTTTGTGGCACAGGAAAATGCACCAAAAGCCAAAGTGGATGCATAGTTTTTATTGCCCACTGTATGGCACAGGCAGCCCCTTTGCATTTCAGGACAACAAATAAACATCACCATGGTGATGCCGCTCTGAATATCCACAGATCCTACAAATAGAAATCCTGTGAGTTCCTGGGAATTGCTTGCTAACGACATGATGATGGATGGAGCAGTGCCACCCAGTCCAGTAAAACAGCTTTATGAGAAAAACTTCAGCACCACTTCCTTCATTCTTCAGCTGTAAAGACTGAAATTAGTATCAATCCGATTCAATCATTCTGGAATAAAATAATTTTATTTGTTTTTATTTTATCGCAATCACAGATTTTTGTACATGTGGTACTTTTACGGAACTTAATTTGGATGGCAGCAGCTAAAACTGGAAAGCCATAGTTCTCACCACTTTCTTTGATATAAAATATATCTTTTGATTTGTTGACTTCCTCTCTAATTTACCCTAAAACTCCACCTCCCATAATAAACACTCTTCTTTGAGCATGCTCTTTAAGGTTCACTGTGTTTGTCTTTGTTTGAGAAGATTCAGCCACCCCTGTAGCTTCTCATCTGAGGACAAATTTGTTTTCTGTTACAATCTCCCCAGGCAGCGAATATACCCCGATAGGGAGCTGAGAGTTGTGAAGTGAACAGTACGTTACACTGGAGACCACTCTTGACTCCACTCTCATCATGACCCTTTCCGTCGTTCCCCAGCTGGTATATGTCACAGCTAAAGAAGATATTCCCATAATCTAATCAGCCAACATGCAAACATACCGCATCCCTGAACAACATGCACATTGCGATCATCAGACAGAGATTACTCTTCACAGCAGACTGACATAGAAAGGGAGGGAAAAAAAATGATAACGGGACTTTTTGAGCTCCGATGTCTGTGGTGGGAGTCGAACCCAGAAGGGCCCACCCACATAGACTGGAGAAGACGGGGGTGAGAAGGCCAAGCTGCTGAGAGCTGGTGTGCGCTGTGGAACAGTATGAACCACAGTGCTTACCACAGTGTCAGATTTATCTGTGGTATTTGTCCAGGAAAAACAAAACTGTGGCTACCATGCCTTAAATCTAAGGTGCATGACTTAGAAACCCCTTCAGCTACTCTTGTGTTACTGTAGAAAAAATGAACCTTTTTCGGCATAAAGCCTAGATCAAGGTTTGAGTCTTTTATTGTATAACCACAAGCCTCCAAATTATCCGAATGTTTCCGCGATAAACCTTTTATAATATTTCATGTAAAAACAAGGCAAAGAGTCTACGGCCACACGACGGCACCGAAGCAATAGAGCTGAATGCTGACGTTAGCATGCTCACAATGTAAATTTTAAAATGGTTTAATCTTTACCATGTTCGCAATCTTAGTTTAGCATGTTAGCATGCTAACATTTCCTAATTAGCACTATACATAAAGTACAGCCGAGGCTGATGGGAAGTTTTGCTGGTATTTGGTCATAAACCAAATGTTTTGATGTGATGATGGCGCTAGATGGAACGCGAAGGGATCGCCAGAGTTACTGTGATTCATCCTGAGGGGTGCCTGATGGAACTCGAAAGTGTCACCCTCATGGTGGCGCTAGAGGAAAAGTCAGTAGGATTAATCGTCTAGGAACCATGAGTGTATGTGACAAATTTTGTTCCAATCCATCGAGTAGATGTTTAGATATTTCACTGGATATGTACAAATCTTGACCCACTAGAAGCATTAAATGAAAAGTCAGTAGGATACATCCTCTGAGGATGGCAATTTATCTAACAGTTTAGTCTAGTACTAGTTGTAGAGATATTTCAGTCTGGACCAAAGCGGTGGAGCGACCGACCGACATTGCCATTCAGAGAGCTATGCCTCAAACTTTCATGGAAAGTTTCATTGAGATTAATCTTTAGCAAACACATTTACAACTGGCTGGAATTGGTTAATTAACATTACACATTTCCCAAGATGTTCCTCGCAGCTCTGTGGTTGACTCTGGAGGTCTGACCGGGCGCAGAAATCACTGGTCTGTCAAGATACGACAAGCTCCGTCTCAGCTGCGACTCGAGTGCGTGTTTATTCCAGTGGAACTCTCCAGGGGTGTCCCGTGTTTCCTTGAGTGTGTCTGTAGCAGTTCGGAGACAAGTGTGACAGCTAACCCGGGGAGGGAAATTTCCCTCGTCACATTATACCTCACCCCTTAATCACTCTGACAGACGCTTTCCTTCCAAATGAACTTTTATAAAGAAATCAGTGAGTGCCTCACTTCAAGTGCTCCAGCATTGCAAGTACTTTCTGTCTCCATCAGGAGCAATAGTCAGCAGGTGTGTCCCAACTACATGCCATTTCATGCTCTACTAAATCTCAAGAAGTCCTCCCCCATGCAAAAGTAATTCGAATGAAATGTCACGGCGGCAGAAATGTTGGTCTAAGTGAGGATGAAATACTGAACCGTTCTGATCATCCAGGAAGTGAAGTGCCGGAATGCATCATTACATTTGCTGAAAAGCCAGCAGTCTCATTTCACCACCTGGTCCTCAGCTGCCCCCTCAGAGCTCAACTCATCCAAGACAAGCAACAGCAATCTCCCGTTTCTGAATGAGGCCAAGGAAACCCCTTGTCAGTTGCACAAGTGGAAGGAAGTGGCTAATGTATAGGCCCGGGCTCTGGGGGAATCTGTTTCTAGGGGGGAGGGGGCACAGAGCTTGAACAAGTGAGTGTTTGTGTGAGGCCAGTCAGTGTCTGGATGATGGAACACAGACAACACACTGAGGAGTTTGTGAGCAATCGAGAACGATAGTGAAAGATACATGAGGGCGATCTTGGAGACAGAGAAACTGAGATACAAGGAATGGAGATAAAGTATGCACTCATGACGCACGTCCCCAGACTAATTTGACTCAACTGGAGCATATTAAAACAGTTTGTCCTTATCTTCTATGGACTTTATGGACTGGAGAAAGTGTAAAGAAAGACCAATGTACCACATCTTTCCATTTTTGACAATTTTTTTTAATGATTTAAAAACCAATACCCTGACCCTGAATATAGAAATGTACAGTAACCTGGATGAAAACGTTTCAAGAACAATTCTTACATAGCAACTACTATAAAGACGTTGGTCAGTTTCAGGCACTTGGAACCACATACAGTCTTTGTTTGTCATGCTACACAAGAAAGTATTTCTTTGGTCCTTTTCCCCTCCCAGTCAGGTCAGCTGAAACCACAGACAGAACAAAAAACAGCTTTCTGGTTTCGTACAAAGTATTTACATTTCCTTAAAGACCCAATGCAAGCCCCCGTCAGACAAGAAACAGACCTGGCAAAGTTCCTCCATCACATATCAACCCTTCATATTTTTCCATACATGTCCATGTTGGTTATGAAACGACACCAGAACAAAAAGGTATAATTATAATGGCTCGAACGAGATTTTTTTTTTTTTTTTTTTTTTTTTTACAGCAGTATTAATCAATATAACTTAGTGGAATGGTTTTGATATAATATTTGGCAAAAAAAAGATACATTAATTCCTTTTTGTGCATGATGGGCCTCAAACCAAAAAAGCCACGTTGCTACAGAGGTACTGAGCACTATAATGAACGCTCAGCTTACATCAATGTAAAAGTAAAAACAGAAAGCTCTCCAGACCTCCTAAAAGTCATTGCTCAGCTGCAAGGCAGCCATGTTTGATAAGAGTTACTGCACGCCGCCATGGGAGACTGAACTCGTGCCACATAGTAATTGCTGAAGTTGACGTCCCTGACATAGGGAGCCGGCTGATAGTAGCAGGTGATGTTGGACAGAGCAGGGATAGCGTTCTGTTCGGCCATTACGCGAAGCGCCAGGGCGGAAATAAGTGCCAGCGTCTGTCTGCGCTCGTGGCCCATCAGACACACAGTGCTCTCGTCCACCACTTGCCTCAGCGTCACCAGGTAATCGTAGCGCTTGTGCTCCATGCCCGCAAAGTGGTTCTGCAGGTACGCCTCCAGTTTCCTCTGCTGCTCGCTTATGTCGGGGAAGTCGATGAAGAAGCGCGAGCACATGTAGCGCTGCATCTGTTTCATCTGGACCTCGGAGGACGGCCGGAAGCCGCGCACCAGCAGGTGGCAGTACTTGAGCAGCCCGCCGCCCCGGATCTCTTCTGGGCTGCGGGTGGCGATAGTCCTGGAGCGGAGGTGACCCAGAGCTTCCTCAAAGTCTCCGTACATGCTCTCCCCCTGCACTGTAGGGTGAAAGGTCTCGGACATGGCCGTCTCCGAGCAGCGGTCGAAGAGCAGCAACGAGTCCAGAGTGATCTGGAAGGAGTCAACGCTGAACTCAAACTGCCTTCTTAGGGAGTCCACAAACTTCAGTTCCACGTTCTTGCCGGTGTTGTTGGACAGTGAGATGAGGCTCCAGCGGTCCGTCTCGTTGCAAACTTTCACCAGTTTCTGCACGTACGCTTCCTTCAGGGCGAGTGCTGTGATTCGCTCCCTGCACACCCCTTCAGGCAAGAAGTCCACCAGGCAGTCCAGCACCACATCCTTCACCAGCCGGAAGGTTTTGTCGTCAGTGAGACTCAGGCCGAAAATCAGATCCAGGTCTTTGTAGCCGAGGCCATTGTCCTGGTGGAGGACATGGCTGGCCGCAGAGCCGTTCAGCTTGACGTCGCGTACCACCACGCCCCGCTCCTCCAGTCGAGCCCTGACCACCTGAAAGATCCAGAGACAGAGGAGAAACTGAGTAATGGGTATCCACAAGAAGATACCAATCAGAAGAGGCTGGCACAGAGAACCCAGGTTTGTACAGGCAAAAAGGGGGGCTGCTCACTCCGTACTACTTAAAATGAAGAGAATCTGAGGTGCTGTCTGTCATATGAACATAATAAAGCATGAGGGGGGAAAATTCAGTTTGATGAAGGGTCTTCTACGTAATGCATTAGGAGGCATGGACACATTGCTCAATTTATCGTCAAGGTTGAATTCAAAGCACTTTCCTGGGTATCTGTTTCATTCAATTTGATGGCAGAGCAAAGGAAAGAGAAAATCAATCCAAAAAACACCAAATTCAATTTCAACTTCACAAGTTTAGTATATATAAAATTGGCCTTTTCATATATTTATGGATGTGTACATGCTTAGGTTACAAGCTAGGAGTACCAGAAATGCTAATAACTCTCCAATACAGTAAGTAAAGTGTGTTAATATAAGAAACCAGTTCACTGTAAAAAGAAAATACATATATATATTTTATTTGCGGGTAAAGGCAGAAGCTACATGCAGAGTCAGGGAAAGCCACAGGCGGATTCCTGAAGCAAGCAGGCTTTCAGTATCTTGCTTGAGATCCTGTCGCCCGAGGGTGACAATGCCGTACATACTGTTCAGCACACCTCTAATGAATTGAATCCCTGATTTAGCAGACGCATCTCGTCATATATGAAGTAAAAGCAACATCAGCACGGTAGAGATAAGCTGTGGAAAATGACAAGTCAGTGCTTGTCAGCTGTAAGAGGCTCTTAAGAAAATAACAGTTCAGCTGTGAACTTTTAAACTTGTGGCCTATGACCGTATTGAGAAAACATGATCCCTTTGCTGTCATATAAACACTCGTTGGCAAGAAAAAAAGGTTTATCTGGTTGTTGGAACACACACCATGCTGCACTGCTGCGATGCTTGGGAGAACCGCTGAGCTACAGACAGCTGAGATGTTGATGCTTCCTGTCTGTTGCATCACTCAAATGACACTAAACGGAGAAAAACAGCCAAACAAGGTCAATTCTGACGAAATCCAAAACGCAGCTGTCTGTACGAAAACACACTGTCCTACCAGCTATCTGTCAATGTGGGCCGACATCTTCCCAGCCAGGTAATCCCATCAGAATCTATTTTAAAATGCACGGTGTAAACGTCATCCAATAAATCCACTTTTCAGGACGTGCTAATTTGTGATGCAAAACTAAGATGACTTTTTTTATACAAAACTCTGAGATTGTACATTTAGTTTTCGTCATCTTTTTTAGGAATTACGGTACTAAAGCCGTGAAAAACACATGAAAATTAAAGGAAGTAAGATAAGGAAGGTGTTTTTTTTATGTTGCAATTCCTTCTCCCTCCCTTTGACTTCAGCTACCCTGCAGTAATCTCCTCAGGTTCCTCATTTTTATAACCAACCACACTGGGCCAAGTGTTTCCATCGCACTTCAGATAAAAGGTCAAGATGTTCAAGGAAGTTAAAGTTCCTATTATTATCAGCCACTTCCTTTCCAAGAAATAGTTGCACAGAGCACACACAGCTAAAATCAAAATGTATCATGTCAGCATTTCTGTTTGTGTCGGGATTAAACGAATGAGATACGATGTGTAACTAAGACAACTTTAGAGGTGTTCGTGGGCGTGCTTTTGAGCTTACACAGGGCCATGCTAGCTGTTAGCCCCTGCCTCCATTCTTTATGCTTAGCTAGGCTAACGCACCCAATTCCAGTCCTGTCCTTAACACACATTTCTTTAAACAGAAATGTTATGACACAATGGCAACATGTTCCAATCCAAACTTTTGAGAATAAACCTATGTAAAATACGTTCTCCCACATAACCCTGGAAGAGACCCTCAAATAACACAAGAATATTAACACGCCATGTAACTTCAAAATCCGATGAGAAAAGGTCAGATGCTCTGAGTTCCACAGGGCACTGGACAACAATGCAGAGAAGTGGATTTCTTTTAACCATCCAGCAAGGGAAACCCACAGCAGCATTTGCTCTGACCTCACACTTAAACAGTTAGTCCGGCCATAATCTGCCTGTCTGGGGGTCCTGACACCATCCCCGTCATAAAACAGGCTAGCACATTTCCCACATGACGCGCCCGCACCTGGTGAACCGAGCGAATTGAGAGGGAGACACTTCCGCCGACGTTTGAGCAAAAAAAAAAAAAAAAAAAAAGAGCCTTGTAAAAAGAGCCGCAAACACACCAGACTGTCTGGTGTTGACAACGCCTTGGCGACGCATTACAGTCTCGCCACTTTCCTTCTCCAGTCTCAATCGTTTCCTTGAGTATTTCATTTAAGCTGCGGCCTGAATGTGTTTTTATTATGGCAGTTTGAAATGACCCAGCCGTTTACCAGCCCATAGTCCCCTGGACGCCAATGAGAGCTCTGGGCAGTGAGTCAGACGATCCCTCTGCCAGGGAAATGGCGACAGCGAATGAGGAGTTACGAGTCCCTGACCTTCACATTCACTCCAAGACTAACCCAGCCAGTCAGTCGTACAGTAGCTTGGCAGGCTGCGGGGGATGATGATGGTTTTTCCTCTGATTTGAAAAGCTTCCTTGAATTTCCGAAGCACGGGTGGTCATTTCACCTGTATGCTGAGACACGGAGTGAGTCACGGGCTGAAACGTGACGCCATCACCTCTCCGTGGGATGGATGTTTTCAATGGAGCATTTGTTCATCTGCTTTCAAGGGTTTAAAGACATTTTAATGTTTTAATGTTTGTTTAATGCTTCATTTGATAAGATTCTAGCCAGGGAACCAAATCTGAGGACACTTTGGTTGTATTCGATTTCTAAGCCAGCCGTGTAAGATGAAACTGGTGAGAGTGAAAGCCATGGTAAGAATAGTTATCCTTCCATATCATGTAACTGTAACAGTGTATCTTGCTGGGTGCCCCTGCATTCAGCTCATGGGCCCCGTAAAGGAGGTAACTTAGGAAATTAACTCCTTCTTTGTCAAAAGGAACTCTTCTCATAGTTATTTATAGTCATATTTAAAGAATAAATAAATATTATAAATACCCATGGTGTATACGTTTTTATATAAAACCATAAACATCCCAAAGAAACAATCCAGACTTGACTGGTGTCATGACCTTGGTGTCCCCAATGGTAGCTACTACCCTGAGCACACAGGAAGTGATGGAAAGACACTCCCAACTTCATCAACGGAAAATCCGGCCAAAGGGATACTATCGGCGCTGCCAACACAACAAAGATGTGCAAAACGATGAACTGAAAGCCGAAGATTTAAAGCAAACTGCCAAATAAAAATCATTAGCGACCAGCCTAAACCGACTGTTTTGAGGTTACCTCCTCGAGGGAGCATTGGGAACATGTGGCGTCTTCATGTTGCTCATTCTCAACAATAGCCCACTGAGGAGTTGGCTTACAGTCTGGCAAGGGCCACGGCGGAGTCAGGCGACTGGTCTTCACTTACCACAGTGATACGTTGTCAAGCCTGACCCACGAGCCCTGTGTTGTTATCCACTCCTCACATTCTGCTTCAAATCCAGACCCCTCCCTACCCGATCTTTAAAATGGTTTTTAAAACAAGAAAGAGCACACTGTTGAAGGCAGACCACTGAGCAGAAAAAAAAGGGAAGGGACTTATCTCAAACATGTACCGTAGACACAACAATGTAGTTGAAATGTGATTGCCTGCAGAGCCGGAATAAGAGACGACCCTCTTGGTGGCCAACAAAAACACATTGGCGTCCATTCCTCCACCCTTGCACACGAATCCACCGAAACAAATGGCGTAACCTAATCAGATATCTGTGTTTATCATCATGTGTGTATATATGGCCTGCTGAGGGAGCTCGTATGGTGACCAAATATTCTGACTGGTGGGTTGATGACCGTCGACATTAAGCGAAACGGCGAGCGCAGAGGTGTCGGTACAAAAAAATGTAAAAGTTTTCCTTCCCTGCTCCCATGGCTCGCTCACAACCAGACCGCAAACAGATGTTATTCAAATGTGGCCCCCAGACAAACCCACCGTTGAGAGGGGCTCCTCTGGCTCTTTGGGCCTCGTGATCCCATTGGTCACCTCTCCCAGTGCGTGACGACAAGGCTGGCTCCGGTGGTTTCGCATGTTTTAGCCCATTTGCCATGAATAACGAACCCCTCACATTACTGTCAACCATTTTCCAAAACATATCATAGTGGCTTAGATCTCTGAGTGTGTTTTCCCTTCCTTCCAGGCAGCCATTGGTTTCCATTCATGTCCATATGGTATGACAATCAACTTGCGGAGACTTGAAACCTGCCTGACATATTCCATGGCGGGGGAACATGGCGACTGCTTGTATTTTTTGTCAAAAGATATGATATCGTTGCGTGGTGATGCAGCGCAGACCTTTCAAATCAGTCTATACAGGTGCGTTATGCTAATGAAATTCACAAATGGTAAACTGTGATAAGTGTAAAGCGTATATTATGGTACGAACTAAATGCGATCTTGTAGCACCTCTAAGTTTGACTGGTTATTTCAAATGAATAGAAAATAAGTATAATTATATCCGAAAATACTCTTTTTCCGCAACTTTTCAAATGTAGCTTCTTTTGTTTTCAAAAGGCGTTAGCACGTTTTTGCATTACGAAACTGAACAACAACATAAAAATGTGTTTTCTTAAGAATCTCCAAGATATATAACAAAAAACAACTCTGGATTACTAGCACCTTTATCTTTGTACTTAGCGTAATGCTAAATGCTACGTCCAGCATGCTAACATGTTAGCACTCAAACAGGGCAGCAAACCGGAGACAATGAGGTGCCTCTCATCAGATATTGGGTGACCAGTGGGTCTTTGAAAGCTCCTTGGAAAGTACACATGGAAATGGTAGGGGCCTTCTCGATTATAGGGGCCCTTGAAATGTTGTGTGTGTGTGTGTGTGTGAGGGTCTTTCTTCCCAACAAGACCACCACAGAAAATATGAATCACTCAAGTGAAATATGAACCTGGGTTACAGGCAGAGACCTTTAAATGACGTGCAGGAAAACTCCTTATATATTTCATCCCTGGTAAACTGTGCTGTAGCTCAGTCATTATCTCTCGCTCGCTTTCTCGGGGGCCGTGAAAAGAAAGACTTCGGGAGCAGAGGCATTAGTGAGCGAGTGGAAAACTGCAGTCACGCTGTTAGCTCATCCCCGCTCTCATGTCTGTGTTAAGAGTCTGAGCCATCAAATGTCTTTTCAAGTGTAATCACAAATCCTGACCAACTGCACAAATGTGTTTTTTTTTTTTTTTTTTTTTTATACTTTCCGTAAAAGCAAGTCAACACACCAAAGAGAGAAGCAAGGCCGATGTTGCTGCTAGGTTCAGGCTGCTCTGCTCTTTATTTTTTTTTGTCATTATAGTGTCAACAAGTGAATTTAATTCAATCTGACCTCCACTGAAAAGTGTCCACCCCAGCGCGTACATAATATACATGTATTCAAATGTTACGTCAACATGTGGAAAACAACAGTTCATGAGTTTTTTTTTTCAAAAGATGTTCTACGTGTGTTTAGATAACGTGTTGAATATTATCTGAAATACACCTTTACACTATTTCATTCAACCTGTCAATGTGGAAATATGTGTTGTGTTGTAGCTGTGTGTGTGTGTGTGTGTGTGTGTGTGTGTGTCAGCATTTGTACCCCCTTTTTTTCCACATTATTGACTGTTTCAAGTGAAATGACCCTTGCGACTCACAGGCCTGTGAATCACACAGTGTATTAAAAAATGTAGTTATGCAATATAGCTGGTATACACAGCACAGGAAGTAAAGCTCATGGCTGTTGATTTATTTATTCATTTCTTTCTAAAGTTTTGCTCAGATTGAAGTTTTTATTCCCCTGCTCCATCACTAGTGCCATGTGCGCTCCTGGAGGGGTGATAAAAAGCATTCAAAGACAGCAGCATGGACCGTGGTCTCACCTGGACGATCTGCCGGGGCTGCACGGACAGCGTGGGGAAGTTCCCGCGGCCGTGGATCGGGACGCTCTCGCCGAGGATGGAGTCCAAACGCCGCACCTGATCCCAAGACAGCACGCTGACCCGCCGACTCTCCTCCGAGGCATCACCGGAGGACATGACGACCGGACTCGACATGGGACGTCCGCGGAGTGCGAGGGCTGTGATGAGGCGAGCGGCAGGGCGCAATCCTCCCGCGGGGAGAGCTGGGAGCTGTGGGTGAAGTGGTGAAGCGCTTCTCTCTGTCTCCTCCTCCGGGACGACTTTCACAAACCTCCAAAACGCGACAAAGTGACGGGAAAGTTTTGTCGAATATCGGACATCTCCAAAACAGAAACCCTCCAGCGTCCCTCTGCCTCTCTCCGTCTGCGCGGACTCTCCTCTCAGATCAGAGCCGCCTCCGGACTCGCACCGGGTTTTTACCGAGCTGGGATTAACAGGAGCCCTCCTATTGGCTGGGAAGAGATTTATGAACACTCCAACATACAGAAGACTACAATCAGCCTACACACACACACACGCACACGCACACACACGCACACACTTCCCATGCGTCAGATGACAGGTTCAAGGACTGTAGGAAGTATGATAATTACTAGTTAAACGCAATTAAAGGACGCGCTTCTCTTGGATTTACGCACACGAGGCTCCACTATTGTGTGTTTTGAATATGCTGTACGCACGGGGAAAATGACAAAATGAAGTATGTTTGAAAATGCATTTATTTAGGCTACAAGTAGCCTACGTGCTACAAAGCAATGAGCAGCGGAAATGAGCAAACTATGATAAACGAATAACACTTTGGATAAAAACCATATTTGGCTTCTATGGGAAGTTCCTCTAATTCTGAAATTGGCAGAAGTGTTCCAACAGCCAAATAACAATAAACTGACAAAACAACACACTGTCAGCATTCAATCCCAAGAATTTCAAAAAAAAAAAGAAACAATTTGTGATCAAATGAGCAACAATCAAACTGGAAGTTAGAAAACATGTTGTAGATATAATGTGCCAACATTTCAACAGGCTAATCTGGCTGCGTGGGCGCAGTTTGAAAACCGGTTTGAATTGACTGACAGTGGCTCGTCAACATGAGCAAAACAACCAGCACAATCTGACTCAGATGTTGCTAAATTCTGATTGTTGCACTGGAATATCACCTTCAAGCACAGACCCAAACACAGAAATCTCTAATGATATGACTGTTCCAACAAAAAGTTGTGTTAATGCAGGACCTCCTCGCTGTAGCTGGAAAAAAGCTGATTTCAGGGCCTGTCGATGAAAACACGACTAAGAGGTTGTAATGCTCATTGTAAAGTTTGCAACCTTTTTTTTTTTTTTTTAAAAGGCACAGACAATTATGTCGCTCAGCTGGCGTCAGGTCAGAAAACTGTCATATGTGACAGGTTCATTTTCAAGGGACCTTGACTGTCCAACCAGCCCGGAGCCAAGTTGAGAATGTGGCTGAAAAACCAGGTACTGACCAAAGAACCAGCCGTCCGTCAGCAGCTAAACTTTGTCACTGGAGATGAACCTGACATCCGTTTTGACGTCGCGTCAGACCTCACTGATTTGGAATGTCGTTTGCAGGCGATTGGTAAAGTACAAAATCTTGCATGTTTCCATCCAACCATCCAGGGAATTATGAGAAGTTCTTCATAGAGTAAAACAAAATGCCAATCAGGTGTTTTTCCATAAGGGGATCAACTGTTTTCATCTACTAAAGCTACATTAGAATACAAAATCACAGGAAAAAAATGGAAAGAGCCTTTGAAGGCCTGATTAGTAATAGGCAAGTCAATTTTTTCGCTGTAGCGTTCATCTGAAGAGGAAAATGAGCGGATTCACTGGGTGATGCTGTAATGTAAAAACAACAAAAGATCATGATGGAGACTCAGACATTCCTGGATGTTGTGGTTGAACAGGGAACCTGTTGAACAGAGATTTCAGCATATTTTTCACTTTCGTCAGACTGATCATGTGATGGCTAAGCAGAATGGCAACACGCAAAACATGTTAATGATGTGCACGTTAATAATGCTGTGTGTCGCTCAGCTGTCACTTTTGAATAGGTACACTTATTCACGTGCTTAAAATAACTCCGCAGCGTAACTGAGGGCCAAAGAACCGCTCCTTTTATCACAGTTACGCACTTTTCAAAAGAAGCTCAGTGCTGCAGCCTGACTGAACGTGAGGCATGTGGCGTTTTAACGTGCACCGGCAAATGTGTTTGGAGAGTTTTTGTTGTTTCTGCTGACAAATGATTGTCCACACCAAATGAAGATCAGTGAAGGTCTAACAAGCGCAACGAATGAGTCGTTTAACTTCTTTAAAATCACATAGGATTCAAATTCTCACAGCAAGTGGTGCAAATAGATGCTAATTTACCTCAGAACATGGATAGTAAAGGTTAGAAATGAGAGCTTCCGTTAAGTTACAGACGTTAGTGGAGGCTAAAGTTAGAAGAGCAATCGCTAGCCTGGACTGACTTCGGCTCGGTACGACACAAGACGTCCAAATATATGTAGAAAATAAATAGAAATCTGGTTTTGAAGCTAAGACCGCTGCCACAGTGAAAACACCTTCCGTGTTGGGACACTTCTGAATTCATCAGCAAGCTCACGTTTAAGGAGCCAATCCGCTTTTTGCGTTCGCTTTCGGTAGCACACTGTTAACTTTCACCAGGAAACTGACTAGTTATACAGCGTGACATGTTGTTGGTCACCTGTCGTAAATATTGCCTTGTACAGAGGTGTGACCATAAATTACACAAAAGGTAGCAAAATGGGCGTGGCGGCAACTTGGGTCCTATTAGCCATAAACAGAAATGAGTAGCGCTACTGGCATCAGATCACGTGAGCCGATGGCTGTGAGAACACCCTGCTGAACGATGGCATGTGTGCACATTCAGATGGGGATTCATTTGCACTGGCCCGCGCTGTTGTTTATATTCCGCACATCAGCAGCGCAACAACAGAAACAATGGTGTCTGCATGCCTACAGAGGGAAGCGCGTCACTCTTATGTAACTGTATAGGGTCTGCTCTGCCTCTTCTTCTTCTCCTCCACTTGCAACCACAGTCACTTCTCCCAGGAAGGAAAGAATGTGTTCATGTCTTGAGCACACACACACACACACACACACACACACACGCTGGCCTATAGTAGAATAATGGTGTTGACATGTTAAACAGTGACATTTCACTCTAGCCTTTTGTGAAACGCGAAGGAACCAAAATTGCAACAGAGCTACTTATCTTGTCAGACGGACGCCGGCTATTAGCACATTGACTCGGCTATTGACATTTAAAACATTTACGTTTGCAAATCCATTTCCACTGCGCCGCCCGTCGTCATAACTTAGCCTTATTAACAAAACAACCATCATATGGAGTCCATTACCAGAATAACGCCAAACAAAGTGACCCATGGTTTGATCACAGAGGCTTCTCATCCAGATATTTCAGTTCATGGCGCGCATGACTGGCTCTGCCATGAGGATGATATAATGAAGTGTTGAAGAGGTGGCTTCTCACTCAGCTGACGGGGCCTTTGCGTTACATCACGGCCATCCCTGAGGCTCCCCCTCTGTGACTGACTTTCTGCTATTCACATTCACGACCTCTCTTACATAACAGCCTTTGTGTTCACGCCAGCATGGAAACTATATGGCACTCCCACTGATACGATGATGCTAGTAAATAGAAGATTTATTCTAGCGGCCGTGTATGTGGGGTGGATTTGTGACCGTTGCCCCCTACTTTGTGGCTATACTGCGGCGCTAAATCATGAGCCTCATGTCATAACATAGAGTGGGAGGATTATGAGGAGGGCTGTAATGATGGGAAACACTTCACAGCCTGAAAACACACGTTACTGATAGTAGTTAGTCAGAGAAGAATGCTGTCTGATACAGCAATCCTAAACATGTTCCTTTACGCGATCATGCCATTATTACCAATATCATCGAGGAAGATAAATGACAATATATCCGATCATACATATTTTTGTCATGATAGTGGATCGGATGACTGTGAGTAATAAGAAAGGGTGTCGCTGGTGGCGAACCCACTGAGGATGGATTATCAGTGTTGCAGTGTTTACAGGTCATTGTTCTTGGGGGGGGGGGTTTCTGGCTCGCAACTTTACTGGTTTGGTTCACTCTCACTGCTTCCAAGGCGTCGTTTCCGCCAGACAGAGTCCGCAGCTAGCTGGTAAAGGAAGTGGAGCATTTAGAAGCTTAAAGGGTATTTTTCTCAGGAGCTGGTGGAGACCAAAACAGAGCTGAAAGGGCAGTGAATAGTATTACTCCAAATGAATGTTAATGTTTCTCCGTATCTACTGATATGGACTTCATTTATATAGTGCTTTAAGTCTGGAAGGATCTGGATTGGAGGAAAAAGAAAATCCCCACTTGTGACAAGGATAAACAGCCCCTACTGTCAGTGCATGTTCATTTTTATATACCTTAATGACAAAGCAATGGCTGCCTGGATGGAGGGGAATCAAACAAAAAACACATGCTTTGCTTCAGAAAGTGATTGGCAGTAATATGTAGTATATGCAATTTGAAGTTAATGGACTAAAACGTGCAAAACCACCAGCGTATTCCTTTAAAATGAACCAACCGTGACGCATCGGAAGTGCTACAAGTAAATTACCTTTTTAAACAACTTTGAAAACTACTGCGTCTACCAGAGAGTGGGTTTTTTTGTTCAAACCCTACCCAACTTAAAAAAAAACAAAAAAAAAAACTGAGTGAATCTGGAGAAAACGTAATGAGCAAACCAAATGGCTATCATGCTCCATTAACGTGTTGAATCATGTGTTTTTATAGGCTATTTAACATCAGAAATCATACCACAGCCAGCCATTACATAATCTGCCCTTGCGTTAATTCAAAGTGAGCAAGACATTCTTTGTGTGTGACAAAAGGGAAAAAATAGCTCTATTCACCAGTCTGACGGCAACGTTACAACCAAATCTAATTTTGGTCCGGGTAGGGTTTCTCATGTCATGTAATCAATTATGAGCTAATGAAAAGACCACATGAGCGAGTAAGCGTCTACATCGTTACAAGGACAAGGCATGCTACATGAACATTCTCGTCTTATTTTGTAGAGGACGTACAATTTATCCCAGCTGTGACCTCACTGTGACCAAAATCCACAAGGCATTGTTGTCAAATGTCAAACCTATGACATTTCAAGGGCATTTATCATAGAACAAGCACACCATGTCTCTGCTACGGACAATGGGAGCCTTTATGGTTTCCTTGAAGATATTTTACACAGGTTTTGTCCTTTAAGCTCAAAAGGTGCTCCTTGTTTTCTTATGGTCTTTTGTAGCACAAGTCTCTGACAATGGCGGCTTATCAGCAACCCGGACGTACGAGAGACAAAGAGAGTCAGTTTCTGGAGTCAATATCTGATCTCTGTTTTTTTGGTTGTTTTTTTTTTTTTTTTTTTTAGCGTTTTAATTTTTTCTTGTTGTTCTTGTTTCATCCTGCTTTGTTCCCGTCTGTCCAACATCTCTATTCTGTTTCCTATTCCCAGGCAGCCATTCACATGGCAAAACCGAACAGGCCTCATACAAAAACCTGAAATATTTCATCAGTATGTTTACATCAAGTCCAACAGACCACATGTACCACTTGCCTTGACTTTGCTGTGTAGTTGAGTGTATTACCTTATTATGTTATGTGCTTGTGTTACCTTTCACACCACACACGTGAACTTCCTTGTCTTTTATGCATGCGGGAAATCCAATGGAAAAACACACCAGATAAACTCAGCAATCTTCAACCTTTTTCTGCTTGATTACTGCTCTTTTACCACCCTTTTTTTTTTTTTTTTACTTCACCAGGACTAACTGGTAGACTATCAAGTCTCTATCACTTGCAGAATCTTAGCCATGGAGCGTCTTGGTAGCCAAATGGTTACAGCACGTGGCATATATATGGTCATGTAGCGGTTGCATATCATGCTCTCATTTCCTGTCTGCCTCTTCACTCCCACTCTGTCCAATACAGGCCAAAAAATGTCCCAAAAATATCTTTAAAAAAAAAGAATCTGAGCCAGTGCCTGCTCCGATCTGGTCTGATCCATGTTTAAAGCCACTATGTAGAATATGATATTTTATGTCTTTTCCCTTGTGGTTTATGGTTTGGCCCCGAATGAAATGAAAGATATCATTCCAGTTAAATCAAAGGGAAGGAGTGGTGTTTATCTTCGGCACTAAATCGATGGCTTGTCATCAAAGACGATTCTATCCCTTGTTGTGAGTGAATTGGTTCTACTTTATTATATCAGATACCTTATGCCTTGCCTTATTATAGAAGCATACTGTAGATGGGGCTGCTTGGAATCTAATCACACAAACATCACATGTTAGAGGAGTCCAGTATAAAATCCGATTAATTGGAAAAGGACCAACCCGCACACTTGGAATTCACACCACATGATCAGTAGAGATCAAAGCATGCTTTATGAGGTGTAATGGCAGTAAAAACTAATGAATGCTACATTTGGGGTAAAGCTATTATTTTTTTTCTATGGCATCAAACAACAGGTCCAGTGAGACCTCTTGCAGCTCCAGCTCCATCCCAGCGTTGAGTAGCTGATGCTGGAGGCTGATCCGTGCACACCTGCCTGGGCCTTTGAAGGCAGCACAAGCACCGCTTTCTGGTCCGTCTCCAGGGGATGAGATGTGGCTTGTGTCAGGATTTCCACCCTATTACAAAAAACACCTCCTGGGGTTTGATATTGTATCCACCTGTTGGGTTTGGATTGTTGCGGCTTCCCAGCCATTGGCTTTGTGGCTTTTCTTATCAGATTACAGCCCCATTCAGACTGGATTAGTTTTACAGTGGCAGGTGGGGTCGCGTAATCATTGCCAGAGTATGGCTGTAATTTTTGTGGTGTCGGAATCTGCCCCCTCTGTGGTTTTTACCATCATCCAATGCAACCAAGCCAGTCAAAGCCCAGCGTCTTTATCTGGTGCACAATGCTGTGGATGGCAACACATTACAACATTCAAATTGGTCATTACCATTACAGATGGCCTGTAGTAAGACTTAATGTCCTAATTCTGCCCAGATAGCTTTGTCTTGCTGCCTGTAGGAGGTCATGGATACAGTGGGCGAATAGGTTTCCTTTCGTCCTCTCCAGGTGTGCTGGCATCACCCTTCAAAATATATTTGAAACTGCTTTATTCCTGCATCGCCAGAGGGTAGAGTGGATTCTGTAATAACGTAAGAAAAAGATGACGCTTTTTTACAGACAGGCAACAACACTGTTGAACCAGATTCAACCAGCCACACCACTAACAAAACCAATATCCATGTAATGTCCATATGAAACATGAGCAATTTGGTCCGATTTTATTTTATGCTTTGGTATCTTTGAATACAGTACATAGAATCGAACATAACTTAGAACATAAGCTGATTTTCAACAAGAGCCACCAGACACAAGGTGTGTAGAACTTTAAATGTAAAAGCGTTCACGAAGTGGCTGAATCACAGCAAAGCAATTCTACACACTTTTATTTTATGAAAATCTCAAGGATCCTTTTGAGCGGCCTCTTCTGGTTTATTGTAAATATGAAACAGCGAGACCACTTAGAGCTGCAGCTCCCTCAGATCTACGACAGAAGACCGTCGCTGCATGTGAGCTGATACGGTATGGATGGACAACATAACAGAAACACCACGTGAAAAAGGGCGTTCAGTTTGAAATAACTGAGGTCACGATTACAAGAGCAGCCTGACAAACAAACCAAAACAAGTTTAGACACCAACAGAATCCTAAAAGAACAGCTGACATTTTGGGAAATTCGCTTATTAGTTAGAAGTCAATGATACCCTTTACATATCTTTACACTAAATATGAAGGTACAGACAGGGGGAAACAGCGAGCCTGGCTCAGGTAACAAAATCCACCTACCAGCACCTCGAATGAACACGTTATCTCGTTTGTTTAATTCATACAAAAACACAATGTAAAAACGTGACAAGCTGTGGTTTTTCCACTGGTTGGTTAGTTCACGCCAAGACTCCAGGAAGTCACAGCACCCAGCCAAGAAATAGACGGGCACGTAAACCCGGATGTTCAATATCTTGGTCTTATTTGTACTGTAGAGGGAAAGCAAAAGCTAAGACGTGTTCTAGTATTTCTTCAGCTCGCTCGTCTCCTTGGGGTATGTGCAAGATTCGAGGCCGACCCGCTGACCTTCACCTTGTAGCATGCTACAGTTCAGCTGCGAGCAGTGCATACGCGAAACTATGTCCAACTCGGGTCGAGGCTCCTGCCGCACTCCTTGCTTTTATCTGTGGGAGATTCCAAACCTTTGGTCGGAGCCGAGTCCTGATGATCCAGCCACATGGTTTAAAGGCCACCAGAAAGACCCCCCCCGGTTCAGCAGCGGAGCCCTTTTCTCCACAGCCCTCCACTAATGTTTTCCATTAGCTGTAAGGCACACACACACACACACAGGCTTACCTGAGCTTCAGGACCCCTACCTGGCTCCCTCTCTTCTCTGGGAGAGAACAAAGGCCCTGTGAGCCTCATTACACGCCACAGTGAAGATTGAGCACAGATGTGAGGCCGTTTACGCTCAGCCCAAAACCCTCTTTTATAGCCACATAAATTCATCAGAGTCCACTCGTTTGATGTTAGTAGAGAGACGGCATACGTCACGGGATTGACAGAGTATAGGTCTTTGAAGTCTTGCAGTGATAATCCAGGTATTTTTGAAAGGTTATTGGATGAAATCACTGCTACCAACACCAAGATCACATCTCCTACAGGTCTGGTGCAGTTCAACAAACTTGGCCTGCTTTGAATAATTTGACCAACAATTAGGAAATGTTGAAACCAAAGTTTCACACTTCACACATATAGCTGACGTGCAGGACATTTCCTTCAGTGCAACTAAAATGTACCCCACGTGTGCGATGGCTGTAATCGACTGTGGAAAATGCCTTCGCCAAGGAAACACAGTGGATGTGATAAATGCGTTTAATCCGGGACGAGCGGATGTACTCATTGTTGCGATTATACGGTTCCTTGTGTAATACACTGCAACAATACACCTTTGTGTAGCCTCACATATGGAAAGTGACTTAACGGCATAGCGGGGTCTTTCAGGGGTGGTCTTCCCTCATTAGAGCTCCATACAGATTTAGTACGCTCTCACAAAGCCTGTGGGCAGATGATATGGGCCACGGCACCACACTGTGTTCACAGTAGCGTAGAGAAGGCACGGAAAAAGAAAACTGTGAAAAATGTGGAATAAAGACCCCCCCCCCCCCCGAGTGGCTGCAGCTTGGGGGTCCTTCTTACGGAAGCCAGCTCGTGTCATGGGAACGTGCTTAATATGTGCACACAAGTTGGTAATTCATGTTTTTGAAGAAACGTAACGTTACTGTAGCAGTAGGAACTGAAGTGTATCAGAGCACCCAGGCTATTAGTGGCAGGCCAGCAGCTCTGTCTACAAGCCCTGAGTTCATTTCCTTCATACCAGCACCAGCACACGCTTGAGGAAACTACATGCTACGATTCACCGGAAGCAGGAAGGCTGCGGCAACATCACACTTTTGTCAAGAGCAGCAAGCTACGCGACATGACCACATGAAAAAAAAGATGTGCTTAACGCGCTCGCAGACCCGTGACGTCACGTGCAACATAATGTCTTAAGTTGGCGCCCGCGGATGGCGAGTGGTTGGATTTGTAGGCCAAAGATCAAAAGATGGAATCCAACATGAAATCCTACATTTCTTCTCTCGTCCGTTGCCCTTTCCCCTGTTTGAGGGTATTCTCACAAACGGTCGGCCTTTGCAAACATTTATACAGTGCATTAAGCGTTTATAGTCTTAGAGTATAGCTATCTTCACTCTCCACGGTGTTGATCCCACACTGCATCGACAATGTTGAACTAGTGCATTGAGTCCACAGTGATTACAGTGTGCCCAATTACAATGTCAGTGTGACTGTTCTTATTTACAGCAGCAGCTAGATTTAGTTTATGCAGAATGGCTTTACAGTGTTGTTGCTCTAGCAGAGCAGGTGCTACCTGGCTACATCTGGAAGCAGCTGTTGAGCCGGCCAGCTTAAGGGATGGGGGGCATGCGATTGGCGGAAAGGGGAGGCGGCGGTGGCAAGACGACTGTCATGAAAAGTGCCGTTGAGAATGACAGAATTCAAATGACAGTTAACTCCTGTCAAACTGTTACTATGAAGGTAAGAAACGTTTGATAAAAAGGTGAGTATTAGTAAGTTCTTACTGAATTATTGTTTCATGACCTGTAAATGCAATCTGTTTCATAATCTCATTTTATTTATTGATTTATTATTGAACTCTTTGGGGTGGGATGCCTGTTTTTCATAGTCAAATCCAAAGTTCAGACAAGTAAAATAACTCTGGTTAAGGTTGGGCAACTAAAACAACTATATTTATGCCTCGGGCGAGACTATGGTTATGCTCAGGCACCTAAAACAATTTTGGCTAAGGTCAGGGGAGGCTTTGGTTGTAGTGAAAAGTCAAATCCTTGAGCTAGAAATTAAAACTTGACTCAGAGTGTTCTCTGTAAAAGACGTGAATTAAAGGCCAATGTATCTGCCCATCCACCACCTCGACCACAACACCCTTACTGTATTTTCTGTCCTGCTATTTCAACGCCGGACTGCTGATTTTCCTCATTTTGTGTGGGAATGCGTTTGCATTTTTAGACGGCTGTCAATTATAAAAAAAAACACTTGGTTTACAGAATTAGACGAATTAGGGTTGAATAGAATTTGAGAGGTTTCATTTGTTCATTCTTACAATTGTGGTCACTTTCATTTCCCCTTACTTTCCTCCAGCACTCAGCTTGGCTTGAAACAATTCCTCCTTTTCCCGCAGTATGTCAACTGTGTTCTGAGCCACTCTCTCCTAATAGCATTGCGCTGTGGGAAATCCAGTTCCTCTCGCAGTTCCTTTATTTTGACTAGAATTGAGTCAAATACGGATAAGGAGCGGAGAGCCCTTTGATTATATTTTCCCACTGGATTATTTTTACTCGCAACAACACGGCTCATTGACAGAATTGCAGTCCTTTTCTCTATTTTAGGCCTCTTATTTTCTGGTTCTTGGTCGGGCTTGCACGGCAGGCCCGACCAAAACTCAGGTCCATTTGTAGCCTCCATGGTCAGCAACCTTCGCAACAACCTCCCAAGGACAAAAACAAGCTCAGCGGCATGTCTTCATAGTACATTCAAAAACATCCTTTTTATTTTTCAGCAGTTGACACAGCATTTTGTTATTTGTCCTATGTATTCTCCATACGTTGTGGTGACCTTGATACTATGAACAGTTGGGTCTTTCTAGAAAGTGTGTATTTATATGAATGTGTGAAAATGCAGTGGGGAAAAAAAGTGAGAGAACTCTGGTTACATTTGATATTTGCCCTGCAAATTGAACCACCTGTCATCTTTAGACAATAACCTGAGGAAACATTCAAATTCAGATGTATTATCCAAGAGAGGAAAGTCGTTTGGTGCATACAGGGGTGAATACTGTACAAAACTTCAACAGCACAGAAAATACATCAAGTCAAACAATAAAGACTATCCATAAGAGGAATGCTGGTACCAGAGCAAAGCTATAGCCTACGTTGTTGTCTGCTACCCATCCTATCTATGCATACCAT
The DNA here is from genome assembly GCF_043641665.1 of Enoplosus armatus. NCBI lineage: Eukaryota > Metazoa > Chordata > Actinopteri > Centrarchiformes > Enoplosidae > Enoplosus > Enoplosus armatus. The sequence continues at coordinate 3,571,240 of NC_092195.1, forward strand.
TAAAACTAACTGTCGCCACCGATTGCACACATGAATGCACCTTCTCATGGATAAAAATAAGACATATGCCACATGAATTATTAGTGAAAAAAATAAAAAAATAAATAACGGAGGTGGAGTTACTTTGCATTAGCAGAATGCTGTATGTTATGCGGGAACCATAATGCCACCTAGATCACGTTTTTTTTATTGGTGCACCATTCAGGAATTGTAAGTGCCTGCAAAAGGTTTATTTATCTTCAAAATACTTTTTCAGTTGGTTATTCCTACAGTAATAACATCTCTGGATAAGGTTAGGCTCCGTCCCGTTCAGGACTCAGTACTTTTCAGTTTTACAAGAGACTAACTGTTTGGTTTGGCAAATGTACGTCTGGTTAACTTCCCCAATTCTGTTAAAGAGCAGGACACAGCTGTCTTCCGGGACTGGGGGATAAGTTTAGGCCAGCTGAGGCGACACTACTCCACTTAGCGAGCACACATCCACCACCCAAAACTTGTAAGAACGCCATGCTACTTCCTGCCCCTCGGCCATTACCGAGGTGTGTGTAAATCAGTAGTCCATGATAGTTGCATGTGAACATTATTTGTAGAAGACATGAGTGAAACGTTGGTCAGGTTCAGGTGGCGGCCCATGATTGGCAGCTGCCTCGTCAGTGCCGGACATTCTGTTAAGGCCTGAGAATATTATTAGCGTAGTATAATATAAGCAGTAATGTTTTACCTCCTCTTCTCATCAGCTAAATTATTTCCAGATTCAAACACAGAACTGCTTTCAACAAAAGTTGGTGTTTTTGTTTGTTTGTTTGTTTGTTTGTGGTTTTTTGTGAAGCAAAATCAGTTAATTTGCTGTGCAAGTCAAGCGGCTGCATGTGATGTCTCGCTGTAGGAGAGAAAGCACCTTTTCACCTTGCAACCCCCCCCCCCCACCCCCGGTTCGCTCAGCAGGGCTTCACGCTGGCGGACCCCACACGGCGTCAAAAGCTGAGCAGTTGGTGGTGAGGAGGGTGAGGCAATGCCAGCCCACGCTGTAAAACTGCCCACAGTTTATACTAATTGTACTGTGAAAAAAAAGAAGAAAAAAAAAAAGCCTGACACAGTGATTCTGTTGCAGTGTATGGGAAGAATAAAGCGCCTTTTTTTTTTTTTTCCTCTCATCTATTCCTTAGCAGTGTTCTTCAACAAACACTCTCCCAGTCAACACGTGGCCTCCAGGTGCTCCATCACAGTTTCCATCTTGCAGCTGACAGCCTGCCTCTGCATATCAACCGATGCAGAAAAAAATGGCAGCGAGACCAAACACTGATCTGCTTCGGGATTCACAGACAGAAGAGACGTCGAAGTCAACAGTGGGTTCGTGAAGTGAAGTCGCCGATACGCGCCAGTCTTCTCAAAGCAGCTGAAGCTCTCCGGCATCTGTGCTGATGCTTTTGGACATGTGACAAATCAACCATTTCCTTCTGAGGGAGGCAGCGCTGGCCGGAGGAATTTCAGATTTGGACTGAGCCTGTCTGAATCACACACTCTAGTAAATACATACAGTGAAATATAAAAAACAGAGCTTGCGGAAGCATCTGCTAGAGGTGTTGACTGACAGACGCACCAATCGGTGCTTTGAATGAACTGCACATGATTATAGTTTAAGAACCTGACTAAACAGGACGACCAACTGGCTCTGCTGGGATCCGGTCTGAAATATGAATATGGCAAATAACAGGAGTCCACAACACAGAGCTGAAGCGGAGGGAGACATGAGGCAAAAATAAGTGGAATTTGAGTCAAAAATCTTACTCTTTCTCTGAGCCATAACTCACTCAAATCTTAACACACAGAAATGATATCCTTCAGTGTGATTTACACTTCTCAAGGATATCATTATCTCTGAGAAGTCACATACAAAAGACCCTTCAGAACCTGCCTGAGAATCATCACATTTGAAGAGTCCTTCAGTATCAGAGTAATCCAGCGATACTTGTCTGTACATGCATAGGTACATTGCAAACAGGAACTGCTAATAGCTAATTCGGCATACTTTTAATAGTGTCAATTTGCCAAAATGTACAACAAATATTGGTTAAAAAAAAAAAATGGGGCTCAAATACCACTAACTTCCTGTAGCTGACATTTCAACAGCGTATTTAATGAGCTTTTACAGGGTCAAATGATCAAATTCCCGGACCGACAGAACCAACATTGCCATTGCTGGAGCCACACTGCACGGCACGCGGCTGGCTAGAAAGAAATATACCATAACGACTTTCCGCGAAGCTCCCTGAGCTGCTGTCAGCTTTCATTTCAGTGTCCAACTGATGCGACCCACCTTCACCCCTGAACCCTCCAGTATTCGTCACGGTCAGCCCCAGCGTGTGTCCGGATTTGGGTCCGTCCGACGAGCTCGCCAGGAGTCCTGCTCTGCGGTCCAGAACTTCCACTGAAGCCTCGTGAGCTTCAGATTTTCACTACCACTAGTCTCTAGACTAGACTCGACTACCCCGTACGCAATCATATCACGATGTAAGATTTATAGATAAAGTAAAATATTGATTATAGGTTTTCACCCGTCAGCCTTTAAAACCCATGTCAGCAATGATGTGACGTGATAAAGTTCTGGAAATGTTCCCATTCCCGCCCTTGATCTTGACTTTGGCACCGGCTGCTGCAGAAGGAGGCCTATACTTCTAAATGAGAGTTGGTCACAGCATCTGATGAGACGTTACCGGTGCCAAGAAGTGAATTCATAGTAAAGGGTGATGAAAAGTTTTAACCTGAAGCGTAATGCGCAGACAAAGACGCCACTCATTAAGCAGAGAGGTGGGATCTCCTTGGCAACAGCGCCGTGTTTTCATGACACAGCCGTACACAGCAGACAAGGAAAGGGAGATCAGCTTTGTTAAGCGGCAGTTCCCCGTAAACATTTATTTGTTCTTCCCGAGGAACTCATTAAACATGGCAGACTCTTTTGGCCCGAAGCGACCTAATTTGTCTTGACATTCCTGAGAGCGTGTGGCAAGAGGGGAGCCCCACTTCCCTCGTAAGCTGCACACATGTAAGACAGACAGGTAAACCACCAGTTAGACAGCTGGAAAAAGAACTTGTTAAAATATTATCCTGCTGATGTGCAGGGTTTCGTACGGTCGGTGCAAGATGTTCCAGGTTCTCGGCCTCTTTTCAGTCCGATAATCTCACATGTTTCGGACAAAGCCTCGACAAACAAAAGCCACAACACATCACGTCAACGTTTTTAAGCCTAAATTGTGTTCGTTTTAATAATGAGGGATTACAAACAACTGAGCAACATGAGGATGATTACAAATCGGTGTGGTTTACAGTAGAGCCTCTGTAAAGATTAAAACGTATGTTCGCTTTAATGTCACATGTTGCATTCGATATTAATGACTTCATCATTTGAATCGCCAAATCAAATTAGTATCTTCAGAGACAGACACTACCAGAGGTCATTTATTTATTTCTTTTCAGGGACAAAGCACATTGATCATCGTATATATGTAGCAGTGTTAGCCAAGTGGCTCATTTTCAACTCCCTTGGTCAGATCTGAAATAAGCCACTAGAAAAATATGCAGTGACCTTAAAGCTGCATTAACTGATTTTTTTTGAGCCTGGCATACTATCACCTCACAAAGTTGCTATCGCTAAAATGTTGATGATGAATTGGTGATATTGGTAAGAGTGAGCCATACCAGTTGGGTGATAATTCTCTGTGGGTTCGACACTACAAGCGAAACCTTTCACACGACACATAGGCGTCGATTGATGAGTGCGGCTTTAAAGCTATGGCCCAAAAATACTCTTCCACAGAAACATTCAAGATCACCGAGCACATGCAAGACAACTGAACACAAAGACTGATGTGGCTGACGAAAGAGCTTCGGGTGGTAGAGAGGGACAATAGAGAAAAGACGTTGGTGATGTCAAAGAGGAACATTTTAGGGCATTTAAGAAAGAGGTTAGTATAAGGAAAAACAGCATATTTTCCTTCTCTGCAGTTGCCTCTGAGCTATGTGGCTTAAGAACATTAGTTCACCACTGAAGCTGAAACATATGAAACATGCCTGTTAGCAGAGGCGGTCCTGGCTAGATTTGCGCCCTGGGCGAACCATCCCTTGCCCCTGTGGCTTAGCAACATATTAGCAAGAGGCTAATAAATAGCCTATAGCCTACTGTCACTCACATCACTCATAGAAATCTGCATACCTTTTTCTTTTGCCCGTTTCTCCTCTTCTTCTTTTCTTCTTTTTCTAAACTGGCCACCTGACGGCTTCTTTGGTCTTTTACTTTGATCCATGATCTTCATTTAGGACTCGACATCATAGCATGACCTTTCGCACTACCTTTTGCCAACACCGTCCGTTCACCCGTCAATCAACCGCAGTCCGGAGTCACGTGACGTAAACAAATTTACGTAGATGATTTTTTTTTTTTTTTACATTTTTCACATAACCCAATCAATTACGTGTAGGCGTATGGGTCTATGTTAATTATGAAATACAATTTATTTGGAAGCAGTTTGTGTTGTGTGGCCTGGCATCAGTCTATCCCTCGCCCCCCTCCCCCTTGCCAACCTCTGCAGTCGCAAGTTGATCCCCCGCCCCCCTCCCCCCTGCCTCTTCGGACACACACAACCTGTATGACTCTCAGCAGCAAGTTGACGTGACAATGAGGGCGCCCCAGCGCCCACTCCACTGACTTGACATGGAAATGAGCGGTAGTCTAGAAAACTGGCGAGTTTTGTTTTGAGTTTAGTTTGGGTTTTTTGGGGGGTTTTTCACATAGATTGCGCCCTGGGCGGTCGCCCACATTGCCCATAGCAAAAACCGGCCCTGCCTGTTAGGCAACCTGAAGTAGAGCAAGGCAATTAAATCCTGCCCTTCTTCATTTTTACTGCAGAGTTTTAATGCAAATCAGGGGCCGGTTGTTGGAAATGACATACATGAGTATGACATGCCCTTTAAAGCCATCCTAGCAACACCCCCCCACCCCCACATAGCTCTGATGATGATTAGTTAGTAATTGTTGCTTATGAAACTCATGACTGATTTCGAACTCATTTTCCGGGGGGTGGGGGGGGGTTAAACAATGCATACTGCCCCACACAACTACAGCCTGGCGATGTTGATCAATGAAAGCTGCTGACGAAGGGGAGACAGCAATTCATTCACTTCCTCCATCTACAGTCTCACAGTCAGCTGTGGAATTCAGACCAGCAACCAACCGGTCTCTCTAGCCTCAAGACTACCACTGCACTCCACTTTAAAAACACCTGTCTGCTCCCTAAGCACGGCTTTGCTTTCAGACATTGTTTCCTTGGATTTCTCTACATAAAAGCCGGAGAGACTCGACATTAAAGTCACACAATGGCAAAGACAAGGTTTTCATTTCATTTTCAGTTACACAATCCAAGGGGAAAGATTAGACTGAATTTTCTTATTTAACATAAAGTAATTACAATGGAGGAGGAAGACAAAGAGAATCAAAGTAATTAGAGACGCTGAGCAACAAGAGGAAAGTTCTATGAATGCCTGCAAATGACTGACTGTGAATGGATGATCTGACTGCAGCGCCGTGTTTGTGGGTCATCGTCGTCATCTAGTGGCCAGATGCAGCACTTCAGTGGCATGAAAACAAATTGAGATTCCTCATTTCACTGAACTTTTATTTTCCTTCTCCTCTTATTTTGACAGGAGCATTGGCCTAGATAACATTTTACAGTTCGTACAAATACGGTACAGCGTTTTTTTCCCCCTCAGAAATGCATTGCTTGCATTCACTCTCACCATCCTCCAGAAGGTGTTGGGAGGACTTTTGACACAGCGGCACTACTCAGTGATGACACTCGTTAGGTGAGCTACAGATAAACAGTGTGTGTGTGTGTGTGTGTGTGTGTGTGCATGCCTGTGTTTTAGTCCATGGAGATGATTGTTCGGATCATTGCATTTTTGTGCAGCTATTGCCATCAGGTTACAACGTGGATAAACATGATATACGTCACAGAGAACTTGCATATTGAATACCTAACCCCGACATCCTTCCACCTGAGAACAAACCAACACACAAAGGTCTTCTCGGATTTGTCAAAGCGCACAAAGTGAAACAATTTGAAGGAAGAGAGAACAGGTATTGCTGTTGCTGATACAAAGTGTGAGCAGGAAGTGGACATTTGAAAGGGAGCTTTAAATCATTGTGTGGTATTAATGAGAACGCGAGCAGGAGGCGGCGCAGCGCGGGCAATGAGCGGCACTGCTTCAGGTACACAACTGTATTCGGGAATCCGAGTCGCAGCTTCCCTACATAAAGTGGTAAAGGGACCTCTCAGGTGTATATATGTGATGTTTGAATGGACGTAAATAACAAAAATACCATAAAGATTAGGTCTGTAGTCGTTATCATGCAGTTGCATTCGCTGCCATTTGTACAGCACGGAAATCTGAACAACAGCACACACCGATACGACTGATGCACACTTAAGTCACTGTGCTGTTTGTGCAACGTTTAAAGGGGAAACCCACACAAAGACAGAATTCACATGTGCAATGTCAACATTTTTGGATAGTAAAGAGTAAAGTCAAGACCTTTGAACAAAGAAAGCCGCGACGATGACGTCACAAGACCATTTTTGGGGTCGGCCCATTGGTGTCCCAACTTCGTCGCTCATTCTTCATGTCTGCTTTGTCCTCCCTGCCATACCTGACCTCCCCCCCGCCTACCTGCACACCTGTTCCCACTTTCCCCATCAGCCCTGCAGTAGCCCACGAACTGGTCGCCATACGGTTAACGAGGGGTTCCTGAAAGTCTCCGCTAACATCGTCAAAAAATGTGGAAGACAGACGTTCATCCCTCCAGTAGAGTTGGAGAATCACTGAGGGTGTTCTTACCGAAACTATCTATGTTGGGTTTTCCTTTCATTTGCCACCCATCTGTACATCCAAATGAGTTTGATTTGAATGCAGAGCTTTCAGACATGAATGGCAAAACGTCCCCATATGCTTGTCTACGCTCCATGGCCGCTGTCAGAGTCCCATGACAGTTCAGACTGTCTCCCTGCTGAAAACTGGTTCGAATTCATTCGCACCATAAACTGAGCTTCACAATGTTTTAGAAATGACATGTGTGAATTCCATGTTTGGGATGCAGTTTCCCCTTTAAGAGCAACGTTTCTCCTTCCAGATGCATCCAGTGTCTGAGCTTTAGCCCTCCATACAAAGTTTGTCACATCAAAGCCACTATTTCACAATATTTGATGGATCTGACATGCTGGTAAAATTCATGTTTTACATGAGAATCATCAGAAAGACATATGGCTCTATCAATACCAGTTCCTCCATCCTGCAAATGTCATCTTTTTTTCGTGTGTTTTTCATTCTAAATTGCATCCTTTACTTACTTCCAACCTTCCAATCTGCTCCAGTGTTCCTATTTCCACTGCACATTGATCACATGATTCCACATCTTTGCAATTGTCATCCTCATACACAACACCCGGGACCTTCAGAGAACCAACAAACAATAAAGAAAAAACTGAATTCATACCACTTGTATCTGACTGTGTTACAGCATGCAAGCTTCAAACAATGTGTGTTTTCACTTGATAAAGCCGTCATTCAAGTCAGTCAGTGCAAAGGGGCAAAGCTGGCACCTGTGTGGCCCCTGGCTTTGGAGCTGGGGCCAGCGTCCGGAGAGGTAGGGGAAACAGGGACGTCAAAGGCGGGGTTGGGAATATGCAAAGCCGCTCGTTTACTTTTCTTTGACCGAGTCTTGGTGTGACGTGGAGGAGAGGTATCGCCTAGGGAGCTAGCAATATTGCGGGTCCCGCAGCTCGTGGAGAGCTCCGGTGAGGGGTCAGAGTTCACCGGGGGGCTGTTGTCTGGGCAGGTATGAGCTGTAAGAGGTTTCCCCTGAGGACACGAGGTGGACAGCAGCGGTGAGCGAGTGGCCGTCTCCAGCAGACCTTTAGTTCCCTGTGTGCACTGGGGAGGACGTGAGAAAGAAGAGGGGGGGAGAGAAAAACAAGACAAGACCTGATGAGACGAGCCAGTGAAGTTAACAGGCCGAACAGCAGGGCGTTAAATCACTTGAGTGAGTTTGGCAACAGCTGTGCAAGGTAAATCAAAGGCAAGCTGGGAGCGCAAGCAGGCCACGTGAGTGATCCAAAGCAAGAGATCGCAAATTTGAAATTTGAAAATCTGATAGCCATCAGACCTAGGGAACCAAAACTGAAAGGTGTTTAGCTCAAGGAACGTCCGAGAACATCAGCTAGTTTGGTAGAAAAACTACTCCAAGCTTGCAAGAGACAAACAATTATGGTCAAAGTTGAAGCAGCAGATGCTGAAATATCCTGACTTTTAGTCCCTGGGATGTGTCAAGCTCTAGCTAATGCAAATTGGTCTGGGACCACGGGGCGTTATCAACAGACCAAAATGCCTCTGGACGCAATTGGATAGAAGGTGCTGAATGGTAGGGGGGGCCAGACACATCTGCCGCAGCAAATGAAACACGAGCTCGCAGATTCGTCTGGTTCCCAGGCTAGTCAAGCTCCAAAAGAACCCTGGATCCTACACTTCCCATGATGCAACACACAAGTGTGTATGCTATTAGAGTTACATCCGGGTAACTTATGAGGTTATTTTGCGATGTGTCCTTACTGACTAAGAGACTACCGACCTGCAATCGTGTGTTAGCACGTTAACATTTGCACGTTGGCGCTGAACATAAAGATGAGGCTGATGGGAATGTCGACAGAAATGCTCTTTTTATATTAAGACATAATTTTTTTAAATGTCCTCAGCCAAGAAGCTATAATATAATAGTGTAAATAACTTAAACTTAACTTAACTTAAAACAGTTCTGTGTAACACCTCAGTTTAGAAGGCAAAGCTGGTTTAAATCCAGCCTGCCCCCGAGGACAGGGACACAATCCAACAACTCAAAAAAACAAATGTGTGTTTCTCTGGAGCTGCTCTCCCTAAACTTAAAAAAGAATGGATCCATCAGGTAGCAGTAAGTGCTGGTTTATTCTCCAGTTCAGCGACGCCATGGCTGTAACGACTGGATCGTCCGCCTCTAAATGAACTTCCTCTTACAGTTGATACGTTACCATTTTCATGCCCCACTAGAAAAGATCTACAGCGTAATGCATCGAACGCACCTTTAAGGATTCTATTAGTATGGCTTACGGCTTTCCTCACCCATCATGGCCCAAATTCTGTTTCAAACCGAATTCTGGCAAATCTGTGGCACGAAAAAGGTCAAATTTAAAGACAATACTCACAGTATAGTGGAATCGTTTGAGCCGCAACTACATGTCTGTACATTGTGGCCTAATTTGACATACAGTACACCCTGTACTGTTAAATTATGCACTCTGCAATGTATTCGACATGACAGCGTATGAATGAAGCCATGCAGCAGTGCAGCCAAGAGGATATGCAGACACGGTGTTCAGGCACAGAGACTCTGCTCTTGCTTTCCCTTTCTCTAAACAGGCTTACCAAGCTCAAGCATCGCTTTTCCTGCACTAACAGCGGCTAATCAGCCAGTGCAGGACACAGCAAAGTCCAGACATTTCTCCTCCTAGTGTTGGTGGCAGGACACAGGCACAGAGACAGACCACATACAGAACAGCAAGTTAGGACTGGGTGAATAGACACGGGGGGAGCGTACTGATACCATGACCTTTCCTTAGAAAATACAATTATACTCCAATATGTCAGTTGTGTGGGTGGACCAACAAAACAAGGAAAAATTAGAACACACTGATGATGAACTGCATGGACAAAAATGCACGTTTTATTTTTTACATTTCAGATGCTGACAAAATAGAAATATGTATCAAAAAAAAGGATGGACAAATCAAACAAAACAACATGGTATAAAGACATGAATGGAAACACCTGGAAATGATGGTGATTGGCTTGATGCCTCACAAATAATTTGGCACTTTTTTATATGCAGTGTGACAGGAGAAAGTGAACCAACACAGAATAAAAAAAAAGAGGAACTGTTGGTGCAGAAAAAGCTCTCCTCACAGCTTCCCCAGTGTATCGACTGAATTCAAAAAGACTATTTTTACACCCTCGCCAAACCCAACCTCAACAACAAAATAAATCTCAGACTAGAAACACTACAACTCCAACTGGCTTTCAGTTTATTCCGTACACACACATAAAAAAAGGGTTTCATAGCGGTCTTGTTATTTTGGTGTGAACAAAAAAAAAAAAAAAAAAGAGCTGTTTGTCTTCCACAATGCCAAACAGCAGCTACCCTACTATTTGATATGAGAGTACTGTGGCTCACACTGCAACTCTGTCTGAACCGCAGTTATGGCTTATAAACAAAAGTTGCTGTACAACTCTCCAGGCGTCCTTTTTATATCCCTTGCTGTCTGAGAGAACAATAAGAGAGAAAACAGCGCCTGAGCCTTCACTTATTACAACTCCTGCTCTCTTCCTCCGCTTTTAAAAAACACCCTGAGTCGACATACTGCAAGGAACTAAATACTGAGGCGTAGATTGTAATAAAAAAAAAAAGGTGAAAAAATAGATAACATACAAAATACATAGCGAATGGTGCCCATGTTGCTCATTTCAAAAGAATTGTGTCAGTAAACCTGATTTGATCATTTCCGCGAGTAAACATTGCTGAGCTGTTCAGACGTGTTGAACTGCAGGCGTCTGAACTCAGACTAACAAAGCCAACGGCCGACCAAACATTACTGAATCAGAGTCCAAAGGAATACTTTTTATAAAATAGGCTTATTTGCTTTGTTTACCCCCTCTAGAGTGAGATGAAAGGATTGATACCACTCTCATGTCTGTACGCTCAACATGAAGCTACTGCCAGCAGACTCAAAGTGAAAATACACCAACCAACACTTGTCTTACTTACATGATGCGACGGGTTTGTTTAGATACAAAAGATGGAACCCGTTGGTATTTTGGAGCTATGCTAGCTGTTTTCCTGCAGTTTTATTTCGGTTTTAAGCTAGGCTGTGTACTTAAAACGAGAATGTAACTCTTGACGGAAGAAATAACACAATCTTCCTCTCACAATTAACAAGTTAAAATCATAAGCAATAAAATGCACTCCTGCTCAATTACACACACGTTTGCTGCCTGTCTGGTAGGATCAGCAGCTTGTGGTGGCTAATGCTTACAAAGTCAAATATATATTGCTGCTGACTTTTTGACTCGTCTCTACTTGTGCTGCTGTTTTTTACAGCATAATTACTACTTGTGGCCCTAATGGCCGCTGTTCAGCAAAAGTTAGCATGCTAGCTTTAACACACAGATGTGGGATAGATATTGATCATCTCGTCTCTCTCTCTCTCTCTCTCTCTCTGAAAAGAAAGCAAATAAGCAAAATTATTCTTTAACCTACCTACTTTAACACTGTTGTGTTGTCTGCGCTGAGAAAAATAATAAATACCTGACTGTAGTGCAAATACAGTGTATGTAGGGATTAACCCATACACAACAGTCAACCACAGGCAGCAGACAGATGCTGGTTTGGGGGCTACAGCAGGCAACAAAGCTTCTGTCAGGCAGAGGAGGAGTTTTGGAGGAAGTTGGGGGGTGCAGGCACAGGAGAGAGGGATTCCTGCAAGCCAAAAGCCAGCAGGGAAGCTCCTCCTACCACTTTTATCTCGCCTTTAGTGGGCAGCTCAATGTCCGCGCCAGCCGTCTGGGAAGATTCATCCGCCGGCAGGAAACCTCGTCTGTCGATCAAGCTGAAACAGACAGAAACAAGGAGGATCCAAGTCATCATGTGTGTGTGTGTGTGTGTGTGTTTCCCTGGACATCTAGTGTACCCTCAGCAAACATTATGCAAAAAGATTCTAAAGGTGGTTAAAAGAAAAAGGGGGGGGGAAGCATTTTGAACTGCAGAACTATACATCTTCTGTATCAGGATGATACCTTGAAGTAATATACGTACAACGTGTGAAATTTAAGACGAACCTGGGTGGCATGGGTCCACAGAGCACAGAACAACAGTTGATAAAGATGTTTCTATGAGTGTATGGGTTGGTGACATCTTCTCCACTCTTGCCTGACCAGGAGCCTTTAATCTGGAACAGACGACATATAAAAGTATTTCACGGTTTTTATTCAACATACATATAATTAGATTTTAGGTTGAGGTAAGGTAGTCCTTGAACTGACTTATTAAGTATTCATTAATTCTATCAAATGTTACAAAATCTTAGTGAATACTTGCAAAGAGATGCTTTCCCCTGCAATCACCCATTATTATTCTACATATTTTGTATGTATTTCTTCAAATTCTGTTGAAATGTAATATTAATTAATCTTAATATTGTACCACAAGAAACCAAAAGAATCCCTTTCACAGCTACTCTGTAACTGTAGTGTAATAATTCAACTCAAAGTAGTACTCACGTCTTCATTAGTGGTCAGGTTGGAAGCAACCAGGTATGTATGGAAGCCCGAGAGGCCCAAGATGGACCAGACGGAGAAGAAACATATCACCAGCTCCACTGCGGTGCAAGGCTGGGTCAAGGAGGGCACCCAGTATATTTGGAGGAGGGAGAAAGAAATAAAACAAGTGCTCACTCGCTCTAGAAAGCTTTTCACGCATTTGTGATTAAAGGATATCTGCCTGGACTCTCCTGCAGCGCAAACACCAGGCCTTTTCCACCCTGAGCCCCTGAAAGAGAGGAAAACATAACACTGACACGAGGCTCAAGAGAAAGTCCATTAAAGAGAAAAGGTGTGTGGTCGTGTTGGGATTCCCGAACCAACAGTTGCAGTTAATTTTCTTGATGTGGAAGCAGTAATTCCAGCTCAAACATTATTCTAAGCCTTTAGTGAGCGGGGCTATTGGATGAAATAACATTTAAACAGTGCCGAGCGACCTAATAAAGAACACAGTCACAAACTGCTCTGATGTGGTAAACCTCGTCCGTCTGGCAGTCCGAGCCAGAAAATAAAAACCAAACACTAACTCTTACTGACGGGGGCAGCTTGAGGCAGGTGTGTTAGCAGTTATCGTCAGTAAGATCCTGCCTGTTTTTTCAACCATGAAACACCTGTGAACCGGAGCAAAGACACGCACTCAGCGCTAGATGCGTGGTCACACAGCCAAAGATGAACGCTGTCAGGAAGGAGAGTGACACGATGAAGGTGTAGAAGAAACGGTAGTTGCGTTTTCCCACGCAGTTCCCCACCCAGGGGCAGTGATGGTCGAATCGCTCTGAAAGAAGAGAATTCACAATAAACGCAGAGTGGAACCTGCTGACATTTTAATTTAATTCTAATTAAATTAAAAATGTTTTGGAAAAGTTGAACAGTTTGGGAAAAACACTGATATGTCATTCGAATGAGTCCAGCCTGAACTACAGTACTGGAATGATGTTCTCTGTAGCCCCCATGAGGCCTCGGTTCATTATTTATCATGGGTAAATGTCAGCGTGTCTGCGCGTATCCACGGCTCACCCACACAGTTGTCACACAGGCTGCAGTGGGAGGTGCGCGGAGGCCGGAACATCTTGCAGGTGAAGCAGTACTTGAGCTTCACCACCTGCTGGTTGATGAGGACTTCCTTGGTGCGCGGTGGGGGCCGATAGCTGGTGTTTCCAGTGTTGTCTACAGAGGAGGAGGGCAGTAAAGAGAAACATCAGGATATTGATCAACTGATCTTAAGTGATGACGGCCTGGCCTTCTAATAGTAGCGCCTAAACACTTGCCATTTAACATAAACTACTAAACAGGCTTTTTTTTTTTTCTTTTAAAACAGAAATCATCTCTTCTTGAGATGACTTTGACTTTAAAGCCAGTCCGTCCAACCCATGGCCCATGCTGTGCTCCTTTTAAATGCAATTGTAATGGGATCTGTAATTAGATTCAGCCTAACACCTGTTCAGAGAATACTGAGTCAAATAAAATGTCCAAAGCCTTTCCTCAAAGACAGGATGGTAGCTGAACAACCAATACTTGTTCAGAGTCTTTGTTTCAAAAATAGCTGGAACAACAGCAGTACAGTTGGGTAATATGAAGATCTTACATCACCGCTGCCTTAACTTTGGTCACGAGTAGGAGTTAACAAGGTGCACATGAAGCCAACTTTAGACACTAAGGTCATTACACTGCAGCATGCCATTAGAAAAAGAAAGATACCGTTGGCAAGACTTCAAACTTACAGTGAACATAACTGATGGACTGTTTTGAACAGGACTACGGTGGAAAACGGACAGATTGTGGTAAAGGAATGTGTGCAGGACCTTGTCAGAGGGATAACAAATCTCCCAGTCCCAACCTTTGATGTCAACAGGACACATTTCTTCCAGAAAAATGGTCCGAATGGCTGCCAATGTGACATTTATTACACTGAGTTAAAATATTCTCCTTTAATGTGTCAAAGGTTTCATCATCATTAAAATGAACTGGCAACAGAATGAGTGGTGACTGCGCCATTAGAATTTGCCTTATGTTTCAGTTTCAAAAGGTAAGATAGCAGATGCTAGCAGAGCAAAACAAACCGTGTGAAAGCTCTTATGACAACACCCAAAATAGTATGTCCTTGAAGTTTGAAATAATTGAATGCAACTGAGCAGAGGATAACTTGTAAAGAAATTAGCTGAATTTAAGCAGACTGAGTTTAGGAAATATAAAGGCCACTTGGAGAGTTCCAGTGCCAATGGGCAATGCCCCTTACCAATTTGTTTTTCAATGTCTGCAGCCTCATCTGGTGTCGCTCTGGGGAGGATGCCGGGGTCAGTGAAGCTCGTCTGGAGCAGGGTGATGACCACAAATACAAAGAGGCCTCCTCCAATAACAGGTATGCAGCTGGTCAAGTGTTTGACCAGGAAGGGACAGCTGTGATATGGGGGCAGTCACAGACAGAGAGAGGATGAATTACCAAGACACACTGAGCATATCAAAGCCTGGAAAACGATCGAAACCTGTTCCTGCCCTGTCTCATAACTGAGCCTACTTTTATTTTTTTCACCCACCAGGGGATCTATTTTAATTAACATTCAGCGCCTTAAATCACTGGAGACAGAACACACTTTTCGCTACACTGTGATAGAAAGACTGCCATTTCCATATTCAAGCACCATTACTTATTATAGTACATGTCATGTCACATTGACAGCTGCAAGATTATTCTAAAATGTTAATGTGTTCCCAAGACAGATATTCACACATTGTTAAGCCAAATTATGGGACAAATGGAACTCTGATACGTACAATTTTGAAAAACCTTGCCAGGCTACGTTATGACATTTGTTCTTTTTAAGTTGAATTGCGTATTAGACAAGAGATTGCTCTTGTAGAACATGAATAAAGTATCTTTCATTAATCATTAGGACCTGCTCTACGGTTCGGGGTAGATCTAATACACCAGACAGGAGTCAATTCAATAAAATGTCAATTTGGTCTGCCTCATATTGCCGTACTGTGGAAGCTGGGATGCATTGAAATGTCCTTCCTATATCATACATTTGTCGCCAGGACAACGGCTGAACTCGCAGGTGATATATATGACAGAACCGTAGACCTAATATGAAACATGGACTCACTCGAATATAAAGAATAATCCACTTGTGACGAGAATAAGGCCCAGAGTGAGGGGCAAGACCCCATTCTGTCGGGCCACTATGATCCGTCCATCGCAGTAGAAGCGATTCTTTCCGGGGAAAACTTCCCACTTTCTCCTGGGTCTCCTCGGCTCCTCTCTCTTGTCGCTGTCGTTTCCATGATGGGGTGGAGGGGTCGGGGTTGGTGTCGGAAGTGCCTGCGGGTCGATTTGCTGATACTCGCAGTTTTTCATGATTTATAACGTAGTTACAGTGCTCTGTCCCAATTCGGACAACCGGGGCATTTGGCCAGCGACCGACGGCATCACCGACGCCCGCGTTTGAGGCAGCTGGACGGTGCAAATGTCGTCATTCCACGTAGAAAACAAGCTAATCCTCTACCATGGGTATCCAGTTGTAAATAACCCGAAGACCCCGTGCTCGAAATGACATCCCTCTTACTTTCCATGCCTCCTCATTTATTCCTCTTAAAGTCTGTCTCCAGAAAGACTTCGTACTAATTCAGGAGATGCCCCACTGGTCATAGTTAGCTTGCTAGCTGTGCCACTCAGACTAGCCAACTCAACCAGCTGCGGACTATTTAACATCAGTAACGTGAAAGCCAAAAATACCGTTACCACTGCTAGCTTGTTAGCTTGCTCGCCTTGCACATATGAGCTAACCTTTTTCCAGAGGTCCAAAACACAGTAGTTTAAATGAGCACTACAATGTCGTAACGTTTATTTTTGTCTGCATATTACTCTCCTACCAAGAGTTCTGACACGCTCGTGACTAGTATTGGTTAGCTTACGTTACCATAAAACGAGTAGTCCGTTGTCAAACGTAACACAAAGAAAAGGTGTGCTTCCGGTTATTTGTCTTTCAAAATAAGTATCCTATCAAAAGACTACATTTTAGGTATGATGATGATGATGATGATGATGGCACTCTCTAAAACCGGAATGGCCACATAATGTATTGGAATACCTCTCGCGCTGTCATTATTATATTTTTCTCTACAAATATCAAATGTCAATAGCAGCCAAATCTTACAATATCCGGTAAATAAGCGGCCACTGCGGGTGACTTGACGCAGATTCACCGAGGACGTTTTCGGAGTTATCGGCACTATGGCAGGTGTTCCGCACGCGGGAGCGCGCACAGCTAGAGCGACAACTACCGGACACACAGATGACCTGAAGTCTGGAGTTTACGACCAGGAAGGGACAGCTGTGATATGGGGGCAGGCACAGACAGAGAGGGGATGAATTACCAAGACACACTGAGCGTATCAAAGCCTGGAAAACAATCGAAACCTGTTCCTGCCCTGTCTCATAACTGAGCCTACCTTCTTTTTTTTTCTCACCCACCAGGGGATCTATTTCAACTAACATTCAGTGCCTTTAATCACTGTCTGAATCCCTGGAGACAGAACACACTTTTCACTACACTGTGATAGAAAGACTGCCATTTCCATATCCAAGCACCATTACTTATTATAGTACATGTCATGTCACATTGACAGCTGCAAGATTAACCTAAAATTTGTATGTGTTGCCAAAACAGATATTCACACATTGTAAGGCCAAATTATGGGACAAACGGAGCTCCGATGCGTACAATCAGGTTCATCCATGGTGATTAAATGATCTGAAGTCTGTAGTTTATGAATGCTTGGAGTCATACATTTGTTATTAGACTCGGCATTTCGTTGATACAATTGGTCTGAAGGTAAAGGCCATATCATGCACAGTGTTTACGGAATTGGAGGTGACTTGATTGTAGTGAGATTAGAAACACACACAGAAAAATAAGTAGCCTCATCCAACTTTTCAAAACAAAAACAATGGCAATTCAGTAGAAAGTAGCACTCAAAGTGTATTAGGAATATGAAAAAGGTCATATTTAATAATAAGTAAAAGAACAGACAGACCCAACAGGACTGAAGAACCTACTGAGGAACTGGCATGCCAGGCCAATAAAAATGCAAAAACAAAAGTGCAGCATGTTCCCAAAATGATGACTGGCAGGTTCATTAGCAAAGCTGCCAGTCATGCATACATTGTGAGACTCATGCAATTTACTTTAGTCACATTCACACCACACACTATACGCTTAGGAAAATCGATGTCGAACTTCAACTTACTTTGGCATGCAGGACACATAATAAACCCAGCAAATTATTAATAATGATGATGATGACGACGTCATCACCATGATGATGATGATGTAATGCCGAGACATTCATTAAACTGTACTGATCACATCGATAAGGAATAACAAAGACAGAGATAGTGAGAGATTAATCGAGGACATTTCACACCAATCTCATGAAGGAAATGCTGCTTCTACAGAGTCTAATGAAACATTGATGACCCTAAACGTTCATAAACTATAGCCTTCAGATCATTGATCATCACTGATGAACCCGACAAAGAAGATTATATCGTTTTTAACCAGCAGCCTACTTTGTTATAGAAACCTTTACAATATGTGGTAGTTTTGCCTTAGTTGTGCGCGCTCCCGCGAGGGGTATGCAGTTCTCGGCAGGCACGCAGAACTTGGCATAACACCTGAAATCATATCAAAATAAAAATGATGATTTGGGGTTTTTGGAGGTGGGGTGGGGTTATTATGTTGTGGTATATTGTATCCCAGTGGAAATTGAACTTGCATTTTATTTTTGAAGTCGTAACCGGAAGTCCAACCTCTTGTTGTAGCTACCTGGTGCATTTCCTCCACCTTGACGCTCAGGTACACGGATTTGGTGGAAAACTTTACTGAAACTGGCATTTTGGAGCGGAGTCGATATAGGGGCCGTTCAAAATGGATTAAAAACAGAAATGTTTAATGTTTGCTGGAGAAGACAACACTAATTCGGGAGTCATTTGGTGGATGCACCGTGTTTACTGTGAGTAATGTTTAGCGAGTAATTCGAAAGTCCTCTAATGGAGGAAAGAGCCGCGATGACAAGTCGCCATGAAAGTGAAAATAATTTGTATACACGAAAGGGATTGTGGCTTAATGTGTGTCAAACGGTAACGTGATAATTATAGTGGTTCAATGTGAATAAAAAACACTAAAATAATATTTTCCTTTCACCTGTTTGTTTATTAGCTAGCTACAATGTAAACACAAACTACTGTAAACATTCGCCCTAACACATGCCGTCAAGGCACGGAGCGCCAGACACTATCTGAAAATCTGGCAATTTAAAGCCTTTTCATCTTTTCAATGAGTATGTATACCTGGTAAAAGTGAAGCGAAGATAATCTCAGATTCAATAGGATATTTTCTTCAACTCCGCATTCATGCGACGTACAGCCAGTGCTTTCTTACTGTAATAACAATGACGTTTTCACACAGGTAATAGTGTAATAGTGTCTGTCATCAAAATAGGCACACTTCAAATAAGTCAGTTCTAGCTAACGGCCAATGGACTGAATCTGTTTGATGGATGGTATTTTACTACTCGTTGTTTGGTCAAACAGGTGCGGAATTCAAAATGAAAGGCAGATGATAAGAAGTACGCTAGTTGGTTATCCTGCGGGTGTTATCAACCTTTTCCTGAGCAAGGGAACATTCAATTCCAAGATTTTTAAATTAGATTTGGTGTGCCTGATTCGGCGTCACAGTGTTAACACAGGAGATGGGTTTGCATGCAGCAGTTGGCTGCGTGTTGTGTTTTTTTTTAAACCTTTTCATATAATATTTTTGTCTTCAGTTACAATTAAACATGTTAATTCAATTTTCTAAAATCTCCATGTATCATGCAGTGGATTTGATATGTGAATAGTTAATTGTCTTTGACTGTGTGCTTACACATCCCTAAAAGAACCTGTTGGGTTACTTTGCCTGGCACCTGGGGATAGTAGTTTCACATTTGTTTTGAAGAGAGGTGCCCTCAGGTGGCTACAATTGATTTTGAGTTTTACTTGACAGATTGGATTGATAATAAACCTGTTATTGATGCCATTTCAACCTTTAGTTACACCTCAATTGACCTCATGTTCTCTGGTGCTTGCCCAGACCTTGGAGCCAGTAAGTCATGTCTGGCGGCAGCACTGGTAGTCTGAGACACAGCTCAGGGCTTGGCAGCTACAGGCATGGGACCAGCCGGAGCAGCAGCCAGAGGTCATCCTATGAGGAGCGCTGTGTCGACCCGGTGGAAGACAGGCTCCCGACCCCGGAGCCAAAGACGGTCCACAAAGCTCAGCTGAAAGATGCCAATGGAAAGGAGTCTGAGACCATTGGCTTCATTCCTGGCTCCGCTGACCCTCCCTCTGCGGCACAGACCTGCAACCCCTGCGCTTCTCCAAGGAGCTGCGGGACCTTTGTGTGCAGCTTGCTCACCTGCGGCCTGTATAGGGTCTGCCAGCGTTCCGTCCTTGCTCCGTGCTTGGCGCCCAACGAGAGCTCCCCAGACGAACCAGAGAAGGTGAGCCTCCGAGCTGTGAACCCAGGAGACAACAAAGAGGAGGACGTGACCGACTGGCTAGGGGAAGTCCGCATCGCTGGAGTCAAAGTCGACAGTCCAAGAGAGTATTTAGATGTTGAAACCAAATCCCCCTCATATGTTCCTCCTTCTGGTGGTCAAACGCAGCCCAGTCACTTGTCCCTGCACGAGTCTATGGGGTTCGATGGCTGGGAGGACGGGGAGGAGAACGTGGACTCTCTGATTACTAAGAAGCTGCTGGAGCTCTACTCCGAATATCAGATCGAAGAGTTGGCCAGGTGCACGTCAGACTCTGTGTTCCTGAGGAAGAGCAAGGCCATCAATCAGCTCATCAACTCGCTGGCGGAGGAGCACAAAATGGACGAGCAGGAGGCCGAGTGTCGGCTGGTGCGCGGCATCATCCGCATCAGCACCCGGAAGAGTACGAAGAGGAGGCCGCCCATCTCCAGGAGGGAGAGGACGCTGTCAGACAGCGGGAACGAGACGATGAGGGAGAGCGACTCCTTTTCCTTCAGCAACAACAGTAAGTCGTCGTTTCACTAACTCCGCCTCCATAGAGCGCCGTAGAGCCGCTTTTCTGCCACCAAGTAATCACTCTCATTTTCTCTGTTTCCTCAAGATGACTACAAATCAAATCCGAACATCCAAATATCAGAGCTGACCCCCTCTGACAAGTGTGCCAGAGAGATGTGGAGGAACAATGGAGGTGAGAAATGTCTTTATTGTGTTATTACACACACAGTATACGGTTACATAACGTATGCTAATAATTGTAGCTTGAAGAGTGTGTCATCAGTGATTTTGAATGATGTTTTGTTTCCATAACTCGGCTGTTAGAACAGGGGAAATCCTGTGTGCCGTCCTGATAAATTCTGTTCCAATTTTTAACATCCGATTTTCCGATCCGATATTATATGCTTTTTTTTTTTAATAAATTATTTCTGGTGATAACGGATAGTGAGTCTCTCGGTGCAGGGCAGTAGCCTGGATTTTAGAAATACCTCAATATTTGTTTTTTGGTTTTTAATAAATAAATGAAATAAAAGAGTTTTTAGACACAAAAGACACAAATCTCTCTCACTATGTTGAAAGGGAATTCGAGAGAGCGAGATCGGCTGTTTAATGTTTCAGGTATGACCGTCGTGTTTGCTGGACGTCACCTGCTTCCTGTCAGAAATCTGTCCAAATACACAGCTGAGCTGTGATCGCCTGTCAATCACTAGGGCAACCATGTACGGTTATTGTTCCCTCAGGAATCAGATTTCTTATAACACAACATGTTTTCTGCCTTTTTCCCCCTGGTAATACATGTGCCCCAGGGTGGCCTGCCCCCTGTTTTGAGAACCGTGGGTCTAAATGCAGAAGAAACGGCCCAAACAACAGAAGGCTTTGTGAGTCAGGTGATGAATATTCATTTGTGCACTAACTTCCCAGAAACTGAACATGGAAGTAGAGTTGAACTGAGCCCGAGCCTATTCACAGGGCTGCACCAATGGCTGAAATGTAAATAGTTTTTATCAGTGACGCCGAAGCCAAGACGTCCAGTGCTGCAGGGCGACTGGACACTGCGGTGCATGTCCCAGCCGTTCCGAAATACATCAGCGTGCAAGGTTGCATGAACATTTTTATATTCTTATCCTAAATCTCTCTCAGCGTTTCTCTGTGAGGCTTGCTCGTACGAACGTTCAAAATGGGATTCACCGAACTCTCTCTCTCTCTCTCTGTCGTGAATGGCTTGTTTCAACTTGATGAATGCAACCTGCTCCTGCGATGCGTCATCAAGAGCCGCGCTGGGACAAAAATAACGAGGGAGCGGTTTGACATGAAGCTGGAGCGAAAAGAGCACGGTGCTCTTTGGTGGGATGGACGAGAGAATGTTGGGCGTTAGGTGGTGTTACACCGTCGGGTGCAATGGAGGATGTTCACTAGCAAGCATGCATTTTTCACCTAAACCTTTTTATAAATGCTCTGTTTTTCATCATCGTTCCAACACACAACACACAATGAAAGTATCCCATGTTTCTAGTCGCAGTGCACTCAGGATTAATGCTAATGCTAATGTCTCGTCTAAAGATTCATGCAGAGGAATTACCATGTTTTTCCTGTCTTTTTTTTGTCTTTGTTCTCCCAGGTCATACTTCTAGCTCTCCAACAGCCTACTCGCCCTCTCACACAGAAACGAATTCTTCAGGTGTCCCGCTGATTCGCACCTCTGTGAGAACATGATTTGCGCTCCGCACCGGCGATCCATGCTTGAATTATTTGCTGTGCCGCGACCGCAAGGTCACACATGGGACGTTGAAAGGCGACACTACTTGCACAGGAGTCTCTGGCTGAGCCAAGCTCTTTGTAGAGACCGTGGCTTTGCTGTGCAGAAAGAAATGGTCTGAAGGACTTCAGTGAACTCAGGGCTCTGTGTGTAGATATTTATGGACGATAGATATTCTTTGTGTTTGAAGGATTGCTTGAACGAGTGCTTCAGCTCTTGATGGCTCTTTGATGCTGTATCCCGATTAAGAATCCCCTCGTCCTTGAAGGAAAACTGAGTTTTGTCCATGAAATTCATTTTTGCAGATTCTCAGATTACTCTACTGTTGTTAGGCAAAGGGTTACTCTACTGTTGTTAGGCAAAGGACATTTGGATTTTAGTTCTGTAAAAATAAAATGCTGACTTATTTTTTGTGGCACATTTCATCACCTCGCCTCATCAGCATAGATTTGGTTTTAAACAAATGAGTGAGATTTGTATTTAGTGCTTTCAGTTCAGTGGGGATGTACCACAGATTTACAGATCAGAAATGATGTTGTGATAGTTTCCATTATTTGACATGTTGCATTGATGTAATAGGCATAGTGTTGCCTGATAGAGTGGCTTTGGCTCAGGAGGGACAGCGGCTCTTCCACTGAACCCCAAATATCTCACCTTGCATGGTAGCTCGCTGCAGTCGGTGTGGGTTTGAATGGATGAATGAGAGGCAAAATTGTAAAGCGCTTTGGGTAAAAGCGTTGAATAAATGCAGCCATTTACCATTTTAACATCCTTTCACATAATGGCCATCATGTAAAAGGATGAATAATATTTGGCAGGAAGTAAAATGCAGTTTTATATTATTAATCCTGTAATTATAATCTCGGGTGGAGAGTTTTATGCGTGCCTGGTGGTACACTAGAAATAAGAATGTTTTTTTTTTCAAAGGAATCGTTTGACACTTTGGGAAATACCCTAATTTGCTTTCTTGCAGAGCATTACAAGCTACAGCCGGTTATCTTAGCTTAAAGCATAAAGCCTGGAAACAGGGAAACAGTTAGGCTGACTTGCAAAAGTCAGACTTATCAGTCAGACTTATGGCAGACTTATCCCAACACCTCTGAAGCTCACTAATTAACACCTTTAAGTTTTGTTTGGTTTCTGTGCAGAATAAGTGTAAAAACGACAAGTTGTGGTTTTACATGGGGTTATGCACCAGCCTTTTTCTTGGGCGCAGTTTGTCTGTTTTTACAGGTCTGTTTCTCTACTTGAGATATAACATGTGAATTAGTGAGCTTTAAAGGTGCTGGTGGGTGTATTTTCCCACAGAGCCAGGCTAGCCGTTTCCCACTGTTTCCAGTCTTTATGCTATGCTATGCTAAGCAAAGCCAAGCAGCTGCTAGCGGTAGCTTCATGTTTACCATACAGATATGGGAGCGATGTTCTCTTGGCAACAAAGCAAGTAAATGATATCTGGGGTTTTTTCCCTGAAGTAAGACAAGTTAAAAACTACGGGAAAATGATGTCAAAATTCCGTTTTCTTTTCCATTGTGACTTTTATGATGTTCATACAGAGTTCATACAGTGCAGAGTGTGATTTTGTTTGGTTTCTCAAAGCCAGTAATTATTAGTGTGATAACATGAAGCTCATATGAAGCCGATAGCTCGTAAGCTTTTAAGTTAACCAGGTGTTTGATGCATCCTGGATGCTGTCTGTAAGTCCATGTTAGGCTGGTGTGAACTGCAGCAGGACGTGTATCGCGTACGATAACCCTTAACTTATTAGCGACATTATCCCAAGCTGACTCATGAAGTGAATGTCTTGTTTTCTTACTGTCATGCTCGCTGTGTTTGCTCCTGGGCGCTGATGGGAATTTGGCCAGCTGACTGAGTGGAATTTATTCAGCCCTGTCTCCGTCTTATCAGCATTAGCTTATGATTACTGTTTGTCATGGACCCTATTGTAGTGCCTCCAGTTAACACACACGGGTGGCTAATACACATATTCTAAACGTATGGTTTAACTGTCCAGGTTACACTCTTGTGCCCTATTGCAATTCTAAGTATAAAGAATAAAGAATAATAACTTTGTAGTGTGTAAAGAATTTGGCTGCAACACCAGGGCGGTTATAATGAAATGGTGTGAAACTGGTGGCTCTGGTTTGGAAGAAGGAGAAAATGCAACTTGACTATTTAGGAAGTGACGAATGTATCTGTGTCATAGAAACGGCTAACTGTAACTATCCTGACATACGTCTTATTCCACTAAACTGGTTGAATTGTCTGCTGAAACACAGCATTTTGTTTCCTAAATTCTAAAGTATGACGCTTGGGCCTTTCACCAAGGTATGGTATATTTTCAGCAAACATGTGTTGGCAGGTTCTTATGTTGACAGTACACCGTCTTATAACTGATGTGTCATTGTAAAAACAATAAAGTAAATGAAGTGAAACAAAAAGAGGGAGGCGTTTGCTTGTTGATTGCCACATATGGCCACATGAGGGAGTCAAAGTATGCTTTTTTTTTTATAAGATCAGGCCATGCTGCTTTTACAGCCCCCCTCTGTTAGGACCCTTAGATCATGTCCTCACCAGTGTTGTTCATTTTCACGCTCTCACGTCTCGAGTCGTGACATTCTTAAAACCATAACTTCATCGAGATGACAGTATGTAAAATGTTTATTTCATGTGCTTTTCAAACTAGGTTCACTGTATAAAATTCCATACAACAACACTCTGACTTTCTCACTGGGATCTTATTGCAAAAACAACATCTCTGTCAGTAAATGTAACATATTTGTGTTGCCAATAACTGGCTTAAAGAAGAGCTCTGTGAGCAGGCTGTGGCTGACGGTCTGCATGGCGGAGGCTGCTAGAAGGACGTGGCTGAAGCGAACAGTGTCCTCTGGGTGCAGGAGGTGGATGACTTCTTGGAGGGCCCCCTGAGCTTGCCGTTGGAGGCCTTCAATGAACGCCAAGGCGCTCAGCCCTTGAACAGCTGTAACAGATAAAGAGAGGTTTGTGCTTAAGCTCGTGTCGCGTGTTCAACAAACCAATCAGCGTGGCTGTTGAAACACAACCAATAAAAAAAACAAGTGTTTTACCTGGGTTAAACAACAAACTGCCCTTCAGGTAAGCATATTCCTTCGGACTGAGATCCAGATTCCACAGCTGATGCAAGCAAGCTCTTAATTTGTGGACTCCAGCAAGAGTTGGTTGGCCAGCCTCCTTTTCAGTGAGTCCTGGTCCGAGCAGAATCTGTCTAAGGATACTTGAACTTGGTACATCAGTCACTTCAAAGACTATGTGTTCTTGTGCAAGCCCCAGGACAAATAAAGGAACCCAGCAGTGTCTTAACAATGATGACTGATCTCCTGATGGAAGCTGACTGAAGGACGGTAAACTTCTCACAAAGCAGATGGTTTTGACCAGCACACTAGAGGCCACTTGGCAGGTGACCCTTGGGGTCTTGAGGCAAACTGTCCTCCTCTGTTCACAGTGGCAGTTGTGTTCCGTGGCGTTGCGGTTCAGTTTGTTGTTGAGGTAGCCACTCTCCCTCCCGCTCAAGATGTTGTAAAGGATAGCGTGAGGATGCTGGTTCCGGTAACCAGAGCAAGTGCTGTTTGTAATCTCTTCCAGAGGAAACATCATGAAGGAGGAGGCGTCCGCAGAATGAAAGGGCAAAGAAAAAATAAAAGTGCCGGCAGGCTCCAGAATGCACAGTGCGACGACTCCACCCGCTCAGGCCCTATTTATACAGGACGTCACATGCTCATGCCAAACTCAGCCTTGACCCTTTTTAAGGCCCTGCATTTGAAGAAAGAAAGAAAAAAAAAAAGTGACTGTGGACTTGCCATGTAGAGGGATCTAGGTTGCCTCCACGTGGCGGCGATAAGGCTGGTTAAACTCAGCGGCTGCACAGGCAAGGGAGATGCAGAAGCTGGTGGGGTGAATGACATTTATCATGTTTACCTGAGTCATTAACTCTGCCTGCACCAGTCTATCAAGGACTGGCGGGGTCAATGCACAGGCTGCCACCTGACCTGTGCCCCAGTTGGACCCGCATGAAAGGACACAATGACTCTTTTTTTTTTTTTTTTTATAGGTTTTGAGGGTTACAACTGTGCTGCCAGCTTCAGAGATGACTTGATTTCTAGGTCATCATTCTCCGGGCTTACAGGCTCACCTGACTAATGATTTAAAGGCTTTCTGTTATGAGCCAAATCCAAATTCGAGGGTCTTAGGGCAGCGGGTGTACAGACTGTAGAGCCCTTTCCTGCAAATGTGTGATTTGTGATTTTGGGCTACATAAATACGATTGACTTGACTTTGCTTGTGAAAATCACTGACTGGCGTGGCCACGAGTGCGACAGACAGAATGAGAGAGGGAATTGTAATAAAAAGCTGTGCGTTTGACCTAAACGTTGACAGGATTAGTCAATTAATGAATTAGTTGATGGATAGAAAATGAATCACCGACAGTTTTGATAGTGGTGTGAGTCATTTCATTAATCATCAGGCAAAAACAACAAAACTTTCTCTGGTTCCAATTTCTAAAACATCTCTCTGTTGAATAGGGTTAGTCAAATCTTAGTCATCACTATGGCTATTAGTGACACCTGTACTGTTCCTGGTATGGTCTTTTGTTAAAAGTAATAAATAAATAAATAAATAAAGGTCGATTGGTGGCCCTTAAATCTAAACTACATTTATCTCACTACCCTCGCCACCTGCCGCCTGACAATTAGTTATTGTGACACTAAAGGAAGCAATATCCTGAAAAATGCATTCTTACATTTAGCAGAAAAATGCTGCTAATGTAATATTATAAATGTCCACCACAGTGTGGCTATGGACATACCAGGGCATTAATTGTATTATTGCGTTTTAAAACGATGATATAAAGGTTTAAAACGATATTTACAATAAAATCCTAGAGTTTTGGTTTCTTTTCTAGAAATTTCTGATTCTTCCCGGGCGCCTCGGTTCCTCTCTGAACCAATGCTCTCACTTTATTGGATGTTTCGGCTGTTAGTTCAAAGCTATTCCTCCAATTGGTCAAAACAATCGTGGGCGGGGTTTGTTTCCAGGAAGTGAGTGGCATGACTCTACGGGCCTCACATTGTCGCTAACTGAACTTTTCGCTTGTCATCTCCCAGCTAACGTTTTATTCAGCCTTTTTCTCAGTCCAGCAGTATGGGGGACGATGAAGAAAAGTACGACGGCATGTTGCTGGTTATGGCGCAACAACACGAAGGCGGGGTACAAGAGGTAACTGTTGCTAACATACTAAAGCTACCGTGCTAATGTTGAAGCTAATGTGGTTAGCCTGTAAGCTAGTAGGCACACCTCGCCTATAAGCATTCTCATGCAAAGAAAGCAAATGTTGGGAACAGGTTTTGGCAAATATTAGCATTATCAATATGCTTTCTTGTTGGACAGACCATAACCTTAATGGGGTGCTCCGTTGAATTCGGCACACGTGACTAACAAAGCAGCACGAAATTTCAATAAAATCTCATTTTAGTTCTTGTTAAACTCATTTTCTACAGGGTCTATTCGTCATACAATGAGACATTTTTGTGTAACGTTAGCACTGAGATGCTGGGTCCTGTCTGGGTAACCTGCTGTCAAATGGCTGACATATCCAGAAGATTAAGAATTTTTCCTTCCACACACACACACACACACACACACTTGCCAATTGTGTTTATTATCAGAGGGCTGAGACATTTGAGTCAGTGGAAGGATGAAGATTATTTAGTTAGTTCAGTAGTTTGCTATACCATATTTAATTTAAGGATCTGCATATAGATGGACCAAAAATAACACAAGGTCAAAAAAAAATGAGAATTTAATGTTGTTGATATGTAAACTAACCATGAGGCTGATAAATCTAAAGGGACTGTCATATAAGGGATTCGTATAAGTGTGTAAAAGAAGCATATACACACTGGTCCGGTCATGCCAACAATGCTTAAGTGCAAATTAAAGTGTGGGATGGAATCAGTGACAGCCTGTTTTTCTCTCCACAGTTAGTAAACACATTTTTCAGCTTCCTCCGCCGCAAAACGGATTTCTTCACCGGTGGCGATTCAGGCGCTCCAGAGAAGGTGAGCTGCGTTACTGTGTCTGCAGCTTCTGTGACATTTGAGACTGCGTGCCGCACAAACGTGACGACGGAGATGAAACCTCATTTCTCGCCATCTGTTTTCTGTTCAGCTGGTCAAAGATGCTTTTGCCCACCACAACAAGCTTGCGCTGAATGCCCACAAAGAGAAGCAGATGAAACAGGAGAAGGAGAGGAAAGAGAAAGCCGAAAGAGCTGCCAAGCTAGCGGAGGAAGAGGGGAAAAAGAAAAGCGACGACGGCCCCAAAATTCAGGAGCTGACTGACGAAGAAGCAGAGAAACTTCAGTCTGAACTTGACAAGGTGAAATGTGGTGTCCTTTTATTATTTTTTATTATGAATATTACTTTATTTATTTATTGTGTTTTATGTATTCTAGAAAAAGAAAGAAGAGGAAGGAGAGAAAATTGTGAATGTAACAGCAAACGCAGAAAAGTCATCTGACAAAGCAGAAAAGGAGAAGGGGGTGAGTGAACAGCTGGTTGAATAGTTTGTTGTTAATGAGCTGCCAAAATCGCTCTCTGCTGACGTACTCATCCTGATCTCCATTTCACCAGTCCGAGTCGGAGGGAGAGGAGGATGAGAAGGACAAAGATAAACTGAAGCCCAACGCAGGAAACGGAGCTGACCTGCCAAACTACAAGTGGACGCAGACCCTGTCTGAAGTCGACGTGAGTGCCTTCTGACCCCAGGATAATGCTTTGACTTCTGCTTCACCAGTTTGTGTTTACTAAGCCTCTCAGAGTAGGTGTTTGTTGATCATCTTGCTGGCAGATCTTTGCCTAAAACCCTCAAAGGTGATGTCACCGGACAGATCCTCGCCTCTTTTCCTGTTTTTCTGTAATTACGGGCCCAGTTGTACTGGCCTGGACCTCTGTTGTGATGAGCAAGTGCTCGCCCCTGCACTACTTGTCTGCCCAACAATGTCCATTTTTAGCATTACACCCCTTTGATTTCATATTTATATTAAGACTTTTGCCTGAATGCGTCAGAAATGTTGGAGATGGCAATGTTCACTTGAATGTGAATGAATTTACTGGGTAGCAAAGGCCATGTTATACAGAACAGTCTACTAAGTGTGACTAAATGTGGCTTTATTTGACATGGATTACCGCCACAAACTGATTTCTGCAGATGTACATATCAATTTGTAATTATGGCTAGGTATGATTGCATCCTTTTATCCAGTGCAACAGCAGACAATTCCACCATCACTGTCCTCTTTTGCTTGTGATTGCATTTTTGGTAGTAGTGAGTAAAACAGAATCCAACATGCAACATCGATTTTACGCTCCTCCTTCAGCTGTCGGTGCCTTTTGACGTGAAGTTCCGCATCAAGGGGAGAGATGTAGTGGTGGACATCCAGCGCCGCTCCATCAAGGTCGGCCTGAAGGGACACCCTCCTGTTATCGAAGGCCAGCTTTACAACGAGGTGAAGGTAGAAGAAAGCTCCTGGCTCATCGACGACGGCAAGGTTGTTACAGTCCACTTGGAAAAGGTAGGAACAGAGTTTGTAGACAGATTCTAACCATTGGTCCGTGCTTCTAATGCAGATGTCCAATGTGATTGGGAGAACTGCCGAGTTGTTGAGCCTAGTCATATTCTCTAATTTCAGATCAATAAAATGGAGTGGTGGAGCAAGATTGTTACCACAGATCCGGAGTTAAACACCAAGAAAGTCTGTCCAGAGAACTCAAAGGTAAAGGATGGAACGTTTTAAGCCTTTAAGGTGTATTCTGCCCCCTAAACATCTGCAATAACCACTTCCTGTCCCATCCTGGCTGTGTGTTTTTCCTGCTGAGCAGCTGTCAGACCTGGACGGAGAGACGCGTGGCATGGTAGAGAAGATGATGTACGACCAAAGGCAGAAATCAATGGGCCTGCCTACGTCTGAAGAGCAGAAGAAACAAGACATTCTTAAAAAGTAAGTCTCAGTTTTGGTTATCGTGGAGCTTTAAAGATGTTTTTATTCTCTTGTCAGCTGACATCTTTTGTGTTTTTATTGGGATCCAAAGTCAGTTTAACCAAAGCTTTATAGTGTGTAAAGATTTTATAAGAAGAGTGCATTTGAAAGCTGCCTGTGTAGTTTTGCCCTCAGCATTACCTATTTCTGCTCAAGGCCAGGCTCACCTGCTGTAACTGCAGGTGATAAAAGATGGTGTTCCATGCACAGACCTGGTTCAAGGAGACACCTCTGACCAGAAATCAGTTTTCCCTCTACTACAGCTGTGTCAGAGCAGCAGTTAGCAACTGCCGTATTATCCTTTTGAATTGTTTTTATTCAATATTGTGATTTCCCTGTATGATGGTGGTACATGGTAACTAGAATACCGAAACCTCATACTTAGACTACAGGGCCTCCACATGATCCAGTTGTGTTTTGGTGCCCTATAAAGGTATTACAGTGGTTTGGCATGTTTTAGCCCATTGACTACAAATTGTATAACATTTTTTAAAAGGTTCAGGTGACTCTGAAATCTCAAATGTTAAAACATCTTTAAACACATCAACATGAAGAAGAGTATGAAAGTATGTTGCTTCTTGCCGTGTTACACAACATATGGACACATGAATAAAGGCAGCGCGTTGTTCCCTGTGGTGGATCACCGTGGTCAAACAGGTTGGAAGTCTCTGCGGCGCTGATTGACAAAATGTCATGATTGTTCAGAACGTGACGCTCTGACTGTGATGTTCGTCAGTCATTCCAGGGACAGTAGCCCCCCCCCCTCCACACAGAGCAGTAGTTAACCAAGATAAGACCTGGATGTGGACTAACGTCAGAGCTGTGAGAGAGATAGATGACGGACGCTCTCTTATCACTGTCGGTAGTAAATGGCCCGTCTTTCTTCTCCACTGCTCTCAGTTCAGACCACAGGAGGCATGTCTGCTGTTAAGTTGACCTCCACTTCCTCTTTGAGCTTGTAAAAGCTGTCTCTAAAGGTCTTGTGTAGCTTTATATGGGTTAAACAGTACTAGCTGTGGTGTGTGCCCCCAGAGTTTGTTTTATTGACACAAAGTTCACTTTGTGTCTGTCCAATCAAATGTGTTGTCCGATGGTGTCATCTCTTATTTTCTTTTTGAAGCGTTTAAATAAATTCACTCACCGGCCAGATGGAGGCGCTTTAGCTAAAGATAAAAGGAATATACCCGCAAGAGAAAAAGAAAAACTAGTTGTATGTGATGCTGTGTAAAATATAAATAAACAAATAGAGACATGTGGCTAAATAGACGGCAAAATGATGCTATAACATGTGACATCCACCAGAAACAATGCGTCATTTAGAAAATGTGTATCCAAATGCAATGAGGAGTTGCTCATGATGATTATGATATATTTTATGGACTCACATGCTGCACACATATAGCTGCCTTCATGCTAGCAGAAAATAAAAACAATCATATTAACAGCGCTTACTGTAATTCCCTAAACAAAGAGCATGATAATGAAATGACTCTGCATTAAACAGCAGTTGGAAATCTGATTTCCAATGAAAGGTTGACTGCATCTTGCTTGTTTTCTTTGCTTGTGTCCCTGCAGGTTCATGGCTCAGCACCCAGAGATGGATTTCTCTAAAGCCAAATTCAGCTGAGAGTCGCTTCACCTGTGGAATCCGCATTATGATTCATATCGCAAGCCACCATCAGGCACCAACCAACATCTGTACTCCCCATACTGGACAAGGTTTTGTTGACTAACATGTCTTAAGGTTCATGTTTTGGTTTTGGTTTTTTGTCATGATAACAAGGTGGATGATTGCAATGCCCACGTTCTCCCTTTGCATGTCGTCTCAATATTTAAAGATGTGTCTGGATTTTTTTTTTTTTTAAATAAATGACTTTAAAATCAAAGTGGTGTGATGCATGAGTGGTTATTATGTACTGCGCTGTTTGGAGTATCCATGCCTCAATATAGCAGAATGACTAGCAGTAAAATTAAAATTCATAGCCCATTTCCTGCTCATCTTTGTATCTTTTACTGGTTGTGAATTTAGAATTTCACAACCTTGAAGAGTTCAAGGACAATCCAAGAGATTTTACCAGCCGCTGGAGTCAATGAACTCAGACATGTATTCTGTTTGGATCTTATCCAGCTGCTGACCTACAATGAGAACAGGTTTTCCGAGAGTTGTCGTCATGCAGGTTAATTGCATAATACAGGAAGTCCTGACGTGTAGCCGCTGTGGATGGTACGGATTAGTAAGCCTTTTTAATTTATATGTAAAACATGTCACCAACCGTTGAATTGTCAAAAAAAAGCATTTACTTTATATTGCTTCTCTACCAAGGTTTTGACAAGGTGAACTGCACCATGCTCAGCCAAGGAAGAGTTTTCATTTTCAACCACAAGGGAGCAGTGTTTTCCTTAAAGTGTGAAGAGGTGGAGTGTTACCCTGTACGATATGTGCACAATGAGTACTCACACTAACCCTATAAATCTGTTGGAAAGATGTAGAAGACGAGGAAATTGAAAAAGAAATAACAGTTTATCTCAGCTTTAAGTGAGTAAGTTAATATCTTTTTTTTGGCTCATATGTATCCAATTTCTATTTATCCACTTTCAGGGGTACTAAAACAGACAATAAGATGTATTTACCAAGTGACTTCTGCTTAAGAGTACAGTGAAGTGTAGGAGTGACCTTTAAGAGCAGCTCTCAAATAATCTCATCTGCACAGGGCAGGCATAGCCAATCAGGTGCTTACATTTTGTCAGTGATGACAATGATTTTGTTTATAATTTTTTTTCTGATTTGTTATGACCAATACTATATTGTAGTGCAAAGCATGTGAAGCAGCAGCAGAGATGCAAATGGGATGTTGACCAGTGAGACCAGTAACAGAGTAGTAACAGATTACATGCATGCATCGTGATCCTGTGATCCCCTTGCGTGACCGTAGGCAGGTGAATGGCGGACTCCGCCACTGCCGATGGAGACTACCATAAAGACAGATGATTACTGAATGTAAATACATTAATTGTCAAAAACAGGGTTTGATTTCTTTAAATTTTACAAGAGTACTCCGCTGATGTAGCATTGTCGGACGGATTGTTAGTCCACTCATTGTCCTCTCTCGTCAAAGTCCTTGTCACCTACCTTACCCACAATGCAACTCGACAGTTGCACAGTTCAGTCGGAGATTTGGGTGCTAGTAGCGGCTAATGTAGCCTCAGGCAGAGATGCGGAGCGGGCTACAGAGGTCTGGTAAACCCACTTCTTTCTGACTTCTCACCCCAAGATCTTTTTCATTTTCAAACTTGTTGTCTTCATCTCCAACCGACGCTCTGGACACACTAAAGGCTTTATACAGATGTTTTCACATATGCAGTAGTATTCCCCAACACCTGTAAACAGACTTTGATGTGTAAAATGAGTTCCCCTTTACGTTTGTGAGTTACGTTAAATGTCAAGATTTTTACTATAATCTTTCATCAAAACAGACTACCCAGGAATAAGAACATACTTATAATTATCACTCAGATATATGTCAATACAGTCATTTACTCTTTTTAAATGGCACAACTTGTGACTTGTGTGATTGACACGTCGCCTGAACCCTGAGGATAATCAGCACGCTGCTACCAATGAGTGAAAGACACGGTTTCTCACTCAGACCACACTGGATATCATGAGCCTCTGCTAAATGTTACTTCAGTGAGGACCAGTTTGCTTACAAGTCTTTTCTGCTTGTGTGACCGTCCACAGCTAACTGGACTGGCCTGTCAGGATGGTGAGAGGCTGTCACCATCACTGTGGTGACCGGAGGCAACATACATTAGCTTATGCTGGCTAGCAAGTCCTCCTAATGTGTGAAATTGCTCATGTAGTTCAAAAACACTCCTCGGAAATCTGTCTCATCAGGACAATAGTGGTTTTGCAAAGACTGACCTGCTGATTACAGTGTGCAGGTCGCCATGCATGAACCTTTTTTTCAGGCTGTGAGGTGTTGAGGCGTATTGCAGGGCTTTCAAATGTAGAATTCTGTGTCAAGGACATAGAATACTTTGAATAAAGAGTCTTCTGAGACTGCGGAGTTCAAAGAATCCAGTTTGTTTTTCATTTTTCATGAGAAAAAAAAAGAAAAAGTCAAGTGTCTTGATGAAATCCTGATGGAAATATCGGACCCTTTAGGACCTACGAGTTAAAATACTCTGCAGCGTTGGTATTTATTTAATTCTCTATGGGGTTCATCTTCACAAGCGGCACCTTTCACATGACACGTAGTAATTTCATCCATTGTTGATAAAAATAAATACAACACAATAAATACATTCTTTGTTCCAGACAGCCATTGATTTCCATTTATTTCTCCCCTCTCTATATATTAGTTTAATCGTCATTGCATCGTAATATAGATGGATATAAGTGCAGTTTGGTTTGAAACATCTGGCCTTTATTACGTTACATGCAACAACAATGTATTTTTGACAAAATGAAAACACAATGATGCCCACTGTGATGGACTATTTGCTGACTCAAGCAAGTTTTATATTTGGTTCCAGCCTGTTCAGAACCCGAGTGGGTCCATGTGTTTCACATGTTCAAGGAAATTTCGCAAAACCCAGAAGGAAGATGAAAAAAAGAGCCAGACCCAGACAGAGAGCCCAATGTGTTGCATTAGCCTAGCAAGCTAACGGTCAACAATGGATGAGATAAAGAAAATATATATATACAGTCAGGCTGGGTCTCAGTTCTAGGCCACTGCAGAACTCTAGAATGAGCTGGGTTGGAAAAGATCTTGGAATTTCATCTTGCAGACTACGTAAGAGAGGAATTAATTGGGATTTTCCTGAAATGTTTTCAGCGTACTCAACACTCGCTGGCGAAAGACGGGAGGATTCTTAGACTGGGGATCATTGCAGTAGACCAATGTCCAGTAGTTCCATTAACTGCAAGGGAGGTGCAGCCAGAGGCCTGATGGGATTGCGGACAGGTGGGGCGGCTGTATGACTGTGCAGGGGTTGAGGGCACGGAGGAGGCAGAGTCTGCTCAGCTGAGAGCAATGTCTCACCAAGGTACCAGAATTTCTTCATTAACGAAGACACACAGACATCAGAGGGACGGGGTTGGGGTTTTCGGGGCGGGCGAGGTGTGGTGGGGGGGTTGGTTCTGCAAACACACCTCCCCGCCGCTGCGCTGACTCCCTGTTCCAGACTTGACGACTTGTTTTTTGGCAGCGGCCCCTCGTAAATCAGCCGCAAGGCCCTGCACAATGTGACTCACGGTCATGATGGCGGTGTTTGCGGAGGCCGCTTTGCCCTTTCGGTCTTCTTCCATAAGGCTGCCCGGTGGCTTATTCCTGGAAGTGGAGGAGGGATACGTGAGGCGACGCCGGGGCGAAGATGGGGCGGGAGGCTGGCATCTTCTTCAGGTGCCAGATTTAGATTTTCATCGTGCCTCATCTACAGTCCCCGTCTGCATCTCCATTCTTTCTTTCAGCCACTGATATACTTTTAGTTCATGTAATTAATACATTTCACTTCACTAAAAGAGATGGGAAGTGTAGTTTTGGTGTGTTTTACCCTGAATTACGTCTCTGCTACAACTAAAACTAGTAACTACAACCACGATAAGGCAACAGTGACCCAACCCAACATCTGCATGTGTTGTTTGGAGTGCCCCGGCCTCCACACCTGGGTGCTGGGCACACTCTGTAAAGCGTATTTGGAACACACACTTCCAGGGGCGGAGAGGAGGCCAGTGTGCAAAGTCAAACTCCAATTGTCAATTAGTGAAGGCCAACACAGGCTGCAGGCTGGGGTGTACAGAGTAGATCAGCCATCTTGGAGGACAAAGGCTTCAGTCAGCTCAGGGTCCTCAGATCAACACACACACACACACACACACACACACACACCAAAAGAGAGAGTGCAGAGATGGCTCTGGGCCCAGCAGGACCTGTTTATCGCTCCAGACTGAGCAAAGACCATCAGCAAACATCCTCCCCATCCTCCAAGTCTGGACGGCTACTCATAAACAGGCACTCACACACACACACACACACACACACACACACACAGAAAGTAAAGATGGTATATACAGTATATACATATACATATATGTAAATGTGAAAACGGACTCACAATGGACAGCTTTAAAAAAAGGATCAAAACCGATGTAGCAGAACCAGAGATGTCGTCTTTTTTTATTCCACGCATCCTTCCTCGTCAAAACGTCGTGCCCACATTACCCACAATGCAACTCGGCCGCT
The DNA here is from genome assembly GCF_043641665.1 of Enoplosus armatus. Taxonomy (NCBI): domain Eukaryota; kingdom Metazoa; phylum Chordata; class Actinopteri; order Centrarchiformes; family Enoplosidae; genus Enoplosus; species Enoplosus armatus. The sequence goes on from NC_092195.1 coordinate 3,607,829, forward strand.
GACAGCTCTGTATGCTCGTAGTGGCTAATGTAGCATCGAGTCTCTAGCCTGAAGCAGAAATGAGCAGCTGGCTACAGAGGTCTTGTAAGCGCACTTTTACCTCAGTAACATTTTGAAATAAAGTAAGAGCTCTGCGTGCCACTGCTAAAAAGGCCCTGTTGGCCTACCGTACATTTTCTCATGTGTTCTCATAACCTGAAGTGAAGGTGGTGTATCACAGAAGTCCGCGTCTCGTTCGACAGTTGAAACAGGGACATCTCGTGTGTTTTGTTCAGGGGATGAATTCCTAAATTTGGAAAGGCAGTAAAGTGGAGGCTTCCAGAGATGTCAGTGTTTCATGAGGGGACCTTTGCTCCGCTGCGATCAGCCCCGCCAGCTGCAGGTCACATTGCTGTTTGCCTGTGGCCCCGTGACCCTCCAGCCTTCATTTGCACCTCGGTGAGGACCACTCCATCACTGTTCAGGGGCCGAAAACCTCTGCGGGGCTGACACGCACACATCACACCACTGACATCATGAGTGCACGGCCGAGCCACCGGCCTCAGGTATGAGCTGGGCATGGAGCTGCATCAGCCCTCAAATAGTTTTACTATATATACCTAGCATGGTGGCAAATGCTTATCTTTTTTTTTATTTTATGTGTTTTTAGTTGTTTTTATCTTCCAAATACATTCAGTTATCACATATTGTTATAAGATTATAATTCTGATTTGATTTTATATATGTACATGCACTTTTACAGCAAAGTGTATTAATAATTTAAATGTGTAAAATCACTTGAGCTTCGTAGTTACAGTTTTTAATTAATTAAATAGTGTCGCATTCAAAGCTGTGTAAACTATGACCTTGTGTTGATCAAAATATAAATAACCACCAAAATCAATGACTTTCTATGAACCATTTTGAAACTGTATTTATATGTCTCACCTTGAAAGATCCTTTCTTCATCTAACTCAAACACATTTTTTGGGTTCTGTTTATGATAATACAAAGACTGAATTCATGCCATAAACATTGTTATTATTATAAGATGGTGGTTGAAGTCGTGCTGTGCAAATTAAAAGGTCAGTAAACTGAGTTTGGTGTGTGTCCGCTATGTTCCTGCTGGTAAAGCAAAGCTAACTTTGGAGAAATGGGCATATCTGAGTTTATTGTATTCAATCCCAGGTGTTAGCATTTTGGGTCCGTGTTCAGTACCTTTGACTTTTTTCCTCGCATGCAGATCCGAATGTGTTGGCCGTACGTCGCACCACGACGCAGATTGTAACAAAAGGGTGCCAGCGTTGGAAAAGTACCCCGATAGATTTCTTCTCCATCCCTTCGTCATTTCAATTACATGTCGGAGAAGCCACATTCACTTAGCGTAGCTGTGCGGACGCTGTTATTTAAAGAAAGCTCATATCGCGGGGCTGGAACTTTGGTGCGCAAGGACAATGCGAGGGATACACCTCGGGGGCCGAACCCTCGGGCTCAGAGGGAGATTATAAGAAATGTTATTTTAAGTTGCATGCTGCATGACCCTGGATGGTTTTTGTCTTCATTAAACCGCAGCTTGTTTGTTTGCCCTTTGACCTTACGGATTATTGGACTTCGTTGTTAATGTACATGGTGTTCTATGCTTTTATCTTTTCCTCTGTGTATTAAAAGCTTTGTTTCAGGGGGGGGAAAAAAAGACTTGTTGCTATGCTTAAAACCTGAGAGACCCTCCATTCCTGTGCAAACAGACAAAACCAAACCCAATTTTTGAGAAAACAAACATTTTTAATTTATTATTAAATGACATAAATAAAACTCACAGCGAGTTCAAATACAAATAGATAGTTATGTACACATGTTTGTGCAGAGGGGTGGGGGGGGGGTGGGGGGGTCTTCATGCCTGACAAAACCCTGCCAGGATGCAGAAGGCACTTGCGTCTCTCAGCCCGATCGTGGAACATGTATTGCAATCAGAAAAGGCACATTTACATGGAAAACAGTGGACGTTAATTTATTCTATTTACACACATATACACATTACTGTTAGCAGAACCATTTCATCTTATATATTTAAGGATAAAAACAAAAAAAACAAAAAAACATCAAAGATTGTTCAGTTGAGTTGTGTGGAGCTAATGGAGTTTGTAAAAAAGGTGTCGTAAACATGTTATAAATGTGTAATAAGCATGTTGGGAATAACTAAGAGCAGAGAGGGAGTTCTAAGGCTTAATATTCTAGTGAGAGATCGTCCAACATGGAAGGAGATGCTTGTCTTTGTTCAGTGTGACTCCAGCCTAACTTTACACTTTACACCTTTTTTTAAATAAGAGGAATGAATAGTCTTTTTTGACTTTTTCACAAACAGGAGCCCAAAGGGATCTTTGCAGGTCTTGTAACACTTCCACATCTTCTCCTCGACCTTTTATTCATGTCTTTAGTCCCGCTCCTAAAGCCTCCGGCCTTCAGAGGCGTTTCAGAGAAGTTACTCAGTAGCTCTGAGCCACGGGTGCCCAGGAAGCGGTCAGCCGGGCGATGGAGCTCTCGAACTGGGCTTCCCCGACCCCAACCTCGCTCAGGCCAGGGTCATACATAGAGGAGGGAGGGGAGACGGGCAGCGAGGAGGTCAGGCCCGTGTAGGAGGAGCCCCTCAGGAACTGGGAGGTCAAGCCTCCGGGTATGGAGCCTGAGGCCGAGCCCGAAGGGGTGAGGGTGGTGCCGGCTACCGACCATAGGCTGGGGTACTGACTGTGGACGAGAGGGACAAGAGGGTTTGGTGGATTTTATTATTTTTAGCGGTTCAAAGATGGCGACATCACGGATCATCCCAGATCCCATGAATGCAAATGTTCAATACATGTTAAACTGTGCGTGGTTGAAGAGGCTCACCTGGAGTTAGACGTGGAGTTGGTGGTGTGGGACAGAGTGCCCATGCCTGTGGAGTTGGGGATCTGAAGAGCAGACCAGCTGTCATGAGTGGGCAGAGTCCCTGAAGTGTTGTCCATGTAGTTGTCTGAGGGTGAGGCACAGACCGCCAATTAATTCCAATTCCTAACATAACACACACATATATATGTATATATATATATATAACTATATGGTCTGAATGGGGTCTTACTTGTGCTGGCGGTGCGGTGGGGGTAGTGGCTGGGGTACGGGGCTGCTCTGTGGCTCCTCAGGCTGGAGTAGCGCTCGCAGTAGGAGCCAGAGGAGTGGCCCGCTGTGCTGCTGAACTGAGGAGGGCTGCTGCTGGGGCAGATGGGACTCTGGGCGGGAAGGAACCAACCTCCGACTGTGGAACCAAACAGACAAACGTTAGGTCAGTGAACATACCACAGGCCTCTGCAGGAAGACACGCGAGGCCGTCTCGGGTGCTCTGTCGCGGCGGAAATGCTTCGATGCAAAGAGAACCCCGGTTCAGAAACTCACGCTGAGAGTAGCCAGACTGTTGGCTGTCCGCACTGTGATCCGGGACTTCTTTATGGTCGCTCCTGCCATCAGAAACAACAACATTAGACGCTGCACCGTCAGCACGCTGACTCGATCATTTGAGGCATCGCTTTGATGGTTTGAGCCTTTTACCTTTCTTTGGCGTCCAAGAAGGCTTTAGCAAAGGGGTTGTGCTTTATCTTCAGAGCAGTAATCTGTGGGGAGGACAAGGCCGCTGTTAGCATTCCGAGCAGCACTCAAGAGAAATCGGTGTCAGCAAGGTTTCAAGTAGGGCACATGCTCCATGCACAACTGACCTCTTCGTTCTGGTAAGCAGTGACGGCGATGAACTGTGTTTCGGGGAAAGACTGGCTGCTGATCATCTTCTGGACGCCTCCAACCTTCACGATGTGTATCCTCGGCTCGTATTTGTGCAGAGAATTCAGCATGATCTGGGGGGGGGAATTTACTATTATTATCATCGTAGTAAACAGCAGGGAATACTGTTTTACCCCCTCAATTCAGTATTTTTCCTAGATCAAGTGACACAAATCTTTCTCTTGATACTGATGAGCCTCATTATTTGCCATGTTTCAAAATGTCCTAAAATGAGTGAAATGTTTTCACATTCTAGTGACATCATTTAATGTGTAAAAAAAAATAATGTCATATATTTTCCAGCTGTTTTCGGTCTAATGTTGCACAGCTGACAGAGAATAAAAAGCTTTGCTTATCACCGTAAATCAATATTTTCGTTAACGGTCTCCTCACCTGTCCGCCCCCGTTGAGTTTGTTGGAGAGCTTCACTTTGCTGAAGGAGACGGGCGCCTTCATCCAGTGCGCCCCAAAGTTGGGGGAGTCCGGGTGGATGTAGACGCAGCTGGGGCTCTGGGGCTCCGGCTTGCCACCGGGGACCCACTCCCCGTTCACGTATTTCCACCGGTTGTTGTCCGCTGCCACGAAATCCAGCAGCACCGAGTACATGGCGTTGGGGTCCAGGCCGCTGACGCTGGCCCTGAGCACCGGGAACATCCTCCTGGGGAAAAAAAACAGCAAGGATGGAATTAGTAAGGATTTGTGATTTGAGTGAACTTTGACAAACGCATCATTTTATTTGAGCTCAGTCGCAGATCCCGAGTTCCCGTTGCCTCCTTGATAAACCTGCCGAGGCCTCTGAGGCCTCTGGAGCCGCACTGATTTGGTATCACTTTAAAAACCTGCTTTTTACCTTTTTAAAATGTAATAAATGTTATGTTGTCTTACAAACTAATTTACACTCCTCACAATGAAACAACCCGTGCGTAACCAGCGCGTAAAAACACACCGCCAGTTTTGCTGCTTCCTTGGACCTACCTTCCAGTTTTGGTGACAATCATCTCGTTGGTTAACTCTTTGAACTTGGTCCATAAGTCTGCGTCGTCCAGCGTCAGTTTAATATCCCTCTCGGACGCGTCTCCCTTCTCGCTGCCCTTCTGGAACTCGCTCTCCACGGCGCTGAGGAGATGCTCCAGGCGCTGGTCAGCGTTGGAAGAAGTCATAATTTCCAAGCAGCGCAGATCGACCTAAATTCCAAGATGTTTGGTGCAGGGGGGGCTCACTGACTCTGAGAGGCTCACTGACTCTGAGACAGCCGCTGACAGGGAGATAGAAGGCCCTGAGTGGTACTGGTTTCTAAATCCCGAGGCCTCATCATTTAAGGGCCCCCAGGGACCTCATGGGGAGGTGGGGCGTGGTTTGTGCGCACACATCTCGCGTCTCTGACCGGGTTCAACGTCTCCAAACGCCCCCCCCCCCCCCCCCCCCCCCCCACACACACACACCAGGCTGAACCTCTCTCTACAATATAACAGTTTTTTTTTTAAATATATCAAATCAACTTTTAGATTTAGATTGAAATGTGTTTCCCTCAACCAAACTCCACTCAAAAAGTCTACATTTTTACAGCTTTTATAGGTTGACTTTGCAATTTACAGTTTGATACCTACACATCTAACCCAGTCTGTTGCCCACCGATGCCCCTACACATTCAAACAAAAGAAGGGAAGCGAGGGAAGGGAGCCGTGCCTTTGAACTCAGCTGTATATTTGCAAATAGTGCTAATCTTTTGTTGTCTCAAATCCACATGGGAGAGGGCTTGTGTTTACTGAGTGTGGGCCATTAGGGCAGACTCTGTGTTCCTGTTGTGCCAAAGTGTGGACGGCCCACAAGTGATGCCTGGATTTGCATAATGGGCTCGCATGACTCCCTCTGAGACTCTGATATTAAATATTTCAGCCAGCTGGAGGCAGAGCGCTCGGCGGAGGCCGTTTCTACTATTTGAAATAGAAAGAAAAAGTTGTGGGAAGGTCTGATTCTGTTTATTGGCATACATGCATAAGACAGAGGTCCCTGAACTCAATCAGTACAGTGGCACTGAAAGCAGAGCTGTATATGACTTCTTTTTGAGCTCTCAAATAGATTCCTGTGCTCACCACTGATGGAAACTGTGTACATTTATTCAAGTACTGTCCTTTAGTGCCATTTTGAGTTACTTCTTTTCAGTACTTGCACTTCTTCTCCACCACATGTCAGAGAGAACCGTGAGAGAGTTTACATCCCACTTTTATGTCGGCCACTCTCTCTTTTTCCTTTTAAACGGAACACGCTTATAACCAGAAAGAGATAAACACGTGGACATGACGGAAATAAAAAACAAAAAACGACCATGTATTTGACAATTTGACATTTTTATTCATCTAGCAGGAAAAAAAGATGCAATACAATGTGCTCCACAAAAGATCAAAAGTCCACGAAGCACATGAAGTAGTTCAACTTCACCTCGACCTGCAGCAACGTTAGATTGCTTCTGACGCATTAATGCATCAGTAATAATAATATCTAAATTACCGCATGCGTAGTAAAGTGCTCATTTTGCTGCATGGAGAGTATTTTTTTTTTACTTTTTGTGCTTTAAGCTTTATTTTGTTGCTCACGCTTCTATATAGTGAGAGGTCTGAATACTTTGAAATGGACTTCATTTCAATAAGTAATTCAAGTTACTTATTGAAGTGAAGTACAATTGCTTTGCTTCACTGTTTCCATTTTTCTGTAACTTTACGCTTCGATGCCACTACATTTACATGCAGGGAAATATTTTCTCTCCACCAATTAGTAATTGATAGCTACAGTTGCTCTTTACTAAGTATGGCTTCATAATCAATACGTGATGATGATTTTAGAAAACTGTGCAGAGCAGTTAAATTTGAATTTTTTTTTTTTTTGATCATTTTCTCAACACAGAATGAAACAAAAATCATCAAACTTCAGGACACATGGTTTTCACTGACCAGTATATGGAGTATTTTTACTTCTTCCACCCCTGTAGGCCTCTGTGTATTAATGTTGAGCCCGTCACCTGACCGACGGCACTCATTGTGATGCTGACATCGGCCCCATTGATCCAGAGAAAAGCTTTTTTATTTTTATTTCGGAGCCTTCTTGTTTTTTTTTTTGGGTGGGGGGGGGGGGGGGGGGGGGTTCTCGCCGCCTCTGATTCCAGTCTGTGATGTACTTGGAATTGAGTGAGGGCTTTGGAGCGCGACTTTACTACACCACTTCCTCCACTTCTACAGAGGCCATAAATGTAAAGGGGCTCTCTCACACCTTTCCATCCCGTATCATTCAGCAGCCTCTTCCTTTTCCCCCTGTGTGTGTGTGTGTGTGTGTGTGTGTGTGTGTGTGTGTGTGTGTGTGTTGTTTTTTTTCATTTCGGAGGCTGAGAGAAAGAGACAGAGTGTTAAAAAGCGGCTGCATACAGGACATAACCCCCGCAGACCAGGCCTACAGGCTCTGCTCACCCCCAACAGACACAGACACACACACACACACACACACACACACACACAGGAAGCGGCCTCATAACTCTAAATTAAGACTGAGTTCAGATGCCTGTTTGATAAGTCAGGGATGAGTCGTCTGTAGCTGTAGCAACACAACACTCTCTCGGGCTGCACCTCAGCTGTGTGTTGTGCTCGTCAGGTGTTATTAAAGCCCCAAACATCCTCACAGTTTGACTGACAGGTCCAAGCCCAGGCTGAGGTAGAGGAGGGGCATCTCCATCCCACACGCTGAGCGAACGTCTGCTCTGAAATATGAAGTTTACTTGAAAAGCCACCGGAGGGTTTTCCCACAAGCTTTTACCCCTCACACACACACACACACACACACAAACACACACACACACACACACACACCCCGGCGAGCCGAGAGTTAACCGACGCGGGCCCTGCTCTGGCATCAGCACACACTCACCTAGGTGAGAAATATTGCAGAGGCCTGGTGCTTCACAAAGGGACAGTTATAACGATGCATATTTTCCAGAGGACTTTGCTGGCCTAAATAAGTAAACACGGCGAGGCGGATGAGTCAGCCCTGGGAAGAGAAAACACTCACACACACACAAAGTCATTTTTTTTCACGAGTTATGACATAAGTTAGTTACTGGACAAAACAACACGGTAACACAAGCTCTAATGTCACTGATGAGGACCAGAAATGAGAAAGTCTCTGAGGTGCAAGCAACCTAAAGTGGTATACTCTATCTAATAATGTGTCTACGGATAAACAGCCCAGTGATGGATCACACACACAAAATGTGATGAAAGGGGAAACGATCTCTTACGTGATTCTTACTGTGTGTTTCATGCTGACCCTGTGACATATTTTGTGTTTCATGTTATTTGTCTGTGACTCGCTGTCGTTGCTGTCTCGTTGGGTCACCCCTTACACCACTCACAAAAACTAGACCAGACGCCGAAAAGGGCTTTTATTTACTTCTGTATTTATATATCTTTTTATGTTAGATTATTATTTTATAGTTTCTCTAAAAAAAAATTTTAAAATTCTGGTGGAGAAATGCTGAATTGTTTATTTATTACTCGGCTAAAAGGAGTCCAATTGAGACATATTGGATCTAAAATACCAGGAGCAGTTCTATAAAATACCCCCCACGTGTGAGTCTTTCATTGTAAAGTGTAATATTTATGTAGTGAAGTAGAAGTATACAGTACAGTTCAAGTAAAGTACAAGTGCAGTAGATGCATACTTTAGTACAGTACTTATGATAGATATGATTGATCATAGAGGTGTTTGACCTTTGACCTGCAGGTGTACACTCTGTCACTGTGCTGTATTCCAATGTCACTCTAGTAATTTGACTGTGGCACTGTGTGCATGTAAAGACAGCCACCACTTCCTCACATCCCGTAGCAAGCCTACCCAGAGACTTAAGAGTCCCCAACACACACACACACACACACACACACACACGCACACACTCAGCCCCGGCCCTCCCTGATGTGGATTGAGCCCTTAGCTTCGTCTGTCACTTTTGCGTTTCCACTTCAAGTTCAGGAAACCTAAACTTTCCTCTTCTAATCACCCGTCCCTTTGAAAGGGATAAAAAGAATTAGTGGGGACAGTAATTGTCCCCTCTAACCCCCCCCCACCCCCCCCACCCCCGGCCCCTCATCTAGGTGCCCCACAGTAGACCTTGGGACCTTTGGCATGCTAATTGATGGGAGGCTGAGCTTTGACACTACAGCGACTGAGCCCAGCCACTTCTGTAGAGCAGAAGAACTGCTGAGGACGGTCTTCTGGGTCGGCCTCCACATGTGCCATTTCACAAAATGAACTGCTGTGTGGGGGCCTGACCTGGAGACTGTAGAATGAATGAATGGAATGGATGTAAGTAAATAATGTATGTAGTGCAGTTCGGCATGTCGTGAAGTAGAGGCTGGTATATGTGCCCTGAAATCAGGTTCTCAGGAGCAGCAGGCCAGGTAAAGGGGGGGGGGGGGGGGTTCAAGCCTCTTATGATAAATCATGAGAGGCTCCATTGATGAGAGGTATAATACATAATTTGAAGATCGATGCAGCTGATCTTCATTGATTTATACTTAATGATCTCAGATTTTCTTGATCCGTCTTTGCTGATTTATCTTATCCAGTCCTTCGGCCTCACAACAACAGCTTGATAGACAGTGCCAGTAATACATTTGATTGGTTCCCTACATCCCCACATTCTATTATATACAGTGTCCTGTGCTTTATGTGAGTTATTCGACCTCACAGGTTTTATTTATAGACATATCTAAGGCAGAAATCTCAATCTTTAAGATAGATGCTGTACCATATAGAGACGTAACAGTCTCATGAATTTATGGCTTTCCACCCCAGCAGATAGTGAAGTTGTATTTCACACACAGTTTCTTCCTCGCAGGTTTGTTTTTGCCTGTTTCCTCTTCTTTCTTTCTTTTTTTTTCCTTCTCCACAGCGATCGGTGCTGCCTGATGTAAATATGAGCAGCTGAGGTCAGCGGACACCAGTGTGTGAGAAAACACAGTTAAATCTCCTCACAGCAGCAGCAGCAGCAGCAGCCCCCCAGCTGTGTGCACATGCACCCACCCACACACACACACACACAGACACATATATTAACAGTAGACCCTGTGGAGTGAGATCACACTTCAGCCCATCTCCTCCTGACGTGAAGAGGGACCGACTTCGGCTGTGCTGGGAAGCCGTGAAAGACATTAGCAAATATTAGCAGATATTAATCATGGCTTTGGGGCGGATCATCATAACCCGGGCCCCGCTGTCTGCCCGGGAAGACTTTTTAAAAAACCACCTCAGTCTCTGCTCTCTCTCTCTCTCTCTCTCTGCCTCTGCTCTGGGTGAGGTTTTTAGTGGGAGGGTTGAATGGGCAGGGGGGGGGGGGGTGGTGGGTGGGGGTAGATCAAAAGGAGCGAGGCCAGTTTCCACTGACAAACAGTAAGTGTTAAAGACAGAGGATTAATGATAGGTGCAGCCAGGAACATTATTTACCCAGAGTCAGAGGACGTGTGACCTGAGAGCTCATCACCCTCTTCCTCTGGCGGCACTTCCTCTCTCTATAAATGCACAATTAAAATGAGATGTTCACACAACGCGGCGTCGCCTTCTAATGCATGGCCAATGAGCTGTCAGCGTCTCACTTGCTGATCACATAATATAATGGTAATGACAGCAGTATGGACGGCTAATAATAGCATCTCATGCACAGTACGTGGAAATGTCAGCGAGAAAGGAGCGAACTAACTAAAGGTTATTAACCAAGACAACACAGGTGTCACTGTTAGTAATCCACAAAGCCTCCACCTAAACCTGTGGTTGTCAACCTAAGGGTTGGGGCCCTCACAAGAGTCGCAAGTTAAATCTGCAGGGTCAGGGGTTGTTTTTCTTTGTTTGTTTTTTTTGCTTTTGTCCACAAAATTGTGTGTTGTTTTGTTTTGTTTTTTGTCTGTTAATTACTGCCTAATTTTACATCTTCGGCCTTCTAACAGTGGTCATGGTGTCAAGTGACAAGACATTTTAACTTTAGCACTGGATTGCAAGCTTAAAACTGGTTTTAAATGAGATGCTCTTTGCATGTGGATTTGAAAGAAATGCTCAGAATAATGTAAAATGAAACATTATGTAACATTGTGTTCAAGCATTTTCATATCTCCTCCAGGCCGCTGTGAGTCTGATCATTTATCCACACAAAAAAATCAATTACCTCCATCTTATCCTCTCATCTACTCCTTCTCCCTCATTAAAAATGCAGAATCTATGACTCTATAGCAAATACTGTACTCTTTTTCTCTTTTATTTTATTAATGATTACAACATAACACAAACATGACAGGAGCCCCAGGCACGGGGGGTTAGAAGGACGATGGCATAAAGACAGGTCAGGTAACACACTGATGTCTGCCTTCAACCTTGAGTATCTACGCAAAGCATTATGGTCATTCATTTCACAAGTTATAGCGACCAGAAATTATCACAATACGATGGAAACGTGTGGGGCTCAGCTGCCATAGAGCCAAAAAGAAGCAACAGCGAAAACAGAAAAATGAAAGAGCAGCGAAGACAAAGAAAAAGTAGGATCAGACAGGCTGATTATTAAAGTCCTTGCACTTCACAGACACACTGTTTGAGCTTTTTGGTATATTTGCGTTGAATGAACAAGTCCATTCCCAGTGAGTGTGCACCGGAGGTCTCCAGTTTGCATACGTTGCCTCCGAACTAGTTGTGATGTCACTAAATCCTGCTCATACGTGCACCTGTTAAAATCAGAGTTCAGGTGAGCGCAGAGAAACTTTGCCCCCTTCAGCAGATGAATGTGAAAACAAACTCTGCGCAGCGAAGCTCAAACATCCAAGTGGAGTGACAACAAGCAAAAAAATGCGTAAGTGGAGGGGGACTTTAATGTAGAACTATTGTCTATGGTGTGTGTGTAAATGCATCGTGTGTTTGTCCATGCATGTACTGTACTTGCACAGGTCCCTCTGGATCACAGTGAGACCACCTGATTAAGTAGGAGATTGAATGAAAATATAAAATGCAATATGCAAACGTGACAAATAGATATTTTTTTTATTTTAAAAGATTGGGATCCACTGATCAATATCCAGTTGTTTTAATATTCTTGTCAGAATGACCCTGAAAACACATTTAGAGCATCATCTGACTCCAAATTCCTCCATTCAAACCCAAACTATTGACTGTCTTCAGCATTAAAAGCTTTTATTTGCTGAGGTTTTGAGATGTACAATGGAGGTCAATGGAATTTTGCATTACTCAAACCACTGAAAACATGACACCAGAAATACTGTCCCAGTTGTTGTGGATCCATTATTTTCATTGGGACTATTTTTTTCATTAGAAAGAGTTCACATGAAAACAGTTCACAGTGAGATCTGTGGATTACTCAGGGTATCTGGGACGTCGTCATCATCTAGAAAGGTAGCTGCTACTGTAACTGTATTTGGTGTTGTGGCCATAACTCCATATTGCTTTACACACAAAACCCTTTGTTCCCTCGTGATCTGTATTCTGTATCGGCCCTGTTGTCAGGTAACACTCATTTCCTGTATCGCTGCTTATAGCTGTACCTCTACGGGTGTCCAGAGGCCCCAAAGAGGCAGCAAGCTGTCTGCCTGAGTCTGGAGGCCAGGCAGGACTATAGTAAGGAAAATGGGGGGGGGGGGTGGGGGGCTACACCGTAAACTGGAGGGGGGGATAAACAAAGGGGGCCGGGCTGCTTTTACTGCCTTCCCACGCCAGGCAGCAGCACCAGCTGACTGGAAAGTGTTACCTGGAATATGCCGAGTAGGCCCCCCTCCACCAGCCGACAGCCAATCTGAATGCAGGCGCAGTGACCCAGGTGTACAAACAGCAAACAGTGGGGCCACATCAAAGGCTCTCATTAAAAGACAATAGATGCAAGCCCTCCTCCTCATCTCCCCTGCCCCCCCCCCCCTCCTTGAGTCCTGCCAGGGCTTTTACCACAACACACAGCCCTCCCAGCTCCACTGCATCTCCCCTGCGTGCAGTGTGGTGCTGAAAGGGGAGGACTGCAGCTCCATCCAGGCTCCAGTCCTCTTATGAGCAGAACAGGCAGGAGAAGGTCTACGTCTAAGGTTTTGTCAGTGAGCGAAAAGACCGTTTATTTATGATTTATTGTTAATTATCGCTAAAGGCGATGTCGTCTGATGTTTTTAAGGAGCATCATCAAGTTCATCTCATTAACAAATCAACATTCATATAACCTCCCAATCCAGTTATAATGGGAACAGGTCTTAGCACTGGTTAGTTCAAATTCTGAATTTTGGTCCCCAACCTTTTTGACCTGTGTCCCCTTCAAATACAGCAATGTCTGCTTGCGACCCTTCTTCACAGATTGCATTTGTTTACTGGTTGTGACCAGTTCATCTAAAGAGTGACCCTTTTTCCCCTTGTTTTATCTGAATACGTTTTAGAGGTATAATGATCTGCTAATTCACAAGAAAAAAAAGCAAAGATTAAAGGAAAGTCTGAAAATGAAACATCATTTGGTGTAGCTTTCCTATCCGCTTAAATATCTTGTGACCCCTCAGATTTGTCTTGTGACCCCTTGTGTGCGTCCCGAGCCCTAGGTTGGGAACCACTGCCTTAAAGGATCAATCTGGTGATACGGTAAAATGTTCTTATTGCAAACCTCATGAAAAGACCAAAGCCAACAATGAATTGAACACTATTTCATACACACATCCTGCTGCTGGAAATACTCACTAGAACATCAAATGTGTATTAATCCGCTGGTAAAAATAGTCCCTCGACGAATGCACAATTTCCTCCCGTTTGAGTGACGTTAGCTAAAAACTACTGTGCCCAGTTATTTTGAGAAAGGTGTTCTTCTTTTTTAAAACAAAGTATATACTTATGACCTGTTTTTAAAGATGTATGTCTTCAGTAGGAACAAATGGTGCCACAGACATTTACTACGGATCACCTACACTTTAGATCAGAGCTCCCTGTATCAGTTTGCAAACACGCTACAATACTGTAGTAATCTGAATGTACTTTTTTTTTTGCCATTCATGGCATCCATTAGCTTCCATTCATTTTCATACACTATGGAAATCACTTAGCAGACCCATGAAATTGGTGTGTAATCAATCACTGTGAATATCAAGTCTGCATTAACGTTTGTCATTATTGTTGTGAGGTAATGCAGACTGTTCATTTCATCCCCATGGATTTACAACTCGCATGGAAATGAGTGGGAACCAATGGCTGCCTAGAAAAAAAATCTGAAACTGTATTAAAATGTCAAATATACCCGATTTGTAGATAAAAAAGCTAAAAGAAAACACAAACACACTCAAATGGTCCTTCAAGGATGGAACATGGAAGGTGGGTGGTTTGATCATTTTCATTGTGTTTTCATTGTCTTATTTTTATTATATTATTTGCTTTTTTAATTGTTTGACATGACGCTAACGTGACACACTATTGATTATCACCATGTCACTGATTACCCTCATTTTAAAGCAATGGTGTCTCATATTTTTCTGACTTTATAGCAATTGTTTGTTTCTCAGATGTGCAGTGCACCTGTGGTTTTCTTAAGGGTTCTTTCTTTCTCTAGTTTCTCCGGAAAAATAAACGTTCTTGAGAGTGAAGCTGCCTGGTTAATTATAGAATAAACTTCGATGATGGCACACCGAAGGTAGAGCGCTATCCTTTCATTTCACGTCTTATTATCGGTACATATCTGCCTGACATGAGCCGAGTATCACCCCCCAGCTGTCAGTACAGGGACCTGTCAGATGCGCAGCTGACGGTAATGATGCACTTTGTAATAAAGTCATTGTTATTATTAGAATTTCTCTCAGTCAGTGATCATTATGAGGAAAACAACTTCAAAGCTGAAACAAAAATCCATGGCTGCACTACAGCTGCCTCACACTTCCCCATCCTCACGTCAGCTACACCACTGATTGGCTACGTCTCTGATGTGCGCTTTGAATTTCAAACCAGGTGCCTAAAGTGACTTGCACAAGAGTTTCCGCATCAGTCAGAGGATGTAAAAGACGTCATCGCTCATCCCCTGCAAATGGATAGAAAACACACACACACACACACACAGTTGAAAGCAGCACCCCGAAGGCCTGCGCTGCGCTGTTAGATGTGAGCTGGCCTGGGAACAGCCTATCTGGACTCCGCAGACAGCAGCAGCCTCCAGCTTTGATGGGGAAGCCTCTTTGTAGTTTGGCCTGGAGATGGCTTGTTAGTCAGTAAAAGTGAGGGCTAAATGGCTCCCTAACAGGAAGCAGTTTACACGGTGACGCTCAACCTGCCTGTGGCCCTCTATTGTCCCGAGCCCCATGTCCCACTTCATTACCATTTCCATAAGAAAGGAACAGTAATTGCCCCTTTTCTTCTGCTGCCCCTTCATCTTGGAGTGTCTCTTCTTTCTTTTTT